>NC_090446.1:805761863-807193595 GCF_031143425.1 Pleurodeles waltl
AGGTATAACAATCAACATTCGTTTTTTGCCATTTAATTATATGGTCGTGATAGCCTGCAAGCAAAATTGCCGGGAAATAATACCTTCATTCTGTGCAGCTGTTGTCTAGTGAATGCATACTGTTTCTGCAGGGACTGATGTTGTACTTTCATACCAATCAGTGCACGCTCCATTTCAGCTCTACGATCTTCCACCTGGAGGACATTGTTAGAAACAAAGTACATTTGAAATGGGATTTAATTTAGTTACATTCTATGCAAATATTGTATATTCTTTTAGCAACCCTTTTAAATAGTTGGAGCTGTCCCTGGCGATACTAAGTAAAGGGGTGAATTGGGTGAGAGCAGGTTTCAACAAACCAATTTTGAAGTCAAGCAAAAAAAAAAAAAAAAAAAAAAGACAAATTCCAATCTGCATGAAGGACATGGTGTTACAATCCAAACAGAGCACTAACAAATTAAGAAGGAAAATATTTAGAAGTTGGATTCTGACAGTGAGACCTGGGGAGTGATGTAGGCAGTGTTAGCTGCCCTAGAAACCAAGGGGTGCTACTGCAGTATGACCTCGGGCCAGGCCTCTACAAGGAGCTAGGCTAGGAGAGGAGGTCCATAAAGCTGTTCTCTCAGTGGAGATAAAGTAGTTTGAAGAAAGCTTCAAAAGTCTGTTAACAAATAGAGGCCAGGATGCAAGTAAATAAATAAATAATTTTTTTTTTTTTTTAAACTGATTCATCACCAAACCCCTTTTAACAACAGGATCTCTTTCTCCTGCCTATTGCCAGAAGTAGCCCAGACCACTCGGCCACTGAAAACATACCCATGTCCTTTGGTGAAATATTTCACAGCCCTGTTAAAGATAGAGCTCCCCAGGGTGCTACGGGGTACCCCCACCCCTTGCTGCTGTGTCCTTAGAGCAAAATGTTTCCACCATTCTCCAGCCCTTGAAGACCTGCAGGCACAGAGGAGTTGAGAGACTGGAGCTGGTTTCCCAGCCAGCACACCAGAGTATGCTGCATGGCAGGGACCTGACCTGGCCATGCAGTCTTGACCTCCTGCATAGCCTATCCAAGTATTGTTGACGAGTATCCCACACATGGGACAGTAGCACTGACTTTAACATATTTGAGAAGGCACATTAAAGAGACAAAAAAAACCAAAACAGAAAGTTTCCTGCAGTTACAGGGAAGGAACGGCCACAGGCTGAAAGCACACCCCAGAAGGTATTCGGGTTGATAATTTGTACAATCGTGTAAGAGGAGCATCTACAACACCACTAACAAGCATTAGTTTTGTGGGCTCGTTGGAGGCCAGCAAACCCCCAAAGGAGCTTTACTGCGCATGCTAAAAGTTTGCAACGTATGTCTCTCAGGGCACAGTATTTGAGGAATCTATGGAGATTTTGCTTTGCTTTTCAAGTCCTAACAAAGCTTTGATTTTTATTCAGATGCTCATGAGTGCATAGACCTTTGCCTCTAGAAGTAAAGCAGACACTTGTATTACATGGTTTGTTAAACATTACAATGCTTTGTGTGCGTATTTTAAAAGCTTGAACAATGATACATCTTTAATTATTTAATTAATTAATGAAGGGCTTATGATTGCATTATTGTTATGGTGGAACTCTACAAAGACCTTCAAAGTGGACTCCAGTATAAGCAAAGAGCGTGAGTGAATTTGCACCACACACAGTTGGATGGCATCCTCTTCCATGTAAATTGCTATTTCTATGTCACACGTCTACTCTGAGAGTCAACTGCTATAACAGTATTGCAAAGTGACCCCTTTTGGATGATCACCAAGTGGTTTTTTTTTGGGATTGGGACTCACCTGCTGGTAATCCTGAACTCTAACATTGGGACAATGCTATTCAGTGCCCAGTATATGTGCCCTGACCCCTAAATCATGTCCATATTGGTTTAAAACCTGATTTGCACATTTAACTTTCCCATAGGGCCAGCGTTTATGGTACAGAAATAAACCCTGGCATGGAAAGTTCAAAAGCACTTGTGGACTGCAGAACCTATTGTGCCATACACTATAGTGCAGAGAAACATGGTTTTAGGACTAACTTGTGAAGCTAACCGCAGCAGCCTGAACCCTACTGAACAATCGGTCAAAATCATTCCTTTGACAGGTAGGAAACCCCGATTTTAAATATTAGACAAGTCACACCTAAACACACAGTCCTGCCTACAAAGCAGGGTACATGACATTTCAGTGGCCCATGGCATGCTCCCAGCAAGAAAATGTTTGGCCCCAGCTTTTGTCCTCATAGTCAGGCTTGCGCCAAACCTAGTGGGAGGAAAGGTACCCCCAAAATCAGCTTTGACTGATCACAGAGAAGGGGACTGTTCATTACCCTGGCCACACGTAAGGGTGAGCACAGAGGCTCTGCGGAAGGGGAGGAAGGATTCCTCATCCTGGATTTTTAGAGCAAGGGGATGTGTGGGATTGTTTCCAATAAAGCAAACGGAAACTACAGAAAAAAGTGAATAGGGTTGCCCCCAGAAACGTTTATCCCACTGTTAAGGAGTGCCCAGGAGTCTCACCTCACAGGCTAATGAACCCTAAAAAGCTGAACCCTCACCCATCCTTCCACAATACACTTTCTGGAACTGCAAAAGATCAGAACAGATCATACACTGCTATCTGAAGAAATGGATATGCTCCCTCTTGTACAGAGGCAAGGTAAAAGAAGTGGACTCTAAATGCAAGTCTGCTGACTTCCTGTGCATCTCCAGGAGAACAATAACCATTAAGAGGCCTTTTCCTGGAAGTAACCGTTTGACCAGTGGCAACTAGACCTGGACTAGACTTTGGATTGACGCTCTGCCTAACAACCCAAGAGTCTGTACGTGCCCTCCCCGAGGACATGGAGGTATTAGAAATGTACTTCTGATGTTGTTTGGGCACTAAAAGAAAGTTTGTAAACTTTGGATGACAAGGAAAAAAAAAAAAAAAAAAAAAAAAAAAAACTTTCCCTCCAGAGCTTCTGGTGGACCTGTGCGAAAAAGTATCTGACAGGCAGCTCAACTGCATCAGACTGAATAAGACTCTTAGCAGCTCCAAAAAAATGACTAAGTCCAATCTGTTAAGAAAGAAATCACCAAAGTTTGTGTGGTACCTAAGTGCTTCAAGTATATGGCCTTGAGTTCCACAGCGTTGGTTGCATTTTTTACAGTAGCCCACTCACGAAAGATTTTTCTTCTCAAAAAGTGACAAAGTATCTCTTCTCCTTTTGGAGTTAAAAGGTTTTTGAACTATTCTGACTTTTACCAGGACCAGTCCATCAGTTGTATCCGACAAGGGGTCCATCACATTTGCCTTGAAATTGCATCTAGGTCTTGGTGTAACACTTGCAAAAACTTTCAGTGGTGATACATGTTTTTTGGTACCAGTTCCAAGTGTTGGCTTTTTGTCATTTTGATCTTATTGTACTCTTTAGAGTTCTCTTTACTATATTATTGGTTGTGGAATGTTATTGTGTTTTATGCGATTATTTCCACTGTGTATGGGCTGCTTAAATACTGCACCACATTGCCTCCGATTTAAGCCTAACTGCTTTGTGCCACATTACCAGGACTTTAGTAGAGGTTTATTTTATTAAATTGCTGTGACATCTAGCTGATGGAGGCTTTATCCTTTTAGGTGGACTATTGACCACCCCAAATAATAATCCTCTTTCCAACAAACAGCAAAACCACATGATGTATATCTGTACAAGCACTAGCTCAGACAAATACATTTTTGTTCTTCCTGATACGGAGGCTGCATCGTATGTCAGCTGTGCCCAGACAGAACCAGAGTCTGTCAAAACAGAACCCATCCCTTAACCTGGAGCAGTAAACCAGAAAAAAGAGCTGCTGCCCAAGACACAAAGACCGTAGTCTGACTCAAGATAGTAAATCTCAACTACATTTTGACACACGATTAAACTTCACACATAAAAAATGACATACAAAAACGTTGTATGATGCAAGATTATGTAAAAGGAAGGCTAAAACCAATTTAATTCATGCTTGATGGTGAGCGCGGCAACCAAAGCTCCTCCACTCCCAAATTCACTACTAATGATCAGACTGCATTCCCGCTGGCCCACAGGCGGAAGTACATTAAAAATACCATCAAACAAAGTGCTCAATACCCCTTCGTCACAGAATGCTAGGCTTCACTTTAATCTTGCTAATACAACATTGAAGTTCCACATAGGAGCTGGTGGCACTCTAGGTAGAATGACTCTTAAGACCTTCCGGTAAGGCTTTGGTTACTGGAATCCCGACTAGGCAATTGTGTTACCTATTGTGCAGATATGCGGCTACCGCCTGAAGGCATAGCCTTATAGATGTAAAAGCTAAACCAGAGGTATTTAAATGAATTAAGTAGCAGACAATATACTGTACATTGGACCCTAATGGATTAATGCACTTAGAATGGCAATAGAAAACAAATCTTTACCATTTAGCAGTGTATCAGGTCTGAGTAGTAGGTTAGTGTGCCTTTCTAAGAATCTCCACACACTGTTGTGGGAGACTGAGGTGACCAAATTCTAGGACTCCAGGAGCCAGATTGCCAGGTTGAGGGATGCTCGGGTGTCCGATTTTTCCCTGATTCTATGTGAGAAGGTCCTGCCTGTTTGGCAGTGTTTCGTGGGGAGCTACTGCGTATTCGAGGAGTGTGGTGAACTATGGTTGCCGTGCCCATGTGGGAGGCACAAGGATGAGGGTGAGAGATATCTGCCAAAGTTTGCACGGCACGAACGGAAGCAGTGGGAGAGGTGGAAGAGTGTAAGCAAATATCTCTGACCAAGACACCCATAGTACATTTTCTTTGGACCGTGGGTGTGGGAAGCTAGAGGCAAAGTTTGTACATCTAGAATTTTCTGCTGTGTCAAAAAGGTCTATTTGCGGAGGACTTGCAGGTGGTGTTCCTACTCGTGGACTTGTTGCCACCTTCTTTTGCGGAGATCTGCAAAGTCATTGTCCATTCCAGACAGGTATGCCACTAGTAGGTGAATACTGTATCAGAGAGACCACTTCCAAACGGTCTGGGCTAAATGAGACAACTGTGGGGACTTGGTGCCACCTTGCTTCTGGAGATAATACACAGTTGTCATGATGTCCGTCTTGATGAGGACTATCTTGCTAATTAGGGAGGAAGAAGGCTTTCAGCACTAGGTGAACAGCTAGTAACTCCTTTTGATTTAAGTGGAGAGAACTGACTGGGTGACCAGTAGCCCCATGCAGTTAGATCGTGGGAACCGCCCCCATCCCGTGAGGGAGAAGTCCATTGTTATATTTCTCTGCTGACATGGGTCTATGAAAGGCTGCCTTTTAACAGGTTGTTGGTGTTCCACCACTGCAGAGAGTGGCAAGCTTGACAGCCGATCAACACTATATCTTCCTATTGCCCTTCTGCTTGAGTTCATTGGTGCGCTAAGCACTCCTGCAAAGGATGCATGTTTAGTCTGGCATGATGTACAGTAGCTATATATGAAGTCATCATCAAAATGAGATGCATGACTGTCCTCACTGCTACTTGTTGACCTGGTTAAAACTGGGGAATGAGTGCCAGGATTAATTGCATCCTGGCAGTATTTACCTGAGCAGGTGAGCAGCTACTACTGCAATACATTTGGTGAAGACCCTGGGAACGTTAGTGGCCTTGAAGAGGGGCACTTTGATCTGGAAATGCTGACAATTTATTGCAAACCTCAGATACCAGTGATGTGCAAGGGGAATAGGAATATG
This sequence comes from Pleurodeles waltl, assembly GCF_031143425.1. Lineage (NCBI taxonomy): Eukaryota > Metazoa > Chordata > Amphibia > Caudata > Salamandridae > Pleurodeles > Pleurodeles waltl. The sequence continues at coordinate 805,767,610 of NC_090446.1, forward strand.
AAAGTATGCAGCCTTGAGATCGAGTGCAGCCATGAAGTGGCTTGGTCGTATTAACAGGATGACATCTTGAAGAGTGGCCATGCAAGAGTGCTCTGAGAGAATCTATTCGTTTAGGGGTCCAAGATCCAAGATTGGTCTCAGAGACCCGTCATTTTTGGGAATAAGGAAGTACAGTGAACAGATTCCTGTGCCCTTTTTTTGAGGAGTGCTTGTTCTTCTTCCCCGAGTAAGTCAGGGAGGGCTTTGTGGTTGTGGTGGCCGATTTTGTAAATCTGCCCTTGCCTCTACCTTTGGAGTTGGTACCCTTATTTGAACCTCAGTAGTATCCCCTAGCCAAGGAGGCTTAGGTCTGAGGATGCAGGTATGAGGCAGAGGTCTCAGGGAAGGTTATCTTGGAACCTCCATGGTACGAGGAGCGGTGAACAGAGCCATGGCAAGACAATGTTTGCAGTGCTCCCATGGCCCTAGCTGTTTCGTTATCTTTTTAGATTTTCCTAAGGACAGTACCTACTTGAAGACCAAAAAGACTCTCCCCATCAAATGGTAGGCCAAGAAATTCTGTTAAACCGCAGGTTTTAATCCGGAGCAAAGCATGGCTGCATAATAATATGCTAGAATTTATTGTCAGCAGCGTTTAGGGCACACCGAATGGTAGTATTAGATATAAATATTCCCCCAGAGGCAATTTGATATGCCTGTTTCTTAGGTTCATCATGGAGGTATGTGAGTATCACCTCCATCTCATTTCATTGAGCCCTGTCACATCTTGAGAGGAGGTTGCCAGAATTTGCGATCCGTCAATGATTGGCAAATTGAGCAGTCACTCTCTTTCCAGCTTTGTCAATCCTTTTACCTTCCTTATCTGGCAGAGGAGCTTTGCCTGATGTTTGTGAACTGGCTCTCTTATGCGCTGTTGCCACAGCCAAAGAGTCTGGTGGGAGATGACCTTTCACATAAATGGGGTCATTATGTGACTTTTTATCGACCCTTGGCATTATGACCCTAGACCTTACCAAGTAATTGAAAATGTCAGTGGTTTGGCAGCGCATGTCTTTGGGCGCAGGCAAGTATTGTGCTGAGCATTGTGTGAAGGCCAGCATCTCAATTACAAAATTATCCTTTAGGTGCTCTGTATGCAATTGCACCTAATGGAAGGTGGCAGCTCTACCAATGTAATCATGATAAGTGGCAGTGTCATCAGGGAGTGATGGTTTTGCAGGGTACGGATCAGGGTCTGTATCAGCTGGTACAGTGGTGTCATATGTGTGCCAGGTAATCTTGTGGTGGGATATTGGAAGTGTTCCACTCATCTCCACCCCCCTATGTAAGAATATGGTGGAGGGATGGCCAGTAAAGCAGGTACTGAAGGTGTATGTTGTGCAGTCACTGTAGGTGGTGGGCTGATGAGCACAGGGCATGTGGCCTTGTCCATTTTCTTCCTGTGCTTAGGTGGAGTTGGAACATCCAAGGCTGGTAGTGTGGTCGTGGCAGGAGATGGACGGGAGGTGGTGGTGGGGAGTTGTGTGTGTCTGTGTGCCTCTTGTAATAATGCGTCCAGTATCAGTGTGTAGGAAGCTAGCTCTTAATATAGTGGACCAAAATGAGGTGCACTGTGTAAAACATCCAGGCAAACCCTAAGGTATCACAGAGGCACAAATGGCAAGCCAAATGCTCTCTTTTGTGGTAGTGTGGGGGGACAAGTTAGGTATATCAGAGGGCAGTGCTAATCATGTAAGGCACACACATAGGCAGTAAGTGAGACACACAGTCAATAAAGAAACCAGACACAAATTTATAAAAACAATTCATACTTTTATATAAATTTACATACCAAGATTACCTGAATCAGGTGAGTGCTTTTCAAGTTATGAATTCTAAGAGTTTGCAAAAGTTGACAGTGCATTTTTCAGATACTGCAATATTATCCTATGGAGGTCTCACGAGCCTAGGGGATGTAGGAATACCATTTGCCCTCTTCTCATTGGTCAAGGGCATCTAGGTGCAGAGGACTGCCGGGTCTCCATCACCGGAGGAGGCCACGGTGAAGCAGGGGTCTGCAGAAACCGGCTGCAAACACTGCGGAAGGTCCACATTGGGGCAAACTCAAGGTGGGCTTCATTTATGGCGGGCCTAGTAATCCTGTTCACACCACTGGCCAACTTCGGCTCAAGTGCAGTGGTGATGTCCAGTGTTGGATTTTGGCGGTCCCCACCCTCACAGTTCTTTCTTGGGTTGTTTGAAGATGCAGGGAAGCAGCTCCTCTGCTCCAAGAGAGTTATGTCTGGCAATCTGTGAAGCACCGGCAGCTCTCCCGGTTTCCTGGATGCTGCAGCGGCAGGACAGGTCAGTTGCTCCTCAAGGGTCGGGTGCAGCTGGCTCCTCGGTTCTCGGGTCAGCATACTTTGTGTTAATTTCTACTATCATTTCCTTAAATACTCAATGACCTAGATTACCCCTCCGCTTGGAGAGCGGACATCACCCTCTCCCAGAATTCCTAATTCTACCACACAAAAGATGATGGAATTCCTAAGGCTGTGTTAATTTCAGGCTGGTCACCCTAGGGACGTGTCTAGTCTGGAAATGCAACACACCTTCGGCATAGCTAATTTTCCTGCCTGTCCAGGTGCCATGTGGGCCCTGGGTCCAGGGGAGGTCGGCATCTTCCTCTGAGGAAGGCCAGATCTGCATACCAAAGGTGGTGAGCTTCTTTGAAGGCTCCTGCCTTGAACTGCATGTTTGCAGGTCATCATCCTGTTGTGAGGGGCGTATAACACCCCTGCCACAACAGACTTTGTTTCTGACCTCCAGAGAGCAAAGACTCTCACCCTTGTGGGTCAGAATTTGGCTAGAACTAGTTAGTGAGCCTCTAAGGTGCCCTCTGGGTGCATGTATTAATAAATCTGTCACTGGAATCAGTGAGGATTTATTAATAAGTGATATTTGATACCAAACATCCCTATTTTCAGTGAAGCCTTCATGTAGCTGGGGAACTCATTTACCAGTGTCCAGCACATGTTTAAAATGGTTTCCGTTTTCACTTATTATGTCTAAGAATCAACAGACATTGCAGGGGCATATCTGCTTTTGCAGTTATGTCTGCCGATATCATATAATACACCCTGCCTTAGGGCTGTAAGGCCTGCTTTAGGGGTGACTTACAATTATTACATGCAATGTTTTGGGGACATGGCACACAGGCTGTGTTCCATGTCGTGTTTTCGCTTTGGGGAGACCTTGTCATGCAGCCTGCCTGAGGTTGGTGCTGGGTCCCTTAGAGTGGCACAAGTTGTGCTGTACCTCTTTGGGCCCCTCTTTAGTACCCACGTCCCAGTTACCAGAAGTACTATCTACAAGGGACTTACAGAGGTGCTAAAGGGCCTGGCCACTTGGGGTTTTAGTGACTACGTGTCTTGTTTTGTGAAAGGAACACTGGCACTGGGGGCCTGGTTTGCAGGACCCAGGGCACTTCAGTCAAAGTTGCAAAAAAAATTAGGCAAACAGTATGTGTGTGGGGAAAGAGGCTACTGCACCAGAACCCAGCTTCATACAGAATGGATCACAATGTGCTTTTGTCTAGAGTCAATATCCCCCTGTAGTCTCGGAAGCACAGGTTCCTCAGGGCCCAACCCATGTGCTGCTTTGCTAGGTGTAAACGTTTTTGGCTCCGACGGCGAGGGTTTCAGTGCCAAAGTTCTGGGCTCCGAAGCGGATGGTTTTCAGCCACTATCAAATGTGGTTTGGACGGCAAAGGTTTTTCTTCCGAGGGGTCTCGATTTGTTCAATGTTGAGCTAAGCGTGTCCAACAGTCAGTGCCGACTATGGCCTGAAGGCAGTGCTGGTCTGACAACGGTTCTAGATCTGTATGGAATGGCTGCCGACCTTTTGTGGTGGTCTGCTGGGGGCGACATCTATGTTGAGGAGGCACAGTACTCATACTGGCTGAGGTGGAGGCGAGTCTTGCATCTCTATCTCAGAGCTATCGTCAGGAAGGGGTGGGGGGGGGAGGGGGGGTGTAAAGGTCTCTTCATCTGAAGCTGACACTTGTCTCTGTAGTTCTTCCTAGACGTCTTCAGGTCCGAAGATGTGTGGGGTTTCAAGATGTCGAGCTCGGGCACAGATTATACACCAGGTGAAGGTCGGTGCAAAGGTATATGGTGTGACACAGAGGACAAAAAGGCGTCCGTTCCATAACAAAGTGGACAGGAAGTTTACGCCTCAGGATGGAAGCTGGGCCAGAAGGCCCACAGCCTATGCGAGTCACCCCAACAAAGTTGACATCATTGAAACGAACAAGAAAAACAGAAAAGAGCGCAATCATAAACAATACTGAAGAAAAGTAGGTATATAGTGAGAAAAGTATATGATGAAGATGTCGAACAGGAGCAGAAGAGCACATATCTGAACCAGACAATGGAAGAAAACGATCAGACAATGGAGCTGATCAGAATTCGCATTACTGGCAACAGGAGGAGTCACACTACCTTGTGGCTTGAAATACTTTCTTTGATGAAAAACGTCGTGCACACATTCGAGCTCAACACTTGATGGCAGGATTATGCTATACATGTGTATCTACAGCAACACATTCCGCAAACATATAGTTCTCTGATTCAACACTAAGGATGGGGATGACAGTTTCAATATAAAACAGGAGGTGCGATAGTTAATCATAATGCGGTAAAGAAAGAACTGACAAAGTGAGTACCTCAGAAAACAATGAATTCCCTTTGCTGCTTGGATCCTGGGCCTGCCGAAGTGCGAGGTCTAGTTGTACTTGAAGCTCCTGGTTTGCTTCTCTGGCTTTCTGTAATCATACAATAAAAAGAGCTATTGGTTCAAATAATAATATGGTTCAGTAATATACTTTTTATCACACAGCAAGAAGAGAAAGGAGTGAGAGGAAAGGAAATGGGTAGGAGGAGCAAGATAAATAGGTGGACATGGTTGAAAGACAGCTAGGTAAGGTGAAAGATGATGCAAGAGGACAAAGAAGCAAGACAGCTTACCTATTTAAAGGATTTCTGCAGAACAGGAAGTACAATATCACAAAATAAGACAAAACATAATATGTTCTTAGAAAGAAAAATGAACAGAGCTGAGAAGACAGAAAAACAATGTTCAACAGTAGCAATAACTTGTGTGAAAAAAAGTATGGAGTTGCAGGGTTAGGCAGTTGTGTACTTAAGAGAGGGGTGGAGGTTATGTGATTAAAGCATCACAGCTGAGTAAAGACACATCCTAGAAGGAAATGCCACAGCAAAAAGTCTTCCCTTTCTTGAAGGCGAGGATAATGTGAATCAAAATGCTGGTGAAAGGGAATCTCAGATGTCAGTATATCTGGAAGGATCACAAGACTGCTTCACTTGCTTTGAATTTTGCCATTTCATGTCTTAAAATCATTCAGCATCTGAGATTTTTGGTCCACTCAAAATTTTAATTTTCCCAGTGGCTAGACAAGAGTTGAGGAGTGGATGATTTCCAACTCAGGCAGGCCAGTTTTAATCATATTCTGCTCTTTAGTGTATATTTTTAAAGGTACAGATTATTTAGCCATACTTTTATACACAAAAGAGCCAAGACTGACCTATTTGATATCCTTCAGAAGGATGCAATTTTTTTCATCTTAAAGTATTAGAAGCCATTTACAAATATGACTATTTGCTTGATGTAGTGATCCTTTTTAAGAAGGGAAACCATCACTGCAACAGCACATGATGCATAGGAAGCAATAGGGATTTTTGGCCAGTTCAAGATAGGACGTCAGAACACTGATTTCCAGAAACAACAAAAAATATGGAAAAATAACACAAATTCAGTTTTCTAAAGGGTTAGGTTGGGGGAAGCTTTCTACCATCAATGAATTCAATTTATGATGGAGGCTTGAGTTGAAGAATATTGTTGAAAGATAATCTTTCATGGGGGCATTATCCACAATTTCATTAAACAGACACCATCTGGAGTGCCAGAGGCTCCTCAGACTAAACAGCATGTTAGAAAAAAACAGATCCTTGAGGAATTTCCCTTGGCAGGCTCCAAGCACCTCCCTCCAATCTTCACCAACTGCCTATTTTGATAACAAAGAAGGAATATAAAATAATGGTTTGTAGCCCGCATGGTGTACTGGAATCTGTATATTTCTCCCACTGATGGCGTGGAAGACCCACAAGAGAAGCAAGAGAGACATCCATGAGATAGCAACTGAAGGAAGGTGTGTAAGCCGAAGCAGCAAGGGTACCCATGAGTAACAGAAAATGAGAGCAAGCTAGAAAGCATAAGCGAAGAGTTAAGCATCAGAAGACATACTTTTCCATTACCGATAACGCCACCATCGACAAACCTTTGTAAAATAGCCATTTCTAAACACATTTTAAGAAATGTTAGATAATAATAAAAACTCAGGTTTCACCTAAAACACAGCTAAACGTACAATCAAAACGCGGATTCGGAGGCTTCAGGCCAAGAGCTACAGGTCACCTGTAGCGCAATACTATTTAGAGTTCACTGAACACGGTTTTCCCCACTATATGTTCAGAGACAATGGAGACAAGTAGTCCATACAATTAACATACCATGATATACAACTGTTAACACTGGTAAGTAGCCCTTCTTTTTCTTTCATTGGATGTTTATCAGCCTTAGAAATACCTTTATAACAAAGGAAGGGGTAATCAGTCTAAATGGAACTAAAAGGAGAATAGGACATCTAATTACATAATAATTAACAAGGTTGTGGTACTTGTCCCATTAGAGAACTGCTCACATCAGTTCAGCCGGCAACAACTGTAAAAGGAGAAAAAATAATTTTTTGCTATATGATGGGGCTCTGAAATAAGGGTGTTATAGCCAGGAATACTACTTTAGCAGTGATTTCTCCAGAGAAAATAAAAGTCTGCCTTACAGCAAATGCCTCCAAACATTTTCATAAAATTAAATCCAAGAAATCCATTTAGATTTGATCAGTGGGAAACAGATGCAACTGTTCCTTGTGCAGCACGGGTGACAAAAAGCAAAATATATTGTCATATTACCATAGCCCTGTCCAAATAGTAGTCTGTGATTTAATACAAAAAGGTCAAACAAAAACACACAACATGGTGACCCAGTTACCAAAAAAACAGGGGAAACATCTACAGTCCAAAATAAGACACACGAATAGTATGCCTTTTAAAAATGGCAAGTAATGAAAATGTTAGGGATAACAACATTTAAGGTAACTGCATTCCTATTACAATGAAAAGAAAATGAACATGGAAAAGGGACATGGAGCAAGGATGGCAAGAGCGAGTGAGAGGGTGGTCAAAAGTTTAAAAACACAGGACAGGTGTAATGAAAGGACTTCTATTAATTTTTTTAAAAATTAAAAAACAAGAACGGGGTTGAGTGAGGTGGGAGGAATTACAAAGTATTAAGAGAAGCTAACGTGGTAGTATGTTCAAAACACAAGCGGGACAGGGCCTCGCCCCTTCACTCTCAAAAACAAAAAAAGAAGGATAGAGGAGGGAAATATTGTGAAGGGGAGGATAAGGCAGAGAGGAGAGAAATTGTGCTACTTCAGTGGTTTTGATCCAAAGTAAAGGGAAACAACTGATGGAATAGAGAAAATAGTATAATAGATGAGGATGTGGTAGAAATTGCTACAAAAACAAGGAGCTATGCGAAACTCTGGGGGTAAAAAAAAAAAAAAAAAAAAAACACAGTGAGGGCATCGGAGATAAGTGGTATTTACCAAGTTGATTTGAAAAATCTGGTAAATGCCATTTCGGCTTAAAATTCATAATAAACATTTGATAGAATTGATTTCCAGATTAGCAATGCGTCAAGTTACCTTTGCACACACATCACATTTAACAGTGCAAATAGCATCTGCGAAATTATTTAATTCCAGAGTATGTAGTATCCTCATCGCTGGAGAGCATGGATTTTTAAAACAGTAGTGAATAGCTTCTTTATATCGGTGAAAGATCATAAATAGCTAACTAACAGAACTTGAATATTGCTACTTCTTCGGTCTGAAATACAATTTATTTCTCTGCCAATTAGGAGGGGCAGAGAAGAAAGAATATAAACAACTCTAGGAAGATCATCGTCATGGTAGTAATTCTGCAACACAATCCACAGGAGTATGTGAGCTTACAAATAAAGGTTCCTAATTAAGGGCTTGTAGTTCCGCTCATGTCTAGCAAGGTGTTTAATAGAACAGGCAGCAGAATAATTCCATAACGGTTTCCAGAAATCTAAAAACCAGTGGTATGTTCCTCTGACAACCCTTCTCGTTGAACATCAAGTGCACAAAGAAATAGGTTGTCAAGAGCATTTCCTGTTGGTCTGGGGCGTTTTCCCTCTATGAAGAAAGAAAGAGTGTCATCCTCCCTATCAGACTAATGCATCATAATCCTACTGAGATCGAGGTTGATGCTAGCTATGGACTAGAGGTTGATTTCAACCGTAGTTGGTGAAGTAGAGTAAGCTCTTCAAGGGAGCAGCACCTAAAACAGGGTTCCTTCACTTCCAATAGTTCTGTAAGTAGGGGAGGCCAATTAATTGTAGAGTTCTTCAAAGATGAGAAGTAGCCTAATGTGAAACAACATTCGTACAACAAACTCCCAATGATATTATGCTCAATGAAGAATCACTATGAATGTGTGCAAGGATAATGAATGTCTCAACTTGTGTGCCATTTCACATCGAACTAGAAGGCAATTTGAAGATGGCACGTCAGCAAACAGACAAGTAACCAGAAGCATTCTCTAATCTTGTATGCTCTAGATATGAATGCTGTCTGGTTCTACTTCACAGCTGACAAAGATTTTGTTGCATAAGTCACGTAATATCCTATTGCATCATACATCAATGAAAGCATTCATCCATGTTGCACATTTTTGGGAGACACAAAATAACTAGTTTTCGGTTTCATTTTACAACAAGAAATTAGTTTTTTACATGTAACTTCAGTTCTCCAGTATTGGTATCATTCATATACTCACATGCTTCAATCATTCCCCGTCAAGATGGGAATGCCCGTTAATATTAAAATAGCAGTAAACTGTTAAGTCCGCGTCATAATTTGAGAATGTGTGCAAGCATATATTTTGCAGAGGCACACTAGCATAGGCTGCTGCAGTTGCAGCCATGATTCTGATGGAACGCGCACTCACTAGTCCGTAGAGTAGACGATTGGCCTTGATGAGGTAGACATTGAGGCAAACCGTTAGCCAACGTGCTACTGACTGTTTGGAGAGTGAATGGACTAGTCTTAAGCAGCCAAAGGAAACAAATAGTTGATCAGAAGAGTGAATGTATTTTTTTTTGTGTGAATGTAAAGCTTAATGCTTCTGCGCACATCAAGTGACTGTAATGACATTTCTGCTGATGTTGTGGGATTTGGGAAGATAAAATGCAGAATGACAGGTTCAATCAGGTGGAAATCAGTGGGGAATTTCGGTACAAACTTCGGATTAGTCCAAAAAATGACTTTCTCTTTTGTGAGATGGCAATAGGGTTTATTTACTTTGAGCAAAATTTAGATGTGCTCTATGTATGGATTTTAATGGAGGTAACTTGAGATGGCTGAGCACAGAATTAAGTTCCTAGGTATGGTGGCTGCCGTAAAGTCTTGAAAAGTTCGTTCATAAATTGTTTGGTAATTCTTTGTGAAAAAAGTATTTTTGAGCTGTCCTCCATTCTCTGGACCTTTTAGACTGCTGCCAGACAGGCATGTATGTATTGACTAGTACCTTAGATCTTGTGTTGTCTATTCTTATAAGGACTGCTTGACCGGTCAGTCCTTGAAGGAACAATTCGAGACCCAGACTTATGGCTTCCAGCTCCAGGATATGAGGTGGAGCTTCTTTGCAACATCAGACTGCAGGCCTTTGCATGAACATTCTTGCATGTGTGTCCCACAACCCTCTATTGTGAATACCACTCTGCTTGGTTACAGGATAGAATGGAACTCCTCTTGAGTTTTGTAGGAATCCACCACCACAGTAGCGCTTGCTTTAAACATCTTGTAACTTGGACTGTCATCCCATGTGCTGTGAACTTGTTTTCATTGTCTTATCAGTACTTGATGGATGGGTGTAGTCCTGAGCCTTCAACAGGATGTAAGACATGTGCATGAGGACATAAGGCCCAGAAGGGATTTATTTTGCCTGACCTTGACCGTCCGACAGAGAAGGTCTTTGCCATGGACTGAAGTTTTCTTAGTCTTTGCATCGAGGGGGAAAGCTTCTCCCACTTGTGTGTCCAGTATCGCTCTTAAGAACTGAGGCTTTGTGAATGTCAAAGCATTTGCCTCTTCCTTTGACGAGTCAGTCATCTAAACACGGGTATACTAAATCACCCTGGTGCTAGGCACATGATAAACATCCATGGTGATGACTGCTGGACAATTGGTAGTGCTGCCATGCCCATGCAAAGCAGAGATATTTACTGTGAATGCAGTGTATTGGGATGTGAAAATAAGCATCCTGAAGATCCAGGGATGTCAAGTAGACCATTTTTCTGGGGCATAATGGAGACATCTTGGAGCGTTACCATGCAGAAGGCCTGTTTTTTGGAGGAACTTCAGTTTCCTGAGGTCCACCATATGCCTTCATTGACCCGTCTTCTTTTTTTGATTACAAAGAATCGGGAATAACTTCCTTGATTCCTTTGGGCCTTGGGACTACCGGTCCTTTGAGGAGAAGGAGAATTTTCTGTTCTAGGTTCATCAGGAACCTACAACGAGAAATGGGTGAGCAGACAGGAGATATGAGCTGAGGGAGCAATTTGCCTTAGCCATTGGTCTGCTGTAATGGACTTCTACACGGAAGCAAAAAAGGGAAATACTTGCTTCTACATGCTGAGCCGGGGATGGAAGTTGGAGGCAGCTGAGAGAAGTCAAACACATTTTCACTATTCTGGAACAGTGACTGGGAGGCACTCCATTTTTGCCCGCTCGCAAAAACTTATGTTAGACAGTTACTGCTGCATCAGTAATGGCCGCTGAAGTGTGGCACATTTTTAGGTTGAGCATAGCAGCGCTACTTTTCCAACGTGTTGTTATGTATCTGGGCTTTTAACCACACCCATCACTATCCCTCAGTCGTTGGCTTGCCTTTAAAAAATCCTTTATTTTTGTTGGTAATTGCTTTACGTTTGTCCCTCCTTGGGGCGGTTTAGTTACCACCTTGGACATTGCCCCTGTTACATGGCTAATTGCACTCTTGCCAATAGGTTTGGCTGTGAATGAAATTCTTTTTCCTTTTGTGTGCTGCTTCATGTTGATGCCCTGGCGCTTTGATTAGGCTCACTCATGTGAACTGTTTTACTTTTCATTTTATGTGGCAAGAAAAGTCTGGTTAGGAGTTTACATCGCTAATAGCTTTAACTCGAGCAAATGCGAGACCAATTGCACTGCAAATGCTGGTTACCTATTGTTTTAGCAACTTCTCTTTTATCCTACGGTATGAGATCAATCAGTAGAGAAACGTCAAGTCACATATGACAATCATAACAGCCTAAAATCACTAAAGCATCTGTGGCTTTCATCAATGTGGCCACCATGAATCTAACTCTATGACCCAAATGATCTATGTGCCTGTCATCGCTATCAGGAGGTGCAAAGGAAAGCGTTATTGGATTGTTTGAGCTGAGCTGCAGTGGCGATCATAGAATATGTTTTAGGATGGCCCATGATTTAGGTCGGTCTGTGACTGGAGCCTTGTATTTCTTCTCCAAAACAAGCACTAATGAAGGTACTTTAGCTGGTGCTTTTGCTTCTGGCCCAACTCCAATATGGGTACCAACCTAGTAGCTTTGCGTGGCTGTTCCTTGAAGGGTTGTAGGAAGCAGTTTACTCCTCTGAGATGCTAGGAAAGTAGATTCTTCTTAAAAGCTCTCTCCATTAGTGCATGGACAGGGGCTATTTCATCTGAGGGGGGGTCTGGTTCGGTCAGAAACTTGTCACATTCCTTAGGTATGACATAATAATCACATTCATTTGGACTGTCCCCAATAGGCAAATTCCCTCTTCCTCTAGGTCGGAATAAGATGAATAGTAAGAATTAGTTCCCTTATCCTGAGGAGTTAGCAGGACCGAGTTTGCTGTCACTCTAGCTTTAGATTTTCCCCTAGAAGGCGAGGAGGATGGAGGTGCTGTGGGAGGTGGTATGGGTGGCAGCGATGGAGGTGAAGATGGAGGTGGAGGAGGGGCAGGACTGGACTGTCCAGTCAGCTGCTGAGGAAGAGGTCTTTGAAAGGTGTCCATCATCTATTGCACTGCAGTCAAAAAAGCAACAGGTACCTCAAACATATTAGATTGTGCAAAGCATTGATGATGCTTATAGGAGTGAAATAATGAACATCAAAAGGCAAAGGTCTGTGGCTCATCATCATAGTTTTGAAAAGTGTTCCCCTCATCCATTGAGTTTCCTTCAATTTCATGCCAATAGCTGATATCTAACTGCATAAATCTATAGGCAGTCAATGAAGCATCTTGGTTACTGCATTCACTCTCAAATTCAGAGTCCAGAATTTGCACTGGAAGGTTTGCCGTTGTTGTCGGGAGAAAGAACATCCTTGGTGTCATCAACAAAGATGTTCTCATCTTCGAAAGTCGTCTTGATGTCGAAGGTGATGCAGATATAGACTGTGTCCCGGTCGTCGATGAAGGTGTTGACAACAGTGATACTAGAATTGTTGTCGACGATGGTGGGCTTTTTCCTCAATGTGAGCAACGATAAAGACACCTAGAGAGGCCGGAGGTCAGTCAGATGGTGCAGCAAGCTTGATTTTGGCGCAATATTTTGTGCAGGCTGATGATCATCATACTCGAAATGAGATTCTGTGGAAGCTCCATTCTTTTTGTGTTACAGCTTTAAGGTGAAGGTCCAGCTCAGGAAAAACTGCATGTTTTCTTTTTTTGTGTAACCTTCAGAAAAGTGCTTGAAGGAGCACTTTTTGTGGAATTATCCTAAAAGTGGACATTTCCAGTAGAAAGAGAGCATTTTGTTCCAATGGATAAAGGGACAACCTCCTCTCTGTTTCCTTTAGGGTTTTAGATGGAAAGGTACTACAAATGTCACAACGCAAAAGTCTGTGCACTCGATAAAAGCAAGAAATACATTGTTCATGGGGGTCATCAGTATCGATTTTCTTCTGACGACAAGATGAACAGGACCTGAAAATAGTTTTCTTCTGTGAGCTATAGTGACAGATAATGATAAAGGTTCTCCCTGGCCAAGAAATAAAAATAATTTACCCTAAAAACAACTTACAGAAGTCTGAAAGCTGAAGGTACGGCTGATGTAGTCCCATGGTAGATCTGAAAAAAAGACAGGATAAGGTCATTGAGATGTTAGAGCAGAGCTCCGCCTGGGAACTAGCTCACATGTGACATGAAGAACACAATCTGAGCCATAGTGGTCTCCAGGGGGAATAGGAGAGCTAGCGCTTCCATCTCCTGGATTGAAGTTTTGGTTGCTTCAAAGAGGTGGGTGTGCTTCTAAACAAACACAGTTGTTGACATCTGTAGCCATTTTAACACTGGTTATTGCTATTTTAATGTTAGCAGAGATTCCCAGACTGACAATGGGGATCAATTTAAGAATTTGACTATATAAGAGATCCTGTGCTGGAAAACTGAAGTTCTGTTCACAATAGAGAGCCACGTTCATGGATGAGAAAGAGAAGCGGAATGCTTCCGTAAGCTAAAAACATTCAGAAAGTAAGTGATATTTGTAGACAACCAAAAACAAATACAAAAAACACACACATAAAAATAAAGTAGGACTGTGCTAAAATAAAAACTAAAAAACAAACTCATAACTCGGTGCAGTGCCCTAGTAATTGGAAACCTGCCAGATTAGAGCATGATGTCACTACTGATAATTTCTGCATTAAATATTATATGAAACATTATTAGTGACATCTTGCTCTAATATTTAAAGTGATAGGTTAACGATTACTAGAAAGAGACACTCTCAATAACAAAATATAAAGCCAATTTTGTTTGCAATTCTTATAAAAGCTCTCTCTCAAAGACAGCTGAAACTATACCAAACAATTAAGAGAGACATACCTCCCATGATTTAGAAAGCACAATAACTTAACTTTAGCAACAGTAAATTCTTTATCAGCATATGCTCTGAAACGAGCAAGATTTTAAAGGTTGTATTAAGTCACTGTGCACAAACCTCCAGTGCCCGTGAATAAGAAACAACTTCTTTTTCCCGCTCTTCTTTTTCAGTCTGCACGCGCTCAAGTTGCCGAGTTAAATTGCAATTACTACTTTGAAGGTGTTCCTGACGATACTGCAGTTCTTTCAGCTCATCTTCTAGAGTAGCCTAAAGACATAAAAAATATTGTTAATTGGCACATTTAATTTACTTACGTAAAGTCCCTTCTAAAGTGGTGCACCATGTACCCAAGGCCTGTAAATTAAATGGCATTAGTGGGCCTGCAGGCCTTACTGTGTCACCCACTTACCTATCCCTTTTAAAACACGTCTCAGGACTGATAGTGCAGCCTGAATTTTAACCTGCCATTTAGACCTAGAAAAACAAACCTTTCGCCGGGCCTAAACCTTCCTTCATAATGCACACAAGTCACCACTAGGGTAGGCCCTAAGCAGCCCATAAAATAGGGTGCACTGTATTTAAAAAGTTGGACATGTAATTCTAACTTTTACACGTCCTGGCAGTGAAAACTCAAATTCGTTTTTCATTACTGCAAGGCATACCACTCCCATAGGATAACAATGAGTAACCTTATTACATTTAATGAGTGATAATGTTCGTTTTGAAACAGGTAGAAATGCGATGTCTGGTCTATCTCTTGTAAGAATTGTAATTTAAAATAGAAAGTTGACATTTTCTTGTCCAAACCATTTGGTGCCTGTGTCTTGGGTCACCCGACTAGGTGTAGTTGGTCTTTGTATATGTTCCTCCTAGACAGAGTTACAAAGGGAGACAAGGTGTTGGCAGGATGGGTTGGGGAGAAGCTCTCATCTACTACAATAACAGAATCAGATTTTGGGTTGGGCGTTTTGCAGAGTCTGACATTCTCCCACTTAAAATCTGGCTCCAGGTATAACTATTGGATCCCCAAGAGCCACTCATCAGTACACTTCTTTACCCGTGGTCCCCTGGTTCTGAGCTTTAGGTACAGAGCCAGAGACCTCCTTGCAACTGCCCAGCTGACCTGTTGCACTGGACCTGCCTGAGCACTGATAGCCTCTCTGCTTGAGTGAATTCCGGATCCCCAAGATGTGCCTTTCTAGGTCCTGGGCCCTTGTTTGGTATCAGAGACAACTCCTCCTGGCCTAAATGAAGGTTCAACCAAGTCCTGAGCAGAGCGAAGCAAAACCCAGCAAGGCCTCGCAGTACAGCAGCAACTTTCATCGGACCCGACACCAAGCAACACAAAGCCTCACCGCACAGATGACAGCTTCTTCAGAATTAGCACAGAGCGAACCAAAGCGCCACACGGCTTCTCCGCAAAGCTTCATTCGAACTGACAACATAAAGCCTCACAAACCTATGCCACACAGACCACGCACCAAAGACATATGGTGCAATGGTCAGCTGGCCAAACTTGGCCCTTTGCCCAGCCTGCATTCTATTGCAATTTGTCTCAACTTATGACTTTGTCCAGTCCACTGTGACCAACCTCTGTTGGCGCTTTGTGTCTTTTGGAATTCATTTTAACCATACCTTTAAAATTCAATATCTCCACTTCTACTAACCTTTCGGTCTCAAATTATTTTAAAAAATCATAATCTATTTTTCTAAATTAGTTTTGGGATACAGGTTGTGTTCTCAATGTATTACCGTTGTTTGCTGTATTAATACTTTACACATTGGCACAAAAACTGTCAGGCTTAACTTAGAGGCAAACTACCAGCGAGTTAAGCAGTGGTGACTTTTTGTGGTTCTCTCTGACAAGGAATGTGGCTGTTGCTTGAGTAAGATTTCATACCCCCTCAACCAACAACCCATCTTCTCACAATTAGGTATACAGTAGTAGTCTTAATACATCTAAAAAAGGTTTCAGTCCTTGGTGTCTACTGTAGGACGGGATAATCTGTAGTAATATATGTCCAACCCTCTTCAAAGCATAGCTGTTTACTGGGCAAAGGTAAAAGACATACATGTGTCATCATGTCGGAATGCTAAGCATCATGTTTGTAGTGTGTACTCAACAATCATTAAATAAAGGGGTAGAGGTATCCATACCCATACAATGTTCTACTAGTATACAAGTGTGAGCTGTCCATAAAGGCTCAAGTATATTATTTGTGACACAGAAGCATTCCAAAAATATAATTAATTGTGCACGGATTCGCCTCTCTTGGCATCACAAGTGTGAAAGATGTGCAACCTTCACACCTGTGGTATTTACGGTTCGTCACCATATCCTTAGACATTTCAATTATCCTAATTATCTTTTCTAAACACAAAATCTCAAACCAAACCATCAGACACAAAGCCCTCTCTTTCTATGCTGTTTTCTAAATTAATTTAATTGCTTTCCACTAGTCTGTGCATAGTAACTAAACAGGAACATAGTAGAAGGATTCCTCTGGGCACACAGCCCTTATGTCTCCAAAATATCCAGATCCTATCTTGATTACTGTTATTTTCCTCTGTCTGTCTCTACTACGTGGTGAAGATATTCGGCAATATCACAAGATTTTGACTAGCAGGCGTACTGCATTCAACCTCTGCCTTTTTACCAACAACCACAGGGGTTTAAGTTTTATATGTGCCATCATGCAAGAGGAGCTAGTATAATAGTACGTACTCAAGGGTTGACGAAGAGAGAAGGGGGGTTGTGTTGGCATCCAAACAAAATAGTAGGGGAACACAAGTGTAGGCTATCCGCCAGGGCTCCTATTTGTGCTACTGCCACATCTCAAGAAGAGAAGGGATTATACACAGCTTCACCACTCAGTATCTCAAGCAGGAACAAAGTGGAACAAATGACGCTAGAACAAACCATGGAATTTCCAGAGCAACCAGACTAATTCCTTCACTCCCCACCACAGCTGACTCCAAGGATGTAATTGCTCTATAAAACATTTTAAAACACAAATGCCAGACATCAAACCCTGACAACGGCAACAGGGTGTTCCCTTTTCAGACTATCATCCTTTAAATGATAGGTTTAGAAAACTGCCACAACCGATGAAACAAAGTGTTTCTTTATGGTTTCATCAAGACCACCCCCCCTGATGAGCTTGGATGAGAGTTCTTGAGTTTCAAATGAAGGGACAGGATCAACTGAGAGGCTGAGGTAATTTCAGCTCACTTAAGGAAATACTAGACCCCCCTCAAACCCAACCAAATAATAATTTAAAAAACGTTATAGTGTATAAACTTGTTGACATACGGTAATAAGTGTTGCATTAAGAAGAGTTCTCAATCCATAAATATACTGAACATGGCAGCGTTGTGTAGGACATGACCAAACAACACTATCTGTATTACAGAAACCCTAAAACTTTGAACTGTACCTTCAAAGAAAATAATTCAAATTAACTGATACAGCAAAGCTTTTGAATACCTAAGGAAAAAAATGTTTTACAAAGTTTCGGAACAGGCAACCAGGGTAAAATATAAGATTCAAATCTAAGATTTAAATCACCTGGGCATTCTAAGGATAAGGTTTTTCAGGGTGCTGCGGCCCCCTAATCAGAGGATATGATGTGACACAGAAGGCTGACTGTACTTTTTTTTTAAATCTTTAGCATTATTCATAAACTGCAATTGGACTACAGACAAACTTAATTTGATTTAGTGCACTGAACAATCAGCTAACAAAACGTACAAAAGAAACAACTTACCTTTGCAGTTTCTAGTTCGTGTACCTCATTCTGAAGGTCAATCATCTCCATTGACATGGTTTCACTGGCACGCTCAGACAACATGCGCAACTCCTCTGATTTGTTAGCTACAAGTTCACACTGATGGTCGAGTTTCTGCTTCAACTGTTTCTCACTTAGCCTGGCTTCGTCAAGCTCAGCTTTCAGCTTTTCCCACTAGAAGCAAATTTTAAGGTATTATAAGTTGGGGACAGAGGTCACAAAAATGCAAAAAAAAAAAAAAACCAAAAAAAAAAAAAAAGTAGAGTACTGATGACACAAGAAGCTTGTTGTAGTGGATTCTGAGATCATTCATACTTTATATTACATAGTCAAGTTAGAGATTAAAGTTACTTAAATGGAATTGTCCATTAAAACGAATGTAATCACTTCAAACTATATTCTGACTTGAAGTTTGTTTTTGTCTGACAAAGTAATAATTAGACTTAGGTTGGGTTCACATACATGATACCATCAGTAATTAGTTGAAAATTCAAGACTACCCCCTGGCAAATGTTAAGACAAAGCTCCATAAGGTGTATAAAGACTGGAACAATGTAACTGCCTGGATAAAACAACCAGGTCCAGATGTCTTTCCAAATTGCCATTACCCCAATCAAGGCTTCTCAATATACCATAAAAATAAATACAGCCAATTGTCATGCCAAAGAATCTTTAAAAACACCTTGAGAGTGGCGGGTTTGCTTTTAGCTCCAACATTAGACTCTAGCATAGTGTCTACCACATCACAGATATGGTCTGACGATTTACAGAAATACAGTGACTAAACACCACTAGACTCCTAATTTCTTCAAATATCTCTTGCACTCCATCAAGATGCTTCAGCGTCTTACAACCTCAACTGCTTTGCCATTCTCTAAGTCGCGGAGTCCAAATCAATGTTCCTTTGTTCACATAAACAATTCTCCTTCATGGCTATACCAACTAGCCTCCATTACTCCCAGTGGTAGAGCTATCAATCCAGATTTTAATTCAGCATTATTACAAGAATGTTAACCTGATGATCATAATGATCTGCAAGGCAGCTGGTAATAGGCTTTCTGGCAAGGTCCAAAATAGGAAAAATCACAAGAATCATCTACTAGGAGCACATCCGGAAAATCATTCTTACTGTTTCTTAATTGACATTAGTGTGGCCTTCAATATGCTTGTAAAACTATCATATTAAAAGACCCAGATGCCCAATTGTTCTAGTGTCTTTTAGGAAATACACATGCATGCTTTACCAAATCACATTTTCTGTTTTCTCCAGTGTGGTGTTATACAGTGGTCAGCACACAGACCCCTTCATGGTCTCACGCTCTGTTATGGTACAATATAGTACCACTACACAGATAAAACCCACTCCAACACCATCCACAGAAGACTTTATTCTGTTTCTGTGGCTTTTAATTGCATGACAGTCTTAAACTTGCGACTTGACCTCATCCAAGAATGAGACATGGTTTTTCTTTTCCTCAAATCATTCAGGTCTTGGTCGGTTTTCTTTGTTTTTTATTTAAAAAAAAAAAAGAAAAAAAAGAAAACGTATTTTAATGAAAATAAATGAAATACACAGGGTGTTTTATTAACCTGGAATAAGGTCTTTAAGTAATTACTTGACACAAAAAGAGGGGAAGAAAACACCTGGACAAAGATTAAGTTCATGCAGTCTTTTTAATCTCATCTGTAGTTAGCTCATTAAATGTAAAGTAGTTTCAACTTGGTGAGTAGCTCAAGGTTATCAAAGGTACCACCTTGAACAGAGGAAAAGGGAACTTTGTGTCAAAGGCCATCTATAGTACTGTATATGTCAGATTTCAGCAAAGATGCAAGCCCAAAATTGGCATACAATATATCCAAAGGACTGTTCACCAAATAGACAATAAGTCACAATGCTGCCAGTGGAAATTAGCATTACAAAGTTGCAGGGCTGAAGCCTCCAAGAAGAATAGAGACAAAAAACATAAGTCTGCTCTGCCACCAACCTTTCACTATGCTGAGTTCTAGTCAAGAAAGATGTCAATTATTTTCTCAAGTACCCGACCACAGTGTACCAAGCAAGAGAGTTACAAAGAAAATAACATTTACAAAAAGAAACAAAGGTTAGAACTCATCAACCAAAATGTAACCTAAAACTCCACAGCAGGAATATGCCCATAGTACACAAAAGTTCCAATTGGTAGATTATTAGAAACACATTTTCCAAAATCCATTTGTATTCTTGGAAACACAGTGACACCAGAGAAGAGCCATTAAGAAAAATCAGAAAGTAGCCCAGCATCACCTTAACAGAGTTGAGATGCTTAAAATGTTTTGTGTTTAAATGTATGTTTGTTAGAAAAACTTGCACAGATCTAATGCTATACATTATTTATACCACAACCGCAAAGTAAGGTTAAAAGGAAACTCTAAACGCTTAAAAAGAAAAAAATGAAGTTCACACACTACAAAGTCCCCAAATCATTCAATTGTTTTAGGTTTTTGAAACCTCACCTTATGTCATTTATTTCTAAGAACAAAGGTAATATTTGTCTCTGCACTTCTTCAATATTTTCACACACTCTTAAGGGCATAAAAAGGAAAACAATATTTCACCACTGTTAAAAAGCATACAGCAACCTCTAGAATTGCCAATGTTAATAAAAAATGTGCAGCCCACAAGCCAAACCTGGTCTTTAAGGTTGCGAACTTCATGCTCATGATTCCTTTCAAGTTGCTCCTTAATATTGTCCTGGTTCAATTGTTGCTGCTGCTTTGAATGTTCATATTCAGAACCCAAGCTCTCCAACATTCGATTTTTCAGTTCAACCTCTCTCTGGAGGGTATATTTTTCTTGTTCCAGGTTCTAAAAGCAGACATGCACATAAATAAATATAAAGATGTCATTTTTAGATTTAGGCTAAGTAGTTTTGCTAACATGGACAGTTATGCCTCCAACACAACTGATGAATGCATTCTGCCACACATTTGCCTTTCAAGCTGAACTTTCATCACTATTGAAATAAAATGTTTTCCTTTTTTCAGTAGATTTGTTCAGGTGTACTCACTGACACTAAACAAAGCAGAAAACAGTGCAAGCTGTTCACTATAGTAACTTCAGCCATTTATTATCTAGCCCCGTTTCTTAAATTCGGAAAATAGTCTAATTAAGAAACATAGAAGTGTAGCTTAACTTATCTCTGGAGGAACAAAATAGCACTCTCTGCTTCATTACCTCAGCTTTTCTCATGCTTTGGGAACCACATATAAACACAGACAAGGAAATTATCGGATTATATGAAACAATGCATGTGAATAGACCGAATACCAGTCATTGAGTTCGCTAACTTACTCCTAGACATCCCCTCAATACGTCCTTGATTGTAAGCCGTGGCATCTGTGACAACCAGAACAGATCAAACTAAAAGGAGCATTAGCAGAGGTAAGTTAAATAGACATATTGATGCATCATCAACCAGCCTCATTTTGTCATGGAAGCAGCCCAGAAGGCTGCTCTAAAGGTGATATTAATATAAACAGGTATCTAGGTTAAAGGAATTTCGATGGCCTTTCAAAGGTTTAAGCATTATTATTGCAGGTGGAGAAATACAAATACCGGTGAAGAAATAGCACTTTGTTATGCAAACGATGACAACATCGGCAAGGCAGGCTCCAAGTATGTTCTTACCAGCTCAGGACCACAACACTAGATAGTTGCTTGGATGAACAAAAAGAACAAGTTACTTTCCTTCGGTATCACTTCTTCTGGAAATACTGCTTATAAATCACAGATTTCTCGCATTTATAATATCCCTAGGAATAAGAGAGGGGAGGGGTAGCGTGGTGAAGAATCTATGGTTGGGTAGGATATCCACCAGAAAGAGTTACCAAAAGTTCTTCTAATGGATAATTCTAACCGCAGATCCCTCAACTTTTGAATAGATACTGAATCAGTCCCTCTCAAGGTGGTGGAATGTTTCAGACCAAAACATCTTGCAGGACTGAACGCCCAAAATGCCCTTCCTGTTGGACCTGGCTGTTGAGACAGTGATGCTTTGTGAATATGTGCATAGGTGTAGAAGCCAGACAAATATCCAGGACAGACATTTCATGTGCCGGTGCATTCGTAGCATCTTTGGCTCTGGTGGAGTGAGCCGCAATACTTTAGAGGGTCACTTCTTGGCCAACATGTAGCAGTACTTGATGCAGAGAAGGTCTTTCTTTGCTCCAAAGAATCTCGCAAAGAGCAGTCCCCCTGGTGGGCTTTAGAGCGATCAATGAAAAAACTTAACAGTCCTTCTTTAAGAAATTGTGTTGTTAGTTGAGAGGGGTGAGATCCCCACTCAAAATCCTACTGCAATCTTAGTAAGAGTGAACCACAAAAGTCTCTAAACAAACTTGTGCTTAACACTTTGGCTGCATGCCATGCGTGCAGCCGGGCTTAACCTAAAGGCCATGTGTAAAGTATTCATGGAGCATTCAAACAGTAATACAGTGAAAACACAAGGAAAATCACAAACCAATTTAGGAAAAAAATAATCTTTTCATTAATAAAATAACACCAAAACTCCACAAGTACAATACGTTGAATTGAAGTTCTAAATATTTAAGGTGAAATTTCAGGTGAAAATAGCACTAAAAAGCAAACATTGCCACTCGTGTATATCTGTTTGCACTGGACCAGGTCAAACTCACAAGTTCAGTCCGACCACGATGCAGCTTGGGTCAGATACTAGGACAAGGTTCATCCCGGTAAAACTTTTACCTTCTCAGAATCCAAGTCTACGACAGAAGTCTCAGTTGTAACTTCATGTTGGGAGATGCCGCCAGACGTTCGTTGTCAGCATGAGGACGAGCCATGTTTGTGTTGGCGGGAAACGAGGGCAGTAGCTGTTTGACACCAAGAGCAGGTCGCCTTCGAGCCTTATAGTTGGAGGGAGAGACAGTGACCAATGAGGATATGAGAGCCCTGCATGTGGACACAGAGCCCAAAACGTCTGGATTTTCACCTGGAATTCAGTTTTGGGGTAGGAAAAGTACACTCTGATGCCACTCAAGGATCAAGGACATGGGGGGACACCACATAGGGGTTCAGGACTCACCTCAGCAGCAGAGACCAGCAACAGGACTCAGGTCGGTCCAGATAGTGCTGGGCACTTGCAGGGAGGCCTCTGGAAGCTGGTTTCATCCCTTTAGTGAAACAAGAGGTCAGCTAACTGACCGTTGATGTAGGAAGCTGGATCTGTACATACTATATCAAAATGAGATATAGTGTGCACAGAGTCCAGGGGTTCCCCAGAGGACTAACAGAGGCTAAAGTAGACAATACCAATGCTCTCTTTGTGGTAAAGTGGTCGAGAGGTTAGGCTTATCAGAGGGCAGTCTAAAGCATTTGTTGTACACACACAGACAATAGAAGAAGCACACACTCAGTGACTTAACTCCAGACCAATGGTTTTTTTATATAGCAAAATGTTCTTTATTTTTAGAACCATGAGATTCAAGTTGCAGTTAGGTACTTGAATAGACTTGTATTTCACACATGTATCAACAGTACTTTGTTTGAAATCGGTAAGTTATTCAGTTTTCTAAATATTGACAATAATATGTTTCTAAAACTTAGTGCAATTTTCGGAAATAGTTCCGGGGGGTGGGGGCAGGGGGGGAATGGGGCATTAGATCGTTTTACATGCACGTACAACACTCACAACATTCACAGTTCCAGTCTCCAGGCGTTAGGAAGTCCACAGGTAGGGGTTCAAGTTAATGCGAAACACCCACCACCAGCAACACGGGGCGGGGCGGGCCGGGCCAGAATACAAAGTGTAGGCAAAATTAACATGGGCTTCTGTGGAGACTGGGGGCACTTGGCTTCACACCTGCAGGCAGGTTAAGTACTCTCAACTTAAGAGACGTGGGGGTTTAGTGGAGCACTGAAGGGAGGGGAGTCACAAGTAGGCACCAAACATACACTCTCAGCGGTGCTGGGGCAGCCGGGTGTAGGGTGCAAACAAGATGTCAGGCCTCCAATAATTCTCTATGGTGAGACCCCGGGGGTCACTCAGAGGCTGCAGGCGAGGTCCAAGGAGTCGTCTCGGGCAAACCACAGGCTTGACAGGGAGAAGGGCTGCCTGCTGAACGATGCTGCACCGGAGGTCGGGTTCCCCAAGGCCTGGGGGCTGCGGGTGCAGTGTGTCTTTAGGCATCAGATATCTTTGTCCGGAGATTCGTGGTCAGGGGGGGTCCTCAGGATTCCCTCTGCACTTTGTCGTGGAGAGGTCAAACCAGGGTGGGCACTTGCTCAGAATAGCCTGGGGATCCTCTCTAGCTCGTTGGGCCACCTGGACACTGGCCGTGAGTGTCGGGTGCAGAGTGGTTAGGACTCACGAATTCGGAGTCAAGTTGGAGTCCTTAGTTGTTTCTTCTTGGACAGTGCCATTGTTCACTAGAGTTCTTGGTCCTTTTGAGTGCAGAGCAGTCCTCTGGAGCTTGGCAGAGGTAGTTGGTCGTCGCTGTTCTTTTGCAGGTTCTTAGAAGCATGAGACCGGCCGGTAGGGCTGGCGCCAAATCATTTGTCGCCTTCCTCCTCCTCTGTTGGGGGTTTTAGCTATGTAGTCCTTCTTCTTGTCAGGTCACCAGGAATCTGGTGAGCTGGGTTCATGGAGGCCCTTAAATCCTGGATTAAGGGGCGTTACAGGGGTCAGAGGGCATTAGCCAATGGCTACTGTCCCAGAGGGTGGCTACTGACCCTCCTTGTGCCCACTCCCTTTGGGGAGGGGGGCACAACCCTAATTCTATTGGAACCCGTCCTCCAAACCAAGATGGAGGATTGTCCAGGGAGAGGGTCACCTCAGCTCTGGACACCTTACGGGTGGTCCTGGCTGGGATGCCCACTCCTCCCCATTTTCCCTAGTTTTCCCTCCGGACTTGCCACCAAAAGTGGGGCTTTGTCCAGGGGGCAGGCATCTCCACTAGCTGTAATGCTCTGGGGCACTGTAATCCGAGGCTTGAGCCTTTGAGGCTCAGCACCAGGTTTTACAGTTCCTGCAGGGGGAGGTGTGAAGCACCTCCATCCAGGACAGGCTTTGTTTCTGACCACCGAGAGCACAAAGGCTCTCACCCCATGTGGTGAGAAACTTGTCTGAAAGTGGCAGGCTGGCACAGACCGGTCAGTCCTACACTACCAGTTTGGCTAACATACAGGGGGCATCTCTAAGATGCCCTATGTGTGCATTTTTCAATAAATCCCACACTGGCATTAGTAGGGGTTAATTGTGCTGAGAAGTGTGATAGAAAACTTCCCAGTATTCAGCTGTAATGAATGAACTCCCAGATCATATACTCAATATGGCTACCCTGCACTAATAATGTCTAAGAATGGACTTAGACACTAGGGGCATATTGCTTATGCGGCTATGCCCTCACCTTTGGGACAGTGCACGCTGCTGGAGGGGTGCCTTACCTATACCACAGGCAGTGGTTTGTGGGCATGGCATCCTTTTTTATAAATTTTTTATTAGAGAAAAATATAAGACGATACACAGTATGCATTGACATTTTTCAGTAATCCGTGGTTCAGATGGTAGTATTACAAATGATATCTGAATGTACATTGTCTAATAGGTACATTGATTCATCGACATAGACTATGGTTTGAAAATTAGGGAGGGTGAGGGGAAGGGGGGGTAGAGGTTATTGGGGGGTCAAATTGTAATAGAGGGGAGCAGGAGAGAGAGAAGAGTGATAGAGAGGAGAACGGGGAAGTAGGAGGGTTAGGTAGAATATTAGGGGGGAAAGGCAAATATTTTGGCTCCGTGTTTCTGGGTTATTAGATGGATATTCTGGTTGTTCCTCGTCATTTGCCGACGATCTTATAGGATTGTGCCATGTGATACATTTATCAACGTGTATTGTAGGGTGGGCCAAGAGGATACATTTATGGGGGGGGGGGGGGGGGGGGGGGGGAAGAGGGCCATTCCAGGGGAGGCTAGACAAGGGAGAGTATCTGTGTAGATTCAGGATTAGATGTATAAAGAATCCGGTCTTGCCTAATAATGTTGGACAGTTAGCCTCTGATCGAGCAAAACCAAGAAGGATAGTTTCTAGTACATATTTAAACGGGTCGATATGGCATGGTGTAAAGGATGTTCTCTGGGATGAATAGTCTCCGGGGTGGAGGAAAGGGGTAGGAGAGCAGGGAGGGAAGCGAGGGAAGGAGAGAAAGGAAGATGGTGGGGTGTCAACTGCCATCCACTGACCATCAGCCAGCTGCCTCATGGTCTTGTCAGGAAGGGGCTCCAAATTTCTGTAAATAGTGCCGCTTGATCCTGTAGGTTATAAATGATACGCTCATGGGTAGCTGTTTGGAACATGGCTGTCATCCATTCCGTTGGTGTTGGGGCAACAGCAGACCTCCCGTGTAGAAGAATACAGATTTTCGCTGTGGCAATTGCCGTGTGAAGTAGTTGTTTATGGGGGCGTGATAGGGAGGGGTATGGGCGCATGTCGTGTAAGATAATGAGTGTTATCGGTGACGGGTTTGGTATTGATATGAAATCCCTAAGTGTCTGGAACACAGCTTCCCATAGGGGCTGTATCGTCGGACAGTGGAACAGAATATGAAGTAGATCACAATGGAGCTCTGCACATCGCCAACACCTCGCATGTGGTATCAGACCTGCCCTGAAGAGTTTTGTGGGGGTCCAGTACCAGTCCTGGAGGATTTTGAAGAGACCGAGACCTCGCGGACCCCTCTGTCTAGGGCTTCGATTATGTCTTGCCAATCTTCTTCTGTGTAGGCTATCGCTAGTCGATCTTGCCATCTGAGACGCAGTCGTTCTAGGAGGGGTTGCGAGTAAAGATGGTTCGTAATCTCTGCGTATAGACCGGCCACAACTCCTCTCTGCCGACCCCATTTCTGCAGGTAATTGACAACGGGTGAGGTTTTGATCGTCCACGGGGGGGGGTCCTAGGGCCTTGCGCATACAGTGCATGAGTTGCATGTACCTCCATTCCTGATTTTTGTGGATTCCGAACTCTTCCCGTAGGGATTCAAAGGACCGGAAATCATTGCCATCTATTATTTGAGTTATGTTGTGGATACCAGCGTCGTTCCACTGGGGCCATCTTAGGGTACTTCCCCCTATTTTTATACATTTGTTTCCCGCTAAAGGGGCTTGGGCATGTAGAGAAGGGTGCACTCCCAGTAGCCGGTGGGCTCTGCACCACGCTGTATTTGTGGCCGCGAGGATAGGATTGGACGAGTGAGAGTAGTCGGTATATATCCCGCCTAGTTCGGAGTGTTGTCCCTGTATGTGTTTCTCCGTGATTGTCCATTGTGGGGGGTCTGGAGTGCCTGGTAGTGTGTAGGCTAGTTGTGATATTTGTAGGGCTAAAGCGTATTGTTCTACTGAGGGTAGACCTAGTCCTCCATAGGGTCTGCGCGCTAATATTGTCCCCGGTTTTAGTCTTGGCCGTATAGAACCCCAGACAAAGGACCTTATCAAAGTATCAATCCTTCGGAGAAGAGAGAGCGGAATCTGTAGGGGGAGCATGCCTAAAACATATGTGAAGCGGGGGAGGGTGACCATCCTAACCGCCTGTGTTCTGCCCCACATAGATAGGCCGAGTAAGGTCCACTTGGCAAAGTCCTGTTTCATCCGGGATATAAGAGGGTCTAGGTTATCCCTGACCATGTGTTCTAAGCCTCGGTTAATATATGTCCCCAGATATTTGAGGTGGGTTGGGGTCCATTTAAGTGGGCGGCCATGGATTGCAGCTCTCGTTGTTACGCGAGATAGGGGGCAACGATTCACTCTTGTCCCAGTTTACTCGATACCCGGACAAGGGTGCAAAGCTTTCTATGATAGAGAGTAGGGATGGGATGGATCTTTCTAAGTCAGACAAGGTTAACAGAATATCGTCTGCATATAGATAGATTTTGGAGGAACCCCCTGGTAAGGAGATACCCGTTATCTGTTGAGAATTCCTTATAGTTGCCGCCAGCGGTTCCATTGCTAGTAGGAATAGGAGCGGAGACAAGGGGCAGCCCTGTCGAGTGCCCCTTCCGATGGGGAATGGGTCCGACAGAAAGCTCCCGCAGTTAACTTGTGCCGTAGGGTGATCGTATAATAATCGGACTTTAGAAATAAATTGATCTCCGAGACCAAAATGTTTCAGGGTGGTGAATAGATAGGGCCATTCGATGCGGTTGAATGTCTTCTCCGCGTCGAGGGATAGTGCCAAGGCTTCTTCTGGTAGGTCTAACGATTCAAGCAGGGTGTGGCATAGTGTGCGCATATGGTTTCTGGAAGTGTGGCCCGGTACGAATCCCACCTGGGTATTATGGATTAAGGACGGTATGACTTTGCGTAGACATGCTGCAAGGACACTAGCTAGTAATTTAACGTCTCCGTTTAAAAGGGAGATGGGGCGATAGCTACTGCAAAGTAGGGGGTCCCTTCCAGGTTTAGGCAGGACGACAATCGTGGCCCTGGTGGACAGGGCACCCAGAGAGCCCTCCTGGCACGCCTCCATGAGTGCCTTGTGTACTGCCGTGGTTGTCTCCTCTCCTGACCATCTGTAAAATTCCGCTGGGAATCCATCTTCGCCCGGGGATTTATGGTATGGGAATTTTGTGATAACCTGTATAATTTCTTCCTTGCTTATATCGCCCTCAAGGAGAGCTCGGCCGGCTTCTGATAGGCAGGGCAATTTTGCCGCAGTGAGAAATGCCTCTGTCTGTGCCTGGTTGGTCGGGGTTTCGGGGGTGTAAAGGAGTTGATAATATGTAGCAAATTCATTCACAATGTCTTGCGGGCGGGTCATTACTGCTCCGGAGGAAGACGTTATAGCTGGGATAGCTGAGGCAGCATCTCTCTGTCGGAGCTGTGCCGCTAAGAGGCCTTTTCTCCTTGTTCATAGTGGCGGGTGACGTAATCTTTGTAGTGCATATTCTGCCTGCGTTGTGTAAAGATCGTTGTGTGCCATTCGGGCTTGTTCGAGGGAGCGGCGTAGCGCTGGGGACGGCTGAGTAGTGTATTGTTTGGTGAGGCGTTGGATCGTGTCTTCTAGGGTGCGGTAGCGGACCTCCCTATCTCTATTGGCCAGTGCTGCGTCCCTCATCATGTTCCCTCTCAGAGTGGCCTTAGCTGCTGCCCATAAGACCCGCTTGGATGTCACAGAGCCTATGTTTTCGGTCATGTATGTGGATATGTGGGCCTTGAGTTGCTCTTTCCCCTGGGGGGGAACGGTATCTGTGTATGGCAAAGCACCATGGTTTACGACCAGGAGAGGTCAAGCCCACCTGAATAGAGAGTAAAATCGGGGAATGGTCTGAGAGTCCGCTATCTAAGATGCTAGTGTCTAGTATTTGGGGGATTATGGTGTGTGATACAAGAAAATAGTCCAGGCGTGATTGGGTGCCATGGACGGACGAAATGAATGTGAATTCCTTGTCCTTTGGGTGTGTTAGTCTCCAGCAGTCGACTAGACCTACATCTGCTGTGATGTCCGTCAGTAAGGCCCTATCGGGATTATTGCCCACATCGATGGGGCCTGTCCTGTCCAGTATGGCATCTCTAGCAAGATTCCAATCCCCTCCGATGATATAGCGTGTGGTCCCTATTTCGGTCAGTACGCGATTGAGTTGTAGGAAGAAGGAACGCTTTGGTCCGGTTGGTGCATAGACAGAGCCCACACATAGGAAGGTATTTCCTATTTTCAGTTTGACAAATGTATATCTCCCATCTGTGTCATTCCATGTTTTAATGATCGTGATCGGCAGGGATTTACGTATTAGTATCGCTACGCCACATTTACGAGGTGTGCCTCCCTTGATTCCCTGATCTTCTGGACAGCAGCTCAAGAGGACCTTTCCTACCCAGTCACGTCTAAGTTTGTCGGACTCTATATTATCAAGATTCGTTTCTTGGATCAGGGCTATGTCTGCTTTTTTAGATTGGAAATATGACAAGATCTTTTTCCGTTTGATGTAATTCGTCATGCCATGAACATTCCAGGAGAGGATTCATAGAGGGTGTACTATGTGGGGGGTTGTCTCTGGCATACTGAGTTGGAGGAAGGAATTTCAGCAATACTGGGGGTGGTAGTCGTGTGGTACTGTGTTCGCTGTAATATGAATATTTGGGAGTTCGAGGGGTGAGACAGAGGCAGCTGATGAGGGTCGGGTACCCCAACAAGAAAAGGGGGGGGGGGGGGAGAAACAAGAACGTGTAGGGGTCGGTGAGGGAGGGGAAAGGGATAATATGGGAGGAAAGAAGGCTAGAGTTAGCGTTTGTCTGTAAAGGGGAATGGATGTGATGATTAGGAGGGGGAGAGGTTAGAGGGATATAGGGAGGACCGGGAGTACTATGCTCCCTTAGGGACGGTCTGTAAACGGCGAGTCCGAGTCCTATCCGACCTCCTAATGCCGTCGATGCAGCCTCTCTGCCGAGGAGGCGGCATTGGGGCAGGGGGAGGCCAGTATTGATCCAAGGTGGTCAAATGCACAGGTTCTGAGCTGAGCTCCGGAGGAGGGGAACGGATGTGGGGGGAAGCCATGGGCATATTATGGAAGGGGGGGGGGGGGGGGGGCGGGAGAGGGTAGTAGCTATGTTGATGAGGGAGGGTATGATGTGTAGATAATGGGGGGGGGGGGATTTGGTGACATAATTTTAATATGGTGAGGGTGGGTACAGTGGGAAAGGTGGTAGAGGGGGAGTTCGCACTGGCCTGGATTAAGAGATGGAGAAGGGTCCAGTTGATACCTCGCAGTGTCCAGTGTCTAAGTTAACAGGGTAAATGTTTATCCTATTTTCGAGTGAAAGGGGGCTAGCGATCACTGTACTTGATGTATGTCATCGCGATGGGTTCTATGTTGTGAGGGTATATTGGTCGAGGAGGAGGGTGGGTGTGGATCAGGGTGTGTATTTGTAATCAGGATTATAATGATAGATATAAATATGGTGATGGTTGTAATGTAGATGTTACCGTAGGTGTTGGTATTTGTGTAAGGGGGGGGTGGGTGTCTAAAGGGCCGGAGGAGAGGGCGGGGGGAGGGTGTTAAGTAACATAATGCCGGTTCAGATCAGGATATTGGAGTACATTTGCACATAATAACAGTTGAAATATTACTATACTTATATCGCATAATATCGCTATGTCAAACAACATAATGTCAAACAGCATAATGTCACTGCAATCTGTTAATTTGTATAACATAACATAGTATAATATAGCATAACGTAACGCAATATAACTTATTTCCACACAGGTAATCTTATTACATTCTATTATTTTATATGTTGTGGGACCAGCCCCGGGGTGGGTGTTGTTATTGAAGGGTGGAACATGGGTTGTGTATACAAGTGGTTGGTCTACTGCTCATCATCTACGTGGTCAGGTGTCATCGCGAGTATATGGGGGGGTTGCATCCCCCTCATGTGGATTCTGGGGAATACGTATAAATGTCGACCTGTTTGTCATGTCTCCATGGAGATATAGTGTTCCCGTAAGAAGTAGTGGTGCATCTCCGTAATATGTAATGTTGTGTTGTATTATATCTTATCGTCTCCTGTGGCAGTACTCTAGTGATCGTCGGGGTGTGTATTATTGCGTGTAGATTATATTACATTAGTTTCGTTTCCCGGAACGGCCGTTTAAGGGAGAAGTGGAGGGTGGTAGATTTAGCTGAGAGGGGACATCATTACGACTTGTCTGCAGGATCGGGCCTGTTCATGTAGTCTTGTTGTTATTGTGTGGTGTTGTGTTGTCGAATATTCTATATTGTAGTAGTGCTGTGAGGGGGTGAATGGCAGCTTCTCTTTAGGTGTTGGAACTTGTCCCTACTGAGCAAGGTCCCGATGTATGTGTTTGCATCACCTGTGGGGTCTGCAAGATCTGGCTTGTGCGTTTCGTGTTATACAGTGGATGTCTATGCAACAGTGTTATAGAATAAAGCCCTGTGTTATCTTGTAGAACATGTAAACATAATGGTTATCTAATGTTGTTAAAAAGGTTATTGACGATTGTTAAGTAATAATGGTTACAAAGAAAACCCGGGCTTGTACTCATCCTTTCGTGAGTTCTCGTCGTTCCAGTTTCAATGTCTTGTAATCATCTCACATGCACCCAGCGAGGGATCGGTGTCTCAGGGGGGTACAGTCATTGGTTTTAGAGGTGATCTGGATTTGTCTCTTTCTGACAGTTGGGTGTAGGTTGCCACAGCGTGGAGAACCTGACCCCTGTCGTCGTGTAGTCTGGCTAGCCTCTCTGCGTCCCTGCCCCTTTGATTGAGGTCGGTGTCATGATGGAGCGGGCCTTCTTTCTCTGGGCCCGGGGGTAAGAGTCCTCCCCCTTCGTTTTCTCTCCTGGTATCTTGTGAACAGTCTGGATTGGTAGAGTCCATAGGCTGATGTTGAAAAGAGTCAAGGAAAAGGCTCAGTTCGTCTGGATTATAGAAGTCTTTGGATATACTGTTAATGGTGACCCACATTCTGGCGGGGTAGAAGAGGCCGAATTTTATCCCCATTTGGCGAAGTCGAGGTCTTAGAGCTAGGAAGGCTTTTCTTCATTCGTTGGTGTCCTTGGAGTAATCAGCCGTTATTCGGATGTCATGTTGGCCTATCCAGAAAGGGCCCTGTTTACGCGCCGTTTGTAATATCTGTCGGGCATGGTTGTGGCATAATAGACAAGCGATTATCGGTCTGGGTCTTAAAGATGTATCAGAACATTTCGGGCCTACTCGGTGTGCTCTTTGGAATTCCAGCGGTGGGTCGAAGTCCAGGGAGGTTAGTTTGGGGAGAACGGAGCCCAGGAAGGCCTGCATGTCTGTACCTTCTTCATGCTCCGGGATTCCCAGTAGGCGAATGTTATCTCTTCGGCTCCTACCCTCTAGGTCTGTGAGTTTACTCCTAAGGTAAAGGAGGTCTTGGTCTCTGTCTCGGTAAGTGGTCATCTGCGTTTCTAATGAGCCCATGCGGTGTTCCAAGCCTGTCACCCTGGTTTGAAAACCTGCAATGTCTGATCTCATAGATTTGGTTTCCAGGGTCAGTGAAGACAGAGAAGCGTCCATTCCCTCTATTCGGCGGCTGACAGCGGTGATCTCCTGTAGTATTTTTTCCATGGTTATGGATTGTTCCTTGTCAGACATTGCGGTGGATTGTGTTGGGGAGGGTGGTGAGTGAGGTCCTGTTATCGTAGATATTGGACGCCTGTGATGGCGAGCTTCGGAGAATAGTAATTGTCGTGCCGACTTACCAGTGGGTTTCTGGTTTGTTTTGCTGCCGGGCATCGCCTCGTCCGTCTGCGTGTGTTGTCCAGCTGGTTCCAGAGTTTTCCTCTGAGTCTGGCGAAAGCAGTGTTATGCAGTCAGCCAGCTCGTCTTGTTCTGACTTTTGATATTCTCTCTTTTTTTTTCCCTTTTCTTTTTCCCCTCCTCTTCTTTTTCTGTTTTGTTTTGGGGGGATTTTAGGGTTGAGGCGGTAATTTATTTGATCCTTTTTCTGTTCCCGGATGTGTTGGGCGGGGGGGGGGGGAATTTTGGGTGTGTTTCTTCTTTCTTTCTGTCTTCTCCTTTTTCTCCCCCTTTCGCATCCCCTCTCCTTTGTTTAGCTTGGTTCTTAGCTCTCTTCTTCCCCTTTTCTGTTTGCTCTTTCTTCCTCCTTCCTTTTATTTTTCCCTTGCTCCCCTTCTTCTCTTGTTTCCGTGTCTTTATTCCTTTCTATTGTTTACTGTCCTGGTTCGCCCCTCCTCGCCTCCTCACCTCGTTCCCCTCGCCACTCCGCGGCATTGTCTTCTTTCCTCTCCCGGGCCAAATAGAGGATAAATGCTCAACGCCTCCCTTTGGAAATAGGATGCGAAGGACTGTGCCTGCGACTCCAGTCGCCGTAATGGTAGGGAGGCCGGCTCCTCTCTCGGCTCCTCCCCCGCAGTTGGGCCTACCTCGATATTGTGCACCCTAGATCCCCTGGTGCTCCGGAGCGTGTCCCCACTCAAGATCGGAGGTCCTGGGCTTTGGGAGGCTCCTCAGGGTCTTCCGGACTGGGTTCCTTAAGAGAGCCGGTTTTCTGGTCGAGGAGACACTGCTCCGCCCTCGCTGTAGGCCATTTTTCCCCCTTTCCCTCCGAGGCGCGCTGTCGGCCGATAGGGTCTCGGCGGCCAGTTGTTGAGGTTCGGACGGGAGCTCGAGGTTGTGGGAGGGTTTCGGCGTGCGTTAAGGTGATTTTGAGGCCTCCATAGGGCCCCCGCCGCCACCTCCTCGGGGCCACTGCGGCGCGGAGCTCGGGACTTAGGCGGCCATCTTCTTTCGTGGCCCAGCCACGCTTTCTGTGGGCATGGCATCCTGAGAGGGGTGCCATGTCAACTTTGCCTCTTTCTCTCCACCATCTCACACAAGCTGCAAGGGCAGTGTACATGTGCTTGTTGAAGGGGTCCCCTAGGGTGGCATAATACATGCTGCAGCCCTGGGGGACCATCCCTGGCCACAGGGCCCTTGAAACTATGGGTACCTTTTACCAGGGACTTAACTGTGTGCTGGGGTGTGGCAATTGTGGAAGGTACAGATTTTGGGAAAGAACACTGGTGCTGGGGCCTGGTTAGCAGGATCCCAGCACACTTTCAAAGTTGGCATCAACACTAGGCAAAAAGTGTGTGTGTGGGGGGAGGGGTAATCATGCCAACAGTGGCACTTTCCTACACTTGGGATCACTGTTGGGGATTTGGGGTTCAAACTGAGGAAATCTAATATTCCTTCTTCAGATGACAAGGTAGTCCTTCTTCTGAATCTTCCACAGTTACAGGAATGTTCTGGTAAAAGGTTCTGAAGGTGCCACATTTATACCAAGTGCCAGACTCGCCTGTTGGGCAACCCCTGTCCAACTACCAATCTAGTTTTGGACAGTTCTGTCCTCTTACCAAGGTGTGGGTGAAACCTGGCTAGGGAGACAAAGGCAGGTGCAGGCCTGATGAAGACATCCTTTGTGTGTGTGTACTGGTAGGGTCCTTTGAAGTATAATAAAGGTAGGGAACAATTTCTCCCTATTATATCGAGAAGTCCCACTCCCTCCAAACTCAGGCCCCTTTAGTTCCCATGTTTGGAATAATACACTACACACCACGGGAGAGCCACACAGTCTAGTGATCCAGACAGAAAGGCATATTTGGTTATGGAAGAAAAATGCCAACTTCAAAAAGCATTTTCAGAATAGTAACTTAAAACTGGAGGAATTTAAATTACAATTCAAATGAGTTGAAGAAGCATTCGCTATTTACTCCCAAACTGATGTCATCACTTATGAAGTGTAATAAGGTAACCTAGTGTTAAGTGTACGAGAGAGACAGCCTTGCTACAGTAAAAAAATGACTTTGGGAGTTTTTCCACAGTCAGGACATTTAAAACGTAAATACAGATGTCCTAATATTTTCAATAACATACTGGTCCAACACAAATGATGGAGGCGTTCCTCCTCTTGAGGAGGGAGAAAGAGCAAAGAACATCGGAGTGTGATGGACTGGTCAATGTGAATGGGAGTTACAATCTTAGGTAGAAAGGCCAGTTTAGTCCGCAGCACCAATTTGGTCTGAAACAATGTGGTGCAAGGCAGTTAAACTGAAAAAGCTTCAAGCCAGCTTAAATGATAAGAAGGAGGAGAACAATCTTTAGAGTCAGGCGATGGAGGGCAAAACGGTGTTAAGGTTTAAAATAGGTAGACACAATAAAAGTAAAGACCAGACCTCACGGAGGCATAAAGGGAAACATGTGGACAAAACCTTAGAGGAAACAATACAAAAGATGATTTAAACAAAGACATCTGGTCCAGTAACAAAAAGGAAATGATGAAAGGACCTACAGGCAATATTTAACACTGCCCAAAGCAAGTCCTTGCTGGGTCAAAGGCAAAACAAACATTAACACATCTGACAGTTTGGCTTGCAAATGTTTCATGTTACAGGTGACAGTCCCAAGCCACAAACTTGTCTCATTGCCCGGCACACACAGAATTTGTGGAAGGACCCTTGCCTGCCAATTTAACATCCATCACTTCGAGAGACTGAATGCAGTCAACTGCTGCAACTGAAGATGCTATGTTATGATAGTTTGCCTGGTGCACTAATCACCCGTGGGTACATCCAGGTGCTTGAGCAGGTTTGTAGACTTGTAGTCCTAACAGAGGTGTTTGAAGAGCCACGTCTTCAGCCTCTTGCGGAGCTCAAGAAGTGAGGAGGAGGCTCTAATGTGTTGAGAGAGGCTGATCCATTTTTTTGGGTGCAATGTAGAACAACCATTTGCAATACAATGCAATAGGTCTTGCATTTGCTTGAGTTAGAGCTATTGGCATTGTAAATGCATAGCTGGACTTTTCTTGCCACCTAAATTGATCAACCCCAACACATAATTTGGTCCTTTCTGCCACACAATTCCAGTGGCCCTGAATATTACTAAAACACTTGCATTTACCTTCTTCCTCTATCTACAGTACAGCAAAAACGAAAATATTGCCAAAATGTATTATATTTGTTTATATTATTATTTATAACATTTGTGAGAAACATAGTCATGTAACCATATAGCCAGCCGCTAGAGAGCATAACCACATGAAAACAGAATGGCAGCACGTAATGCAGTGTAACTATACTAGCTGCGCTTGTGAATGGGGAGTCAGTGAAGTTTCTTGGGGTGCGTGCAAAGTGGTGAGGCATAGGTGGTTGGGCAGGAGTCTTGCTGTGGCATTTTGGATGGTCTGAAGTCCCTGTAGCAGTTGCTGGAGGTTCCGGCGTAGAGTGTATTGCCGTCGCTAAGTTCGCATGTGATAAGTCCTTGCGGGACGGTCCGTCTGGAGTTCTATGGGAGCCACTCGAAGATGTATCTGGCATGCGTAGGATGTGGAAGCAGGAGTTTCTCACTGTGTTGAATTGAGCCGTCATATTGAGTTTGTTGCCTAGTATGATCCCCAGATTTCTTGCGTGTTCAGTGGATGTTAGTCCTAGGTCCAACGGCCATCAGGTAGAGTTCCATGGGGAGGTCTTATTTCTGAACATCAGTACTTCTATCTTGTCGAAAAGGAGTTTCAAGCAGTTGGTTCTCATCCACTCTGCTACCACGGTCATGCAGATGGTCGAGTTGGTTCTGGTGGTGGTTGTATTGTCTGTCAGGGAGAGGACGAGTTGGGTGTTGTTGGCATAGCAGATGATGATGTCTTGGGGCCGCACGATGATGGCCGGATGCGGCTGAGGGATGATCCCTGGGGACTCTGCATCAGGCTCTTAGTCTCTGACGTACAGGGTGGCAATCTCACCTTTTCGGTTGTTCCTGTAGGGAAGGAGCAGATTAAATTTAGCGTGGACTTGGATGCCAATCTAGAGGAGTCTTCTAATGAGTGTTGTGGGAGACAGTGTTGAAACAGTGGAGAGGTCAAGTAGGATAAGAATCACTATTTCTCCTTGGTTAAGGATGATTCTGATGTTGTCAGTGGATATTATGAACGCTGTTTTGTTGCTATGGTTCTTTTTGAATCCTGATTGGTGTTGTCCAGCCGGTGGTGTTGTCCAGCCGGTGGTGAATCTCGAGTTGGGTTGGGAGTTGCTTGGCAATCTCAATCACTCTGGGTGAATATGGGAGCAGAGAGAAGGGTAAGACGTTTGCTCAGTAGATTCAGGTCGGCTGATACTTTCTTGAGCAGGGAGTTGACTTATGCATGTTTCCAGCGATCCAGGAATATGATGGAGGTGCTGATGATGTGGGTGAAAGCAGTGCTGATTGGTGGTACTCTCAGGTGGTAGAAGTGGTGCTGGCATAGATCTTTTGTGGCCCAACTGGGTGGCCCACAAGATTGTCACTGTCTTTTCTGGCAACAGTTGTCCGTTTGGTTAAGTGGCCATCTTGGTTGGAGATGGGTACGTGAGTTTGCTGGGGTCAGATTGGCATGCAAAGTTGCTGTAGATGTTTGTGATTTTACTGTGGAAGATGTTTGATAGGTTGTCGCAAAGTTCTTGGCAGGGGGTGATGTTGTTGAATGAGGGTGTGGTGAAGTCCTTGACAATCAAGAAGATCTCCTTGATGCTGATGGTAACATCCGAGAGCAGCCTTGTAGGTGGTTCTACTTGTAGTTTCCTAGTTGGCTCTCCATTTCCTGTCTGGCTGTTTACAGTGCCCATTAGCGTCCTCTATGTACCAGTTGGCCTGCTTTCTGGATCTTCTTTGCATGTTAGTTTTGATGCTTGCAAGGGAGTCTGCACAGTTCTAAATCCAGTTGCTGTCGCCCTTGTTGATGTTGCTGTGGGCTTGGGTTGATCCACGCTGAGGGCTCTTAGACAATCTGCTTCTGATATTTTTCATCCACGTGATATGTTGCATTCAGTGTGGCTCAGTTCTTCCAACTGTAATGTACTTAAAGTAACACTAACAATAATCATCGGGCATTTTCACTTTTGTTGGAAAATGGCCATCTCTGGAGGGTCACTCCAAACATTTTGCCTTTCTCCTCCTCTTTTCTGACCTCATTTATGTTGGCTCTAGGACTTGGAGCACTTTATCACTGCTAACCATTGCTAAAGTGAATGTGCTCTCCCCTCTAAAACAAGGTAGCACTGGCGTATCCCCAACTGACATGTTTAATGTACTTATTATTCCCTAGTAGTACAATACATGTACCAAGGGCATGTCAATTAAAATGCTACTAAAGGGCCTGCAGCACTCATTGTGCCACCGCCTTAAGTAGCCCTCTAACCATGACTCAGGCCTGCCAACGCAGAGGCTGTGTGTGCAGTTTACACTGTCATTTTATCCTGGCAAGGTAAACCTCTTGCCAGACCTAAATATTTGATTATTATACATATGTCACCCCTAAAGGGGCCCTACATAACGCAGAGGGAAGAGTGCAATGTACTTAAAAGGTAGGACGTGTACTTTTAAGCTTACCATGTCTTGGTAGTGAAAAATTCTCCAATTTGTTTTTCACTACTGCAAGGCCTATCTTTCCCACAGGTTAACACTGGGATTACCTTATTACACATTATAATTGTAAATTCCAATTGGGACAAGATACATATTTCGAGTTTGGTGTTTCTGAACTTGTAATTTAAAATCACAGGTGTTAATGTTCAGTGTTTTATAAAACGTGTGGTTACCAGGAAGTGTCCTGGCGCTAAGTCTATTACAGGAGTGCCGCCCAAAGAGAAATCAAATATGGAAAAGCCAGGTTTTTTGTTCTTTCCAGAAAGACAGGAGGTTGGGCATGGATCTTACATAGTGGGGGTGGAGATTCCATCTTTTTGTGGTATTGAAAACAAAGTTCCTACCTCCCCACTTGACCCGTTTATATTTGGGAATATCCAATTTTTTAGTTCCCAAGGAGCATAGACTCTGACTAAGTTGATATCATTTGAATTTATGCCTGAGATACTCTGGGCCAGTGTGATGCAATGCTTTGTAGGCTGTACATAGTGCCTTAAAATGAATTAGTTCCCTACTGGGAAGCCAATGCAGTGCCTGGATTGCTGGAGAAGTGGATTTCAATTTGTGGATCACTGACAGGAGACTAGCAGCAGGTTTTTGGAGCATTTGAAGTTTATTTAAATGCTGCTGTAGCAAACCAAGATCGATGCCATTACAATAAT
The DNA here is from genome assembly GCF_031143425.1 of Pleurodeles waltl. Lineage (NCBI taxonomy): Eukaryota > Metazoa > Chordata > Amphibia > Caudata > Salamandridae > Pleurodeles > Pleurodeles waltl. Next base: position 805,807,052 of record NC_090446.1, read on the forward strand.
CCAGTTTTGAGAGCACCAGAGCAATTACTATCATTTTCTGGGCCTCAAAGAGCACGAAAGGAAGATTCTTTTTTTTTTGTTGTTTTAAACAATTTCAGTGTACAAAAAGTAGAAGAGGTAACTGCACTAACCTGGTCTCCAAAGGAGAGTTTATTGTCCATTAGAATTACTAGGTTCTTGGCCTTGTTCACCGGTACGGGCATATTTCCCAGGTCCTCTGGCCATCTGTGTGGCGTCTACAAGGAGGGCCGGTTCTCAAATATAATCACCTCTGTCTTCTCAGAATTTAATTTAAGACAGTTTTTATTCATCCAATGACTAACTACCAACATGCAGTCATGGAACCTGGATCCTGTGCTCTTGTCGTTATTTGTAATAGCTACTACACTTTGCGTGTCGTCTGCATAAAAAGTTAAAGAAAAGCCAAATGATCTAATCAGGGTGGTCAAGTCAGAGACATACACGTTAAATAATGTAGGACTAAGAGTGGACCTTCAAGGGTCCCCACACAGTAGTGAAAAGAATTCTGGCACGAAATGACCCAGAGCCACCATCTGCTCCCGATCTAAGAGAGAAGATCGAAGAAGGGCCAGAGCAGTCCCTCCAATTCCGATCACTATGAGTCGGCCAACCAGCAGTTCATGATGGACGGTGTTAAATGCTGCAGATAGGTCAAGTAGGACGAGTGCTGCACTTCTTCTTTCATCCAAGGCAGCTCTTATCTCCTTCAGTTGTTTTGACGAGAGCAGTCTCAGTGCTATGCCCACTGTGAAAGCCGAATTGGGTAGAATATATTATGTGATTACTATCAATAAAGTGTGCAAGCTGCTGATTCATTGCTTTTTCTAATGTAGTGGGAGATGAGAAATGGACATGTAGTTGTTGGTTTTAGCTGGATTTAGACTGGGATTCTTTAATAGAGGCAGAAGAGAGGCCATCTTACATAGTTTGGGGAAGTAGACTGTGTTAAATATGGAATTGAAAATGGGTGTAAGACTGGAGGCAATTATATCTGGAGGGGGGGTTGGGGAAGAGGGGTAATAGATTAGCCAGCCCTTGAACGATTAAGAATTTGTAAGTTCAATATTGAAAGAAAGTGCTTTGCACCATTGGGAGGACAAAGGACTGAAGCTGACTTGAAAGTGATCACGATAGATAACCTTCAGCCCTCACACCCAGTTTAAACGGTCTATCCAGTCTGTGGTAGGAGTAGCCAGGAGGGAAGGCATCCATTGATTTAGGCCTGGAGGTGGGGTCAGCACACATTTCAGTGACAAATACAATGTCCACGTGATAATTATCTATAAACAGGGTAAATTTGGATGTGTTGCATTAAGGATCTCACATTGATCAGTGTGCAATAAATTGTGTCCCAAGTGGTATTGACCTTTGCTTTAACTAAAGATTTAGAGGCTTTCATGGTTTCTTTAGCATTTAGTGAGCCTGTATTGGCAAGATTCAAACGAGGACAACTTACTGAAGTACTGGTCCTGTTAAGAGCATGGAACTCATTAAGAGAAAAGCTTCTTATTCTCGAGTGTGTTGACATCGCACCAGCATAGTGGCTGATGCTCGGCGCGATCTGGACGCAGAAGGGTGCAGACAGGCTTTCCTTTCGTACGCCTGCTGTGCAGACGCATTCTGTGACACTAAGTATCCACGACAAGGCGGCAGCGTGTCCATAGGCCGGTGGTTATGCCGATTGAGAGAAAAACAGGTGGGCAACAAAAAGATCTAACCAGGGTCCAGCAACCCCGCAGGCTGTTCACAGGCTCCACAGTGAGGGACTGTTACTGGAAAAAGGAAATAAATTAACTAAACACTATGAAATTAAAATCATAAAATGAGTAAAATGAGTGCAAGCACCCTTTCAATATGGCGCCCGTAATGCTAGGAGCCATGTAACTCTGTAAAACCAGAAGCGAGCGTGCTCTACAAGGAAATCAAAATAGACGTGTGCAGACCTGAACAGCAGGAATACATGGATGCATTCTATGGTGCTTTAAGTATCCCAGACAAGAAGGGGGGCATGTCCATAGGCCATCGCTAAGCCGATTTAGATCAAAACAGGTGGGTAACAAAAAGATCTAAGCAGGGTCTGGCAACCGGCAGGCCCTTTACAGGTTCTCCTGTGAGGGACTGATACTGGAAAAAGAAACTTAATTAACTAAAAAGTGTGAAATTCAAATTATAAAATGTGTAAAATGAGTGCAAGCACCCTTCATTACAATGTCCACAATGCTAGGAGCCAGGCACCTCCATAAAGCCAGCAGCGAGCATGCTGTAAAAGGAAATCAAAATGGGCGTGTGCAGACCTGAATAGCATATGGTTACTAGAGATTTTAAGTTGTGAGTCTAAAAATGCCTCTTTTATAAAGGGGGTATTCTTCTTACTTAGACCATTCTGTGCATTATGCCCGTCTCCAATACACGTATGGGGCAGGTGACATCTGGGCATTGTGCTATCACTCTAGACAGCCACACACAAAGGGAGCTAAGGTGAGCCTGATGGGCCATTTACTTCCTGATGGCCCATCATCATCCAGCCCTTCCTGGGCTGGATAGGAGGGAGGAGCCGACACTTGCACCTGAAAAGGGCTGTGCCCGTCTCCAAACAAAGAGCTGAATGCCCCCTGTAGTGAGAATGAAGCTAGAGCAGGAAGGGGAGGGATCTTGTACATTTCAAATTTGGAGTCTCATCCAATTCAAATAGGCACAAATGGGTATAAGTACTGAACCCCTGACAACACCAACTCTGTGCACTCCTGAACCTGTGACTACTCTGCAAGGAAGAAAAACAGCTGTACTGAAAGGACTGCTACTCTGTTTGCAATTCTGTCCTGCCAAGTAGTGGCACCCTAGTCCTGGGCCCTTGGAAGTGGCCCTAGGGGTTTGTGCCATTTGAACTCATGCATCCTCTGCTGCGAGAGCAGAATCGACACATCAACGCTGTTGCAGGTACCAGATCTGCACATCACACTATGAAGCACTGCATCGCACTTAGAACCACCGCCCTGGAACCAACGTTTAGCCGCCACTGCGATGAGAAGGTAGACGCATTGCATCTACAGTGTGGACAAACCTAGCCTATCGCATGCTGAACCTCTGCACTTCGGAGCTGACACTTCACTCAGGCAAAAGATGTTTTGTTGCAAATGCCTGGAAAAATTCAATGTAACACCTCCACTGTGTGGGGATCACAAACACATTTCGTGCTGCCACAAGGACTTAGGTACTTTTGCTCAGAAGGCCCTGCGTGGCTTCTGTATGCAGCCTGCGCTCCATTCCGGGCAGCCTGAACTCCTGACTTTGTCCCGGTCCAGCACGACCAATTATCCCTTGCTGCTATTTGTTTCTAAGCACTATTTTTGCATTTAATTTGTAAAAATGCATATCGCGACTTCTAATGGATGGATTTTTATAATTTTGGTCTTGTTTTAATTATCAATTTATAATCTATTTTTCTAACCCGGTGCGGAGTCTTTTGTGGCGTTTTCACTGTTATTGTTTAATTATTGCATAAATACTTTACATGTTGCATCTTAAATTAAGCCTGACTGCTCTGTGTCAAGCTACCAGGGGGTGAGCACAAGTTAATTTAGAATGTGTTTGTGACTTATCCTTACTAGGATTGTGATTCTTACTTGGATGGGGTATATACCTCTGCCAACCAGAAACCCAATTTCTAACAACTTTCTTACAATTTACAGCATTTTTTTAAGTGGAAACATTCTGCTGTAATAACGGATTCCTTTCAGCCGTGCAGGCAGCAGGTCTATCCGAATAGTTCTGAGCACAATTATATTCAACAAGAATGCATATGTTTAAGTTTTCTACGCATTCTGATTTATGAACACGTGTTTATACAATCATTTTTCTGGTTGTACTGGAGTATTTCAGCTTTGTGGTGGCTATGAAGAAAGTCTGTCACATATGGCCCACACTCTGTTCTCAGTGAGCAGCAAAAAACTGACATAACAGCTGTTTAATATGATTATGGTAACCACCTGTCATGATGTTTTTCTACTGTTTCATCTACATATTTTGGTTAGACTAGTTAAAATACCTAGTGCGTTTTGTTTCTGGATTAGACCCTTGTTACATTCATGTTGTAGTCACCCACTAACTGTATAAATAAGGTATAGGCTTAACTATATGAAATATTTTAGAGTGTTAGAACATTCATCTCTAGAAAGGGTGAAAAACAGATTATTGTTTTTCTTTACTAGCATTACTGATTTTGCATTTATAATTACCAGTTTGACTAATGCAGCAAGACTTTAATTTACTATCAAAGATTTTTAACAATAATATTTTGATCGGATTCCCATGGCATAAGCTTTGAATGGCCCATGCAGAGGTTTCACTACCAGGAATGGTTGCAAAAAACAAGACTCACTAGATATTCTTAAACTGCTAACCTCGGACACCATGCATTGTCTCAGAGTGTACAGCTGCTTGGAGTTCTGCTGCTCCTCCTGAGTGAAGAAACAGCTTTCGGACAGCCCAAAACAGCAAGGTGTTGGCCTGATGGCAGACAGAAACATAACTGGCAGGACCACATGTGTATACAGGGCTACCAACATATTATAAAGATGTTTTGTCTGAAATCAGCAGCATAGTGTATCTTGGGGGAATAGGTTATGTAAAGAAGGAGTTTCTTTTTTTACAACAAAATCTATGTGCAATAGTTTTCTATACTTCTGGAAAAAGCAAACGTGAAATGTATTAAAGATTTCTTATGGACTGACTATTTAACAGGCCTGAATACCAATGGAATCTGTGTATTTTATTGCTTTGATGTCTATTTTATTTAATTAATAACTCATTGGCGTTTGCCATATTATGTCTATTAATACTTACATCACTCGCAAAAAGAAACATCGGCTAGTGTATTTTCTTTTTTTTTCCGAACATTACTAGAGCTTTAAACTTTAATTAAATTTGGTTGAGGCTAGGGCATCAAACGTTTGCCGCACACCAGACAGAACCACTCACTGACTAGCTACTCAGCATCGGCCATATATGAAATAGATACTTTTCTCAATTGGCTTGTCTGGTTCTGTCGTGTTGGCTCTCATTATATTAATGAGACTGCTGGTTTCAGGCGGCAGCACCACTAGGTTGTGGGGAACTAAGTCCAATTCCACACCGTATGACAACTGTCAGCCTAACCCTTCGGTGATTTGTGGCAGACCTGCACATACAATTCTGGTCTCTCAGGGGAAATCTTGTTTAACAGATCTCACCCTTTTCTCTCAGTTACATTTGTCTCACACATGCAAAGACAAAGAGAAGCAGGAATTGATTCAAAATATTTTATTGAATCAACTGCATTCCAGATAAAATGGCATGTACTTCAATATTAGAATAATAAAACATAGTAATGGCAATGCCGTGACAAAGAAAGCGAAACATTAGAAAAGTCCCATCAAGGTGTGACAATGCTATGTGTTGGCACTCTTACCTACGCTAGAGCAGTGTTAGCCCTAATCCGCCCCTGGGGATCCCTAGGAAGACACCATACCTGAATATGGTAGCAGCGAAGAGAGCAGTTGGTCTACTGAGAGTCCTCTACCATGTAAGCGGAAAAGACGCAGACAGATGCAATGAAGCAACAGCTTGCTGTGGCAATTTTCTGGCTGGAACTCTCCCTCTAATGTATAGGGGGAAGAGGGATGCTTTATAATAAAACAGTCGGTGTTCTCAAAAAACTGCCCTAATGTAAGAACACATATGCTTCTCATGAAGTGGCAAAGACTGTGGTTTCCACTTTGTACTGACAACAATATCGGGTACAGCCTTTGAGCAGAGCACAGAACGAGAATGTCAGACTAAAAAGAATGAGAACAGATTCTGAGCCAAAAGCGTATGTGATAAAGGGAATAAAAACATCACCGCAGAATGAAGCCTCTGCTCGGGAAATAAGATGAAAAATAAAAATGAATTGTTGGTAAGCTAAAAGGCACAGGCTGTAGGCCTAGGCCTAAAATAACGTGCCCATAAAAGCTACTAAAATAGCCTCATGACAGTTCCTTACACTTCTACCAAAATTCAAGCAAATAACTGGCTATTAAAGAAAATAAAGATCTCTCTAAAAGTGCCCTAAAGGAGTTGACTGAGCAGTGCAAAGCACTACAAATAAGTAATACTAAACCAACCAACAAAAAAATCCAATTGGCTTCCTGTCACAAGGAGAACCAGGTGGAAGCACCTGAAAATGACAGAAAGAAACAAATATGATCAAGTATATGTTCTTAAAGGATCAAATTCCTGTTTCATTTGTTGAAAAAAATGTCAACTTCTATTTTTTTTTTTTTTTTTAAATGAGAATAGGGTTAGATAGTGGGCAAAGCAAAACACTGCATGAGCAAGTGTGACATGATGACAAGAGAAGAGGATTCCTCATTGACAACCTGTAATTAGCTATGTATGCAATGGATTATGTTTTCAGGTATTTTACTATATCTATTCTAGCAATCTTAGCATAAAAGACAAAACATACAATCAAGCAAGCATATACTACATTCTGCGCGCACACTCAAATATTCTTCACTACTGTATTGCAATACGCAAACAGCACATCCTTAAAAAATAATTTTAAAAAAAGGAGGGCAACTGCATAATAAAGTAAACAAAAATGAATAAATTATAGTACTATGTAAATCAGATGTGTTGGTGTTATGGAGACTCACCTCAATCACACTAGTCATTTCACTGCGCTGAACCTCCAATTGGTTCTGTAGCTCCGTTTGATTCTCCAGCAACTGCAAGCCATATTGGGCTGCCCGTATCCGCTCCTCTTCAACATCTTTGAGCTGCTTCTTGAGCTTTAATATCATATCAGAATCTTCCATATTTTTGACTTTCAAAAATGCCTAAATTTACACACAAAAAAAACATTTTTTTTAAATTACATTTATCTTGCGTTTCTTGTTGAATCAAATCTAGTCATGCTGCATAATTAACTTTCTACATTGTTTCAACGCAATGGTCATCATCCTCATGGAGGGTATAGAATAAAGAAGGAGAAACTTAGGTCATGTGGCAAACATAAAGCTTGAGACCCTTCCAGAAAGTGAGGCAGAGATGAAGTTGACTCAGATAACTAGGTAATTGTGTACAGGCTTTTGCAGTCCACGCAAACCATGTCCTATCACAGCCTATTTTAACTATGCTTTTTTATTTTATTTTTTAAAGCAAAGACTTCACTCAGGTGCATGGCAATCTAGTGTGTCAGCAAAATAGGCAAAAGCATTTTATACAAACATCTGAGGGCTAGGTTATTTCCCTTAAAGGTCTATCCTATGCCTTACAGGTGAGACAATGAAAGAACATATTAATTTCATGAAGCGATTACACTTCTTCTGACCAGAGGTCAGCCATGCTCCAGACTTTCCGAATTTCAAAGACTGAACCTTTTGATCAAACTTCATACACTGGTAGCAGTAATCTAAAAAGTTGACAATTGATGTGCCTATGGTTAATGCACTGAAATGAAAAGAGGTTAAAGGAGGGATCCTTTTAAACCTACCTAAAATAAGGAATCTGTTTTACACAGCTTCATTAGTATGAGTAATCAATAAAAGTTTTATTTAATTTCAATCCTAAAATCCTGAGGAAAACAAGAGGCCATCTGAAGAATCAACATATCTATGAGATAAATTAAACAATGTTTGTGCTAATATAGAACCTTGTTTAAGATCTAAACTAGTTTTTCTCTTGCTTGTTAAAGTACCCCTTGTGTTCTGGTGAACTATCACCCTGGTGTCTATGTGAAATTCCCTAATGAAATGAGTAGTTTAGTGCTCCAACGTATCCTACAACCGCTGGACGCCGACCCAGTCAAAGCTTGCAGTGAAGTGAACACAGCTTTTGACCCTTCATCGCTAATGCTTTACATGGACAAAGATTTAAAGTTACAGAGAGCAAACAGTTATTTATAGACCATGCTATTAAATCAATTAGTATTGTCTTTGCCAAGAGCATACTTTCCTTGACTAGTAAGCAGAAATTTGCCAGTAGATTTGTTGCCTTCTTTGTATACTGGTCCTAATATGCTACTCTTCCACAATGCTGGCATAAGCCTGTTAAGAAAGATATTTAAACATAATTTGCATTAGTAACAAGCTCCCATTAAGTTTAATCAAGGCAACTGGGATTCCGTTTGTCCCTTGCATCCTAGAACTGTTTTCCGTTCTGACAAATTTTACGAAATACATGACAGACCTGTTGAAATCCCATCCAGTCACCGCTTCTACTTATCTGCCATTTTGTAGGGGCTCCATCTACAGAGTCAGTGTGTATCTATTTTTTTAGCTACTGATTCCTTCTTGGGAAAGTTCAACCACAGACTCACTAGCTCCCAGAATTTCTTGGTATCTTAGATTTAGCATGTCCCATATTGCTAAAATGTGTTTTCCTTAGCATTACTCATAATATATATTCATGCTGATGCAACTCTTAACAAGAGTTGTGTCCCAGGACAAAAGTTTCACACTTTTGATAAAATTGGATATTTTGCAGTCAGCATTAAGCCAAGATTTGGTGGCATTAAAATAATACCAAACAATTGACACAACGTATCTTCTTAGTTCATGTTAACTACCCTAAAAATGTTGCTCAAAGGTTTAACAACCTTGGGATTTCTGATTCAGTTTGTTTAATGCCCCACATATCAGAATACTCCAGTCCCCTCGTTAGGTCTTAAACAAGGATGTAAACTAGCAACAACATTACCAAAAACAGATGTTGCAGATAGAAAGACTGAACTACAGAAGATTCCTTCCCAACCGTGAGAGCATGCTGGAGTCTACACAGACAACCCAATTATTGTGGACAAGAACACTGGAGGCCTCCAGCAATTATTATAAATGTGCCCACTCACATAGTTAATGGGAGGCTTAAAACACTCAACTATAGTTGCATTCCTTCACTTTTGTTTCCAGCAACATGCGCTTTTGGGCTACTGCAGGCAGGTGGCATAGTGCTGATCTTCTGTGAAAAAAATATCATCCTTGTACCTTGGATGAGAAGAATATAGTTAATTTAATAATGGTTTGCCAGTCTCATAAAAAATAAGAAAAAAAACGTACTTTACACAAATATACTTAGATGATAACTTAAGACCTACAACACCAATAGTACAAACAACAATGTCAACCACGGATACTAGCCAGCAACCACTTAGAGATGAAAAACCAAAACAAAACATCTGAAAATCCACTTCTGTTGTTTGTCCAATAATAGGCACAGTACAGATATCAAGTACTATAATAACAACACATCAGCAGTAGCCCTTACATGGTGGGCAATTCAACAGGGTGAGCAGTTCAACAGGGTGGGCAGGCACCACCACTAAACTTAACATATAATCCTGACTTTTACCTCAACATGCAGAAAATAAACACTAATAGAAAATCTGGGCAGGCCCCAAAATACAGTGAGATTTCCCTGGAAAGAGTAGTCTCACAGTCTTTCCACTAGAATCATTGCCACTCAGCGTGTGATCCTGTGGGCTAACTGGAAACTGTGGAACACAGAGTCATGGTAAACACCTCCCCACGAGGGCAATATTTTGTGCTCTAGGGAAATTGCCTTTTTTTCTCTACCCCAAACCAATAACACGCCAACCCACACATAATAACCCCCTCCACCACCATTTGTGACAAAGAGTAGGAGCATTCAGTACAAATCCAAAAGCTGTCAGTAGCTTTGTGATTATAAGTCCTAGACTGGAAATTACCTCTGTGGTTGATGAGTAAATAGTAACCACTCATAGTCTAGTCACCAAATTGTAGTACAATGTTAAAGTAATAGCCCTTGGAACAAGCAGAAGTGCTATTTAATCTCGGGTGTCCAATTTTACAAAGCTGTTTGGTGTTGGGCAAATCATACTCTGTGTCTTTGTCCCCTGGTCTGTCACTGTGTGCACTTTGAAAGAGGTGAAAAAGTAGAAATAAACACGAAGTGAAAATTCCCAGGACCTGCCCGAGCACAGTTTTCATTTAGGGTTCTTTCACTACAGGTGCCCATGTAACCTATTAGCATTTCTCAAGGTGAATGTGCTTCTGAAGCTGCAGTGTGCAGTACCCCTTCTGTGCTGTAGCTCCTTCATTCCACGCATGAAACTTTTACAGCCCCTAACAGGACAATAACAGGTCTAAAAAAATTCTACTTGCTATGGCAAATCAATTTTTTTCAGGGCGAGCAAGTTTTCAAGACTACTGGCCTGACCGTGCGAGGGAGCTCAACCGCAGGGCTTATTTTATCCGGCCTACTGCATGTAATGCAGCTTGAAGCTCTGGTGGTGCAGAATGTTGACACCTTCAAGAATGTTAAAAGTGGGAAAGAACAGGTGTCCTGATATGCTGATTGCAGCGCTGGCTCGGACTGCTATGTCCATGTTAGAATCAGCCAATCAGATGGCAGTACACACTTGTGCTTTCCTTCAAGGATATAGTGTGCTTTACCACTGCATGTTTGCATGCTACCCATTGGATGATTACAATCAGCCAAGAGAGGATATAAAGTGTGAGAAGCTTTGCCAGCCCCTGTGTACAGTGCTTGAATGTGGCAGTGCTAAAGTGGTTGGACAATGTGCCCTAAGTAGGGACCATCTTGGTCTTCAGCTGCAGTTATCATTAATATCATCACAGGATTCTACCAGAAAGGAACTGCAGCCAAGATGGAGGTGGTTCTTAGTAGTACTGCAACGAGAACGCCTGCTCCGGTCTGTTTACGTTGGGAATTCTGAGTGGTGCAAGCAATTGAATAGTCCAAAACTTGGACTTGTGGCTCAGGAGGCATTGAAATCCTTGTTTCCTCCAAAACGATGTTCAGCTCTAGCACTCTCTTGAAAAATCTACCTGTCCACCCTCTATAGCCAGTCAGATTTTATAAGGGCAAGCTATTTTTAGGGCCTACTGGTCTATTCTGGCGAGAGAGCTCAAGCCGAAAAACAACAAGTGTTAGTTCATTCACCTGTGCGAAGACAGAGGTCAAATGACACTGCACGTCTTCTTACAAATGCCTGCTAATTTTATGCTGGAGATGGGTGTTTAATATGCTTTTTCTGATTGCAAAGTTAGAGGATTTTGTTAAGTGAACTGTCTGACAATCGTGCAAGGGGACCGGAGGTGTGAAACAAAAGGCTGGAAGGTGTCATGTTTTCCAGCACATAATATGTGAACAGCTTGTAAATCCACATTAAAAAGATTTCACAATATATCAGAAGTTATTTTTTTTGCAATTCAGAAGTGTGATTAAAACAGATTTTAAAAAGAGTAAAGCAAATCAGAACACTTTAATTGATGATGTTCAAATGATAAGTATTTGTTGAAACTGTGTTTCCAAACATTATCGTTTGTACGCTCTATATTTTTATCAATAAATCTGCAAGTCAGTAGGAAATTTTGTAGCCATTTCAATGGCCAGTGAGTGCCCTGTCTGTAAATGACACAGCACTACCACATCATGCCTTAGTAATATATTAAAAGTAAGCATACCTAAACATGGATTGAGTGTAGGAAGCTGGTCTGGCGTGTGGTGGACACCTATGGTGTTATCACTTTATACCAGGTTCAGGTATCCCCTACGAGTGAAAAGTAGGCAGTGTCTAGGAAGCTAGGGCTCTTCAGAGGAAGATGTGGATGAGCAGCAAGTACTTATCTAGGAGACATGTAAAGCTTATGCAATACCACTATAGTCACACAGCAACTTATCACACATGAACGAAACACACAGTGTTACAAAAATAAAGGTACTTTATTATAGTAGCACAACACTAGAGTGCTTATAAGCAATATATATATACACACACATATATACACACACACACAATAGTAATCAGTAAATTGCATAGAAACAACAAGAATTGGCAATACTTCGTGAAAGTAATGAGAAACCTAGGGGAGGGCCAAACCATATAGTAAGAAAGTGGAATGCGAGATTAAGTCCCCCACCCAAGGATGTGGAGTTATTAAAGGGGAGCTACAGGAACTAGGAACCCCAGGAGGTGAGTACCAGAGTGATAACCAGCGACTAGGCGAGCAGAGGTGAGTACCTGGTTTTCCCGAGAACTAACAGGAGGACTTAGATAGGATTTTACAAGAACAGGACCAGACAAGCACAAACCAAAAGGTGGATTCTGGTAGAAGAGGACCTGCAAAAGAAGGGGACAGAGTCCAGCCCACGATGGGAATGTCCAGTGGGGGCAGGAGCCACTACCCACCCTTCTGTGGATGCAGAACAAGGTCGACGAGGGGAGAAGAAGCCCAGCTGTGGAGCCCAGAAGCTGAAGAGGAGTCCTTGGAGCGGTGCACCTGGTGTCCCACGTCGGCTGTTGGGTGACAGATGGTCAATGGTGCAGAAGAACCACCAACAAGCCTTGGCAAATGCAAGAGGAGCAAAAGAAGAGTTGCAAGGCTGAAAAGGGCCTGCAAGACTCTGGGGACAGAAGCAGTTGCAGCCCCACAGGCAATCCACAGGCAGCAGGCACAGTAAGTCGCAGTGAGGCCCAGCCAGCATACCTGAAGTGGAGTCCCGCATCGCTGGAGCAGCAGAGAGGAGACTGTGCTTTGCTGGAAGAAGTGCTGGTGGGCGGGGCTACGCTGAGCCTGAAGGTCCCTTGTAGCAGGAGCAAACAAGCCTTGGTAGCTGCAAGAGTAGCAGTGCACAGGGGTACTGTCCTGTAAGGAAAGGTAAGGGCTACCGTCTCCCAAGTTGGATAGCTGGCAGAGAGGATCAAGGAGTCCACTTCAAACCACCACCTGTGATGCAGGATCCATGCGGTTCCAGAGGAGAGCAGATCCATGCAGCCGGTCCTCGTTGCAGTTGCTGCCTGCAGATGCAGGGGAGTGACTCCTTCATTCCAAGGGAGATTCTTGTTTCTTGGTGCAGGGTGAAGACTTGCCAAACTCAGAGAATGCACAGCCTGGGAAATGTTGCAGTTGCTAGAAGGAGCCGGAGAAACAATGTTGCAAAGCGGAGTCATCGCTGAAGTTGCAGATTGTCGATTCCTGAAGAGACCAGTAGTGGTTCCAGTGGCCAGAAGATGAGGTAATGCGGAAGAGTCCCCTCACTTACCAAGTCCAGTGCAATGGAGCTGGAGTTCATAGGGGCACCTCTGCTCATGTAAGGATGCCCTCACATACAGGGACCTGCACCCTGCCCTCTGGGCTAGAAGGGCCTACCATAGGGGTGACTTACTGTGACCTGTAGTGAAAGGGTGCATGCACCTTCTCACGCAGTCTGAAATGGCAGGCCTGCAGACGCATTTTGCTAGGGCTCCCATGGGTGGCACAATACATGCTTCAAGCGATGGGGAACCCCTGGTGCCTCAATGCCCTGGGTACCTAAATACCATATACTAGGGACATATAAGGGGGCACCAGTATGCCAATTGTGGGGTGTGCAAAGTCCTAGGCAACCAAATTTAGAAGGAGAGAGCACAATCACTGTGGTCCTGGTTAGCAGGATCCAAGTGAAAACAGTCTAAGCATACTGATAGCAGGCAAAAAGTGGGGGTAACCATGCCGAAAAGAGAGAACTTTCCTGCCCTGAAAAACATTCCTGCCCCCGCCCGATGACAGTCCTCTTAGTCACATAAGAGCAGGATCACTGGAATTATGCAACTCTGCAGCCACTTCTTTTTTCGTCTAATTAATAATTTGACATATTTGTCACATAATACATCATGTGCTGCATAATCTGCGGATTTTAACAACATTTTTGAAAATGAAGAAAAAGGCAGCTCAGTGAAATAAAATATTTGCTCATTATCTCACAATTTAAGAACAGTTTATGGATCAAGAGCATTACAGTGAATTCAAGTAGATTATTCAAGGAACTAGACCTGCAGGTCTAGGAACATTTTTATAAACTTGAGGCCTGGTATATCTTTGCCACATCACTCTAGTTTACTTTGCCATTTTCTGCTCCTTGACAACTGCATACTCTTGTCTCGCCTTCTGCTCCCCTCTTCCTGACTCGAGGCCTGGGTCCAGGCTCTCTTTTGGACAGGTATCAGAACACACCAGAGAGGGAAGGAGCGACTGCTCATCATCAAGAGGACTGAGCGCTCTAACGTGAAGCAACACTGCCTCGTATCCCTCCCTGGCATTACACTGATAGGCAGATTAAACACTCAACAACGCAGTCACAAATGTACTCAACCAGAGGTCCAGCCCTATCCTAATCTCTTGTGATTTGATGTTTTATATAGTGTGGACTTCAACTCACAGGGTTTATGGGTGCTGCGCGTACTGGATTGTTAAAGACACTCGGTACAGGTATGAATTAAAGGTAAGTATATAAAACAAATAATACAGTACACCATTTGCTAGTGGAACACATAGGATTTTGGTACAGTGATAAGTAGTGTAGGTATTGAGACACTAGGTTGTGCAGTGTCTGAGGCATCACAGAGGATTAAAGCTCTTTGTTTCCTCGTGGGACCTCCTGCCAGGACAGACGGACCTTGCATGCAATTTGGCGATCGCAGATAGGCCTGGCAGCATTACAGGTTGGGGATTTGATAACGTTCTGGTTCATTGGCACTTCACTCTAGGGGTTTGTATTCCTCCTGTTAGAGGTAACAAGCATTGGCAATAGGTTTGCCTTATTAACGCAAGTGCTTTTTTGTGTCACTAATAGGTTTACACACTCAATAGGCTATCTTACATGCACTGTCACTCGTCTCTGCACTCCTGCATCCAATGCAATAACTCGTTCTTGCATTTACCACCTGTGGGTCGAGTGCATCACAGTGAGGTCGAGTAGGTAATTCATGTCACTGGGCCTGCAGGCTTGGTGACATTTGTAAGAGTTTTCCAGACCTGGCGCGCAACAGGGCAGACCTTCAAAGAAAACGGTTGGACGTTCCAAGCAGAACAGAGGTCTGGAGCAGGGCTGACTTCAGGAGTGGCCATTGAGTGATGACCGCACCCGGTCACTGGCTCCCACTAGCAGTCGGATGACTGATCCGACACGACCAGGGTCGGACTGGGACAGAAAATAGGGCCGAGCAACAACAACAAAAAAGTCGCTTCCATCTATAAGTTAGATAGCTGGAAAAGTGGTCCATGTTTGCAAAGAGGGCAGTTTTGAACTTGTTACGAGTGTTCTGCAAAGCATGGAAGACTGCATGGATTTGATCTTCCTGCAGGTAAAGTCTATTTTAATGTCATCGAAACCAACATTAAAAACCGACACAGCAGAACATAAAATAGGCCCACAGGGATTCCAAAAGGAGCCTTCACTATGAACTGTCAGACCCAGCCCTTCGGCCCCGCCTGACTGTCCTATTTGCCTGTCCGAACTAGTTCACAACTGACAGTAACAACCAACCCTTACCCGTCCTGCTTGCTCTTGCCTTCAACGCTGCTTACGTTTCTGTGGGTCAGCACGTTGGATAATGTGCATAGCTCAGCGGGTACCAATATGGTATTAGGTTCCAACTTTGTAGGCATAGGTGGTAAGTTTAGAATTTAATGATACATGGTATTCCATTTGTTATGTACCACTGGTTGAATTTGCACTCAGTGGCTGCATTCCAATTTCTTACAGAGGAAAACCGTAGGGCACTTCAAATTCTGCTTGCCATCCGCACGCTTGAGTAGTTAAAATAACGGAAAGTGGGGTACGGGGCGCCACCTAAAGGGCGAAGGCATCCGTCAAACAACACAGCATATCAAGGGCAGCACAGAGAAGAGACCACTTAGAGCGCTGTACTTATTGGCTGTCTGGGAGTAAGCAAAGGACGAAAGGTGACCAGTGGATATTGCAGCAGAACGAATACAAGGAGCTTGACTGCCTTTGTCGCTTGCATTTATGATCCTTGTACGGGGGTCTGTCGTACATAACCACTGACATCAGAACACTTACTTTTCCCATTCACTACAAATGTGTCAAGGGCATACTTACAGTTTTCTATTCTACTAGCTTTCACTGGATCCGTGACCGTAAACACATCGCCAGTCAATTTTGAATCCACCTCTCTCACACTCTCTGCAAATCTCGCGAGTCAAAAGAAAATCCCATTGGTGTCACGTGACTCAACCTTACGTCTAAAAAAAAAAAAAAAAGAATAGGTCAAAAGTGGGCGGCCATGTTCGGGTCAGGCTGCAGGCACTAGCCATTTCAGGCAGTAAACGAACAAACGTAAGTATGCCGCGTATCTTAAACTCCTCGCCTTAAAAAAATAAATAGATCGCCGTGACCATGCCTTAGAACTTGATAAAATGGACGCGGAACGTTCCAGTCAGAAAACGGACGCTTAAACTCCCCTGTGAAAAAAACGTATCATGTGGGTCTTGGGTGTCTTATCTCTCACTACCAGTATTTACGTTGCCAAGGCTACTCATGGTGACAACAGATTCTCTGACGTGACAGGCGTTGGGTTTCCACCTGGCTAGTTTCACACAGGCTGACCAGTTGTTTACGTCGGTACAAAAATTGGGAAAATGAACTAAAGCTGCCTTTTTCCCACACCCATATGTACTTTATTCAGTAAATATAGGAAGGGCACTTTAACCCCTTCGCTACCAGGCCTTTTCCCCTCAGGTGCCAGGCCTGTTTTTTGGCTATTTGGGGCAGTTCGCACTTAGGCCCTCATAACATTTTGTCCACTTAAGCTACCCACGCCAAATTTGCGTCCTTTGTTTCCAACATGCTAGGGAATCTAGAAGTACCAAGACTTTGTGGGTTCCTCTGAAGGAGACCAATAAATTAGCCAAAATACAGTGAAAATGTCGTTTAAAAAAAAAAAAAAATGGGGAAAAAGGGCTGCAGAAGAAGGCTTGTGTCTTTTTCCCCTGAAAATGGCATCAACAAAGGGTTTGCGGTGCTAAAATCACCAGCTTCCCAGCTTTCAGGAACAGGCAGACTTGAATCAGAAAACCCAATTTTCAACACAATTTTGGCATTTTACTGGGACATACCCCATTTTTACTATTTTTTTTAGCTTTAGCCTCCTTCCAGTTAGCGACAGAAATGGGTGTGAAACTAATGCTGGGTCCCAGAAAGCTAAACATTTCTGAAAAGTAGACAACATTCTGAATTCAGCAAGTGGTAATTTGTGTAGATCCTACAAGGTTTCCTGCAGAAAATAACAGCTGAAATAAAAAAATATTGAAATTGAGGTGAAAAAAACAGCCATTTTTCTCAACGTTTTACTATGTGACTTTTTCCTGCAATGTCAGATTTTTTTTAAAGCAATATACCGTTATGTCTTCTGGACACTTCTGGTTGCGGGGATATATAGGGCTTTTAGGTTCATCAAGGACCCTAGGTACCCAGAGCCAATAAACGAGCTGCACCTTACAATGGGTTTTCATTCTATACAGGGTATACAGCAATTCATTTTCTGAAATATAAAGAGTGAAAAATAGGTATCAAGAAAACCTTTGTATTTCCAAAATGGGCACAAGATAAGGTGTTGAGAAGCAGTGGTTATTTGCACATCTCTTAATGCCGGGGTCCCCATGCTAGCATGTGAATTACAGGACATTTCTCAAATAGACTTCTTTTTTACACAATGTCTTACATTTGGCAGGAAATTTTTTTAGAGAAAGACAAGGGGCAATAACACTTGTTTTGCTATTCTGTGTTCCACCAAGTCTCCCGATAGAAATGGTACCTCACTTGCATGGGTAGGCCCAGTGCCCGCAACAGGAAATGCCCCAAAACACAACATGGACACATCACATTTTCCCAAAAAAAACAGAGCTGGTTTTTGGAAAGTGCTCAGCTATGGATTTTGGCCTCCAGCTTAGCTGGCACCTAGGGAAACCTACCAAACCTGCACATTTTTGAAAACTAGACACCTAGGGGAATCCAAGATGGGGTGACTTGTGGGGCTCTCACCAGGTTCTTTTACCTAGAATCGTTTGCAAACCTGAAAACACTTTTTCCTCACATTTTGGTGACAGAAAGTTCTGGAATCTGAGAGGAGCCACAAATTTCCTTCCACCCAGCGTTTCACCAAGTCTCCCAATAAAAATGGTATCTCACTTGTGTGGGTAGGCCTAGTTCCTACGAAAGGAAATGCCCCAAAACATTATCTGGACACATCAAAATTATCAAATGCAAAACGACCTGTTTTTGTGGGGGAAGGCACCTGCATTTTTGGTCCTGGGCTCAGCAGCCATCTAGAGAAACCTACCAAACCCAGACATTTCTGAAAACTAGACACCTAAGGGAGTCCAGGGAGGTGTGACTTGCGTGGATCCCCCAATGTTTTCTTACCCAGAATCCTCAGCAAACCTCAAATTTAGCTAAAAAAATCAAATTTTTCCACATTTCTGTGTGGGATCACTCCACCGGGACACATTTCCTACTACCCAATGTTCCCCTCAGTCTGCTGGTAAAAATGATACCTCAATTGTCTAAGTGGCCAAGTGCCTGTGACAGGAAAGAGCCAAAAAGTGCAGCAGAATTTTTATCGTTATAGATGAGACAATGCTGGGTGGTAAGAATTTTGTGGATTCCTGCAGATTCCGGATGGTTCCATCACAAAAATGTGGAAAAATGTTTGATTTCCAGCAAAGTTGAAGGTTTGCAGGGCATTGTAGGTAAGAACATTGTGTGGGGCGCATGTGAAGCACACCACCCTGGAATCACCCAGATGCTTAGTTTTCAGATGTGTCTAGGTTTTGTAGATTTTTCTACATGGCAGAGTCCCAAAGTTCAAAAAGTGCAGCCCTCACCATTCCAAGTGGGACGATTTTGAGAGTTAGCCAAGCTCTCATTGCCCAAATGTAAAACCAAAACCCAAAATAATCAAATGTCCTCTTGCTTGCCGTGGGGTCAGATGTTTTTGTGTGCGGGGGAGAGCTGAAAGACTGTTACCCCATCAGTTGGGGTGGGAGCATAATCAGGCCCATACTGGTTTGTAGCCACCACCCCACTGTTTTATATATGTTTTTAATTCCCTGGCATCTAGTATGCTTTCTGCACCCCCCCCCGCCCCCCAGGAGTCGATCTGGGTTAATTTGGGCAGAACAACTTTGGCCCCATTTATTTGGGGTGGGGGTATGGCCATACCCCACCCTCTTATTTTGGAAAAAAAATCTTCCCTGGTCTCCGGTGGGCTTTCTGCACCCCTTGGGGGGTAGATGGGCCTTCCAAAAATATGGCCAACAGTAATTTGTCCCCCCAGGGGAGCGACCCTTGCCTGAGGGTTCACTCCCCTTGCGTGAAATTGGCGCGAAAAAAAATCCCTGGTGCCTAGTGGTTTTTGCCCCCTTGGGGTCAGATCGGCCTAATAAAAATAGGCCGTTCTGCCCCCAAAGGGGGCCAGAAATGGCCTAAAATAAAGTTACCCCCCAGGGGAATGACCGTTGCCTAAGCGTTCGCCCCCCCTTGCGTGATAATTGAAACAAAACAATAAAAATCCCTGTTGTCTAGTGGGTTCTGCCCCCCTTGGGGGCAGATAGGCCTAACAAAAATAGGCCCTGGCCTAAAGACAATTTGCCCCCCAGGGGAGCAACCCTTGCCTAAGTTGTCACTCCCCACATATAAAAAAAAAATCCCTGGTGTCTAAGGATGGTGCCAGGGGCAGATCAGCCTAATTACAAAAGGCCGATCTGCCCCCAAGGGGGGCAGAAATGGCCTACAACAAATTTGCCCCCACCCAGGGGGGCGACCCTTGCCTAAGGAGTCACTCACCTCACGTGAAACTGACAAAAAAAATTCACTGGTGTAGTGGTTTTGGGGCAGATTGACCTAATAAAAATAGGCCTAGCTGCCCCTAAGGTGGGCAGAAATGGCCTAAATACACTTTGCCCCCCAGGGGAGTGACCCTTGCATAAGGGTTCGCTCCCCATGTATAAAAAAAAAGTAAACATAAAAAAATATATATCCCTGGTGTCTAGGGGTTTCTGCCCCACTGGAGGCAGATCGGCATAATTTTAATAGGCGATCTGCCCCCAGGGGGGAAGGGGGGAGAAAAGGCCTACTAATATTTTGTCCCTCTGGGGAGCGGTCCTTGCCCCCGCTCTCCTTATGTATAAACTTAAATAAAAAAACAAAACTTCTTGGTGTCTAGTGGTTTCTGTCCCCCTTGGGAGCAGATTGGCCTTATTAAAAAAAGTAAACATAAAAGAATATATAACCCTGGTGTCTAGGGGTTCCCCCCCCCCGGGACAGATCATCCTAATTATAATAGGCCGATCTGCCCCAGGGGGTCGGGTCAGAAAAGGACTAAAAATACCTTGCCCCCCTGGGGATCGCCCATTGCCTGCCGCTCTCCTTATGTATAAACATAAATAAAAAACAAAACAAATTCCCTGGGGTCTAGTGGTTTCTGCCCCCCTCGGGCAGATTGGCCTGATAAAAATAGGCAGAAACGGCCTAAAAGTAAATTTGCCCCCAAGGGAGCGACTCTTGCCTAAGGAGTCGCTGTCCACATACATAAAACCCCCCAAAAAAACACAAATAAAATGATCCCTGGGGTCTAGCGGTTTCTACCCCGCCTGGGGGCAGATCGTCCTAATTATAATAGGCTGATCTGCCCCCGGGGGGGCAGAAATGGCCTAAAAATAAATTGTCCCCCTGGTAAAATATTCCCTTGTATCTAGTGGCCCTTCTGCTGCCCGATCGTATCGCGATCGGGCAGCAAAAATGCAGTGAGAGACATGAAAGGAGAGGAAAGGCCTTTCCTCTCCTTTCATGCCTCTCTCGCCCCTCCACGTGATCGGAGGAGAAATGCTTATGCATTTCTCCTCCGATCCGCGCTAGAAGCTGAGCTTCCAGTGCGGTAGGGGCAGCCTCTGATGAGGTCAGTGTAGGAGGCTGGACTGGCTTGTAGTGAGTACCAAGGGGTACTTACACCTTGCACCAGGCATCCCTTATTAGTGTATAGGGTGTCTAGCAGCTTAGGCTGATAGATAATGGTAGCTTAGCAGAGCAGCTTAGGCTGAACTAGGAGACAAGTGAAGCTCCTACAGTACCACTAGTGTCATATGCACAATATCATAAGAAAACACAATACACAGATATACTAAAAATAAAGGTACTTTATTTTTATGACAATATGCCAAAGTATCTCAGTGAGTACCCTCAGTATGAGGATAGCAAATATACACAAGATATATGTACACAATACCAAAAATATGCAGTATAGTATTCGAAAACAGTGCAAACAATGTATAGTTACAATAGGATGCAATGGGGACACATAGGGATAGGGGCAACACAAACCATATACTCCAAAAGTGGAATGCGAACCATGAATGGACCCCAAACCTATGTGACCTTGTAGAGGGTCGCTGGGACTGTAAGAAAACAGTGAGGGTTAGAAAAATAGCCCACCCCAAGACCCTGAAAAGTGAGTGCAAAGTGCACTAAAGTTCCCCAAAGAGCACAGAAGTCGTGATAGGGGAATTCTGCAGGAAAGACCAAAACCAGCAATGCAACCACGATGGATTTCCAGACGAGGGTACCTGTGGAACAAGGGGACCAAGTCCAAAAGTCACGATCAAGTCGGGAGTGGGCAGATGCCCAGGAAATGCCAGCTGTGGGTGCAAAGAAGCTGCTACTGGACAGTAGAAGCTGAGGATTCTGCAAGAACGACAAAGGCTAGAAACTTCCCCTTTGGAGGATGGATGTCGCACGCCGTGGAGAGTCGTGCAGAAGTGTTTTCCTGCAGAAAGACCGTAAACAAGCCTTGCTAGCTGCAAAGCTCGCGGTTGGAGTTTTTGGGTGCTGCTGTGGCCCAGGAGGGACCAGGATGTCGCCAATTGCGTCAGGGGACAGAGGGGGCGCCCGGCAAGACAAGGAGCCCTATCAGAAGCAGGCAGCACCCGCAGAAGTGCCGGAACAGGCACTACGAAGTGGAGTGAAACGGTGCTCACCCGAAGTTGCACAAAGGAGTCCCACGCCGCCGGAGGACAACTCAGGAGGTCGTGCAATGCAGGTTAGAGTGCCGTGGACCCAGGCTTGGCTGTGCACAAAGGATTCCCTCGGAAAGTGCACAGGAGCCGGAGTAGCTGCAAAACACGCGGTTCCCAGCAATGCAGTCTGGCGTGGGGAGGCAAGGACTTACCTCCACCAAACTTGGACTGAAGAGTCACTGGACTGTGGGAGTCACTTGGACAGAGTTGCTGAGTTCAAGGGACCTCGCTCGTCGTGCTGAGAGGAGACCCAGAGGACCGGTGATGCAGTTCTTTGGTGCCTGCGTTTGCAGGGGGACAATTCCGTCGACCCACAGGAGATTTCTTCGGAGCTTCTAGTGCAGAGAGGAGGCAGACTACCCCCACAGCATGCACCACCAGGAAAACAGTTGAGAAGGCAGCAGGATCAGCGTTACAGTGTCGCAGTAGTCGTCTTCGCTACTTTGTTGCAGTTTTGCAGGCTTCCAGCGCAGTCAGCAGTCGATTCCTTGGCAGAAGGTGAAGAGAAAGATGCAGAGGAACTCGGATGAGCTCTTGCATTCGTTATCTAAGGAAATCCCCAAAGCAGAGACCCTAAATAGCCAGAAAAGAGGGTTTGGCTACTTGGGAGAGAAGATAGGCTAGCAACACCTGAAGGAGCCTATCAGGAGTCTCTGACGTCACCTGCTGGCCCTGGCCACTCAGAGCAGTCCAGTGTGCCAGCAGCACCTCTGTTTCCAAGATGGCAGAGGTCTGGAGCACACTGGAGGGGCTCTGGGCACCTCCCAGGGGAGGTGCAGGTCAGGGGAGTGGTCACTCCCCTTTCCTTTGTCCAGTTTCGCGCCAGAGCAGGGCTGAGGGGTCCCTGAACCGGTGTAGACTGGCTTATGCAGAAATGGGCACCATCTGTGCCCATGAAAGCATTTCCAGAGGCTGGGGGAGGCTACTCCTCCCCTGCCTTAATACCTTTTTCGAAAGGGAGAGGGTGTAACACCCTCTCTCTGAGGAAGTCCTTTGTTCTGCCATCCTGGGCCAAGCCTGGCTGGACCCCAGGAGGGCAGAAACCTGTCTGAGGGGTTGGCAGCAGCAGCAGCTGCAGTGAAACCCCTGAAAAGGCAGTTTGGCAGTACCCGGGTCTGTGCTACAGACACTTGGGATCATGGGATTGTGCCAACAATGCCAGGATGGCATAGAGGGGGCAATTCCATGATCATAGACATGTTACATGGCCATATTCGGAGTTACCATTGTGAAGCGGTATTGACCTATGTGTAGTGCACGCGTGTAATGGCGTCCCTGCACTCACAAAGTCCGCGGAATTTGCCCTGAACAATGTGGGGGCACCTTGGCTAGTGCCAATGTGCCCACACACTAAGTAACTTAGCACCCAACCTTTACCAGGTAAAGGTTAGACATATAGGTGACTTATAAGTTACTTAAGTGCAGTGGTAAATGGCTGTGAAATAACGTGGACGTTATTTCACTCAGGCTGCAGTGGCAGGCCTGTGTAAGAATTGTCAGAGCTCCCTATGGGTGGCAAAAGAAATGCTGCAGCCCATAGGGATCTCCTGGAACCCCAATACCCTGGGTACCTGAGTACCATATACTAGGGAATTATAAGGGTGTTCCAGTATGTCAATGTAAATTGGTGAAATTGGTCACTAGCCTGTTAGTGACAATTTGGAAAGAAATGAGAGAGCATAACCACTGAGGTTCTGATTAGCAGAGCCTCAGTGAGACAGTTAGTCATAACACAGGTAACACATACAGGGTACACTTATGAGCACTGGGGCCCTGGCTGGCAGGGTCCCAGTGACACATACAACTAAAACAACATATATACAGTGAAATATGGGGGTAACATGCCAGGCAAGATGGTACTTTCCTACAGTCAGCACGCAATCGCGCACTGACATCATCAGACGCAACAGAGGGGTCGGGGGTGGGGGCGGAAGGGGAAGCAATTCCCCTTCCATCCCGGTCTAGGAGAGGGGGGGCTAGGCCCCTGGGAGGAGCGCTAGCACTTCCCCCGTGGGCCCCTAGCTGGATGTAATGGTTACGTTCTGGGCACCCGAGCGATGCTGCCCAGGACGTAACCGTTACATCCAGGGCACCCGAGGGGTTAAAATGTGTTCTGGATCTGTCTAATGACCCATGACTGATAATGAAAATAAAGACAAACGGAAATGCTATGTTAACAAGCATTTGCAATTTAATAGGTCTTGCATTTATGAAAGTTAGAGCTATTAGCGTTGTAAATGCCTAATAGGACTTTTCTTGCCACAGAAATTGGTTCACCCTGCTTCATAATTTGGTCCTTTCATGCCACATAATTCCAGTGATCCTGCATATAACTAAAGCACTTCCATTTCCCTTCTTCCTCTATCTGCAGCAAAAAACGGCAATGTTGCCATTTAGCATCCTAATTTAAATATACCATGGAGCGTGAAGGAGCAAGACAAAAGAACAAAAGTAGTGTCCCACACTAAAGTATATGGCCAGTTGTGCAATAATAAATGTAACATGGTCAGTCTGCTAGGCGTAACAAAACAGCCTCAAGGCAGGACAAATGTAAAGCATTTACCAATGAAATCAAGGAATTTATGAAAGGCCGGGCCAGGAATGAATGAACGTGATGGGCGTGAGATGGGCATGGTTAAAGTTCACAGAATAGATTACAACATGTTGAAAAGAGCAGCACTTGCGCGCTGCTCTGCTCAAACGAAAAAAAGAGCAGCACTTGCGCGCTGCTATACTTGACCTAAAAACAGGAAGGGGTTGTGTAAAAGAAAATATCGGAGATTTATGCTGCAACCACCCTCCACCAAAAAAAGTGTCCTAGAAACAGTACCCTGATATTAATCACCCCACCATTAATCACCAGAGATTAATCTAGAAGTGAGTGATGCTTCTTTCAACAGCGCATGGAACCAGATCGGGCTATCAACAGTTCTAGCTTCACTATGAACTGCAAAGCTGCACCTCGGAGTCCTTGTTCCAGTGAATAGTGTCAATGGCCTTACTTTAATGGGAACAGTTCAGATGTTTAGCCTCAAACTTGCCTGTAAGCTGTGTCTGAGACAGGAAGAAGTCCTGAGGTGTCACAGCCCTCTGTTCATAGGCAGATATCCCCCCACACACACATTGTTCTCACTTTGAACATACATCCAGCATAATCAATACCTATAATGACTAGTAAAGCAGTCATCAGCATACGGTTCCATGAACTGCTTTAGACACGTATACATTGGCAGGACCCTTAGCAGGCCTGCTGACCGCGAACATTTGTAAGCAGTGTGGTACAGCAGAGTATCTCACTCATCCAAGGCCCAAACGTGAACCTCAACTCATTAAAGTTGACTCTTTAACCTAACAGTGGGCCTACCTAGTCACACTAGTGATAGCACACTTTCACAAGCCAACTCGGCCCCTAGTCTGCAATTTAAAATTAGAACCGTATGCAAAGTCATTTTGAGAACACATCTGGGGCTTGGGGCTCCATGAGGAGTTTGTAGAACAGCTATAATCCTTTTTTAGCAATTTGGGAATTATGAAGGTGTGACCCAGTACTGACAGGATTCATATCCATAACCTGCTGGTATATACAAAGATCTGCAACAGGCACATTAGCCCATTGTTCTAGCTTGTTTACAACACATCAAAAAACCTGCATTCTCTTGGCTAGTGCGCAGTACCTTTTCTGTGGATCATGGCAATGCTTAGTCCAATTATTGCACAGTTCCTGCAAAGCATGCAAGCTACTGAACGTGAAACTCCACTAATGTTGAACAATAGCAACTCGACAGCTAAGAAACTTGCAGCATACTAAAGCAACAAACATACAAAAGATAAAGTAGTGCAGAAATCAGGCTGAAAACATGGAGTCTCGTAAGTTTCCAGTAGTTGGGCGGTGCGCTCAAGGTGGGTAGATACCAGAAAAGGCATGACATATGCATGCCTTTCGCTTATGAAATCAAGCGGATTTTAAAAGTCAAGCCCACGAACCAATGAAAGTGACAGGCGTGACATGGGTGTGGTTAGAAGCCCAAAGAGAGATTACAACAGGGACAGAGCGCTTGTGCGCTCAAACCTAAAAATGAATGTGTCCTTGTGTAATGTAACTGGTTCTGATTTAAAGTGCTCTAATACCTTCA
The DNA here is from genome assembly GCF_031143425.1 of Pleurodeles waltl. Lineage (NCBI taxonomy): Eukaryota > Metazoa > Chordata > Amphibia > Caudata > Salamandridae > Pleurodeles > Pleurodeles waltl. The sequence continues at coordinate 805,833,078 of NC_090446.1, forward strand.
AGTTGAGTTTGTGCAATAAAAAAACTAATACAAAAACATTATCCTCTTCTTTGCTGCTCAGCGGCCATGATAAGTACTCTTTATTCTTTTACTTTTTTCTTATTTTTACTGAATTGTTATTAATTAAAACTATAGATATATATTTTTGACAATTAGCTACTGGCATATTGGTTCTGTGCCGATCTTAGTCAGCTGCTTGCATAAGTTATTTACTTAACTTGTCCACACTGGCCAGGCTTATAACAATTTTCCTTTTTTTGCCAGATCTCTGTATTACAGTCATTTTGTTTTCTTTTTCAGTAAACTGGCAGAGAACAAACAGACACCCTGTCCTAATCCACCAATCTGTTTTCCCTTTAACCTCTGATTTCCTTACCTGTGCCTATCTCACTGGTGGTGTGTGGATGGGACCCCTTGCAACAGACCTGCATCTTGGGATTGACGCATCGCCTTCGGACCAGCCACTGTGTGACGCTTATCTTGGCACAAGCTCCTTGCATCTGCTGTTGACGGCAGTTTTGACAATGATGCCAAAACTCCTCACTGCAACTTTACCACTCATAGGAACCAAGGCATCGTCTCAGCTGCGCAGCTCATCCCCAAATGCGCTGGCATCACAAGACCCATCCACAGTACCATTGAAGTCGACGTAGCAGAACCTCACAATGCAGCCTCACTGCTGAGAACCAACGCATTTCCTCGGCTGCACAACACATCTTCAGCACAGAACCACGCATTGCTCTGCAACCCGGATCTAAGGTACTTTGGTTCAACTCGCCTATCTACGTCCCTGTACCAGCCCACACTCCATTGCGGTCAGCCTGAACTTTTAACTTTGCCTCTGGCTGGTACGACCAGATATCCCCAATAGCACTTCTTGCTTCTTGGAGCTATCTTTACTTACAACTTTGAAATTCAGTAACACCAGTTCTACTTACTGGATTCTTGTTAGTTTGGTCTTGCTTTATTTATTATATTCAGATCTATTTTTCTAACATGGAATCTTTTTGTGTGGTGTTTTCCCTGTTTTACTGTTTGAAGTGTTACCCTGACTACAGATGTGGTTGCTGCTTGACCAGGGCTCATACCCCAGTTAACCAGCAACCCAGTTTCTAACACCTGCCTTCACAGATTACAAAAAACTCACTTTGGGGAAGGGTCTTTCATCCGAAGACCAAATCGAACTCTGGACAGAAGTGAAGCAAGAACTGCAATGATGGCTCAATCATATGGAATCTTGGAACAGGAGGGCCATACTCAGTCTCGTTCCAGACATAGGCCCTCATTACAACCCTGGCGGTCGGTGTAGAAGTGGCGGTAATAACAGGCAGACGGAGAAAAAAATGGAATTACCGCCATGCAAAACCGCCACTTCTACACTGCGACCACCAGGGTGGTAACAACTGCTGGGCTGGAGACTTCGGTCTAGGGCTATTATGTCGTCTTGATGGAGTCGATCCAACAGTCCGATGCCACTCGCGAGGGAGTGCGGGCTAGTCACAGAGTCGCACAGACCCCGGGTACAGTACCTTTGAAAACAATGAGGAAACAGGAACGCTCCACGGAGTCGGGGAGGTGAGATGTCACTGAAGCTGGTGCCACGTCCGTGGAGGTGAGGGGTCGGTTCCTTACTGCTAGGCAGGGGAGGTGAGGCGGCGGTTCCTTACAGTTGGAGGGGAGGTGATGCGGCTTCAATGGTGAGGCATTGGTTCCTTACAACCCGGTGGGGTCGATTAATCCAGCACATCAAAATTTGAGGCGTCAACTTCGCAGTAACGTGATCACATCATGGGGCCACAGGTACTGCAATGGATTTAGGTGTCACGGACGTCAATAACACACCACTCTGGACTCAGGGCTATGGCTCCGGTGCAGGCAGGAGGGCAAAGTCAGACAGCAGTGACCGGTCCAATGTCGCTCTGGAGTTGATGTGCTTGGCTTCTTCTTGGTTGCACCAGAAGTCACTTCCAAGGACCCAGGGACTGGATTTGGCACTACTTGGCAAGTCAAGACTATCAGCACGAGAGCCCAGATGCTGGCTGATTAAGTCTTTGATGTCCCTGAGACTTCTTAACAGGAGGCAAGCTCAGTCCAAGCCCTTGGAGAACCATTGAAAGCAGGATGTATAAAGCAAAGTCTAATCTTTTCACTCCCAGGACAGAAGCAGTAAGTTACAGGCAGAGCAGCAGACCCTCCTACAGCTGTTCTTCCTGGCAGAATGCCCTCAGTCCAGAAGATTCTAACTTTGTGGGATCAGAGGTCCAGTACTTATACCCATTCCTGACATATGTCAAAGAAAATTATTTGTAGTGCACAAAATCCTGCCTTTCCTGCCCTGGCCCAAGACACACTCCATGGGGTTGGAGACTGCTCTGCGTAAGGACAGGCGCAGCCCTTTTCAGGTGCAAGTGTCAGCTCCTCCCACCACTCTAGCTGAGGAAGACCCATCAGGATATGTAGGGCACACCTCAGCTCCCTTTGTGGAACTGTATAGAGTGAATTTGCAAACAGCCCAACTGTCATCCTGACCCAGCCATGTAATCCACAGACAGGCAGAGGCACAGAAGATGTATTTATAAATTGTGAGTCCAGAGGCCCCAAACTCCATATGTCTATCTGCCCCCAATGGGAAATTACACTTAGAAGATATTTCAAGGCAATCCCCATGTTACCCCTTGGGAGAGATAGGCCTTGCAATTGTGAAAAACAAATTCAACAGTATTTCACTATTAGGACATGTAAAACACACAGGACATGTCCTACATTTAAATACAATACACCCTGCACATGGGGTGACGTACATGTAATAAAACGGAAGGGTTGGGCCTGGCAAGTGGGTGCACTTGCCAGGTGGAAATGGCAGTTTAAAACTGCCCACACAGACACTGTAGTGGCAGGTATGAGGCATGTTTACTGGGCTAATAATACAGTGGGCACAATCAGTGCTGCAGGCCCAATGGTGGCATTTGATTTAGAAGCCATGGGCACAGATGGTGCACTATACTAGGGACTTACTAGTAAATCAAATATATCAATCATGAATAAACCAATCACCAATACCATTTAGGTAAAGAGCACTTGCACAGTCAAAAATAGGAGGTCAGAGGCAAGACGTTTGGAGATAACCCTGCAGAAAGGGCCATTTCCAACAGGGCTCATTTAATAACCTCCTAATACTTTATTGTTTGTGAACGTCTGGAAGACATCAGATTGGTCATCAGATACTCAAACAGATGTATAAGGAAGTCTATCACAAAATCACAAAGTAGTACGTTTTCAATAATTTTTTCTGTGAATATTGATCAGCTTTAAACTTGCATAATCCGAAGCCTCCAGGCCTGTTATGAAATTGAACATTTTATAGCATATGTGGAATAGAATTTTCAAGTCTACTAAGGACACAGGTGAGGATTACCCCACCCAAAAGCATATACTTACCGTAGCGTACAAAATGTATATTTGTTTGATTGAATGTGTCTACATATTGATACCCACCATAGGTTTGTTATTTGAACACATTGGAAATAGATATAGCAGCACTATAGCCCTCATTATGACATTGGCGGTAAATCCCGCTTACCGCCACACTGAAGGCCGCCAACATACCGCTGCGGTTCTGAATATCCGTTCACCATATTATGACACATTCACCCCAATCCAACAGCATACTGCCACATACACAAATCCGCCAGACCAAAGGTAAGTGATAAAGTGTCGGTCCCAAGACCCATACCGTTACGCCAACAAAACAACGCCCATCACATTATGACCCAAGAATCACCACAGCAGACATTCAGTGGCAGTAAACCATTGGCTGTACGTACCGCTGCACTCAGAATGGACACCCACATACAAAACAACACTACATTCACCAATGCTAAAGACATACACCTGACACCCATACACACACCACACCCACACCGCTATAAAACACACACCCACATTACCCACAACCCCTTATGAACACCAATTGCCACAAGGAGACTGAGACTAAGAGCACAGAGACAACTAGACACACACACCACTTACACCCATACACCCCTCACGTACTCTACATCACACACCCCACCACATTACTCAACACACCCTCTCCAACACACATCACACAACACCAATGGCACCACAAAGGCACCCCCGTTTCACTGAGGAGGAGTTAAGGGTCATGGTGGAGGAAATTGTCAGGATAGAGCCACAGCTCTTTGGAGCACAGGTACAGCAGATATCTATAGCAAGGAAGATGGAGCTATGGCGGAGAATCGTGGACATGGTCAACGCCGTGGGACAGCACCCTAGAACAAGGGACAACATCAGGGAGAGGTGGAACGACCTACGGGGGAAGGTAGGTTCCATAGCAGCAAGGCACCAGCTCGCCATACAGAGGACTGGCGGTGGACCCCCGCCTCCTCCCCCACAGCTCACAGCATGAGAGGAGCAGGTACTGGCGATACTGCATCCTGAGGGACTCCCTGGAGTAGCCAGAGGACTGGACACTGGTAAGTCAATATTTACTACCTATCACCCCCCAATACCTGCATGCCATCTCACACCCACACCCTCACTCCCATCACTCCACTGCATCCCACACACTGCACCTACACATCTCACTAACCCCAATGCCAAGCCCTGCATGCCATACCAATGCATGGACACCACTCCCAGCCCTGCATGGACACCTATCACTAAGGCATGCACAGCATAGGGAAACTAACAATACCACAATACAACACCATACACAAACAAAAGCTGGCAGGGCAACACCAACCAAAGAGGGGAAGCTATGGAACCACAAATGTCATACACTTGAAGCATAATACATCATTTACATCCCCACAGGTACCCCAGCCAATGTCGGTGGAGGGGAGATGCCACCACCATTCAGTCCCCCAACAGAAGAGGGCCCCAGTGATGACAGTAACTCTGGACTTCTGGACTTCTGGATCTGGAGGACCTACCTGGTCCATCAGGGACCACTGGGCAGCCAGTTTCCCAAGCCCACTCACAGACCACCAGAGAGCCTCCCCCATCGGGAACCAACACCACAGCACCCTCCCAACTAACCCAAACCTCTGTCCCCAGGACACGTCAATCAGCACTTTGCCCACCTGTACAGGGACCCCAGGGCACACCTCATACCCACGACAATCAGGGAGCTGGAGTCAGTGGCAGTGGGCAGACCATACAGGGGCACAGGCCAACAGGGAAACTGGGAGGACTGCTGTGCAGCAGGGGAGGACAGGAGCAGGGAACCGATGCTCCAGGAGGCACTCTCCGAGATCCTGGGAACCTACCAACATTCCCAGGATATGATTGGCCAGATCCTAGACAACGTGCAGGAGAACAGGTGGCTGCAGGAGGGACAGTATCAGGGGATCAGGGAGGACTCGCAGGCCATTAATAACACCCTGATCTCCATAGCAGGGGTGCTGGCAGACATGGCCAACATCATAAGGGAAGCAACAGCACATCAGCAGGCCCCTACCATTAGCCAGTCAACTGAACAGCTCTCCACTTCCGCTGCCGCTAGTGGCCAGGAGGCCCCGCTACAGGAGCCAGAGGCCACCAGCATCCCTCTCCCTGCAGAAGGTGGACCACCCCACAAACGTTCCCTGCAAACCAGACAAAAGCCAGAGACACTTGCCAAAACCACTGCCAGGAAATGAGACTCTCCTTACTGTCCCCCTTATGTCCCACTCAGTCACCTTGTCCAATACCCTGGACTTTCCTCCATCATAACCCCATTCCATTGCACGTTCCCCTCTGTTTCTTAGCACTAAAATAAACACCCTTGGAAAAAACTCGACTACTAGTATTTCATGTAGTAAAAAGTTTTATTGATTGAAACAGCTACATCCATTGCAAATAAACTGTACACAGTGAGAGCATAGAAAGAATGACCTGTTGCTGTCTGTAGTGATCACATCAGGACATTGTTGTCATATCACCAACATCTGTAAAATGATAATCCATAGATGACAGTAAGTAGAGGTAACAAGTGGGTAATGCCAGCATGTCACAGCCACAAAGAATAGAACAATAGTCATAGAAATGTGAAGTTGCACTGTCTCACCTATGTGTCATTGGAAGTACTGACGGATAACAGATGTTCCGTTGTCTACATCCTCATCCTCTGCCTCCTCCTCCTCACCGTCCTCAGGGTCCACTGCTGCCACAGGGGCATCTCCAGTCACCTCCTCCTGCAGAGAAGATACATGGGGGGTCATTCTGACCCTGGCGGTCTTGGACCGCCAGGGCGCAGAACGACGGAAGCACTGCCAACAGGCTGGCGGTGCTTCAAAGCCCATTCCGACCGCGGCGCTAAAGCTGCGGTCGGAAAACCGGGTCCGGCGGGATCCACCTGTCAGATGGAGGCACCTGAACCTGGCCTTCAGGAGGCCAAAGGTCCTCAATGATCCTTCTGGTTCACCCATGTGCCTCATTATAACATTCTTCAGCCCTGGTCCTGGCATTCCTCACAGGAGTCAGCAGCCACGATAGGTTTGGGTAGCCAGAGTCACCTGCAGGTATTGAGGGACAAGATTTAGCCACACACCATCCTATTAGGTTAACAGCAGAGGCATACCCTAACATACACCTGGTGGGGACCAAGGCTCACCTGTAAGCCACACCCTGTGCTTCTGTAGTTGGGCCATCACATTTGGGATGCTGCTATTCCTCAGGACAAAGGCATCATGTACCGACCCAGGATATTTAGCATTGACGTGGGAGATGTACTGGTCCGCCAGGCACACCATATGCATATTCATGGAGAGGAAACTCTTACGATTCCTGTACACCTGTTCATTCTTGGAGGTGGGGGAACAAACGCAATATGTGTTCCGTCAGTCGCACCAATAATATTGGGAATATGTCCCATTGCATAGAATCCAGCCTTCACAGTGGCTAAATCTTCCACCTGGGGGAAAGCAATGTAGCTGCACATGTGTTTTACCAGGGCAGACAAGACTTGCCAGCATGATTGAGAACATTGGCTGTGACATTCCTGCTGCCAAGCCCACTGTCACTTGGAAAGAACCAGTTGCCAGGAAATGGAGCACTGATAGAACTTGCGCAAGAGGGGGGGGGATCCCAGTGGGATGACGGATAGCTGATATCAGGTCAGGCTCCAACTGGACACACAGCTCTGTGATTGTTGTCCTGTCCAGTGTATAGGTGAGTATAATGTGCCTGTCCTCCAGTAGCTAAGTCCACCAGGAGTCTGTACATGGGGGTATGTCTCCATCTCCTATTCATCCGCAGCAGTAGGTATCTAAGGGACACATGAGTGAGTAGGCTGTCACATTTGGTACAACTATACCACAACAGCAGTCCACATCGTGCAAATATGTATTGGGACAGTGTAAATTTCAAAGTATGTGCATATTTAACCTTTGACGCAGCAATTATCGATAGGCATGTTCACCCACCCTGAAATGGCGACCGCCTGTGCTGTGTGGAGGGACAGGTGAAAGTTAGGTAATTTCGCTGACGTTGCGCGTCGTGGCGGTAAGTGGCCGTGAACCGCCATGCAATTCCTCATTGGCTAATATTGGGCCCTATGGAGTACAGTTTGCCAATGGGGATGTACGCTGGCGGTGACGGTGTACACTGCTGTGAATGTGACCGCCATTTTCTAAATCATTCCTCACTTGTTTCCTGACCTTCCACAGAAGAAGACCTACACTGCATGTGCTGCTGTGACCTGTGTCTTGATCCTACCATGGCACTTGTGACCGGGGAAAGGGCCCCAGCCTTCACTTCGGAGGAGTTGGAGCGACTGGTGGATGGGGTCCTACTCCTGTACGGACTGCTGTATGGACCTCCAGACCAACAGGTGAGTACACTGTGGGCACGATGCATGTGGCTTGGATGCATGGGGATGTGTGTGAAGGCATTGTGTAAGGGGGAGATTTTCTGTTGGTGGTGTACATGTCGTGCACTGGGCAATGTGTGTGCCAGTGATGATGGAAACAGGTATGGTGGGCCATGTGTGTGACGGCCTGGACTGTTATTTTAAAGGTGTTCTCCTGTCTTCATTGCTTCTGCAGGTCAGCACCCATCAAAAGAAGGGAATATGGCATGCCATCGCCAAGGAGGTGCGGACCCTGGGGGTCTATAGCAGGTGGAGCACCCACTGTCGGAAACAGTGGGAGGACCGGAGACGCTGGGCACAGAAGACCACGGATGCCCAGCTGAGCATAGCCTCCCAACGAGGAACGGGTGCCCATCGACCCTGACACCCCTGATGGTCTGCTTACTGGCGGTGGCCTACCCTGAGCTGGATGGGCGCTTGAGGGAATCACAGCAGCCACAAGAGGGTGAGTACAGTGGGTATCATTACAAATTTCGGCTAGTGGGGTGGTATCTGGGACGTGGTTGTGTGTTAGTGTTAGTGGGTGCCCCTAAGGCCAGGCCAGACATTGCACCGTGGGTCCTCTTACTGGTAATGGTTGCATGACAAATACAAGTAACCTAGCTTGTTAGTAGTCACTTTGAGGCAGGGCTGCGTGGGTCCCAGGTTTGCTGCAGTTAGCGGTGTGTGCTCCTCATCATGCCTTGGTGACTAGCCATATGACTGGTAGTGCAATGCATATTGCGTAGGCCTGTTCCCCGTGTGTGAGGGTGCTGTCTCCAACGGTGGTGCTGGTGCAGTCATTGACCCAGTGTATCCTTTGTCTCTCTCCACCCCTTTCTTCTTTTGTCATCCTTTCCTTGTGTGCATTAGCATCATCTGGAGGAGGAGCAGGGGCACCGGAGACAGAGGGAGCTGCATCCCACATGATCCCGGAGGCAGAATCCACTGACGTTGAGGGAACCAGTGGGACGGAGGGTGAGGGGAGCACGACGGCGGAGACTGGAGGGGACAACACAGGCTCTGATATTTCCTCCGATAGGAGCACCCTGGTGGAGGCGGACACCTCTGTGAACACCCCAGCTGCAGGTACAGCCGCCACCCCCATACGAGCATCGCCCTACCAGTAGCCCCTCAGCGAGTTGCCTGTGCCCGCTCACCCAGGAGGGCAAGCATCTCATTCGCCCCAGGCACTTCAGGCCCTGCCCCAGTCAGCCCTGCTGTCCTGAGTGAGGAGGCTATTGACCTCCTGAGATCCATCTCTGTAGGGCAGTCAACCATTGTGAATGCCATCCAGGGGCTGGCATCCCAGATGCAGCAATGCAATACATTCCTGGAGGATATTCACGGTGGTTTGGCGGCCCAACAGAGATCGATTCAGGCTTTGGCCTCTTCTCTGATGGCAGCCATTGTCTGTGTTTCTACCGTTCCCCCCTCCAACTCCCACTTCCCAGTCCCATTCTCCTCAACCCCAATCCATCCCAGGCACACATATAGGCGAGCATGCACACAAGGCAACACACAAGAGTGGCACAGGCAAACTCAAGCACCACACTTCATCCCACAGGCACTCACACAAACACCATACAGTTACAGACATGACAACATCCACTGTCTCCCCCTCCTCCTCCTCCAGCTCCCTCCCAGGCTCGTCCACACTCACACCTGAATGCACTACATCTACATCCACTATCAGCATCACCACACCAAGCAGAACACACACCTCACTGGCAGACACCTTCACAACAACAATGCACACGTCCTCTATGTCCTCTCCCACCCTATCTGTCCCCCTCGCAAAGGACACAAACGCAAGCACTCAGACACCCAACAGCCATCCACCTCACATCAGCATACAGCCCATGCACCTGCACCCAAATCCAGCAGACATACACCTCCAACAACCACTCCCTCATCCTCCACTTCAATTACTCCTCCCTCCTCCCACCCCAACGTCCCTAAAAAGCTCTTCTTTTCCCAAATTGACCTCTTCCCCACCCATGCCCTGACCTGCACGTATGGGCAGGGTACCAAGGACACAGCCCAGCACCTCAGCCTAACAGTCCACGGGGACAGTGGTAGCACCGCCTACTCATGGTGGTAAGGATACCAGACCTAAAACACAGAAGGGGAAGGAGCCAGCACCACCAGGGAAGAAAGGGAAGAGTCCTGCACCACCAGGGAAGAGTATGAAGAGTCCTGCACCAGCTGTGAAGAAGGGGAAGGAGCCTGCACCAGCTTTTAAGAAGGGGAAGGAGCCTACACCACCAGGCAGAGAGGGGAAGAGCCCATCCACACCTGCCAGGAAGGGTAAGGGATCTACGACCAATGGACAGGAGGAGACGAGGCACTCTACACCAGCGGAAGCTGTCAGGCTAACACCGCCACCACCACCAGCTGTCACAGGGCCCCCACCGCCAGCTGTGGAAGTGCAGCCATCAGGGAGTGCAGGGGCTGGCCAGGAGGCTACTTCAACCACCACCTCAATGCAGCCATCAGTGAGTGCAGGGCCTGCCCAGGCGGGTCCTCCAACTACCACCACAGTGTAGATATTGGACAGTGCAGGGGCTGCCCAGGAGCCTCCTCCAACTACCACCACAGTGCAGATATCGGACAGTGCAGGGGCTGCCCAGGAGGCTCCTCCAACCATCGCCACCACAGTGCAGCTGTTACCACTGGCGGACACCATGAAGGCCACTCTCCAGGGGCTGCTGTGCGGGCTGCCCCCTCCAGATCCAGTGGGCAAGTCACCCACTACAGAGACTGTGGCCTTGCACTCCCCAGGACAAAGCAGTGGGCATGTTGCCCCCTCCAGAACCTGTGGGAAAGTCACCCACGCCAGAGCCTGTTGCCTTGCACTCCGCAGGACAAAGCAATGGGCGTTTTGCCCCCTCCAGAACCAGTGGGAAAGTCACAAACTCCAGAGACTGTGGCCTTGCACTCCCCAGGACAAAGCAATGGGCATGTTGCCCCCTCCAGAACCAGTGGGAAAGTCACCCACTCCAGAGACCGAGGCCTTGCACTCCCCAGTGCAAAGCAATGGGCATGTTGCCCCATCAAGAACCAGTGGGGACGTTCCTGTATTCGGCTGAGGAGCCCTCCCGATGCCTCTGAGGTGCCTTCCCACTTGCAAAATGCCCCTGCAGTGTTCTCTCCGACTGTGTCAGGAAACAGGTTGGCCTTGGACTGTGCCCTGTGGGCTTGTGTGCCCTCTTGACTTTAGACTGAGCATTGGCCCTTTATTGACATTTGTATATATTTCGTTAATGTGGTGGATTTTGCTATGCTAATACATTGTTGTTACTCCAGCATTATTGTCCGTGTTTTATTATTTTGTGTGTCTTGTGCGATTGGTTTACATGTGCAGCTGGTTGTGTGTGTGATGTGTGTGTGTCTGGTGTGTCATGCGTGTGTGTGTCACTCTCGTTTTCCTCCCACGCTCCCTTGTGTGCTAGGCGGCTGTACTCACCATTGTCATCTTCGTCGGCATTGGTGTTCCAGGCAGAGCATGATCTAGAGGATCATCAGGAAGACGTGCAGTTCCATGGCAGCGTGGTTCCTCTCTGTGTCTCCAATGGTGAGTCATTTCACTTCTGAGCTCTGTTTCTGGCAGGCTTTTGTTGGCGTTGGTACTGCCCCGGAAAAGGTGGCGGTTTGCAGTGTCTCCATATGGTGAGTGGTACTTTGTTACACAGGTAGTGATGGCAGCACTTTGCCAGCACTCATGTATGAGAGATTTCAAATATGAACAACCACAAACAGACCATACATTTTATCCATTATAAGGTCATCCCCTGTACATAGTACAGTTTGACTACCCTCTGGTCCACCAACGCCATGGGCAGTCTTTTCTACCTGGGGTGCGACTTGACTTGAACTTTGGACAGGGGGTTCAAGTGGTCAAGCCAAGATGGTGTGCATTCCAAATAAAAGGTACACGACCAAAGAAGGAACATAAGAGAGAAATTGCATGTTTTATTCAGGCAGGGATAATGTAGTATGACCCCACACACACAGAAAAAGCTCCCTGTGCTTCAAGCTGTCTCTGTTTTGTACTGAGAAAACAAATCCCATTATAATGGCCTCACACTGCTGTAGGTTTTGAGTTTGTTGTGTGTATACACTGCATCATATGACAGAGGCATCAAAACTCATTTGCTGAGGGGTAGCACTCTACTCCATGGACTCCTCATGCACAGGCTCTTACAGTTGAGCCAGAACCATAACTCGGTTCATGCTCGGCTCTCAGTCAGCTCTCGTTGTTAATGTTTTGGCTCGCCCACCTCTACCTGTACGGTGAAGCCAAGGAAGAGGCAGACAGTGAAAAAAGAAAGAAGACTTCTCACCAGGGTGTCTGTTACCTGAAAGGAATGTAAATGCTTATTATTGGTTAATCAGTACATCTAAAGACTTCTTGGGAGCCTGTATATGACTTTAATTGATGGGGTAATCTGAGTCTTCATGGTGAAAAAGATTTATTGTTTTTGGCTGGGGACGCCTACTTCTGCATTGTCAGGTGCAACATTGGCTACATGGATCATCTAACACCCGAAAACTGCAGGCACCACGCATACTTCAACCCCTCCAAAGTCAGTAATGCAAAGGGCAAAGATGACCCCGTAACGCTGCCTAGTTGACTGACCAATACAACAATCATGCAATATGGTTGGGACAGGACTCAAGTGCATCAGATCCCCGTTATTTAACCTATTCCTGAGCCCAGCATCCGGGTGCATACAAACATTAGTACAGATTGACTGATTACTTTTTTTTTTGTCTGAAACCTTTCAGGCAGTCTTGAGTTCTCCTTTTAACTGAAAATCAAAAACATTAAATATGGGTTCCCAAGTGATCCAAACTCAGACCCTCCCTTTTCAACCCTTATGTCGCTCTTTTAGCACCCTTAATAAGTACCTTTGGTTTCTCATACTACTCCTACACAGATTACACCCAGCTAATTGTTAAATTGGTGTGGGATCATGAACCCATTCAATCTGGATTTAGATAATGCATGTCTTGTGTAGCCCTTTGGATAACAACCAAACTGAAATCTTGGTCTTTAAAAACCCATCATATTGGGCCTACAGAGCTTACTCCTGCTCTACTTCCAAAACAGGTACCAAAAAATTGGTCTAGCCTGTTTATTAACTTTTGATCCATTTGAGCAAGAATGTATTTCCCTTCACTTACCTGCATGTTGCCCTTTGTTTTCCCTCTGTTTTCGGGGAGGAACAATCACGAAAGACAGAGCCTGACTGGAGGTTGCTCAATTCAAAACACAGAAATCAACCAGAGCAACCTGTACTCTTTGCTTACCTCCATGTTTGATCTTCCAGTAAGTCTTTTTCTGCATTCTAACCAGAGGTGAGGCTGTGCAGTAGGACCTCAAAAGGGTTTGAGAACTCTAGTCTTGAATATCTCAAATTTTTCCTCTCCTATCACTTACATGCTGTTTATTATCCTCATTTTCCTTGGGGTGCTAGAATTTGTGTAATCCTCTGGCTAGTAACAATATACAGCTGTCAACTCAACTACCACCTCCTTACAACACTCTTAGACCAGGGAAGACTGCACCGGAAGAAGGAGGCTGGAAGAAGACTGCTGACTCCTGCTGGAAGAAGATGACTCACTCAAGGACTTCTGAATCCTGCTGGCACCCAAGGACTAGGAATTCTCTCCAATGGTCAAGTGGTTGGCCCAATGTTTACCTTCTTCAGGCACAAAATGTAGAAGGACTCCTGAAAGCAAGAGAATCTAGCTGACCAGAGAGAGCTGGACCTTTCAGGAGACATGGCTGGAGAGAGAGAGAGAGAGAGGGAGAGAGGGAGAGAGAGAGAGAGAGAGAGAGAGAGAGAGAGAGAGAGAGAGAGAGAGAGAGAGAGAGAGAGAGAGAGAGAGAGAGAGAGAGAGAGAGAGCGAACCCTGATCCTGACGCTTGCCCTGAGGAGTTAGAGGCGGCTGGAATGATCCCAAGGGTCTTTCCCAGCAGTTGGCTCAGTCGATGGAAAGCTTTCTGCAACAGTCCAGTGGTGTAGGCTCCATCAGAGAAAGGGAATTAGACTGCTCTTCTTATTTAGAGTAGACAGTATGATGTGCTCTTTTCTGTCTATCATAACCAGAAAAAACAGGCAGTGAGAGAACACTCACTGGGTCTTAGGCTTATTAGAGTTTTATATTTTAAAACGAAACCCCACTTTGTTGACCCCCCTCTAGCAATAGTCAGTGCTAGAGCTCAGTGCACGTTGGATTAACCACTGTAAACTTCTTAATTTACACTTACTAAAGGAACATACCAACATGACCGTGCCACAAGATCTAATTGATAAGCGGATAAGGAAGAACATCTGATCTTTAGTTTGATCACAGATGACAGTTATTCCTTGTGGATTCTCTGACCTGGTTATGATTCTAGGGGATCACATAACATATTAAACTAAGGAACATAATTCAGTTGTTAGCCTCACACCTAGATTTAGCTCATTTAAACAACAAGGACATTGATGCTATAAATGTTTACCTAGGGCGGAATTGTGTGAGATTGAACACACAAAATTCATGGTTTAGCCCAAAGGCTGCTGAGGTGGCAAAACTGACAACTTCCTCTTTTGAGGGGCGTGAGATAAAGTTCCAGAGTGTTTCGTTAACATAAAGTACCCCACTTTGTTATTTTAAAACATCAATCCGACCACTGATACTGGTTTTCATTTTTGAAGGTCAATACTAGAAGGAGGTCGCAATTCAGTTCTGAAGCCTACATCGGGTGTATTATCCACTCATACGATTGCCAATATGGCGATGAATATCTATGTGTGGACACACAAAAATGTAAGAGAGTGATTGCCTATGAGTCTCTGCAAACTATCTGCCATGAAGCCTCAAACTGGAATTGGCTAGCATGCATGCAAAGGCCAAACTACTGTGGTGCCAAACACTGACAAAATAGTTACTTTTGTAAGACAGTGTTACCAGCAACTCCGGGCAGGTTTTGGTTCACTAACGAGGCATAAAGAGGTCTGAAACCAGTCTGCGGTTGCTTGATTTGTTTTCCCGTCTGAAGGGGATCATGTCAAGCAGGTTGGACTAGACTGTTCATACTAGTGCAAGACAATAGCTACTTTACATGTAGCAAGTCCCTGTCTAGAATGGAAGTTGAATCATTGACCAGAGGACTTCCTCTTTATCCATGTTACCAATGGTGTCACAACCAGTGCAATGAAAGAGAATTGATGAACCTCAAATTCAAGCCTCTGTCATTCTAATCAAATACTATTGGGCAATTGTGTTCTAGTTTATATGGACAATACAGTAATATTGGCTTCTGTCAATCGACAAGGGGGTGGGGGGGTAATCTAACTGCCTCTGTCAATTGCCATTATAACTGGGAGCCTGAGTTCAACTTCATCTCTTATTCCTAAATGCTTCCTACATCAGGAGTCAGATCACTTTTGAGGTGGAAAGATTGAGCAGGATCTTTCCATCATTCCAGGATCCATCTATATGTCAGATCAAATTCTTAGCCCTCTGCACAAGTTCAGGAAGTCCTTTGTAGGTGTGTTTGCTTTTGCAGAGAAAGTTCAGTTTACCATTTTCCTATTCGTGAAGTGGTTGGATTAGTTAGCTGGATGTGGATGCTTTCCTGCCACTTCATCTTTTCTCCGCCTCCCCTCTTTTCCCATAATTCCACAGCTGTTGTTTTTGATTCATAAGAGAACAGTAGGTGTAATTGCAGTGTTACCTTAATGGAAATGCAGGTCCTGGTTTCCCATCTTTGTTCAATACTTCTACTTCCAGTATGGAAGCTTTCTCTCATTCCCAGGGTGTCTCTCAGTAGGGTGTCCCTTTGTCTCAATTTTAAAGTTAAGACGTTTGGGTTGCAGAACAAGGACATCTGAAGGCACCCCGTTTACGACTCACTTGCCCTTGTTTGGCTGTCAGCCTCTGAGATTGCTTAGATAAGTACTGAAGAATGCTGGGAGAGTCATCCACTTATGGCACCCTGCTCAGTGGATTGAGTTTCATCTGTCAGCTTGTTTTGAGTTTCTTCCTGTATTGATGCAGGAATACCTGATAAATATTGACTGTGGTGAGTATGATTAAGAGTAATGTAGATCACTGGTAAGTATTCAGAACAGTTCCTGTAGCACCCTTTTCCTGTCACTTCACTGAACATATTGTAGCAGTGTAACTCTGCTACAGCAATATAATCTTGAAAGATTATTTTTAAGTATTCCATGATGTCATTACCAATGCTATGATGTCAAGTACAACATCACAGCTACACTCACATTAGCTGTGGTTTTTAAAAGTCATGCATTGATCAAAAACACATAGGCGGTCATTCTGACCGCGGCGGTCGGCGGTCGCCGCCCGCCAAGCGGTTCCCGCCAAAAGACAGCTCCACGGTCAAAAGACCGCGGCGTCCATTCCGGCTTTCCCGCTGGGCCGGCGGGCGACCGCCAGAAGACCGCCGGCCGGCCCAGCAGGACAGCCCCTTCAACAATGAAGCCGGCTGGGAATGGAGCCGGCGGAGTTGAAGGGGTGCGACAGGTGCAGTGGCACCCGTCGCGATTTTCACTGTCTGCACAGCAGACAGTGAAAATCTTTGTGGGGCCCTGTTAGGGGGCCCCTGCACTGCCCATGCCAGTGGCGTGGGCAGTGCAGGGGCCCCCAGGGGCCCCACGGCACCCGTTCCCGCCATCCTGGTTCTGGCGGTGGACACCGGCAGAAACAGGCTGGCGGGAAGGGGGTCGAAATCCCCATGGCGGTGCTGCAAGCAGCGCCGCCATGGCGGGTTCCCTGGGCCAGCGGGAAACCGGCGGGAAACCGCCGGCTCCCCTTTTCCGACCGCTGCTTTACCGCCGCGGTCAGAATCGCCCAGGAAGCACCGCCAGCCTGTTGGCGGTGCTTCCGCCGCACTCCGCCATGGCGGTCATGGACCGCCAAGGTCAGAATGACCCCCATAATGACATCAGCCATAACATTTTTTATATATAATGATAATAAGTACATATGAAACGAGTGCTCAGTGCTGAAAGGATCACTCAGTGGGTGAAAGTGACTGAATTGTCTGGATGTGTATAATACAATGTCATTATGCATGTTTGATCAATTCTTTGTTTTAAACAATGAATTATGCGTGAATGTTATTTCCCATCCCATTAGGAATCACTGTTTAGTAGATGTCTATTGCCCTAGTTCCAGGAGTTTTTCTCAGGGATGCCCCTGTTGCTTAACTTTGCTTTTATAACCGAAGCATTATTCCTGTGAGGGTACCTCATTGCATGGTTCATGGCAAAAATGCATTTGGTATTGCAAGGATCATGATTGATGAGTATTAGACCTGACATGCTTGGGGTGGTCTTTGTAGTGAAGTATTCGGTAGAATTTTATTATATCAGGGGATGTGGAATGTATGGGTAGGCTGTGACGGGGGAAAGAGAACTTTGGAATGTGAGGCTGGGCAGAGGTCGGAGTTGTGTCGGTTGGGCAAGTACATGTATCTCTGTTTCTTACAACCAACTGTGAGGAAGAAGTGAATTATAAGTTAGGAAGTCATAAAACTGTTGTTTTGAACATTTCAGGACAAAAAGTAAACAAACCTTTGTGTTGGGTATCATTTGGAGGAGTTATGTTGCAAGTGGCAGCAGATTCTGGTGCCCCATACTCTATTGTTTCAGAAAGCATTTGGCAAGAGCATTTTGTACTTGGGGGGCATTTAGAAACTTCAGATATTTCCCCGGAAAGTTACACTGGAGATAGTATAAATATAATTGGTTTTAGATCTCTGGTTTTCACATTTAAGCAAAGGCAAGCAGTATGCAAATTATATGTGGCTAAGGATGGTCCATCTGTCTTAGGCTGGAAGGATCAAAAGAAACTACATATTGTACTTGATCCTAATAGTGTTGAGCAAGTCTTAGTAATGTGTGATGGAAAGGATACTAGAAAATGGGTTGTACAAGAGTTTCCTGTAGTTTTCAGTGGGCGTGTAGATCAACTGAAAGGCTTTACACATCGTATTAGACTCAAAGAAGGTGCCAAACCCAAAAAGTACGGAACATTCCGTTCATTGTCAGAGATGAGGTAAAGAAAGAGTTGGACAGATTACAATCTTTGCAGATTATAGCACTAGTTGAAGCTCCTGAGTGGGTTTCACCTTTGGTCGTAGCACGTAAAGCCAACAGCAAAGTGCGTTTGTGTGTAGACTTGAGAGGTTTAAATGAAAATATAATTGTGGAACAGTTTCCTTTGCCTCGCATTAATGAGATGTTGTCTGCCACTAGAGATGCCAAATGGTTTTCCACTTTGGACTTGTTGTCCGCTTACCACCAGGTCAAATTGGATTATCATAGTAGATATCTTACTACGTTCTGCACACCATGGGGTTGTTTCCGTTTCAAACGTATGCCTTTTGGGTTGGTGTCGGCGGCTGCCGTTTTTCAGAGGTTGATGGCACAGTTGTTTGGACATTTGCGTAATGTCACATTCTTTCAGGATGATATTTTAGTTATGGGAAGCAGTAAGAAACATCATGATAAGGAATTAAGAATTGTTTTGCACATCTTACAAAAAACAGGTTTGACTGCAGAGAGCAGCAAATGTAGATTTGCACAAAGAAATGTGATGTATTTAGGACATGAGATAGATCAAGATGGCATTGGACCTAAGAAAAAATTGGTAGAAGCTATTAAGAATGCTCCATCTCTGACATCTAAGGATGATTTGAGATCCTTTTTAGGATTAGCTGAGTTTTATTAGAAATTTGTAGAAAACTTTTCAGGTAAAACCTACCAAATGAGAATGTTACTAAAAAACAAAGTGAAATTCGAATGGTCTTTAAGCTGTCAGAAGGCTTTTTAAGAAATTAAGAATGCAATTTTAAATGCTCCAATATTACATGGGTACGATCCTAAAGCTTGTTCTATTATCACCACAGATGCAAGTGGCAAGGGTCGGGGAAGTGTATTAACACAGGTTGACAATATGGGTAAAGAATATGTTGTTGCATTTGCATCCCGTTCTTTATCTCCCACAGAGGAAAAATTATCTGTGATAGAAAGAGAAACGTTGGCATGTGTGTGGGCATTAGAACACTTTTGGAAATTTATTTGGGGGAAAAAGTGCATCATACGGACTGACCATAAACCTCTTTCGAAATTGTTAACTACGGAGGGTTTATGTAGAGCATCTGCGAGAATAGCTAGACTATCAATGAGATTACAAGATTTCTTATATGAAGTGCAGTATGTTCCTGGGGTAAAAAAATGTTACTGCAGACTTTCTAAGTAGAATGTCTTTACCTTTATAAGAACTGGATCAGGATCCGTGGAATGATTGGTGTGTAGCTGGTGTGTTTGATGAGAATACATTAAGTTCATTGCAAGAAGAACAATGGATCAGGGAGTATGAGAAGGATGAAGTGTTGAAAGAGGTGAAAAACAAAGTAATGTTTGGATGGGATAAAGACAAAAAGGTGAAAAGCAGTGATATTTTAAGGGCATTTTGGGAGGTGAGAGATGAATTGAGTATGGAAGGCGAGTTTGTGTGTAGCGGTGGAAAGATTATTCCTCCCTGTGGTATTAGAAATAAACGTATTACTATAGGACATGAAGGTCATTCAGGAATTTCTCGCACAAAAAAAGGAATTAAAGGGGGTCATTATGACCCTGGCGGAAGGCGGAGAACCGGCGGTAAGACCGCCAACAGGCTGGCGGTCTTACTTTGTGGAATTATGACCATGGCGGTTACCGCCATGGTCATCCGCCCATTCTCCGTTCCACCCGCCAGGGCGGAGATGACCGCCGGGCTGGAGACCTGAGACTTCAGCCCGGCGCCCGGCACTATACCACCGGCGGTATTTGGACCCGGCTTACCGCCGTGGATTTCCAGCGGTTTAAACCGCCATGAAATCCATGGCGGTAAGCACTATCAGTGCCAGGGAATTCCTTCCCTGGCACTGATAGGGGTCTCCCTCACCCCGAGCCCCACCCTGACTCCCTCCCCTACCCCCCCCACCACCCCTGCCACCCCACAAAGGTGGCAGGGCCCCCCTCCCCACCCGACCCCCAACATCACTTCACCCATACCCACACGACACGCACGCAGGCACCACCTACATACTTACACGCACACACGCCGACATACATGCCTACATCCATACACACAGTCATACACGCACACCCACATTCAAACAGACACGCACACATCCATACAGACATACCCACAGACATACACGCACTCATTCCCATACACACAACACCCCCGCAGGCATACACGCACTCACACACCCCCTCTACATACTCACACGCACACCCCCATGCACCCACACAACACACAACACCCCCCACCCCCTCCCCTCACGGACGATCGACTTACCTGGTCCGACGATCCTCCGGGAGAGGACGGGAGCCATGGGGGCAGCTCCTCCGACACCACACCGCCAACAGAACACCGCCACGGCGAATCACAGGATGTGATTCGCTGGGCGGTGTTCTGTTGGCGTGGCGGTGGAGGTGGAGCAACCTCCACTTCCCCACCTCCTGTCAGTATGGCTGTTGGCGGCTCTCCATCCGTAAAAGGACGGAGACCTGCCAACGGTCATAATAGGCCGAGCGGCAAACCGCCAAAATTGGTGGTCTTCCACACGGCGGTCCCGAGGTCAAAATGACCCCCTATGGGTCCTAATAATTGGCATGATGGTACTTCAAGGTTTTTTGTGGTTTTAGTGGATTTGTTTTCCAGGTGGATTGAGTTTTTAATTTTACAAACAATTGATACTAAGCAGTAATTACATTTTTGGAAGAAATATTTTTGAGGGAAGGATTTCCTAGGATTTTGTTGACGGACAATGGTGTTCAATTTAAATCTGAAGAAATGAAAACTTTTGCTAAAATGACTGGTATAGAACAAAGATTTACAGCTTTGTATCATCCCAGGGGTAATGCTGTAGTGGAAAGGATAAATAGAATTTTCAAAGGTCTCATTCAAATTGCAAAGCATGGAAATAAAGGTAATGTAGATTATGAGTTGAAGAAAATGTTATGGGCTTTAAGAGTAACACCTCATGAGACAATAGGTCAAAGTCCGTTTGATATAATGCGAGGTACAATTCAATTTTCAAAGATTAATCCTGGTTGGATGCAAAGGAGCGGACAAGTATTTTGGAGCAAAGAACATGTAAGAAATTGTATAAAGAGTTCACAAGAAAGGAATAAGTGGTATTTTGATAATAAATATGGCACTATGGAAGTGCATTTGAATGTGGGAGATTGGGTAAGAGTGAAATCCGTAAGGAAAGTAGTGAAAGGTGAGAGCAAGTTTAGTGAGCCTATAAGAATTAAGAAAGTGATGCGAAATACTGTTTTATTGGATGATGGCAGTGTGTGTCACATGAGTCGCATTGCTATTGCAAAGTCTTGCAAACAAAATGTTGTGCAGGATGATTTACTGGAAGGTGAAAATAGCAAATATTGGTGGTTAGAATGAGATAATGACGGTAACAAAGATCCTAGAGTTGTTGAGGATTTGGATGCGGTTGGCTGTCAGGAAAATACTCAGACTCTTACAAATATGGGAAATTGTGAATGTGATGTGAATGAGGGTGAACAGAATGAGTGTGAACAGAATAAAAATTTAATTGGTGGGGATGTGAAGAAGAGTTGTTTCGGCAGGGTTGTGAGAAAACCTAAAGCATTAGAAAACTTTGTGTGTGATTAAAAAATATATACATTTTAATATCTTTTAACTAGTTGTAATATATTCTTTTTTTTCCTGTGTTTTTTTTTTTGTTGTTAAAAAAAAAAAAAGAGAGGGATTTGTAGTGATGTATTAGGTAGAATGTTATGACATCAGGGGATGTGGAATGTATGGGTAGGCTGTGACGGGGAAAGAGAAATTTTGAATGTGATGCTGGGCAGAGGTCGGAGTTGTGCCGGTTGGGCAAGTACATGTATCTCTGTTTCTTACAACCAACTAGAAATAAACAACTTAAATATAAGAAGAGTCCGGATCTTACTTCAGTCTTCCCTAACCTTTTGCCTTCAGACCTCCTATTTTTGCTGACTTAATTTTTTGCTGGCTGTAGGATTCTGCACACTTTGCCACTCCTGAGCAGTACTAAAGTGCTTGTGCTCATTCCCTAAAGCATGGTAACATTGGCATTTACCACTTGGCCTAATTAATTTACTTATAAGTCCCAAGTAAAGTGTACTACTTGTGAGTGCGGGCATAAGAATGAAATGCCACCAGTGGGCCTGCAGCACTGATTATGGCGTCCATTTAAAGTAGCCATTTAAACTTGTCTCACGGCTGCAATTGCAGAGCCTGTGTGAGCAGTTTTCCATTGCCATTTTGACCTGGCAAAATAAACCTTCTGCCAGACCAATACCTTCCTTTTTAATACATATAAGTCACCCCTAGGTTAAGCCTGGACAGCCCTGAGGGCGGCAGGGTCCAATGTATTTGAAAGGTAGGATTTGTAGTTGTAGATTTTACATGTCGTGGTGAAACATCCTTCAATTCATTTTTTCACCATGCTTGGCCTATCTCTCCCATAGATTAACATTGGAATTGGCTTATTACACGTTATAAGCATAGTTTTCAAATATGAAGAGATAGCCCCTTCAAGTTTAGTATCTCTGGAATCACAATTTGAAATACTAATTCATGGTGAAGTTGGATTTTAAATTGCAATTTCTGAAAATGTCACTTTTAGGCATTTGGCATTTTCTTGTCTTAACCATTTGGTGCCTACAACCTGTCTCTGGTCACGTGACTGGGTGTAGTGTGAAGATTTTCCGTGTTCTCCCTAGATAGCCACACACAATGGGAGCTTAGGCGTGACTTGATGTGCAATCTTTGACTTGGTGGGTCATCCTGGGCAGGATGAAAGAGAGAAGTTAGACACAGCCTGACTTACTCCTGTCTAGGCTGTGCCTTGTCCCACAGAAAAGTCTGCATGTCCTCTGTAATTAGTCTGGGGCCAGGGCACAGAGGGCAGGACATCCATGCACTTCAAAGGCATGTCTTTGAAGTCTTCCCCCACACCCAAGGCACCACTGGGTATAAGACGTGGACCTCTAACACCACCACTTCAGTACACTTCTGGACCTGTGGATACTCTTCCAGGAAAATGACTGCTGTGTTCCTGAAGGACTGCTACTCTGCTGGACTCCTGCTTTGCTGTGGTGACCGGTTGCCTACTGCCCTCTTGCCTGAAAGTGAGAAGGACTAGACCTTCATCTCTCCAACCCAGAATCCATAGTGACTCCAAGGGCTAGCTGTCTAATCTCCTGATCGGAAGAATCAGGGACATAAAAGACTTCCAACCACCCTGCTTCTGCACCTGGACACTGTTATCTGTGAGTTGAGCCTGCAAAGTGGTGCCACTCCAGTTTTTAAACCTCGAAAGTTGGTCTCCGGTGCTTCCAAGTGGAGCCATCGCCTTGCCTCTGCTGCACAGCGCATCCCGACACCAGCCTTCTCATCGCAAGTCCTGTCAATGGCATCTGTGATGTCGGTGTAACAGGACCTTGCCCCAAAGCCTTGCTACATCTCAGAACCAACGCATGGCATCAGTTGCACGATTCATCCATGCCACACTCCCCAACCAGGATTTAAGGTACTTTGTCCAGCAGACATAACTGGGTCCCTGTGCCGTCCCTCTCTCTATCGCAGGAAGCCTGAGTTTTTGACTTTGTCCCAGTCTGGTGTTTACCAGATACCCCTGGTTAGTGCTTTTTGCTTTTAAGCACTTGACTACAGTTTATTTCTTTAAAACGTTTGTCATTTTCAGTCTTGTGTTTTTTATGTATCTTGTGCACAGTAAAATGAAAATAAAATGTTTAAAAAAAAAAAATTGTTGTTCTGGTCTCGTTTTATTTATTAAATTAAGTTCTATTTTTCAGACCTGGTGTGGGATCCATTGGGTGTGGTGTTTTCATTGTCTTACTGTTTGAGGTATTGAATACATACTTTACACACTGCCCTCAAGTTAAGCCTTACTGCTCTGTGCCAAGCTACCAGAGAGTGAGCACAGGTTAATTATGGGTTTGCTTGTGCCATACCCTCACAAGTATTGTGGTTGCTGCTTGACCAGGGTTCACGTTCCAGTCAACCAACAACCCAATTTCTCCCAATGGGCCAAACCAGCTTTAGCATGGCATGCTTCTTTCACGTGGATGCTTATGGCAAAATTGTGTCCGGTAAGCAAAGTTAAGGAAATTAACATATGAACAGCATGAGTACTTTATGCCTAATCAGTTGTCCACGGAAGTTTTAGGTATTCAGGTACATTTCTGTTAGTCAAGGTAAACTACTGATTACCTTCATGTATTTGCAAATTTGTGTTACTTACCTGTTTTCTTAACATGCGTTGTTTGTACTCCATGAATTGCATAGCATGAGGTTTGAAAAATGTGAAATGCAGATTTTTCTTACAACCATATGTCTCTTATTCTTTCATACCCCTTTTTCTGCTCGTCTTGTTTTAGCCATTAGAAACCTCACTTAAACATCTCTGTCTCCTTTCTTTTTCTTTCCTCTGTACATTTTGCCATCTCTCTATCCCCTACCTCTCTGGCCTCTTTTCTCTCCCCCTCTTGCCTCCCTGTGCTAATGGTGCTCTGCTCTAGTCATTGCCCCTCCTTCTCCATCTCTGTCCCACTTGTTTCCAGCATTGCTATTTTCATAGCCGTCTTTGTTCCCTGTGTCTTTCCTGCCTCTTTCTCTCTCTCTCTCTCTCATGCTCAGTGTTTAGTTGTCTTTTTACTCACTTCCGCTAGTGTACTTCTGCCATTCCTGCTTCCCTACCTTTTCTGTTACTTTCTTATTGCTTATTTTGTTATTGTTCATTTCCCTTCTTCTTTCCTTATTACTTCATCTCCTTCACCTTCCATCAGGAGGGTGTTATGTGGGTTATACTTGGACCTTCTTTTGTTATTCCCACTTTTTGCATTACTTTATCTTTTCTATTATTTCAGACCCTCTTTTCTCTTGTCCTTTCTTCTTCTCTTGTCTCTTCTGTGTACCACTTATTGTCACTCCTCCCATTTCTTTCCTGCCTTTTTAATCTTCAGATCTATTTCCACTGCCATTCTTTTCTTTCACAGCCCGCTGCCTTTGTTTTTTCTGTTTTTCTATTTCCCTTTTCGCACCACTTCTGTAATCTCTTGTTTGCCTAGTATTTACTTCCCATTTTCTTTTCCCCACTTCCTGATGCCGCCACATTTTCTTTCACCTTAACTTCTAGCCTCCCTTTTTCACATTTCTTCACTCTGAACTTTTCTCATTTTTCTAGGGATCACTCTAGAAGCAAATTTCCTGAAGTGCAACAACTCTGTTTTAGTGATAGTGGAAAAGTGATTCCGACGTTTAACCTTACTTAATATGCAAAGACTGCTTTGTCTAAAAAGAAGTCAGCCTGTCATTTTCAGGCCTGTTTTGTCCTAATTAGTAATGCAATTGAAGCATTTCCTGCATAGTTCCAAGAAAGATGTTTGGGAACCGACCTTTAAATGTTCCTGTCTAAATTTAACACACTTTACAATGTCAGATAGGTAATTTTAGGATTTTATTAAGGAGGCGGGCTTGGAACTGACAGCAATGGCTGTTCTAAATTGAAGCTTTGTCACAATACCTGTGGCTGGGGGCTGCTACCTCCCATGCTAGATGGTGCTACTGATGTCCAGAGCCACATAAGGTGAGTGCTTCTCCTGCCTGATGAGACATTCCACTTCTCAGCGGCGAAGCAGAGGATCAGGCAGCTGCCCGTCTGCCAATATGCATGAGGCCTGGTCTCTCAGCCCAATGCAGCACTCCTCAGCCTTGGCCCACGACATGCACAATCACAATGGGTTCATACTGTCCTTGCTCCAGGCGGCATGCAGAGATGCTTTTTCCCTCCTGTGTACCTCCACCACGCTACTAGAGGATCCTGAGGTACTGTGCGGGGATCTGGGCAGTAGGATCAGTGTGGATTCCCTGGCTTTACTAGACCATGCATCCAGCCCCCTGTGCCTCAGCCTTAACTCACAGTGACCTGTAGACATCCTAGAAGCGCTAAATGTGGTGTTGCAGCCTCCTCTATCCCTGTAGTGAGGTGGCTTTTGGATCCTACTAGTGCAGAGGAGCAGCCACTGACCTTTCCTGATTTTCCTGCTTGATGACTCTGTGGACTGCTAGTGATGGCTCCCCTTACGTCCTGTTCAACAGTGGGGCCTCATTGGAAAGGTGCCCTGTTGGGCTGTGCCTGGCGCTGTTGGGACTCTGATGCCAGAGCATCTTGTGGCTCCTCACTGATGTGGACAGGCCATTGTAGAATTAGCATTTCTAACCCCCCCCCGTCAGACAGTCTGGAAGTTTTGCCTCTTTGTGGGGCCCTTTGCAGCTCCTCTTGGCAGCACTACATACCAAGCCCTCTAGAATGCCCCCCTGTTCTTTTTCACCACTCATCCAGTGGGGGTGGGGGCTCTTGTATTGGAACACTGGCAGTGGAGACAGTGCGACACAATTGATCCAATGTTATCTCTTGAAGTTGTTGGACTGTCACAACTCTGGGGCGTAATCCTGCGGACTGGTCCTGCCTTGGGACACTGCCATAGAGATTGAGGCCACATGTTGTGAATTGTATCCTACTGTGGGCCCTCTTCCTTTTTTGTGTGTCCCCTTCTCCTCCTGGTGGTGACTGCTTTCTCATTGAATAGCTTGTGCATGCTGCCTGTTCCCTGCAGGGTTGGGCACTATACCCTACATCACATGAAAACTTGTAGGCTGGTGGGCCATCAACTGCTTTTTTCGGAAGAGGTCAGCTGCCCTAAGACCAGTTCAGCACAACCTGACCCACCTCCACCTGTCTCTGACATGGACGCCTTATTGAAGGAAATTACGACCTTAGGCAAGACCCAATGGCCATGGACTCCTAAGTTCTTCAGTGAAATCTTTAAGACAGGATCATCATCACCGATTGGACACTGTTGATCATCAGCTCAATGATGTGGAAGCTCGCTATGATGGTATGGCAGCCTAGGGCAGTGGCACTGATGGACTTAAGATCACCAACCTGGAGGTCAGATCATGGAGTAATAACTTGTTCATCTATGGTGTGCCAGAGGAGGCAGAGAAACTGGAACATGACCTCTTTCCTGAGGGATTTCCTTCTAAAACTTCATCTGTTCATCAACAGCTGGAATTTCAAAAGGCACAACATATTTGGCCCTCAGTCTCTAAGGCTCAATCCTCCTATTTTTGCTTGTGACCTGACCCAACAGCACAACTGAGCCTTTCTTCAAGCTGTACCAAACTCCAGGGGGGCATTGTTATTTAAGGATTGCTGTATCTCCTTTGTTTCTGATTATTCTTCAGCCACCAGCATTAAGCTTAGGAAGTTCCAGGTACTCTGACAAAGACTTTGACCATGGGACCTTCAATAAGGCCTTGTGGACCTGAGGGCATGTTGATTATGATGGTTGGCAAAACCAGACTCTGACCAAGAAGAATTGGATTATTTTTTTTGGACAAGTTGGAAGATTCTCCCATGGATATCCATACATCCCACAACTTGTCTGACCATCCTGTGGGTAACGGGCACAAGGCTCCTCATTTGTTCCCTCATCCTCATCATCCTCAGTCACACCATTAGAGGTCTTTACTCTGCCTTTATAGGGAGATAGGCTCTGAGGTTCTCCAGCAGGTGGTAAACTCACTTCATAAGGGGCAAGTCCCAATCACCCCTCAAGCCTTTTACGATGGATGCAGCACCCGAAGAATGAGCTGAGAGGAACTATTTGAGCAGGACTTGTGCCAGAGGGATGATGGGTGGGTGGGTAAAGTCTGGATTTCTTCTTTTTCTCCAGCATGCTGGACCATATGTGCTCTGCTTCTCTTTTTCCTCCTATATTGGCTTCACTTTAGCCTTCATTGTGGTATATCTTCTGAAGGGGTGGTCAGGTTGACCAGTGGGTCTTACATTACTCTGACACATCAATGCTTCCCTTGTTCTCAGGTACTCTGGTTCACTGCTGTCTGATATGGTCCTGGCGGAGAATGATCTGTCCGATTGTTCTCTCACGCTCACTTTAGCATGGACCGTGCGCACTATCTGGACAAGTACAGTGTTAGAAATGGGGTTTTTGGTTGGCAGTCAGGTTGCCCTCTGTCCAAGCAAGAACCCTCACTCTAGTCAGGGTAAGTCACACACAATCCAAAATCAGCCTGTGCTCACCCTCCGGTAGCTTGGCACGAGCAGTCAGGCTTAACTTAGAAGGCAATGTGTAAAGAATTTGTGCAATAAATCATACAACACCATAGCATAACACCACAAAAATACACCACACAGTGTTTAGAAAAATATATAATATTTATCTGGGTATCTTCAGGTCAAAAACGATCAAAGTTGCAATACGAATTTGTAAAGATATCACTGAAAAGTGATAGAGAGTGTCTTAAGTCTTTAGAAAGTAAACAAAGTCTCTTTCAAACACAAAGTACCTGGTTTCTTGTGGAAAATCTCCTCAGAGGGCCACAGGAGAAGAGGTGCGTGGAAAACTGGTGTGTGCGTCGATTTCTCCTCAGCACACACGGACTTGCGTCGTTATTTTCCACGCGGGGAGTCGGGCGTCGTCTTCCGGCGCGCGGACAGTCTCTTACTGTGGTTTGCGGGGAGTACCAGATGTCCCAGGTCTGTGCGTGGATTTTCCTGCTTGTTTTCCGGCTGCGCGTCGTTCTGCGGGGCTGCGCGTCGAAGTTTCGATCTCACGGCAGGCGTCGCGTCGATTTCTCCTGGAAAGTCGGGCGGCGTTGTCCTTGCGAGGCCGTGCGTCAAAGTTTCGATCTCACAGCAGGCGTCGCGTCGATTTCTCCGGCGGAGTCGGGCGGCGTAGTCCTTGAGAGGCCGTGCGTCAAAGTTTTGATCTCACGGCATGCGTCGCGTCGATTTCATCCTGGGAAATAGGGCAGCGTTGTCTTTGCAAGGCAGTGCGTCAAAGTTTTGGTCGCCCCGAAGACGTCGCGTTGATCAGCGTCGGTGTGCGGCGTTTTTCTTGCCGCGGAACAAGCTGTGCGTCGAAAAGTTCGGCGCACGGAGCATCCAAGAGGAAGAGAGAAGTCTTTTTGGTCCTGAGACTTCAGGGAACAGGAGGCAAGCTCTATCCAAGCCCTTGGAGAGCACTTTTACAGCCAGACAAGAGTTCAGCAAGGCAGCAGGCCAAAAGCAAGGCAGCAGTCCTTTGTAGAAAAGCAGACAGGTGAGTCCTTTGAGCAGCCAGGCAGTTCTTCTTGGCAAGATGTAGTTTCTGGTTCAGGTTTCTTCTCCAGCAAGTGTCTGATGAGGTAGGGCAGAGGCCCTGTTTTATACTAAGTTGTGCCTTTGAAGTGGGGGTGACTTCAAAGAGTCTCTAAGAAATGCACCAAGCCCCCTTTCAGTTCAATCCTGTCTGCCAGAGTCCCAGAAGGGGGTGTGGCAGTCCTTTGTGTGAGGGCAGGCCCTCCACCCTCCCAGCCCAGGAAGACCCATTCAAAATGCAGATGTATGCAAGTGAGGCTGAGTACCCTGTGTTTGGGGTGTGTCTGAGTGAATGCACAAGGAACTGTCAACTAAACCTAGCCAGACGTGGATTGAAGGGCACCACAAGATTTTAGTGCAAAGAAATGCTCACTTTCTAAAAGTGGCATTTCTAGAATAGTAATATTAAATCCGACTTCACCAGTCAGCAGGATTTTATATTACCATTCTGGCCATACTAAATATGACCTTCCTGCTTCCTCCTTTCAGATCAGCAGCTGCCACTTCAACAATGTATGAGAGCAGCCCCAATGTTAGCCTATGAAGGGAGCAGGCCTCACAGTAGTGTAAAAACGAATTTAGGAGTTTTACACTACCAGGACATATAACCACACAAGTACATGTCCTGCCTTTTACCCACACAGCACCCTGCTCTAGGGGTTACCTAGGGCACACATTAGGGGTGACTTATGTATAGAAAAAGGGGAGTTCTAGGCTTGGCAAGTACCTTTAAATGCCAAGTCGAGGTGTCAGTGAAACTGCACACACAGGCCTTGCAATGGCAGGCCTGAGACAAGGTTAAGGGGCTACTGAGGTGGGTGGCACAACCAGTGCTGCAGGCCCACTAGTAGCATTTAATCTACCTGCCCTAGGCACATGTAGTGCACTCTACCAGGGACTTACAAGTAAATTAAATAGTCAATCATGGATAAACCAATCAGTAGTACAATTTACACAGAGAGCATATGCACTTTAGCACTGGTTAGCAGTGGTAAAGTGCCCAGAGGTCAAAAGCCAACAACAACAGGTCAGAAAAAGTAGGAGGAAGGAGGCAAAAAGTTTGGGGATGTCCCTGTCAAAAAGCCAGGTCCAACATGACCCCCTACCAGCCTAAAGCCAGGGGAGAACAATCACTATCCTGATGTACTTCCCTGTTTGAGGCGACAGAACAAGGACCCAGGCCCACAACAGCAGGGGCATGCTCCAGTTCTTCGCCTTCCTGACTCCAATTGGATCACTCTGTCCATACTCTCAGGGCCCACTAAGCCAACCCATGGGGAACCTTTCTCCTTACCTGCGGATCCCATCTGTGCAGCACCTAACCTTACTTTGCTCACAGATGTATCCCAGGAGCAGGATAATACCACTATGACCAACACAGTGGTGTTGCCCACTCTACCCCCGGGGTGTGACACTTGTCCCCTCCCCAGGGATAACTCTGTCCACCCGGACAGCAAGCCACAGTGATTACTGACAGCTGCCAGGGATGAGAGCCAGGCCCCAGGCCTCTCAAAGCTCCCCAACCACTGTGGCTGTGGAGAGTGGGGGGCGGTAGCCCCAGGTGCTGGGCACCCTTTAACCACTCTCCCTTCCACCAGGTCAGGGATGACAGCCTGAACCTGGTCCTCCCCTCTGGGGCTCTGTACCCTCCCTCCTGGAGCGGTACCCCCAGAGTTCAACATGGTCAGGGTGCTTACAGAAGTCACCCTGTACCATTCCTCCACCAGTGCAGGGCTGTTAACCTGCAACTGGCCCTCCAACCTGGGGCCTGTACCTTCAGGTTGGACTAGGGCCCGGAGTGAGGCTTCCCTCCCCCTGCCCTCCCTTCTGGGGTCCAGCACCCTCCAACTAGGAGTGGCCTCCTCAGAAGACAACATGGTAGGGGCACTGTTATCAGCAGCCCCTCCATCCAGGTCCGGGGGGACACCCTGAACCTGGTCTTCCAGCCCAGGGTCTGTACCCTCAGACTGGATCACTGCCTGGCAAACCAGGACTTCCTGGGAGGCACACCTACCCCCCACCAGGTCAGAGTTTAACCTCTGCACCTGACCATTCAACTCAGAGTCACCACCCTGAAGTTGAACAATTGCCTGGCACGCCAGGACTTCCTGGAGGGCACACTGACCCTCCACCAGGTCAGAGTTTAACCTCTGAACTTGGCCATTCAACTCAGAGTCACCACCCTGAAGTTGAACAATTGCCTGGCACGCCAGGACTTCCTGGAGGGCACACTGACCCTCCACCAGGTCAGAGTTTAACCTCTGAACTGGGCCATTCAACTCAGAGTCACCACCCTGAAGTTGAACAATTGCCTGGCGCACCAGGACTTTCTGGGAGGCACACCTCCCTCCCACCAGGTCAGATTTTAACCTCTGAGCCTGGTTCCCCAACCCAGGGTCACCACCCTGAGGTTGGGCAATTGCCTGGCACGCCAGGACTTTCTGGGGGGCACACCTACCCCCCACCAGGTCAGAGGTTAACCTCTGAACCTGGTCATCCAACCCAGAGTCAACACCCTGAGGTTGGACAATTGCCTGGCACAGCAGGACTTCTTGGGAGGCACACCTACCTCCCACCAGGTCAGAGTTTAACCTCTGAACCTGGGTATCCAACCCAGGGTCACCACCCTGAGGTTGAACAATTGCTGGCACGCCAGGACTTTCTGGGGGGCACACCTACCCCCCAACAGGTCAGAGTTTATCCCCTGAACCTGGTTAGCCAACCCAGAGTCACCACCCTGAGGTTGAACCATTGCCTGGCAGGCCAGGACTTCCAGGGAGGCACACCTACCTCCCACCAGGTCAGAGTTTAACCTCTGAGCCTGGTTCCCCAACCCAGGGTCACCACCCTGAGGTTGGGCAATTGCCTGGCACGCCAGGACTTTCTGGGGGGCACACCTACCCCCCACCAGGTCAGAGTTTAACCTCTGAACCCGGTTATCCAACTCAGAGTCAGCACCCTGAGGTTGAACCATTGCCTGGCAGGCCAGGACTTCCAGGGAGGTACACCTACCTCCCACCAGGTCAGAGTTTAACCTCTGAGTCTGGTTCCCTAACCCAGGGTCACCACCCTGAGGTTGGGCAATTGCCTGGCACGCCAGGACTTTCTGGGGGGCACACCTACCCCCCACCAGGTCAGAGTTTAACCTCTGAACCTGGTCATCCAACCCAGAGTCAACACCCTGAGGTTGGACAATTGCCTGGCACAGCAGGACTTCTTGGGAGGCACATCTACCTCCCACCAGGTCAGAGTTTAACCTCTGAACCTGGGTATCCAACCCAGAGTCACCACCCTGAGGTTGAATCTTTGCCTGGCAGGCCAGGACTTCCTGGGGGGCACTCTCACCCCCCACAAGGGACACACCGTCCCCAAGGGCCACACAAGAGTCTGGTTGGCGCAGGTCTCCCGACCTCTGCCCATCCGGCAGAGTCTGGGTTTCCCCCAAACCAGAAACGGTTTCACCTGGGTCATTCCTGGGGGGCTCTGCTCTCAGAGCTGCCCCCTGACTCTCAAGGTCCTCCACTGGGGTCTGCAACCCCCTCTCAACCCTATGTCTGGACTTCTGCACCCCCTCACTAGGAGGGGTACTGCCAGACACCAGAACTGTTGGGATGCTGGCTACAGTCACCCCCCCAAGTTCTTCTGACACTGCGGGGCTTCCCTCAAAAGGTGGCCCTACAGTACAGGCTAGGCTTCCCTCCTGGTGTTCCCTCATGGAACCCTCTAGGACCTGGGACCTACCTGGGACACTACAATCCTTTCCCACCACACTCGGTTGGGAACCACCTAGACCACTCCCTTCAGGAGCACCCCCAAATGCCTCTTCAGACTCTCTGGTACTCACCCAGAAGTCTGCCTCCATTGTAAGTTCCCTGGGGTCAGAGAACTCACACTCCACCTGGTGTTGGCGTAGCTCTGGAAAATAAGGACCAGACATATGCTCTCCAGCAATTACATCACTCTGCCCTTCACATGTATTAACCACAGTACCCTTCACCCAACCACCCAGTAACTCAACCTTGGAAAAGCACTCTACTTCACCCTCCTGAGACTGGTGAGACAGTATCTGTCTGTCCCTGACACTCAACCCATACTCTTCTGGGATGTCTCTACACTCTATATCCAGGACGTCCACAAGGGGGGAACCCTTTTCTCTGTCACTCTCTGCTAGAGTCAGTAAAGTGTCCCTCCCCCCAGTAGGAATATGACTCCCTGTGCCAGTTCCCCAATCCTTCTCAGGGACCCTGTGCATAACGGGAACTACCTCATACCCTTGAACCGCCTGGGGTGTGTCAACTCCCTTCTTCAAGTTGGGCACCACATCTCTGGGCTTGTGCCCTTCTTCAGCAGTACTAGATGCAAGATTTTTGCTGCCACCATCTGAACTGGACTCAGCCCTTCCGGCCTCCAGTTTCAGCTCTTTACAGCTCAGCTCTTGAGCTGCAATCTTTTCTTCTTCCAGGGCTAAGAGTCTTTTTGCCTCAACCTCTGCAAGATACTCCTCTAATTGTTGCTCCTGTCGCCTTTGACCTCGGAGCCATTCATCTATTTCTGGGTCACTGTCCAACTCTGAGTAGTCTTTCTCCTCATGTGAGTAGTCTTCCTCCTCATGTGCGTAGTCCTCCTCCTCATCTGAGGGGTACTTAGTCATTTGGTTTCTTGCTGCCTCTCTCTCTGCCCATCTTTCCTCCCCCCAGACTATGTAGTGATGGAGCATCTCCGCCTTAGTAGATCTCCTTGCTACAGGAAGGCCCCATTTTCTGCAAAGCTTCCTTAGGTCAGCCTTAGTGAGGTGGTCAGTACGAACAAAGAATGAGTAGGTACACAATCCCATTCTGATAAGATCTTATCAGCAAAAACCAAAATCCAAAGTCCAAAATATCAATAGTATATCCAGGAGGACATCAGAGAACCAAAAGCCAAAAAAGATGAAAAATCAAGTTGACCTTCAACTGTGGGTAGGTAGTGAAATTCTTAGCTACTGTATGTCACTGCACAAACACAAGTCCTATCCTCACCGCTGATCACCAATGTTAGAAATGGGGTTTTTGGTTGGCAGTCAGGTTGCCCTCTGTCCAAGCAAGAACCCTCACTCTAGTCAGGGTAAGTCACACACAATCCAAAATCAGCCTGTGCTCACCCTCCGGTAGCTTGGCACGAGCAGTCAGGCTTAACTTAGAAGGCAATGTGTAAAGCATTTGTGCAATAAATCATACAACACCATAGCATAACACCACAAAAATACACCACACAGTGTTTAGAAAAATATATAATATTTATCTGGGTATCTTCAGGTCAAAAACGATCAAAGTTGCAATACGAATTTGTAAAGATATCACTGAAAAGTGATAGACAGTGTCTTAAGTCTTTAGAAAGTAAACAAAGTCTCTTTTAAACACAAAGTACCTGGTTTCTGGTGGAAAATCTCCTCAGAGGGCCACAGGAGAAGAGGTGCGTGGAAAACTGGTGTGTGCGTCGATTTCTCCTCAGCACACATGGACTTGCGTCGTTATTTTCCACGCGGGAAGTCGGGCGTCGTCTTCCGGCGCGCGGACAGTCTCTTACTGTGGTTTGTGGGGAGTACCAGATGTCCCGGGTCTGTGCGTGGATTTTCCTGCTTGTTTTCCAGCTGCGC
The DNA here is from genome assembly GCF_031143425.1 of Pleurodeles waltl. Lineage (NCBI taxonomy): Eukaryota > Metazoa > Chordata > Amphibia > Caudata > Salamandridae > Pleurodeles > Pleurodeles waltl. The sequence continues at coordinate 805,867,839 of NC_090446.1, forward strand.
GTCGTTCTGCGGGGCTGCGCGTCGAAGTTTCGATCTCACAGCAGGCGTCTTCGATTTCTCCTGGAAAGTCGGGCGGCGTTGTCCTTGCGAGGCCGTGCGTCAAAGTTTCGATCTCACGGCAGGCGTCGCGTCGATTTCTCCGGCGGAGTCGGGCGGCGTTGTCCTTGCGAGGCCGTGCGTCAAAGTTTTGATCTCACGGCAGGCGTTGCGTCGATTTCTCCCGGGAAGTCGGGCGGCGTTGTCCTTGCGAGGCCGTGCGTCAAAGTTTCGGTCGCCCCGAAGACGTCGCGTTGATCAGCGTCGGTGTGCGGCGTTTTTCTTGCCGCGGAACAAGCTGTGCGTCGAAAAGTTTGGCGCACGGAGTGTCCAAGAGGAAGAGAGAAGTCTTTTTGGTCCTGAGACTTCAGGGAACAGGAGGCAAGCTCTATCCAAGCCCTTGGAGAGCACTTTTACAGCCAGACAAGAGTTCAGCAAGGCAGCAGGCCAACAGCAAGGCAGCAGTCCTTTGTAGAAAAGCAGACAGGTGAGTCCTTTGAGCAGCCAGGCAGTTCTTCTTGGCAGGATGTAGTTTCTGGTTCAGGTTTCTTCTCCAGCAAGTGTCTGATGAGGTAGGGCAGAGGCCCTGTTTTATACTAAGTTGTGCCTTTGAAGTGGGGGTGACTTCAAAGAGTCTCTAAGAAATGCACCAAGCCCCCTTTCAGTTCAATCCTGTCTGCCAGAGTCCCAGTAGGGGGTGTGGCAGTCCTTTGTGTGAGGGCAGGCCCTCCACCCTCCCAGCCCAAGAAGACCCATTCAAAATGCAGATGTATGCAAGTGAGGCTGAGTACCCTGTGTTTGGGGTGTGTCTGAGTGAATGCACAAGGAGCTGTCAACTAAACCTAGCCGGACGTGGATTGAAGGGCACCACAAGATTTTAGTGCAAAGAAATGCTCACTTTCTAAAAGTGGCATTTCTAGAATAGTAATATTAAATCCGACTTCACCAGTCAGCAGGATTTTATATTACCATTCTGGCCATACTAAATATGACCTTCCTGCTCCTTTCAGATCAGCAGCTGCCACTTCAACAATGTATGAGAGCAGCCCCAATGTTAGCCTATGAAGGGAGCAGGCCTCACAGTAGTGTAAAAACGAATTTAGGAGTTTTACACTACCAGGACATATAACCACACAAGTACATGTCCTGCTTTTTACCCACACAGCACCCTGCTCTAGGGGTTACCTAGGGCACACATTAGGGGTGACTTATGTATAGAAAAAGGGGAGTTCTAGGCTTGGCAAGTACCTTTAAATGCCAAGTCGAGGTGGCAGTGAAACTGCACACACAGGCCTTGCAATGGCAGGCCTGAGACAAGGTTAAGGGGCTACTGAGGTGGGTGGCACAACCAGTGCTGCAGGCCCACTAGTAGCATTTAATCTACCTGCCCTAGGCACATGTAGTGCACTCTACCAGGGACTTACAAGTAAATTAAATAGTCAATCATGGATAAACCAATCAGTAGTACAATTTACACAGAGAGCATATGCACTTTAGCACTGGTTAGCAGTGGTAAAGTGCCCAGAGGTCAAAAGCCAACAACAACAGGTCAGAAAAAATAGGAGGAAGGAGGCAAAAAGTTTGGGGATGTCCCTGTCAAAAAGCCAGGTCCAACATGACCCCCTACCAGCCTAAAGCCAGGGGAGAACAATCACTATCCTGATGTACTTCCCTGTTTGAGGCGACAGAACAAGGACCCAGGCCCACAACAGCAGGGGCATGCTCCAGTTCTTCGCCTTCCTGACTCCAATTGGATCACTCTGTCCATACTCTCAGGGCCCACTAAGCCAACCCATGGGGAACCTTTCTCCTTACCTGCGGATCCCATCTGTGCAGCACCTAACCTTACTTTGCTCACAGATGTATCCCAGGAGCAGGATAATACCACTATGACCAACACAGTGGTGTTGCCCACTCTACCCCCGGGGTGTGACACTTGTCCCCTCCCCAGGGATAACTCTGTCCACCCGGACAGCAAGCCACAGTGATTACTGACAGCTGCCAGGGATGAGAGCCAGGCCCCAGGCCTCTCAAAGCTCTCCAACCACTGTGGCTGTGGAGAGTGGGGGGCGGTAGCCCCAGGTGCTGGGCACCCTTTAACCACTCTCCCTTCCACCAGGTCAGGGATGACAGCCTGAACCTGGTCGTCCCCTCTGGGGCTCTGTACCCTCCCTCCTGGAGCGGTACCCCCAGAGTCCAACATGGTCAGGGTGCTTACAGAAGTCGCCCTGTACCATTCCTCCACCAGTGCAGGGCTGTTAACCTGCAACTGGCCCTCCAACCTGGGGCCTGTACCTTCAGGTTGGACTAGGGCCCGGAGTGAGGCTTCCCTCCCCCTGCCCTCCCTTCTGGGGTCCAGCACCCTCCAACTAGGAGTGGCCTCCTCAGAAGACAACATGGTAGGGGCACTGTTATCAGTAGCCCCTCCATCCAGGTCCGGGGGGACACCCTGAACCTGGTCTTCCAGCCCAGGGTCTGTACCCTCAGACTGGATCACTGCCTGGCAAACCAGGACTTCCTGGGAGGCACACCTACCCCCCACCAGGTCAGAGTTTAACCTCTGCACCTGACCATTCAACTCAGAGTCACCACCCTGAAGTTGAACAATTGCCTGGCACGCCAGGACTTCCTGGAGGGCACACTGACCCTCCACCAGGTCAGAGTTTAACCTCTGAACTTGGCCATTCAACTCAGAGTCACCACCCTGAAGTTGAACAATTTCCTGGCACGCCAGGACTTCCTGGAGGGCACACTGACCCTCCACCAGGTCAGAGTTTAACCTCTGAACTGGGCCATTCAACTCAGAGTCACCACCCTGAAGTTGAACAATTGCCTGGCGCACCAGGACTTTCTGGGAGGCACACCTCCCTCCCACCAGGTCAGATTTTAACCTCTGAGCCTGGTTCCCCAACCCAGGGTCACCACCCTGAGGTTGGGCAATTGCCTGGCACGCCAGGACTTTCTGGGGGGCACACCCACCCCCCACCAGGTCAGAGGTTAACCTCTGAACCTGGTCATCCAACCCAGAGTCAACACCTTGAGGTTGGACAATTGCCTGGCACAGCAGGACTTCTTGGGAGGTACACCTACCTCCCACCAGGTCAGAGTTTAACCTCTGAACCTGGGTATCCAACCCAGGGTCACCACCCTGAGGTTGAACAATTGCCTGGCACGCCAGGACTTTCTGGGGGGCACACCTACCCCCCAACAGGTCAGAGTTTATCCCCTGAACCTGGTTAGCCAACCCAGAGTCACCACCCTGAGGTTGAACCATTGCCTGGCAGTCCAGGACTTCCAGGGAGGCACACCTACCTCCCACCAGGTCAGAGTGTAACCTCTGAGCCTGGTTCCCCAACCCAGGGTCACCACCCTGAGGTTGGGCAATTGCCTGGCACGCCAGGACTTTCTGGGGGGCACACCTACCCCCCACCAGGTCAGAGTTTAACCTCTGAACCCGGTTATCCAACTCAGAGTCAGCACCCTGAGGTTGAACCATTGCCTGGCAGGCCAGGACTTCCAGGGAGGTACACCTACCTCCCACCAGGTCAGAGTTTAACCTCTGAGTCTGGTTCCCTAACCCAGGGTCACCACCCTGAGGTTGGGCAATTGCCTGGCACGCCAGGACTTTCTGGGGGGCACACCTACCCCCCACCAGGTCAGAGTTTAACCTCTGAACCTGGTCATCCAACCCCGAGTCAACACCCTGAGGTTGGACAATTGCCTGGCACAGCAGGACTTCTTGGGAGGCACATCTACCTCCCACCAGGTCAGAGTTTAACCTCTGAACCTGGGTATCGAACCCAGAGTCACCACCCTGAGGTTGAATCTTTGCCTGGCAGGCCAGGACTTCCTGGGGGGCACTCTCACCCCCCACAAGGGACACACCGTCCCCAAGGGCCACACAAGAGTCTGGTTGGCGCAGGTCTCCCGACCTCTGCCCATCTGGCAGAGTCTGGGTTTCCCCCAAACCAGAAACGGTTTCACCTGGGTCATTCCTGGGGGGCTCTGCTCTCAGAGCTGCCCCCTGACTCTCAAGGTCCTCCACTGGGGTCTGCAACCCCCTCTCAACCCTATGTCTGGACTTCTGCACCCCCTCACTAGGAGGGGTACTGCCAGACACCAGAACTGTTGGGATGCTGGCTACAGTCACCCCCCCAAATTCTTCTGACACTGCGGGGCTTCCCTCAAAAGGTGGCCCTACAGTACAGGCTAGGCTTCCCTCCTGGTGTTCCCTCATGGAACCCTCTAGGACCTGGGACCTACCTGGGACACTACAATCCTTTCCCACCACACTCGCTTGGGAACCACCTAGACCACTCCCTTCAGGAGCACCCCCAAATGCCTCTTCAGACTCTCTGGTACTCACCCAGAAGTCTGCCTCCATTGTAAGTTCCCTGGGGTCAGAGAACTCACACTCCACCTGGTGTTGGCGTAGCTCTGGAAAATAAGGACCAGACATATGCTCTCCAGCAATTACATCACTCTGCCCTTCACATGTATTAACCACAGTACCCTTCACCCAACCACCCAGTAACTCAACGTTGGAAAAGCACTCTACTTCACCCTCCTGAGACTGGTGAGACAGTATCTGTCTGTCCCTGACACTAAACCCATACTCTTCTGGGATGTCTCTACACTCTATATCCAGGACGTCCACCAGGGGGGAACCCTTTTCTCTGTCACTCTCTGCTAGAGTCAGTAAAGTGTCCCTCCCCCCAGTAGGAATATGACTCCCTGTGCCAGTTCCCCAATCCTTCTCAGGGACCCTGTGCATAACGGGAACTACCTCATACCCTTGAACCGCCTGGGGTGTGTCAACTCCCTTCTTCAAGTTGGGCACCACATCTCTGGGCTTGTGCCCTTCTTCAGCAGTACTAGATGCAAGATTTTTGCTGCCACCATCTGAACTGGACTCAGCCCTTCCGGCCTCCAGTTTCAGCTCTTTACAGCTCAGCTCTTGAGCTGCAATCTTTTCTTCTTCCAGGGCTAAGAGTCTTTTTGCCTCAACCTCTGCAAGATACTCCTCTAATTGTTGCTCCTGTCGCCTTTGACCTCGGAGCCATTCATCTATTTCTGGGTCACTGTCCAACTCTGTGTAGTCTTCCTCCTCATGTGAGTAGTCTTCCTCCTCATGTGCGTAGTCCTCCTCCTCATCTGAGGGGTACTTAGTCATTTGGTTTCTTGCTCCCTCTCTCTCTGCCCATCTTTCCTCCCCCCAGACTATGTAGTGATGGAGCATCTCCGCCTTAGTAGATCTCCTTGCTACAGGAAGGCCCCATTTTCTGCAAAGCTTCCTTAGGTCAGCCTTAGTGAGATGGTCAGTACGAACAAAGAATGAGTAGGTACACAATCCCATTCTGATAAGATCTTATCAGCAAAAAACAAAATCCAAAGTCCAAAATATCAATAGTATATCCAGGATGACATCAGAGAACCAAAAGCCAAAAAAGATGAAAAATCAAGTTGACCTTCAACTGTGGGTAGGTAGTGACATTCTTAGCTACTGTATGTCACTGCACAAACACAAGTCCTATCCTCACCGCTGATCACCAATGTTAGAAATGGGGTTTTTGGTTGGCAGTCAGGTTGCCCTCTGTCCAAGCAAGAACCCTCACTCTAGTCAGGGTAAGTCACACACAATCCAAAATCAGCCTGTGCTCACCCTCCGGTAGCTTGGCACGAGCAGTCAGGCTTAACTTAGAAGGCAATGTGTAAAGCATTTGTGCAATAAATCATACAACACCATAGCATAACACCACAAAAATACACCACACAGTGTTTAGAAAAATATATAATATTTATCTGGGTATCTTCAGGTCAAAAACGATCAAAGTTGCAATACGAATTTGTAAAGATATCACTGAAAAGTGATAGAGAGTGTCTTAAGTCTTTAGAAAGTAAACAAAGTCTCTTTCAAACACAAAGTACCTGGTTTCTGGTGGAAAATCTCCTCAGAGGGCCACAGGAGAAGAGGTGCGTGGAAAACTGGTGTGTGCGTCGATTTCTCCTCAGCACACACGGACTTGCGTCGTTATTTTCCACGCGGGAAGTCGGCGTCGTCTTCCGGCGCGCGGACAGTCTCTTACTGTGGTTTGTGGGGAGTACCAGATGTCCCGGGTCTGTGCGTGGATTTTCCTGCTTGTTTTCCGGCTGCGCGTCGTTCTGCGGGGCTGCGCGTCGAAGTTTCGATCTCACAGCAGGCGTCTTCGATTTCTCCTGGAAAGTCGGGCGGCGTTGTCCTTGCGAGGCCGTGCGTCAAAGTTTCGATCTCACGGCAGGCGTCGCGTCGATTTCTCCGGCGGAGTCGGGCGGCGTTGTCCTTGCGAGGCCGTGCGTCAAAGTTTCGGTCGCCCCGAAGATGTCGCGTTGATCAGCGTCGGTGTGCGACGTTTTTCTTGCCGCGGAACAAGCTGTGCGTCGAAAAGTTCGGCGCACGGAGTGTCCAAGAGGAAGAGAGAAGTCTTTTTGGTCCTGAGACTTCAGGGAACAGGAGGCAAGTTCTATCCAAGCCCTTGGAGAGCACTTTTACAGCCAGACAAGAGTTCAGCAAGGCAGCAGGCCAACAGCAAGGCAGCAGTCCTTTGTAGAAAAGCAGACAGGTGAGTCCTTTGAGCAGCCAGGCAGTTCTTCTTGGCAGGATGTAGTTTCTGGTTCAGGTTTCTTCTCCAGCAAGTGTCTGATGAGGTAGGGCAGAGGCCCTGTTTTATACTAAGTTGTGCCTTTGAAGTGGGGGTGACTTCAAAGAGTCTCTAAGAAATGCACCAAGCCCCCTTTCAGTTCAATCCTGTCTGCCAGAGTCCCAGTAGGGGGTGTGGCAGTCCTTTGTGTGAGGGCAGGCCCTCCACCCTCCCAGCCCAAGAAGACCCATTCAAAATGCAGATGTATGCAAGTGAGGCTGAGTACCATGTGTTTGGGGTGTGTCTGAGTGAATGCACAAGGAGCTGTCAACTAAACCTAGCCAGACGTGGATTGAAGGGCACCACAAGATTTTAGTGCAAAGAAATGCTCACTTTCTAAAAGTGGCATTTCTAGAATAGTAATATTAAATCCGACTTCACCAGTCAGCAGGATTTTATATTACCATTCTGGCCATACTAAATATGACCTTCCTGCTCCTTTCAGATCAGCAGCTGCCACTTCAACAATGTATGAGAGCAGCCCCAATGTTAGCCTATGAAGGGAGCAGGCCTCACAGTAGTGTAAAAACGAATTTAGGAGTTTTACACTACCAGGACATATAACCACACAAGTACATGTCCTGCCTTTTACCCACACAGCACCCTGCTCTAGGGGTTACCTAGGGCACACATTAGGGGTGACTTATGTATAGAAAAAGGGGAGTTCTAGGCTTGGCAAGTACCTTTAAATGCCAAGTCGAGGTGGCAGTGAAACTGCACACACAGGCCTTGCAATGGCAGGCCTGAGACAAGGTTAAGGGGCTATTGAGGTTGGTGGCACAACCAGTGCTGCAGGCCCACTAGTAGCATTTAATCTACCTGCCCTAGGCACATGTAGTGCACTCTACCAGGGACTTACAAGTAAATTAAATAGTCAATCATGGATAAACCAATCAGTAGTACAATTTACACAGAGAGCATATGCACTTTAGCACTGGTTAGCAGTGGTAAAGTGCCCAGAGGTCAAAAGCCAACAACAACAGGTCAGAAAAAATAGGAGGAAGGAGGCACAGACTGACGCCAATGGCGTGGTCACTGAGTCACACGGACCCCAGGTACAGTACCTTGTGAAAATGAGGAAACAAGCCGGTGCACGGAGATGGGGATCGAGTTGTCGCTGGATTCATGCGGCGTTGGTTCCAGTGCTGTGGAGTGAAGGAGCGGAGGCGTTGGTGTGAGGCATAGGGTCCTTTCTGTGGAGCAAAGGGAGTGAGGTAGAGTCGGTGTGAAGTGTCGGATCCTCGCACTTCCAGCAGGGTCGATATCTGGCGGTCACGACCTGGTGCAGCAACCTTATGGGGTTGCGGTCACGCCACAAGGCTGCAGGTGCTGCGGCAGAGTTGAGTGTCACGGACGTCGGCAACAAGGCACTTTTGACCTCACTAAGTTGTGGACTTTGGCAAGGCGGTGTTGGGCCTGCGGGGTCATTGCACCCAGGCGGGGTCCGCGACTTCAGTTGCAGACCGCATCGCGGGATCCGGCTGCGGTGTCAGTCTGGGCGTCGTCCGGAGTCGGTGCACTTTGTTCTTCTTGATTTTTCACTAGCTTCTCCTTTCAAGAGTCCAGGGACTGGATTAGGCACCACTTAGTAGGAGTCACAGCAAGAGAGTCCAGGTACTGGTAGAGGAAGTCTTTGATGGCCCTTAGACTTCAGAATAGGGGGCAAGCTCAGACCAAGCCCTTGGAGAAACTTCTCAGGCAGGATACACAGCAAAGTCCAGTCTTTGCCATCTCTAAGGCAGAAGCAACAACTGCAGGCCAACCCAGCAAAACACACACAGCAAAGGGACAGTACTTCTCCTCCAGCTCTTCTCCTTGGTAGAGGTTACTCTTGATCCAGAAGTGTTCTAAAAGTCTGGGGTTTTGGGTCCACCACCTTTACTCATTTCTGCCTTTGAAGTAGTCTAACTTCAAAAGAAAGTCTCTGTTGTTCACAGGATCCTCCCTTGCCCAGGCCTGGCCCCAGACACACACCAGGGGATTGGAGACTGCATTGTGCGAGGAAAGGCACAACCCTTTCACCGGTAAGTGTCAGCTCCTCCCTCCCCACTCTAGCCCAGGAGACTCATCAGGATATGCAGGACAGTCCTCTGCTCCCTTTGTGATACTGTCTAGAGGGAAGCTGTCAGTCTGACTGTTGGACTTTTTCCCTTATGCAGGTCATCCCCAATCTTTTTGCCTCCTGCCTCCTATTTTTTCTGACCTGTCGTTGTTGGCTTTAGAACTCTGAGCACTTTACCACTGCTAACCAGTGCTAAAGTGCATATGCTCTCTGTGTAAATTGTATTGTTGATTGGATTTCCATGATTGGCCTATTTGATTTACTGGTAAGTCCATAGTACAGTGCACCAGAGGTGCCCAGGGCCTGTAAATCAAGTGCTACTAGTGGGTCTGCAGCACCGGTTGTCCCACCCACATTAGTAGCCCTGTAAACATGGCTCAGACCTGCCACTACAGTGTCTGTGTGTGCAGTTTTAAACTGCCAAGTCGACCTGGCACAACCCTTCCCTTTTACTACATATAGGTCACCCCTAAGGTAGGCCCTAGGCAGCCCCATGGACAGGGTGCAGTGTATTTAAAAGCTAGGACAGGTACTGGTGTGTTTTACATGTCCTGATAGTGAAATACTGCTAAATTCATTTTGCACTATTGCAATATTTATATACTTTAAGTGCAGCTTCCCATTTGGAACAGATAGAGATGTGGAGTTTGGTGTCTCTGAATTCACAATTTAAAAATACATCTTTTTGCAAAGTTGGTTTTTAGATTGTTAGTTTGAAAATGCCACTTTTAAAAAGTGGGCATTTTCTTGCTTAACCATTCTGTGCCTCTACCTGCCTGTGGAATCCCCATCTGGGTCAGTGTTAGAAATGGGGTCTTTGGTTGGCAGTCAGGTTACCCTCTGCCCAAGCAAGGACCCGCACTCTTGTCAGGGTAAAGGAGAATCACCCTCAGCTAACCCCTGCTCGCCCTCTTGGTAGCTTGGCACGGGCAGGCAGGCTTAACTTCAGAGTCTAGGTGTAAAGTATTTGTACCAACACACACAGTAACTCAGTGAAAACACTACAAAATGACACAACACAGGTTTAGAAAAATAGGAAATATTTATCCAAACAAAACAAGACCAAACGACAAAAATCCAACAGACAGAGAGCACATGCACATTAGCACTGGTTAGCAGTGGTAAAGTGCCTAGGGCCGTAAAGCCAACAAACACTGGTCAGAAAAAATAGGAGGAAGGAGGCACAAAGTTTGGGGATGACCCTGCAAAAAGGGACAGGTCCAACAAAGGTCACCATTCTTTATCGTAGGTATCTGTTAACCCTCACACCTTCAATACCGAGGGAGCTGGAACTGGTCAAATCTCAACCTAATAAATATTTTATGACTGTGGCTGAAAAAGAACAATTTAAGTTGTAATGGAGGTGGAATCGTAATTGTGAAAATGCTGGGCTCTTGTTAGCTGCCCAGCACTATCAGCATGAGTTGCACAGGGGTGTGGAATTTATTAAAATATCTACTTGTCCAGGGGACAGGTTGCTTCTCAAATCTACTTGTCCTGTAAAAAGATCTACTTGTCCCTTTGGTGCCATGAAGTGTGGCGACAAATTATGGCAGCAATTAATAGCCTCTCTGATTATGCCAGGGCTACTACCATAGTAGGGCTTAAATACTTGGAGTTTCAATCCCTACTGTAGCAATTTCCTTATTTTGCCACTTTTCTGCAGATCTGCATACTGGGGCTGGAGGAAGCAGTAAGCAATAGTTCCAGGGCTGGAATGCCTTTGAGTCTGCAAACCTACTAACCTGCATGTTTTAAAGATTTTTACCAGCTTCTCTCTAATATTTTCCCATAATAAGAAAGGTTGGACATTTACTCCTGACAATGGCAGAATTAGAACTTCTTCCAGGGTTGGGAAGAAAGTGGCTGGAGGGAAAATGAACTTGCAAATGCTCAATAGATTTTCACATGAGCAAATCTACACATCGTATTTACCCATGCTAAAATACAGTTCACAAATATTTTATAGGGGTACGACATATACCATGGGTGCACTTTTGTGACTTTCTTTAAGAATTTGGGGCCACATTTAGGTAGGTTCAGATTTGTGACCTGAAAATTGCTAATCCAAATGTAGGATGGTGTCCTTGACACCATCTGTGATTCGCAAGGGCTTCGCAAATGCCCACCTCATGAATAATCATGAGGTGGGTTGCAATTTGCGACCCCCTCGCGAATGGTGGCCTGCTGGAGACAGCAGACCACCATGTCTGTGACTGCTTTTCAATAAAGCAGTTTTTTTGGTTTGTTTTTGTAATGCAGCCCGTTTTCCTTAAAGGAAAACGAGATGCATAACAAAAACGAAAAATGAAACGTTTTCGTTTCATTTTTTCAGAGCAAGCAGTGGTCCGGCCTGCTCTGAAAAAATGTTTACAGTGACATTCACAATGGGGAAGGGGTCCCATGGGGATTCCTTCCCTTTTGCGAAAGTGTTAGCACCCATTTGAAATGGGTGCAAACTGCGATTGGTTTGCGCCCGCGTTCGCGGTCACAAAACAATCCTACATTGCACTGCGAGTTGCAATTAGGAAGGGAACACCCCTTACTAATTGCGAGTCGCAAACCAGTTTTGTGATTCGGTAACCAGGTTACTGAATCGCAAAACTGGGTTTGTTCATCGCAATGTGCTTTTTGCATGTCGCAAACAGCGAACGTCGCTGTTTGCGACATGCAAAAAGCTACCTACATGTGGGTCTTGGTCCCTAATTAGGTCTGGTGTTAACAAAGACATTTTGTTTTTATTAAACTTCTATTTCTCTCTCTTTCGGCTGGCTTTACTGTGAGTGATCGCATTCTGCTCTTCCACAAGGAGCATATTGCCACACAAAGTAGTTTTGTTCAGTGTCAGGAACTACAGTGGCAATCAGTGGCGTAACGAAACTGGAGGGTGCCCCTTTGCAAAGAACATGGAGGAGTCCCCTCTCCAGACTCACTCAGGGCAGGTGCTGTGCTGGAGGGGCCCCCTGGAGGGCGGCTGCAGGGCCTTGGTTATGCCGCTGGTGGCAACGTGTGCTTTAAGAGTTCAAAAACTTTTTGGGGGGGTTTTGCCAATGTTTGTTACAATGTTGAGGGCCTGGTAGCTCCCACAACAATAAAGTGTTACAAAAGCCATGTCAAAACAAGACACGCATTGATGAAACTAAAAGACTTATAAAAATATGTCAGATCAGTTGGCTTTGTCAGTGTATGTTTATTTTCATGCTTCCCATAATCGTGTTGAAAATGGTTACACTGATTTTCCATTAGAAAAATATTTTTGGGAAATGCTAGCATGCATCAACACATTTTTACTAAATGACACTTCATTTGCATATAATCAGAGAGCATTCTGGGAGCATTATACTTAGCCTCTTAGCCTAAACTTTTCAAACATGTGTGTACACGTTTTTTTTTTTTTGTACTGGAACCAACGTCAGTAGTGAAGTGTGACCTTAAAACATTTATTTACAGCACTCACCCTAATAATGGAGGCTTTCACATAATGAACCATAAATACAAGTTCGAACAACATTATCTTTTGGAAACACATTACCTCAATTGCAGAGAATTCCACTCTCTGTAAACAGGCAGCCAAAGGGTTTGTGCTGCAGGGAGTTGGGCCTACTTGTCCCAAGGACAAAGTAAACATAAAATCTTGTTGCCCTTGACCCCAAACAAGATGTCCCGGGCGTCGGGCGATAGGAATTCCACATCCCTGGTTGCAACTGTCCATTCTGGGGATACGGAATGCTACTGGAGCTATATTGTCACAGCCCTTTGATATCACAGATTGTTTTGCCTCCTTTTACCCCCCTCTCTCTACATCACTGAGTTTCAGGCCTCATCAGAACAAATTGTTGCCTTTGTTTTCCTTTACATATTCTTTCTCTCAATGTTGATAGGTGAAAGCATTAAAAGAAGTTAGTTCAGCTCTATCAACCTACAAAACACCGGGAGAGGATGGTTTTCCCAATGAATACTACAAAGCTGGCAAGCCTCTTCTGGTGCCGCCCTGACAAAGCCATTTCAGGAAGCTGCTGTGACCGGACTGTTGGGGATGATATCAATAATGCCACTATTGCACTTCTCCTTAAAAAGAATAAAAACCTGTTGGATTGCAATACTCATTGCCCGACTTCACTGTTAATTGCAGATCTGAAAATCCTGGCTAAAATCCACCCCAACCGCCTGAGAAAATGAATCCTGGATTATATCAATAATGCCATTATTGCACTTCTCCTTAAAAAGAATAAAGACCTGTTGGATTGCGATACTCATTGCCCTATTTCACTGAAAATTGCAGATCTGAAAATCCTGGCTAAAATCCACCCCAACCGCTTGAGAAAATTAATCCTGCAGCTCATCCACCGGTCCCAGATATACTTTGTGCCTGATAAATGATCAAGCGATCACCTCCAGACATTGGGCACCTGCTGTGGTACACAAAAGATAGTATATAGTAGGGACCCCAAGGTGGCACTTTCATTGGTTGCTGAGAAGGCATTTCACCAGAAGGAATGGCCTTATCTTTTTTGGGTTATGGCTCGGATTAGTTTGGGGGAGGACTTCAGTCGCAAAATCAAGCTTCTTTGTGGCTCCCTTATGGTGGAATTCGAATGAAGAAGCTTCTTGTCACTGACTTTCTTGGTTCATTGGGACACTTGGCAGGGTTGTCCTCTCACATCGCACCTTTTCATTTTGGTCCTTGACCTACTCTGTATTGCTATCAGGTGAGCATCAGAAGTAGAGGACATCAGGATGGAATTGAGGGAATTAAGGAGATATTATATGATGATGACATTCTGCTCTCCTGTCATGTCCAGGTGTCTTTATTCCAGCTGTGCCATCCATTGTTGACGGTTTCTCCCACCTGTCTGGGTATAAGATTAACTGGACAAAATGTGAAGCCAATGTCAGAGGTAACTACCGGCACCTGTGTTCAAGCAGTGGCTATGCGGTGGGTCCGTAAGGGTTTCCAGTACTTCAATATTTGTATTAATCACTGGGGCCAGCTTATGTGTACTAATGTGTGTTATGTGTCAGTCCACCACACCCTACACTCATGCCTAAGCAATGCAGGAATATGCGTCAGAGCCCTGGACTGGGTCACCTCCTTTCTCACCGGCAGAACCAGAGATTCTGCCTTCCCCATTCCCCTCAGAGGCCACCAAAATCATCTGCGGCGTACCCCAGCGTTCGTCCCTCAGCTCGACCCTCTTCAACGTCTACATGGCGCGGCTCGCTAACACTGCCCGATTCCACAACCTCAACATCATCTCATACACTGACGACACCCAGCTGATCCTCTCCATCACCAAAGACTCCGCCAAGACCAACCTCCATGAAGGAATGAAGGCCATAGCCGAATGGATGAAGAACAGCTGCCTCAAACTCAATTCTGACAAGACAGAAGTCCTCATCTTCGGCTCCACCCCCTCCGCATGGGATGACTCCTGGTGGCCTGTCACTCTCAGAGCCACTCCGACTCCAACCGACCACGCACGCAACCTAGGATTCATCTTGGATTCCTCATTATCCATGACCAAGCAAGTCAATGCCAACTCCTCCTCCTTCTTCAACACCCTCCCTATGCTCCGAAAGATATACAAATGGATCCCCACCGAAACCAGGAGAACAATCACCCAGGCCCTCGTAAACAGCAAACTGGACTACGGCAATGCCCTCTATGCAGCAACCACGGCCAAACTCTAGAAGAGGCTGCAACACATCCAGAACGCCTCTGCACACCTCATCCTGGACATCCCCTGCCACTGCCACATCACAGGCCATCTGAGAGACCTGCACTGCCTCCCAGTCAACAAGAGAATCACCTTCAAACTATTCACTCACACTCACAAAGCACTGCACACCACCAGACCAGAATACCTCAACAGACGGCTCTCCTTCTACACCCCAAACCGGCATCTCCACTCTGCCGACCTATCCCTCGCAACCATCCCACACGTCCGCAGAATTACAACCGACGGCAGATCATTCTTGCACCTCGCTGCCAAGACGTGGAACACTCTTCCCACCCACTTGCATCAGTCCACAGACCTCCTTACCTTCAGGAAACTTCTCAAGACCTGGCTGGTCAAGCAGTAGCAGCACCTCCCCTCCCCCACCCCCACCTCAGCGCCTTGAGACCCTCACGGGTGAGTAGTGCGCTTTACAAATTCTTGATTGATTGATTGATTGTGTTATGTGTCAGTGTGTGTGTGTGTGTGTGTAGATATTAAATGTCAATGCAGTGGATATACAAACATTGACTGTTGCCAAACCAGTGTTTGTTTTTAATGTAGCCACTGCCCCCAAAATGGGCAGGGACTGCAATCAGAAAATAATGTCATACTGTAAATGACAGTGGGTGAAAAATGCACCTGTCCGCTGAACTGCTGTGTTCACTCTCCAATGTTCACTGCCCACATTCATAAAGTGGGAGTGGGACATCTCCCATTTTCTGAGCTCATGCCACACCGTTTCAGGTGTCAGTATCTAATGAGTAGTTGCAACCTCAGTTGCAAGCACAGACCATTGTTACAATCTCTTGCAATTCATTAGGAAAACAAACTCCTATTTTATGCTTTCTTTTCCTAATTATTCATAAAGGGTCACAAAGTAACATCCAAAACACTAACACATTTGCAAATCACAATTTTCCTTACATACATTGCGACTTTGGGCACAAAGCATTTGATTTTCGAATTGCAAGCTTTGCAACGACGAATTCCATTAATGCACTATGCCCCAGTCATCCCTACAGCTCCACAATCAAGCAGTATTTGTCTGTGGTCTTTGTCTTAATTCCAGGGCACGTTGGCTGCAGAGCTCTCCGGCAGTTGTGTTTTTTTAAGTCATTCTCCATGCAAAACATGAAGCAGCTGGGCCTTTTGCAGGTGTTCCGGTGATTGCAGCAGCTCCTCTCCCCACACAGAAGTACAGCTCTGCATCTACTGCAGGACACAGCAGGAAGGTGTGCCGGGAATCCATCTCTGTACCCACCTTGGGGAGACCAACCACTGAAAAAAGTTACGCTGATGCCAAGAGTCCGGTCACTGTCCAGATGTTGTACAAGGTTCTGTGTCCAGTATGTACAGCGCTTTAGAGGTATAAGAGTAATGCATGCACGAATCAATGTGTTGCCTTGTTCAAAATCCAAGTTTTTCTCCCTGAAGGAAAAGAGTTTCACTTTCCGTTCGTCTTTTGTGGCTTCTCGGTTTATGGAGTTTATCGTTGGTTACGTTTGCGCGGTCAATTTGTCAATGTGGAGTCTCCCCTGAAACTGTCTAACTGAAGACCATCATTGCCAATAAACAGGCAGCAACACAAAAATAGAGTGGAATGTGGGTTTTACTTTAACGTGAGGGACCTTCGCTAAACAAAGAGATGGCAACTGCATAGCAGATGACGGTGACTAACAGTTTTGGTTTCTCTATATAAGCCCATGCTGCATTGTACTCAGTACATTTCATTCTAATAAAATTGAAAAAAAATGTTTTTCTATTTATAATTGTTTACCTAAGAAACCAATAAAGCTGAACTAAAGAACAGGGTTTGTTGGTTTCTGAGATGACGTTTCTAAGCATGTAAGCAAGGTGACTTAGACTGCGAGCGAACTATCAAGTGCTATCATGCACACGCCGTCAAATAATTCACTAGATTACCTGGGAGGTGAGCGCTGTCAGGGTACGACTTGCCATTCTGACACACTGCCCTTTTGCAGCTGGGCCGCAGGCTATGAGGCTGGTTTCAGAGCAGGGTGGGTCGTCAGCATCCATATTTGCCCCCACGATTTATTCTAGTCGTGGCCTCCTGTAGTGTATGGTTGGTTTGAACATTTTTTGCAGGGATGATTGCAGCTTCCAACCCATCCCGCAGGGCTGTAGCGACATTCACTCCCTTTCAAGGTTTACTGTGGGTGAATGCTTGTCAGCAGAGCCTTGACCCGCTAACAAGCAGCATAAAAAATGTGCCACACCCTCTGCGGAGGCCCAGGTTGTCAAGT
Source organism: Pleurodeles waltl (assembly GCF_031143425.1). NCBI lineage: Eukaryota > Metazoa > Chordata > Amphibia > Caudata > Salamandridae > Pleurodeles > Pleurodeles waltl. The sequence goes on from NC_090446.1 coordinate 805,884,598, forward strand.
TCATAACAGAAGAAACACAGGAAAGACCAGAAAGACACAAATGGATCAAACCAGCACAGTTCATTTTTGAGAAAGGAGAAAAGACAAAACATCACCACTTTACCATCATGTATACAGCTTAATTTATTGAAAATGGATAGAACCAGCCAACATCAGAGTATTTAGAGTCTCCATAGTGAATGTCCCCATAGCAGTGTTCAGCTGCTGGGCCCTCGCAAAAACAGTAATAATAATAAATTGTCAGGGAAAGGGAAGGCAGCATGGAGAGCCATGTGCTCCCATGGGGTGCAGAAGGGGAGTTGAAAAGTATGGAGCAGGGAACTAAGGCAGACAAGAGGTTCTGGCTCAAACCTTACTCCATGTATTTTGTATTATAGGCAATGGGTTCTTGACAACACATAGCTAAAGCTGTCTGTACGCGAGACCTAAGAATTAAAGATGTACATTAAAAATAGGAAAGATGTAATGTGTATATAACTGAAATGTAAACGATAGTTGTTGGTATACCGCGTAGGAGAATACACATTGCAAACAATATCTGGCAGAATCTAACAGCATATTTATTAACCACAGCAGGACACTAAATGTAAATAAGACAACAGATGCATGAGGAAGGTGAGATATTGTCTGAATCTTCAGCGAATGCTACAGCATGTTCTCCAGAAAAACTTGGCAAAATGAGTGGAATTAATCTTTAAAACAATTATTGTGATTAATGCACATGGTTTCCACAGATAATTAACATTTAAACTGGAAATAATTTATTTGCAGTATTTTATTGCTAAAGTAATTACGGTGCACGAAAGCTGTGCAAATATATCTGTTCGTAGGGAAGCGTCTCTATAAATGTACCACATCACTGCAATGCGCTCCTGCTTCGTTCGTGGGCAAAAGCATTTTTGTAGCCTGGCCGAAAACTCTGTGCATGTTAAATAGAGCGCCGCACGGATGCACTGCACGCAATGGTGCTTTGTCACATGGGAGGAACCCAAGTCTCCGCACACGCAGCAGGACAGTACCGGCCCATTTAAAGCAGTGAGTAAAACATGATATAGCGCTGCACCTGCTGCGTGTGCGGAGACTTGGGTCCCTCCTATGTGACATAGCGCTTCTCAGACACAAGCAGGAACTCTGATACAGAGTACATGTACTTCTATTATTCTATTTCAAGCACTGGTTTTACTCCTCTGGGTTTCACGATGTTTGAAAAATAGGGCGCTATAACACAACTTTATCTAAAATGTCGCACAGTGACACAGTCAAGCCCCTCACCGTTCACGGAGAAGGAGTTATTTCACGGCTCGTTTGCTATGGAAACGGCTAACTTCCTGCATCCGAGGTGATTGTGATCATGCCGAGTGCTCGAACAATGATGAATGCTGGCAACTGTTCATTGTGTGCTGAGGAGCAGGAGGAGGAGCCGGGGCTTTTATCACTGCACGAGGGCGTCGCCTGAGGAAACCTCGCACGCGGGAAACGTATCATTTGGTTACAGAGATGTAGATCGAACCATATGTTCGCTCACAGGAAAATAATCAAAGGTACCTGCCCCGCTGGAATCATTATGCAAACGATAGATGTACCATACATCAGCACTCAGTGGCGTAGCAAGGGAGCTACGAATTCCAAATGCAAGCAAAAAAAAAGCCCACATTTTCTGGGTTGTTTGTGAAAATATCGAGAATTGCGGTTTAGTAGGCCCCTGACTCCGCAACCTCAGTAACACAGCACTCGCCCCCGGTGGTTCCTTTCGTGTTTGCACCAGGGCACAAGTCCTAAAAAAGAAGTGGGGGGACTAATCAAGTTAGGCAGTATGCAAGTGACATCATGGTGCATGACATCACGGAGTTACGGGAAGTGACATCACAACCCACAAGCCCACAGGAAGTGACATAACAAGAAGTGACATCAGATCTTAAATCTTCATTCGTTTTACAGGTCTATATATCATGAGTACTTTTGATTGCATTATAAGATTTAACAAATTCGATTTTGTGTCTGGGTTGTGCCAAAAACGTGAAGCAACCGAGACACAATATATGGGCCTTAATTTATACATTTTCTTTTTTTTTAAACTCTACCACAAAGAAGATGGCAACAAGGAGAAACGCAGTCGTAAATCTGTTCTGCTCAATTGTTTGCAAAGTCTGCACTTTAAAATATTTTATCGGTTAGCAGAGATCTTTGTGTGCCCAGTAAATCCCAAGGAACAATAATAATGGAAAGATAACTATGGAGGGTAATGAATTAGCTGGAGAGTCCTGTATTTTCTCTAGTAACAGTTTTGTATCAAAGTAGCCCAGAGGGTTAATGTTTATGCTGCGAAGCATCTGCAGATGACAGCTTTTTATTTTATGTTGCTAGGTAAGTTAGTTGCTGCTTTTATATCCTTTTGTTAAAGACATCCTTTTGCTCCTCACAGTTCGTAAATCGTAATCCTTTCAATATAGCACAGCAAACTATGATGGAAATGTGACTTCTCCAACTTGTAAGCCTCTCTGTCTTATGCAACACATCTTGTACATCAATGTCTACGTGAGCCCCCTCGCCGACATCGTACGCAAACACAACATCAACATCACCTCCTACGCCGACGACACTCAGCTGATACTTTCCCTCTCCAAGGACCCCACCAGCGCCAAGACCAACCTGCAAGATGGAATGAAAGACGTCGCAGAATGGATGAAACTCAGCCACCTGAAACTGAACTCAGACAAAACGGAAGTCCTCATCCTCGGAAACACCCCGTCCGCCTGGGACGACTCCTGGTGGCCCACGGCCCTTGGCACCGCACCAACCCCCTCAGACCACGCACGCAACCTCGGATTCATCCTGGACCCACATCTCACCATGACCAAACAAGTCAACGCCGTATCATCTTTCTGCTTCCTCACCCTCCGCATGCTCCGGAAGAGTTGGCGTTGGATCCCCGCCAACACCAGAAAGACTGTGACCCACGCCCTCGTCACGAGCCGCCTGGACTACGGTAACACCCTGTATGCAGGAACCACCGCTAAACTCCAGAAACGTCTGTAGCGAATACAAAGCGCCTCCGCCCGCCTCGTCCTCGACATACCCCACAACAGCCACATCTCCGCCCACCTGAGACACCTGCACTGGCTTCCCGTCAACAAAAGAATCACCTTCCAGCTCCTCACCCACGCACACAAAGCCCTCCACAACAAGGGACCCGATTACCTCAACCGTTGCCTCAGCTTCTACACGCCCACCCGCCAACTTCGCTCCGCCAACCTCGCACTTGGCGCCGCCCCCGCATCCGCTGCACCACGACAAGTGGGAAATCCTTCTCCAACCTGGCAGCAAAGACATGGAATTCCCTCCCCACCAACCTCTGGACCACCCAGGACCACCTGGCATTCCGGAGGCAACTCAAGACCTGGCTCTTCGAGCAGAAGTAATCCCCCTCCCCCTAGCGCCTTGAGACCCTCACGGGTGAGTAGCGCGCTTTATAAATGTTGTTGATTTGATTTGATTTGATTTACATATTTATAGGATTTATTGTCAATGTATAATGTGTACGTCTGATGTAAAGCACTCTGATGCCCTGCACTGGGATGAGTAGCGCTATAAAAGGAGTAAAACAAACCAGTGGTTTTTAAATTTTTATTTGTGTAAATACTGGATCAGACCTACTCATCTAACATTCATAGAGTGCATGCATATCTCTTATTTACAAGGATAGAACACAGTAAAAGGCATGCTTCTCTTAGATATTTGTGAAGTGATAACAACAAGCTGTGTGCTTTTGTTTCCCCTCCCTTGCATTTGTGTCTAGGTGTGAAGATCAGATAGATCCCAGTCAGGATAGTGGAACAAAAGGAAGCCTGATGGCCCCCTTAATTCGACCTTTATTATGGGACCAGAAGGCGTCTGAAACATGAAAGCCCCCTCGCCGCCTGCACGTTGCTGCTCTTAACCCCCGCACTCGGCCCACTCCCATTCGTGCAATTTCACATCTATGTCTCTGAATAAACAGACATGTGTTTGTATTTTTCTGTGGGAATACTTGGCCACAGTTTTATTACATGCATGGATTCTGATAGTACATCATTAGCCTTGTAAATCACAGTGGTCAGTCATCTATCAAGATGACAAGGCCATAAACATTATTTACAGTGTCATAACTCCTTCTGACTGTAACATATAAATCTTGACATGATCAGAAATCATATCTGGGAGATAGGTCACAAATCACGGTTGATAGGTCATACATCATCTCCCCTGTACACCAATCATCTTGACATGATCATAAAGACATTGCTGCCTGACAGGTCATAAACATCAATGGTTGACATGTCCTCAATCATCTCTGCCATGTATTAATCAAGTCCTTGTCATTTGCTTGTCACAATTCTGCCACCTGTTGTTGTTGAGGCCATCCTCCCTGCTGCTTTTTGGGGTCATATAGTTTTTGTTGGTCTTTTGTTGGTTCCTATGATTGTGAGGGGGTAGCCTCTTATTGCTGTTAGGCTCAACTCGCTACCTTGTCTGTCAGTTTTGTGCCCTGACAACCGGCGGGTCTGAGCTCCAAATGCCATGCTCTGCTTACTCCCCATCTGCCTACTTACCCTGCCACAAGGCATCCCAAGGTAAGTGGCCTTCCTCTGGCACACTGCCCTCCAGTGTCTCTCCTTTACCAACCAACGTACTCCTTTTACTGCCACGCCGGCTGAAGGGCTCATGTCCCCAGGCAGCTCCCCCTTTCATCCTTTGGGGTCTTGCTCCTTCCTCCACTTTTCAGTGCAGCCCTCGGCTACCCAATTGGCTCTCATTATTGTACATCAGTGTCCCGGCCGTCAGGCCTCCCAGGGATCACTGTTATGGCAACAAATTCCTTTCTGCCGGCCCAAGAAACACTTTTATGCCTCAGTGACGCTGCTTGAAGTTACTGTGTCTGCCACACTGATGGTGGTCTCCCGACCTTTGACATCTCTTGATCTTGCTCGGAAGCAGGCCTGCCTGCTACGCTCAGCAGTAGGCCTGGCTGCTACGCTGCTTAACCAATGAGCCCAAGGCCAACTGCTACCCAGTCTGTCAGTGCAGAGGAATACTTCCCCCATGACTGGAGTGCCATGGACTCTTCCTTTGGTCTCCCAGCGTTATATCCCCGACTAGAGGGAAGAGTTAACCAACAGTGTTTGTCCCCATCAGGTGCCTGGTGTCCCTGATACTCAGTTCCCTGGTTGCCTTGCCAGCTGCGTCCTAATGGCCAGTTAGCTGCTTATCGAATCAAGCTGTGTTCTGTCCTCTTCCCAGTTACTTCTGCCATTCCCAATATTTCTTTTTGTTTGCTTTTGAGTGCTGCACCTAACCCAGTAGGGTCGCAGCACCCTGTGTGTCGCCTTTGTATTGCCTAGAGACGATGAAACTTATATCTATCACTCTGTGTGTATAAGAAATGTTACCTAAGATAACAAAGGACTCCCATGTGTAGTATTATTCTTCCTCCATAGGCCGTTGTAATTAAAGGATGCCATTCTAGGCATGAGCTCTGGGTTTAAAAGTTACCCACTGAATGGAATTGGCTATACTGTAGAGGATGTTATTACCAATATTTGTTAGCAATCTTAAAATAATTTTGGCCTGGGAAGTCAGAGTTTTAAAGTATACCATGCAGTTTGCATGCAGCCCTTTCATGCTGCCTGGATTACCATACCATAAATGTCATCTACACATCAACTGACTGATCCCTGTTGCGCTGCCTGCAGTTACTCACCTGTTATCAAGGTAAAGCCCTTAAGTAACTCATGTGCTGGATTAGCAATACTAGCCATGGTTGTGGGAGGGTAAAGTATGTTGGGCTTTCTCTGTAATCTCCCCATATGCACCAAATGTGCTCCTCTCTGTCCTCACTGTTATGTGCAGGCATGATCAGATCCTCTTCAGCCTCCCAGTGTGTCATTTACCATCATGGATGTCATAAATGAAAGGAACAGGGGAGACAGTCATACACCTATTTTGGAGGAGTGCTGCAGCACACTGTCACCAAATGACAACAATTGCTCAACCAATGCCCATTACAGCTCACCCAAGAAAGTCCAAATGTTTGTTACCGTTAACCTCTCCAGGGTGGCCTGCGGGCATGTGCATGCATACCTTCCGCTGCAGCAAATGACGTGGCTGACACTATACCCTACATACTTACAGAGTACCTCGAATTGTTATGTGGTACCACCAAGCACCAAATTGCAATTGTCGTGTTCAAACCCCTTAGCTATAACCGGGGCTGCTCAGAAAACTCAGTGTTACTAAGAGAAGCTATCATAATGCAATCAGAAATGCTACTACACCTGATAATATAAGCACAACACCCCGTGTTCCGCACTAGGGCCACCGGTCTCTGTCTGGGTGCTCCTATGGCCTCTTCAGCTGCCTCCTCGCTGTGCCACTGTGACTAACTGTACAGTGAGCTAGTGTCTCCACCATACTATCCCTTCAAATGTTACGCAGGACAGAACAGCCTCATTCAGTGTGAATTAGGGATATAAAATGCTGTTATCAACAATATCCCAGTTAATACCCCATCCCTCACATGCTGGTGTCTAACTTTCCATACCAACTGAGTTACTGCCCTACTGCCATAGTATGGCCGAGTGGTAGGTCTCCTTAGTGCTCAAATATGCCATGGAGCTGGTAACATCAAATAGGACCCTGCCATCGCTGCATGATATACACACTGTGCCCGATAACCATGGGCCCTAATTGATTGCTGCTGGCCCTTCTCAAAGCTGTCCGTCTGTTGATTGTGCTGCTCAGACATCATGTCAATTACCAGCTTACCCAAGCGAAGCCCTCCTTTTCAAAAGATGTGTCTGCATGGACTCTGTAAAGTCTTCATTAATGTGCTCGTTTCCATGGTGTCCCATTATAGTAGTCACTCTCCTGCCCCCCTCAAACTTGTCCGCTACAACACATTTCCTCTACCGCATGCAGACAAATATTCGTATGTGCGTTGACCCTCAACAGGCTGGCCCAGTTAATCATTAACCATCCGGGCCTACCTTTCCATGTTCCTGTCCTAGCAGTGGTGATATACTCTTGTGGGTAAGGGACAGGCCAGCGCAAAGCTCTATGCATATCTCTGTCAGTTTATGCAGCACAAGTTCACCGTGACTGTATCAGGGCACTTTCCTGCACACTCATTATCTAATACAAAGCACTACACTTGTAAGCATTGGGGGATTAAATAGTTGTCCCAGCGTTAAGTCAGAGATTACACGTCAAAGGGGGTTAAGTAGTGTAGGAGTCTGGCCTGGTTTGTAGTGGGTACCAAAGGTACTTATACCTTATACCAGGACCAGTTAGCCCTTATTAGTGAAATGTGGTGAGTGTCTAGAAGCCAGGCTGTCTAGGGTTAGCTGTAGCTGAGCAGCCAAGGCTTATCCAGGACACATGCAAAGCTCATTCAATACCACTGTAGTCACACAGTACTTACACACATAAAAGAAAATAGTGTTACAAAAATAAAGGTACTTTATTTTGGTGACACAAATGCCAAAATACCTTAGAGACTATGGGCCAGATGTAGCAAAGTGTTTGCGCCTAGCAAACAGTGAAAAACTCCGTTTGCGAGACGCAAAAGCCTCTTTGCTATGCAGAAATGCATTTTGCGAGTCGGATCCGACTCGCAAAATGCATTTCCGACTCGCAAATAGGAAGGGGTGTTCCCTTCCTATTTGCGAATCGCAATGCAATGCACTTTCATTTGCGACCGCAAAAGCGGTCTCAAATGAAATCGCAGTTACCATCCACTTGAAGTGGATGGTAACCCAGTCGCAAACGGGAAGGGGTCCCCTTGTGATTGGAAAAAAAAATATTTTTTCAGGGCAGGCCTGCCCGGAAAAAAAACGAAACTAAAGGTTTCGTTTTTTTTTCCAAGTGCAGCTCGTTTTCCTTTAAGGAAAACGGGCTGCAGATGGAGAAAAAAAAACGGCTTTATTAAAAAGCAGTCACGGACATGGTGGTCTGCTGACTCCAGCAGGCCACCATCTCCGTGAGTGCCCATACTCGCAATGGGGTCGCAAACTGCGACCCACCTCATTAATATTAATGAGGTGGGTCCTTGCGACCCCATTGCGAGTTGCAGAAGGTGTCTGAGACACCTTTCTGCATACCAAATTGCGACTTGCAATTTGCGAGTCGCACGGACTCGCAAATTGCAAGTCGCAATTTGGTTTCTTCCTACAGGCCAGATGTAGCAAAGTGTTTGCGCATCGCAAACAGCGAAAAACGCCGTTTGCGAGGCGCAAAAGCCTCTTTGCTATGCAGAAATGCATTTTGCGAGTCAGATCTGACTCGCAAAATGCATTTCCGACTCGTAAATAGGAAGGGGTGTTCCCTTCCTATTTGCGAATCGCAATGCAATGCACTTTCATTTGCGACCGCGAAAGCGGTCGCAAATGAAATCGCAGTTACCATCCACTTGAAGTGGATGGTAACCCAGTCGCAAACGGGAAGGGGTCCCCTTGTGATTGGAAAAAAAAATATTTTTTCAGGGCAGGCAGTGGTCCAATGGACCACTGCCTGCCCGGAAAAAAACGAAACTAAAGGTTTCGGTTTTTTTTCCAAGTGCAGCTCGTTTTCCTTTAAGGAAAACGGGCTGCAGATGGAAAAAAAAACGGCTTTATTAAAAAGCAGTCACGGATATGGTGGTCTGCTGACTCCAGCAGGCCACCATCCCTGTGAGTGCCCATACTCGCAATGGGGTCGCAAACTGCGACCCACCTCATTAATATTAATGAGGTGGGTCTTTGCGACCCCATTGCGAGTTGCAGAAGGTGTCTGAGACACCTTTCTGCATACCAAATTGCGAGTTGCAATTTGCGAGTCGCACGGACTCGCAAATTGCAAGTCGCAATTAGTTTTTTTCCTACATCTGGCCCTATACTCCTTAGGAAGTAAGTAATATACTCAGTATATACACAGGAATGCAGAAATTGCTGTAAAAACAGTTAGAAAACAGTGCAAATAGTGAAAATCCCAATAGATAGGAATGGGCCTGGGGGAACACAAACCATATGCTAAAATGGTGGAATGCAAAAGTCGTTTTCCCACCTAGGCAAGTCTAGTGTGTAGGGGGGTGCTGGGAGTGTAAGAAAACACCAAAGATAAGTAATAGAACCCACCCCAGAGCCCAGGAAAGCAGGAGTAAATCACAGTAAGTTTCCTAGAACACAAAATAACACATGATAGAAGATTATGCAAGAACCAGAAGAGACTGCAAGACACCAAGAATGGATTCCTGGACCTGAAGTCCTGTGGAAGAAGAGGACCAAGCTCAAGAAGCACTGAAGAGTCCAGGGAAACAGGAGCCCCTGCTAACCCGGGTGAAGGTGCAAAAGAAGAACCACTAGTGAAGAAGAACAGTCAGTACTGCACCCAAGAAGACTGATGTAGGTTCCTGGTTGTGTAGATGATGTCCCATGCTGGATGGATGATTGTAGTCTGGTTTGTGTTGCTGGATTCCGCCAACAAGCCTTTTCACACACAAAGCACACGGTTAACGGAAAATGGCGCTGCCCAGGACCAGGAGGGACCTGGTGGCCTCTACCCAGGAGGGGGAGACAGAAGGGGCTCTCAGCAACTCAGAGAGCTCCCCGAAGACCAGGCAGCACGCACAGGAGTCCCACAGCACGGGGAGAAAGAATGTGCAAATAGAGGCCCATGCAACACAACACAAAGGGATCCCACGCCAGTGGAGAACCACTCAGGAATCTGTGCATCGCAAGAAGGAGTGCTGGGACCTGAGCTGTGCTGTTGACGAAGGCCTTCTTGGAAGGTCGCAAACAAGCCTGGCAACTGCAAAACACGCAGTACTGTCTTGCATGGGGAGGCAAGCTCCTACCTCCAGCAAAGTTGGACAGCTGGACCTTAGGACCATCGGGACCACTTCAGTCCAGCACCTTTGTTCCTGGATTCATGCACTTCATCAGGAGAGGGGACCCACACCACTGGTCATCACTACAGAGAGGTGTCTGCTAAAGCAGGGAAGTGACTCCTTCACTTCAAGGGAGATTCCTTCATTCTTCTGGTGCAGGCTGAAGACCGGCTGCCATCTGAGGATGCACAACCTTGAAACAGTTGTAGTTGCTGGCAGGAGCAGAAGATACAATGTCACAGAAGTCATCTTGGTTTCTTTGTTGCAGTTTGTAGAGTTCCTGGAGGGTCCAGATGTGGTTTCGTCAGTATAAGATGAAGTAAAGGATGCAAAGTATTCCTGCTGGAGTCCTGCAATTCGAATCTGAGGAAAAACACCCAGGAGAGAGACCTTAAATAGCCCTGAAAGGGGGATTGGTTAGCTACACAGGTAAGCACCTATCAGGGGAGGGATCTGACGTTACCAGCTGGCACTGGCCACTCAGATGCTCCCAGAGTGCCCCACCACCTTGTAATCCAAGATGGGAAAAACCAGGGACACTCTGGATGAGCTCTGAGCACCAACCCTGGGGTGGTGATGAACAGAGGCGTGGTCATTCCTCTTTCCTTTGTTCAGTTTCATGCCAGAGCAAGGACTGGGGGTCCCTGAACGGGTGTAGACTAGATTATGCAAGCAGAGCACTATCTGTGCCCATTCAAAGCATTTCCAGAGGCTCTTGGAGGCTATCCCTCCCGTGCCTGTAACACCTATTTCCAAAGGGAGAGGGTGTAACACCCCTCTCCCAAAGGAAATGCTTTGTTCTGCCTTCCTGGGCTCGAGCTGCTTGAGCAACAGGAGGGCAGAAACCTGTCTGTGAGGTGGCAGCAGCTAGGGCTTCCTTGGAAAACCTCAGAAGGCTGGTATGGCAGTACTGGGGGTCCACTGTGGACCCCCCAGAGTGCATTGAATTATACAACCAATACTAGAATCAGTATTGGGGTACAATTCCCAGGTGTTAGACACCTTACATGGCCATATTCAGAGTTACCATTGTGAAGCTGGATATAGGTACACGTGTAAAATGGCATCCCCACACTCACAAAGTCAGGGAAAATGGTCCTGGATGATGTGGGGGCACCTCTGCTAGTGCAAGGGTGCCCTCACACACAGGTACTTTGCACCTAGTCTTCAGGGTTGGAAGACCTGACATATAGGTGACATATAAGTGAGCTGCTGCAGTGTAAATGGCTGTGAAAGGGTGCATGCAACATTTCAATCAGGCTGCGATGGCAGTCCTGCAGAAGCCTTTCTATGGGCTCCCTATGGGTGGCAAAAGTAATGGTGCAGCCCATAGGGATCCCCTGGAACCCCAATGCCCTGGGTACCTAAGTACCATATAATAGAGACTTATCAGGAGTGACTAGTATGCCAATTTGGGATGAAATGCTAGGTTACCAGTATGCAGTGACAAATTTGAGAGAGGAGAGCGATCATAAGTACTGGGGGTCCTGGTTAGCAGGATCCCAGTGACACAATCAAACACACTAACATCAGGCAGAAATTGGGGGTAACATGCCAAAAAGAGGGTATTTTCCTACAAGTAGGAGTGCCCAGCACCACAGGGTAGTGCAAGTCTCTCTCACTGCATTTATATAGCATTTATTGCTACTCACGCAAGTTGAGACATCTATACTCTGTATCAATCCAACCTTCCACCAACAGAAGGTGGCACTGCATGAGTAGCAGCCCTGTAGACCCTGTCACATTAAAATAATCAGGTATCTGCCAGAGCAGATACAGAGCTAAGTTAGACCAAACATTGCAGCAAGATAACACAGCTTAGTGGTTTACAGTCTCATGGTGCGCAGGTTCACATCCCAGTACGATGGACTTAACTTACTCAGTTCGATGTCAGCAGTCCTGCAACAGCTGGAAAACCATAGCATTGACACCGTGCCCGGAAGAGGCATAGATGCTCCGCACTGGTAATAGTACCCTAACTACTGGGGTGGTTATTGTTACTTAATGCCCTCTGGCAGCACACACTGTATTTGTGTTATTTATTTTAGGTCTTCAACATCTTTCTCAACGCCCCTTCAGTCCGTGTCCCCCATTTCCCGTAAGCACGCCAACATTCATCACTTTCCTCCCCCAACAGTGCTCATCTCCGGATCTCCTCGCAGGAAGGTAGGACACGTTTAAAGTACTTAATACAGGGTCCTAGCCTCCAACCCTCCCCTCCCCCCCAATTATAAGTGGGGAGTAACCATCAATTAAGAAATAGACCCAACTAAGCCTTTAATCATCTAGAGGTTATATAATAGGAACAGTCCTTGCTTATCTGCCTTTTTTTGTGCAGTCCAACACCACCAAGCCACCCAGTGGTTAATTTGTTAATAAAAAAAAAGTGCTGGTGCCAAAAGCTCTCCTTGGAAACACGTGGCAGCTGAATTTACATGTGCGAGCCTAGAATACTGAGGCAGCGTAATCCCTAAACCATCTTGGGCTTCTTAAATCCATACACAGCCACTCCCTGCCCCTTCATCTCACATTTGCAGCTTTCTGCTTTCTGTCTTTCTTTGCGCTGCCTTTCCCATATGTGTCTTTTCCTCACAATAATTGCCTGATGCAAAAAATACGTGCCAGCCCTCAAAATTAAATGCTGTTGGCTCCTACTGGCATCCACCGACTCAAATTAAGCTCTGAAACCAACCAAATGACCGATTTTGTGACCCCTATGAAAAATCTTGCAGTTGTAAACAATTAGGCCACGGGGGGCGGCAGAAATTCACCTGGAGGCATCGACGCCGCTCCATTTACAAATGTGCCAATGCTCTGCCTATTGATAAATGTGGTTCTTCTGTACTTTTACCTAGTGCGACTCAACGTACTGGAGCGCTTTAGATGAACCAGTTATGTTACAAGCAACACATTGGTTTTTATTCTTTTTTGCAGCCGCTGGGGATTAGGTGATTTGGGCCAGACATACAAGATGCTGCGCTAGAGCTCAGACTCAAACCTGGCTCCGCAACTGTAAAGTCGGTAGCTCTGGCTGGTGTAGTGTCAGCGGTGGCCGGCACTCCCAAATAAACACACAGGACACACTGGATAGATTCTGTGAGCAGCGTTAAGCCCGGAGGCTCTCTCGTGCGTCTGTCCACCGTCTCCTCTGACTGCCCCACCCCAACCACACCTTTATTTAATAACGGTCACATGACCAAGGGCGAGGCCCGTTGATGCTAAACCCGAGGGGGAATACCGTGAATGGACCCTGTTGCCACCCCTCCAGTCCTTTCCCATATAGTGGTGCCCAGCGACCAGTTACATCACTGGCGCAACACTACAGCTAGTTAGCCACAGCCTCTTACGTGGGGTTTCCATGCTATAGTGTTGGGACCCTAGGCCCCCATGCTACTAAAAGAGACGACACGGACACAGTTTCTGTGTCGGTGGAACTGGCCCTGGGCACGTGCGCCCGGCCCTTTTTATTGCCAGGGTCACCTGACCGGTGACGCCTGTGTTGGGTGGGTGTGGGGTGTATGTGGGAGGCCAGCCCTCAGCAGAGAGGCTGGCCAAACACTAGAACGTGTCCAGCAGGACACTACATTCCTCCAAAACTTTGTGGAACAAAACAAAGTCCAACCTGCAAGAGAAAAACACAGTAATAAAAAACACCACCATCAGTCTCTCGGCCTCGAGAAGGCAGGCCGCAGGATTGCAGTCGGCAGGTGCAGCTGGGAGCACACGGATCCTTCTGCACGGGTTCATGATTTAACCAATCGCAGCCGGGCACGAACACTGTGTGGAAGAAGTCCGGACTCTGACAGCCAGATGGTTGGTTAAGTGCCCACTGATGCGCTGTGGTTCAGTCCTGTGGGCACTCGTGGCAAGGCTGGTGGTGTTTACAGTTCAACTTGCTCAAATAGGGTGTATAATTCGAATTGGGTGTCTCATTCGAATTGGGTGCATCACGAGCGTTGGTGGAGTCCACTGTGAATCTGCTTGCCGAGACATCCTGGCTTCACGAAGGCCAATCCCTTGAAGATGGATGACATCTGTGATGGCGTGAAGTCCTCCTCTGAAACCTTTGTACATCCTGACACTCTGATGGCAGAGCTGCTGCCAGGCCACCTCTTGTTTGTGGATTCTTCACTATGGAACTTCCTCCAGGCCTTTTCGATGGGTTTGCCACGGGATTGGCATGGACTGTGCTGGGCTGCGTGTGGGCCATCTGCCGGCCGCTGCAGGCTCTCCGACAAGAGCCATTGTCAAGTCATTCGTGCAACCACAAGGGTGTATGTTTCGTGGTCAGGGCGCTTGCCGACATGGATCAGGTGCATGCGGGCTCTCAAACGGTCTTAGGGCAATTGTCTCTCATGTTGCCAGGAGGGTGTCTAGTTGGTGTCATGTTATTTCACTGAAGACAGTCTTGGTGTGCTGTGACCTGTTGGAGTCTCCATTGCACAGCCTTGCTTGTCTCCTTGACTTCATCGGTGGGGCAATGTCCAATCCTCTCTCAAGCTTGATAGGCCCCTTGTCTTGGTTGTCACGGGACTGCTTGTGGACTGCACTGGGGCTGCTTGTGTGCCATATAGGGCAGCTGCAAGACCTCCTAGGAGCCACTGCCTAGTCGCTCGTGCCATTACAGGGGTAGATGGGTCTAGGTCACGACTTGCTCTTGCCACCGAGAGCAGGATACAGACATGGCGAGCAGGTGGTCATTGGTTGACTGGTTCTTCAGAGCATTACAGCAGAGGTGTAGGACTCTAGTCTGGTTGTTTAACTGCTCCTTTGATGGATACTGTGATGCACATGGCAATGATGGTGCTTGCCATTTGGAGACCTGGATGACAAGTGATGTTGCTGGAGTGAGGGTGATTGGAGGGACTTTGTCATAGCTAGTGTAGTCTTTCTTTTCCTCATGTGCAGATGCTGGCAGTGATGCCATCTGGTTTAAGCAGCCGGTGATAGGTGGCTTGGATGGTCACACTTTGACGCGTGGGGCAAGTACGCGGTTCGCGCATGGTGTCTTACAATTGGCACTTCCGCCAAACTGTCTCCAGTGATGTCATCGCACCCCGGTGGCTGTCTTGTCTGTGGGTGCACTCTTCCTTTGTTGTGTGAGTCCTCCATCTCTCTACCCTGTTGATCTTCCATTCTTGTTCTTCTGTGGTCGTCAGGTGTGACAGGTGATGTCACACAGTCTCCTTTCGTCCTTCTTCATAGCGTGGTGCTGTGCCACGCTTTCTTCTCCTTTGTTGTGTGGACCTTTAGAAGGTCCTGTCCTGTCCAAGGACTAGGTGTTTCTCAGTGTTGCTGGGTGGCATCGTGCCACTTGGGGTGTGCGACTCTCCTCTTGCCTGTTGTGGGTCACTGCCGACTCCGTCTTGAGGCAGTATGGGGGAGGACACTCCTTGCTGAGTCTCTGGCCCGTTGCAGGGCAGTGACATAGGGTCACTTTATTTTCCGCTTCCTCTTCACTTGAGGGCGCAGTGCTTGTGCCTCAAGGCAGTGCTTTCTTGGCACTGTGTCTTGCTTGAACCTGGGTGTGCTTTGCAGGGTTGGTCGCTTCTGATGACCTCCTGTGTGATGGGCCAACGGTGGCCATCTTGTGTTGCTGAAAGGCCGGCTGGCACGGCCTCTTGTCCCGTGCATTATGTCACGCTCTCGGGTGCTCTCTCCAATTTCGCAGATGTTGCCTTAGTCGTCACGTTCTCTGGCGCAGCTCTCTGGGCATGTGACATAGGAGGCCATTACGACCTCGGCGGTCTTGCAAAAAGACCGCTGAGGCCGCGGGAGACAGATTACCGCCATTGCCGGCGGTATTCCTTGCTCCCTATTAAGACATTTATGCTGGGCCAGCGGACGGTAACAGTGTTACCGTCCGCTGGCCCAGCGGAAATGTCACATCAACATTGCTGCCGGCTCGTAATAGAGCCGGTGGCAATGCTGATGTGCAGCGGGTGCAGTAGCACCCGTCGTGCATTTCACTGCCCGAAATTCGGGCAGTGAAATGCTCGACGGGGCTATGCCTGGGGGCCCCTGCACTGCCCATGCCAAGTACATGGGCAGTGCAGGGGACCCCAGGGGCACCCCAAGTCCCCTTACCGCCAGCCTTTCAATGGCGGTGTTTACCACCACGGACAGGCTGGCGGTCGGGGACTCATAATCCCCAGGGCTGCGGTGATTGCACCGCTGCCCTGGGGATTATGACCGCCAGGCGGAAACCTGGCGGGAAAGTGGAGGGGCCGGTGGTATGGCCGTGGCTTTTCCGCCACGGTCATAATTGCTGGCGGAACACCGCCAGCCTGTTGGCGGTGTTACCGCCAACTTACCGCCGACCTCCAGGGTCGTAATGACCCCCATAGTCTTTTCTGGGCATCCTATGGTAACGCCTGGCATGTCCCTTTCTTGTCCTGCGGTGATGCCCATCACTGCTGGGGCATGTGGCGTTCTTTCGGCGATGGCAGTGGATGGCCGCCAGGGGCTGCGCAGTCCCTGCGCGCACTCTTCATGCCTTACGTGGCACT
Organism: Pleurodeles waltl; assembly: GCF_031143425.1. Taxonomy (NCBI): domain Eukaryota; kingdom Metazoa; phylum Chordata; class Amphibia; order Caudata; family Salamandridae; genus Pleurodeles; species Pleurodeles waltl. Next base: position 805,901,005 of record NC_090446.1, read on the forward strand.
TACATCCATTTCTCATGGGTGCAGCTTGGTTGGAGCAGCTGCAGTCTTCTCCTTCCCTGTGCAGTGTCGTCCGCGTTGCGTCCTTCTTCCTCGCCGTTTCCGTCTTCTGCGCCATTTCCATCCAGGGGGGCACTCTCGGTCTGGAGCAGTCACTTTCTGAAAGTGCTGCTGTAGACTTGCCTTCATCCAATCTTGTTTTCCTTTAAAATAGAAATAGGGTGCAGAACCAACTTTGCCCACTGGATGCCAGCAGTGCACTTTTTTTCTAGCTTGAAGACAGTGTTTCCTGTTACCGGCCTGTTTGTTTTGAACCACACGCCGGTGAAGCCATGCTGCAGGAGGAGTTCACCAGGCCGGATGGGACTCTGGAGGGGGCTGCAAAGGCTGCATGTAAGTGTATTTGTATTTATTTTCTCTTTTTTCTCTTCTTTTCCTTTCCTTTAGCACTGCATAGCCTCGTTTGAGGAGGCATGCAGAGGGCACACATTGCAGTGAGAGGGGGTGGTGGCTCCGGGCACTGTTTTCCTCTCTAGATGCGTGTCACCACCTCAAAGCTTCACTCCACATGTTTTTGGGAGGTTGGGGGGGGCGGCTCTTGGCAATTTTTTCGTGTCCTTGGTGCGTGCCTGCACCATGTCGTTTCAAACTACTTTCGGTGCATATCTGCACCACGTATTCCACATTTCTTTCGGTGCGTGTCTGAACCAGTTAATTCGGTCCACACGGCAGCCTGGGGGGTAGCGGTTCTGGGCCTTTTCTTTCTTTAGTGCGGTGCGTGTCTGCACCCTCGCACTTTCCTTCTTTTGCGGCCACAGCAGGCCGTGTCGCGGTCTTTTTAGCCTTATTGCAGGGAGGTGGGGGTGGCCCTGGGCATTTCCTTATTTGGTGCGCAACAGCACCATTACATGAAAGAAAGGGGGAAAACGGCCCGTTGCATTTTCTTTATTTATTCTTTTGGTGTGTGGCAGCACCATATTCCTTCTCATACGCGGCCGCAGCAGCATGGCATACGCTGCAGACCGCATTACCTTCTTGGGGGCAGGGCCGGCCGGCCCCGGCCATTGCTTGGTGCTCTTTTTTTTTCACACTTCACAGCGCGCTTCACTCGACATGGGGGGGCAGCCTTGGGCATCGGTTTGTTCCCTGGTGCGCGATAACACTAGTGAGGCTCTGTTACAGCGGCCACGGCGGCTTTTATTAACGCTGCGGGGCATTTCCATGAAGTTCTCCCTCGCGCAGCAGGCTGACCTCATTTCAGTCTTTGGTGGGCTGGCACCATGTGTCTCGCGGCACGCTCCTCTGCTTCTCCTTCCAAGGCGTAGCCACATGGAGCTTTGCCAGCTCTCGCTCACACCTCACACTTTTACTGGTACGGCGGCACACTTCCTCACCTTGCGAGACAAAGAAAATACTTCTCCCTCTCCGCAGCACCTTCACTTTACCACGCTGCAGGGACGAAATGCTGCGCCGTATCTCGTGGTGGTCGTAGCAGACCAGGCAATGCGGTGTGGCAGTCAGCATCCTGGTACCGCCTGGTGCTGCAGCGGAACATGGGGGCACGTGTGGGCAACCATCTTCGTCGCCAATGTAGTGTTGGGGCCCTAGGCCCCCATGCTACTAAAAGAGACGACACGGACACAGTTTCTGTGTGGGTGGAACTGGCCCTGGGTACGTGCGCCCAGCCCTTTTTATTGCCAGGGTCACCTGACCGGTGATGCCTGTGTGGGGTGTATGTGGGAGGCCAGCCCTCAGCAGAGAGGCTGGCCAAACACTAGAACGTGTCCAGCAGGACACTACACATGCGAAGCAAAGAGCATACACAACTAAATTGTGCTTCCAAGAGGTATGCAGTAAGCGTAATCTAGCTTCTCCCCTACTAAGGAAGAGAGCGAGATGCTCTTCGATTGTCCGGGCAGTGACCTCTTCAGACATCGCAGTGAAAATATTGGCTCCGTACGTTTTCATCACTGTGCTAGTGTTCTGCACAATAATACCACTGTGGTTCTTTGGTAGTTTTTTAGCCCTAAATTGACTGAATGGTATCGGAGCACCTTTTACATTACACAAAGTCACATTTAATTTAGCACCGCTTGGGGGATTAAGTGATTTTGCCTGGCAAACCACCATCCTGAGCAAACGCAGAGACTGGATGAACCTGGTTCCCTGGCTGCAATTGGGCAACTCGAGCTGCTATTAAACCACTTCCACCTAAACGGGTTTCACTGGGCAAGACACAGCGCATATAGTTTAAAAAAAAATGTTGTTGCACTCAGGAGGTCTTCTACGGATATAACCTAGCTCCTCACTGAAAATAAAGAGAGCGGAGCGCTTGTGGTTCGGACAGACTGCACTCTGCCATTAAGCCATCCATTGTAAAGATGCCAATGGCTTCGGGTGTCTCATCGCCCCCTCCCGAAGTCCTGCTCGTTATGGGGTCTGCCGTCCCCCTTTGGTTGCGAAAAGCCTCATACCACTCACTATTGCCTGTTCTGGCATTCCATGCCTCTGTGATCCTGTCATCTCTGTCGCTCTGGTCCTTTCTGGAGAGTCTGCGCCCCTGATGCCTCGATACTCTGATCACCAACCTCTGGCCGCGGTGGTCATGATAGATAGGCAGTGTGCCAAACCTGTCAGTGCTCACCCGCTGGCTGGCCTCTTCCTTCAAGGCAGAGTCACATCGCTATGGTTCACAGCAGTCCTCTGCCTTTGATGTGTTTGGAAATCATCTGCAGAGTAGGCCACCGGTGTGCACGTGCCAGCCGCTGTGATCCCGTATTTCGCCTAACGTTTCTTGCATTTCTTGTTTTCTACCCCTGCCCCACAAATGTACCTTCTGCAGGGGGAGCACAGCCCTTTTACCCCCCCCCCCCCCTCCACCCCTGTGCACCATCAAAGGGTGCGGTGGCGTCCCCCCTATAAAATCCCTCTTGACTTTACCAGGCCCTCATTAGCCCGGTGTTTTCGCGCCACCTTTGGTACGCTTGTCTTTCCATTGATGGGGGAGCTGGATGCCCCTCCCCTTGTTAGTTTGCCACTAAGGCGGCTTAATTCGTTCATTTCCGGGGCCTCGGCAGCTATTATTGCGCCGGCCCTTGATGCCCACTTTGGGGGCAGCCTCTGCTAAAACGAGAGCAGACAAGGTGCAAGGGGTGCTGAATGTGTCCCGTGTCTGAAAATTGCACTGGGGCACGTTCAGTATATTTTAGTGTGCCCCCCTTCTTGCAGGGTGGACAGCCAATGGCTGATGATTACAAGCATTGGGAAAGCCAATAGGTCTCACCTATGCAAGAGTTATTGGCTTTGCCAATTTGTTTTAAGAATGTTGTACACCAGCGTGGCTGCTGTTTCGCTTGGCTAAAAGCTAGTGGCCTAGAGGAGAGTGGTGTGCAGTATCGTGGAGTGGAATACTGGAATACTGAAGAGTGGAGTAGAGTTTGTAGAGTGGAGTGGCAGAGTGTTGTGTATTGAAGTGGCATAGATTGGAGTCTCATAGAGTGGTGTACACTGGAGTGGCGTAGAGTGAATTAGTGTAGAATGCAATGGCGTAGAATGTTGCAGAGTATAGTGGTGTAGAGTGCAGTGGCAAAGAGTGCAGCAGCTTAGAATTCAGCAGTGTACAATGCAGTGGTGTAGATTAGAGGGCTGCATAGTAGAGTGCAGTGGTGCAGAGTGGAGTGGTGCATAGTAGAGTAGAGTGGCGTAGAGTACAATGGCGTAGAGCGCAGTGGTGGAGATGAGAGTGGCATAGACTGCAATGGCATAGAGTGGTGCATAGTAGAGTGAGATAGAGTGATGCAGAGTAGAATATAGTGCTATAGAGTACAATGGCATAGAATGCAGTTGCATAGAGTGGAATGATGCAGAGTACAGTGTCGTAGATTGCAGTGACATAGAGGGCAGTGGCTAGAATGCTGTAGTGCAGAGTAGAGTGGCATATAGTTCAGTGGTGTAGAGTACATTGTTGCAGAGCAGAGTATCATAGAGTGTAGTGATGTAGAGTAGCATAGAGTGGATTGGCATAGAGGAGAATAGTGTTGAGTAGAGTGGCGTGAAATTCAGAGGGGTTCAGTACAGTGGTGAAGAGTAGAGTGCAGTGGCATACACTGCAGTGGCATAGAGTAGGGTACTGTAGAGTAGAGTGCAGTGACATGGAATGGAGTAGAGTGGACTGGTGTAGAATGCATTGGCATGTTGTAGAGTATAGTGATGTAGAGTGCTGTGGCATAGAATTCAGTGGCATGCAATGCAGCATTGTATAATTCAGTGGCTTAGTTTAGAGTAGTGCATAGTAGAGTGCAGTGGTGCAGAGTGGAGTGGTGCAGAGTAGAATGTCATAGAGTGAAGTGGTATAGAGTACAGTTGCATAGATTGCAGTGTTGTAGAATAGAGTGGCAGAGAATGCAGTGACATAGAGTGGTGCAGAGTGTAGTGTCATAGAGTGGAGTGATGCAGAATGCAGTGGCATAGAGTGCAGTGATGCAGAATAGAGTAGCATAGAGTGTATTGACATAGAGTAGAGTGGCAAAGATTTCGGTAGTGGAGAGTGCAGTGTTGCAGTGTAGAGTGGCATTGAGTGCAGTGGTGTAGATTGGTGTAGAGAGCATTTGCATAGACTGCAGTGGAGTAGAGAGCAGTTGCATAAAGTACAGTTGTGCAGAGTCGAGTGCAGTAGCGTAGAATGCAGCTGTGTAGAATACATTGGTGTAGAATGCAGTGGTTTAGAGCAGAGAGGAATAGAGGGCAATTGCATAGAGTGAAGTGACACAGAGTGGAGTAGAGTGGCATAGGGTGCAGTAGCGTAGAGTAGATTGTTTCAGAGTAGAACAAAGTGATATCAAGTGGAGTGATGCAGGACAGACTGTAGTGGCATGGAGTACAGTGGTGCAAAGTAGTTTAGAGTGGTGTACAGTGGATTGGCATATAGTTCAGGGGCACAGAGTTGAGTGTTACAGAGTAAAGTGCACTACTGTAGAGTGTATTGGTATAGAATGTAGTGGCATAGATTACAGCATTACAGAGTGGCATGGAGTGGAGTTGTGCAGAGTAGATTGGAGTGGCCTAGACTGGAGTGGTGTAGAGTGCAGTGACAAACAGTGTAGTGGTGTAGAGTAGAGTAGCGAAGAATGCATTGGCTTAAAGTACAGGGGTGCAGAATAGAATAGAGAAGCATAGAGTGAAGTGTGTAGAGTGTAGTGGCATAGAGTGGAGTGCTGCAGGTGGAGTAGAGTGCTGTGGCACAGAGTGCATTGACATGGAGTGGTAGAAATTGGAGCAGTGCAGAGTGGAGTGCAGTGGCATGCAGTGGTGCAGAGTAGAGTGGAATGGTGGAGAGTTGAGTATGCATGGTGTGGTAGCACACTGCCCTTAGAGAAAACACATTTCGGTTGAAATGGCCATTACATTTGCACTGGCATACAGGTTTACTAATAAAACTATACAGCACACAGATGATAATATGTGGAGATGGCATCACCTAGTGGGTTGATTTGTTTTGATCATATTAATGTTTTTGTTTCCAAAACACTTCAGATTTAACACAAAATGTGCTTCATTTGTGCATTCATTATTTTTAAATATTCTGAAATACTTGCACAGTTCATTTAAATGTTGTTGCGTGCTAGGAAAAAAACACCTTTCTTACCCCCAGCATCCAGGAAGCTTGTCACATAAATGCTTTCACTTCCAAGTTAGAGAAAATAAAGTAAATACTAACCTCCCTCCTAAGAGTGAGCCTGGCATATGAGCTCTGTCTTTGAATGCACAGCAAATGTGACAAGATAGGAGTAAGATTTACAGGCCTGTTTACAGAAAGGAGCATTGGTAGAAAAATCAAGGGGAGCTGGTATGAAAAGGCTTTGCTCCTTGGGAGGGGCAAACTCAACCTGGACAGTCTAAAACAAATAAAATCAGCAAATAGAAAGCCAGAAAATGTGAGTTACAAGCCACAAAGCCAATGATAAGCCACAGGCAGAATTCATTCCCAGGGAAGCTTTCTGAATGTCCCCATGATGTGCTTAGCAAACCAGACAACTGTGCTGTCCGATAGGCTTTGTTCTAAAACAGGAGGCACTGAACAACCTGTATTGCAAGAAAGCCTGGAATACTTACCTGTAATCTCCATTACACTTCGTCCTACCCTTTTTCGTCACTCTCCATGTAAAATAGGGATTTGCGCTCCAAAATACAGGTACCTAGTAGTTGAAAAAAATAATACTCACACCACTCCCTCAGAAGCCCGTCCTGTAGGAGATGAAAATATTGAATATTCCTTCTCTGTCCAACAGATGATGAGTCTTATAGTAGCAAGCTCCAAAAAGTATATAGCAGCACCTGGCACACCATGTATGGTGGGTAGGGCATAGGACTATGAGGAAGAAGAGTACTACTATGTGTAATAGAAATCCCCAGTAAGTAATCCCCCAAATTCCCTAGCCTGGAACACCAATGACAAGGGAGTGAGGACCATGCCTACTCAGAGACAGAAGAGTCCAGAAGCAAAATCCACAATAGAGGTGAATGTCCCCCCTTCACCATTCATTAAATAGCAATTAAATGAACCCTTGTGAATGACCAAGTTAAACTCACCTGAAATCGATCCCTCAGAAAATCAGTTCTCAACCTGTCCCATGATAGTGTGGAAAACGACTGAGAGGAGCAACAGGAACCAAAAGGACACAAGTGCTTGGAATATGCTTGAATATTTCTGGGCTCCAGATACTTCCAAGAAGACACCCAGTTTTAATAGCCTTTTCCGTGTAGTCTCCATGCCATCATTATGCATCATTTCAATTGTAGGGAATGTAATGGAGACCAATGGAAGGCAGAAGGCCTACGGGGCTATGTCTACCCCATGTTACTAGCCAAGGACAAAGCTGTGGGAACAAGGAGTATCTTGCCAACAGTGTTACTGCCATATCCCTACTCCTGGTTAAGTGGATCACCCAGGTGAATAGCAGAATAGAATGGAACCCAAAATATAGACCCTGAGGCCAAAGAAATGACAGTGAATCCAACCCCCGGCATCCCTGTACCTGACCACAAAGACCTGTGCAATGTGCATGGCCGCACAGAGGTCCAGCCACTGCAAACCCAGCTGATTAACAATCTCCTGGAAGGCCACTGGAATAATGGAAAGTACCCTCATATCGGAAACAGATGACTCCATGCATCAGCCTGTAGATTCTTCATTTATAGCCAACACAAGATCTGGCAGTGCAGACGTGTACCCCTTAAATATGTTGTTATGTCTTGCCCTCTATTTTGTCTGTCCACACCAGTAGTTGGTTCCCTTCAATATGACAAGAGAAAGTGTTTTGTGCTATTCATAATGTGTGTTGTTCGCTCCAACTGGATTACATATTCAGTGTGAGGGGAGACCACAGTCTCTGAGCAGACTCAGTATCCAATGCAGCCTCTCATCATTTCCACTGGTATCTGTTGGCAAGACAAATGGGGGAGGACAAAGAGCCTCTGACTTGGTAAGATTGGCCAAACTGAACTAACATCAGAGAGAGTGCATCAAAAGATTCCAAGACTGGGATGGTTAGGCTGTAGGCCAGGCAGTCATGACTCTAACATGTTAGCACATGTTGCACTGAAGCCTTTCGTTGCAATCTGGCCCAGCGCACCACGAATATGGAGGAGGCCATGGCTCTATGACTGAGGCCAACGTGATGCTGAAACCACATTCTGACTGAGTAGGGCTCCCAAGTGAGACTTGAGTTTCACCGCCATGGAAGGAGGAAGGAAGACATTTTCTACCACAGTGTTGAAAAGAGCTCTGATGAATTACGTTTTCCGGCAAGAAATGGCTTTGACTTCCTTGAATCCAATCTTCATGTGAAACAACAAAGGAATGAGCAGACCTCAGGTGTTCGATTTAAATATGCATAGAAAAGGGTGAAGAATTAGCCAGTTATTAAATTACGGTTGAACTCTGATTACTCTGGAGCAGAGGAGACCCACGAGAGACAACAACAACCTAGCGAATACCCTTGGGCATAATTTCGTCTCAAAAGGGGAACTCGGAAGTGGACCTCTTGTACAAAATCTAAGAAGGCTCAAAACCCTCCATTCCCAGTGCTGTGCAGAATGCCAAGTGTGTTTAGTATTAATGGCTGAAAAAACATGGCTGACAAAAAGGTATCTTTATGTTGCCAGCTATGAAAAAGGATCCCTTGAAATATATTTCCAGATTTTCCTGCTCGTTCTTATTATTGTTACATAAAGGCAAATAAATGAAAGGAAACAAAAAGCAAAGAGAAGCTTGGTTGTTAGACCAGAGTTGGTGGCTCTCTGCATATTACCTAAAGTAAAACACAGGGGAGAGGCAGGAGAAGGAAGCAAGCTTTGGCAAAAGGACTTAGATCTGGGGTTTTAGGTGTGTGTTCTTTGTTTTGAATTCTGCAATGACAAACGGTACAATTACATAGCCTAGTGAAGCCTTTTGAAGTTGAACAAATGCCAAAGCTGCTATCTAGTTCCATGCCACATTGGGCACATTATGATCATCCTCCATGGCAGAGCATGGATGACAGCATATCTAATGTAAAATACTATGGAATATCATATTATATGTTTCTCTATCGACATGGAGAGAGCGCCTAAAAAGTAAAGATCCCACTTCCCAAATTATACGAACAGAGAGGCAAGAACTACTTCTCTCTACCAGTTCATGCAGTTTGTCTGATGGTGCGGACAGAAGCGAAACTGAAACCAAAGTGCAGAGAGGAGATGGTGCAGCCCTGCAGTTACTCTTACCATCCCCCCTCGTACTAAAAAACTGCTAGCCTAATACAGAGCCCTGCAAGTACAGTCACTGTGCTCAGATGCTTCTGGTGGTGACTCATGCCTCACATAACAATTTAAATGAGGATGCTGCTTTGCTCGTCTTGGCGAAGAACCAACTCTCCAACAATGAAAGGAAACAATCGTGTACCTCTCCTCTCTTACAATGAAATTCTCAAGGAGAGATAACTCTTCTTATTCTGACAGACAGCTAAATCAACCAATGGCTAAGGGTGCTGCCCTTTTGTCCCTGTCTTTGTTTAGTCTGCATCATCTTTTCCATGAATGGTGCAAGCCGCATCACCTCTATGTCTTTCATCCTCGATCCAGTTATTACTTCATGAGGAATGTAAACGTTTCTAAGGAGAGGAAACAAAACATGAAATGCTGACTCTAGCCTCACCCATTGTTAGCTGGCTACCATAAATTGGTTTATATCCCCCATCAATTTCTATTTTGTTTCCTGTGTGGATCAAAAACAGAGATGTAGAGGTGGTAGCCATGCCACTGCCTCCAAGATTTGTGCAAAAGTTTCTCTCCCTGCAGGGTTTGGGGATATCTTATGTCCCTATCAGGGCATAGTCGGTTATGGCGATTGTTGGAATGGATCCCCGGGGCCTTAAAATGAGTAGGGTATGCAGCTGGGGTACACTCGCTTTTTAACAAGGGGAGTGCATAGCTATCAGTATTTTTATAATAGCTGGAGAACGGATGACTTATTTCCCCCAGTATTCTACCTGTAGAAGTTTAGGATCTTTCCCTATAGCCTCTCGGGCCACGAAGGATCATGCGTTAAGATTAGAGCATGCACATTAGAGTAGTGTTTCCGGAAGTCTACAATCTTCATTATGCACTTGCATTGACTTTTGCTTGCCTGCGCAGACACGTAAGTTCATTTCCAGCATGTAAAGTGAAGAGCAAGCATTATGGTAGACCCCATTCAAACTTTCTATTTAAAATGTTATAGATGGGGGTAATTGACGATTACAGTTGTTTTTGACAAGTCTTATTGTTATTCTGCTATTCTGTGTGACAACTGGGACACATTAAAAAAAGAAGATGCATCCTTCCTCATCACCTTCCTGTTCGAGTACATCTGCCCCATGTTCTCCACCAGTTAAGGGGAGCAAAAGTTCAGAAAAAAAGATTATGAAGATTATTATGGAAACGTAAGCCTCTCGAAAGAAGAAAAGTGGTGGCAGCAGAAGATTTTCTGAGCAAGAATCAATGTCCCCTGACCTATTACCATCTGAATTGTTGGATGAGACCTTCTGTTCTCCTCCAGAGCAAAAAGGGAAGTACATGTGAAATTATATATTGCCAAACTTGTTTAACCACGTCAAGAATAATGCCCTACCACTCTGGGGAGGCGAAAAAAGAATGAAAAAGAACAGTGAGCATTTGGAAATTAATTGCAATTGCTGCTCAGTTACTAACCCGTGTGAGTATGTATTTGTTTCTGGGGTGGATCAGGTGAATGGCCTGATGCCTCTTTTCCTCACTCTGAAGGCATAACCCAGACAGATGATGACAGTGGTGGGCGTGGAGAAGGGGTGGTGGGTTAATTTGCAGGCATAGGTTTCCATTTTTAACGTTATTTACATGGCCTAGGGCGGCAGTATTAGATTAGGGCTATTAAGCTAAATGACCCCGGGACTATGAAGGAGTGGGTGTGTATCACTGATCCCTTCCTCCCTCATTGCAATCCAGCACCTGCGGTTGTTGGGCATGACCTATTATCGAGATAGGTAGGCTGGGGTGAGGTGAGGGGTTCAGTTTTGCTTCTTTCCATTTTATGTAACCAGGTTGGAGGCGAGTGCATGAGGTATTTCATTTTTTATTTTTTAGCATTGCAGATTCTGCGAAGGAGCAGCTGTGCTACTTTAGAAGCCTCACTTTCACTTGACCTCTGTCTTTTGTTGTGTTTAAGTGGGCTGCAGTAGAACTTTGCAGTGTGTGTGAGACCATGGGCCTCATTATGAGGCTGGCGGTCTTCAGACTGCCAGCCCCGCGGTGGCGGTCAGTACCGCCGCTGCTTTCGACCACCACATAAAGACCCTGGCGGTCAGACTGCCAGGGTTCTGCCAGCACCTATGGGATCCATGATCCAAACAGCCTGGCGGTGGTGGAGATCGTAATCCATCAGGGCAGCGCTGTCCTGCCCTGCGGATTACAACCTGGTTCTCTGCCAGCCTTTTCATGGCAGTTTCACTGCCATGAAAAAGCTGGCAGAGAACAGGTGCAGGGGGCCATAAGGGGGCCCCTGCACTGTCCATGCACATAGCATGGGCAGTGCAGGGGTCACTCTGCCAAGCACCGTTGTAATGTTCACTGTCTTCTGTGTAGACTGTGAACGTTGCGAGCGTGCTGGTGCACCCAGCGGGCGACAGCTTTGCCGCCGGCTCTATTACGAGCCGAAGACAATGCTGCTGCTTGTTTCCAGCTAGGCCGGTGGGCGGAAACTGAGATTTCCGTCAGCTGGCCTAGAGGGAAATATCTAAGAAGGCCGGTGGGGTGGTTACCACTAAGGTGGCCACCACCCTGTCTGGAGTTTGACAGGCGGTCTTTCCCGTCTGTCAAACTCGTAATGAGGGCCTACATCTGATTCGCGGTCGGTCCCTGCCAGTGAGCATCTATCTGACTCAGGGGGTCATTTTGAGTTTAGCAGATGGAAAACTCTGCCCACCAAACTCTCAACAGGGTGGCTGCCTCCTACGCAGCATATAATATGAACCACAGAGGGTAACCCTGCAAAAACCCAAGAGGGGCTGGGTAGAAAATATTGTCAATAGCCTACATTGCCCACTCTTGGACCAACTCAAACATAAAAACACTCATATATACATGCAGCATCATAAGACAATATTTAAACAAACCTCTTTTATTTACATACAAAATTAATTAATATAACTCAAATACCCCTATCAGAGAAATAAGAAGGACAGAAAGAGTGTCAAAAGCAAGTGCTCGTGTTCAAAAAGAAAGAAAAGAAGATCAATCTCCCACCTAACCGGTAAAAACACAAAGTTTTTGTAGAACAGCCTGTTGGTTAAACATTTTACACATTGAATCTTTTAATACACTCATAAGAGAGGTAAATCCCTGTTCAAAAGTCCTTCTTTTATCCTAAACAAACACATCCAGGCACACACAACTCTCACTGAGAGATTCTGTAAATGAGAAGTGTAAAGCCATTGGATGTAAAAGGATTTTTTCTGAAGAGTTGGCGATAATATGAAGAAAGAATATCCCTAGTTGTTTGCGATATAAGGTGTTGTGAAGTGTAACTGAAGAGGACTGTGGCCTTAAGAATTGAAATATATCAAGTTGGTCCCTTATCTTTTTAGTCCTGATGAAGACCCGTATGTGAGCCCGGAATTGTCCAGAGAGCCAGAGGGGGTCGAAACGTCGACAATGTTATTTGAGCCTGGATGTGTTTGTTCCCTGAGTTGGGATAGGCTCCAACTCCTAAACATGAAGCCAAAAATCTTGGAGTCATCATTGATGGTGATTTGACCTTAAAATCACAAATGCGCTGGGTAATTTCTTCTTGCATACTAATGTTAAGAAATATTTTAAAAAGAGCTGTGTTTTTCTCAAGGGAAGCATTAAAACTGTCATTCTAGCTCTAGGAATATCTGAATTAGTCTATACTAATTTGTTCCACTCATGACATCCAAAAAAGTTGATCAAGAAATAACAAAATGCTCAGTATCAAGCAGCTACCTTGATAAGGCACTGAGGTGCTTAAATACCTCACATATGCTCAGAGAATTTAATCTGTTGTCTCTGGAGTTCAGGATCAAATGTAACATCTGCTGCCTCACCTTCAAAACCTTAGTAGCAGATAAATCTCAATTTTTAAGGAAAAAACGAACAAACTAAATGTCCAGTATGGGAACTTCGATCTTCATCAGCATTTCTGATGGCTGTTCTGAGATTTAAGAAAATGGGAATATGTGGGCATAGTTTTTCTTGAAATGTTTCCCCACTCTCTCTCTGGTTGCAGACTAATTATGTCCCTTTTCACAAAGAATTAAAAATGTGGCTTCTCAAACAGGCCTATCCTGGTCATTAATTGTCTGTTATTCTGCTCATTTGTCAGCAATTCACCCGACAGCAGCCAAAAATAATATAACATAACATTAACCCATTCATTGTTAAGCCTTCGCCCCATGCTAAGCCTTTCATTTGGTTTTTTGGGTTAGTTTGCGCTTAGACCCCATAACTTTCTATCTACATAAGCTATCCATGCCAAATTTGAATCCTTTTTTTCCAACATCCTGGGGATTCTAAAGGTACCTATGGTTTGTAGATTCCTCTGGAGGGGACCAAGACATTAGCCAAAATATAGCTACATTTTGGGTTATTTGGGAAAAATGTGAAAAAGTGCATCAGAGGAAAGCATTTGTTTTTCCCTGCAAATGGCATCAATGAAGGTTTTGTAGTGCTAAAATCACCACCTTCCCAGCTTTCAAGAACAGGCTGGCTTAAATCAGGAAATCGCATTTTCAGCACAATTTTGGCATTTTACTGGACAATATCTAATTTTTCCTATTTTTTTGCACTTTCATCCTCCTTCCAGTTAATGGTAGAAATGGGTGTGAAACCAGTGGTGGATCCCAGAAAGCTATATATTTCTGAAAAGTAAATACAAATTTGAATTCAGCAAATGGCCATTTGTGTTGCTCCTTTGAGGTTTTCTTATAGAAAGTAACACTTGAAATAAAAATATTGAAATTGAGTTGAAAACAAAAGCCTTTTGTGTCAAATTTTTCATCTGCAACTTTCTCTAAGTATGGAAGAGTTTCAAAAGCAATATACTGTTATATTTCCTGGATGCATCTGCTTGCGGGAATATATAGGACTTGTCGTTTCATCAAGAACCTGAGGTACCCAGACCCAATAACTGAGCTGCACCTTGCAATGGTTTTTTATTGTGAACGGGGTATACCACAATTCAATTGGTAAAATATCAAGAGTGAAAAATAGGTATCAAGGAAACCTATGTATTTCTGAAATGGGCACAAGATATGGGGTTTTGAAGCAGTGGTTATTTGCACATCTATGAATTTGGGGGTACCTACAAAAGCATGTGAATTAGAGGGCATTTCTCAAAATGACTTCTTTCTTACACATTGTCTTACATTTGGAAGGCACACATGCAAAGAAAGACAATTGGTAATAACACTTGTTCTACTATTCTGTGTTCCCCCAAATTTCCCAATAAAAACTGTACCCCACTTGTGTAGGGAGGGCTAGTGCCCATGACAGGAAATGACCCAAAACACAACATGGACACATCACGTTTTTCCACTAAAAACTGACTCCATTTTTGCATTGTGAGTAGCTGTGGATTTTGGACCCTAGCACAGCTGGCACTAGGGAAACTTAGCACACCTATATATTCTTTAAAACTAGACACATAGGGAAATCCAGTATGGGGTGACTTTTGTGTCCCTCACCAGGTTCTGTTACTCAAAATCCCATGCAAAATTTGTCTAGAAAACGCATTTTCCTCACATTTCTGCATGGAATGTTCTGCAATCTGGGGGAGCCACAAACTTTCTTCCACCCAGCATTTCCTCAAATTTTCCAATAAAAATAATACCTCACTTATGAGGGTAGGCCTAGTGAGACAGGAAACAGCCCAAAATGCAATGTGAACACATCACATTTTTCCACTGAAAGCTTGCTACTTTTTTGCAAAGTGCCTAGCTGTGGACTTTGACTTCTAGCTCATCCGGCACCTAGGGAAACATAGCAAATGTGTACATTATTGAAAACTAGACATCTAGGGGAATCCAGGATAGGGTGACTTGTGTGGCTCTCGCCAGGTTTTGTCACTCAGAATCCCTTGCAAACCAAAACTTTTATCTAAAAACACATTTCTCACATTCCTGTGATGGAAAGTTCTGGAATCTGAGGGGAGTCATAAACTTCCTTCTACCCAGCATTCTCCTGAGTCTCCTGATAAATAGGGTGCCTCACTTGTGTGGGTAGACCTAGTGCCCGCGACAGGATACGGTTCAAAATGCAATGTGGACACATCACATTTTTCCACTGAAAACAGACTACTTTTTTGCAATGTGCCTAGCTGTAGAAGTCGTGCCCTAGGGAGTGAAATTCCCAGAGCCTGACATCCAGGCTATATTGTTTGAGGTCAAGGACATAAAGATTTCATGTCTACTTTGTCCTTGGGACAAGTAGGCCCAACCCCCTGCAGCACAAACACGTTGATTGCCAGTTTACAGTACCACTTTATGGAGCACAGAAGGGAATTGTCCGGAGCTGAAGTAATATTCGTGTCCATATGTTCGAACTTGTATTTATGGTTCATTAATGCAAAGCCTTTATTATTAGGATGATCACCGTAAGTAAATGTTGTAAGCTCGGACTGCACTATTGACTGTGGTTATAGTAAAAAAATATCTAGTGTAGACATGTTTGCAAAGTTTAACAGTAAGAGGCTACATATAAAACACCCAGAATGCGCTCCAATTAAATGCACATATTTTCAGAAGCTTGACAGCAAGATCGATAAATCTTTGCTTTCAAAATAAAATGTTCACAAAAAATGCAACTACGAAAAAAATGTTTTGCTGAACTACTGGGAAATTTTAAGTACCATTTCTTTGAAGCATCATTTAGTAAAAAATATTGATGCATGCTCGTAATTCCAAAAAATATTCATATTGGAAAAATCAGTGTACCCAGTTTCAACAAAATGATGAGAAACATGAAAATAAACAAGCATTGGCAAAGTCAATAGGTCCAAAATTGTTGGTTATTTTTTTGGTTTTTTTTCAATGCGTGTCTTGTTTTGACAAGGCTTTTGTAAAACGTTATTGTTCTGAGAGCTGCCAAGCCCTCACTACTGTAACAAACATTGGCACAAAGTAGAAATATTTTTTGGTCTAAAAAATCACACACTAACACAGTAGTTTCTGGCACTGAACAAAATTACCTAGGCCCTCATTACAACCCTGGCGGTAAAAGCTGCTTACCGCCGTGCTGATGGCCGCCAACATACCGTGACCGCGGCGGTAATCCGCCACGGGTATTATGACCCACACATAGAAACCCACCACTATACAGACACCCACACAAGTCCGCCACACCAAAGGTCAGTGATAAACTGGTGATAGCAAAACCCACACCGTTACGCCAACAGGAATCCGCCCACAGTATCACGACCCACGAATCAACGCGGCGGTCTTTCAACCACGGTAAACCATTGGCGATACACACCACTGCGCTCAAAATACACACACACTTACAAAACTACCCCACATTGGACAATTCAAAATACACACACCAGACACACATACACACACCACACCCACACACCCACAACACTATAAAACACACACACACATTACCCACAACCCTTTACAGCCAAAAACAAAATTGCGAACAGAGAGAGACACAAGCCAGGAGCACCCACTCAATCTGAGCCACAGAACACCAGCACCCATACACCATCCACGCAACTCACAGCACACACCACAACACAGCACCCCACACCTCACCCCACATATCCTCACACATATCACTCACACCACATTCATGGCACCCCAAAGACACCCAGGTTCTCAGAGGAGGAGCTAAGAGTCATGGTGGAGGAAATCATCCGGGTAGAGCCACAGCTATTCGGATCACAGGTGCAGCAGACGTCCATTGCTAGGAAGATGGAGCTATGGCGGAGGATCGTGGACACGGTCAATGCCATGGGACAGCACCCCAGAACAAGGGATGAAATCAGGAAGAGGTGGAACGGCCTACGGGGGAAGATGCGTTCTGTGGTCTCGAGACACCAGATTGCTGTACCGAGGACTGGCGGTGGACCCCCACCTCCTCCCCCACAACTAACAACATGGGAGGAGCAAGTCTTGGCGATCATGCATCCTGAGGGCCTTGCAGGAGTAGCAGGAGGACTGGACTCTGGTAAGTCAAATCTTTACTACTTTATCTCCTCCTACCTGCATGCCATCACAAACTCCTATCCCCAACGCCACCACTCCACCAACTCACATATACCCCACTAACACAACCCACCCATCCCAATACCAAGCACTGCATGCACCCCCAATGCATGGACACCCATCACAGACCTGCATGGACGCCCATCACCCCAGCATGCCCAATAGAGAGACTCACCCAGCCCACAAAATCACCACTCACACAAGACCAAGATGACAGGGAAATTACATTCATAGAGGGAAACACAGCTATACACAAGATGGCACACACAGATACATTGACAACGCATTTTGCTCCCAACAGGGCCCCTACCCAACATCACCGGAGAGGAGGTGCCAGCCACATCCAGCCCCCCCGAAGAGGCCCACAGTGATGACAGCAGCTCTGCACGCCTGGATCACGATGACCAACCTGGCCCATCTGGGACCTCCGGACAGTCGGTTACCCTGCCACAGTCCCAAACCACCACTGAGCCTCCCCCTCAGGAAACACCACCACAGCACCCACCCAGCGGGCCCATGCCACTGTCCCCAGGACACGTCAATCAGCAGTGTGTCAACCACTACAGGGACCCCAGGCAACCCCACAAACACAGGGCGATTGAGGACCTGGGGTCAGTGGCAGTGGGCACACGGTTCAGGGGACAGAGGCACAGGACAACAGGGAAGCTGGGAGGACTGCTGTGCGACAGGGGGAGGACAGGCCCAGGGAACCGACCCTCCACGAGGCACTCTCAAACATCATAGGAGCATACCACCATTCCCAGGAGACCATGAGCCAGGTACTGGCCAAGTTACAGGGGACCCAGCAGGTGCAGGAGGGACAGTACCTGGGGATCAGGGAGGACCTAACAAAAATATACACCATCCTGGTCACCATTGCAGGGGTGCTGGCTGACATGGGCAAGACCATGAGGGAGGCAGTGTCACAACAACGGGCGCCTTACAATAGCCAAACTGAGAAACAGCCTTCCACCTCCGCCGGTGCTCGACAGTAAGCCCCGCCACAGGACCAACAGGCCACCAGCACCCCACCCCCTACAGAAGGAGAACCACCCCGCAAATGGTCCCTGTGATCCAGGCAGAAGACAGAGAACATTGCCAAGACCCCCACCAGGAAATAAGACCCTCCTGATTGTCATCCTTCTGTCCCACCATGTCACCCTGTACACCTTGAACTGACATTGCTCCACTTCCTATGTCCCCTTGGACAATGCACCTGTGATACCAATAGACTGGACTCTAACTGGAAATTCCTCCACCATCACCCCAGCCCAGTGCACATACCCCCATACTTATTGGCACAAAAATAAACACCCTTGAAACAAATACCACATTGGAGTCAGTGTCATGATTCGATAAATGTATTAGTACAACATTATCAAAGCATTGCAATGTATTTGTACAGTGAAGTTTACTACAGGATGATCTTTGGTGGGCAGCAGTACATATAGCAGGAGCCAGAATGGGGCACACAGATCTGAGAATAGAGAATCCAAAGGGTACTGTCAGTGTCCACACACAGAGGGTAAGAGGCTGCCATGTACAATGTCCAAAAGATTACTGAAAAGTAAAGTTGAGTTACAGTCCACATCTTCACCTGCCTCCTCTTCCTCACAATCCACAGGCTCCACCGCTGCCACAAGACCATCTCCAGGCTCATCCTCCTGCAGAAAAGACACCTGACGTCTCAAAGCCAGGTTGGGCAACATACAGCATGCCACGGTTATCTGGCACACCTTCTTGGGTGAGTAGTACAGGGATCCACCTGTCAGATGGAGGCAGCGGAACCTGGCCTTCAGTAGGCTGAAGGTTCTCTCAATAATCCTCCTTGTACGCCCATGTGCCTTATTGTAACGTTCCTCTGTCCTTGTCCTGGGATTCCTCACTGGGGTCAGTAGCCATGACAGGTTGGGGTAACCAGTCACCTGTAAATATCGAGGGACAACTGTTAGACACACACTAATCCTTAGGGAGAACCCCATACCCAGACACCTACTTATAGTGGGGGGGGGGGACCGTGGGTTCACCTATTAGCCACACCCAGTGCCTCTGGATTTGGCCCATCACATAAGGGATGCTGCTGTTCCTCAAGATATAGGCGTCATGCACAGAGCCAGGATATTTGGCATTCCCATGGGAGATTTACTGGTCTGCCAAACACAACATCTGCACATTCATCGAGTGATAGCTTTTCCAATTCCTGTAAACCTGTTCATTTCTCCTGGGGGAACAAATGCCACATGTGTACCATCAATGGCACCAATGATGTTGGGGATATGTCCCAGGGCATAGAAGTCAGCTTTCACTTTGGCCAAATCCTCCACCTTGGGGAATACGATGTAGCTGCGCATGTGTTTCAGCTGGGCAGACAACACTCTGGACAACACGTTGGAGAACATTGGCTGAGACATTCCTGATGCCATGGCCATTGTAGTTTGAAATTAACCATTTGCCAGGAAATGCAGCACAGACAGAACCTGCACTAGAGGGGGTATTCCTGTGGACTGGCAGATAGCTGACATCAGGTCTGGCTCCAATTGGGCACACAGCTCTTGAATTGTGGCATGATCAAGTCTGTATGTGATGATAATGTGTCGACAGGTCCACCAGGGGTTTGCACACCGGAGGATGCCGCCATCTCATCATCTGACTCAGCGGTTGTAGCCTATGGAGGAGAACGGTGAGCAGAAGGTCATATGTCCTCATAGAATGCACAACTGTTCCTAAAGTTAGGTCACAGAATCCGTATGTGAAGTCGAGAGTCAGTTGATGGGCCAATGTCTGCTGTGACGCAGTTAGGTGCCATGCCATGTGCCCCCCTGAAATGGCGGCTGCCTGACCTGTGAGGAAGGACAAGTGGAAATGAGGTAAGTGCGCTGATGTTGTGCGCCGTTGCGGTAGGTGGTCCATGACCGCCGTGCCACTTCTCATTGGTTATCATTGGGCCCCTATGGGTTCCAGGAGCCAATGGCGATGCACGTTGGCGTTGACGGTACGCACCGCTGCGGACGTGACTTCCATTTTCTAACTACTCACTCACTTGCTACCTGACCTTCAACAGGAGAGGACCTACACTGCAAGTGCTGCTGTGACCTGAGTCTGGAAGCGACAATGGCTACAGTGTCTGGGGAAAGGGCTCCTGCCTTCACTGCGGAGGAGTTGGAGAAACTGGTGGATGGGGTCCTACCCCAGTACACGTTACTCTACGGTCCTCCAGACAAACAGGTTGGTACACTAAGAGCATGATGTGTTGGCAATGCATGTTTGGAGTGGTGTGGATGTAAGCCACATGTTGGGGGATGCTAAGGCATCCTGGCCTGAGTGCTGCATGAGAGGTGGTCAGTGTATGTGCGTCAGGGCATGGGTGGGAACTGAGGGGCAATGAGTATGCCAGTCCGGACGGGTGAGTAATTTCCTTTCCTCCTGTCTTTTCCCTCTAGGTCAGTGCCCACCAGAAAAGGGTGTTTGGCGTGCCATCACCAAGGAGGTGCAGACCCTGGGGGTCTATCACAGGCGGAGCACCCACTGCCGCAAGAGATGGGAGGACCTGCGCGCTGGACGAAGAAAATGGTGGAGGGCCAGCTGGTGCTGGCCTCCCAGCGTGGAAGGGGTGCCCGTCGCACCATGACCCCCCTGATGTTCCGCATCCTGGCAGTGGCCTATCCGGAGCTGGATGGGCGCTTGAGGGCATCACAGCAGCCACAAGGGGGTGAGTACAGATTCTGAATCCTGACTTTGCGCGCTTTAGGAGGTAGCTGGGTGGGGAATGTGGCCTGTGGGTGACCCTAGACCAGGGCGATCATGGCAGGGTAGGTCCCTTGTGTGTAGGCTCTGAAGCACTCCAAAACCAATGGTGTAAGTGGGCATATTCTATGGGCAGGGCCCTGTGGGTGTCAGGTGTGCAGATGCTGGGGTTAGCCATTGTACCTCATGGGCTTGTGACTACCTTAGTGACTGGTTGGGCATGGCCTAGTGCATAGGGCAGCTCCCTGTGTGTTGTGTATGCCAACGGTAGTGTTGTTGCTGGCATTGACCAAGTGTATCCTCTGTCTCTCCCCAACTTTTTGTTGTCACCCTGTCCTTGTGTGCATTAGCATCATCTGACAGAGAAGCAGAGGCACTGGCGACGGAGGGAGCTACATCCCACATGGCCCATGAGGGCGAATCCACGGAGGGTGAAGGCACCAGTGGGACGGAGGGCGAGGGGAGCACCACTACGGGGACAGGAGGGGAGACCAGTGACAGTGACTCCTCCTACGACTGAAGCCCCCTGGCGGTGGCAGACACCTCTGTGCCCACCCCAACAACAGGTAGAGCCGCCACCCCCCCTACCAGCACCGCCCTCCCAGCAGCCCCTCAGCATGTTTCCCATGCCCACTCACCCAGGAGGGTGGGCATCTCCTTCGCCCCAGGCACCTCAGGCCCTGCCCCAGTCAGCCCTGCTGCCCTCAGTGAGGAGGCTATTGACCTTCTGAGATACCTCACTGTTGGGCAGTTAACCATTCTGAATGCCATCCAGGGTGTCAAGAGGCATTTGCAACAAACAAATGCATACCTGGAGGGTATTCACTCTGGCGTGGCGGCCCAACAGAGAGCATTTCAGGCTCTGGCCTCAGCACTGATGGCAGCCATTGTCCCTGTGTCTAGCCTCCCCCCTCCAACTTCCTCTACCGGGTCCCAATCCCCTCAACCCCAGCCTATCTCAAGCACACCTTCAGACCAATAATCACCCAAATCAACACACAGAAGTGGCTCAGGCAAACACAAGCACCACACTTCATTCCATAGGCACTCACACAAGCACCATCCCCATGCAGACACACCAACATCCACTGCCTCCACTGTGTCCCCATCCTCCTCGTTGCCCACCCCCCTCCCAGAATTGTCTCCACTCACACCTACATGCACTACATCCTCATCCACTACGTCCATCACCAGCATGCCCATCACAACACACCCCTCACGAGCAGTCACCACCCCACAACCATCCCCTGTGTCCTCTCCCAGTGTGTCTGTGACCCCTCCTCCCAAAGTACACAAACGCAAGCACCCACCCACCCAGCAGCCATCCACCTCACAACAGCATCCAACCCATGCACCTTCACCTAAACTCAGCTGAAAGACACCTCCTACAACCACTCCCTCTTACTCTACTCCCAAACCCTGTCCATCTTCCCATCCCAGTGTGTCTAAAAAACTTTTCCTTGCAAACTTTGACCCCTTCCCTAGGCCTCCCCCCGCCTGTCCTTCCCCTCGGGCCAGGGTGTCAAGATCCAAGGCCAGCACCTCAGCCACCAAGTCAGCGTCCGCTGTGGTACCTGCAAGTCCCAGGGGATCAAAGGGGGCACCCGTCAGGGCTGCCAGTGTGCCAGCGACCCCTGCAAAGGACCAACCCATTCCGCCACCTGCCAAGGTGAAGAGGGTGCCAGCAAGCAGAATGGCCAAAAACCACAACCTACCCAGCAAGGCCTCCTCCAAAATTGCATCTGCCAGTGCCAAGGTCCCAGCAGCATCTGGCAAGGTGGGGAACGGCAAGAAAACCCAAGGCAAGGCACTTCAGGCCTCGGAGCCTCTAGGTGAGGGACTGGTGCCCACCACTAGTACTGATAGCCCAGCAACCTGTACCGCGGAAGGCACCGCCACCTGCACCACCATCTGCCCCGCCACCTGCACCGCCCCCAGCACCGCCACCTGCACTGCCGCTGCCACAACAACAGTCAGCAGCATCATCCCCAGTGGGCAGCCATCCGAGGCTGCAGGAGACGGCCTGGTGTCTCCCTCCACTGGTACCAGCACCTGCACCACGGCCTGCACCGGCAGCATCTCTGCCACAGACACCGCCGCAAGCACCTCCACCTGCGCCGCCATCTGTACCGCCACATGCCCAGCTGGTGCCACTACATCTGTCATCAGCAGCATCCCCAGTGGGCAGCCGTCGGGAGATGCCGGAGGCGGCCTGGACCTTCCACCCACCACTTGAAGCACCAGCACCGGCATTACCAGCAGTTTGCAGCCTAAGTCGACGCAGGATGGAATGTGGCTCTGCCTCCATGGAGGATTATGCTACCTGTTCCCTGCACATCTCGTCTCTCAGACACCCAGGTGAGGGAATGGGAACTCCCACACCCCAGGTGCAGCATCACTGGCCACAAGGCCCCCTCCAGAACCAGTGGAGATATGCATCCACTATCACTTTCCTTGGCAGGATGAAGCAGACTGAGCACAAGGCCCCCTCCAGAACCAGTGGAGATATGCATCCACTATCACTTTCCTTGGCATGATGAAGCAGACTGGGCACAAGGCCCCCTGCAGAACTAGTGTAGTGTGGGCTTCACCCATGTTTGTTTGCCCACTGGGCCACGGACATTTGGAAAGGACAGTGTACTGCCTTCTGTACATATTTGTATATACTGTTGTTTACAATTGTTAACTTTATCTGCATATTTCTAAATATTACTATTTGCACTCAATTCCTTTTGTCCTTGCGTTCTTCCAGGGGGTTACGGGGTGTAAATGTAATATTGCTGCATGTTTTTGTGTGTATGGTGTTGTGGGTGAGGATGGGGGTGGGGATGTTACGTGTTGCGTGTGTGTGTTACTCTCTTTTTCCTCCCCCCTTCCCTGTGTGCTAGGTGCAGTACTCACCGTGGTCGTCGCCGCCGCCTTCTTTGATATTCCTGCTGTATTAGCAGATACACCAGCATCGGCAGGACCTGTAGTTTGGGCTCCATGGCGTCCTGGTTCTTCGTTGAGTGTCGAAAGGTGAGTGGTTCCCCTTCTGTGTACTATTTCTGCTGTGCTTTTGATGGCGTTGGTACCGCCCCGGAAAAGCTGGCGGATTGGTGGGTTGTAATGGGGTGGGCAGTACATTGTCTTCTGCCTGTCTGTTGCGGGTGACCGCCGCGGTGTTTGTTGCTACCGCCGTGGCAGTCGGTGCGTTAAAGTAGCTGTCTGTGTTGGCAGTGACCCCTTTTTGTTTACCGCCGGCCTGTTGGCGGTATTACCGCCGCTTTAACACCGACCGCCAGGGTTGTAATGAGGGCCTTAGTGTGCTGATATACTCCTTGTGAATGAGCACTCACAGCCAAACCATCCAATGGATGGATAGAGAAAGAGAGATAGAATTTTAATAAAATGAAAGATCTTTGCTATTGACAGGCCTAATTAGGGGCCCAATTCTTAAAGAAAGTCACAAAAGTGCACCCAAGGTATGTCTTTGCCTTAGTGCAGATTAATGCATTTCATGTACTCACAGGAATTTACAGAAGTAGACCAGAAAATCACACCACTAGAAAGTGCTTGTGGACTGTATTTTAGCATAAGCAAATATACATGTGCAGATTTACTCATATGAAAATCTATTGATTGTGTTCACAAGTTCACTTTCCTTCTAACCACTTTTTTTCCAACCATGGATGAAGTTTTACTTTTGCCCTTGTCAAGAGTAAATTTCCAAACATGCAAATTAGTAGGTTTGCACAGACTCAAACAGGCAGTCCAACCTTTGAACTACTGCTTACCGCTACCTCCGGCCCCAGTATGTGGATCTGTGGAAAGATGGCAAAATAAGGAAATTGCTAGTATTAAAGCCCTGCTATAGTATTAGCCCTGGCATAATCTGAGATACTATTGCTAGAGCTCTTATATAATGAGATTGCTGCCAGAATTCGTCACTGTGCTACATGGCACCAAAAGGACAGGTAGATTTTTTTTTACAGGACAAGAAGATTTATGAAGCAACTTATCCCATGAACAAGTAGATGTTTTATTAAATTCCACACCCCTGATACTGGTAGTTTTGAAAACGAGACACCTGTGGGAATCCAGGAGAGGGTAATTTGTGTGGCTCCCACCAGGTTCTGTTACCCAAAATCCCTTGCAAAGCTGAACATTTGTCTAAAAAACACATTACCTCACATTTCTGTGATGGAAAGTTCTGGAATATGAGGAGAGCCACAAACTTCCTTCCACCCAGCACTCCCCAAGTCTCTTGATAAAAATGGTACCTCACTTGTGTAGGTGGGCCAAGTGCCTGCGACTGGGAAGGGCCAAATACGTTTAGAGATTGAGGGAGCAAGTGCAGTTTTGTTTTACACGTTTTTAGACTGACTCTGCTTTTGGCTCCCACACAAGGGATACACTGGGTGGTAGGAAATTTGTGGTTTATTACTGATTCTGGAAGAATATAGCACAGAAGTGCAAGGAAAATGTGTGATAGTCACATTTTGAGATTTGTAGGGCATTGTGGGTAAGAAAACATGTTGGGACCCAGGAGAGACACACCACTCTGTACTCCGCTGAGTGTGTAGTTTTCAAACATATCTAGAGTTAATAGATTGTCCCTAGACAAGAAACGAGCACACTACCAAGCCTTTTACTTCTGTGATGTCCCAAACACTCAGATTGTCCAAAAAAAACTAAGGTTTGTTAAAAAGACCCCACACCCAACCCTAGTTGGTGGCATGCTTTATCATTCAGATCCCACCTGACACACCTAGAATGTCAGGGGTCTGCTTTTTTTTGTGAGTTGAATTCCCAACTGAGAGGAGAAGCACAAAAAATACTTTTTGTAGCTACTCATCATTATTTTTACACACACATACTGGTTGGATTTGGCACGAGGGTGAGTGATAGTTCAATATATAAAATGTTATTAACAAGAGATTTCCCAAAAATGAAATGCACTGTTAGTAACTGAAAGTTAAAAAAACTGAGCCAATGACTCACAGCTCATGAGCTGTAAAGCCGTGTCAAGGCACCAACCGCTTTAAAGTCCATTCACACACCATTCATACGTGACACAACCAAGACCATTCACGCCACTAGCCACAGTCCCAGCACATTACAACACTTACATCAACATACAGCGACATTTAAGGGCCCATCACTTTCATACACCCACATGTCTGACACAGGAATCACACCAGCTGATGGAGTATGTGGACTGGTGTTTGGCTACCAGTATGTGTATTGACCAGCAGCAAGTCACTACTCACACACCGCCAGTCAAGCGCCAGTTCACTCACACCTCCAGCCACGTGTCAGTCCATGCACACCACCTGCCAAGCACCAGCCCATGCACAGCACCAGCCAAGCACCAGTCCATGCACACTGCCAGCCAAGTGCCAGCCCATGCACACCCCCAGCCAAGCGCCAGTCCACTCACACCATCAGCCAAGCACAAGTCCACGCACACCGGCAGCCAAGCACCAGTCCACGCACACTTCCATCACATTTTTTGAACAAAAAAAGAACACAAACCATTGTAAGTAAATACAAAACTACAAACACAACAGTTGTAACTAAATACATCACACTAATTCAAACTGTGAAACTGAACAAAAAATATAAAATGATACAGACCAGGCTATGCTTTCGGGTGCTCTCAAAAATTGTTTTGTGTGTGGTACATTCTAGAACAAGCAGGCACGCACAGCCCAGGTTTAGAAGGACAATTAAGGCCAGACATACAACTCTCCTTTCGCACGCCTCTGCGCATACAGACTCCACATCTCCTACAGGGATTGTTTTTTTTAGGGGCATGGGAGGAATGTGATCAGCAAAGTGGCTATCTTTCAATCTAGCCACATACGTCACCACTCCAATTCCAGGAACACTTGCCCATTCCACTACAACAAGGCTGCCTATCACAGACTCCTGAAACTGAACAAAAGTAATCTTTGACTCAGGAGAACAATCCTTGAACACAACAAAAACATTAAAGGTTGCTAAATGGAAGTGATGGATAGCCATCTTCTTATAACAAATCTAAGCCTTACAAACAGCAGTGTAAGGTTCCAACCTCTGATCTACTCTATCTACACCACTCATGCTTTTTCTAGTATACAATGTGCACAGGTTTGCGTACTTCAGCAACCTGACCCCAAAAGTCACAGGTAAAGTACTTTCATCATGGATGGTAATCGGCAAGTAGACATCCATCCTGTCTGCAAATTTCACTGCGAGCTCGCTGCTAGCAGTTCATCACTACGCAAGGCACTGCCCTCGCTCATGTTTTTCCCCCAAAACTAATTTGGATAACATTTCCTGTTAGAGCAGACTGTGCCACAAGTAACAGTGCCCACTTTGAACAATTCCCTGAAAAAATTCACACCATTGTAGAAGTTATCTAGGTACAAATGGTGACCTTTGTTAAAAAGTCCTCTGCCAAGTTCCCACACAATTTTCTCACTAACTCCGAAAGTGGACAGACAACCATTGGGTCAATAGTGGGAACACTACCAGTTTAGACCTGGAAATTATAGACAAATCCTGTATTACTCTCAGACAACATATACATCTTAATTTCATAATGTGCCCTCTTGCTAGGAATGTACTGCCTAAAAACAAAACGCCTTTGAACAGGACCAAAGACTCATCCACAGCTGTTTCTTTCCCTGGGATACGACCTCTGAAAATTGATCTACAAAGTGATCAAGAACAGGCCAAATCTTAAAAAGACTGTCACAATCAGGGTGAACTTGTGACTACGCTAAAGCATTATCAACAAAATGCAGCATCTGAAGAAGAAGCAAATACCAGTCATGACTCATGATTGCAGGAAATATGGCCGTTGCCATCAAGGGGCTGGTAGACCAATATGAAGGCAGGGACGGCTTCCTTATCAAGCCCATCACAAAAATTAAATCCAAGAACTTCTTCAACTCTTTCAGATTTGTTGGAGTCTACTGGGTAGCTCTAGAGCAGGCTTAAGCCTGGCACTGTTGTCCCTCAAATGCAGTTCAGCATACGAATTAGTCTGCTCAGCAATCTGACCCAAAATATATCATCTATAAGCAACTGAAAGAAAGTTATAGACAAAACATTTTCAGTATTCACTCTACCCCCTGCGACACCAGTAAAAGCAGGCAACGCTGGCTGCACCGTGTTTGGGGCAACCCAGAGTTCAGCTCTTCCAATGGGAAGCCTTTCAGCCCCAAGCTGCAATCCAGATGCCTCTTGCTGCGCTATGGGCATATCAGTGTCCTCCTCTAAAACAGGCCCTTCATCAACACTGAAAGTGGCCTCATCATCAGATGATTCCTCACGGACAGAAAATTCACTGCCAGAATCTTGTACTTCCTCCTCTGCCTAAGGTGCAGAGGCAGTCTCATAATCATGGTCAAAATAAGATTCAAAAAGCACACCACCAACCTGCTGAGGGGTCATCTTGTGGTTAGACATAATCCTTACTAATAAAAGTAACTTTACAAATAAGTCAACAACAGCCAATACTGTGTAAAAAACTAATAAACAAAGTGTGGTTTTATCACAAAGAACTATGGCCCTCATTACAACCCTGGCGGTCCAAGACCGCCAGGGCTGTTTTGGCTGAAGCACCGCCAACAGGCTGACGGTGCTTCAGAGGGGATTACGACCGTGGCGTCGCACCGCCGGGGCCAGCGGTTTCCCGCCAAATTTGCCCCGGCGGTGATAATCCGCCAGGGCAGCGCTGCCCAGGGGATTACGAGTCCCCCTACCGCCAGCCTTTTCCTGGCGGTTTGAACCAGCTGGCGGTACGGGGAGTCGCGTGGCAACTGCACCCGTCGCACGGCCGCAACACCGCCGGCTCCATTTGGAGCCGGCTCCTATGTTGCTGGCGAGATCCCCGCTGGGCCGGCGGGCGGAAACCAGGTTTCCACCTGCCGGCCCAGCGGTGATCTCATAATGACCGCGCGGGGGTGCGGCTGCATTGGCGGCCGCCCGGCGGTCAGGTCTTGGCGGGCTGCTGTAGCCGCCCACCAAGGTCATAATGAGGGCCTATGTACTCAAAAACTATACCACTGACTTGCCAGAGACAGCTAGGCTCACCAACATGTACTCTGCACTGACACAGCAAGCACTAACGACATCACACTAAAAAGGAAAAACAAAATAAAATTGCACATAAGATAACACAATACACATTGTGCACAAATCCAAGGAGAATTTCACACACATTAAACCATAAGCTAAATATGCTGCTATTTATACACCATTTACAAAAACTCATTTATGCATGGCAAGGATACTCATTTAGAGTAAACAATACAAAAAAGTTTTCTCACCAAAAACATGCAACTATGCAAGCTGTCGATGTACCACAGCTGGAACGGCAAGCAAAGTCACAGCAAAGGAATCAAAAGCATTGCACTAGGATAAAAAGGAAAAAGAAAACATTATGTTCACAAATGCAAATTATGCACCAGTTCACACACCCCCCACCACCAAACATTCAGAAACTTTCCCTGGTTTCTAGTGATTTTCTGCACCCCCTGGGGGCGGATGGGCCTAAAAAAGTAGGCTGATCTATTCCAAAGGGGGCAGAAATGGTCAAAATACATGCTCCCCAAAGAGGAGCGACCCTTGCCCAAGCGGCCGCTCCCTAAACACACAAATAGTGATTCTAAACAAATTCCTGGTGTTTCATAGTTTCTGCCTCCTGTGGGGGGCAGATGGGCCTAAGCTAAAAAGGACAATCGGCCCCCAACGGGGGCAGACACGGCCAAAATACATGTCCCCCAAAAGGGAATGATCCTTGCCCAATGGGCCCTCCTCAGAACTACAAATAATTATTCTACATAAATTCCTGGCGTCTAGTGGTTTCTAACCTCAAGGGGGGGCAGAAATGGTCAAAATAAATGTCCCCCAAAGGGGAGCAACCCTTGCCCAAGGGCCGGCTCCCCAAATACTCAAATATTTATCCAAAGAAATCCCAGGAGTCTGGTGGTTTTGGTCCCCCTTGGTGGCAGATGGGCCTCAAATAAAGCAGCTGATCTGCTGCCCTCAAGTGGGGCAGAAACAGCCAAATGCCCCCCAAAGGGGAGAGACCCTTGCCCAAGGGACAGCTCCACAAACACACAAATATCACCCAAAAGAAATCCCTTGTGTCTAGTGGTTTCTGCCCCACTTAAGGCAGATGGTCCTAAAATAAAGAGGCCAATCTGCCCCCAAAGGGGGCAAAAATGGCCAAAGTAAATGTCCCCCAAAGGGGAGCAACCCTTGACAAAGGGGCAGCTCCTCAACAGTACAAACAAAACATCCCTGGGGTCTAGTGGGCATTCCTGCTCACAGCGTGAATGCTCAAAGAGACATCAGAGGAAAGGAAAACCTTTTCCTTTCC
Source organism: Pleurodeles waltl (assembly GCF_031143425.1). Taxonomy (NCBI): domain Eukaryota; kingdom Metazoa; phylum Chordata; class Amphibia; order Caudata; family Salamandridae; genus Pleurodeles; species Pleurodeles waltl. The sequence goes on from NC_090446.1 coordinate 805,930,879, forward strand.
CCCAATGCCTCTTTGTACTTTGTAAACCCCCTGCCCCAGGAGAAACTTACCTGTTTCCCCTCCAGTGCGCTGGAAGCAAATAGCTTCCAGTGCATCACAGCAACTCCTTTTGAAGTTGGAGCGCTGTGCGCACCAATGTCATCAGATGCCACTGGAGGGAGTTGGAGGGGGCAGCAGAAGTGCTTCTGCTGCCATCCCTTCTGTGGGATGCACAAAGGCGGCCCATGGGAGGAGTGCCAGTGCTTCCCCCATGGGTGGATGCTAAGGCGGCCAAGAGCTGTCCTTCGCGCACACCGGCCATGTCGTTGGACAGCTCGCTGCCGTCCGCTGCACGGAATGAGTTAAACCTGTTTTATTTTTCTCAGTGTCTGCCTTGGATGGTATTTATTTTGAGTGTGGGTCTGATTTTTGTTTTTTTATTCACCAATGAAGCAAATCAAACCACACGTTCCAGATAAAGGCCAGACTCCATCACTGTGTGATCTTTTGGGGAGCCCCCTGATTATCCCTTGAACTCTTTCTGGTAGAAACAATAGCATTGAGTAGATTTATACACCGCTGCCAGGAAGGTTTAGAAAAGAGCAGTTTGGTGGGTAAGTAGTAGAGGTGGGTGAGGTGCTAAAGGGCTCAAACCAGGGCCCTGCCAAAAATGAGCCGAGTGAGGCCTTCATGTGGCTCTTGCCAACCACACCCTAACCTCATGCCCCAAGAATGAAATCCATGTAGTGTATGAATTACATCTGTAGACAAGCTTGTCATTAAACTGATACTTTATTTGACAAAGTTGAAACTTTTGTAAAAACAATGTCTAAGAGTTTGTCTATTTTACTGCTGCTCTGTTGCAACTTTGCATCTCCATGGGATCTTCTGTTCATGTTGTTCACATCTTTACAGTCCTTCCCGTTTGAGCCTTTTTTCAGTTGACTGATCTTAACTTTCGTTCTTATAAAGCGTGGTTTCTGGTGGCAATTACTTCAGCACCGAAGTTGGGTGAACTCTCTGCTCTCCTTTGTCTCCTCCTTTTCTGATATTTTCAAATGAGGCTGTAATTGAGACTACTGATTTTTCTTTCCATTAAGATGCTTTTTAAATGTAATTTGTCTTAGGGAATTATTCTTCTAACTTTTTTTACATATCCTCCTTCTAAAGAAGTCAAATTTGTAAGTTTGTTAACCCCTTGCTGCCAGGCCATTTTCCCTCCTGTGCCAAACCTTTTTTTGGCTATTTGGGGTAGTTGGAGCTTAGGCCATCATAACTTTTTGTCCACATAAGCTATCCATGTCAAATTTGCGTCCTATTTTTTCCAACATCTTAGGGATTGTAGAGATACCCTGAGTTTGTGGGTTTCCCTGGAGCGAACCCAGCATGTGCTTTTTTCCCTTAAAATTGGATCAACAAACGGCTTGCAGTGCTAAAATCACCATCTTCCCAGATTTCAGGAACAGGCAGACTTGAATCAGAAAAACACATTTTTTAACACAATTATGGCATTTTACTGGGACATACCCCATTTCTACTATTTTTTGTGTTTTCAGACTCCTTCCAGTTAGTGACAGAAATGGGTGTGAAACCAATGCTGGATCCTGGCCAGCTAATCATTTCTGTAAAGTAGACACAATTCTGAATTCAGCAAGGGGTCATTTGTGTAGATCTTTCAAGGTTTTCCTCCAGAAAGTACCAGCTAAAATAAAAAATATTGACATTGAGGTGAAAAGAAGAGCCATTTCTGTCCATGTTTTTTTCTACAACTTTTTCCAGCTGTGGCAGATTTTTTAAAGCAATATACCGTTATGTCTGCTGAACTGGAGTGAAAAATAGGTATCAAGGAAACCTTTGTATTTCCAAAATAGGCACAAGATAAGGTGTTGAGAAGCAGTGGTTATTTGCACATCTATGAATTCCGGGGTCCCCATACTAGCATGTGAATTACAGGGCATTTCTCAAATTGACTTTTTATTTTCACACTGTGTTACATGTGTAAGGAAAAAATGTAGAGAAAGACAAGGGGCAATAACAATTATTATTCTATTCTGTATTCCCTCTAGTTTCCTGATAAAAATGGTACCTCACTTGTGTGGGTAGGCCTAGTGCCGGCGACAGGAAATGCAATATGGACACATCACATTTTTACATTGAAATCTGACGTGTTTTTTTAAAGTGCCTTGCTGTGGATTTTGGCATCCAGCTCAGCCGGCACATATGGAAACCTACCAAACCTGTGCACTTTTGAAAACTAGACACCTAGGGGAATCCAGGATGTGGTGACTTGTGGGGCTCTCACCAGGTTATGTTACCCAGAATCCTTTGCAAACCTCAAAATTTGGCAAAAAAACACTTTTCCCTCACATTTCGGTGCTGCAAAGCTCTGGAATCTGAGAGGAGCCACAAACTTCTTTCCACCCAGTATTCCCCCAAGTCTTCCAGTAAAAATGGTACCTTACTTGTGTGGGTAGGCCTAGTGCCCATGACAGGAAATGCCCAAAAACACAATGTGGACACATCACATTTTCCCAACGGAAACTGACCTGTTTTTTGCAAAGTGCCCAGCTGTGGATTTTGGCCTCCATCTCAGCCGGCACCTAGGGAAACCTAGAAAACCTTTACATTTTTAAAACTGAACACCTAGGGGAACCCAGGATGGGGTAACTTGTGGCGCTCTCACCTGGTTTTGTTACCCAGAATCCTTCGCAAACCTCAAAATTTGGCAAAAAAACACTTTTTCCTCTCATTTCGGTGCTGCAAAGTTCTGGAATCCGAGAAAAGCCACCACCGTACTTCTACCCAGCATTCCCCCACATCTCTCAATAAAAACTGTACCTCACTTGTGTGGGTAGGCCTAGTGCCCGCGACAGGAAATGCCCAAAAACACAATATGGACACATCAAAATTATCAATTATAAAACTACCTTTGCAGGGGGGGCGGAGGGGCACCTGCATTTTTGGTCCTGGGCTCAGCAGCCATCTAGGGAAACCTACCAAACCCAAACATTTCTGAAAACTAGACACCCGAGGGAGTCCAGAGAGGTGTGACTTGCGTGGATCTCCCAGTGTTTTCTTCCCCAGAATCCTCAGCAAACCTCAAATTTATCTAAATAATTCACATTTTCCCCACATTTCTGTGGGGGATCACCGCACCAGCACAAATTTCCAAGCACCCAGTGTTCCCCTCTGTCTCCCAATAAAAATGATACTTCACTTGTGTAGGTGGGCCAAGTGCCTGTGACAGGGAAGAGCCAAAAACATGTCAAAATTGAAGGGGAACCAAAGCGGGTTCAAAAGGGCAGGTTGAAAAAAAAACATTTTTAGGCTGACAAGTGGGGCAGAATTTTTATCGGTATAGATGAGACAAAGCTTAATGGTAGGAATTTTGTGGATTCCTGCGGATTCCGGAAGGTTCCATCATAAAAATGTGGGAAGAATGTGTGATTTCAAGCAAAGTTGGAGGTTTGAAGGGCATTGTGGGTAAGACAATGGTACGGAGTGCATATGAAGCACACCACCCTGGACTCACCCAGATGTTTCGTTTTCAGATGTGTCTAGGTCTCGTAGATTTGTCTAGATAGCTGCATCCCAAAGTCCAAAAAGTTCAGCCCTCACCATTCCAAGTGGGATGATTTTGAGAGTTAGCCAAGCTCTCATGGCCCTAATGTAAAATCAAAACCCAAAATAATTAAATGTCCTCTTGCTTGCCGTTGGTAAGTTTTTTAGTGTGCAGTGGGGAGAGCTGAAAGACTGTTACCGCCTTCAGTTGGGGTGGGTGCATATCGATGCCCATACTGGTTGGTGGCCACCACCCCACTATTTTTTTTCTTTCAATTCCCTGGCATCTAGTAGGCTTTCTGTCCCCCCGGGTAGTGGATTGGTGGTGATTGCCCCATCTGCCCACCTGTGGGCATAACAACTTTTTCCCCATTTATTTGGGGTGTGGGTATGGGCATACCCTCACCCTCTTTTTTTGAAAAAAAATCTTCCCTGGTGTCTAGTGGGCTTTCTGCCCAGCTTGGGGGCAGATTGACATTACAAAATAGGCCGAAGGGGGCAGAAGTGGCCAACAGTAATGGCCTAAAATAAACTTACCCCTCGGGGGAGTGACCCCATAGGCAAGGATCGCTCCCATTGCGTGAAACTGATGCAAAAATAAATAAATCCTGGAGTCTAGTGGTTTCTGCCCCCCTTGGAGGCAGATTGGCCTGAAAAAAATAGGCCAATCTGCCCCCAAGGTGGGCATAAATGGCCTAAAATAAAATTGCCCCCTTATCAATAGACAACAAACAAACAAACTCCCTAGTGTCTAGTGGGCATTTCTGCAGCACAATCACTATGCGATCGTGCTGCAGAAATGCTCAGAGAGACATGAAAGGAAAGACTTTCCTTTCCTTTCATGCGTCTCCGATCTCCCTCACCCCCGATTGGCAGAGAAATGAAAGCATTTCTCTTCCAATGGGGGCCACCTGTGATGATGAGACGTCACTGGGGTGCTCGGGTGACAGGGGAAGTGCTTCCCCTGTCATCCCTGCCCCCTTGGCCCATAGGGGGAGCGCTAGCAGTGCTGGGCCACCAGACGTAACCACTACGTCAGTGGCCCCGAAGGGGTTAAATGTTAAACATGCCTTATCTATTCTCTTCACACATGCAGTATGTTCAGGAAGACAGACTCTCTGTTTGTTACATTTGGACTTTCTGTACAGGCTATAAAGGCTTCTTAATGAACTTTGAGTCAGGTAACCAAGGAAACTATTAGATTGGCTTATTTAAGTCAAGTAGAGGCAATTTCAGAAAGTGTGCAAGGTTGTTCAACCAGATCAGTGGCAACATCTGGGGCTAAGATTCAAGGAGTTTCTTTGGAACAGATCTGTAGGGACGCTACTTGGACCTCAGGCCACACCTTCACAGAACATTATAGACTTCAAAATGTATAAGGGTTACAGAAGAATTTTGGTGTGGGATTAATACAGTCTGCAATCATGTGAATATTATCTACTCTGATTATGGGTTGTTGATTTTTATAGCAATTAACAAATTAGTTAGGAATTGCATTATATTTCTGTTTATGGTGTTATTTTGAGGCAAAGGCCTGTTGTTACCTCGTAAAGTAATTACTGAAATGAAGATAAGGGACGCAGTGGTAATTGCTTGATTACTTACTGGTAATCTTAATTTCTCATGAAGTAATGACTGGCATGAAGACAAATTGGAATAAGAGTAATGAAAATTACCAGTAAGTAATCAGGCCATTAAATGAAACCTATAAATGGTTACAAGTTACGTCTGTGTGTTTTACACAAACAATTACAGGTACACTGAGTACCGACAATAGTTATTATGTACCGCCTCATGAATCAAGATGCACCACAACTTGGGCAGAGCTCACATTTGTGGCAGTGCATCACAAGACACACTTTGGCATATAATTTATTTCATCCCAGCCATAGGAGGCACAGTGCTGGCTATCTAACTTAGGCATGAGCACACCAACAATTGTTTATTAAGTCGATATAGCCACCCAAGCCATTCTTAACCTTCGGGGCCTCAGTGCTTTAAACGGAAATATAAAAGTGCAGGTACTCTCTGTTCAGTGTATCTGTTTGCTCCTTAGAAGTTCTGGTACTCTCCCATTAAATGTATTGCAACACAGCTAAAAAGTGCCAGTACTCTCCCTTTCAAATGAAAGAAGTGCAAGTACTGAGTACCGGTCAGTACCTGCTCATTTAAAGCACTGGGGGGCCTGGAATAATCTGAATTGTCACACTTGTAGGAGTGCGATAGTTAGTAGTTATGTTGGTAGTGTCATTGGCAGCGCTGCCAGGGGCAATGGGTGGTGCAAGCTGCAGTGGGCTCCTGACAAGGGCCCTGCCACTTATTTTTTCACAAATTAAGCACTGAGCAGGTGGTACTTTTGTAGCTGCGGTTGTGAAAATGAGTACAGATATTTTTGTCTCCTTGCAGCTCCGAGAAGGCACATTATTTTATTTCCACTCTCTGAAATGCTGGAATAGAGCTAGTTATTTTTGTAACTAAGAAACATTGTAGAGTAGGCATATATGAAAAAGTAAGTGTTGTATTTGCCAGCTTTTCCATGCATTACTTGTTTGGTTAACAGCAAATTTTGTAGGCAGACTTATCACTGATTTCTTTTAAAAGATTAAATTGTTATGGAAACAATTGACAAAGTGCACTTGTTTATTCCAGTCCCGCAAATACTTAGTGAGCTTAAGCTTCTACAAATGATCCAGAATTTACAGACCATGTGATGTTAAACTATGCACTGAAGCTTATTTAAGGGATAAAAATGGTTTTTAATGAAGTAATGACTGAAAACAATCATACAGTTATAAATGCCTCAAAAACCACCCTTCACAAATCAAATCCGTTCTGCATTTCAGGTGAGTTAAGCAATTTATAATTACCAGTATTCAAAAAAGTTGCAAAATTTATTTATGCTAGTTTTGCGCATTTTAATTTCCAGAAGGCATTTGCTAAATTGGGAGTCAGATTCTGAATTACAGATTGAGTTTACAATTCAGGACTTCATCTTTGCGCAGCCTACATTGCGTGCTCCTGGCACAGACTGTGACAGCGGATATTCTTGAAAAATAAAGGTCTCACTCCAACTGAGAACTTGAGCATGTAGCGGGACAGCACATTGTTGACAGTTAGGATGACAGTGTCATACTACCACTCCGCTGTTTAATGGAGAGGGATTGGCAGCTATTAGAGGTGAACCTTGGGAACCACTTAGTAGGTACCTGGAGTGACTGACTGCACCCACAGGCAGTTGCGGCTCGCTGCACTCCGAAGGGGTGGGACGGCACGTGCTCAGGGGAGGGGGGACAAAAACATTTAATAAAAAATAAAATAAAAAATAAAAACTTAGCTGCTCCTCCACTGTGCTGCTCTTATTTCCCTCGTCACAGCAGGCACAGGCTCCCAGCCTGCCCTGAGGCCAATCCTGACGCTGCTCAGAGCAGTGTTAGGATTGGCTGGGAGCGCCCATCCAGGGCACTCCCAGGCAGACTGGGAGCCTGTGCCTTTTCTCTCCAGCCTGGAAACACAGTGCTGGGCTGGAGAGAGCACAGTGCGCATGTGTGTATGGCCGGGCCGAGACGGCCGGCCAAACACACATGTGCACTGAAGGCAGTGCACAGTGCACTCCCATCAGTGCTCATCACCCCCATGGCACAGTTTATTATTGTTTTGTTGTGAAAGGCTTGCAGCTGCTGCTGCTCGCGGAGGGAGGCAACACTCCTCCGCCATTACGGAGGAGCTGCCCCTGCCCATGGGGTATACCTATGGGATCCTTATTACCAGTGGCGGAATTAAACCCCTGCAAAGTACCTGGAGTGAGCCCCATGCCCCCTGGACCCAGTCAGGGGCCTGTTGTCTGTGCACAGTGTACTGTGCTGTGGGGCCCCCAGGAGCTTAGGCCTCCTCCCACATCGCAGGGGCTGCGGGGGCTGAGGGGGCCTTTGTTACATCACTGCTTAGTACCCCGATACAGAATTCCAAGAGAACATGGGGAGTGTGGGGTACACCTCCCGACTGCTTATTTAATCCCCTCGCTGCCAGGCCTTTTCCCCCTCTGGTGCCAGGCCTTTTTTTGGCTATTTGGGGCAGTTTGCGCTTAGGCCGGCATAACTTTTTGTCCACATAAACTACCCACGCCAAATTTGCATCCTTTTTTTCCAACACCCTAGGGATTCTAGAGGTACCCAGAGTTTGTGGGTTCCCCTGAAGGAGACCAAGAAATTAGCCAAAATACAGTGAAAATTTCATTTTTGTTTTAAAAAAGGGAATAAAAGGGCTGCAGAAGAAGGCTTGTGTTTTTTTCCCTAATAAATGGCATCAACAAAGGGTGTGCGGTGCTAAAATCACCATCTTCCCAGCTTTCAGGAACAGGCAGACTTGAATCAGAGAACCCAATTTTTCAACACAATTTTGGCATTTTAGTGGGACATACCACATTTTTATGATTTTTTGCGCTTCCAGCCTCCTTCCAGTTAGTTACAGACATGGGTGTGAAACCAATGCTGCATCCTGGAAAGCTAAACATTTTTGAAAAGTAGACGAAATTCTGAATTTGGCAAGGGGTAATTTGTTCAGATCCTACAAGGGTTTCCTACAAAAAATAACAGCTGAAATGAACAAATATTGAAATTGAGGTGAAAAAAACAGCCATTTTCCCCCACGTTTTACTCTGTAACTTTTCCCTGCGATGTCAGATTTTTGAAAGCAAGCAAGAACCCTAGGTACCCAGATCCAATAAATGAGCTGCACCTTGCAATGGGTTTTCATTCTATACCGGGTATACAGCAATTCATTTGCTGAAATATAAAGAGTGAAAAATAGGTATCAAGAAAATCTTTATATTTCCAAAATGGGCACAAGATAAGGTGCTGGGAAGCAGTGGTTATTTGCACATCTCTGAATTCCGGGATGCCCATACTAGCATGTGAATTACAGGCCATTTCTCAAATAGACGTCTTTTTTGCACACTGTAGGAAGTTGGCTCTGTATGCACTATTTCAAAGTAAGGAATAGTATGCACAGAGTCCAAGGGTTCCCCTTAGAGGTAAGATAGTGGCAAAAAGAGATAATACTAATGCTCTATTTTGTGGTAGTGTGGTCGAGCAATAGGCTTATCAAAGGAGTAGTGTTAAGCATTTGTTGTACATACACACAGGCAATAAATGAGGAACACACACTCAGAGACAAATCCAGGCCAATAGGTTTTGTTATAGAAAAATATCTTTTCTTAGTTTATTTTAAGAACCACAGGTTCAAATTCTACATGTAATATCTCATTTGAAAGGTATTGCAGGTAAGTACTTTAGGAACTTTGAATAATCACAGTAGCATATATACTTTTTACATAAAACACAATAAGCTGTTTTAAAAGTGGACACAGTGCAATTTTCACAGTTCCTGGGGGAGGTAAAGTAATGTTAGTTTTTGCAGGTAAGTAAACCACCTACGAGGTTAAGATTGGGGTCCAAGGTAGCCCACCGTTGGGGGTTCAGAGCAACCCCAAAGTCACCACACCAGCAGCTCAGGGCCGGTCAGGTGCAGAGTTCAAAGTGGTGCTCAAAACACATAGGCTTCAATGGAGAGAAGGGGGTGCCCCGGTTCCAGTCTGCCAGCAGGTAAGTATCCGCGTCTTCAGAGGGCAGACCAGGGGGGTTTTGTAGGGCACCGGGGGACACACAAGCTTACACAAAAAGTACACCCTCAGCGGCACTGGGGCGGCCGGGTGCAGTGCAGAAACAAGCGTCGGGTTTCCAATGTAAATCAATGGGAGACCAAGGGGTCTCTTCAGCGGTGCAGGCAGGCAAAGGGGGGGCTCCTCGGGGTAGCCACCACCTGGGCACGGGAGAGGGCCTCCTGGGGGTCACTCCTGCACTGAAGTTTAGATCCTTCAGGTGCTGGGGGCTGCGGGTGCAGGGTCTTTTCCAGTCGTCGGGATTTTTAGAGTCAGGCAGTCGCGGTCAGGGGGAGCCTCTGGATTCCCTCTGCAGGCGTCGCTGTGGGGGCTCAGGGGGGACAACTTTGGTTACTCACAGTCTCGGAGTCGCCGGAGGGTCCTCCCTGAGGTGTTGTTTCTCCACCAGTCGAGTCGGGGTCGCCGGGTGCAGTGTTGCAAGTCTCACGCTTCTTGCGGGGATTGCAGGGGTCTTTAAATCTACTCCTCTGTAACAAAGTTGCAGTCTTTTTGGAGCAGGTCCGCTGTCCTCAGGAGTTTCTTGGTCTCTTGGAAGCAGGGCAGTCCTCTGAGGATTCAGAGGTCGCTGATCCTGGAGAAAGCGTTGCTGGAGCAGGTTTCTTTAGAAGGCAGGAGACAGGCCAGTAGGACTGGGGCCAAAGCAGTTGGTGTCTTTTTTCTTCTTCTGCAGGGGTTTTCAGCTCAGCATTCTTCTTCTTCGGTAAGTTGCAGGAATCTAAATTCTTAGGTTATGGGGAGCCCTTAAATACTAAATTTAAGGGCGTGTTTAGGTCTGGGGGGTTAGTAGCCAATGGCTACTAGCCCTGAGGGTGGGTACACCCTCTTTGTGCCTCCTCCCAAGGGGAGGGGGTCACATTCCTATCCCTATTTGGGGAATCCTCCATCTGCAAGATGGAGGATTTCTAAAAGTTAGAGTCACTTCAGCTCAGGACACCTTAGGGGATGTCCTGACTGGCCAGTGACTCCTCCTTGTTATTCTCATTATCTCCTCCGGCCTTGCCGCCAAAAGTGGGGCCGTGGCCGGAGGGGGCGGGCAACTCCACTAGCTGGAGTGCCCTGCGGTGCTGGAACAAAGGGGGTAAGCCTTTGAGGCTCACCGCCAGGTGTTACAGCTCCTGCCTGGGGGAGGTGATAGCATCTCCACCCAGTGCAGGCTTTGTTACAGGCCACAGAGTGACAAAGGCACTCTCCCCATGTGGCCAGCAACATGTCTCGAGTGTGGCAGGCTACTAGAACCAGTCAGCCTACACGGGTAGTTCTAAGGTGCCCTCTGGAGTGTATTTTACAATAAAATGTGCACTGGCATCAGTGTGCATTTATTGTGCTGAGAAGTTTGATACCAAACTTCCCAGTTTTCAGTGTAGCCATTATGGTGCTGTGGAGTCCGTGTTTGACAGACTCCCAGACCATATACTCTTATGGCTACCCTACACTTACAATGTCTAAGGTTTGGCTTAGACACTGTAGGGGCACAGTGCTCATGCACTGGTGCCCTCACCTATGGTATAGTGCACCCTGCCTTAGGGCTGTAAGGCCTACTAGAGGGGTGACTTATCTATACTGCATAGGCAGTGTGAGGTTGGCATGGCACCCTGAGGGGAGTGCCATGTCGACTTACTCGTTTTGTTCTCACCAGCACACACAAGCTGGCAAGCAGTGTGTCTGTGCTGAGTGAGGGGTCCCTAGGGTGGCATAAGATATGCTGCAGCCCTTAGAGACCTTCCCTGGCATCAGGGCCCTTGGTACCAGGGGTACCAGTTACAAGGGACTTATCTGGATGCCAGGGTGTGCCAATTGTGGAATCAAAAGTACAGGTTAGGGAAAGAACACTGGTGCTGGGGCCTGGTTAGCAGGCCTCAGCACACTTTCAATTCAAAACATAGCATCAGCAAAGGCAAAAAGTCAGGGGGTAACCATGCCAAGGAGGCATTTCCTTACACAACTCCCCCCCCCCCAAACGAAAGAGGATGAGAGTAACCTTTCCCAAGAGAGTCTTCATTTTCTAAGTGGAAGAACCTGGAAAGGCCATCTGCATTGGCATGGGCAGTCCCAGGTCTGTGTTCCACTATAAAGTCCATTCCCTGCAGGGAGATGGACCACCTCAACAGTTTTGGATTTTCACCTTTCATTTGCATCAGCCATCTGAGAGGTCTGTGGTCAGTCTGAACTAGGAAGTGAGTACCAAAGAGGTATGGCCTCAGCTTCTTCAGGGACCAAACCACAGCAAAGGCCTCCCTCTCAATGGCACTCCAATGCTGCTCCCTGGGGAGTAACCTCCTGCTAATGAAAGCAACAGGCTGGTCAAGGCCATCATCATTTGTTTGGGACAAAACTGCCCCTATCCCATGTTCAGAGGCATCTGTCTGCACATTGAACTGCTTGGAGTAATCTGGAGCTTTTAGAACTGGTGCTGTGCACATTGCTTTTTTCAGGGTGTCAAAGGCCTGTTGGCATTCTACAGTCCAGTTTACTTTCTTGGGCATTTTCTTGGAGGTGAGTTCTGTGAGGGCTGTCACAATGGATCCATATCCCTTCACAAACCTCCTATAGTACCCAGTCTAGCCAAGGAATGCCCTGACTTGAGTCTGGGTTTTTGGAGCTGCCCAGTCCAAAATAGTCTGGATCTTAGGCTGGAGTGGCTGAACTTGGCCTCCACCTACAAGGTGTCCCAAGTAAACCACAGTTCCCTGCCCTATCTGGCATTTGGATGCCTTGATAGAGAGGCCTGCAGATTGCAGAGCCTTCAAAACCTTCTTCAGGTGGACCAGGTGATCCTGTCAGTTGGAGATAAAGACAGCAATATCGTCAAGATAAGCTGCACTAAAGGACTCCAAGCCAGCAAGGACTTGATTCACCAACCTTTGGAAGGTGGCAGGGGCATTCTTTAAACCAAAGGGCATAACAGTGAACTGATAATGCCCATCAGGTGTGGAGAATGCTGTCTTTTGTTTCGCTCCAGGTGCCATTTTGATTTGCCAGTACCCTGCTGTTAAGTCAAAGGTACTTAAGAATTTGGCAGCACCTAATTTGTCTATCAGCTCATCAGCTCTAGGAATGGGATGGGCATCTGTCTTGGTGACAGAATTAAGTCCTCTGTAGTCCACACAAAACCTCATCTCTCTCTTTCCATCTTTGGTGTGAGGTTTGGGGACTAAGACCACTGGGCTAGCCCAGGGGCTGTCAGAGTGCTCAATTACTCCCAATTCCAGCATCTTGTGGACTTCCACCTTGATGCTTTCCTTAACTTGATCAGACTGTCTGAATATTTTGTTCTTGACAGGCATGCTGTCTCCTGTGTCCACATCATGGGTACACAGGTGTGTCTGACCAGGGGTTAGGGAAAAGAGCTCAGCAAACTGCTGCAGGACTTTCCTACAGTCAGATTGCTGTTGGCCAGAGAGGGTGTCTGAATAGATCACTCCATCTACTGAGCCATCATTAGGGTTTGATGACAGAAAATCAGGGAGAGGCTCACTCTCAGCTTCCTGATCCTCATCTGTTACCATTAACAGATTTACATCAGCCCTGTCATGGAAGAGCTTAAGGCGGTTCACATGGATCACCCTCTTGGGGCTCCTGCTTATGCCCAGGTCCACCAGGTAGGTGACCTGACTCTTCCTCTCTAGCACTGGGTAAGGGCCACTCCATTTGTCCTGAAGTGCCCTGGGAGCCACAGGCTCCAAAACCCAGACTTTCTGCCCTGGTTGAAATTCAACCAGTGCAGCCTTTTGGTCATACCAAAACTTCTGGAGCTGTTGGCTGGCCTCAAGGTTTTTACTTGCCTTTTCCATGTACTCTGCCATCCTTGAGCGAAGGCCAAGTACATAGTCCACTATGTCTTGTTTAGGCTCATGAAGAGGTCTCTCCCAGCCTTCTTTCACAAGAGCTAGTGGTCCCCTTACAGGATGGCCAAACAGAAGTTCAAAGGGTGAGAATCCTACTCCCTTCTGAGGCACCTCTCTGTAAGCGAAGAGCAGACATGGCAAGAGGACATCCCATCTTCTTTTGAGTTTTTCTGGGAGCCCCATGATCATGCCCTTTAATGTCTTGTTGAATCTCTCAACAAGGCCATTAGTTTGTGGATGATAGGGTGTAGTGAATTTATAAGTCACTCCACACTCATTCCACATGTGTTTCAGGTATGCTGACATGAAGTTGGTACCTCTGTCAGACACCACCTTCTTAGGGAAGCCCACTCTGGTAAAGATACCAATGAGGGCCTTGGCTACTGCAGGGGCAGTAGTCGACCTAAGGGGAATAGCTTCAGGATACCTAGTAGCATGATCCACTACTACTAGGATGTACATATTTCCTGAGGCTGTGGGAGGTTCAAGTGGACCCACTATGTCCACACCCACTCTTTCAAAGGGGACCCCCACCACTGGAAGTGGAATGAGGGGGGCCTTTGGATGTCCACCTGTCCTACCACTGGCTTGACAGGTGGTACAGGAGACACAAAACTCCTTAACTTTCTGGGACATATTGGGCCAGTAGAAGTGGTTGACTAGTCTCTCCCACGTCTTGGTTTGTCCCAAATGCCCAGCAAGGGGAATATCATGGGCTAAGGTCAGAATGAACTCTCTGAACTCCTGAGGCACTACCACTCTCCTAGTGGCACCAGGTTTGGGATCTCTTGCCTCAGTGTACAGGAGCCCATCTTCCCAATAGACCCTATGTGTTCCAGTTTTCTTGCCATTGGACTCTTCAGCAGCTTGCTGCCTAAGGCCTTCAAGAGAGGGACAGGTTTCTTGCCCCTTACACAACTGCTCCCTTGAGGGTCCCCCTGGGCCTAAGAGCTCAACCTCATAAGGTTCTAACTCCATAGGCTCAGTTCCCTCAGAGGACAGAACTTCTTCCTGAGAAGAGAGGTTCTCTTTTTGTTGTTGTGTTGCAGCTGGTTTCCCAGCTGACTTTCCTGTTCTCTTGGTAGGCGGGGCCCTTTTTCCAGACTCTAGCTCTACTTTTTCACCCTGAGCCTTGCACTGTGCCCTTGTCTTGACACACACCAGTTCAGGGATACCCAGCATGGCTGCATGGGTTTTCAGTTCTACCTCAGCCCATGCTGAGGACTCCAGGTCATTTCCAAGCAAACAGTCTACTGGGATATTTGAGGAGACCACCACCTGTTTCAGGCCATTGACCCCTCCCCACTCTAAAGTTACCATAGCCATGGGATGCACTTTAGTCTGATTGTCAGCGTTGGTGACTGGATAAGTTTGTCCAGCCAGGTATTGACCAGGGGAAACCAGTTTCTCTGTCACCATGGTGACACTGGCACCTGTATCCCTCAGGCCTTCTACACTTGTCCCATTAATTAAGAGCTGCTGCCTGTATTTTTGCATGTTAGGAGGCCAGGCAGCCAGTGTGGCTAAATCCACCCCACCCTCAGAGACTAATGTAGCTTCAGTGTGACACCTGATTTGCTCTGGGCACACTGTTGATCCCACTTGGAGACTGGCCATTCCAGTTTTAGCTGGAGTGGAGTTAGAAGTGGTACTGTTCTTGGGACAGGCCTTGTCTCCAGTTTGGTGTCCAGGCTGATTACAGCTACGAAACCAGGCCTTTTTGGGATCAAAGTTTTTACCCTTGTACCCAAAATTGTTTTGTGAAGAGGCTCTGGGCCCACCCTCCTGTGCAGGTTTTTGGGGGCCTGTAGAAGACTCTTTACTATTTTTGTTTTTGGCTGTCTCACCACCCTTCCCCTGGGGAGGTTTTGTGACCCCTTTCTTTTGGTCACCCCGTGTGGAAGTCTTGGACACCCTAGTCTTGACCCAATGGTCCGACTTCTTTCCCAATTCTTGGGGAGAAATTGGTCCTAGGTCTACCAGATGCTGATGCAGTTTATCATTGAAACAATTACTTAATAGGTGTTCTTTCACAAATAAATTGTACAGCCCATCATAATTACTTACACCACTGCCTTGAATCCAACCATCTAGCGTTTTTACTGAGTAGTCTACAAAGTCAACCCAGGTCTGGCTCGAGGATTTTTGAGCCCCCCTGAATCTAATCCTATACTCCTCAGTGAAGAATCCAAAGCCCTCAATCAGGGTACCCTTCATGAGGTCATAAGATTCTGCATCTTTTCCAGAGAGTGTGAGGAGTCTATCCCTACACTTCCCTGTGAACATTTCCCAAAGGAGAGCACCCCAGTGAGATTTGTTCACTTTTCTGGTTACACAAGCCCTCTCAAAAGCTGTGAACCATTTGGTGATGTCATCACCATCTTCATATTTAGTTACAATCCCTTTAGGGATTTTCAACATGTCAGGAGAATCTCTGACCCTAGTTATGTTGCTGCCACCATTGATGGGTCCTAGGCCCATCTCTTGTCTTTCCCTTTCTATGGCTAGGATCTGTTTTTCCAAAGCCAATCTTTTGGCCATCCTGGATAACTGGATGTCCTCTTCACTGGAGTTATCCTCAGTGATTTCAGAGATGTTGGTCCCTCCTGTGAGGGAAGCAGCATCTCTGACTATTATGTTTGGAGTCAGGGCTTGAGAGGCCCTGTTCTCCCTAAATAGGACTGGTAGGGGGGAATCTCCTTCCAAGTCACTATCATCATCCTCTGTGTTGCCATCCTCAGAGGGGTTGGCCTTTTCAAACTCTGCCAACAGCTCCTGGAGCTGTAGTTTGGAAGGTCTGGGGCCCATTGTTATTTTCTTTATTTTACAGAGTGACCTTAGCTCCCTCATCTTAAGATGGAGGTAAGGTGTGGTGTCGAGTTCCACCACATTCACATCTGTACTAGACATAATGCTTCTAAAAGTTGGAATACTTTTTAAGAATCTAAAAACTAGTTCTAGAATCTAATTCAAACTTTTACCAAACTTTTAAACTCTAAAAGCAATGCTAACAGGGACTAACACAAGGCCCTAGCAGGACTTTAAAGAATTTAGAAAAATAGCTCAAATTGCAAAAATCAATTTCTAATGAAAATTTTTGGAATTTGTCGTGTGATCAGGTATTGGCTGAGTAGTCCAGCAAGTGCAAAGTCTTGTACCCCACCGCTGATCCACCAATGTAGGAAGTTGGCTCTGTATGCACTATTTCAAAGTAAGGAATAGTATGCACAGAGTCCAAGGGTTCCCCTTAGAGGTAAGATAGTGGCAAAAAGAGATAATACTAATGCTCTATTTTGTGGTAGTGTGGTCGAGCAGTAGGCTTATCAAAGGAGTAGTGTTAAGCATTTGTTGTACATACACACAGGCAATAAATGAGGAACACACACTCAGAGACAAATCCAGGCCAATAGGTTTTGTTATAGAAAAATATATTTTCTTAGTTTATTTTAAGAACCACAGGTTCAAATTCTACATGTAATATCTAATTTGAAAGGTATTGCAGGTAAGTACTTTAGGAACTTTGAATAATCACAGTAGCATATATACTTTTTACATAAAACACAATAAGCTGTTTTAAAAGTGGACACAGTGCAATTTTCACAGTTCCTGGGGGAGGTAAAGTAATGTTAGTTTTTGCAGGTAAGTAAACCACCTACGAGGTTAAGATTGGGGTCCAAGGTAGCCCACCGTTGGGGGTTCAGAGCAACCCCAAAGTCACCACACCAGCAGCTCAGGGCCGGTCAGGTGCAGAGTTCAAAGTGGTGCTCAAAACGCATAGGCTTCAATGGAGAGAAGGGGGTGCCCCGGTTCCAGTCTGCCAGCAGGTAAGTACCCGTGTCTTCGGAGGGCAGACCAGGGGGGTTTTGTAGGGCACCGGGGGGGACACAAGCTCACACAAAAAGTACACCCTAAGCGGCACTGGGGCGGCCGGGTGTAGTGCAGAAACAAGCGTCGGGTTTCCAATGTAAATCAATGGGAGACCAAGGGGTCTCTTCAGCGGTGCAGGCAGGCAAAGGGGGGCTCCTCGGGGTAGCCACCACCTGGGCACGGGAGAGGGCCTCCTGGGGGTCACTCCTGCACTGAAGTTTCGATCCTTCAGGTGCTGGGGGCTGCGGGTGCAGGGTCTTTTCCAGCCGTCTGGATTTTTAGAGTCAGGCAGTCGCGGTCAGGGGGAGCCTCGGGATTCCCTCTGCAGGCGTCGCTGTGGGGGTTCAGGGGGGACAACTTTGGTTACTCACAGTCTCGGAGTCGCCGGAGGGTCCTCCCTGAGGTGTTGTTTCTCCACCAGTCGAGTCGGGGTCGCCGGGTGCAGTGTTGCAAGTCTCACGCTTCTTGCGGGGATTGCAGGGGTCTTTAAATCTGCTCCTCTGTAACAAAGTTGCAGTCTTTTTGGAGCAGGTCCGCTGTCCTCTGGAGTTTCTTGGTCTCTTGGAAGCAGGGCAGTCCTCTGAGGATTCAGAGGTCGCTGGTCCTGGAGAAAGCGTTGCTGGAGCAGGTTTCTTTAGAAGGCAGGAGACAGGCCGGTAGGACTGGGGCCAAAGCAGTTGGTGTCTTCTTTCTTCTTCTGCAGGGGTTTTCAGCTCAGCAGTCTTCTTCTTCGGTAAGTTGCAGGAATCTAAATTCTTAGGTTCTGGGGAGCCCTTAAATACTAAATTTAAGGGCGTGTTTAGGTCTGGGGGGTTAGTAGCCAATGGCTACTAACCCTGAGGATGGGTACACCCTCTTTGTGCCTCCTCCCAAGGGGAGGGGGTCACATTCCTATCCCTATTGGGGGAATCCTCCATCTGCAAGATGGAGGATTTCTAAAAGTTAGAGTCACTTCAGCTCAGGACACCTTAGGGGCTGTCCTGACTGGCCAGTGACTCCTCCTTGTTATTCTCATTATCTCCTCCGGCCTTGCCGCCAAAAGGGGGGCCGTGGCCGGAGGGGGCGGGCAACTCCACTAGCTGGAGTGCCCTGCGGTGCTGGAACAAATGGGGTAAGCCTTTGAGGCTCACCGCCAGGTGTTACAGCTCCTGCCTGGGGGAGGTAATAGCATCTCCACCCAGTGCAGGCTTTGTTACAGGCCACAGAGTGACAAAGGCACTCTCCCCATGTAGCCAGCAACATGTCTCGAGTGTGGCAGGCTGCTAGAACCAGTCAGCCTACACGGGTAGTTGGATTAGGTTTCAGGGGGCACCTCTAAGGTGCCCTCTGGAGTGTATTTTACAATAAAATGTGCACTGGCATCAGTGTGCATTTATTGTGCTGAGAAGTTTGATACCAAACTTCACAGTTTTCAGTGTAGCCATTATGGTGCTGTGGAGGCCATGTTTGACAGACTCCCAGACCATATACTCTTATGGCTACCCTGCACTTACAATGTCTAAGGTTTGGCTTAGACACTGTAGGGGCACAGTGCTCATCCACTGGTGCCCTCACCTATGGTATAGTGCACCCTGCCTTAGGGCTGTAAGGCCTACTAGAGGGGTGACTTATCTATACTGCATAGGCAGTGTGAGGTTGGCATGGCACCCTGAGGGGAGTGCCATGTCGACTTACTCGTTTTGTTCTCACCAGCACACACAAACTGGCAAGCAGTGTGTCTGTGCTGAGTGAGGGGTCCCTAGGGTGGCATAAGATATGCTGCAGCCCTTAGAGACCTTCCCTGGCATCAGGGCCCTTGGTACCAGGGGTACCAGTTACAAGGGACTTATCTGGATGCCAGGGTATGCCAATTGTGGAATCAAAAGTACAGGTTAGGGAAAGAACACTGGTGCTGGGGCCTGGTTAGAAGGCCTCAGCATACTTTCAATTCAAAACATAGCATCAGCAAAGGCAAAAAGTCAGGGGGTAACCATGCCAAGTAGGCATTTCCTTACACACACTGTCTTACATTTGGAAGGAAAAAATGTAGAGAAAGGCAAGGGACAATAACACTGGTTTTGCTGTTCTGTGTTCCCCTAAGTCTCTCGATGAAAATGGTACCTCACTTGCGTGGGTAGGGCTAATGCTCATGACAGGAAAAACAACATGGACACATCACATATTTACTTTGAAATCTGACGTGTTTTTTTAAAAGTGCCTAACTGTAGATTTTGGCCTCCAGCTCAGCCAGCACCTAGAGATACCTACAGAACCTATGCATTTTTGAAAACTAGACACCTAGGGGAATCCAAAATGGGGTGACTCACCAGATTCTGTTACCCAGAATCCTTGGCAAACCTCAAAATTTGGCAACAAAAGCATGTTTTCCTCTCATTTCGGTGACAGAAAGTTCTGGAATCTGAGAGGAGCCACAGATTTTCTTCCACCCAGCGTCTTTCCAAGTCTCCCGATAAAAATGGTACCTCACTTGTGTGGGTAGGCCTAGCGCCCGCGACAAGAAATGCCCCAAAACACAACGTGGACACATCACATTTTCCCAAAGAAAACAGAGCTGTTTTTTGCAAAGTGCCTAGCTGTGGATTTTGGCCTCTAGCTCAGCCGCCACCTAGGGAAACCTACCAAACCTGGCAATTTTTTAAAACTAGAAACCTAGGTGAATAAAAGATGGGGTGACTTGTGGGGCTCTCATCAGGTTCTGTTACCCAGAATCCTTTGCAAACCTCAAAATTTGGCCCAAAAAACACTTTTTCCTCACATTTCGGTGACAGAAAGTTCTGGAATCTGAGAAGAGCCACAAATTTCCTTCCACCCAGCGTTTTTGGTCTTGGGCTCAGCAACCAACTAGGGAAACCTACCAAACCCAGACATTGCTGAAAACTAGTCACCCGAGGGAGTCCGAGGGAGGTGTGACTTGCGTCCCCCAATGTTTTCTTACCCAGAATCCTCAGCAAACCTCAAATTTAGCTAAAAAATCTAATTTTTCCCACATTTCTTTGTGGGATCATTGCACCAGGACAAATTTCCTACCACCCAACGTTCCTCTCAGTCTCCTGGTAAAAATTATACCTCACTTGTGTAGGTGGGCCAAGTGCCTGTGACAGGGAAGAGCCAAAAACATGTCGAAATTAAGGGGGAACTAAAGCAGGTCCAAAAGGGCAGTTTGAAAAAAAAAATTTTTAAGATGACAAGTGCAGCAGAATGTTTATCGCTATAGATGAGAAAATGTTGGGTGGTAGGAATTTTGTGGATTCCTGCAGATTTAGGAAGGTCCCATCAGAAAAATGTGGGAAAAATGTATGATTTCCAGCAAAGTTGGAGGTTTGCAAGGCATTGTGGGTAAGAAAATGGTGCAGGTGCATGTGAAGCACACCACCCTGGAATCAACCAGATGTTTAGTTTTCAGATATGTCAAGGATTTTTCTAAATGACGGCGTCCCAAAGTTGAAAAAGTGCAGCTCTCACCATTCCATTTGAGAGTTACCAAGCTCTCATGGCCCAAATGTAAAACCAAAACCCAAAATAATCAAATGTCCTCTTGATTGCCATGGGATAAAATGTTTTAGTGTGAGGGGGAGAGCTGAAAGACTGTTACCCCCTTCTGTTCGGGTGGGGGCATAACCAGGCCCATAATGGTTCATAGCCACCACCCCACTATTTTTATTTTTTATTCCCAGGCATCTATTAGACTTTCTGCCCCGAGGTATGGATCAGGGGTAATTGCCCAATCTGCCCACTGGTGGGCAGAACAACTTTGGCCCCGTTTATTTGGGGTGGGGTTATGGCCTCTTATTTTGAAAAAGAAATTCCCTGGTCTCTTGTGGGCTTTTTTCCCCCCTTGGGGGCAGATGAGCCTTCCAAAAATAGGCCAATCTGCCCCCAAGGGGCAGATATGGCCAACAGTATTGTGCCCCCATGGGGAGCGACCCTTTCCCAAGGGGCTGTCCGCCCAAACAAAACACACACATGCACACACACCCATCCCTTGTGTCCAAAGGTTTCTGCTCCCCTTGGGGGCAGATAGGCCAGTTGTGTAGCCATTTTAGTTATAGCTCCATGCATGTTAGTTTAATACACTAGGCCGCTGTGCACCTTGACCTAGATATACTTTATTCAGCTTTGCATTGTTATTTTTACAATAACCAGTTTTACGCTCTTGTTTTAATTTCTTCTATCTAACTGTTTTGCTTAGCCCAGCACTGTGTTCTCAAACAACACATTCTTGATCACTTTGTGCTTCAGTCAAGGCTACGGTTTGGTACATTGCCGGTGAACGTGGTAGAAGTTTAGTCTCCAACATTCATAGAAAATACACATCCTTACGTAGGGACGTTTTCTTAGAACATTAGCTGTGTTATTATAAAAACACTTCCTAGTCCCATTACATGTTAAGAGGGAGATTCCAGCCAGAGAACCACAACTGTATGCTGAATGCTTTGCTGCAGATGCCAACGCAGACTAGAAGCCTTTGCTCAGGTATGAGGGTTGATGTCCTGCCGGGGGAACCTGAAAGGCAGGATTAGAGCTTAACATGCCATGATCAAAGTATGATTCAGATAGAAAATAGTCCATCGACTTTAGTGGCAATATGATAGCATTATTCTTTTACTTCACTCTCATCGTCACCATTTTAATATTGTTATGTTGTGTCGTTCTGGTTACTGCAGCTCACGCTTTGCTATCTAAAATGCAGTCGTTTTATTAAACCAGTCTTTAAAATTTATACTGCTTTCATTGTCATTTGTATATGAGACCGAATTGTGAATGAGAGAACCGGATGCGACCTGAGTGACCACGACTTCCCTGAGAAGTATGATATGTCATGCGCTCGGCTGCCCAATCATCTCTACCTTTCGGGAGAGATGAGGCAGTGCTAGTTAGCCGGAGCAAAACCCGGATTTGGAGTGACAGGTGTCACCCACTGTGGGTCAGACTCAGTCTCCCACACTGTGGACAATCCTGCTGCTCAAAATCCAGTATTCTCATTACAATAATGAGAGCCTACGCGACAGGCCTAACAAAAATAGGCCGATCTGCCCTCAAGGGGGAGAGAAATGGGCTAAATATAATTTGCCCCCCAGGGGAGCAACCCTTGCCTAAGGGGTCGCTCCCATACATAAAAACATAAAGTAAATAAAAATATATATATATCCCTGGTGTCTAGAGGTTTCTGCCTAATTATTTTAGGCCGATCTGCCTCCAGGTGGGGCAGAAAAGGCCTAAAAATATGTTGCCCCCCCCCCCCCACGGGGAGCCGCCCTTGCCTAAGGGGTAGCTCGCCACATAAAAATATATATTCCTTGTGTCTAAGGGTTTTCTGACCCCCTTGGGGGCAGATCAGCCTAATTGTATTAGATGGCCTTAAAATAATTTGGCCCCCTGGGGAGAAGCACTTGCCCAAGGGGGTGCTCCCCTTCTGCGCAAGTATGATTAAAAAAACATAATCCCTGGTGTCTAGTGATTTCTGCCCCGGGAAGTGGGGGCAGAAATGGCCTAAAAATAATTTGGGCCCCCGGGAGCGACTTTTGTCTAAGGGGTCGCTCCCCACTCATAAAAAAAATAAAATGAACCAAAAAAAAAGTTATCCCCGGTGTCTAGTGGTTTTCTGCCCCCCCAGGGGCAGATCAGGCTAATTATATTAGGTCGATCTGCCCCCAGGGGCGCAGAAATGGCCTAAAAATAATTTGACCCCCTGGGGAGTGGCCCTTATGCGAAAGTATGATAAAAAAAATAATCCCTGGTGTCTAGTGGTTTCTCCCCCCTCTGGGGGCAGATCATCCTAATTATATTAGACCGATCTGCCCCCAGGGGGGCAGAAATGGCCTAAAAATCATTTGGCCCCCTGGGGATGGGCCCTTGCCCATGGGGTCGCTCCCCTTATTGAAATGTACTAAAAAAATAAATTCCCTGGTGTCTAGTGGGCATTTCTGCTGATCAGGCAGCAGAAATGCTGTCAGAGACAAGAAAGTCTTGTCTCTCCCGCCCCACCTCCCAGTCGGAAGAGAAATGCGAAAGCATTTCTCCTCCGTGATCGCGCTGGAAGCATGCTTCCAGTGCGATCCGAGGTGATCTCTGATGAGGTCAGCGTGCGATTTGCTCACTGATGTCATCATACGTCACTGGGGGAATGGGGGGGCGGGGGTGGAAGGAGAAGCGATTCCCCTCCCATCTCTGACCGGGGGTGTGGGAGGGCTCCCCCGTGGACCAGGTGCAGGACGAGCTGGTCTCGTCCCAGGCACACGGGAACCATGTGCTTGGACGAGACCAGCTCGCCCGCAGCACCATCAGGGTTAACTTTCATCTACTATATTTTGAAATGTAGATGTTTTATTTTTTTCCCCATACTTATTTATATTTGTTCATATACTGCTGCTATTAATTTGTTTTTGCAGAGTGTTCCATAGCTCTAAGGATAGTTTGTGTTTAAGGTGTCTGAATACAATAAATAAAATAGGTCTGGGCAGGGTGCCATAGGTACACAGTGGCCACTGAATTTATGTCAGTATACAAATTAAATGAAAGAGAAACATGTCATATCAGAGGCACTGATTCTAATCTCTATACAACTTCCTCAGTACCTAAATTGAAAACTTTAAAAAAATTTATCAGCAACTCCATTTTCTTTTTAGGCTATGCCACGCTAAACAAGTGGATTTACAGTAAAGTACTTCTGAGTTCCTCTAAGTATTAGTGATGAGTGATTTGTTCTGCACTTCTTGCCTTTTAAATTTGACAGCAACAAACTCTCATGCCCTGGGTACATTGGAGTGCCCTGCAGCCACTGTGGTTTCATATCAGTGTTTTTGGACTGATACTGCTGTTTTTTTCACTCTACATAGTTGACACTTTTTTAACTAGGCTCCCATACATGTGCTCTGACCCCTAAAATATGTTGAAATTCGCTATACTCCTAATTATATACTCCTAATTGTCATCTTTTTTTAAATAAATGTCTTTATTTTCTTTTTTTCATAACAAACTAAAAACAAAAGGAGACCATTACACTCAAGTACATTGTTCACTGCATCCTAATTGTCATCTTTAACTTACATATAAGATCTGGGTATGTGGTATGAAGTGCATAAAGGGCCTGTGAGTGAAATGGCGCTAGTGGACTGCATCACACATTGTGCCACCACCTGAATGACAGTGCAGAACATGACTGCATGCCTACCATTGTAGCCTGTACTACAACTGCAAATATGACCTGTCAAAATAACCCCTTTTTGATAAGCCTAAGCCCTCATTTTAAATATTATTGTTATCCCTAAATAGGCCTTAATGTCCATTAAGGAAGACAGCATGGTATTTAAAAGTGGGACATGTAAAGGTTTAGCCCTCTGGGTGCCTGGGGCGAGCTGTTCTCATCCTTGGCCACGGGTCCCGTGTGCCAGGAACGACACCAGCTCGTCCTGCACCAAGCCCAGGGGCCTCCCACCCACCCCCATCAGGGATGAAAGGGGAATTGCTTCCCCTTCTACCCCACCCCGCCGCCATTCCCCCGTGACGTCTGGTGATGTAGTACACAGTTGACCGCTGAACTCATCAGAGGTTGCCTCCCGCCGCGATGGAAGCTCAGCTTCACGGGCTGGGGGCGGGAGAGGCATCAAAGGAAAGGAAAGGCCCTTGGGGGGCAATTTTATTTTAGGCGATTTCTGCCCACCTTGGGGGCAGATCGACCTATTTTTCTTAGGCCTATCTGTCTCCAAGTGGAGCAGAGACCACTAGACACCAGAGATTTTTTGCATCAATTTTACACAAGGGGAGCGACCCCTTAGGCAAGGGTTGCGCCCCTCGAGGGTAATTTTATTTTAGGCCATTACTGTTGCCCATTTCTGCCCCCTTGGCCTATTTTTGTAACTGCCATCTGCCCCCAAGCTGGGCAGAAAGCCCACTAGACACCCGTGAAGATTTTTTTTTTTTTAAAAGAGGGTCGGGGTATGCCCATACCCCTACGCCAAATAA
This sequence comes from Pleurodeles waltl, assembly GCF_031143425.1. Lineage (NCBI taxonomy): Eukaryota > Metazoa > Chordata > Amphibia > Caudata > Salamandridae > Pleurodeles > Pleurodeles waltl. The sequence continues at coordinate 805,955,770 of NC_090446.1, forward strand.
ATGGGGACAAAGTTGTGGGGCAATAACCGCTGATCCACTCCCAGGGGGGCAGAAAGCCTATTAGATGCCAGGGAATAAAAAAAAAAAGGAAAATAGTGGGGTGGTGGCTACCAACCAGTATGGGCATGGTTATGCCCCATCCCAACTGAAGGGGGTAACAGTCTTTCAGCTCTCCCCACTGTGCACTAAGAGATCTTATACCAGCGGCAAGCAACAGGACATTTGATTATTTTGGGTTATGATTTTACCATGAGAGCTTGGCTAACTCTCAAAATCGTCCCACTTGGAATGGTGAGGGCTGCTCTTTTTGGACTTTGGGATGCTGCCATCTTGACAAATCTACAAGATCTAGATACATCTGAAAACGAAACATCTGGGTGAGTCCAGGGTGGTGTGCTTCACATGCACCCGCACTATTTTCTTACCCACAATGCCCTGCAAACCTCCAACTTAGCTCGAAATCACACATTTTCCCCACATTTCTGTGATGGAACCTTCCAGAATCTGCAGAAATCCACAAAATTCCTACTACCCAGCATTGTCGCATCTATACCGATAAAAATTCTGCCCCACTTGTCAGCCTAAAAAAGTTATTTTTCAACACTGCTCTTTTGGATCCGCTTTGGTTCCCTTCAATTTTGACATGTTTTTGGCTCTTCCTTGTTACCAGCACTTGGCCCACCTACACAAGTGAGGTATAATTTTTATTGGGAGTCTGAGGGGAATGTTGGGTGCTTGGAAATTTGTGCTGGTGCGGTGATCCCACACACAAATGTGGGGAAAATTTGTTTTTTAGCTAAATTTGAGGTTTGCTGAGGATTCTGGGTAAGTCAACACTGGGAGATCCATGCAAGTCACACCTCTCTGGACTCCCTCGGGTGTCTAGTTTTGAGAAATGTCTGGGTTTGGTAGATTTCCCTAAATGGCTGCTGAGCCCAGGACCAAAAACGCAGGTGCCCCCCCTGCAAAAACAGGTAGTTTTATAATTGAGAATTTTGATGTATCCACATACTGTTTTCTGGCATTTCCTGTCGCGGGCACTAAGCCTACCCACACAAGTGAGGTACAATTTCTATAGAGAGATGTGGGGGAATGTTGGGTAGAAGGACGTTTGTGGCTCCTCTCAGTTTCCAGAACTTTCTGTCACTGAAATGTGAGGAAAAAGTGTTTTTTTGCCAGATTGTGAGGTTTTCAAAGGATTCTGGGTAACATAACCCCACAAGTCACCCCATCTTGGACTCCCCTATGTGTCTAATTTTAAAAAATGGACATGTTTGCTAGGTTTCCCTAGATGCCGGATGAGCTAGAGGCCAAAATCCACAGCTAGACACTTTGCAAAATGCAGATCAGTTTTCTTTGTGAAAATGTGATGTGTCCACGTTCTGTTTTGGGGAATTTCCTGTCACTGCCACTAGGCCTACCAACACAAGTGAGGTACAATTTTGTATCAGGAGAATTAGGGAAATGCTGGGTGGAAGGAAATTACTGGCTTCTCTCAGATTCCAGAACTTTCTATCACCGAAATATGAGGAAATAGTGTTTTTGCCAAACTCTGAGGTTTGCAAAGGATGTCTAGGTAACAGATCCTGGTGGGAGCCCAACAAGTCACCCCATCCTGGATTTCCCCTAGGTGTCTAGTTTAAAAAAATGCACGTTTGGTAGGTTTCCCTTGGTGCCAACTGAGCTAGAGGCCAAAATCCACCTCTAGGCACTTTGCAAGAAACATGTCAGATGTCAATGTAAAAATGTGATGTGTCCCTCTTGCGTATCCTGTCTTGGGCATTAGGCCTACCCACACAAGTGAGATGACATTTTTATCAGGAGATTTGGGGGAACACAGAATAGCAGGGCAAGTGTTATCCCTCCTTATCTTTCTCTACATTTTTTCCTTACAAATGTAAGACAGTGTGTATAAAAGGCGTCTATTTGCAAAATGCTCTGTAATTCACATGCTAGTACGGGGACCCCGGAATTCAGAAATGTGAAAATAACCACTGTTTCTCAACACCTTATCTTGTGCCCATTTTGAAAATACAAAGGTTTCCTTGATACCTATTTTTCATTCTTTATATTTCACCAAATGAATTGCTCTAAACCCTGTATACAATGAAAACCCATTGCAATGTGCAGCTCCTTTATTTGCACTGGGTACCTAGAGTTCTTGATGAACCTACATGCCCTATATATTCCCAGAACCAGAGGAGTCCAGCAGAAGTAACGATTTGAAAATATGACATCTTAGGAAAAAGTTACAGAGTAAAATGTGGAGAAAAATTGTGGTTTTTACCTCAATTTCAATGTTCTTTTTATTTCAGCTGTTATTTTCTGTAGGAAAACCTTGTAGGATCTACACAAATGACTCCTTGCTGAATTCAGAATTTTATGTACTTTTTAGAAATGTTTAGCTGTCCAGGATCTAGCATTGGTTTCACACCCATTTCTGTCACTAACTGGAAGGAGGCTAAAAGCACACAAAATAGTAAAAATGGGGTATGTCCTAGTAAAATACCAAAATTATATTGAAAAATGTAGTTTTCTGATTCAAGTCTGCCTGTTACTAGAAGCTGGGAAGATGATGATTGTAGCGCCCCAAACCCTATGCTGATGCCATTTTCAGGGAAAAAAACACAAGCTTTCTTCTGCTGCCCTTTTTTTCAATTTTCTTTAAAAAAATGAAATTGTTGCTGTATTTTGGCTAATATTTCCTCCAGTGGAACCCACAAACTCTGGGTACCTCTAGAATCCCCGGGATGTTGGAAAAAAAGGACACAAATTTGGCGTGGGTAGCTTATGTGGACAAAATGTTATGAAGGCCTAAGCGGGAACTGCCCCAAATCGCCAAAGAATGGCCTGGCACCTGAGGGGGAAAAGGCCTGGCAGCAAAGGGGTTAATGTAAAAAATGCCCTTACAGTGGTGAGGCCCCAGAATTCACTTTCACTGTAGCAGTGGTAGCTGTTGTGTAGGAGAACCATTTATCATTAAAATTAAATATCGTTATCTCCACCTAGGAAACAGATAAAAAGTGATTTCTTAGACTTTTTAAAAAAAATTATATTTATTACAACTCCAATTCATGTGTACTAAATATTTCACAAATGATACTTTTATAAATTCACCTTTTGTGTGCTTAAAGTCTCCAGAGGCCCTTTGCATGCACTTCCTACTGTCACCCAGGAGGTGAATAGCTTCTTGATGAGGTGTGAACCTACTCTCAGAGCTAAACAAAGGCCTTGGGTGTGGGGAGGTGTATTATTCCTCTATCAAGATGACCAGCTGGGCAGTGTCGAGGAACTTAATCTACTTCAAAGAGGCGTACCACATCACTTGCAAATGCATCTAACATTTAGGCCCAACCCCTCCTTTTTCCATCCAGGCACCAATACTAGTAGAGGAGATGCCCCAAGAATCAGTTTTAAGTGACCACGGAGGAGGTTTTGCTCATTTCCCTACTCATACCGATAGGGTGGGAAAGGAGCTGTGAACTGGAGAAGAAAGGTTCGGCAATGATGATGTACTGACCCCTTAGTGTTGTTTTTGAGGTCGGAGAAACCTTAGCTGGTATTGGAGTGTACTCCTCCTACCTAACTATAAAAGTTGGGACCAATACTTCACAAAACATAAAATGTTTTTGATTTTTATGTTGCATTCCACTTTCATTGAGACAACATCTAATTTTTTACCTTGATGAATGGTGCATACAATAACACTACAAAGTAAAGTGAACAACAAAAAAACTAAGCATTTAACGACAATCCATAAAGAAAGTTAGCATGGAATTTCATGGTGCCATCATGATGCTGAACATGGCAGAATGCAAGCTTTGTAAATATGTTTACTCTCAAGGTATGTAAAGTAAGATAATCAACATAGGAGGTGAGGATTAAACTAGGCATGTTAGGGGAACCTGAGCATGACAAGTAATGTGTGCAAACCAGTGCTTAATTTGAGCCTGTGGTTTCTGGTGCTCAGAACAGGCCCCTAATTGTTAACACCTGCACTTATGACAGTCTGACACACGGTGGCACTGACTATCTAAGTAGATATGAGCACAACAACACTTGTTTGTTAATTTAATATGCATTAAAGTGACTAATACATGAAATATACCTGCATCTCAAGTCATTCTCATAGTGCTTGGCAACTGAAATAGTCTGAATTGTCACACTTGCAGGAGTGTGAAGGTTAGCTGGCAAGGGCAATGGGAAGTGCAAGAAGCAGTGGTCTCCTGACGAGAGCCCTGGCACTTATTGTTTTGACAAATTAAGCACTGGTGCAAATATAGCACTTTGGATGCAAGCAAATGAGGAAGACCATAGAAATGGCCCTGTATATGTCCATTTGGGGACAGAACTACTTGAACAAAAAGGAAAGTTGATATTTGGAGACAAAATTGTGAATACTGGCATCAGATCTGGTATCCTGAGCCAAAAGTAATTTATTTTTCAGTAACTGTATAAAAAGGCTAAAGAACAAATGAGCATATTTATTAAGATGATAACCAATTTTATATTAGTTCAAAGATAATACTTTTTAAGAAAATTATAAATTGATGTTCGAAGACAAAATTAGTTTATTAATAAAACAATTAAAGCTGTGATTATGAGTGTATATTGAGGGAATGCTAGTGTTTAGAATTCAAATACGTTTATTCAGTAAAATGTAAGATGGTGCTTGGGACAAAAGGTATTTTTTTTTGTCTGCAAAACTAGCTCAGTGTTTTCATGTTTAAAATATTTTATAGAAATGTAAATAAAAATGTAATACAAACAGAAAGTAGTACAGAATGAGAAACATATCCACAAACATCTACTATTATGTAACAATCTTCATGCATAGAAGGACACTTGAGAGATACTAAATGTCAAAGAAATATTTAATTAACCTGAGCTGCCAGTTTTTAAAAATCCAGTAATTAAGACATTACTGGCCATAATAAAACTACCATAATAAGACAGAGTAATTCTGAGGATAATTAGATAAGTATCTATCATGTGGTTTCCAGAACAATTGAAAGATAGTAAAAGTTTATGAAATCTATGAAATGAAGGGCCATCAACTTTTCAAGTAAAAGTGATCCAAGGCCAGAAGGTGTGACTAGGTAACAGTTTTGCCTCTCTCCAATTAGAAGAGAGTGACTTAAAAACAGATGATATAAAACAATCAAATAATGTCTTCTATGCTCTATATAAGAACTTTGACAGAAACTATAACCCACTAATGACCAGCTTCTATGAAAGTATGTGAGAGATATTTAGGATTAAAAAAAATATAATTCAAACACAGGATCAGAATTTACAGTAAGACAGACAAATAATAAATGTTTTAGAGAACCTACATTAGTTGTACTATGCTAACCCAATGGAGCAGTTATAATTTGTCTTTAAACTGCTTGTATGGTGTTCAGAGAGATTTATGAAGATTAAATATGTTAGATTGATTTAGAGAAACAGGGAGCCAACCAGAACTATTACAAGACAATAATTGTTTCCACTCATCCAAAGATGATATTAACAATAGTTCAACATTCCGAATGTCTTTGAAATTATTTCAATTAGAGGCTATTGTATTGGAGAGTTTCTTGTACAATTTCTATGCAACAGGATCCTATACAGTATATACTTTTAAACAAAATTCTAATGATGAAACATTGGCTACAGGGAAACCATTTGCAAAAACTCCTCGAATTGTATTGCATAAAATGCCATATTTATAATATTCTGAAGAATTCAATTTGTATTTAGTTTGTAAATCTAAAAAGATAATAACATATCACTTCTACATTTATTTGGCAAAATAAAAATACTTGCTTTAAAGCCGGACTCTCAATACTTAGGGACTGATTACGCCTTTGGCAGATAGGATACTCTTTCACAAATGTGACCGATATCCCGCCCGCCATATTGCAAGTTCCATCTTATCCTATGGAACTTGTAAAACATTGGGCGGGATATCCATCACGTTTGTGAAAGAGTATCCCATCTGTCAAGGTTGTAATCAGGCTCTTAATGTTGCCATTAAGTTTAAAAACAATATAACACCATAAAGCTTTTTTAGAAAATTTAACACAATTTAAAAGGTGAGTCAAATTCAATAACTGCTAGTTTGGTGGCTTGCATAACAAGAGAAGACTTAATACATTTGTTATTATTAGAGACTGTTAAAACAGCCGGCAAAGGAGGGAGAAGCCAATTTTTGCTAAAATCCAGATCCATTTAGGAGATTGAAAGGGGTAACACTTTTAAAAACATAAAAATTCTTGTCTGATTAGAAAGACATTAGATTATTTATAAAAAATCTGTCAAACCCATACTACCATTGGCTTTGTTTGCTTTCAATTTATCCTCTGGATTTAATATTTCTTTATTAAAATCAAATGGATGATATATACACTAATTGAGGGAACTGGCCACAATAATGGATTCAATCCACCCCCTGCCCCCACCAAATTAGAGTGTTGATCATCCCTCAAGTTTCTCTTTACTTTTAAAAGTGTCAGATACAAAATTAAGATCTATTGTTTATTTAATGAAATAAAGGAAGGAAATTCCAAAATATTTGAATTTGTTTTGTCACTGAATAATATGTTTTAACACACAAAATGCACAATAAAGATTTTTATATTTAGAATATATCTGGAAACAACAGTATAGTTAAGTTTTATTTGAAGGATAATTTGAATAGTATTATTGGGATCACTAATGAATAATAGCATATTGGCTTTGTAGGAAGTGTTAAGAACTACATTTTCCCATCTTATGCCTCCATTCTCTTCTGAATTGATAATTTTACACAATAGATGTTTGTTGTTTAGAGGAAAACGAGGGGTGATAAAGGGCATCCTTGTCTAATTCCTGTGAATAATCCAAACTACTTAGAAATGTCTCCACCGATGAAAAAACATAGCAAAAGAACTAACATAAAGCACTTTATTAATAGTCGAAACTTCAGACCAAATTGAGATAAAAATCATAACTTAATATATATTGCCGTAAAAAAGGAATTATTTGGTGTAGGCAAATTAAGTTGCAAATGATCCACACATTTTACATTAAATAATGGAAGAATCCTGGTGGTCTGAACTTGCTAGTAGATAATGCATCAAATAGCAGATCTCTTTTTAAATTAAAGTCTACAATGAGGGGAATATTGTCAATCCTTCTAACTTCTTGGCTAATATTTTTCCAGAAAAGGAGCATCCCCAGGAGTGGAACTCTACAAATTAAAGACCCTGAGAGTATCCATGAGGTGTCACTACAAATCTTTATACAGCTCACAAAGGATGTGAGTGAGATAGAGAAGTACCTTGGTTTAATCTCTGGAGCTAAAGTTAGCCCTGAAGATAGGAATCTTCTTGACACTCTTATTAGTAAGGATGAAACTTATGCAGCATTGATGTTGCTTCCTTCCGGCAAGGCTATGATGGTGGATAGAACCCTGTTGGAATTGTATAACTTTTTTCCCCTGCTTTCAGTAGTGCGATGGGGGATTTGTTTCTTAAGGTCCAAAGAGGGCAACAGATACCGGAACCTTGGGATGTGATAAATATTGTTGTGGTCCCCAAGAAAGTGATGCAGTTGCAAAGCTCCGGGTCTTGTCTGATTAGAAAGACATTAGATTATTTATAAAAAATCTGTCAAACCCATACTACCATTGGCTTTGTTTGCTTTCAATTTATCCTCTGGATTTAATATTTCTTTATTAAAATCAAATGGATGATATATACACTAATTGAGGGAACTGGCCACAATAATGGATTCAATCCACCCCCTGCCCCCACCAAATTAGAGTGTTGATCATCCCTCAAGTTTCTCTTTACTTTTAAAAGTGTCAGATACAAAATTAAGATCTATTGTTTATTTAATGAAATAAAGGAAGGAAATTCCAAAATATTTGAATTTGTTTTGTCACTGAATAATATGTTTTAACACACAAAATGCACAATAAAGATTTTTATATTTAGAATATATCTGTAAACAACAGTATAGTTAAGTTTTATTTGAAGGATAATTTGAATAGTATTATTGGGATCACTAATGAATAATAGCATATTGGCTTTGTAGGAAGTGTTAAGAACTACATTTTCCCATCTTATGCCTCCATTCTCTTCTGAATTGATAATTTTACACAATAGATGTTTGTTGTTTAGAGGAAAACGAGGGGTGATAAAGGGCATCCTTGTCTAATTCCTGTGAATAATCCAAACTACTTAGAAATGTCTCCACCGATGAAAAAACATAGCAAAAGAACTAACATAAAGCACTTTATTAATAGTCGAAACTTCAGACCAAATTGAGATAAAAATCATAACTTAATATATATTGCCGTAAAAAAGGAATTATTTGGTGTAGGCAAATTAAGTTGCAAATGATCCACACATTTTACATTAAATAATGGAAGAATCCTGGTGGTCTGAACTTGCTAGTAGATAATGCATCAAATAGCAGATCTCTTTTTAAATTAAAGTCTACAATGAGGGGAATATTGTAAATCCTTCTAACTTCTTGGCTAATATTTTTCCAGAAAAGGAGCATCCCCAGGAGTGGAACTCTACAAATTAAAGACCCTGAGAGTATCCATGAGGTGTCACTACAAATCTTTATACAGCTCACAAAGGATGTGAGTGAGATAGAGAAGTACCTTGGTTTAATCTCTGGAGCTAAAGTTAGCCCTGAAGATAGGAATCTTCTTGACACTCTTATTAGTAAGGATGAAACTTATGCAGCATTGATGTTGCTTCCTTCCGGCAAGGCTATGATGGTGGATAGAACCCTGTTGGAATTGTATAACTTTTTTCCCCTGCTTTCAGTAGTGCAATGGGGGATTTGTTTCTTAAGGTCCAAAGAGGGCAACAGATACCGGAACCTTGGGATGTGATAAATATTGTTGTGGTCCCCAAGAAAGTGATGCAGTTGCAAAGCTCCGGGTCTTACCAACCCATCACTTTAATTAACAGTGACCCCTAGGTGTATGCTAAGGTTTTCGCAATTGGGCTGTGCCAAATAATTGACAAGTTGGTCTCTCCATTGGGTAATCCCCATAAGGGGAACTATGGATCCTGTCTGTTGGGTTGATACACTGTTTGATGACCCTAGAGTCTCAGAGGAGCCCTTGGCTCTGGCCCTGTTAGACGCAGAGAAGACATTTGACAGGGTAGGCTGGGACTACCAATGGCCTATTATGAGGTGGTTCAGAATTGGGCCAGGCTATATTACCTTGATTCAGTCTGTGTAACGGAATTCCACGCTCTGCTTCAAATAATGGAAGGGGAATCCCATCCCATCAGGATTTTGAGAGGGACTATACAGGGATGCCCCTGTTCCCTGTTATTATGTGCCCTCTACATTGACCCTTTGATCGGGAGGCTAATTCTTTGATTAAGCTTATGTGATTTCATGGAAATAGCACCAAGATTTTGGTGCATGCCGACAACATAGCAATTGTCACACCTGATCCAGTGGCTTCAATGCAGGAGGTAGAGAAATACATTTTTGTGTTTGGGCAACTGTCTGGATATTCCCTTAACCAAGGCAAGACTCAGATAGTGTCCAACAAGTATATCCAGGTTGCACATGTTAACACCTTAAAAGAGGCTTCTTACCTGGGGATTAACATCACAGCGGATTTAGATGAATTATCATTGAGCCAATCTTGCGCCTGCATTATCTAAAGTTAACAGAAACTTACGGAGGATAGCCAATTTACACCCGTCTATCGTTGGGCACTGCAAAATAATTAAAATGTTCTTTCTACCTAAGGTGCTTTATTTGATTAGAGCAATCCTACTGGAATTCGGGAATCAGTGATTTAAGATGATGGATAACATGGCCAGTAGTTTTATTTAGTCATATTTTAAAGCCAGAAGATCCCTTAAATTCTTGACTCTCCCTAGGTAGAGAGGTGGCTGGCCCTTCCCCAACTTTACACTTTATCAATTGTCTGCTGTTTTACAGTACTTGAGGTCACTGATTGGTGGAGGTGACCTGAATTACAGTGGCGGAGATAGTAATCCTGCAATTTATGAATTACTTATTGGGGAAGATGCTAGAAACGACTTTCTGAAAATATCTGAAGAAAGCTATTTTAAAAAGGAGAGCTTAAATCCCTGAAGGCAGCATTCAAGATATGGCAGAGTTTGAGGAAGAAAATCTAGTTGGGAAAATCAATTTTTACACCCCAATAAGGTTAAGCCATGGTCTTCCCTTTTTTGTCTGAGGACTCTTGCAGTATTGACTGGGAAGCCTGGGGGCTCCGGAGGTTAGAAGTTTTTTATGACAGGGACATTTTAATGTCTTTTGGAGAACTACAGCAGCACTATGGGCTGGATAATAAGGGGTTTTATAGATATCTCCAGAATCAGGTTTTACTTTTAAAGAAAGGAAGGGGATCAAGCTGGTTGCTGAAACACACTGTAAGGGATTGTGAGCAATAGGTCTAGCTGTACAATTAGTCATATTTATGAATACTTGAGTTGTGACATGCCAGATGATCTTAACAAACAATATGATAAGTGGCAAAAGAAATTAGACACTACTGTTTGCTGTTTCAATGGATCATTGGGGGTAGGCCGTACTTTACAGCTGTCGGCAGGTCTGCAGGCAAAACATTTCAAAACCCGATTCAACCTCCACTATACCCCGGCTAAGATTGCCAAACATGGAGGGAACACTGCATTTGTTGCCCTCGGTGTCAAAGACAAGAAGCAGACCAGCTGCGCATGTTCAGTTCTTGCCCAGCTCTTGATATGCTGAAGCAAGAAATAACCAGGTGTATTGAAACAGCTCTTTTTTTAATATTACAATGACCCCTCAGTGAATGTTACTTGGTGTGCATCATGAATCAGAATCAGGGCAGTTTTTTATGTTTATAGCCATGGACGTGGTTTGCACCTGCATAGCTTCAGCTTGACGAGATTCACACCCCCTGACGTTTCATCATTGTTCATCTCACCCATTGGCAATTTACAATCTTGAGCAAAGCCTCTATGCCCAATAAGGCAGGAAGACCAGGAAAGGGAGGGACCGGACCTGGATACCTTTTCAAAGCTTGGCAGGATCATATGTTTCTAAACATAGGGTTTGAACAGCTTCCTCCTTTCTTTTTGGTACATTCCTTATTATCAGGGGGCACTATAATCTCTACCTTTTTGAGATCTATGAGGCTATGGGAAGGACATAGATGGGTCTCTTCGTTACTCCGAAAATCTGTACTGTTTTATATTTTGAAAGCACCGATTGCACTTTACCTTTTGTCCTCAGTTTTAATCATGATAATATTAAGCTTAACTCTTTGTGTGTTAGCATGCAATTATATAATTTATTTTTATCAATTGTGGTTTTCCTTTGCTTTCTGCAGTGGTTTGTCAAAAGAAATTCTGCTTTTTTCTTGTATGTACCTTTGTATCCTCCTCTTATTGAATTAATTAAGGGAAAAAATCAATAAAAACATTAAAAAAAATATATATAAACCTAGCAATGTCAGGATGAATAATATAATTTAATATTTTTGAAAGTCTATTTGCTAACATTATGGCAAAGATTATACATCCTTTAATTATCAATGATACAGGCATACAAATAGATTCAACAGGAGGGCCTTAGTGTTGTTTAGGTGAAAAAGAAAATTGAATGATTCAGCATAAGAACTACATATGAACACATTTTGGCAGAACTAATTCAACATTGTTCTGGAGATATGTAGTTGATTAATTAGAAAATGATTTATACCAGCTGGACCCAGGCTAATAATAATACCTCAGACTGCATCTAAGCTTATAGAAGTTTCTAATAAATCTCTGTAATTTTGAGTAACAACTTGAAATTTTAGATGTCAACCTTTGGAGAAACTCATCAGTGATGTCTTTATTGAAGTGTAGTTTTGTATCCTCTCTATGGATTTCAAATATTTGATTTCAATATTGTTGTACATAGTTAGTGACTACTTCCAGACTTGTTAGCTTAAAACCATATATAGCTTTGTCATTAGAAATTTGTATACCTCCTCCATTGCTAAGAATAGAACTTCAATTTATAAACAATGTTGCTAGAGGTAATTAATATGTGTTCATATTTGGCAATTTGTTGTTCCAAAATAGAAATTTTAAAATGGTCTGGAGTCTGCAAGAGGACAGTCCATCTGTGAGACAGGTCTTGATGTCGACTGCCAAAGGTAGGTAGGTAGGTATGTGACTGATAGTGCATATGTGGAGTTCTGGCAGAAATTCCACCAGCACTGTACGAAAGAAGATGGTCTGGCACTGCGCAATGAGGGCCCCACTCAATGTGAGGAGCACAGCGTCATATCTGGGTTTGAGCCTTTTTACACAGGATAATCTGGGGCCATCAGGCTTAGTGCCCACAAACTCATCTGCCATCCACATCAGCATCTGGGTAAATTGGCATGAAGGGCACCGAGCATGGTGACTTGGTCCCCCTCCCAGCTGTTGCTCAGGTGCCTCTGACTGACATGTGAATGCCTCCAATAAAAGAAAATCAATGTACCCTTTGAGGGGCATTGCCCAAGACTGGGCCTCTGAAAGTAGGTCTTGATACAGAAACCATGGGCCAGGATTACTAGAGAACTAGGGTCCTCTAGCCAACAAAAAGGTCATGCTAACCAGAGTTAAATTGAGCTTTACATCTGCCTGAGAGGTCTCGCTTATATTTGAGCTGCTGCAGGACTGCAGCTGTGGCTCTTACGAGTGCCCAGTGTTCAACACAGCCCATATTAAATAACAAAGGATGCCCGGACAACACTATTAAAGAAATATTGGAAGCAAGAAGAACAAAAGAGAGAAGCCGCAGCACTTGATGAGATCCTCTCCAAATACGCCATCCCCCAACCTGTTTTGCTGAATTCATTTTTGTTGGCTTTAGGACTCTAACCAGTGCTAGAGTGCTTGTGCTCCCTCCTTAACAAATGGTAAAAGTGGCCTACCTCCAATTGCCACCTTTAATTTGTTTGTACGTCCCTAGTAAATTAAACTACATGTACCCAGGGCTGGTAAATTAAATGCTACTTGTGGGCCTGCAACACTCATTGTGCCCGCAGCTAAAGTAGCTTTTTTAAACATGTCTCAGAACTAACACTGCAGCTTGCAGTGTAGTTTTAATCTACCATTTCAACCTGGAAAATTAAACCTTTTGCCAGGCCTAAACCTGCTGCCATTCGAGCTGCTTGAGCCCTGCTGCCATATGCTGGAGAAACTCCCTGATCCCCAAGAGGTGTCTCCCCAGGTCTCAGACCCTTGGCTGGCATCAGAGTCTAGCTTTGTTGTACTGGTATCATTGTATTTATTTAAAGTTAGTCTATTTTTCTATTCTGGTTTGGGGTTTTTCTTGTGTTGTGTTTTCACTTTATTACTGTTTGTGTGCTATATAAATTCTTTACACCTTGCCTTTTAGGCTAGCCTGACTGCCCTTTTGCCAAGCTACCGGAGGATTCAACACAGACTGTGGTTAAGGAGGTAGGTAGGTGAAAAGGAGGAGAAAGGCCAGTGGTTGAAAAGGTAGTCAGGGCAGTAGGCTAAACACCAATGACTCAGAACACAGGCAAGAGCAGCTACTGCCTTGTCGGAAAGAGGAGAAGCACTATGATGTGGCATGTGATAACAACCATGGAGGAGTATATTTCAGGAAGTGGGATCCACAGCTACAACAATTACCCACTTCATACATGGTAGAAACAGTTACTCTTAACATTAAGGGCCATAATTATCCTGTGAAAAGATGAACAGTCATTAATATCCTGTGAGAAACCCAAAGGGAATGTGCCTCCTAATGAGACAAATTTAATGAAAGCAATTGGCTCAGGAAGAAATCAAAGTTGTTTTCACCAAACCTTTTTCTTCCCATAGTAGGAAATCTGCAGGGTAGTCATACCATGCAGTCACCTCGTCACAGCCACTATCCAAAAGACAGTCTCTGACAAAGAGGAAGAACGCGAGCTATAGTTATCCAAATAGTCAATTCTCAGTACACCATAGTCATCCTTTATGCTCCCAACAGCAGACAAGAAAGATTTCTTAGTTGCACCATATTATCAATAATTTTAATTTGCTAAAGGAGGAGACATTAATCTGGTCATGGACAACCTCATGTATCATTCATAACAAAGATACAATGGCAGTAACTTGCCAGCATAGGCCTCAGGGAGAGCACAACAAGTGGACTACACATACTGTTCACACACCCACAAGTCTTATGCTTTCTTTGACTATTGTTTGTGGGTAGGGGCTTTCTGCCCATATTGATTATGTAACCATTGGTCAAATAGTCCTATTTGTTGACACTTCAATCTCACTTACCCTTCAAACCCCAAAACATCAACAAGGCACCCATTCATGATGACTCAACATGTTCTTTTTTCATGATCCTGTCATAAAGGAGAAGTTTGGGAAGCCATCTACATATAAGTCACCCCTAAGGTAGGCCCTAGGTAACCCGTAGGGCAAGGTGCTATATAGGTAAAAGGCAGGACATATACCTGTGTAGTTTCTATGTCCTGGTAGTGTAGAATGCCTAAATTCATTTTACACTATTGTGAGGCCTAATCCTTTCATAGGCTTTCATTGGGGCTACCCTTATTTCCTGTTTGAGTGGTAGATTCTGCTCTGAAAGGAGTAACAAGGTCATATTTGGTATGGCCAGAATGGTAATAAAAAAATCCTGCTGACTGGTTAGGTTGGAGTTAATATTAAAAAAATTTAAATGCCACTTTTAGAAAGTGGGCATTTCTCTGCACTTTAATCCTTCTGTGCCTTACAATCCACATCTGGTGGGGTTACTTGACAGCTCCCTTGCGCATTTCACTCAGACAACCCCAAACACAGGATGCTCAGTCACACCTGGACACATCTGCATACTGAATGGGTCTTCCTGGGCTGGGAGGGTGGAGGGCCTGACACTTACATGTCAAAGGACAGTGGCCTGCCCTCAAACAATGGACTGCCAAACCCCCTACTGGGGCCCTGGCAGACAGGATGGAACTGAAAGGGGACCTTGTGCACTTCTAAGCCACTCTTTGATTTTGATGTCTCCCTCACTTCAAAGGTATATTTGGGTATTTAAACAGGGCCTTGACCCTACCAACACAGACACTTCCTGGGAAAGAAACTATGCACCAGTACCTGCAACCTGCCAAGAGAAACTGCCTGGCTGCGAAAAGGACTCACCTGACTGCTTTTCTGCAAAGGACTGCTGTCCTCCTGTTGGCCTGAAACCTTTCTGCCCTCTGGCTCTGCTGAGAAGTTTTCTCCAAGGGCTTGGATTGAGCGTGCCTCTTGTTCCTTGAAGTCTCTGGACCAAAAAGACTTCATCTCTGCAAAGAACTCCTTGTGTGGTGAAAATTAGATGCACAGCCTGCCAGAAATGACGCACAGCCTGCATCATGGTGAGAAAATCACCTGACGCTGAACCGGAATCATGCAGCCCGGCTCCCCGAGTGGAGATCGACGCAACATCAGTGTTGCAACCGGAACTTCGATGCACGGCCCACTGGATCGATGCATAGCTGAGCCAGAATGATGCAGCCCGACTTCCTGCAAGAAGAATCGACGCATCACCTGCCTTACGACAGGAATTTCCCTGCATCTCCCCTGATTAGTGCAGCTCCTGTGAGTTTGTCCTACCCGCCCACTATTTCTCCACATCGTCCCCAGGGCGTCCAAATACCCCGCAACCCGAACAGGATCCAAATCTGCTCTCCAGAAACCAATACAAGGCCCTGGCCGCATGAAAAATATTGACGCATCGTCTGGTTGCGTCTGGAGAAACCAACGCACACCTCCCCGTTTTCCACGCATCTCCTCCTCTGCGGACCCTTGAGGATAATTTAGACGCAAACCAGGTACTTTGTGCTTGCAAGAGACACTTGTTGCTTTTAAGAACTTAAGACTGTTTTTATCATTTCCTAAAGTGATATTTCTACGTGTACTTATCAAATCTGGATCATTTTTGACCTGCATTTACTCATATAAATATTATATATTTTTCTAAACCTGTGTTGTGTATTTTTGTTGTGTTATACTGTGTTATTGCATGATTTATTGCACAAATACTTTACACATTGCCTTCTAAGTTAAGTCTGACTGCTCAGTGCCAAGCTACCAGAGGGTGGACACAGGATAATTTGGATTGTGTGTGACTTACCCTGACTAGAGAGAGGGTCCTTGCTTGGACAGAGGGTAACCTGACTGCCAACCAAAGACCCCATTTCTAACAGTTTGTAAATATATTTTGAAAAACATTGCAATACAACTGAGCATATCTTTGAAAAAGGATTGACACTACATACATTCATTGCTTTCAATTGATTTAATTTTATACATAGGTAATAAATGATAGTAGATTCAGAGAATTACCACCATATTGTCTAAGACCCATGAAATTACTTTTCACGGGATGAATGTCCATGTTATTTCAAGCATTTTTGGGAGCATCTTGTTGGCCTGGAAGACCGTGGTAACCAGCAATCTTCAAACTTCCAGTATCAGATTCTTGCATTTTTCCAACTTTGCCTGCTGCTCTTCCGACTCCTTCAATTTCATGGCCCTACCTTCAAAGACTCTGATTGTGGGTCTGGAAATTGAATGGACGAGATCAATACAGGTAGGTTGCTCTAAGGAGGTGCCATGATCAATTCAGGAGTCTAGAAAGTCTACTTCTTTAAAAGGTATTCCAGACACTGAAAAATGTTGAACTTTGTTGTGGTGTGCGGCGGTAACAGCCAGATTCTTACCCTCTGTATTGGTCTTAGATTTCCTAAGAGATGGGTTCTTGTAAAAATTGTCTGTCTCCACCTTCCACTGCTAATGCCACAGTTTTGGGCAAAATGGTGTTTTAGGTGTTTTAACTAGTTGATGAGGTGGAGCTTTCTCCCCCCACCCATCCAAGGAGGACAGAGGCAAAAAGACTGTAAGTGCCTGAAAAGTGGGCGAAAGGCCCGATACCAGGGCAAGCTTTCCCCACCCCAATCTTTTCATAAATATAAAAATCTCTGATGCATCTGAGCTTTTGCCCACCCACCCCCTTTACCAGAGGTCTGATTGGTGGTTTATCTCACAGTTTACTCCCCCCAATCCCTTGGTGGAGTACAAAGACTGTTGATGCCTTTAGGAATGGAGGTATGGCCCAAAGACAATTCCCAGTGAGCAACTGAAGAGAGTGAGCTTGACTTCTTCTAGAAGGGTTCAAGGGAATTCTCCCCTTTCTCCCCAGAGAAAAGTCTGTAAAAATGAATAGCAATTATGCATTTTAAATCACAGAATTCACACAAATTGGCTTAATACTGATGGTGTGCTAAGCCAATGAGTTTGCCCATTTTTTTTCAAAATGTGTAGCTGGTGACCTTGCTTTCTCCCCACATTAAATGGGTGCCCACATATGACAATAATTATGTACAATATGAAATACACGAAAGGTGATGGGAGGGATGCCTACAATATATCTAACCACTGGCAATCTCTTGGGGTAGAATTCTAACCCATTGTTCCTTTGCCCACCATGCCATCACTTTTTGTGTGCTATAATTATTACACTATGACAGTGCCAGTGTTTTGCTATTGATGCTATCCATATACCATACATGACCCATGTGTCAAAAATTAGCTAAAGAAAGTCAGGGCCAGCATTTGTTGTGGCTGCCTCTCTCCCACCTTATAAGACATGGTTGTTTTTTGTTATAGTCAACAGTTGCCTACAATATGCTGGAGACAGCGTCTTGTCAAAGGTACACAATATGTAATTACTGATTCCAGCATTTCAGCTACAGCATTTTGCTATGGTTACCCCATATGCAAAATATTACTTCTAAAATGTGAGCAGTAGCATTTAGTTTTGTGCCCCATAAACCACAAATGTGCCAGTTTCTGCATTTCAGCATGGGTATCCAATATGCCTAGCATTATCTCCAATATGCCAATACCAGCATTTTGCTGTGGGTACCAGATAAGCCAAGAATTATATTGAGTATGCTGGCTCCTACATTTTGCTGCTGGTACCCCATATGAAAAGAATTACCACCTGTATGCCTGAGCCAGTGGCAGACATGCAAGTGTAATACATACATGCACATTCCCTCATCTCATTTACATATGCAAACTCATGTTCAAGCTATCTCACACTAACACCCTCACATTCATTCATTCTTCCTCTCTCTCATTGTCACTCTGTTGTAATGGTTTGTACTGAGGGAGTGTTGGTGGGTGCGGTGTTCCTTTTCGAGGCAGTTGCTCGACTGGCTGGTGAAGGGATGCCACACGCAGCCGTACCTCCTTCAATAAACCGTTTCTTGTACATTTATTTATGCTGGGTGAGTTCTTTTCCAGTAGTCACAGCATAAATTTGGCGCAGAGTCACCAGCCTCGGGGTACGGCTCGTGCCATCGATCTACACATGTTGTTTCCGGCATTGGATCGGTGCCTTCCTCCACTTTGTAACGGACTGTGGTTGTGGCGCATTCATTCCCCCTCGGCAAGTAAGAAGTTTTGTTTTGCCGGCTTTAACTATTGGTGCTTCTTTAGAAGCGTTTTGGGTGTTTCCTCTACGGAGCGTCTTGAGCGCTTTCATTGTGCACGTTGCCATGGCTACGTTACCATGCCAGGTGACGCGCGCTCTATCATGTGCTCACAAAAGTTAATTACACGCGCTGTGGAGCTGTTCTTTGCACGTAATTGAAACCAACAGCGTGTGGATGGAGGAAACTCTCACCTGATTAAAGTAGCTGTTCTTTTGTCCCGAGCACTGTGTGAGCAACGAATCTGAGGAGGGACTAGGAATTCGGGAGCATTAAAACAGTGAAAGGACTACACTTTATGGAGCAGCAAAACGTAGGAAGGACTACATTTTCTGTGACCCAAGGGTAGGTCGCTCCCCCTGCCGCTGCAGCTCCTCCAGTTTCCTGAGTTCCTGAGACCCACCTCACAGTAAGTACCCCCCACCTCCCAGCCCCTCACCCTGCCCTGCGCTACTCACCCTCTCTCCTGCTCCGGCTTCTTTTCCTCCTCTGTGTCTCTTCCTCCTCGCTCCTCCTCTGGAATCTTCTTCTGTATTCTTCTCCTCCCCGTCTTCTCTCTTCTTCTGTGTGCTCCTCAGCCTCTCCTGTCGCCTCTCTTCCTCCTCATCTTGCTCTGTGGTCTTCTGCCTTCTGCTCTTCGTCCTCTGTATCTTCTTTGTTGATCTTCTGTTCGTCTGCTCTTCTGCTTCTTCGTCCCCTGCATCTTCCTCTGTGTTCTTCTGTTCTTCTGTGTTCTTCTCTTCTGTTCTTCTGTGTTCTTCCGGTCTTCTGTGTTCTTCTCTTCTGTTCTTCTGTGTTCTTACGGTCTTCTGTGTTCTTCTCTTCTGTTCTTCTGTGTTCTTCAGTTCTTCTGTTCTTCGGTCCTCTCCGACTCCTGTCTCTTCCCGCCCCTGTCTCTGCCCTCCTGCTCCTGCCTCACCCCCCTCTATCTCTCCACCTATCTCTCACTATCACCCACATCTACTCTTTCACTACCTGCCTCCCTCACTCCTCTACCTATCTCTCCACCTAACTCCCTCACTCACCCCCTCCTCCTATCTACCTATTTTTCTATCTCTCCACCTATCTCTCCATCTATCTATTTCCCTATCTCTCCCCCCCTTCCCGACACCCCCTCTGTTACCTATCTCCCTATCCTCTCACTCTACCACTCACCCTCACCCACCTCTACCACCCCCCCTCCCCTATCTTTTCAACCCTGCTCCTATCTATCTCCCTATTCTCCTAAAACTCTAACACTCACCCCCCCACCCTTAAACCCCCATCCCCCAGCTCTTCTCACTCTACCTGTCCCCCCTCCCTCGCGCTTTCCCGCCGCAACCTCCTGCACGCCCCACCCCCCAGCTCCCATTCGTCCCCAGCTGACCCCTCCCCACCCCCTCCTCCCTCTTATGGCGGCCGCTGCGCGACAGTGGTAGCGACCCTTGACCCAAGGGTAGGTCGCTCCCCCTGCCGCTGCAGCTCCTCCAGCTCCTCCAGGTTCCTGAGACCCACCTCACAGTAAGTACCCCCCACCTCCCAGCCCCTCGCTCTGCCCCGCGCTACTCACCCTCTCTCCTGCTCCTGCTTCTTTTCCTCCTCTCTGTCTCTTCCTCCTCGCTCCTCCTCTGCAATCTTCTTCTGTACTCTTCTCCTCCCCGTCTTCTCTCTTCTTCTGTGTGCTCCTCAGCCTCTCCTGTCGCCTCTCTTCCTCCTCATCTTGCTCTGTGGTCTTCTGCCTTCTGCTCTTCGTCCTCTGTATCTTCTTTGTTGATCTTCTGTTCGTCTGCTCTTCTGCTTCTTCGTCCCCTGCATCTTCCTCTGTGTTCTTCTGTTCTTCTGTGTTCTTCTCTTCTGTTCTTCTGTGTTCTTCGGTTCTTCTGTGTTCTTCTCTTCTGTTCTTCTGTGTTCTTCTCTTCTGTTCTTCTGTGTTCTTCCGGTCTTCTGTGTTCTTCTCTTCTGTTCTTCTGTGTTCTTCGGTTCTTCTGTGTTCTTCTCTTCTGTTCTTCTGTGTTCTTCGGTTCTTCTGTTCTTCGGTCCTCTCCGACTCCTGTCTCTTCCCGCCCCTGTCTCTGCCCTCCTG
Organism: Pleurodeles waltl; assembly: GCF_031143425.1. Lineage (NCBI taxonomy): Eukaryota > Metazoa > Chordata > Amphibia > Caudata > Salamandridae > Pleurodeles > Pleurodeles waltl. The sequence goes on from NC_090446.1 coordinate 805,976,343, forward strand.
CTCCTGCCTCACCCCCCTCTATCTCTCCACCTATCTCTCACTATCACCCACATCTACCCTTTCGCTACCTGCCTCCCTCACTCCTCTACCTATCTCTCCACCTAACTCCCTCACTCACCCCCTCCTCCTATCTACCTATTTTTCTATCTCTCCACCTATCTCTCCATCTATCTATTTCCCTATCCCTCCCCCGTCCCGACACACCCTCTGTTACCTATCTCCCTATCCTCTCACTCTACCTCTCACCCACCTCTACCACCCCCCTCCCCTATCTTTTCAACCCTGCTCCTATCTATCTCCCTATTCTCCTAAAACTCTAACACTCACCCCCCCTCCACCCTTAAACCCCCCTCCCCCAGCTCTTCTCACTCTACCTGTCCCCCCTTGCGCTTTCCCACCGCGTCCTCCTGCACGCCCCCGCCCCCCAGCTCCCATTCACCCCCAGCTGACCCCCCCTCCTCCCTCTTATGGCGGCCGCTGCGCGACTGCGCCGCTGGCGCGCCGGGGGCGCGCCAGAGGCAAGCCCTTCTGCGCCCGTCTGCGCCTGGCCCGCGCCCAGCGCCACGACCCCTGGTCCCCAGCCCTCCCCTACCCCGCTGACCCGCTACGACCCCACCACCCTCCACGCCCTCAACCCCGGGCGCACCAACACTTGCTTCCAAGCCCACCCCAAGCGCACCCATGGACCCTTCGCCTGTAACTCCTGCAAACACATCTTCCACCACGCAACTACCACGACCACCAGCCCACGTGCCATCAACCACCTCAAGTGCATCCTGGTCAACGCTTGCTCTGTCCACAAGCACGCCGTTGAACTCTGGGACCTCCTGGACTCCACAGCTCCAGACGTCGCCTTCATCACGGAAACCTGGATGAACGCCTCATCAGCTCCAGACATCGCCACTGCCATCCCTGAAGGCTACAAGATCTCCAGAAAAGACCGCACCAACCAAGTAGGAGGAGGTATCGCCATCGTCTTCAAAGACTCCATCAGCGTCACCACCTCCACCGAAGACACCCCTCTCGCCGCTGAACATCTGCATTTTCAAATTCGCACTGACCCCAGGACCACCCTCAGAGGATCCCTCGTCTACCGTCCCCCCGGACCGCGCGCCCCTTTCAGTGATGCCATCGCCGACTTCATCTCCCCGCACGCCCTCGCCAGACTACCTCCTCCTAGGCGACCTCAACTTCCATCTGGAACAGAACAACGACCCCAACACCACCGCCCTGCTCGACAACCTCGCCAACCTCGGCCTCAAGCAACTGGTGAACACCGCCACCCACATCGCCGGACACACGCTCGACCCTATCATCTCCGCCAGCAAACACATCTTCTTCAGCGACACCTCTGCTCTACACTGGACCGACCACAGCTGTGTCCACTTCACATTCCGACGTGAGACCCACCACCTCCGCACTCAACCCATCCCTCGTCGACAGTGGAACAAGATCCCCGAAGAGCAACTCTTCTCCGCACTCGCCGCCAACCAACCCACCCTCACCACCGACCCCAACGACGCAGCCCTCAGCCTCACAAACTGGATCTCCAACTGCGCAGACAACTTTGCTCCCCTCAAACGCACGCATCGACAGACCAACACCAAAAAACCTCTCTGGTTCTCTGACACCCTCAAAGAATCAAAGAAAACGTGTCGCACCCTCGAGAAGGCCTGGCGCAAGGACCACACCGCTGACAACATGACCGCCCTCAAGAACGCTACCCGCGAACACCACCACCTGATCCGCGCTGCCAAAAGGAACTTTTTCACCGACAGACTGGACAAAAACAGCCACAACAGCAGAGAACTTTTCAGCATCGTCAAGGAGTTCTCCAACCCCAACGCCAACGCCTTCACGCCCTCACAGGATTTGTGCGAATCCCTCACCACCTTCTTCCATCGCAAGATCAGCGACCTCCATGACAGCTTCGGACACCAGACCCAACCAAACATCACCGAACCCGCACCCCCGGCCCTCACCCTCAACAACTGGACCCACATCAACACTGAAGAAACCAAATCCATCATGAACTCTATCCACTCCGGCGCCCCTTCGGACCCCTGCCCTCACTTCATCTTTAATAAAGCCGACGACATCATCGCCCCGCACCTCCAGGCCGTCATCAACTCTTCTTTTTCTTCTGCTACCTTCCTCGAATGCTGGAAACACGCCGAAGTCAACGCCCTCCTAAAGAAACCTACGGCTGACCCGAGCGACCTGAAAAACTTCCACCCCATCTCTCTCCTGCCTTTCCCAGCCAAGGTAATAGAGAAGACCGTCAACAAACAGCTGACCACCTTCCTCGAAAACAACAACCTGCTCGACCCTTCACAAACCGGATTCCGAACCAACCACAGCACGGAAACCGCCCTCATCTCAGTCACAGACGACATCAGAACCCTGATGGACAACGGTGAAACAGTCGCCCTCATCCTCCTCGACCTCTCGGCTGCCTTCGACACCGTCTGTCACCGCACCCTAATCACCCGCCTCCGCTCCACCGGGATCCAAGGCCAGGCCCTGGACTGGATCGCCTCCTTCCTCTCAAACCGTTCCCAAAGAGTTTACCTCCCACCGTTTCGCTCAGACCCAACCAAGATCATCTGCGGCGTACCTCAAGGCTCATCGCTCAGCCTGACACTCTTCAATGTCTACATGTGCCCCCTCGCCAACATCGTACGCAAGCATGACATCATCATCACCTCCTATGCCGACGACACCCAACTTATACTCTCCCTCACCAAGGACTCCACCAGCGCCAAGACCAACCTACAAGAGGGGATGAAGGACGTCGCAGATTGGATGAGGCTCAGCCGCCTAAAGCTGAACTCTGACAAAACGGAAGTCCTCATCCTCGGCAACACCCCGTCCGCCTGGGACGACTCCTGGTGGCCCACGGCCCTCGGCACCGCACCGACCCCCACAGACCACGCCCGCAACCTCGGCTTCATCTTGGACCCCCTTCTCACCATGACCAAGCAAGTCAACGCCGTGTCCTCCGCCTGCTTCCTTACCCTCAGCATGCTCCGCAAGATCTTCCGCTGGATCCCCGCCGACACTAGAAAAACCGTGACCCACACCCTCATCACGAGCCGCCTGGACTACGGCAACACCCTCTACGCTGGGACCACCGCCAAACTCCAAAATCGCCTGCAACGCATTCAAAACGCCTCGGCCCGCCTCATCCTCGACGTACCACGCAACAGCCACATCTCCGCACACCTGAGACACCTGCATTGGCTCCCAGTCAGCAAAAGGATCACCTTTCGACTTCTCACCCACGCACACAAAGCCCTCCACAACAAGGGACCGGAATACCTCAACCGACGCCTCAGCTTCTACGTCCCCACCCACCTCCTCTGTTCCTCTGGCCTTGCGCTCGCTGCCGTCCCTCGCATCCGCCGCTCCACGGCGGGTGGGAGGTCTTTCTCCTTCCTGGCAGCCAAGACCTGGAACTCCCTCCCCACCAGCCTCAGGACCACCCAGGACCACTCCGCATTCCGCAGACTCCTAAAAACCTGGCTTTTCGAGCAGCAGTAACCCCCCCTTTCCCTTAGCGCCTTGAGACCCGCACGGGTGAGTAGCGCGCTTTATAAATGTTAATGATTTGATTTGATTTGATTCACAGCAACATAGAACGAGGACTATTGTAAAAAAACCTCTTTAAAACAATTGCTTTGGGGAAAAAACACATGTGTAGGGAGATTTACATCAATATATAAGGATTACTGTGTTTTTTTGTTTCTTTTCTTTCTCTTGCAAATTGTTACCCATACACTGGTTTAAGAATGAACAATTCAGCTATTATTGCGCCACCAATGTTCTTACAATATGTGGGCTCAACTGACATTGAATGGGAAGAGTGGATTGATATGTTTGAGAATTATTTGGAAGCATTAGATGGCCAAGAATTTAGACCTACGATAAAGAAAGGCATTCTAATGAGTGTATTAGGTAAAGAGGGCCAACATGTGTTTAAGTACTTACCTGAATTTCTTAATGAGGATGGGACACACATCGAAGATGTGTTTCTTGAAGCTAAACTCAGACTAAAAAAAAGGTTTTCAAAGGAAACTAGTGTTGGTATAAATTTTATACACAACCTCAGAAAACGCATGAGTCCATTGATGACTTTGTTTCACGGTTGAGACAACTGTCCACTAAATATCAGTTTGGAAGCATGACAGACGAGATGATAAGAGATCAACTTATAGTCCAGTGCAAAAGCAAGAAAATACAGGAACGTTTATGGGCAACGAAGAATCCTTCCCTTAGAGATGCAATTGAGATTGCTAAGGTAGTCGAGCAATCTGAGTATTATATGAAAGAAATGGTGAAGAAAGACGTGTGTAACAGTGATGTCACCATTATCAAAAAAGAGAAAAAATCACTTGAGGGAGGATACTGTAGTGAATCCTAGTTTGCTTTAATGGGATAACAGGAGTTAGCTTAGCCGTAGGCTTGTAAACTCGTGCCCCCGTCAACTAGTGACTTTTAACCTACTTAGCTTGTTCTGTCTTAGTTCATTTAATTATTTATTTCCTCTAAGATGGCGGCCTTGTTTATAGTTAGGCCACTTGTTATGAGTTTTATTATCAGTGTCACTGCGCCAAGGCGTCAAGATCAAGCACGAAAGACAAACAAACAGTAGGTGTTCACACTTAGGGATTTTCCCTCTCTATACTTTCAAGGGATTGTTGACATTAATTGCCGTCCCAAGTATGCCTGTTATATATTTTTTTTTATTACACCTACGTCAGGGGACCTTGTAGATCTGTATAAATACATCACACTTTAGACAGATAATCAGAGGGATTCCGACCAGAGGGCATCGCCACCATCGCTGATACTGATGCTGCTGTCGTCTTGACGCTGACCCAGTCTTCGTGTCCCTACGGATTCTGAGATAGAGACCTCATTCCAAGGTAACGAGGGTTGGGGGCTCCTCTCATGGACACGACTTTGGCAGATTAGATTTAGCAAACCCAGCTCTCCTTTAGGTAGGAGGTTAGGCCTATTTTTATTAGGGTATTAGGGCATATACCATCTCATACATATATATATATATATTTCTTTCATATATTGCAAAAATGGTGGGGGTCTGTATAACCATGACTCTCTTCTTCACAATACTGTTGCTTGGTATATTCATTATCCTAATCATTGCAGTTCATGCAACTTATCGCAAATTGCAGTTATGTTAAATAAAAAACTATTATAACTTTACTGCATCTGTGTCATTGCCTTTGTTTGTATGAGACATAATATATCTGTGAGAAAAGGGTAATTTCCGTTTAACCACGACAACCCTGAGATATCGTACTTTGAGTCCATGCGTAAGCGACTGCTACAAATCACCTTTTACTATTGTGTTTCTGGTGAGGTACTGCTAGTGAGCCGGTAAGGTTTGGACAACAGTTACAACTAGTTGTAGGAAGAGACTTAGGCCCTCATTCCAACCCTGGCGGTCTCTGACCGCCAGGGCGGAGGGCAGCGGAAGCACCGCCAACAGGCTGGCGGTGCTTCCAGGGCTATTCTGACCTCGGCGGTAAAGCCGCGGTCAGAAAAGGGGAACCGGCGGTTTCCCGCCGGTTTTCCCCTGACCCAGAGAATCCTCCATGGCAGCGCTGCTTGCAGCGCCGCCATGGGGATTCCGACCCCCTTCCCGCCAGCCTGTTTCTGGCGGTTTTCACCGCCAGAACCAGGATGGCGGCAACGGGTGTCGTGGGGCCCCTGGGGGCCCCTGCACTGCCCATGCCACTGGCATGGGCAGTGCAGGGGCCCCCTAACAGGGCCCCATGAAGATTTTCACTGTCTGCTTTGCAGACAGTGAAAATCGTGACGGGTGCCACTGCACCCGTCGCACCCCTGCAACTCAGCCGGCTCCATTCGGAGCCGGCTTCCTTGTTCAGGGTCTTTCCCGCTGGGCCGGCGGGCGGCCTTTTGGCGGTCACCCGCTGGCCCAACGGGAAAGCCAGAATGGCATCCGCGGTCTCCTGACAGCGGAGCGGCCATTTGGCGGTGACCGCATGGCGGGCGGCGACCGCCGCCCGCCGCGGTCAGAATGACCACCTTAGTCACCTACAAACGAAAGTACTGTCATCCTGAGACCAGCAGTCTTGCTCAGAGCAAGAGTCCAAACTACGACAATACCCTAGTAGTCATGAAAAATTAGTGCGCAACCACAAGTCCAACTCTAAGATGTGTTTCAGGTGTGGTAGCACTGCGCACAGTGCTGACTTCAAGGGTTGTGTTGCTTGGGGAAAGGAGTGCAGGAAGTGTGGAAGGAAAGGCCATTTTGCTAAAGTATGTAGAGCGTCTTCTAGCAAAGTAGCAATGGTGCAAGATCAGTTCAATCTGGACACTCATGAAGAATCTGAAGAAGACAGGATTTTGTGCAAACAAAACGCCATTGTGGGGAGATGTTCTCGACCCAAAGCAAAGTTCTTGATTAAGGGTAGAATGGTCCAACTTATGGTGGATTCAGGATCTTTGTATACCATCGTACCTAAGAGTATGGTGGATCGGGAATGGCCAGGTGTTACATTACTGCCTAAGGACATAAATCCTGGTGGTTACCAAGGAGAGCAAATTGACATTATTGGCTATGTGTTGGCGGACATAATGTTTCAAGACAGATTGGTTGAAGGCAAAGTGTATGTGGCTGAGTCTGGGCCATCCATTTTGGGGTGGCAACACCAGTATGACCTTCACATTGTGATCAACCCGAGAACCCCATCTCAAGTTATGGTGGTGGAGGATATGTCCATTAACGATATTATTGAAGGGGCGAGTGAAGTTTTTTCAGAAAACATTGGAACATTGAAAGGTTATGTGCACAAAATTGTATTAAAAGAGAATGCAGTCCCAGTACAACATGCATTACGGAAAATCCCCATAACAGTTAGAGGGGAGGTAAAGCAACTGATTGATCATTTGATTTCCAAAGGCATCATTGAGCCCGTAGAAAGCTCTGAGTGGATTTCTCCGGTGGTCATTACAAAGAAAACAGATGGAAGTCTGAGATTTTGTGTGGACTTACACAGTGTCAACCACAACATCGTAGCGAATACCTTTCCCCTACCGAATAACGATGAAATGTTGTTATTGTTGAAGGGGGGTGTTTTTTCAGCAAACTTGACCTCAAGAGTGCATATCATCACATTAAGTTGCATCAGGTTTCAAAAAAACGTACAGCCTTTATAACTTCGGAGGGGACTTTCCAATTTAACTGGATGCCTTTTGGGTTGTCTTCGGCTGCAAGTGTATTCCAGAGGATGATGTCAGTTGTTTTTAAAAGGGTGGAAAATGTTATATTCTTTTCAAGATGATATTCTTGTTTTTGGAGAAATTATACATAGCCATAATGTTGCATTGAAATGTGTGTTTGATTAACTTAAATCTGCAGGACTAACCCTCAAGAAAGAGAAATGTAAGTTTTTGGTGGAAAAGATTGAATATTTGGGACATACTCTCTCAAAGGAGGGTGTGAAACCAAAGAAAGATTTATTAAGATCCATCAGAGATGCTCCTCCACCAAACAACAAAGATCAGTTGAGGTCATTTATGGGCCTTATAGAGTACTATTTGAAATTAATTCAGAAATTTGCGGATAAAACTGATGATTTGAGGAAATTACTTAAGAAAAACATGAGTTTCCTTTGGGGTGTTGAACAAGATAGGTGTTTCAATTCTATCAAAGAAGAATTGTACAATGCTGGTGTCCTGGTACTTTTTGATGTGAATCATAGGTCTATCGTCACAGTGGATGCGAGTGCTGTAGGTTTAGGTGCAGTACTATCCCAGCATCATGCTGTTGGAGAAAAGACAGTAGCGTTTGCTTCCAGAACTCTATCTCCCAGTGAAAGGAATTATTCTGTCATTGAGAGAGAAGCATTGGCAGCTGCTTGGGCGTTGGAGTACTTTCGCACCTTTATTTGGGGAACAACAATTGTACTACACACAGAACATAAACCATTATTTAAGGTGTTAGCACCTGGTGGTGCATGAAAAGGTTCAGCTAGGTTAGCTAGATTGGCCTCAAGGTTACAAGAATACATGTATGTGGTGGAACACCTTTCTGGTTGGTAGAACGTGCAAGCTGATTCTTTGTCTCGTTTGCCAGTTCAGGATTGGAGTGAAACGGATTTGGAGAGTGTTGGAGTAGATATTGTTGTCGCGAGTGTTGAAGATGCTTTTGAGAGTATGCGAGGGGCCATTTCTAAGGATAAGTGGTTGACAAGTTTGAAGGATGATGTTAATTTGGGTGAGGTGGTTGATTTAGTGAAGTGGGGTGCCAAAAGGGAGAGTTGTGTGAGCACATCTACGTGGTTGTATTTGAAGGTTTTGGATGAGCTAACTTTGTGTGAAGATGAGATATTAATGAGAGGCGATAAATTTATTCCACCGTTGTGTTTGCGTTTTGACTTGTTCAGGTTAACGCATGAGGGACATTTGGGTCAGACATTAACTAAGAAAAGGCGGAGAGTACATTTTTGGTGGCCAGGCATGGATAGTGACGTTGAAGCGTGGGTGGAGAAGTGCATTGTGTGCAAGGACAGTGAGAAAAGGTTGAAGGTTGCCAATCAATCCTTTGGTGGTGTTATTGAGAATCCTGGTATGGTGTGGTATAGTGTGTGTGCTGATTTTATAGGACCATTAGCACAAGTTGGTGGTCCGTTGAGGTTTTCAATGGTATTGGTGGATGTTCATTCCAAGTGGTTGGTGGTGAAATTTATGAAGGAGATAACCACAAGATATACTATCAAAGTTTTGGAAATAATTTTTAGGGAAGAGGGCTATCCTTCCAAGATTATCAAGGATAATGGTACCCAGTTGGTTTCAACAGAAATGAAAGATTTCTTGTTGAGGGCAGGAATCAAGCACTCTCGCACAAGTTTGTATAATCCCCGAGCCAATGACATTGTAGAGAGGGCTAATCGTTTGGTGAAGGGGGCAATTCAAATGGCTTTGGTTAGCGGCGACAGCGTTGAATCAATGGTATCGGACATGGTTTGGGCTTATCGCACCACAAGGAACAGTGTGATGGGTGAAGTCCCTTTTGAGTTAATGAGAGGAAGAAGGGCTGGGACTAGAGTGTTTCCGGCAAGGATGAGGACTATGTTGGATAATTGTCTACTTGATGGAAAGGATGGTGTTGAATATTGGGACGTGGAAAGGAAGTATAACGAAAGCAAGAATGGTTGGTCTGGTGTGAGTAGTCCTAACAGGATCCGTAAAGGCGATTGGGTGAAAATTAAAGTCAAAGTAGGTATGTGGAAGAAGTTTTGTGGTCCGTTCAAAGTAAGAGAGGTGCATTGTTTCTTTGTAGTGTTGGAGAATGGTGAAAGGTGGAACTTGAGGAAGGTGGCTAAATATGGTGATGCACATTCTGTACAGGTGGGAGAGAAAGATTGTTTTGCAAATGTTCAGAGCAGTAGTGAGGAGAATGGCTGTAGTAGTTATATGTTGATAGATGATGATTCGTTGATTCATAATAATGTGGATGGTAGTGTTGATGAAGGGTGTGCTTGTCGTGTAAGAGAGAGAGAAGATGAAAACTATATGGTATTACAAAGAACTCAAAGGAATCACAGAACTCCTGCCTATTTAAAGGACTATGTAAGATGAAATTTCTCTATATATTGTGTTTTAGTCGTTATTAGTGCTAAGTTCCTAATGTTCATCTCACATTATTTAGGTTTTTTTTTTCTTTCTTTTGAGGTGGTGTTTTCCTTTTTGCTGTTTAAAGGGGAAAGATGTGTTGTATTGGTTTGTACTGAGGGAATGTGGAATTCAGAGTGTCAGTGGGTGCGGTGTTCCTTTTCGAGGCAGTTGCTCGACTGGCTGGTGAAGGGAAGCCGCACGCAGCCCTACCTCCTTCAGTAAACCGTTTCTCGTACAGTTATTTATGCTGGGTGAGCTTTTTTTCCAGTAGTCACAGCATACTCCCACTTACTTGTTCTCATTTTTGCTTTCAATTTAGTCTCAGTCTACATCTCACTAATTATTTTCACTCACACTGACTCAATTATTCTTACTCACAATTTCAATCATTCATACTCACTTTCCTATCACTTACTCTCTTCTACTCACACTCTATCTCATTTAAATTCACTGATTCACATTCTTACCATCTCCATCAGTCTAACTTATAGTCCCTCATGCCAGCTCACTCATTTTCATTGCAAACAATTTCCTGACACTCTCTCCCTCACAAATACACACTATCATTCTCTCTTACTTTCACTAAATTACATTCATTCTAACACCCAGTGACTCCCTCACACACATACATTTTCACTCACTTATATACACTCACTCTTATTTTCACTCAGTCTAGCTCAGTTTCACTTAGTTTCACTCGCTCTGACGTATTCTCACTCAGTTTGCTCTTGCCCACTTTAGTGTCACTCACTTTCAATCACACACTCTCACTCAAGTTCACGTACATTCACTCCCTCAAACTCAGTTTGTTTCACACCCACTGACTCCTTCACACCCGTTTGTTTTCTCTCAATGACTCTCACTCACACTCACTTGAACTTTACTATTACTTACAACTCACTCAAAGCCTCACAATCTTAGACTCACTTATTCTCACTCACTCTGACTCATTCACAGCCACAGTTTCGGTCACACTCATTTGTTCTAACTCACTTCACTGTCTCACATTTCTATTGATGCACACCACTCACAAATTCTCAGAAATGCACAACATGATCATATGCTCTCTCTCACTCACACATCCACACAATCTCACATGCACATATTATTCCACAGAATGATTTAACTTACCTGAATCAGCGCCTGCTGCTGGTCCATGGCCCATCAGGCAAGCTTATGGATCCTTCGTGTCTTAGTCTCTGAAGGAGAAAACTGAAAGCTGATTTCTGGTCAGTGAATGCACTAAACATTTTTTAGCTTCTTGCTTTTTCACCTCACCCTCTTCCATCTCATTGCGGAGTGAGGTAGAGCCACTGAGGCCCCTGACCAAACTCCACTGTGTGAAGAGATGGGAGAGGAGGGGGAGACATCCTGATTGAAGACAGTCTAAGATGCTGAAGCACGGATGCCTAAAGCACCTTGGGCTATCTGCACGTCATGCTGCAAAGCATCAATTATCAATAATGGGGTGGCACTGAGGTGTGCTGAATGACTGAGACCAGAGCTGGGTCAGCCCTGGACAATATGTCTGATGGTAGTTGCTGATGCTTCTGTACACTTGCACCAGTAATCAGTTAGATTCACTGTTTGCTTGACCCTGCTGCTTGCCTCCTGCAGTGAGGATACACTATTTGTAGTGTATCAGTTGTCATCAAGAGGATAAGATTTATGACCGGTATAATAAAATAGGGTCATAAATCAAGAAACAGATTACTTCAAAAGCCAGAAGTGTGAGTTTCCTCTCCATAAGTATCAGCAATATGGCACAGAGAAAAAAACACCTGACTTTCTGGGTTATTTAAAGTAAAATGCCAAGAAAACCCTCCACTTCAATACTTATGCCTCTAACATCTGTTCTAACGTATGGCTGAATAATATAGACTGAGGTAACTTATGGATCTCCGAAAAGTGTTAACACAATTAACACTAACAACTAACATTTGCACAACTAATTGCTTTCTGTAGATTTAAAGAGTGTCATAAAGCCTTTAAAGATGTAAGACATATTTAAGCCGAGACACACCATTTGCATTATTTGTAGGCTCTTACATTTAACCAAAAACAAAATATAAGGACTTTGTTGACTTCCTATTTTGTATCAGTATATCACGGTCATTGGATATATCATAAGCATCTCAGCTAAATCATGAAATCAACTGTGGCTGCAACCCCTCCAAACCTAAATTCTGGTGTCTTTTCAACCTGTGGTGTTGACAGCATTCTTCACTCCCAGAGTCACAAGTGCAGAGGGATCATTTCATGCAAATGAAAGTTCTATCTTCCACCATCCTAGCAAGAAGAGCAGTGGTTCATCTCCATGGAGAATCAAATTTTGGCAGGTGACTTTAATACAGTTCTGTCCCCTCCCTGGACAGAGCCAAAGCGGACTCAGCACCTTCATTGCCTCTCCTTTAACTCATCCAAGCCTTGAATCACCTTGGACTGGTCAACATCAACATCCTACAGAGAGGATTTACATGGTCCAACAGAATGCACATAGGACCCATTCTAGAACATAATTTTTCCTACTCTCAAACAAACTTCAACCCAGTGTCCTTGACTTCAAGACAGATGTCTGAGCCCTGTCTGACTGTGTCCCAATGTGGCTTCATATTTCCACTATCATATTGCTCAAGTCGACCCTGGAGTCCTGAATACTTAAAGAAATTGTGTTCCAGAACCAGCTCTATGTGAAACCATCAAAGAAACTATTGAACATTACTTTAAATTGAACAATAATGGGGCGGTCGAAGAGGCAACTTTGTGGGATGCAAGAAAGTGGCTATCCCAGGTGAACTGCTCTCCCAGTCTGCATTGCTCAAAGACCGGCAAAAAAGAAACAAGCATTTACAATGCAATCGGTTTCGAGTTTGCTCGAGTTAGAGCTATTAGCATTGTAAATTCCTAAATGGAATTTTCTTGCAACTTAAATTGAAAATGAAAAGTAAAACAGTTGATATAAGCAAGCCGATTCAAAGCACCATGGCCGCCATGAGCATGAGCGGGAAGGAGAGACACAGAAAGAAAAAAAAGTTTGCTCACAGCAAACATATCGGCAATCGTGCAATTATCCATGTAACAGGGGCAGTCTGCAAGGTGGTAACACCACCTCCTCAAGACGTGACAAATGTAAAGCATTTACCAATGATAACAGAGGACTTTTGAAAGGCAACCCCAAGAACGAGTGAAAGTGATGGGTGTGTGTTGGGCGTGGTTAAAAGCCCACAATACTTACAACAGGTCATAGCGCTTGCACGCTCGACCTGAAAAGGGGTCCTGGTGACATCTCTTTGCTGAGCAGAACAAACACTAAAGCAGTGGGAATCCCTCCGGGTAAGACAAGAGATACAAAATCTTCTTGAGGAGCTCCAACAAATTTTAATGAATGAGGTGGAACACAAGTTGCTATATATTGATCAACACTACTATGAAAATGTGATAAGGCTGATAGGCTGCTGTCCTATAATAAAAAATAACATAAATCTAGAAACCGCATTAAACAAATGGATAACAACACTGCTAAACACACCACCACTTACTACATTCTAAAAGTCTTTACAACTTGTAATAAAGCTCTCTTCCAAGGCCAGCAGCTAGATGACTAGAACCAAGGCAAATACTTGAAAAACTGCACCCCACACACCCAACAAGAGGATTTCAGTTCATTCAGGGAAGAGATCATGCATTAAGAGGTGAGAGAAGCCATTAAAGTAATATCAGATTGGAAGGCCCCGGGGCTTGATGGCCTCATAGCTTCTTTTTATAAGGCCTAAGCCGACATCCTCACTGAACCCTTGCCTAAAGTATTAAACTCATTCTTAACAATGTCAGTGACAGATTTAATGTTACAGTCCCATCTTACACTCCTGCTAAAAGAGGACAAGAATCTGAGTGGCTGTCGATCCTCCAGGCCATTAGCCCTCCTCAATTGTGACATGAAAAGCTTTGCTTCCATCCTACCTGCCAAACTCCTCCCCATCTGGCCTGTTATGATCTCCCCACAAAAGGCCAGCTTCCTGAAGAGCCGTCAAGCAGGTAACAACACCACAATGGTCTGTAATATGATTGAAACAGTCTAAAGGACAAAACACCCAAAAGTCTTTCTCAAACAGAGAAGGTTTTTGACTGGGTCATTTAGGAGTTCTTGATGAAGGTTCCAGATCACACAGCAGTAGGGGGAAAGATGACATCCTTCATCCACACCCTCTAGGCTGAATCATGTGGAGAATCAAAATCACTGGTGAGACGTCGGATCGATTCCCAGCTCCAGGGACACATGCAAGGTCTGCCCCTCTCATCCCGTTTGCCTTCTTTATGGAGCCACTGGTTCACTGTATCATGCACAATCGGAACCTCCGAGAAATTTGGGTGAAGATGACTGAACCAAAATGTGCATTATTTGCCAATGACATCCTGTGCTCCATTATTAACCCTGAATTGTCCCCTAATGGGCCCTTCCCACAGGGTCAAATAAGGGTATGGTGGTGGGCTCTGCCTGGTCTGGGCCTCCAATAAAATATCTGGCCATTTTCCTCCCACCAAGGATTACATATTGCTATAGTAGCAATATTCACCCAACACTTTTCAAGGACCTTTACTGATGGGGAAGGCTCAATCTCTCCTGGATGGAAAGGAGAACAGGCTTGAAGATACATCTGTGATGCTGTTCCAATTATGAAACAGGACTGCTCTTGTGGGATTGCAGAATTTTATAATGTGGGGAACTGAGTCCTTCCACACAATCAGAAACTGTCTGTCAGGTTCCTGGCTAGCTTGCATTGCCTCATGTGAGTCCCTACCTTTACAGCTAGAAGGTGATTTGTGGCAACCTGGAACATCACACTCTGACTCCCCAGGGAAGCAGTGCATGCTAAGGCGAAAGCACAAAGAAGATACATTATGAGTTTTTAATACTGTTATACTTGACATCATTGGTATGGTCTCACCTAACTTCCCAGGTTGGTTCTGTGTGCTGGACTCAGGTTTTGCTGTTTTATTTGCTCTGGACACTTTACCACTGCTGACCAGTGCTAAAGTGTAAGTGTTCCCTGTATAAATTATGTGTACATTGGCTTATCCATGATTGGCATGTTTGATTTACTATAAAGTCCCTAGTAAAGTGCACTAGAAGTGCCTAGGGCCTGTAAATCAAATGCTACTAGTGGGCCTGTAGCACCGGGTTTGCCACCCACCTTTGTAGCCCTGTAAACATGGCTCAGACCTGCCACTGCAGTGTCTGTGAATGCAGTTTTAAACTGTCACTTCAATTTGGCAAGTGTACCCACTTGCCAGGCCTAAACCTTCCCTTTTCTTACATGTAAGACACCCCTAAGATAGGCCTTATGTAGCCCCATGGGCAGGGTGCAGTGCATGTTTAAGGTGGGACATATACTAATGTGTTTTATATGTCCTGACAGTGAAATACTGCCAAATTCGGTTTTCACTGTTGCAAGGCCTATCTCTCTCTTAGGTTAACATGGGGGCTGCCTTTAAATATTCTTAAAACGCCGATTCCCTTTGGTAGCAGATAGACATGTGGAGTTTGGGGTCTCTAAACTCACAATTTAAAAATACATCTTTTAGTGAAGTTGGTTTTTAAATTGGGCGTTTGAAAATGCCACTTTTAGAAAGTAGGCATTTTCTTGCTTAAAGCATTCTGTGACTCTGCTTTTTTGTGGATTCCCTGTCTGGGTCAGTTTGACAGTTGGGCTGTTTGCACTTCTGCTCTAGACAGTAACACAAAGGGAGCTGGGGTGTAGCCTGCATATCCTGATGGGCCATCTGGGCTGAGGTGAGGTGAGGGGAGGAGTGGTCACTTACACCTGAAAGGGCTGTGCCTGCCCTCACACAATGCAGTCTCCAACCCCCTGGTGTGTGTCTGGGGCCTGGCCTGGGCAAGGCAGGATCTTGAAAACAACAGAGACTTCTCCTTGAAGTAGACCTACTTCAAAGGCAGAAAGGGGTATTAGAAGAGCACCCAAAGCCCCTGAAGATCACATTACATCTGAAACCAAGAGGAACCTCTGCCAAGGAGAAGACCTGGAAAAGCAGGAGCAGTAGTACTGCCCCTTTGCCTGTGATTGTGCTTTTCTGGGTTTGCCTGCAGTAGCTGCTTCTACCTGAGAGAGGACAAAGACTGATTTTTGTGTGACTTCCCACTGGCGAAGAATCTCCAAGGGCTTGAAGCTGAGCTTGACTCAACTGTTGTTGAAGTCTCAGGGACAGCAAAGACTTCTCTCTGCCAGCACTTGGGCTTTCTGCTGAGAGTCCAGCCTGCCAAGTGGTGTCCTAACCTGTCTCTGGGCCCTAGAAAGGTGCAGCTGGTGGATGAGGACAGAAATCCACGCAAAGACCGCTGTGCGGTGAAACATTCAATGCACCACCTGCTTTGTGGCTGAAAAAGGACATGCTGCTGGCATCGCGGCTAAAATCGATCGTCGACCTGCATCGCGATGGGAGATCGATGCAACGCGGCTGAAGAAATGACACGCAACACCAGCCACGGCTGCTATTAATGATGCAAGCCCCATGCAGAGCAGTTTCTTGACACCGTGCGAATGGATTGCGATGCAACATCGCTGGGTGCAGAAAAATCAACGCAAAGCCTGCCCGGACCTGAGGTGCCTGTCCAAATCAACACATCACTCTCTTGCGGAGAGAAAAACGATGCGCACCGACCCGACCGGAGGAGGATCAATGCACAGTCTCACTTGCAAGTGAGAAATCAACACCTCGCTGGCCTTTTCCAACACACACTCGCCCGTGCAGTGTTATTTTGACGCAACCCAGGTACTTTTTCATGCCAACAGTGTTCTCACTGTTTTCTAAAGGGTTTAAGACTCTCATGCCTTCATTACAACCCTGGCGGTCGGTGATAAAGCAGTGGTAATACTGCCAACAGACTGGTGGTAAAAAAAAATGGAATTTTGACCACGGCGGAAAACGCCAACACAGACAGCCACTTTAATACACCGACCGCCATGGCGGTAGCAACAAGCACTGCAGCGGTAACCGCCAACAGCCAGACGGAAGACAATGTACCGCCCACTGTATAATGAGAGGCCAATCCGCCACCTTTTCTGGGGAAGTACCAGCGCCATCAAAAGCATGGCAGAAACAGTACACAGAAGGGAAACGTCTCACCTCTCGACATTCAAGGAAGAACCACGACGCCACGGAGCCTGAGTTGCACATATTTCCCATGCTGGTCTACCTTCTCCTACACCATGAACATGAACAACGGCGAAGACGACCATGGTGAGTACTGCATCTAGCACACAACATGCAACACCCCCACCCCAACACAATACAGACAAATAGATGCAACAACATTACATATCCATTTAGGTAAATACGTCCATAAAGCACAAAACAGTATCTACAATATATACAAATGGAGGGACAATGCCCAGTCCAAAATGTCCGTGACCATACACATAGGCAAAGGCCACACTTGACTCTTGCCTCAATACGGAGAGAACACTGCTGGGGCATCAGGCCGAAGATACACAGGCACCTCAGGGGGAAGGAGAATCCCCAGCCAGAAGATGGTACAACACCACTGCTCCTGGAGGGGGCTACATGCCCTCTGAGATGACATGGGGAGTGCAAAGCCGCAGTCTCTCTAGTGGGTGGTTTGCCCACTGCTTGGTCCTGGGGAGTGCAAAGCCACAGTCTCTCAAGTGGGTGGTTTGCCTGCTTCTTGGTCCTGGGGAGTGCAAAGCCAAAGTCTCTCTAGTGGGTGGTTTGCAGACTGCTTGTGCATGAGGAGTGCAAAGCCACAATCTCTCAAGTGGATGGTTTTCTCACTGCTTGGTCCTGGGGAGTGCAAAGCCACAGTCTCTCTAGTGGGTGGTTTGCCCACTGCTTGGTCCTGGAGAGTGCTAAGCCACAGTCTCTCAAGTGGGTGGTTTGCCCAATGCTTGGTCCTGGGGAGTGCAAAGCCACAGTCTCTCAAGTGGGTGGGTTGCCCACTGCTTGGTCCTGGGGAGTGCAAAGCCACAGTCTCTCAAGTGGATGCCTTCTTCTACCGCTTCTGGACGGGGCCTTGTGCTTCATCCTGGCAAGGAGGGGGTGAGTGGATGTCTTCTTCCACTGGTTCTGGATGGGGCCTTGTGCCCAGTGTGCTTCATCTTGGCAAGGAGGGGGTGAGTGGATGCCTTCTTTCACTGGTTCTGGAGGGGGCCTTGTGCCCAGTGTGCTTCATCCTTGCAAGGAGGGGGTGAGTGGATGCCTTCTTCCACTGGTTCTGGAGGGGCTTTGTGCCCTGTGATGAAGATCCTGGATAGTGCAAAGTCACAGTCTCTCACCTGGGTGTCACACCTACAGTTGTTGCAGGTGCCAGGGCGCACTACAGCCCATGTAGTCACAACTACACACTGCTCACCGGCAGTAACGGCTGCTCAGTGGTGGCAGTTGCAGGGCTGGCGGAGGTGCTGTCAGTGGTGGGGGGAGGCTCCAGCCCTTCCCCTGCAGCCTCGGATGGCTGCCCACTGGGGCTGCTGCTGCTGGCAATGGTGCAGGTGGCTGTGCTGGCGGTGGTGCAGGTTGCGGTGCTGCCAGTGGTGGTGGGAGGCTCCAGCCCTTCCCCTGCAGGCTTGGATGGCTGCCCACTGGGGCTGCTGCTGATGGCAGTGGTGCTGCTGGCAGTGGTGCAGGTGGCGGTGCAGGTGGCGGTGCTGTCGGCAGTGCTGGTGATGGTGCTGCCAGCGGAGCCCTTCCCCTGCAGCCTAGGGTGGCTGAAGTGCCATGGCTAGTGTTTTTGCCCAGATATTGCTGCTCCAGCCCCAGGCTCCAGATCCATCCTGCCTGTGAAGTCTGTGCCTTTTACACTGGCCTTGACAGCTGTTGTTCCCTTCCTGCCCTTGGCAGCTGGTGGTGCATCCTTGCTTCTGCCAGCTGGTGTTCCCTTCCTGCCCTTGCCAGCTAGTGGTGCCTCCTTGCTTCTGCCAGCTGGTGGTGCCTCCTTGCCCTTGCTATCTGGTGGTGTCTCCTTGCCCCTGCTAGCTGGTGGTGCATCCTTGCCCTTGCTAGCTGGTGGTGCCTCCTTGCCCTTGCTAGCTGGCGGTGCCTCCTTGCCCTTGCTGGCAGGTGTTCCCTGCCTGCCCTTGCTCGGTGGTGGCCCTTTCTTGCCCTTGGAAGGTGGTGCAGGCACACTGGCAGTGCTGACGGGTGCCTCCTTGGAGCCTCTCACACATGCAGTACCTGCAGAAACTACAGTGGCAGTGGACTGGGTGGCTGAGGTGCTGGCCTGGGTTCTGTCCACCCTGGCCCGAAGTGAAGGGTGGAGAGGAAAAGCCTTTTAGAGACACTGGGGCTGCAAAAGGGTGAAGGTTTGGGAGTGGAGGAAGAGGGAGTGGTTGTAGGAGGTTGAAGGAGGTGTCTGTCTGCTGTGTTTGGGTGTAGGTGCATGGGCTGGATGCTGTTGTGAAGTGGATGGCTGTTGGGTGTCTGAGTGCTTGCCTTTGTGTACTTTGGGAGGAGAGGGCACAGACACAGTGGAGAGGACACAGGGGACATGTGCATGGATGTGGGGGTGGTGACTGCCAGTGAGGGGCGTGTAGTGATAGGCGTGCTGATGATGGAGGTAGTGGATGAGGATGTAGTGCATGCAGGTGTGAGTGGAGATGCTACTGGGAGGGAGGTGGACGATGACGAGGAGGGGGACACAGTGGAGGCAGTGGATGCTGTACTGTCTGCATCTGGATGGTGCTTGAGTGAGTGCCTGTGGGATGAAGTGTGGTGCTTGTGTTTGCCTGAGCCACTTCTGTGTGTTGATTTGGGCGCATGCTGGTCTGAAAGTGTGCTTGGGATAGGCTGGGGTTGAAGGAAATGGGACTGGGTAGAGGAAGTTGGAGCTGGGAGGCTAGAGATAGGGACAATGGCTGAGTTGGCCAGAGCCTGGAATGCTCTCTGTTGGGCCGCCACGCCAGAGTGAATGCCCTCCAGGAATGCATTTGTTTGTTGAAAATGCCCTGCTAGACCCTGGATGGCATTCAATATGGTTGACTGCCCAACAGCGATGGATCTCAGGAGGTCAATAGCCTACTCACTGAGGGCAGCAGGGCTGACTGGGGCAGGGCCTGATGTGCCTGGGGCAAAGGAGATGCCCACCCTCCTTGGTAAGCGGGCACAGGCAACTCACTGAGGGGCTGCTGGTAGGGCAGTGCTGGTCCAGGGGTGGCGGCTGTACCTGTAGTCGGGGTGGCCACAGAGGTGTCTGTCACCACCAGGGAGCTTCCATCGGAAGAGGTGTTGCTGTCAGAACTGTCCCCTCCAGTCTCTGTCGTGGCGCTCCCCTCGCCCTCCGTCCCATTGGGGCCCTCAACCTCGGTGGAGTCTGCCTCAAGGCCCATGTGGGATGCAGCTCCCTCTGTCACCGGTGCCTCTGCTCCTCCGCCACATTATGCTAATGAACACAAGGAAAGGGCGGCAAAACAAAAAGGGGAGGCGAAGATACAGAGGATACACTTGGTCAATGCCAGCAACAACACCACCGTTGGCGTACACAACTCACAGGAAACAGCCCTATGCACTAGGCCATGAAATACCAGTTACAATGCTAGTCACCAGGCCATGGGGTACAATGCCTAACGCCATTAGCAGCACACTTGAAACCCACAGGACCTTGCCCAGCAGTAGATACCCACTAGCATTATTGGGGTTGGAGTGCATCTGAGCCTGCCCATCATGGAATCTACCCTGCCATGTTCGTCGTGGCCTAGGGGCACCCACAGACCCACATCCCCCACCCAGGAAACACCTCAACATGTGGCTGCTGTGATGCCTTCAAGCACCCATCCAACTCACGATAGGTCACCACCTTGATGCGGCGCATCAGGGGGGTCAGGGTATGACGGCACCCCTTCCTTGTTGGGAGGCCATCCCCAGCTTGGCCTCCGCCATCTTCCTTGCCCATCGGTGGAGGTCCTCCCACCGTTTGCGACAGTGGGTGCTTCGCCTGTCAAAGACCCCCAGGGTCCGCACCTCCTTGGCGGTGGCACACCAAATACCCTTTTTCTGATGGGCGCTGAGCTGCAGAAAAAGATACATAAGAAAAGGCATTAGTCATACGTCTGGACTGTTACACTCATGGCCCACCATATCCCTCCCATCCCCTTACGCACAGACATTGCCCACCAAACAAGCAGCACTCTGCTGCCTAGGACCCCTCAGCCCCCCCCTCCACATGAGGCTTACACACACAGCACTCCATACATTCATGCCCCACGCATCATGCTCACAGTGTACTCACCTGTTTGTCTGGAGGACCATAAAGTAAAGGGTACTGGGGTAGGACCCCATGCACTAGTCTCTCCAACTCCTCCGAAGTGAAGGCAGGGGCCCTTTCCCCAAACACTCGAGCCATGGTCGCTTCTAGACACAGGTCTCAGCAGCACTTGCAGTGTAGATCCTATCCTGTTGAAGGTCAGGTAGCAAGTGAGTGAACAGATAGAAAATGGCGGTCACATCTGCGGCGGTGCGTACCGTCACCGATGGCGTGCATCACCATTGGCTCCTGGAACCCTTAGGTCCCAATGATAACCAACGATGTGTTGCACGGCGGTCACTCTCTGAGTGTGCGTGGCGGACCAGTACATCTCCCATGTCAATGCAAAGTATCCTGGGTCTGTGCATGATGTCTTCATTTTGAGGAATAGCAGCATTCCATATGTGATGCCTCAACTCCAGAGGCACAGGGTGTGGCTAATAGGTGAGCCCATGGTCCCCACCCAGTGTTTGTTGGCATATGGGTGTGGTTTGGCCCTAAGGGTGAGTGTCTGGCTAACAGGTATCCCTCGATATTTACAGGTGACTCTGGTTATCCCAACCTCTCATGGCTACTGACCCCAGTGAGGAATGCCAGGACAAGGGAAGAGGAATGTTACAATGAGGCACATGGGCGAACAAGGAGGATCATTGAGCGCACCTTTGGCCTCCTGAAGGCCAGATTCCTGTGCCTCCATCTGACAGGTGGATCTCTGTGCTACTCACCCAAGAAGGTCTGCCAGATCATCGTTGCATGTTCAATCAATCAATCACAGACATTTATAAAGCGCGCTACTTACCCGTTAGGAACAACCAGGCCTTGAGACACCAAGTGCCTTTTCTGCAGGAGGATGAGGCTGGAGATGGTCGTGTGGCAGCGGTGGAGCCTGTGGACAGTGACGAAGAGGAGGCAGATGAAGAGGATGTGGACAACAGAACAACTATAATTCAACAGTAGTTCCAGTGACACACAGGTAAGACACTGTAATTTCACCTTCCTTTGCAGTTTTGTGTTGGACATTGTCCATGGCAGCCTGATTTTCCAAATTCTATGGCCACTTACTGTACCATTTGGTATCTCTATTTTCAGATATCTGTGCCCCACTCTGGCTTCTGGTGAGTTTACTGCTGCCCACTACAGGTCATACCTATGTATATATAACTGTACATTTGAATTGCAATGTTTACAGCTTGTTACACTAATACATATTTCAATCAATTGACAGACTCCATGCTTGTATTAGTTCCAAGGGTGTTTATTTATGTGATAATAAGTGTAAGGGGTATTGCAATGGGCTGGATTGATGATGGAGGAATGTCCAGGAGAGAGTCCAGTCTATTGGTATCACAGGTGCATTGTCCAAGGGGGCACAGGGAGTGGGGCAATGGCGGTTCAAGTGGACAGGGTAACAGAGTGGGACACAAGGGTGACATTCAGGGGAGTCTTATTTCCTGGCCGGGGTCTTGGTAATGTTCTCTGGCTTCTGCCTGGATCGCAGGGACCTTTTGCGTGGTGGTTCTCCTTCTGCAGGGGGAAGGGTACTGGTGGCCTGTTGTTCCTTTGGCAGGGCCTCCTGCTCACTAGCGTCAGCGGAGGTGGAAGGCTGTTCATCGGTGTGGCTAGTGTCAGGGGCCCGTTGGTGTGCCACTGCCTCCCACATGGTGTTGGCCATGTCTGCCAGCACCCCTGCAATGGTGACCAGGGTGGTGTGGATGTCCCTCAGGTCCTCCCTGATCCCCAGCTACTGTCCCTCCTGCAGCTGCTGGGTCTCCTGCAACTTGGCCAGTATCTGGCCCATTGTTTCCTGGGAATGGTGGTATGCTCCCAGGATGTTGGTGCGTGCCTCGTGGAGAGTCGGTTCCCTTGGCCTGTCCTCCCCCTGTCGCACAGCAGTCCTCCCAGCTTCCCTATTGTCCTGTGCCTCTGTTCCCTGACCCATGTGCCCACTGCCACTGACCCCAGGTCCCTTATCATCCTGTGTTCGTGGGGTTGCCTGAGGTCCCTGTAGTGGTGGACACACTGCTGATTGACGTGTCCTAGGGACAGAGGGATGGGCCCGCTGGGTGGGTGCTGTGCTGGTGTTTCCTGTGGGGGGAGGCTCTGTGGTGGTATGGGACTGTGCCTGGGTCACCGACTGTCCAGAGGTCCCTGATGGGCCAGGTGGGTCATCCTGATCCAGGCGTGCTGAGCTGCTGTCATCACTGTGGGCCTTTCCGGGGGGGGGGGACTGGATGTTGCTGGCACCTCCTCTCCGGTGCCGTTATGTGGGGGTCCTGTGGGGATGTAAATGCAGTGTTATTGTTACACCATGTGACATCTTGTGCGTGGTATGTTTACCCCTATGGTTGTTATTACCAGGGCAGCTTTGGCTTGTGTGAGTTGTGATTTGGTTGGCTAAGTGATTGTCACTAGTGTGCATGCTGTGGTGATGGGTGTCCATGCAGGGCTGTGAGTGGTGTCCATGCATTGGTGGTGCATGCAGTGCTGATTGCTGGGATGGGTGGGTTCTGATGGTGGGGTGTATGTGAGGTGGTGGGGTGATGGGGTGAGAGGAAGGGTAGGGGTATGTGATGGTATGCAGGTAGAGGGGTGATAATAGTATAGAATAGACTTACCAGAGTCCAGTCATCCTGCTACTCTTGCCAGGCCCTCAGGATGCATGATTGCCCAGACTTGCTCCTCCCATGTTGTTAGTTGTGGGGGAGGAGGTGGGGGTCCACCGCCAGTCCTCTGTACAGCTATCTGGTGTCTTGCAACCACGGGACGCACCTTCCCCCGTAGGTCGTTCCACCTCTTCCTGATGTCATCCCTTGTTCTGGCATGCTGTCCCACGGCGTTGACCCTGTCCACGACTCTCTCCCATAGTTCCATCTTCCTAGCAATGGATGTCTACTGCAACTATGATCCGAATAGCTGTGGTTCTACCCGGATGATTTCCTCCACCATGATCCTTAGCTCCTCCTCTGAGAACCAGGAGTGTCTTTGTGGTGTCATGGGTGTAGTGTGAGTGGTGTGTGTGAATGTGTGTGGGGTGATGCGTTGGGGTGTGTGCTGTGAGGTGTGTGGATGGTGTATGGGTGATGGTGTTCTGTGGCTCTGGATCTGTGGGTGCTCCTGGCGTGTCTCTCTCTCAGTTGTAAATTGTTTGTAGTGGTAAAGGGTTGTGGGTAATATGTGCGTGTGTTTTATAGTGGTGTGGGTGCGTGGGTGTGGTGTGTGTATATGTGTCAGGTGTGTGTAGTTTGAATTGTCCAATGTGGTGTAGTTTTGTATGTGTGTGTATTTTGAGCGCAGTGGTATGTACCACCAATGGTTTACCGCGGTTGAATGTCCACTGCAGCGATTCGTGGATCATAATGCTGTGGGCGTATTTCTGTTGGCTTAACTGTGTGGGTTTTGGTACCACCAGTTTATCACTGACCTTTGGTGTGGCGGACTTGTGTGTGTGTCTGTATAGTGGCAGATTTCTATGTGTGGGTCATAATACGCGTAGCGGTATGTTGGCGGCAGTCAGCATGGCAGTAAGCGGCACTTACTGCCAATGTCATAATGAGGGCCTTATTTCAGTAATTCATAACTTGACTTTTATATGTTGGATTTTTGTTGTTTAGGTCTTGTTTTGTTTAGTTAAATATTAACTATGTTTTCTAAACCTGTGTTGTGTCATTTTGTAGTGTTTTCACTGAATTACTGTGTGTGTTGGTGCAAATAGTTTACACCTTGCTTCTGAAGTTAAGCCTGCCTGCTCGTGCCAAGCTACCAAGGGGGTGAGTGGGGGTTAACTGAGGGTGATTCTCCTTACCCTGACTAGAGTGAGGGTTCTTGCTTGAAGAGGGGGTAACCTGACTGCCAACCCAAGCCCCCATTTCTAACAAATACATTTATTGAAACTATTGTAATCTTATTTAAAGAAATGAGCTGCGATAATTAGGCAGGTGAAACAGAACAAAATAAACAGCATTATTGACAGGGTGATACCAATTAACGTCCCGACCATTGTTAGCTGGTTCTAGACATTCAAGGGATTCCTACTCGATTCCTACTCGACCCTACTACTCTAAAGAGAGCATATCTGGGTGTACTCTTCTGCCTGCCCAATCCAAGGGATTATCCTTAGCCTCATACCTGAAACGTGTGTCAAGAGTCATCCTGTGTGATAAATGGCAGTCCTCGTAGGAAGGCTTGTGGATTAGCATGAGTGGAGCTGCATTTTTGAGCACAGCGGTCCCAAGATGGTTCCGGTTAGAATGCCCCTCTAACCAATCTGATCGGTGCATTGCTAATATAATAAAACTGCACTGTGTTGGAAGATGCGTATCTGACATGATGCTTTGCCTTGGTGTTAGAAGCTGTCGCCGAAACTGGCCACGCGGCATCCAGAGTATCTTTTTCTAAATGTAGCTTTCTACTGAGTGTTCCTGATTGTGTGTCAAGAAAGCAAACTAAAAACAAGCGTCTTGTAAACTGCCATCTCAGAATAATATCATCTAAGCTTGTACATAAAAAATTATACTGCTAAAAATGCAATCTCACTAAAATGTCCAACATGTAAAATGTAAAATACGAAATAAAGCTAAGAAACAGGGACATCACTACGAACCTACTCTCTCACCTACTGTGTTTAGTACAGACTCTACCTTTGTTGATTGTGGACCCTATTCTAATCCAGACCCAAAACAAAATGACTGACTTTGTTCAGAAGCGGAAGAAGCCTAGAAACCCAAAGTCGCCTCTCAGTTGGTCCATGACTGAGGGAGGCCTTGGTATCCCTGACATACGCTCCTACATGGAAATTCACTGGGCATTAGACTGGAACTATGATCCAAACGACAAATGGGGTCATTCTGACCTCAGCGGTAAAAATCGCTTACCGCCGGTCAGAAGGCCGCCATAACACCGCTGCGGTCGCGGTAAACCGCCACGGTCATTCTGACCCGCAACTGGCAAACCGCCAAAAACCCGACATCCACAAAAGTCCGCCACACCAAAGGTCAGCGGGAAACTGGCGATGAGCAAACCTCCACTGTCACGCCAACAGAAATACGCCCATACCATTCCGACCCACAAATCCCTGCAGCGGTCTTACAACCGCGGTATTCCATTGGCGGTACACACCGCCGCGGTCAAAATACACACACCTTTACAAAACACTACCACATTGGATAATTCAAAATACACACACCTGAGACACATACACACACCACTCCCACAAACCCAATTAAATATAAAACACACACCCACATCACCCACAAACCCTTACGACCACAATTGTGAGTGAAGGACAGAGAGAGAGAGCACAGCATAGAGTAGACCATCACACAGAGGCAAATCACAACATCACCCACACAATTTCCACGCACAAAACACCATACACCACCACACTCACCACACTCTACAACACATACACCACCCCTCACCTCATCCACACCACCCCATGGCACCCCAAAGACACCCCAGGTTCTCTGACGCAGAACTCAGGGTCATGGTGGAAGAAATAGTTCGTGTAGAGCCCCAGCTCTTCGGGGCACAGGTGCAGCACACCACCATTGCCAGGAAGATGGAGCTATGGCAAAGAATAGTGGACAGGGTCAACGCAGTGGGACAGCATCCACGCAATCGGGACGACATCAGGAAGCGGTGGAACGACCTACGGGGGAAGGTGCGTTCCATGGTATCAAGGCACAACATTGCGGTGCAGAAGACTGGCGGCGGACCCCCACCTACTCCCCCAGAATTCGCAGCATGGGAGGAGGAAGTCTTGCACATCCTGCATCCTGAGGGCCTCGCAGGAGTAGGCGGAGGAATGGACTCTGGTATGTCAAATCTTCACTACTTCATTCCCCCCACCCCACCTGCATGCCAAATCATACCCCCACCCTCACCCCCACCCCCATCACACCACCTCCTTGCAAATGGCTCACCATCACATCCCACCCATCTCAAAACCTAGCCCTGCGTGCGTCCCCAAAGCATGGACACCCATCCCCAAAGCATGCCCACTGCACACACCCATCACCCCCACAAGCCACCGTCACAAAAGCCCCCACAAGGGAATGCCAGCACTGGGGGACACGGCCACCCACCCATTACACGAAATGCCACACACAGAAGCAATAACCATACTCTTATACACCTGCAGGATCCGAACGCCACCACACCGCCACGGAGGGTCCAGAGATGTCCATCCCACCCCCAGAAGAGGCCCCCAGTGATGACAGCAGCTCTGTCTCCCTGGACCCTGATGACCAGCCCGGCCCATCGGGGACCTCGGGACAGTCGGTTCCCCACAGACAGCCACAGGCTACACCAGACCTAACCCCCTCTGGGAACACCAGCACAGCTCCCACCCAGCGGGCCCATGCCTCTGTCTCCAGGACACGTCAATCAGCGGTGTGTCCACCACTACAGGGCACCCAGGTTGACCCACCACCCCAACAACAACAGGGACCTGGGGGCAGTGGTAGTGGGCACACCGTCCAGGGGACAGAGGCCCAGGAACACAGGGGAGCTGGGAGGGCTGCTGTGCGACGGGGGGGGACAGGCCCAGGGAACCGACTCTCCAAGAGGCCCTCTCCTCCATCATGGGAGCATACCACCGCTTCCAGGAGACGAAGGCTACGGTACTGGCCAGGTTCCAGGAGATCCAGGTACTGCAGGAGGAACAGTACATGGGGTTCAGAGAGGAACTGAGGAGCATTAGTTCCGCAATGGGGACCATCGTAGTGGCCCTCAACCAGATAGTCACCACATTGCGGGACCATGTGGCACCACAAAGGGCCCCTGTCACTAGCCTGGACCAGGAACAGCCTACCACCTCTGCCGGCGCTAGTGGACAGGAGGCCCCCACACAACGACGGGCCACCAGAACCCCACCTCCTGCAGAAGAAGAACCACCCCGCAAGCGGAACCTGAGATCTCACAAGAAGACAGAGTAGGATGCCAAGACCCCCGCCAGCAAATGATACCCCCTGATGTCATCCCACTGTCCCACATTGTCACCCTGTCCAACCTTGAACTGCCCCTGCTCCATCCTTCCACAGGCATATGGACAATGCACCTGTGAGACTGAGAACTGGACTCTGCCATGGACATTACTCCACCATCACCCATCCCCGTTTTACAATCATGTTCCTTAAATTTAGCACTTTAATTAAATCACTTTTTGCACTAAAAAAATCTGGAGTCTGTTTGTATTTTGAAAAAATGTATTAGACATAACGGTGCCAAAATGTTCAGTTACATTGTGATGACAACATACCACTGTCACAAAGCTGTAGTCCATGGGCAAACAAAGCAGAGGTCACGCAGTGGGGCCCACAGCTCTGAAAACGGAAGGGAAAGTCACAACTCAGTTAACAGGAACTGGGGGGGAACTCAGACAGTAGAGAGGCAGGAGACTTTAAGTAAATGTAAAATGGCGTGGTTGATTCGTACCTGTGTGCTACTGAAAATACTGTTGTATCACTGTGTCCCTGTTGTCTGTGTCGTCCCCGTCGTCCTCCTCCTCTTCACTCTCCACAGGCTCCACAGCTGCTACAACACCACCATCTGGACCATCCTCCTGCAGGAAAGGCACCTGGCGTCGCAAAGCCAGGTTGTGAAGCATACAGCAGGCCACGATGATATGGCACACCTTCTTTGGTGAGTACATTAGGGATCCCCCTGTCACATGCAGGCACCTAAACCTGGCCTTCAGGAGGCCGAAGGTTCTTTCTATAATCCTCCTAGTTCACCCATGGGCCTCATTGTAGCGTTCCTCTGCCCTTGTCCTGGGATTCCTCACTGGGGTAAGTAGCCACGATTGGTTGGGGTAACCAGAGTCACCTATTAGCCACACACGTTGTCTCTGTAGCTATTCCATCACATAAGGGATGCTGCTATTTCGCATGATGTACGCGTCATGCACTGACCCAGGGAACTTGGCATTTACATGGGAGATGTACTGGTCAGCCAAACAGACCACCTGGACATTCCTAGAATGATAACTTTTTCTGTTCCTATACACCTGCTCACTTCCACTGGGGGGAACCAAGGCCACATGGGTCCCATCAATGGCACCAATGATGTTGGGGATATGTCCAAGGGCATAGAAATCACCCTTCACTGTAGCCAAATCGGCCACCTCAGGGAAAACAATGTAGCTCCGCATGTATTTCATCAGGGCAGACAACACTCTGGACAAAACCTTAGAAAACATAGGCTGAGACATCCCTGATGATATGGCCACTGTTGTTTGGAATGATCCACTTGCCAAAAAATGGAGTACTGACAGAACCTGCACCAGACGGGGAATCCCTGTGGGTTGGCGAATGGGGGACATCAGGTCTGGCTCCAGCTGGGCACACAGTTCCTGTATAGTGGCTCGGTCAAGTCTGTATGTAAGTATGACATGTCTTTCTTCCATTGTTGACAGGTCCACCAGCGGTCTGTACACGGGAGGATTCCTCCATCTCCTCGCAAGTCCCAGCGGACGGTGCCTAGGAAGGACAACATGGAGCACAGAGTCAAGCAACCCACAGGTACGTAACCACAGCTTGCACAGTACACGATTCGCTATGCATTGAATGGCTTGTATGAGTGGCAATGCAAGGCCTAGGCCTGTGTGACGCAGTAGAAATTCAGCCATGTGGGCCCTTGAAATGGTGGCTGCCTGACCTGTGAAGTGTGAAAATGGGATGTGAGGTCAATGCGCTGGCGTGGCACACCGTGGCGGTAGGCGGTCGAAGACCGCGGCGCAAAGCAGCATTGGTTAACATTGAACCCTATGGGTCTCAGGAGCCAATGACGATGTGCGCCGGCGGTCGCGGTACGCACCGCTGCGGGCGTGACCACCATTTTCTAACTGCTTAATCACTCGAGACCTGATCATCCACAGGAGAGGACCTATACTGCAAGTGCTGCTGTGAACTCGGTCTGGAAGAGACAATGGCTGCTGCGACTGGGGAAAGGGCCCCTGCCTTCACATCTGAGGAATTGGATAAACTTGTTGATGGGGTCCTCCCCCAGTATGCGCTACTCTACGGTCCTCCAGACCAACAGGTAAGTACACTGGGAGCACGTAGTATGGGCTATGCCTGTGTTGAGTGGGGTGGATGTAAGATGGTGGGGAGGGGAGCGAATGAGGAGTGCAACGCACGACAGATGAGAGCATGTGCCACATGGCAAGGTTGGGGAGGGGGGGCCACTCACATCGACCATGCAGAAAAGTGATGATATTTATTTTTCAACCCTGTACATGTCACATAGGTCAGCGCCCATCAGAAGATCGACATTTGGCGTGCCATCGCCAAGGACGTCCGGGCCCTGGGGGTCCACACCAGACGGGGCACCCACTGCCGCAAGAGGTGGGAGGACATCCACCGCGGGAGCAGAAAGACCGCCGAGGCTCTGCTGGGGATGGCCTCCCAACGTAGGAGGGGTGCCAGTCGTCAATTGACCCCCCTGATGTCCCGGATCCTGCCGATGGCCTACCCCGATTTGGATGGGCGCGTGAGAACATCACAGCAGACACAAGGGGGTGAGTATCAGCACATTCCGCTAAATTAGCGCACAGTGGAGGCATCTGGGTGGGGGAGGAGGGCTGTGGCTATCTCTAGGCCAGGGCGGTTTCTGTAGGCTAGGCCCCTCCGTTAGACATGGCCCTGTGCCCCCGCCACCCACCTCTGTAGGGTGCTAAGTACAGCTATCCATGGCCCGGGCTCACCTATGTGTGCATTTGTCGTCCATAGACTTGTAGGCCAAGTCACTATAATTGAGTAGTGTACCCCGAGTGCGCGGCGTAGTGCAGGGGGCTTCTGTGTCTGTCCTCTCCGCCAACCGTGCCGCCAATGCATGCACTCAACATGTCTTTCTTTCTTCCCCCCCCCTTTTTTTCGGTTTTCCTGTTCATGTGTGCATTAGCATCATCAGGCGGAGGAGAAGTGGCATCGGCGCACGAGGGAGCTGCATCTCACATGGCCCCGGAGGGCCCTGCAACCGACTCGGAGTTAACCAGTGAGACGGAGGGCGAGGGGGGCTCCACAACGGGGACCCGTGGAGACGTCAGCGACACCGACACGTCCTCGGAAGGGAGCTCCCTTGTGGTGGCGGCAACATCCATGCCCACCGCAACAACAGGTACAGCCGCCACCCAGCGCACCAGCTCCGCCCTCCCAGCAGCCCCTCAGCTTCCGCCCCGTGCCCGCTCGGGTAGGAAGCCGGCCATCTCCTTCGCCCCTGGCACCTCAGGTCCTGCCCCAGTTACCCCTGCTGCCCACAGTGCGGAGATCATTGACCTCCTCCAGACGCTCATTGTTGGGCAGTCTACCCTTTTGAATGCCATCCAGGGGGTAGAAAGGGAGGTGCATCGGAGCAATGCATACCTGGAGGGCATTCATTCGGGTCAGGCTGCCCATCAGCGATTGTTCAACGCTCTGGCCTCAGCACTGACGGCAGCCATTGTCCCTGTCCCCAGCCTCCCCCCTCCAACTTCCTCAACCCAGTCCCACTCCCCTGTTCCTCGGCCTATCCCAGACACACCTACAGACCAGCCTGCACACACCTCAACACCCAAGGGCAGCTCATCCAGACATAAGCACCACAGATCACACAAGCATTCACCCAAGCAACATCCACATGCAGACATGCCAACAGCCACTGCCTCCTCTGTGTCCCCCTCCTCCTCGTCTCCCCCCTCCCTCCCTGTGACGTCTCCACTCACACCTGCATGCACACCACCATTAGCCAGTACGTCCATCACCACCACACCCACCAGAACAGTCCGCACACGTGCAGTCACCACCCCCACTGCCATTTACAAGTCCCCTGTGTCCTCGCCCAGTGTGTCTGTCACTCTCTCTTCCAAGCCACACAAACGCCGGCAGCCACCCACCCAACAGCCATCCACCTGACCACAGCCTCCAGCACAAGCACCTGCACCCAAAGACAGCACACTTGACTCTCCTACAACCACATCCTCTTCCTCCACTCCCATACCCACTGCACCTACCCTTCCCATTGCTCCTAAAAAGTTGTTCCTCTCCAAAATTAACCTCTTTGCATCACCTGACCCAGCCCCTCCATCTCGTAAGAGTCCAAACAGCACCTCAGCCACCACAAGCCCTGCACCTACTAGGACCATCGTACAGGGCTATTGGAGTCCACCAGCTCCTAGGGCAGGAACATCGGCCAGCAGCAAGGGGACAGCCAGCCCACCCCCTGGGAAAAGAACCAAAAAAGGGAAGGGCCGGCGCGACAGGCCTGAGACGGCTGCCCCCAAGGACACCACCCTTGCACCGTCACCTGGCACATCCACAAAGGGAGGCAAGGGCCCCAGAGATTCGGCCAAGGGGGGCAAGGGCAGCAGGGCGGACAAGTCCAGCAGCAGGCGAGCTGCCCAGGAGGGCCCCACCAGCCCCATTTGGGGTGTGACGGAGGACACCCACGGGCCCAGGAGTCCAGCACAGGAGGGCCCCGAAAGCGATAGGTCGGATGGCGACTGAGCGGGAATAATTGCCCAGATCTGGTTCCCTAGGAACACAAGACAAGCACCGCTAAACAGGGCCCCGCCGTGAGAAGCACCGCTGAACAGGGCCCCGCCAAGAGAAGCACCGCTGAACAGGGCCCCGCCGTGAGAAGCACCGCTGAACAGAGCCCCGCCGTGAGAAGCACCGCTGAACAGGGCCCGCCAAGAGAAGCACCGCTGAACAGGGCCCCGCCGTGAGAAGCACCGCTGAACAGGGCCCCGCCGTGAGAAGCACTGCTGAACAGGGCCCCGCCAAGAGAAGCACCGCTGAACAGGGCCCCGCCGTGAGAAGCACCGCTGAACAGGGCCCCGCTGTGAGAAGCACCGCTCCGCTGGGCCCCTCCTGTCAAGCACCGCTCCGCTGGGCCCTTCATCTCAAGCACTGCTCCGCTGGGCCCCTCCTGTCAAGCACCGCTCTGCTGGGCCCTTCATCTCAAGCACCGCTCTGCTGGGCCCTTCATCTCAAGCACCGCTCCGCTGGGGCCCTCCTGTCAAGCACCGCTCCACTGGGCCCTTCATCTCAAGCACCGCTACGCTGGGCCCCGCCGTCTCTGCACCGCTCCGCTGGGCCCTTCATCTCAAGCAACGCTCCGCTGGGCCCCGCCGTCTCTGCACCGCTCCGCTGGGCCCTTCCTGTCAAGCACCGCTCTGCTGGGCCCTTCATCTCAAGCACCGCTCCGCTGGGCCCCTCCTGTCAAGCACCGCTCCGCTGGGCCCTTCATCTCAAGCACCGCTCCGCTGGGCCCCGCCGTCTCTGCACCGCTCCGCTGGGCCCTTCATCTCAAGCAACGCTCCGCTGGGCCCCGCCGTCTCTGCACCGCTCCGCTGGGCCCTTCCTGTCAAGCACCGCTCTGCTGGGCCCTTCATCTCAAGCAACGCTCCCCTGGGCCCCTCCTGTCAAGCACCGCTACGCTGGGCCCCTCCTGTTAAGCACCGCTCCGCTGGGCCCTTCATCTCAAGCACCGCTCTGCTGGGCCCCGCCGTCTCTGCACCGCTCCGCTGGGCCCTTCATCTCAAGCACCGCTCCGCTGGGCCCCGCCGTCTCTGCACCGCTCCGCTGGGCCCTTCCTGTCAAGCACCGCTCCGCTGGGCCCCTCCTGTCAAGCACCGCTCCTCTGGGCCCCTCCTGTCAAGCACCGCTCCGCTGGGCCCTTCATCTCAAGCACCGCTCCGCTGGGCCCCGCCGTCTCTGCACCGCTCCGCTGGGCCCTTCCTGTCAAGCACCGCTCCGCTGGGCCCTTCATCTCAAGCACCGCTCCGCTGGGCCCTTCCTGTCAAGCACCGCTCCGCTGGGCCCTTCATCTCAAGCACCGCTCCGCTGGGCCCTTCCTGTCAAGCACCGCTCCACTGGGCCCTTCATCTCAAGCACCGCTCCGCTGGGCCCCTCCTGTCAAGCACCGCTCCGCTGGGCCCTTCATCTCAAGCACCGCTCCGCTGGGCCCCGCCGTCTCTGCACCGCTCCGCTGGGCCCTTCCTGTCAAGCACCGCTCCGCTGGGCCCTTCATCTCAAGCACCGCTGGCCCATTGGCAGGGCCGGATCTGTGTCGGGCAGGGCTTCAGGAAGCACTCTGGGCACCATGCCTCCTCCATAACCAGTGGAGTCTGTAATCCACCTGATGGACTGTGGCTTTTCACTCCCCAGGATGGTACAGTGGGCAATCCACCCACTGTAGAGACTTGAGAGACTGTGGCTTTGCACTCCCCAGGATGGTACAGTGGGCATGGAGGCCCCTCGTGGATCTGGCGTCGTGGACTCATGTGGCTGAGGTGCCCCCCCTTCCCTTCCCCCTGACGTGCCTGTGGTTTTACTATCGGATGCCCCAGCAGTGTTCTCTCCAATGGAATCGGGTCTCGTGTGTGGGCTTTGCCCATGTGTTTATGCACATTGGCCCACGAACAATGGCATGTAGCCAATATGTGCCGGACTTTTGGACTATGTATACATTGTTCATGTTGTAATTTATTTATTGTATAAAGTTCATATTTCACTTAAGTTCAAATATGCTTTAATATAATTCTATTTTAATGATCATTTTATTTTGTCTTTGAATTATTCCGGGGGTTTTGGGGGGTGTCACTCTGACTTGTTGCTCTGCATTGGTGTATGGGGATTTGGGGGGGGGGGTCGCGTATGTGTGTGCCCGTAATCTTTTCTCCTCCCCCCTCCCCTGTGTCGTAGGTGCAGTACTCACCGTTGTCTCCTGCGGCGGCGTTCGTGCTCCTGGTAGAGGAGCAGGTAGACAATAGCTGGTAGGATGTTTAATTCGGGTTCCATGCTGTCCAGATTCCTCGCGGAGTGTATAGAGGTGAGCGTTTTCCAGTTCGTGGTCTGTTTCCGCCGTGTTTTTATCGGCGGGGTTCCCGCCCCGGAAAAGGTGGCGGATTGGTGGGTCGTGATAGGGTGGGCGGTACATTGTCTCCCGCCTGTCTGTTGGCGGTGACCGCCGCGCTGTTTGTTTGCCCGCCGTGGCGGTCGGAGTGTTAAAGTGGCGGGCCGTGTTGGCGGTTCCCGCCAGGGTCAGAATTCCATTTTTTGGACCGCCTGCCTGTTGCCGGGTTGGCCGCCGCTTTAACACCGACCGCCAGGGTTGGAATGACCCCCAAAGTCTGGATTCAGATAGAACAGTAGTTTTCCCTGATTCCCCTCTCAGTCTTACTCTTTCTTCCACGAAGATTCTATCCACAAAAAAATTCACTCTTATCATCAACGACTGTACTGTTAAAGTATTAAGAATTTAAAAATACACTACAAGGGCTCTACTTCCTACCGTTAACTTAGGACACCTATTATCCGCAACCCAGACTTCCTGCCAGGGCTGACAGACCCTACATTCTGGACCTGGAACTCTGGGGACCCTGCTTGGGATGGTTAAGCCTTCAAGGATGGTGAACTACTAACTCTTGAGGAAATGCTTTAATATCTCTTCCCCTCAGACAGCTATAGATTAACATAAGTGAAGCATTGAACATCCAAGAGAGTCATGGAAGAGCCACTTTTTAACTCGCCCATGGCTCTAAAAGCCCTATTCACAAATAGACATCATCATAAGGGCATCTTGTGGTTTTACAGGAGCATTCAACAGCTTCCGTGCGAGCCCAAACACAAATATGTGCGGTTATGGAAAAGGGACCTGGGGTTAGAGATTACAAAGGACATGTGGTCGGCGATTTGACAGAGAGCCAAAAAGCCCCCACTTTGTGTACAATACAGAGAAAATGCTTATAAATGAATGTTCCACTGGTATCTTCCACCGGGTAATGTTTGGGGGTTCAGAATTGTGTTGGAACGGTTCTGGGGGAGAGGGACATGCTTCTTTATGCCTGGTGAGTGTGCATGCACATCAAACAGTCTAGGGTTAAGATTCTATCTCACATTAAATCAATTACTGGAGCAGATCTACCCCTTAAGCCTTTGATGCTACTAATGGGCAACATATGAGAGGACAGTATCCTCCCCCCTACCACACCCCTGGGGTTATTTACCACCCGCTGCTGGCAGCTTTCCTTTTGATTGCACAGATGTAGTAGCAGCCGGCGGTGCTCCCCATTACCCTGTGATGTAGTAAAGCTGGGTATATCATTGCAATGGAAAAACTATTCTCTATCGACCACAACAGGGTTTACAGATTTAATAGAACACGGACCCCATTCACAACACCTGTAACACGCTCTTTGATTTTGGAGGGTAACCCAATAGTTATGTGTGAAGTTTCTGGTTAAAAGGGCATAGATTAATAACCAACCATGCTGCTTGCCTTTTGAAAAAGGCCCACTGTTGTGTAGTTGGGATAAGAGACTGTGTGATGTTTACACATGAGCACATATACAAACAAGTGCATATATATATATATATATATATATATATATATATATATATATATATATCTATCACATATACACAAGTCCCGGAATGCAGGAGCTCAGCACAGCGGTCCTGGCTGGGCTCCGAGACGCCCCAAATGTCCTCCAAAACTCCCTTCATATATTAGGAGAACCAGGACACCTCCGATGTGAGAGATCACTTTATTTCAGCAAAAAGATCCAACCCGTTTGGGCAGCAGCCTTTGTCACGGATGTTTTTGCTGAAATAAATTGATCTCTCACATCAGAGGTGTCCTGGTTCTCCTGATATATGAAGGGATTGTTGGAGGATATATATATATATATATATATATATATATATATATATATATAAGTATATATACATATATATATATATATATATAAGTATATATACAGGCATAGGAGGAGAACATAGAATTGTTGTCTATGTCAGCCAAAGCTTGAATAGATTGGCTCTGGCTTGTGCAGATCTTCTAAATTAGTTTGCAATCTAGAAAGAAATATCCTAATTTACTTTTTACTATAGTGTAAGTTTGTAGTGTTGTTTTGTACGTTTCTGGTGCTTTACACTATTCATACTGTAGATGAACTTGTGTAAACTATTAGTTTGGATTCACTCAACACAGTGAGATGTTTGATCTAACAATATTAATTTGACTATATTTGCTCTCTTTCACATAGTTTTGGCTTTAAACATATTCTCCTGTGTAAGCCCTTAATCATATTCAGTTTTCATCTTCTCTGCAGGGCCAGGTTTAGTATTGTGTTTGCCAGAACGCAGAGCAAAGCCACTCCTAAACAATAGACCCATTTGGATGTGAATGGGGGAAGGGGGAAAATGCTTAGGCTGGTTAACTGAGACTTCCATGACAAGCCTGCACATGCCCTTCTCACAGGAACAAACGGGAAGCAGGCAGACCTTTTATATCAGCCTCTCCAAGGGTTCCTTTAAAGACCTGAGGGAAGGAACCACTTCTGTAGTGTCAGTTAGAGATGGACCTAAGCCCAGGAAGAGATCTTTCAGACAAACACTTGATTTCACCATCTTTAGAATTATCCATCATACTGTCCAAGAGAGTGAAAGGATGATGTGGTATATCTAAGTTGTGCACCTTCTAGACCTTGCGACCTCACTTTTAAAGTCCTGCACAAGGGAGAAACTTAGGGGCATATTTAAGAGCCACTAGCGTCACCAGAGGGTCACTTTTTTAATGCTCTGGTGGGGAAACACCTAGAGCTGTATTTACAAGGTGGTGTTAAGGCACTTTTTGTGGCTTAACGCCACCTTGTAAATATGGCCCCTTAACACACAGCACTTTGCATGTAAGGGGCGTGCACTGGGTGTTGTTGTGGTCATGCCACAACAACACTATTGCATTTTGACACTGCCTTAGATTTATGAGTTTTCATGAACCTGAGGCAGTGCCAAAATCTAATGCCGCCCCAGAGGTGGCGTTAGCATGGTGCAACGAGAAGAAATGCTTTCATTTCTCCTCGTTTTTTGCTCTTTCCATGTGTGCTGCATTCTG
The DNA here is from genome assembly GCF_031143425.1 of Pleurodeles waltl. Lineage (NCBI taxonomy): Eukaryota > Metazoa > Chordata > Amphibia > Caudata > Salamandridae > Pleurodeles > Pleurodeles waltl. Next base: position 806,014,156 of record NC_090446.1, read on the forward strand.
CAGCACACAAAAAAAGAGCAAATCGCCATTTAAGATTATTTTTGTGCAGGAAGGTGTTCCTCAATGCAGCCATCCTTGCAGTATGGCGCAAAAGTTGCTGAGTTTGGCGCAGGTCAGCAAATTTAGCACTGGCGCAGGGGGAAACACAGGGGTGCACCATATTCTAGTAAATAGGGCACATCCTTGTGTTTTGAAAATGACGGTGCATGATGCTGCCATCATTTTCTGTTAAATATGGCCCTTAGAGAGAAAAGATAGGAGAGAGCTATACAGGAGAAAGGAAGGACCATCTAAATGGATGAACTCCTTTCTGGTGTGGAGATATACTCTGGATCTATACTATATGGGACTTTAATGGACCTTATCTTCAGTGCCAGACCAATGGCACCATTCCTAGTGAAGGACAGTAGAAGGTGCAACTTGCTTAGAAGAGGGTTCTCTGGCACTGTGGTTCTGATGTAGGTACACATCTAGGGGACCCCAATAACTAATGAGGTACACACAGACACAAGTGGCCAGGAGACTTTGGGGTCTGGGGAATGTAGGCAATAGGTGTCATCTGCATTTAGGACCATGCCACTGCGGCTGAGGGAGCTGGATCAGGAGGCTACAAGGTGATGGAGGCAGGAGGATAGGTCCCTGACAGAAAACTTCAAAAAATCTTTAAATGTTGTATAAAATTATGCTGAAAACTTAGAAGAAAGAAAGCCTTAATCTGCCAAGCCTGATGGCCGCAGCACGCCACCAGGAGTAAAACACAGAAAACATGGTACTCACCTGTGTGGTTCTGTGGTAACGGATTCTGCCAGGCTGAGACAATTTTGATTATGTTCCAATCAATCAATCAATCATAGCATTTGTAAAGCACAGCACATAACCCCTAGGGGGATCTGGGTGCTGAGGGTGCTGTGCCTCTGTCAAAAAGCCACGTCTTGAATCTCCTTCTGAAGTCCATCAGGGAGGGAGCTGTTCAGAGGTGGAGGTGCAGGCTGTTCCAGGGCTTGGCTGCTGTGTAGGAAAAGAAGCGGCCTCCACTGCACCTGTGATGGATGCAGGGTGTGTGTGCACGGTTTAGCGAGGTGGAGCGTAGTTTTCTTGCTGGGATGTAGAAGCTCAGTCGGTGGTTAATGTAGAATGGCCCTACGTTGTGGATATCCTTGTATGCGAGTGTTATGGTTTTGAGTTGACATCTCTTCTGGGCACCACATTGTTGTGGCCCAGGGAGCCCCAGGACTAAACGAACCGGTGAAGTGAGGGGTCACCCTCAGAATAGATGCTCACTGCAGGGTTTACACTCCTCGCGCTCTGATATCGGGAGGAATCAGGAGACAAGGAAAGTGGCTTGTTCCCTGCCAGGGGAGACGCAGAGAGTGCGGCTGGCATCACAGACCAGATGAACACAAGTAATAATGAGTGGAGTGAGAAGCATGCCTCATCGAGTAGGCCTCTTCCTCCCACATAGTCTTGGGAGACAGTGCAGGTGTCTATAGATAGCAGGAAGACCAACACACCAAGCAAGAATTTCAGCTGGTGCTTTAATTTATTCATTAAAATATTCATGGGCACTGCTGGTTGATAGTAAAATATTGATGAGGTTATGGGGCACTGGGGTCATCCTAATTTTCATATTTGATGCTGTGCATAAGAAGGCATGGGCACCAAAGGAAAGGTTAAGTTGTTTTTGAGGAGCTTCCTATGAACAGCATAGGATATTTTTTGTGGGAGCCCAGAGTCTCACAGGGCATTGAATCCATTATCCTGGGAGATGTGTTCTAGAAAATGAAACTCTTATGCATCTATGACTTTTGTTCAGAGGCTTTTAGGTGTATTGATATTTGTTGTCAGGTGTTTTGAGGTAGTTTGGTAACTATAGTTGAAATTAGAAAAAAGAATGACACTGAGATTTTCCAAACTGAAAATTTCCCCACTGAAATGATTAATCTATATGTACTGTATGAAAGATAATATCACTGCATGGTTCAAAGGTCAATGAATGGTGTAGTGATATTTGCTATTGTTGAAGTGCATTAAGGTTAAAGGATTAATGCTGTAAATTGACTGTTATAGTGACACCAGGACAAAGCCAGTAGGCCTGACTTTTTATTTTCGTATCCTCTAATCTTGAGTTAGGCACATAGGAAGGGTGTCGTGTTCTACAGCACACACAGAAAGAGGAAAAATCCTCAGATGATTGTTTTGTGCAGGAAGGTGTCTCTTCCTCTACAAAAACAATCAGCCTGTAACACAGGTACCCTTGCGCCAGTCTGCCAGGGCAGGGCGAGGGCAGGAATGCCTATATCTTCATAGATATGACTTATTCCTGCTCTCTCCCTGTCACACAACCCAGCACAGCGATTTATCTTTCTAAGTTGCATGACTTGTTAGTAAATCTACCCCCAAGTATGTTTTCAAAATATCCAGTTTTCTCCAGACCACGAAATCCCAGGGACCTAATATTGCATTTCATTTCATACACTGGATAGCTGTATATTCACTGTAGCATACAGAACAATTGCAATAGGATTATGTAGAATTTACTCGTTGGGATAACATATTTTTTTAATGGGCCCAGCTCATTCAGAAAACTAATTGTAATCAATAATAAATTGTTGCCCTGTGATACACTTTAATGTTTAAAGCAGTGTAACGTTGCTTCTGCTTTTGGTGCCAGCAAACAATAACAACCGACCAGTGCGTTGCACTTGTCTGCCTCCATTAACATTAGTTCACTCTGCTAAAAAAAGAACTAAAAATTATCACTAAACCCGCAGAGCCCCAGATTGAAGAAGCAAAATGAAGGCAATGTATCTTCGAGAAAGCATCCTTCAGCTTTAGAAGCTCTACAGCGTCATGAGAAAGTTTTTCCAGCTTATTGTTCGTGAAAATTTTGCATTGAGATACATTGTGATTTCTCTTGTTAATATACAAAAACACTTTCTAACCTTGAAGCTCAAAATGCTACAAAGATTGTTGCCTTTTTTAAGATAAACAGCAGAGCAAAGCCATGGTTCTTAACTTTTCCAGAGTTGTGTGGGACGTAACGTTGTAACACAAATATGTTGGTTTAACTGAAACTTTGCATTAGTTGGCCTGAATGCGCTGCTGGTTAATCGCTGCTAAGTGGCATTTTTAAATCAGACATTTCACCGATAAGAAAGCCAGACTCTCCTATGACAACTCCTTCAGAGATGCGCTGTAGACATTTTCTTTATAAACTGTAAATCGTAGAGGCGGAGGTACAGAACGTGTGATAGAAATGATTTGCTTTCCGTCTGCCTGCGACTTGGTATAATGGCAGAAGGCAATGAATACTCAGCTTCCGCATCAGATAGTGCTGACTCTCGCTCTGCTTCTGATGGGGGAAGGCAGGAAAGCAGTGTGGCGCTGCCTGGGCACTGCTGGGGTCTCCGATCAGAAAACCATATGTTAAAGCCCCTGTTCCAGCTAGTTCAGGGCAGAGCAGTGTTACCAGCTACAAGTAAACGATAACTCGCATATTGAATTCATGAAGTTTATGAAGAAAGAGTTGGAGACGGTGAACTGACTTGTTCTCTTTAAGGTTCATGCATTAACTGGGAGTTATAGTATGAACTTTAGATGCCTCAGAAGCAAAAATCAGGCATTCGGCTAATTATTATACAGCCCCAGATGAGATTGTGTATCATATTACCATAAACCATATTAATAGTATTATTTATTGGTTTGTCTACATGCTCTTATTTAATGATGTTGTGCTTTTAGATGTTCATAAGTGCCATGAATTTGTGAGGTCGAGGGATTTGCATTTTATGTGTGAGTTATGGTTTTCTTAGCTGTTGTGCAAATTATGGTTGTGAGCTAGCCATAACTAGTGAATATCCTTGATGTTCAGTTTTAATTTGTAAACATAACTGTATATTAATTGTGGTTTTATTTAATTATTGCAGACTTTTTTTTCTAGCATATGCTTATTTGTTATGGTCAAGCCTGGATTTTTATATAATTTCTCTCTCGATTGGTTGCACTCTGGATTAAGAAACTTCAACCCCCATGGACGCCCAATCTTCATTGTGTATTGCAGAACGTCATGTGCAGTGTAACTTGGCTGCAGGGCCTACCCATTACCAGGCCCAGCTCCCAACCTGTTGGGGAACCAAGCACTGCTGTACATGATTGAAGACCAGTTAAAGGTGGATTGGCTGCAGGGCCTTGCCTTCAGGCCTGGGAAGCACCATGGGGTCAATAGAGGGTCAGGCATCCATGACTCTTGCAACAACAATCATATTTTTAAACTTTATTTATATTGGAGGTGAATTGGGGACCCCAAAACGGGCCATGGAGGGGATAATGATATGCTCAGTGTAAACCCTATTACAATTTTTTTCTTACACAATGCTCCGTGCATTGTGTTGAGTAATAGAGATTGCAGTAGAAATTGTTCAGTGATGGCCCGTCAATAAGAGTGCATGGATTTGTAAATCAGCAGCCACATTCATGGATTTGTAATGCACAACAGAAGACAAACTCTCTCCTTTGATGGTGTACCTTTATTTTTTTGTAAACCGATTGGAGGAACCTTCAAGAATTTGTTAATCTGCAAAATATCAACAAATTAATGTCCGGGCTATTGATATAATTTTACACTTCAAATCCTAACCAACACTTTTTGTAACATTTTCTGTTCAGTATTGCCAGTATGGTGAAGTCGGATTTGAAATCCAATACTCAGCAGTAGAGTTGGTTGAAATTGAGGTTTATTTAATAAGGCCCCTGTCACACAGCAGAACCAACATCCAGTCTAGCTAACAGTCTCTTCACTGCGGGAAGATGCCTAACATTCCCTTTTACATCATTATAATCTACTCCGAGAGTTTAGACTATGTGCCCATGCTTGATGACATTTTCCTATGCCCAGCAGTACACGCTTGACTTTTAAGATTTAAACCCCTACATAGAATGAAAAGTTACAAATACTATTAAAGTCAAACATAAACTGCAACCAACTGGAACTAACAATTAAAAAAAAAATGAAATAATGATGGTGAAGTAACCTCACATTGTATGCAATGTTTGAGATATACAATAGTGAGGAAATTTCACATCTTACATAATCATTGAGATATGCAGAAGGTACTGCCTTTGTGACTGGCTGTCTCATTTCCATTTGACTACCTGATCTGCAACACTCCTCTTTTCACCAGTTTCCTACGTTTTACCAAAAGCACTCTATTTAAATAGCAAATCCTAGAGTCCTCGGTTTTTATGGAGTTTCTAAACACTTTATTCACACACCTCACTTACTGCAGTTGTTGGTAGGATGTTTGACTCTCACCATGTCACCCACATATTTATTTTGCAACCTTTTTGAAATCAAATCACTTATTGCAAACTAATCTGAATTCAATCGTTTTTCTCCTCCAATCACGATTAGAATTAGTTTTTCCCACACCCTTATTTACCATCCATTCAGGGCATGGCATGGTATTCAGTTTCATGGCCCATGAACTGAGCAAAAAGCATACATCCCATAATAGTGTGAGGAGAGTTATGTGGTATAACTCTAACCTCTTGCATAATTCTTTCTTCTAGTTCTTTACTACCAATTTGGCTATTTGTATTGCCTCTTCCAATACCCCGGTGAATCTTTCAAACATGCCATTTGTTTCAAGGTGATATGAAGCACATGTTTTGTGAGATATCCCTCTCGTCTGCAAAATCTCAATTTCCTTGTATACTAGTTGGATTCCATTATCGGTCAACAATAACTTCGGAAGTCCCTCCCTACAAATTAGATAATTCCAAAATGTAACAACAGTCCTACTTTCTCTATTATTTGTAATTATAATCAGGTCACCTAGAGTACATGTCAAAGAGCACAATGTAAATGTGGCACTAAGCTCATATGAATGGGCCTTATTATGTCGAACAAGATAACTTTCTCACGTTTCGCAGGTAACCGTTTCAAAATCTTTGGCTGCTCTCTGGGTTAATATATTTTGTTGCTAATAATGCACTCAACACACTCATACTCTACTCTTCCCATTTATCCGGCCACCAAAAATAAGCCTGTAAACTCTCGTTGGTCTTACAAATACCAAGATGACTTCATGTGCCCCATCAATCAGGACCGACAATAAACAAGAGGGTGGTATTAACCAGGTTCCTATAAACAAAGTATCTCCAGCCTACCTAAGTTCTCCTGTGACATTTAAATGCTTTCTGCAACTTTCAGTGCATGAACTTCCTGAGCCCTATTCAGTACTGATGCTTTAAATCACCTCTTGTAACTCAGACTCTCCCAACAGTCCCTCTTTCTATTGCTCTTCACTTTTCACCTCCCATCACTTCACATACTTTGCACTCATCCAACGCATTATCAAAATCCAAATCTGGTTCTCTGAAATTGACATCAACCAGTCTTGATAAACATTCTGCTGTCTTATCATTGGCTTCAAGATTATATTGAATGTTAAAATAAAACTCATGTAATGAAACCACCCATTTGCATATCTGATTTGAAACAAAAACAATACCTTTATTTAAAACAGCCTCCTTCAGAAGTTGGTGATCAGTATGTTTTTCAAATGGAACACCAAACAACCATTTTTTCAATTTCTTGACTGACACAATACAGCAAGGGCCTTATTTTCAATTACTGAATCCTTCAATTCCACACCTCTTAAAACCCTAACAATGAACATGATGTTTTTCTCATGACCTACTACTTGCATTATGACCACATCCAAAACTTTATGGCTAGATACAGTGACTAAAATAAATGTAATTCCAGGGTCAAAAGATTTTTTCAGCAATATTTAAACACTCCATTTCCTTGAACTCCTTATCACACTCAACTGACCTTTGGTATTTAATTAAGGGCTCCTCGTATTAATAGTGAGATCAACAAATCACTCAATGAATTTATTTTAATACCCTGCTGTTCCAAAGAAACTCATCAACTCATCTATGTGTGATGGAGAGGACAAATTACAAATCAATTTTATTAGATCCTCCTTTGGTTTCACACCCTCACCTGTTATTGTATGGCCAAAATAAGTGACTACTTTCATTACAAATTTCATGTCATTTATGTTGTTTTAAAGTTAAGCCATTTGCTCTGAGTCTACTAAGTATTTGTGTCACTCTCTTCCCGTGGTCATCAATATTTGGACTAAATATCAAGATGCCATCCTGATAAATCTTAATACCAATGAGACCTCTCAAAACCCTTTCTATTGCTTTTTGGAAAAAAAGAGATGCTGCGATTATGAGCCCAAATGGCATGCAAAGATATAAAAAAATCAAATGGAGCCACAAACTCAATAAGATCTTTTGAATCCTTGTGAAGCTTGATCTTGTGATATGCAAAACTCAGATCGAGCATAGTAAATACCTTATCAGAACCCAGTGACAACAATATTTATGAAATATTTTGTCAATTATGAGTTCTTTTTTAAGTTACCTCAAGTCAAGGCAGAGTCTCACTTCCCCTCTGGGTTTGTGAGCCACGACCACCAGAGACAGTCACTCAATGGCCTCCAGTTCTTCAAAACCCCACTCCCTTTAAGTCTTTCTATTTCATTTCGAATGGCTTACTTCACAGACAGTGGCACACTTGTTACCTAACCAATTTTGGGTATAGCATCATTTTTTTACCTTAATTTTGTGAACATAATTTTTTGAACAACCCATACTTTTAGAAAACACTATAGGATACACCATGGCCAGTTCCTGGCAAAATTCAGTTACATTCTAAGTTGTTCCAGCACTATTCAACTCACCGTATTTTTCTTTCATTCTTATAGGTGGAACACTATTGGAATCTAATATCAACCTAAGAATTCGTTGATGAAATCAGCTTATTATGCTATTCCCTTTGTTAGAAAGATACATTTTACCTGAGGTAAATCTTCCCTTATAATCAGTCATATCTGAGAAATAACCCAACAAAAACAACTTAATGGGCTTACTGTTAGAAATGGGGTCTTTGGTTGGCAGTAAGGTTACCCCCGTCCAAGCAAGGACCCTCACTCTAGTCAGGGTAAAAGAGAATCACCCTCAGCTAACCCCTGCTTACACCCTTGGTAGCTTGGCATGAGCAGTAGGCTTAACTTCAGAGCGCTAGGTGTAAAGTATTTGTACCAACACACACAGTAACTTAATGAAAACACTACAAAATGACACAACACAGGCTAGAAAAATAGAGAATATTTATCTAACCAAAACAAGACCAAGCAAGACCAAAACGACAAACATCCACAATACACAAGTCAAGTTATCACTAAAAATGCAAAAAGAGTCTTCATGTAATTTTAAACACACACTAACACTGTTAGCATAAAAATGTACCTTGGGTGCATCAAAAATAACCCTGCACGGGCAAGTGTGCATCAAAAAGGGCTTGTGATGCGTCCATTTTACTCATGAGAGAGACCTTGCGTTGTTTCTCCTTTAGTCGGGTTGTCGTGCGTCATTTCTTCTCTCCCCAGGACAGCGATGTGTAGATCCGGTCAGCACTCTCGGGTTCGGGCAGGCCTTGCATTGTTTTTACATGCCCAGCTGTGTTTGCGTCGGAAATCCAGCCGCACGATGATCTGAAAACCACACACTACGGGTTGCGATCTCACCAAACTCAGTCAATGATGCTGTGCGTCGTTTCTCCAGCCCTGGGTGTCGATCTTTGGGTCGCGTTGCAGGGAAGTGTCGATTTTCAGCCGCAAAGCCGGCGCACTCGATTTTTCAGCCGCAGATCGGAGTTGCTTTGATCTTTTCCCCGCACTGCATTCTGTGAGTGGATTTCTTACTCTTGGGCTGCTAGATTTTCCTTTCAGGGTCCCAGGAACTGGATGGGCACCACTTGGCAGAGTAGGAGTCTCTCCAGAGACTCCAGGTGCTGGCAGAGAGAAGTCTTTGCTGTCCCTAAGACTTCAAACAACTGGAGGCAAGCTCTAAATCAAGCCCTTGGAGATCTTCACAAGAAGAAAGGCAACACAAAGTCCAGTCTTTGTCCTCTAGTACAGGCAGAAGTAGCAATTGCAGGATAGCTCCACAAAGCACAGTCACAGGCAGGGCAGCTCTTCTTCCTCAGCTCTTCAGCTATTCTCCAGGCTGAGGTTCCTCTTGGTTTCCAGAAGTGTTCTAAAGTCCGTGGTTTTAGGTGCCCTTCTTATACCCATTTTCTCCTTCAAAGGAAACTCTCTCTTGTTTGTGAAATCCTGCCTTGCCCAGGCCAGACCCTAGACACACTTCAGGGGGTTGGAGACTGCATTGTGTGAGGGCAGGCACAGCCCTTTCAGGTGTGAGTGACCACTCCTCCCCTCCCTCCTAGCACAGATGGCTCATCAGGATATGCAGACTACATCCGAGCTCCCTTTGTGTCACTGTCTAGTGAGAGGTGCAACCAGCCCAACTGTCAAACTGACCTAGACAGGGAATCCACAAACAGGCAGTGTCACAGAAATGATTTAAGCAAGAAAATGCTCACTTTCTAAAAGTGGCTTTTTCAAACACACAATCTTAAAATCAACTTTACTGAAAGATGTATTTGTAAATTGTGAGCTCACAGACCCCAAACTCCACATGTCCATCCGCTCCAAAAGGGAATCTACACTTTAATCAGATTTAAAGGTAGCCGTCATGTTAACCTATGAGAGGGACAGGCCCTGCAACAGTAAAAACAAATTTAGCAATATTTCACTGTCAGGACATATAAAACACATTACTATATGTCCTACCTTAGTCATACACTGCACCCTGCCCTTGGGGCTACCTAGGGCCTACCTTAGGGGTGTCTTACATGCAAGAAAAGGGAAGGTTTATGCCTGGCAAGTGGGTACACTTGCCAAGTCAAACTTACAATTAAAACTGCACACACAGACACTGCAGTGGCAGGTCTGAGACATGATTACAGAGCTACTTATGTGGGTGGCACAACCAGTGCTGCAGGCCCACTAGTGCACTTTACTAGGGACTTACTAGTACATCAAATATGCCAATCATGGATAAGCCAATTACATACACATTTTGTAAAGGAGCACTTGCACTTTAGCACTGGTTAGCACACATCAACAACCTGGGAAACAGAGGCAAAAGTTTAAGGGAGACCACGCCAAGGATGAAAATTCTAACACTTACCATCATATGTTAAAAATGTTACATATGTTTTAAATAGTTTTGTGTTCCATCTCAAATTATTGTGGTCAAATACTTTTGATACAAACATTATTTTGGTACCCGAATCAAACAGCATCTGAGCACTTAAAAACTCATCAATGAGACTTAAGCTACTTTTCTCACACACTTGTAATAAAATCTCCTCACAATTTGTAGTATCATCTACACTTTACTAATCCAAAGATATTTCACATATTTTATTTTCCCTTTGGATCTGTAGCTCTGTAAAAAAGTGGCCTTTCCTTCGACACATTTTCCAAACAACTTTGAGAGTTAGACAATATTTTTTATTTACAAAGTATCCTAGGTTACCACATCTAAAACAATGTTTCCCTATTTCTTTGTTGCCTACTATATTTATACTTTCAGCTTGTCTGTTTCTCCTTTTTATAATGTCCACACATGCTTTAGATTGTTCAGCCTTCTTAACAGTAGCTAATTCATCTAACATTCATCGTGTCATAGAGCTTCCTTTGCTCATCTATGATGCAACCCAACATAAACTGGTCACAAATTCTTTCTTGCATACAAGCTCCAAATTTACAGGATGCAACCAATTTTCACAAATTAACAAAATCTTCTACATTCTCACCTTCCAGTTTCAATATTTTCTGATATTTTTCAAGTATCATATGCAGCTTTAGAAAATATTGTAATCAGGCAGATGAGGAATTGATCATACATTTGTTGACCTTCAAGGCCAAGACAATGCATCACAAGGGAAAGTTTCATCTCTATGTTAAGTGAAGTTTCACAAACCTGAACATACTGTCCAAAACCCTAACCCATTTTATACCTGGTTTGCCAGGAATTGACAGGAAAAATGGTGGCGCTGTGACATTCTGCATCGTGATAATGTGTAACGTATTATTATTGTACAATTATTGATCAATAGCCCAATCCATAATGTAAATGTAAGTAACAAAATGGCAGTCTAGTTTCTAATCCAGAAATTGCCCTGTTATCCAGTAGGAATTCAAGTATACTGTGACCTCAGACAGTCACTTGGTCATGAATCACAGATCAACTGGTCACAGAATCAATAAGATGGAGCAACAAGACAGTCCTTTAGGCATAAAAATTCCTCTCTGGTCTGTGCAAAGCATCAAGAAACAGAGCACCAAACAAACACCCTGATGTAGAGTACATTGGTCCTGCCCACTGCTAGACATGTGAATCCCAAGAGTGTCTGTGTAGAGAAATTCCATCACATGAACACTTCCAGACACCATTGTCTCTCAGGTAGGTTGCATGAATGAGAGCAACCATTTGCAGGACACTAATGCACGTTTGTGAATCTGATGCACGGTGCAACTCTCTTGTAATAAACATTAAAGATTAAAATAACAGCAGTCAGGTAGACTTGCTGAGTATTGGAGAAGACAAAAAGCACAAAAAGTTAAAACCTCAAATGTTCCTATGTCAGAAAGAAACTCTTGTTCTCAGTTGAAGACAAACTACCATTCAATTAAGGTCATGTAATTCCATGAAAGAATGGACGATAGAGGGCCAAGGGGTTGGTAAGATATTGTTTTGGTGAGGGAGGCCCCCAACCTGAGCCATCATATAGCATTGGGACTCCATCCCCGGGGGCCTGGTGGCAGCAGTGTTCTAGGGATGCCATCCTCCAGGATACTGCTTTGTTTCCTTCACAGGTAAGTGTGAGCAGGGAAAAGAAATGCATTTCCCTGCCTGCACTCTCCCAGGCAGGGAACTTGAAAAAACTGCTCCTGCCTGGGTTAAAGCAGGGTAACTGCTGGCTTCTGTTGGCACTCAGGATGGGTGCAGCCTGGGGAGTTGGCAGGGCTCCCTGTGTGGCCTCCAATAATATCTCTGTTGTGGGTGCCCCAGGTGGGCACTGGGGCACCCAAGGGAAAAATGATTGCCAGCTCTCGATGCTATGGGTGCTGGCTGGAGAGCAAGCAGGGCTTGCAGGGACAATGAGGCTCTCCATGGAGCCCCATTTAAAAAAAAAAAAAGAAATGTGAAAAGTGTGGGTGCTCCTGGTGGGTACTGGTGCACTCACTGTAAAAGTTAAATGTCCGGGTCCCATCCAGACCCACAATGGGTGCTGGCTGGACAGCCGGAAAAAGCCAAGGGGACCTTGGGGCTCTCCTTCTGGCCCCCAACTTCAAAAAATTGGGAGATACCGGGACACCTAAAACAATAGAAAAAAACACAATAAAAATAATTAGAAATGAGTGGCTTGAGCCACTCATTTATTATTCACTCCTCAAGACAAGAAGTTCCCCATTATATCACTCAAGGTCAGCACAGGTGCAGCTGCACAGGTAGAACCACCCTTAAGTCAGCCCTGTTTTAATGTTATGAAGGGCTGCAGGGAGCACAGCAGCCTCTGAGCAACATTACAAAAACACCAAGTAAGTATCCTGGGCCATTAAAACTGTGACCTCAGTAGAGATTACCAAATTTTTCGAAGCACTCTGAGCTGGAGCTGGATCTTTATGCTCTTCAGGTGGAATGCAAGCACCCTTTGTGGTTGGCTCTATAGCTGCACTTTGTGCATTGAAAAATGTTAAAAAAGACTCAAAGACATGTTTAATATTTTTTTGTTGGTTAAAAACTCTTTATTGAAAATAATTTATGGCAATCACTATTATGAAACATTGCTATATGTAATTTTGATTAAAGGTATTGATTACTTTTTGACAAGGGCAATAGGTCTGATTTATATATATTGAGGTGCTGACTCCTAGATAAAACCAATACCCCCGGTCTGTTTTTTATAGTTTGGTGTTCTGACCCTTTGACAAAGCCAGTAGGTCTACCTTTCTTAAAATGTCACCCTTTATATAGTCAGCTGTGCCTGCTAACACCGTTATGGAAATCTTAGGTTCAGTTAAAAAACAATAAAATTCAATGAAAAAACAAAGGTTAAAGTGACGTTATAGTTAAGAACTAAAAAAATATGTTACTTTGCATTTAAAAAGTAGAAATTCACTGAAAAAAACAAATGTTAAAATGATGTTACAATTAGGTAACAAGGTCAGTTAAAATACACTGTTTTAAGCTAACAAAGCTACTGAAAGTCTAAAGTTATAGTTACCTCAACTTGCTATAATTCGTGTCCTAAAATAACTATAACTCATAACCTCAGCATGCACTGCTAATTACCACATATATTACATCACTGAGGACATCTTCTATGACATTTTTGATAACAACACTGCAACATCTGAAATTACATCACTGATGTTTAGATACATCAGAGACATGAGTAAAATTCTTAAAATGGAGGAGGTGTGGAGAGATCCGCACAACTTGACCAAGGAAACAAAAGTGTGCATAAGCAGGTGCTACTGGGAGAACATTTTGGTGTAGATCTGGTCCAAAAACCTCAAGGCAGTCGGACCGTGCAGTTCTTGGACCATAAATGTAGCCCTAAATTCGAGGCCTATATGGATAATGTAAATCCTCCATACACCAAAACCCTCTTTATTAAATTCAGATTAGGGATTCTCCCGCTCAAGACATTTACCGCGAGATGGAGCGTGGAGGATTGCAACCTGATCTTTTGTCATTACTGCCAAGAGAAACCAGAGACACTTGCACATTTTATGTTTTTTTGCACTAGATACTTGGTCCCCAGGAAGAAGTGGATCATTCTGCTATGTAGGCTAATGGGGATAAGGGAATATAAGACATCATTACGTATCTTGACAACCGATACAACTGATAAGGTAGTATTTTCAGTTACGAGATACCTACAAAACGCATGGGCTATAAGAACCAGAAAACTGTTATAATTGTGTATTTTAACAAATGGATTTTAGAATTATTTAATGTAACAGCTGTTAAATGATTGGTCTTAAGATATAGTGGCACATTATATGTTAACATTTTAATACTTTAGGATTTTAAGACTTTTTAAGATTAATGTCTGCTTATGCTGTCTTAACAAAATTTGTGATTTTATAACTTATTCAGGGTCTCTTAATGTATTATCTGGCACATTTTGTCTATTTCTTCCCTGTAATATGGTATTGTATAATTATGATATAGTGCTCCTTGCATACTTTTATGTTTTTTTAGCCGAAATAAAGTTATTGGATTGGATACATCACTGATGACAACACTGTTCATGGCGGATGCTCGAGTTTTGAAAGCCTAATATTTATAGCAATTCTGACTGTTACAAAGGCATTTTTAAAAATTTGACAAATCTACAGTGAATTTGGTAGACATTTTGTACATATAGCTTACCCTTGATAGTTTGGTTTACAAGAAGATCATTTGGGGGTTAGGTTTGAGGGGAAGGCATTGTTTAAGAGATGTCACAAAAGTGTTAATTTTCAAATTAACTTACTTCCATTTTATCAGACTGTACAAAATTTGGCAAACAGCAAGTCTGTTCATACGTCAGTTTTATGCCAATCAAGTGCAAAAAGGCAAAAATGTTTTCATTTGTAATTACTCTTGTGTTACTTGATGAATCTGTAGGAGATTTAGCAGTCAGTTTCCAAGTTAAATCCGGTGTAGAAACCTCTGGTTTTAACCAGATCTGACAAGGAGGGGGCAAGGTTAAGGAGATAAAAAGGCTCTGAGCTGTTAAAAATGTTGAAGCCATTTAACGGATCTTCATGAATGGTGAAATGTCAGAACTGGCCTTTATTCATGTACAGCACAGGTTGACTGCCTGGAACAATGGACACTAGGCTTGATCTTTAGTTAACCGGTGTGCACTGATGGTTGGACGCACAGTGGTTTTGGTCGCGGACGTAGCCACAGGCCAAACTCTGCAGGCAATTGGTGTTGCACAAGGGCAAATGCTGGACACAGCTGGAGGTTGTCAACATGCTAAGCTTGTTGCAGGGCCAGACTCACCAGCCAATATCTGATGCAGATTGCCTAAAACTGTGTGCAATGAAAGTTGGCTACATAAACTGTTAGATGCAGGGCCTGACTACATGCGTGTGTAGGGAGTTAACACACTAATTTACTGATTCAGATAAACACTACAGCAAAAAAAATGACACTTCTAAATTTTGACTAACAAAAGTTATAGAATTATGTAAAAACAATCCTTAGGTGTACAGGGACAGTGGCGTAACACAAAACAAGGGGCTCCCTGCAGAATGTGATGAGGTGGCCCAATAGTGTAATATCATCACAAACATTCATTGAGCTGAATCGAGGTTCACCGAAGGGTTGGTGCCCCTCTACATCTCAGGGTCTAAAAGGGCCTGTGTTACCCCCTATAGCACGAATGTTCCATAGTCAGGAGTCTGTTGCTAAATACACAGATAGGTTAAAAAATATTTTAAAGTTTTTTCAGCACCATTTACTGGGATATTTACAATCGAAAATTGTTTACATTATCCCCCTTTCTAACTTTTGTTTTCCCTTATACCTAATGTGCCCGATTTCCTAGAGGATACAATGCACCTTCGCGGATCTGACACTTGACAATTTTTAGTACACTGTTTGTTTCTCTTCTCAGGATTGTATATTTAACTAGGACTATCTCTTCCTAACCGAATGCAATGCAGATCAGAATCAAAGCTTCAAGTTGTTTCTGTGGCTGTCTTCCTTCACCTTTCCCTTTACAGAGTCTTTGCTACATTCTTCCTTCATCCTGTGCCTCTCCTACACCCCTTGTCTATTTCTTAGAGTCCAATGGTCTCTTTTTTTTTATAGGAAATTAGAGTAATTTAAGTTTTAGAAAATTAACCAAAATCGATTCAAAACTTAATTTATCTAAAAATAGCAAATGTGAATTCGCCCTTTATAATTAGTATTTCACTGTAGAAGTTTAAAACATTATTAAAGTTCATCAAGTTGGCTTGCAAGTTGGCACAATATTTTTGAAACTGTAAAGTTTTGTTAATACCTGATGCAGAACCTTTTCTCGATTTGAGTAGCTATCTTAATTTGTTTTTACTAAATTTATTCCAGTAGGAAGGTCTTGTGATCCCGAATGCTGAGCGACCACCTTCAAACCAATCAAGCACAAAAAAGAAATAAATTCTCTGTGGCAGAATCCCAGCCTGGTTCCTGTTACCTGGCCAGCAGAGCCACACATGGGCCGCCATTCTGCAAGCAGCTGCTAATTTCCTCGAAAAAAGTATAAACTATAAAAACCCAGAAAATGTTATTATATATTTTATTGCATGCCCTTCACAAATATTAAAATTTAATAGTTTTTTCTGGAGCGAGATTGAATTTATAAAGAAAATACTACCGTATTTACCGAAGATCAGATCTAACCGATCTGCAGACAGTTTTATTAATTCCGGAACACCTTCACTAGATTACTTTGTCCCACAATAGTTAGAGATGTATGCCACCAACTTTCAAAAGATTTTTTATTTTTCTGAGGAATTATTGTATATCAGAATATGCAGAGATATCAGCTGACATTCCATGTTCTTAATATCATTTACAAACTATCATGGTATTCAGAGCATTTTTTATCATCACTCCAGTGAGCCAATATTTTTGTAAACAATATTTTATTATTTTTCTGATGATATTCTGGTATCACACTGAGCAATTTGTCATAGATAAAGCTATATATTTCTCCAACTTTTCCTGAAATATATATTACGGCCTCTGAAATTTTGTTACGAGTTCGTCAGTTTGGAGAGAGTCAAGTGTTACAATATAATTCCGTCACTTTTACGTATATGTTTGTCCTGATAGTTTAGTGGCAAAAACATTTTTTACAACCTTTGGCTATGCACTGCTCTATAAGTGGAATTACAACCATTTTTATGCCTTGGTCTTTGTATTTACAAGTACCCCCACCCCATGTCCTTACAGCTTACAACTGAGGTGGTGTTATGTGTGCACTTTTCCTGGTTGGATTGTTCTGTTTGGTGTGCATTGCAGGGCCCGATTCTGCAGCTGCATGTGGTGTGGAAATTTGCTCCAAAAAGCCCTACCCATGAGGCTAGGAGCTTTGCATTAATTATGGGCCTCATGGGGAAGCTTTTAGGACTGGCATCAGAATGCACACGACTCGGGCAAGTGATTTCCCTTGCTTCCATCTATCTATGTTTTTAATTTCTTTTTGTTGTTGTTTTTACAACGTGTGGCGATTAAATTGCAGTAGTTAGAATGCCCCTTTACAAGTCATTTTGCTCTATTCATTCTGTTGAAATAAGGAGTTCTTGGGTAGCAAGGAGAGTTGGAACTTTGTCCGTGTGGGCACTTCCTTGGTTTGGGTTTTCAAGGGAGGGCGGCCTGACTGCCAGAAGGAAAGAAAGTAACAGATACAGCCACCTGTGGAGATGCTATACATTTTTAGCACACACAGAGAAACAATGTAAATCGGAAACAAGAGGCAGTCGCGGTTTATGACGCGTATAAAAAGTAGCAGTTTCCACAATGTGCAATTACTCTTACAGTATCCCGTAGCGATCGCTCATTCAGAAAATAACCTTTGTTTTTGGCAGAAAGGTAAGAAGTATTTTTTTAGCAGCCTGGACCCACAAGCTGATAAACTGTTACTTTGAAGAAATCATAGCCGGAGGGGCAGGATATGACCATCTGAAACTGTTACAAACAAAGAAGGCTGAGCAGGAGTCTGACAGGCACATGGAGGAGAGATCCGAGAGAAGAAAGCTAATGACAAATGACGTTGATGTTACAGAGGCTGGACATGTTCCCTCAAGCCAGTGTGAAAAAAAACAGCCACATCCCTGGGGGCAGAGTATGGGAAACGATTCAGCTAGTCTGATGGTTACATTACAGTCTTTAAGATTTTTAAAGCGACGCATAATTGAGCAATTAAAAGCTGAAGTGTTGACGGGCCTGGATGAATTGCATCCATTCCTAGCACGGCGAAAATATCTGCAGGCTGTTGAGGGTTGATTATAGAGGCATGCTCGCAGTAATCGAACAGTTAACAACATTTGGTATTACTTTTTGCCACTACTAATGAACTTCAGTAAACAACACTGACTGTGGTAGAATGCTGTAAAAAATAAAACGTGTTCAGCTTTATCCGAACTTTCACAATCCTCAACTAGTTTCTGAATCAAAGATTGCTGTACCTGTTAAAAACTCATCATTCGCTGCTGTAGTAGTTCATCACAAATGCTCAACTGGCCTGAATTACATCGAAAAATCAATGTACATTTATTTCGGAATGTAACATTGTGTATTCATTTTTATGTAAATTGAACTACTTCTCATGCATAAAACAGAATGTTGGAAACTAGTGTCTAGGACTTCGTCCACTTTCCCTCACTTTCCCTCACATTGCAAACAATATTCAAATATGGATAGTGAATATTGCCTCCCCTTGCAAACAATATTCAGTCGTAGTTGTGAAAAACAATATTTAAAGTTTAAATAAAAGTAAGAATGCATAAAGTATGATTTCGTACGCTGAACTGTGCGTTAATAGTTGACAAAGTTCGTTAATATCAATTAAGTGATATTGTAAGAAAGGTAAACCCAATCAAGCACTGCTATGAGTAGAGCAAATGGAATTATACGAAAATAAACATGGTTTATACTAGTGGGGTGATGTCAGTTTTGTTGTTTGCAACCATGCCTTAAGGAAGGCAAGCCTGTAGACCTGTGTGTGAGGGGAATGCCCCGTTATTCTGCAAAAACCAAAGGCCTACAATTGTCATCGGGTCGTCCACTGCCTTCTGAGTTGCTGCTCAGTGATGGAAGCCCAGAAGGTTGCAACAAATCTAAATGCATTATACTTGTTATCAGGTAAGGCTGGCTCTGCAGTTCACTCCTGGATTTCCACCATGTGTCAACCTCAGATCACTTAGGGCCAGATTCACAAGAAAGTGGAGCATCAATACAGATGAGCCAGTTTTCTTGTGTCATCCCTGCTCCACCTAACGACACAATGTGTGTGCCGTATTTATATAACTGCACACCACGGCACATGTTAGGCCAATAGCATAAGAATGTTGACGCTATTGTAGCACTTTGCTCCGCTAGCATAATTGTTTGTTACTCTAGTGGAGCAAAGTGCAAGGAGGCCCATAGGTTAACATGGGTGTGGCATTTTAATGCCTGCTCTGAGCAGGCGTTAAAAATGATGCCAAAAATGGCACAGTGAAATCTTGTAGATTTCACTGCAACATTTTTGCAGGCCTCCTAACGCCGGAACACCCCCTTGCATATATTAAGCCTGACACAGGCATGATGTGGCTCAAGGGGTTGCAAAGTGGCGCAATGCGTGCATTGCGCCTCTTTGTGAATATGGCGCAGCAAAAAGTGAGTCTTTGAGCCGCATTAGTGTAAAAAATATCACGCTAGTGTGGCGCAAGGAGGTGCTGGGGTCTGGCAAATCTGGCCCTTACTTCCTCAAACAGCACATGAGGAGGTACCCTTGAGTCTCACATATCTCACAGATATTAATTGGCTTTTAGCTGAATAGGGTCCCCCTAAAGGACTGTTCCTCCCACGCATCACATGGGCAGCAGTGGTATGTGATTCATCCCTGCATCCATTGCAAGAATTTGATCTTGCTCCCATTGTCACAGGTCCAAATCCCTGTAGGGGTGCACTCTGTCTTTAATTCTCCAGATGTTTACAAAATGAGTACTATGAGAACACCATTTATTCAGAGACAAGATGCCCCTTGTGGTGAACATGCACTTTACAAATACACAGTACTGTGTTATGGTTCATCAGGTATGCAAGTCTGACAAAAGGAATCTCAAAATGACTGTGATCTGTTGGTTCTCATCACTTCTCCAAGCACCAAAGATTTTCTCCTTTGTTTCTCACTCTTCTGTGGTCACGGTATTTACCTTTTGTGTCAGTTTAAGTAGCATTCCTCACTCCTCTGAGTGATATATGGGTATGCTACTCAGGTTGTGTGCCAGGCTTTGCTCAGTGATGATCTGACCCCCCTTGCTTATTGAGTCTGTCACTTGGGTTTTTATTAGTCTGTATGGTAAGTATGCACACATATTGCTTGAACGCACATTTGGTAAGGTTTCATCAATGTGACATTGTGTTGTAATTGACTGTGTTATTGGACTCATCATTTTTACTACTATCAATGTAACCTGCGTTCCTGTGATGCAGATATGACCATGCTATGAACAATATGCAATAAAAATGGTTCAAAAAAAGTTTCTTTCCAACAATGTGTTTAAAACTTCTATCTTCCATGACCTTTATGAACAATAGTGCAGTCTACTATAATACAACACATTGAGAGTGACAGTTGCATTAAAATAGCTTTAACTAAATGTGCATTACTTCCCCAAAGTCTGTATTGAATGGAGGAAGTTTGATTGTATTACTCTAACACTTAAATCCTTCCATTCGTTTCCACTGATGGTCCTTAATTAGTTTAAAAAGATCTGGAGCCTATTTTATCTGAAATACTTCGGTTAATTTGTGTTTCACATTGGTTTGTTTTGTTACTGATGGGATGGAAAAGTCCCATGCATGGTGCTGGAAGTGCACGCGTGCCCTGAGCGCCCCTCTGTAATGATGTCTGGATCCTTGATTCAGATTTTTGTTGTCATGGGCGAACACAGAGCATGCGTGTCTGTGCGATTACATAGGCCAGTCACACAAACTGGAGTCCTTTTTGGACTGGGAGGCATGCCCAAATCACTGTCCTCATTGTAGTGTAAGGCTACTGCCTTTGCCAGGTATGAAGCAGCACGCATGCACTGGTGGCAGCACACCGTGCAGTGATCACCAGGAGTGAACTGGCTTTTTTACCTCTTTCACCGGAGTGAAGCCTACGGGTTCACTCATTTAAAGTTCTGCTGCAGTGTGCTTAATTCACTCTTGGCATTCATCAGGTTGGTGTGTGTGCTCCTCAGTATGTGTGTGTTGTATACATGTATTTGGGTGTATGTGTCCCTTTATACGGTACAATACAGGGATGATGCAGTGCTCGACGTGTGTCATCTGCATGTGCTAGAAGTATGTGTGCTTGTGAATAGTACAATACATGGAGGATGTAGTGCACTGCAGTGTGTGTGTATATTATATGCATGTGCTGGGTGGTGTGTATGTGTGACTGTGAATGGTGCAATACATGGAATATTCTGGGTTCCATTTTGGGAGACCTAGGGACAACTGTAGGAGCATGAGGAGGTAGAAGAATCCCCAACATATTTGTGGATAGCTGCATTTCTGAGAGCAGGGTCAGACACATAGGAGGAAGAGAGAGCCAGGCTCTTCATCGTACTTTAAATGGTGCTCTTTGATTCACAGACAGGTCACTGTGAAGGTGCCTGCAGACATATCAGGAGCTCATAAGGGAATCGTAAAGAGTAGGGCTGAGGCCCTGGGGTACTGTTGTGATACAGATATCACCGTGGCTGACAGCCAGGTACTAACCTCTAAGCACTCCCATGCCTCTCTTGTGGGGCTATCAGATTAGGAGTGGCTCCTGCTGCAACGGACTGCTTTCTGGAGAAAGGGCTGGGCAGAGTAGAAGACACTTCAAGAGGAAGCAGACCCCCAACAAAATCTTCAAAGACCCAACTCTAAATCACATTTGATGTCTGCAAATTGATTGTAAGAAGGGGAGGTCAAGGCCCCCAAAATTGGCAGCTGTCAAGCAAACAGTCAGGCTTTGTGAGGAAAAGATCTGAAATATTAATGCCTGTGATCAGGACCAGGGGAAAGTTCTGCCAGTTTCTCAGCTGGGTGAGGGAACATCACCCAGGTAATCCCAGGTCACCGGATCCTGGAGCCTGGAGCACCATTGCCTACCTGCTTGCCAAGACAAGTGTCCTGTGAGGAAGAGGAGAGCATTGGAGAGAGCAAGGTCCAATGGAGGATCATTAGTGATTGAGGCCCATATTTATACTTTTTTAGCGCCGCTTTTTAACGCAAAAGCGGCGCAAATTTCAAAATACGATTGTATTTTGTAAGTTTGTGCTGCTTTTGCGTCAAAAAAATGACGCAAATGTGGGGCTAAAAAAGTAAAAATATGGGCCTGAATCTCTGTAGCAAGGTGTGAGGAGACTTGATCAGGGTTGCCTGTGTGCAGGGTAAAGTCGGTGACCCTGTATGCCAGGGGGCCGCCGTGAAGTGAGCAGTGAATGTTGCTGCTCTGATTGGGTCATTGCACATGTGCAAGTATGAAGTCATACTATAAAAGATTACTGCTTTGCTGATCAGTCCATAGCCCATGTGGAGACCCCCATATGCCAGGTGGGACTGCCATGAAGATTATTGCTGTATTGATTAAGCCGTAGTTCATGGGCGGAGTAAAGTTTGCGACCCGGTATGCCAGGTGGAACATCCATGAAGATTGCAGCTGTGCTGATTGGGCTGTAGCCCATGTACATAATGGGGACTGTGACCGTATATGCTGAGGAGACACTGAGAAAAGCAAGAAGCGTGATCTGGTTGAGACCATCCTCAAAAGAATGAGAAGGGTGCCATGGTTACCTGTGCGGGCCCCAAGCCCTTACTGAGGACCAGCATCAAGAGGTTGCACCCCCCATACCTGTGGGGAGGATCCCAGGAAATGTCTTAGCATCAGAGGAGCATTGAGGCCCCTCAGGCCATTGCCTCCACAGGACTGCATAGGAGGAACTCAAGATCCCCTGACCATTGCCCGTTCACAGCCCCATGTGAAGTGCTCACTGAAGCCAACTGCACCCAAAGGGGCGTGCTCGGAGACTCACGTCTAGGAGGCCCTGCTTGTGTGGGTAAGATGGATTTGTGGGCTGTTTGATCTGGAGAAATGTTCCTTTCATATAGTGCTTCAGCACTGGAACACTTTTGACTTTAATAGGTGTCGGAGGGGGACTGCAGAGACTGAGACTACTAGTGGAGCTTAATCTGAATGTTGCCAATGAAGAAGGGAAAATAACCACTACCACTAGTAAGTGGGCAGTGGACTCAGGATCCCACCTGTTAAAACACTTGAGCCCTGACCTCAGGGGACTGTCTATACTGTTTGTGAATGCTGTATTTTACTTTGTGTTGATATATAAACGGTTTTCTTTGCATAAAAGCAAGTATTTGACTAGACAATAAATAAATCCAGGGTTTGTAAAGCACTGAAACTCACCAGTGAGGGTGTCAAGGTGGTGCATTGTAGGCATGGGGGGATAAAGTAATTTACCTGGAATCAAAGGAATTTGAGCCAGTGACAAGACTCGAACCAGGTTCCCCCAGCTCCAAAGTCAGCAGGTCAGGCTGTTATGCCACATCCTCTCACTTCACAGGACTTGATGTGACGTAACAGCCTGCTGCTGCTGAATGTGAACCTGTTGTGAACCTGTATTCAACTCTGTGTCTACCACCATCTGAGAATCCTTGAACTCCAGACCTGCGCTAGCACTGAGAGTCAAGTGCTGAAGTAGTACTTAGCCCACTCGCTCAGGAACCATAGAAGGTCAGGCCCCGGGACATCAGAGTAAAAGGCCACACCCCTGTGGTTCGACCCAGTAGCCCAGTCCCTCCTGCTTGCCCGTGGCCCCCTGAACAGGTTTCTGACAGTTACAGTTTGAGTTTATGTCTGTAGTAGGGTATCATTTCTACATGTATTGTAACTCTTTGTATTCCACTGTTGTTGTCTGATTTAATGACCTTTGATGACCAAGTCAACAAGATTCATGAATTAGTAAATAATAAATAAGTGATATAAGTAGTTAAAACTTTACCATCCTATACAGGACCTTTCAAACTTCAACATAAACAGGATGTCCATTGCGAGATTGTCCAGGCTACGGTCAGCCATAGAGCCTAAGTCCGCTTTCTCACCTTACAGGACATTGCCAAGAAAAGTGTGCCTTAAAGATTCCTGGGAATGCCAGGCAAGCAACTCCTCACATTAGGCAGCATGGAGGGATTCATCTTTCCACTCCGACCTCTACTAACACGAGGGCAACCACCTGAGACTGGACTTTCATATCAAGGCTGAACACTTGCCTGGCAGTCCATGTCATCCAGTGTGGACACAGAGGGTGATATAATCTGTTTGGGGCATACATAGGCCTGCCTCGTTTAAGTCTCTGTCTCTCCATCAGTGTAGACCCCTTTTTCAAGATAGAAGTGACTTTACTAGTGCAATTTTTTTGATCCTCTCCTATCAGAGCATGTAACCTCTATCCTACTGGTCTTTCCACTGTAACTGGCATTCACCTGTCACCTGTGGTATCTCAATACCCACGATGCCCCCTATAGGTAAGCCACGGCATGCAGCTACTTTCATTTTGGCAACCACTCTCTTCCACCATAAGGATTCCATGACCTTAGGGCATTGATTTTGTATCTCATAGACATTTCTCAATGTTTTTCTTTCAGGTAATGGTCTGGAGAGCTCTGTCGTTACAGGACAAGTATTTGGCTAGCCCAGGTATCCGGTGGAGAAATCAGAGGGACCCTGTTCACCGATACCCACTTAAATATTTCCTGCCACTCTCAGTGACCACCAGCTTACTTTCTGGGCCAACCTAAAACTAAGTGAGCCTAGAGAATGTTCTACCTCTCCTCTTGGAAACTACCTCCACCAGTGCTGCACTAAGCACCCATTTGGAATGCCCGCAAGTGGGTACATTCTTGGGGCATGAGGAGTCTCCTCTCTTTTGCCAGGACTGAAACCATTAAAAACACAGGCAATTCTAAAGTGGCTTCTTTCCTTCTCTCCATAATGTCCACCTTCCTTTTTCCTAAAGTGGGTTAGGTCTCCCCTCCCTTCTCTGTATTTTGGAACCATGAGGGATTAGTATTTCTATTCTTCTTTTGGCGAACTGACCTGTCCTTCTTGTGGTCTCCCCCTTGCACATTCTTTGATACTCTGGTGCTGACGCAGGCATCAGACTTTCACTCAAGCTCAAGGGTTGGTTGAGGATAGAGTCCACTATGTGCTGTCACAACTCCGTAGAAGATCAGCTCAATAAATATGTTTGTTAAGACGATTGTCATAAAACAAATACATAATCAGATAAAAAAAAAATCCCCATCACAGTGTATCGTAATTATTCAAATTTATCACATATCTTAAAGAAGGTCTCAATGCCACAACAACATAAAAAACACATATTGGAGAACGAACCAATAGCATTGTATCTCATGTAAATTCCATATGCAAAAAAATACTTTAAAAATGTATGACACAACATTGTAAAGGACGATCTATTATAACATGTGAATTAGTACATTTCATTTTCTGATCACATATGCAGACTCCACCCCTTTAATTTTTACAGCCATACATATCATTAAATTTCCCCAGGCAATCTGACTGTAAAAGTGCTCTATGTTTCATAACTGTAACATGTTTGTTCCAACTTAGATCATGGGAAAAGAGCAGACCTACATTTGTGCCCTAAAGTTTTGTAGGTTTTAATTAAAATAGGGTACTTTTTCCAAAGACTAATAATATTGTTTTTTCCCTATTTATCTTTAGAGAGTTTACTGTACAACAGTTACTAAGTAAATAAATTGCATTCTGAAGACCACTTGGAGTATAATTTAGTCATACAAGGTTGTCTGCACAAAATAGGCATGGTTTATGGTTGGATCCTATTTTTGGAGTGAAGGACCTAGAGATATTAAATGAACTTGTTGAATCAGCCACATATAGGCTAGGATACACTCCCTGGCACAGACCGTTACCAATGTATTTCTTTTCTCTAAGGCAACCAGAGAGGCCATTTCTACTTGAGTCCAATTTGAGGTATGTAATGCTTCTTTTAAGGTTAACAGACCCCCATAGTACATTCTAAGCTAAGAGTTTCCCCCATAATCTACCTCTATCAACAGTATCAAATGCTGTTTGGAAGTCCAGGAATCAACAGCACAACCTATGATTTATCTCAATGGATTTTCTCACAATTGTCCACAGTGCAAAACAATTATCAGTTGTGAAGTGGCCTGCTGAAAATGTACCATGTTTCTATTCTGTATGTTTGAGAGGTATGGAAAGTAAAAGCAGCATGTTTTGAACACCTGCAAGCTTCACCGGGGCATATTTATAATCCCTTAGTGCCACTTTGCATCACATTAGCGTCATTATTTTTTACGTTAATGTGGCCAATGAGGCCGAAATCCCTGCACCATATTTACAGAGTGGTGCAATGCATGCATTCTGCCACTCTGTAACCCTTTGCACTACATTATGCCTGTGCCAGGCATAATGTATGCAAAGGGGCGTTCCCCAGTTAAGGAGCAGAAAAAAATACGCAAGGAAATCTCTGAGATTTCCTTGTGCCATTTTTTACAGCACTTTTAACGCCTGCTCAGAGTAGGTGTTAAAAGGGGGCTTCAGTTATTTATAATGGGCCCCTATGTACTCTGCAGGAGTAGCACCAACATTTTGGCGATACTCCTGCAGAGTATATCAATAGTGTCACATTGAATGGCGCTATTGTCCCCTACCCTGCGCCATGGTTCGCCATATTTTAAATACAGCACAAACACTGTGGTGGTAAGGGGCGCTAAGGGTGCATGGAAAGTGGCCCTGCTTTCCATAAATCTGCCCCTTAGTGTTTTAAAAAGGCCTCTTGCCCACAATGTCACTGTAGCATGCTTCATCATTGAGTCCTCTTCTGAATGTAAGTACATTTGGGTGGGTTCAATCTCCATACTAGAGGCAGCCCTTTAGATATTGATCTTGAACGGGATCTAGGAGGTCAGTGGCTAAAAATTGCCTTAAGGGTAACCCAGGGCCATATTTATACTTTTCAACGCACAACTGCGCCAACGCAGTTGTGCATCAAAAAATGTAACACCGGCTAACGACATTCTGAAGCGCCATGCGGGCGCCGTATTTATTCAATGACGTTAGCCGGCGTTAGCCGGCGGAGCTGCCTGGTGTGCGTAAAAAAAAATGAGTTACACCAGGCAGCGCCGGCGTAGGGGAAAATGGAGCTTGGGCGTCAAAAAATGGGGCAAGTCAGGCTGAGGCAAAATCTTCGCCTCAACCCGATTTGCGCCATTTTTTTTTACTCCCAACCCCCATTGAAATGACTCCTGTCTTAGCAAAGACAGGAGTCATGCCCCCTTGCCCAATGGCCATGCCCAGGGGACTTATGTCCCCTGGGCATGGTCATTGGGCAGAGTGGCATGTAGGGGGGCACAAATCAGGCCCCCCTATGCCAAAAAATAAAAATAAAAATACTTACAAGAACTTACCTTAAGTTCCCTGGGATGGGTCCCTCCATCCTTGGGCGTCCTCCTGGGGAGGGCAAGGGTGGCAGGGGGTGTCCCTGGGGGCATGGGAGGGCACCTCTGGGCTCCTTCCGAGCCCACAGGTCCCTTAACGCCTGCCCCGACCAGGCGCTAAAAAATTACGCAAAAGCGGCTGGACGTCATTTTTTTTGACCCGCCCACTCCCGGGCGTCATTTTTGCCTGGGAGTATAAATACGGCGCACATGCCTCGGAGTCATTTTTTAGACGGGAACGCCTACCTTGCATATCATTAACGCAAGGAAGGTGTCCACGCTAAAAAATGACGCAAACTCCATGAACTTTGGCGCTAGATGCGTCTAACGCCAAAGTATAAATATGGAGTTCGTTTTGCGTCGAATTTGCGTAAAAAAAAACGACGCAAATCCGGCACAAACAGAGTATAAATATGGCCCCCAGTATCTGAAATTTTATTCTGATGGTCCTTTGCTAAGGATGAAAACAAGCAGTAGAAGCTAGTGGAATTAATTAGTACTCCCACATTTAAGGGTATGGTCTACATTAGAGAAAGCGGGAAAGAGAGAGAGAGAAAGAGAGAGAGAGACGGAATGTGTGTGATGCTACTTTAAATGAGTGCACAATAATGCTGGATGTGAAATTAAGCAGGTGTTTTTTTATTTTATTTGTATTTTAGCAATTTTCTAAATGCATCTTTAATGCTTACATTTTAATCATGTGATTTGCATATGTGCCTGCAATGTATAAAGTAATATGACCATTTTCTGTTCTATTTATTTTTGTATTAGATGTGGAGCTGTTAGTCCTATTTCCTGACTTCATTGAAATTCTATTTGATTCCCTGAAATGCCTGTGATTGGCCAAGGGTAGTGTGTATCTTTCTCCATTCCTGGACCACTCCTTTAATTTCCAAGTTCTTCTCCAGCGTTTTAGTAGATATTTCCATGTTCTAGTCACTTTTAATCGGTTCTCCCACATTTACACCTAAAAGGTAAAACTACTTGTGGCAGAAAACTCCTCTCATAAGCAATTGTACCAACGTAGATCTCCACTCACATTTTTCTGAATTGCATTTATGATTTTGTGAAGTAGTGCTAGGGTTTTTCAACTACATACACCTGTAAAAGCTTTTCTGAAGTAGCCCCAGTGTATCACAGTTACATTGTGAGTTAGAAATATTTTTGTAACTCCCAATGTCCTAATTAAGATTCCTTGTGATTTGCATAAAAAAAGTAGCAGTAAAATAGAGTTCCTGTTTCATTTGTGATTGACAAGTAAATATATCAAGGGCCTCTGAAAGGTTAGTAACTGTTATTACCAGTCTGTAACTGTTGATACAAGTGGATCTGTCACTGAGCGACAGCTTCAATTATAGCTTTGGGCATTCAGCTGACTTGGTAGATGATAGTTAATAATTCAAAATTTGATAGCCCTTTGTGGGTAATTAATATCTAAATGTTCAATTGCGTTTTACTTATAGAATGGCTATATACAGAGAATTTTGTTTTATTGCTGTATGCCTGTCATTTGATACAGTAGGAACGTTTTTCGTTTACCTCTATGTGAAATTTTATATCTGACATTTCGGAATGGCTGCAGGAAACGTGCTGTCAAAACTGCATGTTGATTCCTCACACAGTCCAAAATACAATATAGTTGATTTACTGAGGTGTCAGTTAAAACAGCTTTAGCATAAAATGGTTGTCTCTTTTTAAAGCAGAAGACACGTACCTGATGCCTGGACTGCAGCCCTTATTAATGCAGATGTCAAAATATCAGCTGTATGGAGCAAAAGGAAATGGGGGAATGATGTGGAAAGATTGATGTTCTGCTCTTGTGGCCAGCCTTTTTGCTCTTTGCTAGTGCAAACATAAATCTGGCACGGTGCAAAGAAATGGCCAGGTCGCGATGCACACACTGCCCAGACACACTGCTGTAAGGTGGCCGGATCAACCATGTATTCGTCCGACATAATTTACCTTTGTTTAAATAGGGAGCCTCGTATGAACAAGGAGAGCTTGGGAACTCATTCCAAAACTCTAGTTGGCTCAGTGAATTCTGTGGAGTACATCCAAGGAAAAAGACACAGGAAATTACATTAATATTCTGGCATGCTGAATGTGCATTTTTGGGTGAAAAGCGCTTCTAATAACTATCCTTGATGCCATGCTTTAGGACATCTACAATTTTGTGATTTGCTTAACGGTTTCTATGCTACCCAGGGAAGTATCCATGCTTTTATGTGTCATAACTTTAAATAGACTTTGTTGTGTAAGGTGCATGAGTTGTTGTAATGAGAGAGTGATTAACCTAGTCTGTCATCATAATGTAATTACCATTGAAACCGAGAGTCGCATATTGATGCGGATTCACTGTGGAAACTGTGTGCTAAAGTCACCCTAAGTGCAAAAACTGAGCACTTCACAAACATAAATTCTAAAATATAGTCACAGAATTTTGTTTTAAAGAATGTCTTGTTTGTAAGGCGTACTCACATGGCTGTCCTTTCTAAATGACAGAATTCCTGCACTTTAATTGAGGCTAGGGTTGGGATTCTGGGGTTTACATCGTGTGGCAGCCTACAAAGGTAGATTTCTGTTAATTCAAAGACCTCTTGTTGGTAACTTCTCATCCAAGCCACACATATATATTTATATATACATATTTGTTTCAGTAAAAAAAGAATAATTGATATGTAGCAAAAGAGTTTTCTACAGAAGGAAATAAATCCCTCATGGGGAAAACAGAATGCTTATTTGCATTATATACACAAAGAGAAATTCCCTCTGTCTAGAAATTCCATATGTGCAAATATTGAATATTACAGTACACCATACTTTCTTTCAAGTATTCTCATGTGAATAAACGCAGATACTTCGGTTACTAATATGTTATATTCCTTGAATTGTACGTGAAATCAAGTTGGAGATTGGAGATAATAACCACCACACATGTAAACTCTGTACTTTACTATTAGCAATTAGCATAACATAAGGTTCTACAAAAACAGAAATACAGCACTTAAGTAAATGACGCACGAAGTAAAATAATACTCCTGCTAGGTTAACAAATTAGCTGTATAACTGTAGAGACTTCTCTCGGGAAATATTACTAATCTCCTATTCTCTAACTAGAGTATTGTTACTCAAATTTGACCGAGGGGACAGCTTCTGTCTATTAAAGAAAAACAACCCAGCAGATAAAGGGGCATATTTACGGAAAAGTAAAAAAATTAAGCATTCATGATGCACCACTTTTCGAGCGTCCCATTGTGTCCCCCTAACGACACCATGTGTGCGCCATATTTACAATACGGTGCACCATGGAGGTTGTGTCCACCTTAGTGTCATAATTTATGGCGCTAATGTGGCGCTCTTCTGAATTAGCACCATAAATTATGGCACTAATGCAGCAAAGCACGGGAAGACCCTTTGTTTTCAATGGGAGCAACATCTTAACGCATGCCTCAGGCAGGCATTCATATTGACATCAAAAGTGGCGCAGTGAAATCTAATATATTTCACTGCACCATTTTTCTGGGCCTCCCTATGTGAGAACGCTCCCCTTGCATACATTATGCCTTGCACAGGCATAATGTGGCGCAAGGGTTTACAAAGTGGTTGCACCACTTTGTAGATATGGCATGTGGGAAATGCCACCTCAACACCATATTTGCATCAAAAAATGACTCAAATGTGGGGCAAAGTGGTGCTAGGGGCCTCCGAGAATTTATATAAGAATCCCAACTGGTGCATAGAATGTAGAATGATGTGGGTTGTCAATCATTACTCTTTTCTTTGGGGGAAAATGTGGTGTAGTGGTCTCTTTTTCTCCCCATCTCTTTCTCTGTCTCCCTCACCTCCCTTCTCTCTGGAAAGTAGCAGGTAGAAGTTCAAGTATGCCCTATCCCCATCCACCACCATGTTCTTTCTTGGACGAGGAGGAGAGGATGAGAAGATACGGACATGGGGGAGCAAGATAGATAATGTAAGGGAAAGAGAAAGAGAAAACCAGTACATAGATGAGGAGAGTGTTGGTAAGAAGCTAAGAACAACAGAGATAGAAAAAAGAGAATATGGAGGAAGTGAAATTGAATGAAAGAGTAAAGGATATGCAAGATTACCGGGTGTACCTATTTGAACATGGCGAAAAGGGAAAGCTAGAGAAAAATAGAGAACTAGGAGATAGATAGAGAGGAAAGAGAGAAGAAGAATATAACCAGGATTATCTTGTAGGGAATTATATCCCTATATTGGTGGCACAGCATCTAGTTGGTGGCACTGCATCTAGTGGGCTGAGAGTGTGCTGTAGTTACTTTGTTGGATTGGGAGCTCTGGCCATAGTTTTCAAGAGGCAGTACATAACATCAGTTCCTAAATGAGCTACCAATTTGATCTGGACCCATCCAATTATTCAGTAAACATGACTCCTATAGGGAAAAGGTCCAATGAGACAATTGTACCTCGGCAGGCTTAAGCAACGTCCTCCTTGCATGTACTGAATTACTCCTAAACTATATTAATGCATTAAAAATGCATTTTAGTAGAAATTTCTGATTCTTTAATGAGTGCTCCAATGAAGCAGCAGTCAAGAGATAACCTTGTCTTCTTGGGAGCCTAGTGGCATATGTATGTATGTATGTATGTATATGCATGCATGTATGTATGTATGTATCTATGTATGTATGTATATGGTATTTCAAAGTTTAAATGTGCTTTATTAAAGAAATATGTGATTAGTAATAGATACAACACATATTATGAGATTCAGTATGTAACCATTGAGATAGTCCATTGAAATATGCCATAACAGGTTTGGGATATTATGACTAAACTGTATCTGATGTATAATTATGTAGTATGGCATTTCTGAAAAAGAAAATAAGCATATTTTAATTTTTAGAGAAAGAAAAGGGGATAAGAAAGTGGAAGGGAAAGGAGGATGTGGGAAGTCCAGGATCAAGGTAGAAAACAGAGAGCATGAAAAGGAAGACATGCACGTAAATAAAGAAAGGGCAGGTATAAGAGTATTTATGGAAAAACAGAAAGATATGAAGAAATGATTAAGGGACATTAAAGATGACAACAACGTCACATGATATGGAAGCATGTTTGTCAAAAGCAGCAATACTAAATCCCTTTTTATGGCCATCTGAGTAGAAGTATAGCTGGCCCTGTCAAGCCAATGGTCATAACATAACATATTCCACCATTCAACAAAGGAAGGAAACATTTTGCAGATTTTTGCAACTGAAAGTAATGATCTGAAAAGCAGCTATCTGTGCTAGAAATGGCTCGAGCTTTGCAAGTGGTGACTTTTATCCCATATCTGTGTCCACATGCATTTACATGAGGGCAGTCATGTGTAAAATATCACTTCTGTCTTGATTGCTTGACCAGCGTTGACTATGCTAGGAAAGTTTAGTCTCGTGTAAGGAAGTAATGGTTAGAATAAGTCTGCTATAGAAAAAAACATAGCGTTTGAGTAGTACTGCCAGAGCAAAAGGTAGAATGTAATTTGGACCATATTTGATCTCATAAAGAAATAGGGAAAGTTGAATCTAGATACATATCCCATGCCATTCCTGCTTATGTTTTAGATCTAGTTTGATTATAGCCCATTAGTTGTCTGTAGATATAAGATACTTTAACATTGGAAGTAAAATCATAAAGTGGGAACTGAAGTGTGTTCACAGATAAATCAGAGGATAAAGTAATTGGCAGTGTACCTTTAATTGCACATATTAGGAGACTATGGGGGTCATTCTAAGTCTGGTGGGCGGCGGAGGCCGCCCGCCAGACTTCCCCCACCAAAATACCGCTCCGCGGTCGAAAGACCGCTGAGGGTATTTTGGGATTTGCCCTGGGCTGGCGGGCGACCGCCAAAAGGCCGCCCACCAGCCCAGGGCAAATCATCCTTCCCACGAGGACGCCGGCTCAGAATTGAGCCGGCGGAGTGGGAAGGTGCGACGGGTGCAGTGGCACCCGTCGCGTATTTCAGTGTCTGCATAGCAGACACTGAAATACAAAGTGGGGCCCTCTTACGGGGGCCCCTGCGGCACCCCCTACCGCCATCCTGTTCCTGGCGGGAGACCCGCCAGGAACAGGATGGCGGTAGGGGGTGTCAGAATCCCCATGGCGGCGGAGCGTGCTCCGCCGCCATGGAGGATTCACATGGGCAGCGGAAAACCGGCGGGAGACCGCCGGTTTTCCGCATCTGACCGCGGCCGAACCGCCGCGGTCAGAATGCCCTGCGGGGCACCGCCGGCCTGTCGGCGGTGCTCCCGCCGACCCTGGCCCCGGCGGTCTCTGACCGCCGGGGTCAGAATCACCCCCTATATTTGTCACAAAACAAATTAGGAATATTACATTTATTTTGTAGTGCCTCAAAAGGGTAAAATCAGTATTCGTTGATCAATTGTGTGTATGCCTTTGTTTAACCAATTATGCCAACAGATCATCTTATTGTTCAGTGTGACATTTACATTGTATCAAATAGAGAAATATTTAAAAATATGCAGTTGGGATTGTGAACATTGTAAAAGAGGGTTAGCTTATGTAGTAGAGTAACTGATTACAGGAGAGAAGAGAGAAGCAGGTTTTCTGAAAATATATGTAAATCCTTTAAAAGTAAAAGGGTGGGTTAGGGCATGCTGTAATTCATCTGACAGAAAAAAAAAGTTGTTTGAGTGTAAGTGCAGAGTGATCACTGCAAAAAGTCAAGAAATTTACACAACCTTGTTTAGGATGTTGCAACTCAGCCACAGTTTTTGTGTTCCAATGAAACTTAGTTAAAGAACTATCAATAATTTTGTAAAAGCGTTGTGGAAGTTTGACAGGAAAAACTGATAGTATGTAATTAATAATATGGTAAAAACGTCATCTTTGTAGTATCAAATCGGCCCCATCTGAGAAAACATAAAGGTTAAGATTTGTCCAGAAAGTGTGTCATTCTTACTTTAAAGCTCTATTAACATGGCATTGAGAGTTTCTGATTATATCTGCATAGTCCATCGTTGCGGGCTATACCGGCCATTAAAGGCCTGCTCCAGTGTTAAAGAAAAAGGAGCAAGCCTTTAAAGGCTGGTATAGCCCAGCTACGGTGGTTTATAAGGCTATTAAAACATTCTGCCCCTAGAGGGTAAAATATCCTAATGAGTAAAACAAAGGCCTCATGGAGCCCGGCGAGGTTGAAATCCCCTTGGGCTCCTCGAGCATTTGCTCAAAACAACAACTGTGAAAGACAAACATTGGAATGTTGGAGCTCTAGGCTTTTACCAGCCATTAGAAGCCCAGACCTACTCGATTGTCTTCAGTGGTCACTCAACATTCCCATGTTCTAAATAGAATTAGAATATAAAGTGCCTAAGCTTTTAAGTTTTGTTGATTTCCAAACAAAGCCAGCATTTAAAAACATTTGTTTATAACAGCACCTATTGAGTGGCATAACTTCAGATTTATTGTATATAATGCATCTATAGCGCAAATCTAGCCAAAAGGCAGCTGAGGGCTGTATTGGGTCAAAGACAAGCATAAAGTCAATGAGTAATTGAAAGAGAAGGTGGGTTGTGGATTCTTAATGCATTGTGATGTATTGATCTTTAAAGAGGTAATTCAGCAACTCTTTCTTAAAATGGAGCAGGATTGGGGTGGTCCTGATGGTTACAGGGATATTGTTCTAGATCATGGGAGCATAGATAGAAAACAACTGATGCCTTGTTTTTTTTCTTACACTTCCTGTTCTGCAGTCTAATGGTGTTCTGTCTGTGGTCATGGCAAGAACCACTAAAGATAGTAGGTTTGTCTGCAAGACAAGTGGGGCTGCTGGACGTGATTACTTTGTAAAAGATGCAGGTGGTTTTGAGGGTGGTGCAGACCGGCAAGAGGATCCAATGGAGTTCCATCTGGACAGGGGTGATATGATTATAATACTGGCCTTGGATGAGACATACTGCAGTGTATAGGATGACCATAAGGGGGTGTGACATTTAGGAAACCTTAGAGTATAGCATTACCCGCCATCCATGTACAAGAGTACAATGGTTTGAACAAAACTCTAAAATCACTTTTGGAAGAAATTATTTTACTTTCTTTAGAAGAGAGAACTGGTACTAATCAGTCTTTGTTTATTCTTGGCAATGTGACTAGAGAGGAGTGGTGGTGATCAGGGTGAATCCAAGTGACTTGGTATTTGGTGGAAGTTGGTATTCAAAGTTGTCAAGGTTCATGTTGTTGGGCTGGGGGGTTTGTACTGTATCTGTGTGTTGTTCTTGGCTCATAACAGAAATTCTGTCTTGGTTGGGTTTCAGGTAGGCGCTGGAATCTAGGTCTGGATGATGTGCAAGCAGTGTTTGAGTTGTTGATTGGAAGCAGAGGAGGGCTGTGAGGAAGTATATATATATATATATATATATATATATATATATATATATATATATATATATATATATATATATGTATATAGAGTTAGAGTTAGGGCATTGTTTCCATAGGAAGATTTTTTTTTGTTATTTTGCTAATAACTTTGGCACCATATGACACATCTTCACACAATTTTCAAAACTAGTTTGCCAGTCATTTCAGCTGCTGTCTGGAAAATTTCCAGGTGATCTGTCAAGCGAGGGATGAGAATAAGGGTTGGGGTTCACAAAACGTGTTTTCCCCGTGCACTTGGCTGTATGGATTTTAGACATAGCTACAGCCCGAACTACTATACAGAATTGCACCAACTTTGCTGGAACTCTAGATATTGGTCTAGGAGGAGTGCTTCTTGTAATTTGGTGTAAATCTGCCCACTAGATTTTGAGGGATTAAAGTAAAAAGATTTATGTTCATCTACAGTTGCAGATCCACACCAGATCCACAGTGGCAGATCCACGAATCCACACACCAACAGCAATGCTGTGATTGACTGGCCGCAACCTGAGATGAAAGTTGAGCAAGCATTTTGTACAATGAGATTTGGTTCCCAGTGGGAAAACTAATGTTTAAAGGTGATAGAAGGAGGTCAGGGTAGAAGTATCCTGAACACAAAGGACTGATGTAGGAGCATGTAAGGGACCCCTCACAGGCAAGAAATTGTCCAACCACTCACACACCCACTCACAGACCCACACACCCACTCATACACCCAATTATACAAACACACAACCACTCCTACACCCATACAGCCACTCACAAATCCACCCACAGACCCACAAAATCACTAACATACCCATTCACACACCCAGATAGCAAATCACACACCACACAGTCATTCACACAGCTACTCACACACACCCAAACACAGGCAGTCATATACTTATCGAAATTGAAATAGCATATGTTTGTATTAAATGTGTTGTTGTTTTAGTACTGAATGTGTGATTTTGGTTGGGAACAGATCTGTAGATCCGCTATGGATCATTGTACAATGTAACCAGCAGACCCCTTATTTCTCTGAGGATTTCTGACGGACCAAAAGAGCCATAAAATGAATAAAAAAAAGAAGCAGTTGGTGCATTGTATTTATAGAAAGGCTACATAAATTACCTTACCTTAATTTTTTGAGTTAAAATATTTAATAGGAATGAATGAATGAATAACATCTACTTATAAACTTGTGAAAAGCTATATTATTACAGCTTAAATTAAATAGCTTGTGAAATTCACTTTAAAAACAAAGATTACAGGGAAATTATAGTTAGGAAACACTATTTAAAAACAATATAAATTCACAGAAAACCCCCCCAAAAGTTAGAGGGGTGTTACAGTTAGGAAATAGAATACAAAAATCCTTAGAAGTTCACTATAAAAACTAAAAGGTTATGAGGCGTTATCGTTAGGTTCAGATTTTACACACACAAAACCACAGAAATTCAGCAGTTATAGTTACCTGAGGTAGATATAAATTACAGTCCACACAATGCACAGCTTATGACCTCGCATGTTCCATCATTCATGACATGGTCAGTGACATCACTGATGACATTTCAAATAATATCACTGAAATCTCTCCATTGGAGTGGTACTACCAACTAAATTGAATACGAACATTTAATTTGACCAACACTAAAATAATATTCCACGTTAGTTGGTGTATGTCAGGGTAGTTAATTAACAAACTGCAGTTGTTAATAAAGGTGTGTGAAAGCAAATAATGACTTGTAGGTGAAACACTCTTGAAAAAATACAGATTGCGTGCAAAAGAAGAATTTAAATGAATAAATATGTATTTCTATTGCTATTAAACTGATTCAGTGGAAGGTAACATAATTTGTGGAAAAGCTAAACTCTTTGGAAAATGAGGGCCATATTTTCAAGAAAGTGGTGCATTACTAGTGATGTGCCAGTTTTCTTGCTACCCCTTTAAGTTCCCTAACACCACCATGGTAGCGTTGTATTTACAATATGGCGCACCATGGCGCATGTTGGAGGCAAGAGTGTCATTTGTTTATGCTACTGTGATGCTATAATGGATTAGCGTAAAAATGATGCTAGAAATTGTGCAATGGAATCTTGTAGATTCCATTGCGCCATTTTTAGCGACCCTCTACTGAGGGAACGTCCCCTTTGCATACATCATGCATATAGAGTTTACAAGGTGGAGCAAACCTAGTTTGTCCAACCATCTAAATATGGTGCTGTGGTGGTAGTCCGTTAGTGTCATATTTGCAGCAAAAAAATTGCAGAAAATGTGGTGCTAAGAGGCGCATGGACCTTGTAAATCTGGCCCGGAATTCATGCAGTGAGTTGCATCTCCACTAATTGCATTTATATTGTTACTCATTGTTGTCCAGTTTCACAGTGGGACTCTTTTAAAATGTCTGAAGACAAAGACCCATGTGGAAAAATCATATACTTTTGAACATGTTATATAGAACTTGACCACAAAGTGGCAGGATTGCTCCACATATAGCAGAGTGGCGACGCGAACATTTTCAATTGAGTATAAGGATACGTATGTCTGTAATCAACTTCTTTTCGTGCGTGGTCATTGAACTATGCAAATAGTTCCCATTTCTCTTCACTAGTGTTCTTTTAACAATAGCTTACGTTATAAAAATAAATATATATGCCTCCAGCTTGATACGCGAACATCAGAGCTGTTCCACCTACACCCAGGATGGCCAAATCCATACCCTATATTCCACGATAACAACTACTTACATAAATACAACACATTTGGGCTAATTTTGTGTAAATTTGCTTTAATTAGATATCCCGAAATTCTGTCATGGCTCCAGCCACCTGGGTTCCACATCCCACATTTAGATTCATTAACCATGATTAAGTGAGGGAGTGACAGAAAACCTGGTTCAGGTGACATTGGTACTAATTTTATTAACGCAGATCGATAAGGATAATTATGTGGGTGAACTGTGCTTCTGAAGGTCCCCTTTCAAATGGAATCCAAAAGCATGTTCATGTATTCTGTATGAACAGCGCAGAGGGAGAAACTTTAAACAGACTGGTAGCCCATATTAGGGTGACTAGGGGCCATATTTATACTCCGTTTGCGCCGAAATTGCGTCGTTTTTTTTGACGCAATTTCGACGCAAAACTAACGCCAACTAACGCCATATTTATACTATGGCGTTAGAGGCGAATAGCGCCAAAGTTCCCGGAATGTGCGTCATTTTTTAGCGTGAACCCCTTCCTTGCGTTAATGATATGCAAGGGAGGCGTTCCCGTCTAAAAAATGACTCCCAGGCCTTTACGTGGTATTTATACTCCCGGGCAAAAGAGACGCCCGGGAGTTGGCGTGGCTAAAAACGGCACATTTGCGCCACTTTTTAACGCCTGCTCAGGGCAGGCGTTAAGGGGCCTGTGGGCTCAAAATGAGCCCACAGGTGCCCTCCCATGCCCCCAGGGACCCCCCCTGCCACCCTTGCCCACCCCAGGAGGACCCCCAAGGATGGAGGGACCCACCCCAGGGACATTCAGGTAAGTTCAGGTAAGTATAATTTTTTATTTTTTTATATTTTGTTTTGGTGGCATAGGGGGGCCTTATTTGTGCCCCCCTACATGCCACTATGCCCAATGACCATGCCCAGGGGACATAAGTCCCCTGGGCATGGCCATTGGGCAAGGGGGCATGACTCCTATCTTTACAATGATAGGAGTCATGTTGATGGGGGATGGGCGTCGTTAAAAAATGGCGCAAGTCGGGTTAAGACGATTTTTTCGACGTAACCTGACTTGCCCCATTTTAAGACGCCCATGCGCCATTTTCCCCCTACGCCGGCGCTGTCTGGTCTACGTGGTTTTTTCCCACGCAAACCAGGCAGCGCCGGTCTGATTGCGCCATCTAACGCCATTCCATAAATACGCCGCCCGCATGGCGCTTCAGAATGGCGTTAGACGGCGCAAAACTTTTTGACGCTAAACTGCGTTAGCGCAGTTTAGCGTCAAAAAGTATAAATATGGGCCTAGGCGCCTATGATGTGAGGGACGACAACTCTCTGTAAATTGCGCAAATGTCCCAGAGCAGGTCCACTGAACAAACAAGGAAGCAAACCTCCATGTGTTTCAGTGCAGATTTAGCAGCACCTAGCAGAAAACAAATTGGTTAAAAGGCAGCGGTAGCTGGAGACACCTGAAAGTCGTGGGGCATAAAAGTTTGTGATGAGTGCACTGTGGCAAGCAAAGGGAAGCTAGCAATCCCAACCGGCATTGGGCAGGCGCCCACCATTTGCCCACTATTGAAACAAGCATTTGCAATGCAACAGGTCTCGCATTTGCTCGAGTTAGAGCTATTGGCGTTGTAAATTTCTAACCGAACTTTTCTTGCCACACAAATAGAAAGAAAAAAAAAAGAGCGCAATTGCGCTAGGTAAAACGTAGCAAGATCGTGCTGAAATTGAAAAATAAAAAATGAGCACGATCGCGCTATGTAAAAACCAGCGCCATTGCGCTGTGTGGAAAAAATAAAGATAAAGTAGTGCAGAAACCAGGCTGAAAACATCAAGCCTCCTACGTTTTAGTAGCTGGCTGGTGCGAGGAGGGCTAAACACCAGAAAAGACATGACATATGCATGTCTTTCACTAATGAAAGCAAGCGGATTTTAAAAGGCAAGACCACAAACCAATGAAAACGACAGGCATAACATGGGCATGGTTACAAGCCCAAAGAGAGACTACAACAGGGAGAGAGCTGCTTGTGCGCTCGACCCTAAAAAGAGTGGGCAAATGGTGTATTTCCAGCAAATTTGAGGAAGCAAGAAGGTCAATAAAGCAATTGTGAAAGTGTAGTTGTGATCTCAATAAAGACATTTCGGCCCATATTTATACTTTTTGACGCTAAACTGCGCTAACGCAGTTTAGCGTCAAAAAGTTTTGCGCCGTCTAACGCCATTCTGAAGCGCCATGCGGGCGGCGTATTTATGGAATGGCGTTAGACGGCGCAATCAGACCGGCGCTGCCTGGTTTGCGTGGGAAAAAACCACGTAGACCAGACAGCGCCGGCGTAGGGGGAAAATGGCGCATGGGCGTCTTAAAATGGGGCAAGTCAGGTTACGTCGAAAAAATCGTCTTAACCCGACTTGCGCCATTTTTTAACGACGCCCATCCCCCATCAACATGACTCCTATCATTGTAAAGATAGGAGTCATGCCCCCTTGCCCAATGGCCATGCCCAGGGGACTTCTGTCCCCTGGGCATGGTCATTGCGCATAGTGGCATGTAGGGGGGCACAAATCAGGCCCCCCTATGCCACAAAAAATTATTAAAATAAAAAAAAAAAATACTTACCTGAACTTACCTGGGGTGGGTCCCTCCAGCCTTGGGTGTCCTCCTGGGGTGGGCAAGGGTGGCAGGGGGGGTCCCTGGGGGCAGGGGAGGGCACTGTGGGCTCATTTTGAGCCCACTTGTCCCTTAACGCCATGCCTGACCCAGGCGTTAAAAAGCGGCGCAAATGCGCCGTTTTTAGCAACGCCCACTCCCGGGCGTCTCTTTTGCCCGGGA
The DNA here is from genome assembly GCF_031143425.1 of Pleurodeles waltl. Taxonomy (NCBI): domain Eukaryota; kingdom Metazoa; phylum Chordata; class Amphibia; order Caudata; family Salamandridae; genus Pleurodeles; species Pleurodeles waltl. Next base: position 806,055,331 of record NC_090446.1, read on the forward strand.
GTATAAATACCACGTAAAGGCCTGGGAGTCATTTTTTAGACGGGAACGCCTCCCTTGCATATCATTAACGCAAGGAAGGGGTTCACGCTAAAAAATGACGCACATTCCGGGAACTTTGGCGCTATTCGCCTCTAACGCCATAGTATAAATATGGCGTTAGTTTGCGTTAGTTTTGCGTCGAAATTGCGTCAAAAAAAACGACGCAATTTCGGCGCAAACGGAGTATAAATATGCCCCTTCATATGATAGTGACATAGGGAGTGGAGGTTTTGTCAGAGAATCTTGATTCGATTCCCTCAGGAGCAGAAGACTAATCCTCAGTTCCCAACCCAAGCTACTCGCAAAGAATAGTTCCTCGTTTTGAGTACCCTGGAAGGGGAAAGGGGAATGGGATAAGAGAGACTGCCTCAGAGGTCTGCTTCTTCTTTTGTTCAGTCTGCTAGACTCTTCTATATTTATCTTGAAGCGACACCTGAAAAATTACAGTCACAATTACTAGTGACACATTGTTTTCTTTAACACCTATAACATTACCAACAATTAATTATGTTTTTTTCTTCTATTATATTCCACACTCTTTACTGGCACTTTCTGAGGAACTTGCCTCTCTCTTCCTCTCAACTGGTATATATTATTATTTACAATAAATAGATTACATGAAGGACTATCTGATATTCGATTGAGATAATAGTCAATTTGATGTTTTCTTGTTAAATATCATTGTCTCTGTAGGCATGTAGTATTAGTTCGTTCTTGCCTTAATTTCCTTTTGTAAATAGTAGTTGCTATATATATATATATATATATATATATATATATATATATATATATATATAAAACTACTGTCATATGACTTATGAAACTGGAATTCTTATTGACTGTCTTTTAAACGTTCCTTTGTAGGTAACAATGCCTTTTGTTTGAGATTCTTCTTATGATACGTAATCACCAGGACCTTTGAATATCTCTGGACCATATTAACATTAAACAGTTAACAACTCCTTCTACGATGTCTTTATTATGTTCTTGTAATGTTCGCTCCTTAAAACTCAGCCGACAACTCTCTAAAACCCTGCCAAATACTTCGAAGTCTGTAGCATCAAAATACAGTTATAAATAGGCTCTCTGTCGTATTTTGGAATTGTTCATATCAAGGGCCATATTTATACTTTTTGACGCACAACTGCGCCAACGCAGTTGTGCGTCAAAAAGTTTAACGCCGGCTAACGCCATTCCAAAGCGCCATGCGGGCGCCTTATTTATGGAATGACGTTAGCCGGCGGAGCTGACTGGTGTGCGTCAAAAAAAATGATTTACACCAGGCAGCGCCGGCGTAGGGGAAAATGGAGCTTGGGCGTCAAAAAATGGGGCAAGTCAGGCTGAGGCAAAATTTTGGCCTCAACCCGATTTGCGCCATTTTTCTTTACTCCCAACCCCCATTGAAATGACTCCTGTCTTAGCACAGACATGAGTCATGCCCCCTTGCCCAATGGCCATGCCCAGGGGACTTATGTCCCCTGGGCATGGTCATTGGGCATAGTGGCATGTAGGGGGGCACAAATCAGGCCCCCCTATGCCACAAAAAAAAATAAAAAAAAATACTTACCTGAACTTACCTTAAGTTCCCTGGGATGGGTCCCTCCATCCTTGGGCGTCCTCCTGGGGTGGGCAAGGGTGGCAGGGGGTGTCCCTTGGGGGCATGGGAGGCCACCTCTGGGCTCCTTCCGAGCCCACAGGTCCCTTAACGCCTGCCCTGACCAGGCGTTAAGAAATGACGCAAAAGCGACTGGACGTCATTTTTTTTGACCCGCCCACTCCCGTGCGTCATTTTTGCACTGGAGTTTAAATAAGGCGCACATGCCTTGGAGTCATTTTTTAGAAGGGAACGCCTACCTTGCATATCATTAACGCAAGGTAGGTGTCCACGCAAAAAAATGACGCAAACTCCAAGATCTTTAGTGCTAGACGGGTCTAACGCCAAAGTATAAATATGGAGTTAGCTTTGCGTCGGATTTGCGTAAAAAAAAAAAATGACGCAATTCTGGCGCAAACAGAGTATAAATATGCCCCCAAGGGCCATATTTATACTTTTTGACGCACAACTGCGCCAACGCAGTTGTGCGTCAAAAAGTTTAACGCCGGCTAACGCCATTCCAAAGCGCCATGCGGGCGCCTTATTTATGGAATGACGTTAGCCGGCGGAGCTGACTGGTGTGCGTAAAAAAAAATGATTTACACCAGGCAGCGCCGGCGTAGGGGAAAATGGAGCTTGGGCGTAAAAAAATGGGGCAAGTCAGGCTGAGGCAAAATTTTGGCCTCAACCCGATTTGCGCCATTTTTTTTTACTCCCAACCCCCATTGAAATGACTCCTGTCTTAGCACAGACAGGAGTCATGCCCCCTTGCCCAATGGCCATGCCCAGGGGACTTATGTCCCTTGGGCATGGTCATTGGGCATAGTGGCATGTAGGGGGGCACAAATCAGGCCCCACTATGCCACAAAAAAAAAAAAAAATACTTACCTGAACTTACCTTAAGTTCCCTGGGATGGGTCCCTCCATCCTTGGGCGTCCTCCTGGGGTGGGCAAGGGTGGCAGAGGGTGTCCCTGGGGGCATGGGAGGCCACCTCTGGGCTTCTTCCGAGCCCACAGGTCCCTTAACGCCTGCCCTGACCAGGCGTTAATAAATGACGCAAAAGCGGCTGGACGTAATTTTTTTGACCCGCCCACTCCCGTGCGTCATTTTTGCACGGGAGTTTAAATAAGGCGCACATGCCTTGGAGTCATTTTTTAGAAGGGAACGCCAACCTTGCATATCATTAACGCAAGGTAGGTGTCCACGCAAAAAAATGACGCAAACTCCAAGATCTTTGGCGCTAGACGGGTCTAACGCCAAAGTATAAATATGGAGTTAGCTTTGCGTCGGATTTGCGTCAAAACAAAAGACGCAATTCCGGCGCAAACAGAGTATAAATATGCCCCCAAGTGTTTACATAGATTCCAAGTGGAACTCTTAGGACGCTGCAAATCGCCTTGAAACCGTCGTTGACTTTACGTTGTCAAAAATGATCTGAGACTTACTTGAATTGTTCGTTAATTCTTATGGACTACGGTTCCTTCGCCGATAACTTTTACCTCAGAATTTCTGTGAACTATGGTGCCTATTCCAACAACTTTTACTTCAGGATAAGTGCTTTCATATTTCACCTCCGGACTCCAGTCAGAACTCAGTTGAAGTGCGCGACGCTCAAGCAGCACGCACCTATTATTGTGCCAAAAATATTAGTGCCGGCTTGCGCCATTCCACAGCACCAGCTGGGCACCATAGTTAAGGAATGGTGCAAGCCAGCACTAAGATTGTGCTATTGTCATAAAAAATGACGCTAGCTGGGTGGGGGCGACGGTATGGGGTGAGGAGCTTGTCTGCCAAAAAATTACATTAGGCTGGTTAGTGGCAAAAAAAAATGCTGCTAACCAGCCTTGCATCATTTCCAGCGCACAGCCATCCTAAAACATGACCCCTGTCTTAAAAAAAGACAGGAGTCATGCCCACCACTCCATTGCCCCCAGTGCCATGCAGAGGGCCCCTTGTTAGTGCACCCAATGGCACTTTAAGAAAAATCCCCTAACACTTACCTATACTTACCCTACTTACCTGGGGGTCCTCCATCCTGTGGTGCCCCTCTGGTGTGGGTGTTCCTGGTGCTTGGGGTGGGCACCAGTGGGCCCATTCCATGGTGTTTGACTCATGGAAATGGGTCCACTGGTCCCCTAATGACTGGTCTGACCCAGGCGTTAAATGATGGTGCTAAGCAAGCTTAGCACCATTATTTGGTGTCACATCCCACCCGTGCATCATTTTTGCACGGGGGGGATAAATATGACTCTATGGGGATAGTACCATTTTTTGGATGGGAACGTATACTTTGCATCCCATCGACACAAGGTAGGTTCATGCATCCAGAAAATGGTGCAAACTCCTATATTTTGACTCTAGACATGCCTAGCGTCAAAATATAAATATGGAGTTAAGTTTGTGTTAAATTTGCATAAAAAAAGAAGCAAATTTGGCCAAATAGAGTATAAATATGCCCCTTAGATTGGGAGTCTAATTTCCTTGTTTACGTTAAGGGCCATAGGGTCTTGCTATGCCTTGTGATAGTGGACACTTTGAAGCTGATTTAAGAAAAAGAAAGACCGCAGCAATGCATGCATTGCGCCTCTTTGTAACCCTTTGCGCTACATTGTGCCTGTGTCACGCATAATGTATGCAGATTGGGCGCTCTTCCATTATGGGGCCAAAAAACATTGCGCAAAGAAATATCAGAGATTTCTTTGCGCCATTTTTTTCTGCACTTTTAACATCTGTTCAGAGCAGATGTTAAAATGAGGCTTCAATTGGTTGCAGGATTAGCATCAAAAATTTTAACGTCCGCAACTGGATAAATCTTAGGCCCTTATTTATGGGAAAATGATGGAGCCCGACTGTTGGACTTGGCATCCTTGGTGTGGTCTCCCCTAACTTTTCGCCTCTGTTTCCCAGGTTGTTGATGTATGCTGGACTCTGTTTTTGCTGTTTTTGTAACTCTGGGCCCTTTACCACTGCTATCCAGTGCTAAAGTGCAAGTGCTCCTAAGTAAAAAATATGTGTAATTGGCTTTCCATGGTTGACATATTTGCTTTACTAGTAAGTCCCTAGTGCAGTGCACTAGAGGTGCCCAGGGCCTGTATATCAAATGCTACCAGTGGGCCTGCAGCACTGGTTGTGCCACTCACATAAGTAGCCCTATAAACATGGCTCAGACCTGCCACTACAGTGTCTGTGTGTGCAGTGTTAAACTGCCAGTTGGACTTGGCAAGTGTGCCCACTTGCAAGGCGTAAACCTTCCCTTTTTATACATGTAAGGCATCCCTAAGGTAAGCCCTAGGTAGCCCCATGGGCAGGGTGAAGTGTATGTTAAAGGTTAAAGGGGTATAAGAAGGGCACCCAAAACCCCTGAATATTTTATCACTTCTGGAATCAAGAGGAACCTCTGCCAAGGAGAAGAGCTGAAGAGCTGAGGAGTAGTGCTGCCACTGCCTGTGATTATGCTTTGTTGGGCTATCCTGCAGTTGCTGCTTCTGCCTGGGAAAGGGGGCAAAGACTGGACTTTGTTGTGCATTCCTTCTTGAGAAGAATCTCCAAGGGTTTGAACTGAGCTTGCCTCCTGTTGTTGAAGTCTCAGGGCCATCAAAGACTTCCCCTGCCAGCACCTGGACTCTCTGGTGAGACTCTTGCTCTACCAAGTGGTGCCCTATCGAGTTCTTGGGCCCTTGAAGGGTGAAGTTGGCAGACAAGAACTGAAAATCTACATGCAGACTGGCGTGCGGGGACATTTTTGATCCACCTTCTGTGACGCGGCTGATAAACGAGGCTCCGTCGGCTTTGCAGCTGAAATCAATGCTCCACATGCATCGCGGCTGGAAGATCAATGCAACATGGCTGGAGAACGACACACAACGCCCGCTAATGGAGGTTGATACTGACACAAACCCCACGCAGCACGGTTTTGTGATACCGTGCAACCGGATTTTCAACGCATCATTGCTAGGTGTGGAAAATCAACGCAAAGCCTGCCCAGACCCGAAGCTCTCTCTTATGGGAGATAAGGAACAACACACGCTGACAATGAGGATGAACAATGCGCGGTCTCGCTTGCAAGTGAGAAATTGACGCATCGCTGGCCTTTTTCGACGCACATTCACCCGTGCGGCTTTATTTGGCACTACCCAGGTACTTTTGAGTGCTAACAGCGTTCTCACTGTTTTCTAAGGATTAAGATTCTTATTCTTTTGAAAATTCATAACTTGGCTTGTGTATGTTGGTCTTCTTTTTAGATAAATATTAACTATTTTTCAAACCTGTGTTCTGTCATTTTATAGTGTTTTCACTGAGTTACTGTGTGTGTTGGTACAAATACTTTACACATTGCTTTTGAAGTTAAGCCTGCTTGCTCGTGCCAAGCTACCAAGTGGGTGAGCGTGGTTTAGCCAAGGGTGATTTTCTTTTTCCCTTACTAGAGTGAGGGTCCTTGCTTGGACAGGGGGTAACCTGACTGCCAACCAAAGACCCCATTTCTAACAGCGACGCTGTGCCAAAAATGCAAATTAAGTGAATACGGCACACCCCTTTGTTGTCCCCTGTGCCGGCACTAAATTTAGCTGTCAGCACCAACGCAGTCATCCTTGCACCATTGTGCAAGGATGTCTGCGTTGAGGGATGTGATTATGTGCTGGAAGGTGTCCCTTCTTGCACATAAACAATCACTAATGGCGCTTTGGCACTTCTGTGTGTGCTGCACACACAGAAGTGCCAAAGCATCATTTTCAAATGATTGCTTATGTGCATGAAGGGACACCTTCCCGCACGTAAGCATTCATTTTTGGCATTTTGCTCTTTCTATACGTGCTGCAGAATGCACCACGCATTGAAAAAGCAAAAAACAAGGAGGAATAAAAGTATTCCTCCTTGTTGTGACTTTCTAACGCCACCCCTGGGGGTGGTGTTAGATTTTGCAGCTGCCTCAGGTTTACAAAATCTCGTAAATCTGAGGCAGCGTCAAAATGCAATGTGTGTTACTGTGGCACGCCCACAGCAACACCCATTGCACGCCCCTCTGACGCAGATAACTGCATTGGAGGGGCCCATATTTACAAAGATGTTTAACACCACAAAAAGTGGCGTTACACCTCCTTGTAAATATGGAGCAGAGGTTAGCGCCACTGGAACGTCACATAAAGTGATGCTCCAAGGGCACTAGTGGCTCATAATTATGCCCCTTGTAGTCATTCCTTGATATGTGCCTCAATGCTAAAGTTGATGGATGTCTTGTAATAAATGTAGTTTGTCTCAGTTTAATACATGCCTTTAACATGAATAAATTGGGTCAAAGTTGAGGTGAGGATACTTATATAGTGCACTATGTAAAAACATATCTCTAGGCACTATTCTGCCTAGACTGTACTAGCACTATAAACAAGGGGGCATCTTGGGAAAGAGCAAGATCCTGAAAGTAGGCTTGAACTGCCTCGGCAGGGAAATGGACTGAGTATTCTGTGACAACCCACGGAAGAAAAACAGAAGGGTGCAGGTAATAGCTACCACAAACACCAAGCATTCATATGAAAAACATTTCTCCAAAGGTAACAAAGAGTTTGCCATGCTTACCTTGTTGTAGGGTGCATACGGGGTAATTTTGGGTGCTGCCCAGTATGTCAAAGCAGCAGAACAAAGATCAGCCTTCGTTTAAATGATTCTACAATATTGTTCATTGCTTGATGAATACCTGCAGAGGACACCATGTGATGTATTTGAATATGCCATAGCAGTGTCCACGGCAACCACGTGCTATATTTCAGCAGTGAATTAATCACTGCACTTTTTTGAGTACTGTCTTGTAAAAGGAAATGTCAGGGTAGACTGTTCCGTGGGCTTGAGACATTTGTAGGTCACATACTTACAATTTAAGCAGCAGACAGTGCTTCAATGAAAATTGCTTTTATCAGGTATGGGCACATGGTAGTTACTGCCCACGTACCCATATACTAAAAAACAATAGCAGGTAAGAAGCACTGCATTGAAGCAGACCTCACCACAAACCTATCTTCCCTGAATGTGCCGCAGTGAGGAATACATTAAATGCTGCTCTAGTATTGCATCTGTTCTGATTAAACCAGGAGCGGCTCCTCCGCAATGGTGAGGAACGTCGCCACACTGGCTAAGAGCCAGCAGCAGAAAAATAAAACAATACTTCAATATTGTTTTATTTTTCTGCTGCTGGCTTAGCCAGCATGTCAAGGGAGGGGCACGGCTGGGCCATGGGAGGTGGGAGCAGGATGAGAAATTGAGTGCACTAAAGCCCATATTTATACTTTTTTAGCGCTGCATTTGTGCTGCTTTTTGACGCAAAAGAGGCACAAACGTACAAAATACAATTGTATTTTGTAACTTTGTGCCGCTTTTGTGTAAAAAAATTACGCAAATGCGGTGCTAAAAAAGTATAAATATGGGCCTAAGTCTGCATCTGCATCTGGACGGCCTAAGATGGCTGGCCAAAAAAACATGCACACTTAGGTAACTGCAGAGGCCCCAGGGTTGTGTCTGAGCAGTCACTACCACTCTGACCAATCCTGACGCTGCTTTCATGGTAGCTTTAGCTGCTGGGGAGCCTGTTCTGGAGTACCAGTGAATGCTGGGACACCAGAACAGGAAAGGAGGACGAGTGAGGTGGCAATTTATTTGCCCACCTGCGACCCCCACCCCTATCCTTGATATTTGCAGCAGCCGACACTGGATGCAACCAGTCCTCTTGCATGCATGTGGTAATGGCCTCAAGGTGAGTCTGCAGCTTCAAGAGCTAACCCTATGACCTGTCACCTCTATCAGGATGTCTATATTGGTGGCGTAGGTCTTAAATAATAGATGTCTAGCATGAATGATCTGTAGTTGTAGGTGATGCTCCCATTAAACAGACAGGCAGAGATCGGAGCTAGTGAGAGACATCACAGGTAAGCCTAGTAGGTGGAGAATCGAAGGACCTCATTTTACTGTGATATCCAGTTTTCCAAAAACTGTTCAAATCTTTCTGCAGCTGGACTGTCAAACTCTGCTACCAACATCACTCTATCCAAAGAAGCCAGAGAAAGTCATTTTGCAAAAAAGGTCTAATGAAATAAGTGCTGACATGTTCTCTTTGTAAGTGATGCACCTGATACATTGAGTGTTATCCAGGAAGACAGAGTCTGTCCCATGCAGAAACCTAAATGGCAACTGTCATCAAACAATGCTTTTCCAGTTGTGCTTGGAGGTATCTGGCAAGATCTTCCCCAAGAGCTTCCTCCTGGTGTACAGAGTCTAGCACAAGGACAATCATTGCTAGCCAAACTGTGATGTAGTCTAGACATTGATAGAGATGGGGTATTAATAGAGTTCTAGAAAAGGTGGTGTGGCACCAGGCCTTGCTTTGGAGAGGCTTTTACAATAGTCTTTAATCAAGGTGTGAATAGGTTCCCGATGGAACATAAAAGCCACCCAGAAATTAGATTTTGCAACTATTTTGTGTGTTTGCCATTTTTCAGGTTATGGAAATCTCACCTGAGGAGATAGGGATACATATAAAAGTTGGCACAACATGCAAATGTGATGCAGTAAATGAAACATATGGCTCGATGTGCAGTTTTGCAGTCACCATCATGTTGTTAAATATATTTCTTCGCATAGCTGCTGTGAGCATATTGGTGCAGAATTTGTTATATATGGATTCAAAAGTGAAAATTTGATTGGAAAAAAATCCTGGAGGTATTGCAGTTTAATGTAATTTGATGCTAACCGACAATGCCAGTTGGACCAGAATACATTCAGGCAGAATATGAACTGACATGAATACTTTGTCCTAGATATCATTCTCATGACCCATTGTGTTTTGATTGTCTCTAAACTCCAATGGGCAAAATTTAGGACAGAATATTCATGTCAGATGATTTTCTCTCTAAAATATTCTGGTACAACATCTGTTTGAACTGGATCGGAGACTAAAGTAAGGCATCCTCTGAATTTAGTGAAGGGAACCAGTATTGTTGAAGGAGTAGTTAGTACAACAATAGTTTATTTATTAAATGGTGTTGGAGAATCAACGACCTATATGCTGTCATAAGAACATGATTTCTTGGCCAGCATGTTCATATAGAGTCTTAAGAGAGGGGAGGATAGAGGAGACTTTTCAGTGCTTGTGATAAAATTCACTGGTAGAAAATTAGGACTTAACAAAGTTACAATGGGTCATAGATGCCACTGGTCAAATCATTTATCAATCACTAAAAATGGATACAACATTCAACAGAAGAACACCCCCAAAGAGAAAATAGCCAATACCAACCCATTTGTCTCTCTCAACTGAATCAAATACCCGACAATGACATCATATGGATTCTTCATCACAGCGCTTCAAAATGCCTTATACTTTTAATCAAAATCATGAACTGGTATGAATACATTTTGATGCCACTTCTGATTCACCTATCACACACATTCTTCCAAGAGAGAACATTTCCATCTACCCTTAAATAAGCTAGCATTACACGATTAATCTAGAAAGTCACTCTGGTCCAGAGTGCTGATACAATGTTGCAATCCCTCACTGGCCTGCCTGCAGCTTCCAGCATCCTCCACAAAATCCTTAATTTTGAGCTTCAAGTCATGCTGCACTTTTATGTCCTGGTAGTGACAAAGAGCCTATTTCATTTTTCACTACTGTGAGGCCTGCTCCTTTAGTACGTTAGCATTGGGAACTCCCTCATACTCTTTTAAGAGGTAATTCCTGATCAGGAAAGATCAGCTTTGTCATGTGTGGTATAATTAGAATGGTAATGATAAATCCCACTAACTGGTGTAATTGGATTTTTCAGTACTATCTTAGAAATGGCACTTTTAACAAGTGGGCATTTTTCTTTGCTTATAACTCTGTGTTCTTTGCTGCCTGATTCTAATCCATGCCATGCTTGGGAGAAAGCTTCCAGACAGTACTTCAAACGCCTAGCAATTTACATATCAAGAGTTCATATGGGACAACAACCTACATCAGACTCTGACTCAGTCCAGTGAAAATGTGATGCACTGCAGGACACTTACCATGTTTAATTTGGGTTGTGCTACATTATATACGATAGATACTCTCACTAGGCTGTTAAATATGTTGCAGAACACACCATTCTGGATAATATAGGATTATTGTAATACATTATATTCTATTCTCAATATGGTGCTCTGTGATGAAGGCTCTCTCAGAACATCACTGACAACATATGACGGTTGTATAGTGCTCTTGTATACGAGAAAATATTTCTGGGCTCCTAAAATGATTGTTCTAAATGACAAGGCAGTCAGCTCCCTACAGGAACCTTGCCAGATGATTGACATATATGCCCTAGGTGACTTAGGGTATACCCTATTTAACCCAACTTGTAACTATCAACATATAAACATATCATGATGGATGGTGATGATGAATGCTGCCAAAAGAGCCAAACATAGTAATGAGGTTACATTTTTCCACCATCTTTTATGTTAAACACAAATTGCAATTGGTGCAAATTTGGTGCATTTGGTGCATTTTCTATGGATAAATCCAGTTTGAAAGTCAGAGGGTAGCGTGTTTTTTTCTATGAATTTTCAGATCTGGGTGAATGCTGCTTACTCCAGGAGATTGGCAAGGAATAATCCATTTGCTCGTGTTCTCTGATTGTTAGGGTCTTTGTGATCCAAGTAATACTTTTTTTGAAAATTGTGTATGTATGTTTCTGGGAAGATTCCTGTTGATAAAGAGCTGTTGATTAGGTTTCTGACTGAGATGGCTGAAGAAGTTCATGGAGGGATGTTTTTGAAAATTTGGAGAGGGCATGTGTCAGTTGGGCAGCTGGCAGGTCTGCTAGCTTTCACAAATTCATCGAATTCAGTCATTGAAAGTTCTATAAAGTATGACAGAAGTAAGCGGGGTTGTTTTCAGTGGTGTTGATTTTTGGAAGCAGATCAATGCTGTTGGTTTTCCTGTGTGTTAGGTATGATTTAAAATGTCCACTCTGGCTATGTAGTGAGTAACCAACTTATTATAAAAGTCAGGGGAATTGGAACAGACGAATTGAGTGCTTTCCAAATTTAGAAATTTCCAGATGATTTTAAATACCTCTAATTTGGGCTTATTTCATTGTGCATTCTACTTGAGTAGTAGCAAGTACATGAGTAATTGCATTCCTTGTCCTTTTTAATTTGTGACTTGTACTCTTTATATATTTGTGTAAGTGCATTTTGTCAAGGTTTTTTTTAAATTTATTCTATGCCCATCCAAATGTTGTGATCTGTCCATTTATCTTGTTTAGTTCTGCGTTCATTATTTGGGCTTTCTTTTGCAAATGTGATTAGTATCTCCAAAACTGTGTCTAGTCTCCATTATGGAGGCAAGACTGCTGGTTTCGGGTAGAAGCACCACCACGTGTAGGTGACTTGATCACACACCCTCTGGTAGTTGTCGTCGTAACCCTTTCAGAAAGTAAATGTGATTTGTAGCAGCCTAACACATGACACTGTAACTCCTCAGGGAAGTCATGGTAGGCAGATCCTGCCCCTTTCTCTCATTAGTACAAGTCTCACTCATGCACAGGCAGAGATGCAGGACAATTTTAAATGCATATATTGAAAAGACTGCAATCTATGATGAAATATATGAGCTGCGATTATTAGGAAGATGAAACATATCATAGTTAGAATTGTGACATAAGTGTGAACCAAATAAACAATCCCAGCACATTGGAATAAACAAATACCTACAAACCCCTACCTATACTTCTAGCATCTACATGAGAGCAGTGATTGCCCTTTTCTGCGGGTACTAGTCCATGGACGGAACACACGCCCCCATACCTGAAAAACAGGGGTCTGCCCACCGTCTCTTCTGTTGGCTGTATAGCCAAGAATGAGTTTAGCAAAGTGGCCATGGAGTGGCACACAGCATAGAATGGCTCCTCTGGCTGGAATGACCTCTCTAATCTTTTTTGACCTGTGTGATGTTTTAATAACAAAATTGTGTTCTGAAGAACAGGCCTGACATGGCATTGTGTCTAAGTGTCGAGGAATGCTGTGCACTCTTGTGGCGGTAATACTAGATAGATTATCACTTACAGCCTTGCGCAGAGGTACACAGTGAAATGTTGTCCATGGAAAATAATAACATGTTCACAGAATAGCAGCTGATTAGAAAAATAAAACATCCAGCTAAAGGCAAGCCATGCTAAAATGAATTAAAAGGAATTAATCAAAATGAATAATTTAACTGAACCCATGACACCCTCCCCATTGTCGGGACAAGAGTGCATGGTCCAAGACCGAAAATAATCTACACTTAGACCTATAATACTAAATGTATAGGAAAAGATACATAAGAGAGATAAAAATGTCAACGTTGACAAGAAAATCAGGCCAAAATGTAGTCTAAATTAAAAGGATAATTTAGATTTAAAATCACAAAATGCCAAAGGTCTAATTTAGCAATAGGCATGATCCAGAAGGAAATCTCCGGGGTCAACAATAGAGATGAAAGCCAGGAAGGGCCCCCACTTCAGAAGGCGATAAGGTGACTAGTTTGTCAGACTTAAGATCCATGAAGCACACATTTGCATGTGCTTCAACCATAGATCCGGTTGAGAAGGCATCATTCCATGCAGTGCTAGATGTAAAAGGAGCCACAACATCTACAATAGGCAGCTCATGAGGTGCTTCGAGTAACAACCCGCAATCTCGGTGGGCATGTCTGTGAATGAACCCTCATCGAGAACAGTAACAGATCCGTGTCCATAGAAGGTATGAGCTGCACAGCAAGGCATACCTTCGGTGCACATTCATAGAAGCACCACAAGCAATGGAAAATTAACTGGACATAAGTGAGAACCGGTTTGAATGATAGTGACCAATTCAATTCAAGTACCTCCAGGACTGACGCTCTGAAATACTGCATCATGCAGTCACAACACAGATGGGTTTGTGGGAGGTCCATCACTCCGCTTTGTTGAGATGGACTGCCATTGTGAATCAAAAATAGCAACAGCAGAATACTGCCAATTAGTGACAAATTTATTGGAAATTCACCAAAGTTACTCGGAAATAGTGAGTGGATGGCTGAAGGTATAACTCCAAACACAGTCTGGAAAGTGCTAATGAATCCAGAGCCAACAGCCTTAAAATAGTGCACAATCCCAGCAGTATTAGATGCATTAGAAATCCGTCTCACCAAGTCTCCAAAATGTTTGGGGAAGTTGGTGTTTCATAGGGACTATGGGCCAGATTTAGGAAATTCCCAAATTGCGACTTGCAATTTGCGAGTCCCTGCGACTCGCAAATTGCAAGTCGCAATTTGGGATGCAGAAAGGTGTCTCAGACACCTTCTGCGAGTCGCTATGGGTTCGCAAAGACCCACCTCATTAATATTAATGAGGTGGGTCGCAATTTGCGACCCCATAGCGACTCAGGGCACTCACGGGGATGGAGGCCTGCTGGGAACAGCAGACCTCCATTTCCGTGACTGCTTTTAAATAAAGCTGTTTTTTTTTTTAAAGGAAAACGAGCTGCACTTTGAAAAATGAACCGAAACCTTTTGTTGCGGTATTTTTCAGGGCAGGTAGTGGTGCCTGCTCTGAAAAATTATTTTTGGGTCCAGTCACAAAGGCGAAGGGGTCCCATGGGGACCCCTTCCCGTTTGCGAGTGGGTTACCATCCACTTCAAGTGGATGGTAACTGCGAGTCCATTTGTGACCACGTAGGAATTGCATACCACTGCGACTCGCAAATAGGAAGGGAACACCCCTTCCTATTTGCGACTCGGAAATGCATTTTGCGAGTCGGTTCCGACTCGCAAAATGCATTTCTACATAGCAGAGACGCATTTGCGACTCGCAAACGGCGATTTTCGCCGTTTGCGAGTCACAAATTTGTTGCTACATTTCGCCCTATATCTCTGCAGATGACCTTGCTACTTGGAGGTCTTGAGTCTCTCGGGCTGATGTCAGAGGCACATGTTTTTGAAAGAGAAGAACCTTTCAGTCTGCTCAGCTTGTCAAAATTTACATTTGAGGTATCGATGTGAGGCCCCAATTCTGCTACTTTTATCTCATGCGTGGGGGGTATAACACATTGCTGCAGTAAGTTACAATTTGGCAAACCAAAATCACGTAGGCGATTCCAGATTTCATACCACAGCAGCCTTCATCACTCAGCATTAAATAACTTCCATTTGAAAGTATTTGAAACTCTGGGCGAATCAAAGAAAGAGGAGTACCCTTCAGCAAGCAAGCCATGTTTGCCACGGACGCATTGCATGAGCCATGCAGGGACACCTGTTTACAGATCACAGAATGACATACAGAAGTCTCACATACACTTGCTCTGTCAAGGACCTCTGTCTTGCTATTCAGACATTTGTAATCGAAAGGTAACTCCCACACCTTGTGAATGTAACTTTCTCCTAAATGCTCAAATCTGCCTACAGGAAGGTGAATTAAGAACAAAGTGAATTGAAATGTTGAAATGGGCAGATTAATCACTCCATGTATTAACCATATTGATGATGGAATTTCCCCCACAGTAAAAGGCAACTTTCCTAACTTTTCAGTGTTAAGCATGATGTAACTAGCCTCTTTCTTAACCATTATCTGTTGCTGTCATGTCAAATTAAACACAGCAAATAATACCTTTGAGCTACCAGGCTGCCGGGGCATGTGGCCACTTTTCAGAACTTGTAACATTCAAACAAACTGCATAATGAACCTAAGCTGACTCTGTCCATGATGTAAATGGGACATGTAATTTTGAATAATGTCTATTGCAGATGTGACAATGATACTTAGTGTGTAAATGCAGTTGGACAATGTGTTCATACCATTATCAACAATGGCTAGAGCCTTTTCCATGTTTTCCTTATCAATCTGCCTTAAACATGCAGCCGGTTCCATTTGTGAAAACTTCCATATTTCATTATATATTGCATATAAGAAACATTTTGAGCATGGCTATCTAGGACCTAACAGGAAATCTTATAAGTCGACATCCTCTGAAAGAAGGCTAAGGTGTTCTTCTACAGTTGGTAATGTGGAGGATAGTAAGCATTGTTGGCACAGTTTGCCCATGCTGTATGGTGTGCCAATACCTGAGTGCTGTGTGGTGACATGACAAGGGTCCGGTCAGCTCCTCTAAAATGCCATGTGAAGTTTACAAAACATTGAATGACAACCATTTGTGTCCACTGGCACAATAACCACCCATTGGATTGTGAAAGTGATAAATTAAAGGTAGCATTCTGAACCAAATAATTGAGCTGTTCTTCAGTGACATTCAAAAGCTTTTGCCAGTCATCAAATTTTGCAAAGATGGGAATACTTGGTGCCTTAAATTCTTTTATTTTTGCTAACCTGAGGCAAGCTGTTTATTGAAGAGTGTAATTTAAAATATAATTTGTAATGGATTAAGGCATGCTCTAAATAAAGTTTCCCTACCCTGTATTTGCTAATCTCCTGCTCCCCCCACTCTTTAAGTCAATCAATTGTTTTCAAAACTCATATCCTTTAACGACCAGCTGGGAAACAAAGGAATTTGAATAAATCAGTTTGGAGTTGGTTAGCAATATTTTCCTCACTTTAGAAAGAGGTAATTTGAGATAATATGATTGAATATTCTTAGTATCATGCACAGTAAAATATGCAAAATTGTCTTCATATGTTTTGGAACTTCCCACTAGTGGAGTTGCTTTGATGAGATCTAATCTCTGATCTTGCTTGGGCATCACATGATCACTCACACCTGGAATTGCTGCAAAGGCTATCTTTTGGGCACTTAGGTGGTAGGAATATTTTGCAGGATATGATTTTCATAAGGGCTTGCCATCAATCAAAGCTTTCACGGCAGCCAATGTTTCATCATCCATTCTTGTCTGAGAATGAGTAATCGCAGAAACAGAAGCTGTAGCAACTGCAGATTTGTCAACTTCATCATTTTCTAAAATGTATATTCCAACACGTTGATGACCCACTGTATGGACTACATGGGCCCCTGGCAGCTTCTCGTTTAGATCAGATATCCCCCCCCCCACAAGATTTTGTGTTTGATAGTGTTGAACTTAGAATCTCTGAACCCAGTGAGGTGCCAGTAATGTAAGTATTCATTGAAGTGCTGGAAGTACTGGACACAATACTGTTAATCACACACACACCCTATAAAAGTTGAAAGTTCAGGAGCAGTATGTTCCAGTGCCAAAATTAAGGGCATAATTAAGAGCCCCTAGCACAACTCCAACGCCACATTAGCACCATTTTGTTTACGCTAGTGTGGCATTAGAAGGCCAAAAACACCATGCCATATTTACAAAGTGGAGCAATGCATGTATTGTGCCACACTGTAAACCTTTGTGCTCCATTATGCCTGCGCCAAGCATAATCTATGCAAAGGGGCGCTACCAGGCGGGGGGCAAAAAAATGACGCAAGGAAAATGAAGAGATTTCCTTGCGCCATGTTTTTCAGCACTTTTAATGCCTCAGAGCAGGCATTAAAAGGAGGCTTCCATTCCTTTTTGTGCGCAGTCCCCTAGGGTCTGTGTGTAGGTATGTAGAAGGCAGAATTCACCATCCCTCATTACTCCACTGACAGCTCAGCAAGCACCTAGAGAGGGTTGTGCTGAACCATCAGTGTGAATGATGATGTAATATTGATCAAGAGGCAAGATGTTAGTGGACATGGGGTACTCTAGCTCGTATTGAAGGAATTCTTGGGTCTGACGTTTTGGATCAAAACACAATTAACATCAGTGGCCATCAGAGACGTTCCCCATTGAATCTAACATGGATGTAATGCTTTTGCATTGAGGTTGGTAACATCCTCAAGGGCTGGTTTTAGGGTAACAACAATGATGCATTTCCCCTGGGCAAGTGATCTCTCCTTAATGACAGCCATCTGAACAGCAGTCAGTATTTTTTCTATTGGTGTTAAACACTGTTCTGCATTGAAGTACAAATGTGAATTTTATGCTATGGGTACCGTGTCAACCTTGTTAAATGTGACATAGGTGAACCTGATGGCACCAGGAATTACCCTCATGACCAAGTTTGTTTTGTTGTCATGTGCATGTAAGTGTTTAGCCTCAAGCATTTACTAGTTGTAATGCTCTGAAAATGCATGTATGTTCAGATGTTCAATGTTTGCTTGAGACATCTGGACAAATTAAGTCATAAAGAGGTTTTATGCATTGCGCATTTTCAGGAATGTATGTTCTGGCAAAGAAAGTTAAAAAAGCCCAGTAATTACTGTAACTTTCTGATGGTATCGGGAGATTGTAATTGTACACATTTCTCAAGAAAGCGTGGGGTAGTCTCTTGCCCTCATTAGATAATTTGTATCCTAAAGCAGGACACTAAGAAAAGCAATTTTGGTTTTCTTGAAGTTGAATTTGTAGCCCTGGGTCGCAAATCCCGAAATGATATGATCTACCCTGGATAAATGTGCGTTGAGGTCGTCATCTGTGAGATAGATGTCATCCACATAGGATAACGCCTCAGAATCCAATCCAATCCAATAATCTTTAATTCGGCCCAATGGCCATAAAGGAACATGAGACAAATAGTCTTGAATAAAAACACACATAAAAAAAACACATAAAACAAACAACACATTAAAATGATTTTTTTTTAAAAAGACACATAGAAATAGGTAAAAAGTTAAATTCATCCTGTAACCACCCTTTTCTCTGCAAGCCTCCACATGCACAAGAACCTAGAAACGGCAAATGCAATGCACCTCCTACTGTAGTGTCACTTCTTAGTATTTTGAATACAATTTTAGAGTTCCTAAGCCCCAGGTTATGACAGTGGCAAAATCCACTTCTTTCTGCACCCATGGAATGCTAGGCATAATAATAAAACATGCTCAGCCACCTCTATCTCGTCTGGGCAAAAAGGCTAAGTTCTAATTGAAACAGAGCTGGAATGCTCCCATATAGCGGTGAAGGAACAAAGGGGTAAAAACCCTAGATTACATTTAATGTATTACTAACTGGCAAAGGAATTCTCCATTTTAAACTCCAGAAAGAGGACAGTAAAAGAGCCCATGCTAGGGAGGCTCAAATCACACTGGTCTACAAAACACCAATATGCTCCTTTAAGAGCCTGCTTAGAAATTGATACAGAATCTCCAGAGCTAAGCAAGGGACCGCTAAGCCCTATCTGCCTTAGGCAGACTCTCACAGCTCTTACCCAGGGAATCTCACCCACTGCCCGATCACCTCTTCAAGAGCTCTGCGGTGTAAGGCCAGCTTAGGAGCTGCCTACAAACTTTGTCAATACAGCAGCGGTTTCAATCTTACAACATCGATAATTTTCCTCAGTGCATGATCTAGTCATGACAGGTACAAGGGAGTACTAACTGGAAGATTATTTAAGCTCCTTATGAAAAGGTTTTCAACAAATTCAAGGGGCCTTGTATCTAAGTGGCACCATAATTCATGGCCATACAAAGAAGCTCCCAGCACCTGCCATTTGTACATCCTTGGGGATGTGGAGATAGGTTGTAAAGCCGAGGAGCGCTGGGTTCTCAAGGTACCCCCACAATACTGTTTAAGTCTAAGTTTGCATTTCTGAAACTGAGAGACCAATCAAAATGCTCTGACAGTGTAATCGCCAGGTACTCAAACACCCAAGCCCGTTCTAGCCTTTCTCCATTAAGGATTGGATTCATGCGAGAAGTAGGGCAAGGATTGAAAGCCATGTACTTAGATTTGCCGAGGTTAATCTCGAGTTTCCACCATCCGCAGAAGTCCCCAAAACCATCCAGTAGTTTCTGGAGAGCCATAGGTGTTCTAGACAGTAACAGAGTGTGGCTAGCAAACAGAAGAGACGGAACATTGGCCTCACACTTATCCATGTGGAAAATTAAATCATTAATATACAGGAGGAAAAGACTGGGGGCCAGCACACACCCCAGCCTCACACCCCTGTTGACAGGAATGGGCTCCGCTAGCTTGCCTTGGGGGCCACACCTAACTTGCACAAAGGTGTTAAAATAGAATTGAAAGATAATCTTTAGCAAATAGGCAGGGACCCCATCTCCTGCAAAACCTTCCATAGGGATCCTTTAGGCACAAGGTCAAAGGTGGCTCGGAGATCGACAAAAAGTATGTAGAGCCAGCCACCCCTCAGGGTCACATAATTCCAATATACCATTTGTAATTGGAAAACCTGATCAATGGTGCCAATACCATAACAAAACCCTGCCTGCAGAGGGGTAAGGACATCTGTATCTGCCATCCAGTAGTATTTAATACGACTCTGTCAAACAACTTTTGTATGGAATCTACAAGGCTAATTAGTCTATAGTTAGCTGGGGAAGACCCACAACCCGTTTTATAAATTGGTATTATTTAGGTCACTTAGGCACAATAGGAGCACCAGCCAAAAGGGAATTAAAAAGTATTACAAAATAGGGGCACCAAATGTCCTTGAACATTTTGAACATGTCTCCACAGACTTTGTCCAACCCAGGGGCTTTATTGGGGTGATCGTGTTCAGGGCAGAAGAGACTGCTGCGGCCGTCACATGATCAACCTGAAGCCGGTCTAGAACAGGGGAAGGCTCAACGTCCACCATATCAGATGTGGCAGCCCTGCATTGCGTACATTTGAGCCCTTGTAGAGGTATGGCCAGAGATGTTACGGCAGGAATCGAGTCCTGTGCAGGTGAGTACATAATTAAGATCAGAGGTTCTGCATTGTCAACCCACACATATAGACAGAAGAAATGGTCAACTCAAGACTCTGCCGTGATGTTTGTACCTGAAGTGTCATGAAGCACCACATTGCTCCGCTACAAGGTGCCAAAAAGTGTTCAACTCTTTATGTCTTACAGCAGCCAACATTGAGACCCATTTATTGTCTTCCCACGCTCTTTTTGCCTGGTTATCAATGCCTTGGGAAGCTTCCTGCTTCCTTGGATGGCAGTTTTCTCCCCAACTTTAACTGCCCTTAATAAGGAAGACCTTGCATCCCTTCATGCCTTCATATACCATGAAGCCTTCTTTCCTCTAAGTACAACCCTTGCGGATTTCTCTGTAAGTAGGGACCTGAAGGAGGCGAACATGACACTACCAATTTCACTTATGTTTGCTACAAGGCTAGGGAGGCTATTAAGCTATAACGCAGCTCCCAGGTCTCCTATCCCAGCAATCACAAAAATCTAAAATTCTTTTAATGGTTCAGACTCAACCACCACACTCCATTTCACTCTACGCTTATTGATGGCGGGAACAAGCCTCCCATCAAGGATCTCATTAGGGGCATTGTGATGAGAATCTCCTCATAACACCAAAGTTAGGCACAGTGCGTTGTGATCACTATCCTGCCTTGGGGTTCCCACCATATCCACCATTGAAGGCCGTCTCCTAATACCCAGAAAGAGGTGATTTATTAAGCTAGTGAAATGTGGGTGATTGAACAAAAGCCTCCTCCCCGTATCTGACTTAGATTGCCCGTTACATGCCTGGATCCCTTATTCAGGGTAATACCATTCAACTGCAAGACCGCAGGGGTTCATTTATTCATCAAGAGGAGAGTGATGTTGATGGACTTCCCCAGCAATTTTATTTGTGGCTACTGAAGTCCTCCCTAGCAACTGACAGTGGTTCAAATTTACAATTAAAATCACCAACAACTATTTAAAAAAATGTTGGGAGCCACATCGGCCAAATGCCCACTGAGCAGATAATTCCCTGCTACTCCAACACACATTCCCCTGGCCTGCAATACAGATTAAACAAATGAAGCACCCTACCAGAAGGAAACAATAAGACTACATACTGGGCATCTGGGCTGCCCCGCTTAATCTCTTCAAGCCTACAGCACAGAGAAGTGCTCCCTTTCCCTGAGGTAGTAGCAGCCACAGTAAAACTTACAAACCCTGCACAGAACTGTGGGGCAACAGCCCATGATGCTTGGAAGGCACAGATCAAAGCATCTACAAATGTGCCCCACAATGTGCACAGTAGCTTTGAGGCCAGGCCAGCTACATCCCATGATGATAAGGTAGAAAACCTCAAACAACCTAGGGAAGAAGGGGCTGGAGTAGAATGGCCAAAGTCTGGCCCTGGAGCAAGATGACTGAAATCAGTATTAGGCCTTGGTACAACAGACACAGCTGGCCCTGACTCAGATGGAAGGAAGTTAGTTCCCAGAAATTGTGCTTGGTTGAAACACAAATTGCCCTCGATCTCTGCCCTAACTAGATGGACATATGAGTAGCCACTGAGACCCTCAAATAGCATAGGAAATCAATCCATACTCTCCAAGTCACATAGAACTGAAAATCTGTTAGTAGATAATAACGGCAGTCTACTCTCTCTGGTGGCCTTATGAGACTGAATACGTGGAGGATCCTGCTGTTTCGATTGCAGGGCCTGCAAAAATTCCCAAGAGGAACCTAAGGTATGCCTGTGCTCCTTAAACCATTCCCTCTAACACTTAATAGCAGTCCCTGTGTTGTTATAACTGATGACAACACAGTCTCCATTTATAGTCTTTGGCCTTGGCCTACCCAGCCCACCCTCTGAACTTACAATATATCATCATACTCTGAAATACGTAAGTTAGTGTTACATGCCCACCAATGACAGACTTGTTATTTAAGAACTGAGGGGTTTTCAGTACTGGGGGATGCCGAAAGAGGAACTCCCATGAGAACGACTACATACATGGAACAGGCTGGGGGGAGATCGATACGAAATAGCACCTGCACTGCGCAACCAACATTTTGATGATTTATTCTTTGACTGCTAACATTCTGCCTCTATGTAGTTTGGGTTGCACTCTGCTCCCTAGACCCAGAACAGCTGACCCCCGACCCCGCCCCAGGTGGCTGCTGAACGGTCAGGCTCCCTGCGGCCTGACAGGATGGGGCAACAGCACCACCCCTGCCGGGTTCCACTGGGGCCTCCCCACAGGCAGTGCTCACATCTGAGGTAGGCAATTGTCCATCTGTAGAGGGTTTCAAAGGACCAGGAAGACTTTCTAATGTAGCACTCTACCTAAGGTGAAGCTCTAATGAATGTAACCTTTCATTCAGGGGGAGTAAGCACTTTTGTATCAAGGATTCGAACTGCTCCAGAATGGTATCCCAGTCAATATAGCATTGATTGTTGAACTGCTGCGAAGTTACAGTTGCTGACTCCTCCAGGACACTACATTGCCTAATCCTAGTGCCAGCTGAGACAGTACCCCCAGATTTAGCTTTCCTTTTGCAGGGGTAGGCATCATTTGAAAATGTAACATTAGAGTCACAATGTACAGTGATAGGAGGCAGGGCCACAGTCATAATCCCTACAAAAGTGGCTGGTGGCTCTGGAGTGCTCAGTAGGGGCATAACAGCCCAGACTAAAGGTGGGTTAGATGGGGACGATAGCAATCCACAAGGAACAACACCAAAATCCGGAGAGAGCTAACTCAATCCCTTTGGAGACAACCCTAACTGCCTGCATTAAAAATGAGTCTGAAGTCGACCCATTAGATTGATTGTTGACAAGGGGGTGGCCTTTTCCCCAGCTGCTTTTCTCTTCCCCATAGGTGTATTTAGTCAGGATCAATCTAGGACAAAAATGTAAAAACTTCTCCTCATCTTTGCCGATTCCACAGCTCACATTTCAAATTCCAAGACCAACAGGGTTCAGCTAGGTCGCTACCAAGCAAGCACAAAACTACTGGTAGAAAAACAATGCTGGCAAGACAGGTAATATGTGTGATGAAGACCCCCTTGCATAATATGAGCAAAGAACTATCCACTAGCTCTCGTAACTAAGTCCGGCTCCCCATCGCCCCCAGTCAACTGAGCCAAACAAGAGAAGAATAAAAGAAATAAAATCAAGCTCCTCCAGGACAATCCTACCTATATGCAAAAAACAGGACAGGCTAATGGAAGTAAATCAGAAGCAAAAAGGGGAGGCCCTGCCCCACTTCTTCCTGCTGCTGATGAGCTCGCCCTTGGTCTGGGTGCGGCCCGAGTGTGGGCCGCGCTTGTCCCGCACAGAAGGGGAACAGTTGGTGCTTTATAGTGCAGATATAAGTTTCTTCCCCCATGCAGCAGTGAGATGGCACCTCCTGGTGCAGTGTTTCCTAGGACCAGAAGTTCTCCTTCAGTAGGCCAACAACAGCGTTAATGTCCCTGACATGTTGGCACTCTATTGGGCAGATATAAGTCTTCTCCCCTGTGCAGCAGCGAGATGGCGCCTCCTGGTGCAGTGTTTCCTGGGACCAAGAGTCTCCTTTCAGCAGGCCAACAACAGCGTTCACGTCCTGTGCAGCGAGGGAGCAGTTGACACTTTATAGCACAGATGTAAGTCTGCCCCCGTGTAGCAATGAGATGGTGCCTCCGGGCACAGTGTTTCCTGGGACTAACAGTCCCCTTTCAGCAGGCCAACAACAGCGTGCGTGTCAGAATAAAAATAATTTAATATTGATGTCACATGGGCAGAGAACAATCCTGGGCCCAAAAGGCATGGGCGAGGCCCACACTCAATACCCGATCAAAACGGAGAGAACACTGCAGGGGCATCAGATAGAAATAAAAGAGGCACCTCAGGGGGAAGGGAAAGGGGGGCACCTCAGCCAGTTGAGTGCACGACGCCAGATCCACGAGGGGGCTCCATGCCCATTGATGTATCCTGGGGAGTGCAAAGCCACAGTCTCTCAAGTCTCTACAGTGGGTGGTTTGCCCACTGTTCAATCCTGGGGAGTGCAAAGCCACAGTCTCTCAAGTCTCTACAGTGGGTGGTTTGCCCACTGTTCAATCCTGGGGAGTGCAAAGCCACAGTCTCTCAAGTCTCTACAGTAGGTGGGTTGCCCACTGTTCAATCCTGGGGAGTGCAAAGCCACAGTCTCTCAAGTCTCTACAGTGGGTGGGTTGCCCAATGTTCAATCCTGGGGAGCGCAAAGCCACAGTCTCTCAAGTCTCTACAGTGGGTGGGTTGCCCACTGCTGCATCCTGGGGAGTGCAAAGCCACAGTCTCACAAGTCTCTACAGTGGGTGGGTTGCCCACTGCTGCATCCTGGGGAGTGCAAAGCCACAGTCTCTCAAGTGGATAACAGTCACCACTGGTTCTGGGGAGGGCCTTGTGCCCAGAGTGCTTCATCCTGCCAAGGACAGAGGTAGTGGATGTATCTCTCCACTGGTTCTGGAAGGGGCATTGTGCCCAGAGTGCTTCACCCTACCAATGACAGAGGTAGAGGATGTATCTCTCCACTGGTTCTGGAGGGGTCCTTGTGCCCAGAGTTCTTCATCCGGGCCAAGGACAGAGGTAGTGGATGTATCTCTCCACTGGTTCTGGAGGGGGCCTTGTGCCCAGAGTGCTTCATCCTGCCCGTGGCAGACTCAGTAGCGTCTGAATCATTTGCGCTGACTGGCCTGTGGGGCTGCTGGCGGTGGTGTCCTGGGCAGCGGTGCCTGTGGTGGTGTCCTTGGCAGTGCTGCTTGTGGCGCCGGTGTCCTGGGCATCGGTGCCTGTGGCGGTGTCCTTGGCAGCGCTGCTTGTGTCGGCAGTGTCCTGGGCAGCGGTTCAGCTGCTAGCGGTCTTGTTCTGCCCTGCGGGGCTCCTGGCGTCAGTGTCCTAGGCAGCGGTTCAGCTGCTGGCGGTCCTGTCTGTTGCAGCGGGGCTGCTGCTGGCGGTCGCTTCCTGGGCAGCGGGGCTGCTGGTGGTCCTGTCTGTGGCAGCAGGGCTGCTGATGGCGGTCGCTTCCTGGGCAGCGAGGCTGCTGGCGGTCTTGCCTGCTGTGCTGATCTTCCCAGACTTGCTGCTTTTACTGTGCCTCTTTCGCCCCTTGGATGGTGTCGCAGCTGTCTACACACTCACAACTGGACCCCTGTGAGCAGGTTTGGTGGCTGGTTTTTTTTCCCCTCTCCCGCCGGGCACTGTCCAACTTTTTATACTTGACTGGGACTGTCCGTGCTCTGGCTCCTTGCCACACTGCCTGCCCTGCTGCCTGGTGCACTCCATAATCCGGAGACTACTGGCACCACTGGTCCCGCCGATGTTGTGGCTGAGGTGCTAGGTTGGGACCCGGAGAGTCGGGCCCTAGGAGACTGACGGGGTGGGGGATGTGAGGGAAAGAGGTCAAGGCTGGCCAGGAAAAGTTTCTTAGGAACACTGGGACGGGTAGCTGGAGGGGGTTTGGTAGTGGTTGTAGGCGGTGTACGTTTGGTGACTTTGGGTGAAGGTGCATGGGCTGGAGGCTGTCGTGAGGTGGATGGCGGTTGGGTGGGTGTGTGGCTGCGTTTGTGTACCTTGGGAGGTGGCCTCACAGACACACTGGGAGAGGACACAGGGGATGTGTGAATGGTAGTGGGTTGGTGACTGCACATGAGTGGGATGTGGTGGTGTGTGTGCTGGTGATGGACGTAGTGGCTGAGGATGTAGTGCATGCAGGTGCGAGTGGAGACGAGACAGGGAGGGAGGAGGTAAACAAGGAGGATGGAGACACAGTGGAGGCAGTGGATGTTGGTGTGTCTGCATGTGTGTGATGCTTGCGTGAGTGCCTGTGGGATGTGTGGTGCTTATGTTTGCCAGAGCTTCCCTTGTGTGTTGAGGTGTGTGCATGCTGGTCTGATGGTGTGCTTGGGATAGGCTGAGGTACAGGGGTGTGGGTCTGGGTGGAGGAAGTTGGAGGGGGGAGGCTAGAGACAGAGACAATGGGTGCCATCAGTGCTGAGGCCAGAGTCTGAAAAGCTTGCTGAAGGGCTTCCTGACCAGAGTGAATGCCCTCCAGGAATGCATTGGTTTGTTGCCACTGCCTCTCCACACCCTGGATGGCATTCAAAATGGTAGACTGCCCAACAGTGAGGGACCTGAGGAGGTCAATGGCCTCTTCACTGAGGGCAGCAGGGGTGACAGGGGTGACAGGGGCAGGAGCTGAGGTGCCTGGGGTGAAGGTAATGCCCACCCTCCTCGGTGAGCGGGCATGGGGCAACGGCTGAGGGGCTGCTGGGAGGGCGGTGCTGGTAGGGGGGGTGGCGGCCGTACCTGAAGATGCGGGGGCACAGATAGGGCTGCCACCGCAAGGGAGCTCCCATCAGAGGAGGAGTCCGTCTCGCTGGTGTCAGCTCCTGTCCCTGCTGTGGAGCTCCCCTCGCCCTCCGTCCCACTGGTGAATTCGGAGTCCGTAGTCTCGCCCTCCAGGGCCATGTGGGATGCAGCTCCCTCCTGCTCCGGTGCCACTGCTCCTCCGCCTGATGATGCTAATGCACACAAGTACAGGGAGACCACAAAAAGGGGGGAGGGGGAGACAGAATAAAGACATGTTGAGTGCATGCAATACCGCTACCGCTGGCGGACACGACAGACATAGAAGCCCCCTGCACTACGCTGCGCACTTGGGGTCCACTATTCAACCCCTGGGACATAGCTTACAAGGCTATGGCCGATTTCTGCACACATGGATGTCACAGGAGCCTGACTAGGTGTAGTTGGCACTGCACACAGGTGGGGTGCCACAGGGCCTGCCTGAAGTAGGGAACTTAACTAGCAAACTCGCCCTGGCCTGGTCACCTAAAATGCGCGCTGAATCATCAGAATGAGAGTGTACTCACCCCCTTGTGTCTGCTGTGATGCCCTCAAGTGCCCATCCAACTCCGGATATGCCACTGCCAGCATCCTGAACATCAGGGGGGTCATGGTGCGACGGGCACCCCTCCCACGTTGGGAGGCCATCCCCAGCTGGGCCTCCGCCGTCTTCTTGCTCCAGCGGCGAATGTCCTCCCATCTTTTCCGGCAGTGGGTGCTCCGTCTGTGGTATACCCCCAGTGTCCGGACTTCCTTGGTGATGGCACGCCAGATGTCCTTCTTCTGGTGGGCGCTGACCTACAGGAATTGTACAGGGGAAAAGAGAAGTAATTACCAACTGCACCGTCACAGTCATTGGCCTGCATCCCTACCCTTGCCATGACGCACATGCACTCACCGTCGTTTCATGCACACCTCATTCTCACCCCCCCTATCTTTCATCCGCCCCACTCCACACAGGCATTGCCCATACAGCATGCTCACAGTGTATTTACCTGTTTGTCTGGAGGACCGTAGAGTAGCGTGTACTGGGGAGGACCACATCCATAAGTTTCTCCAACTCCTCCGTACTGAAGGCAGGGGCCCTTTCCCCAGACACATGAGCCATTGTCTCTTCCAGACTGAGGTCACAGCAGCACTTGCAGTGTAGGTCTTCTCCTGTCGAAGATCAGGTATGATTGAACAGATAGAAAATGACGGTCACGTCCGCAGCGGTGCGTACTGTCACCGCCGGCGTACATAGTCATTGGCTCCTGGGACCCATAGGGCCCAATGTTAACCAATGCAAAATTGCGCCGCGGTCTTCAACCGCCTACCGCGACGTGTACAACGCCAGCGCAGTTACCTCATATCCCCCTGTCCCACTTTACAGGTCAGGCAGCCGCCATTTCAGGGGCCCACATGGCATTATTTTTTACTGCATCACACATACCTAGGCCTTTCCCAACCACTCATACAGGCAAATTTCGATTTATGAATATTTTCAGAGTAAGTTGTGTTTACGTACCTCAGAGTTGGTTGACTCTCTGCTCGCTGTTCTCCTCCATAGGCACCACATGGAAACCACATAGGAAAGACATGTGATCATCACCTATGGGCTTGATCGTGGCACAATCCAGGAACTGTGTGCCTAGTTGGAGCCAGACCTGATGTCAGCTATCCACCTTCCCACAGGAATCCCCCTTCAAGTGCAGGTACTGTCAGTACTCCATTTCCTAGCAAGTGGGTCATTTCAAACAACAGTGGCCATAGCATCAGGAATGTCCCAGCCTACGTTTTCCAACGTGTTGTCCAGAGTGTTGTCTGCCCTGCTGAAACACATGCGGAGTTACATCATTTTCCCTCAGGTGGAGGATTTGCCCACAGTGAAAGGTGACTTCTATGCACTGGGACATATCCCCAACATCATAGGTGCGATTGATGGGACATATGTGGCCTTGGTACCCCCCGCAGGAGTGAACAAGTGTACAGAAACCGGAAGAGCTACTATTCGATGAATGTACAGATGGTGTGTTTGGCAGACCAGTACATCTCCCATGTTAATGCAAAATTCCCTGGCTCAGTGCATGACGCTCACATCCTGCAGAATAGGAGCATCCCTTATGTGATGGGGCAACTCCAGAGGCACCGGGTGTGGCTATTAGGTGAGCACCTGGACCGAAATCAGTGGGAATAGTTGTCTGGGTCTGTGGATGTCCCTATGAGTCAGTGTGTGTCTAACAGTTGTCCCTCAACATTTGCAGGTGACTCTGGTTACCCCAACCTGTCATGGCTACTGACCCCAGTGAGGAATCCCAGGACAAGGGCAGAGGAACGCTACAATGAGGCCAATGGGCGAACTAGGAAGATTATAGAGCGGACCTTCGGCCTCCTGAAGGCCAGGTTCTGGTGCCTCCATATGACAGGTGGTTCCCTATTCTACTCACCAAAGAAGGTGTGGCAGATCATCGTGGCATGCTGTATGCTTCACAACTTGGCTTTGCGACAGCAGGTGCCTTTTCTGCAGGAGGATGGTCCAGATGGAGGAGTTGTGGCAGCTGTGGACCCTGTGGACAGTGAAGATGAGGAAGCAGAAGAAGAGGACATCAACAACAGGAACACGATGATCCTGCAATACTTCCAGTGAGACACAGGTAAGAAGACAACTCTGCCTGCTACATCTGATTTTAATCCACTACCTTTCTACTGTCTGTCATTTTCAACCAGTGTATGGTCACTGAGTTGTCACTTTACCTTACGATTTCCCAGATGTGGGTCCCACAGTGTGATATCTGCTTTGTTTCCTCATGGACTAGAGCTGTGTGACATAGGTATGTTGACATTACATTTGAAAGAGCATTTCGCCACTGTATTTGCTAATACACTATTGCGAAATCACAGACAGACTCCTGATTGTTTTGTGCTTTAAGGGTGTTTATTTAAGTGCTCAATATTGGAGGGGGTTGGAAAATGGTGAGGGGTGATGGTGGAGGAATGTCCATGGCAGAGTCCAGTCTATTAGTCTCACAGGTGCATTGTCCAAAGGGGCATAGGAATTGGAGCTGGGGCAGTTTAAAGATGGACAGGGTGACAAGGTGGGACAAAAGGATGACAATCAGGGTGGTCTCATTTCTTGGTGGGGGTCTTGGCATTGTTCTCTGTCTTTGTCCTGGATCTCAGGGACCGCTTGCGGGGTGGTTCTCCATCTGCAGGGGGCGGGGTGCTGGTGTCATCGTCCTGTGGCGGTGCCTCCTGCCCACTAGCGCCGGCGGAGCTGGTGGGCAGTTCATCATCCAGGCTAGTGTCAGGAGCCCCTTGTTGTGCCACAGTGTCCCTCCTGGTGTTGAGGAGTTCCTTCAGCACCCCTACAATGGTGCCCAGGGTGGAATTGATGGATCTGAGTTCCTCCCTGAAGCCGAGATACTGTACCTCCTGTAGCCGCTGGGTCTCCTGAAATTTGGCCAGTACCGTTGCCATCGTTTCCTGGGCATGGTGGTAGGCTCCCATGATGTTGGAGAGGGCCCCTGGGCCTGTCCTCCCCCTGTCGCACAGCAGCCTTTCCAGTTCCCCTGTTTCCCTGGGCCTCTGTCCCCTGAACCGTGTGCCCATTACCACTGCCCCCAGGACCCTGGTGTTGTTGGGGTGGTGGGTTATCCTGGGTTTCCTGTAGTGGTGGACACACTGCTGCTTGACGTGTCCTGGGGCCAGAGGTATGGGCTTGCTGGGTGGGTGCTGTGCTGGTGTTTCCAGATGGGGCAAGTTCTGTAGTGGCGTGTGCCACTGTGAGGGGAACCGACTGTCCTGGGGTCCCAGATGGGCCGGGCTGATCATCTAGATCCAGTTGGACAGAGCTGCTGTCATCACTGTGGGCCTCTTCTGTGGGTAAAGTGGACATGTCTGGACCCTCCTGTCCGGTGACCTTGGGTAGGGGTCCTACAGGGGTGTAAAGGCATGATTATTGCATCTGTATGTGCTATGGTGTGCAATGTGTGGGTGACTATGTACCTCAGTGCTTGCATTCCTGTGTAGGACCTTGTGTGATGATGGTTTAGGGGGGTGTATGGGTATGTGCAGTGGCCATGCATTGGTGATGGATGTCCATGCTTTGGTATTGCATGCAGGGATTGGTGTTGGGATGGGTGGTTTGTGATATTGGGACATGTGTGAGGAGTAGGAGTGTTGGGGGTGAGGGTCAGGATGGCGGTATGTGATGGCATGCAGGTAGGGTGGGGGATGTAATAGTAAAGAATTGACTTACCAGAGTCCATTCCTCCAGCTACTCCTGCGAGGCCCTCAGGCTGCAGAATAGCCAAGACCTGCTCCTCCCATGCTGTTAGTTGTGGGGGAGGAGGTGGGGTCCGCCGCCAGTCCTCTGTACCTCGATGTGGTGTTTTGGGACCACTGAAAGCACCTTCCCCCGTAGGTCGTTCCACCTCTTCCTGACGTCATCCCTATTTCTTGGGTGCTGTCCCAATGCGTTGACCCTGTCTACTATTCTTCGCCATAGCTCCATCTTCCTAGCTATGGAGGTGTGCTGCACCTGTGATCCGAATAGCTGTGGCTCTACCCGGATGATTTCCTCCACCATGACCCTGAGCTCCTCCTCAGAGAACCTGGGGTGTCTTTGCCGTGCCATGGGGTGGTGTGGGTGATGTGTGGGGTGGTGTGTGTTGTGATGTGTGGGGTGACTTTAGAGGTGAGTTGTGTGAGGTGCGTGGATGCTATGTTGGTGATGGTGTTGAGTGCCTATGGATGCTATTGTTCTTTCTGGTGGTGTCTCTCTCTGGCCTTCTGTCGCAATTGTTGCCATAAGGGTTTATGGGTGATGTGAGTGTGTGTTTTAAATTGTATTGGGTGTGTGGGAGTGGTGTGTGTATGTGTATCATGTGTGTGTATTTCGAATTGTCCAATGTGGATGTTTTTTGTAAATGTGTATGTATTTTGAGCGCGGCGGTGTGTACCGCCAATGGAATACCGCGGTTGAAAGACCACCGCGTGGATTTGTGGGTCGTGATAGTGTGGGCGTATTCCTGTTGGCGTGACGGTGGAGGTTTTGTTATCGCCAGTTTATCACTGACCTTTGGTGTGGCGGACTTGTGTGGGTGTCTAGATTTTGGCAGATTCCGGGCTTTGGGTCATAATGACCGTGGCGGAATTCCGTGGCCGCGGCGGTGTGTTGGCGGTCTTCTGCATGGCGGTATGCGGCTTTTACCCTCCAATGTTGTAATGACCCCCTATGTTGTTAAAACGTGCTGTGCTGTGTGCATTTTGTCCTGCAAATGTGTGTGTTTTTTTTGGCATGTTTGGCCGAAGTAGCTGCAACCTTTTTCTTTTTGAATTGCCGCTTTTGTTGTGGAACATTCTCTTCCTTTTTCGTAAACGTTTCTGAAGAATGTTGTGAGTCCTTTTTTGGCTTTACGTAGTCACTTCAGTGTTCTGACCGCCCTCCTCTCACACTCTGTTCATTTGGTGAGTCCTGGAAGTAACAAGATGGGCGAGAGTACTAATATATTGGTATCTATCAGGAGTTCTTAAAGTGTGCTTATTTCAATGGTTGTATCTTTTTTTCTGAGGTTTCTGGTTGCAGAGATTCTCCTCTTTGGCTTCTTCTATCTTTATTAGGTTTTGTTTTTCCTGGTGCTCTTTAGAGCTCTCTGGTGCCTGCTTCGTACTTTCCTTACCGGAAGTACTCTGTAATTGTGCTTTAATTGGTCTAGCCCCACACTATGCTGATCTAGGCCAGTATAAGTTTCAGAAATAATCGTTGGCAGCTCGTGTTCTTGATCCCATTGTGGGACATTTCGGAGCCTCTGGCATATTGCCAAAGCTGCTGCTTCCCCTTTTATGTTACTTAAAATAATTGAGTATTCTGTGTCCAAATTGTGCATCAGTTTCATCCCCAAGTCTAGTGCCAGAGTAAAGGGCCAGGCTGCCCGTGTTCATTTTGAATTTCTTTTAACAGTTCCAGAAGATTCACAAGCGTCAGTGTGCCATGTGTGGTGGTGTATATTACAGCAAAGACTGTGCCCAAAGCGGCAAAATCTTCAATAAAGGGAACCATTCCAAAAGGAAAACACATTGTGAGAATTCTATGCTTATCCTGGAGTCCTGTATGAGGAAATTCTGCTTCCAGCTGGTTTGTTTCTTGTGCAACCCATAAAAAAAACTTGTTCATCTCTGTGGGTGCTTTTCCCATTATTGAATTAACAGATTGTGGATTTCTCCCTGTGAGGGGCAATTGATTTAAAGCTGGAGCAGACCTCGCTAGGGCGGTATTTAAAGTCTGCATTACAAATCGTATTAAGATTAAACATCTCTATGTATGGCAATGAGATTATTGTATAATGTACATACTTTAGCTACTTGCATAGCTTGATCATTGGAATGTGGTGTATATGTAGCTAATGTTGGGCATATAGGTCCATTATGGCTTAAAGGACCTAACCTAAGTGGTTGTAATACATGTGGGAGGGCACCATTGAACCAATCATGGTGTTCTTGATAATTTAGCAGTATCTATAAGTAGTGGTATGCTCTGTATAGTTGTGGTACATTCTCTACTCCGTATATGTGAAATATATTTGAGTCTGTGTTGACTGCAGGAAAGGTGACCCATGAATAGACTATTTCTGTTCTGTATGCGTCATGTGCATCAACCATGAACCTAACATCCCCAACCTCATTGGTTAGTCTATTAGCTAAGAGAAACTGTGAAGTGGGTTGTCTACAGTTTTCTAGAATATTTACTAGTTGTACATAAGCCATGTTAAAAAGATAGGGATCAGAGTTGGGAACACCAATGAGGAAATCTTTTTTAGGTTCGAGCTTGAACAAACTACAGTCTAAGATAGGTACTTCCTACTTAGCTGAGTTGATTTTCTCTAACACCATGGACATCTCCGTATAAGGTAGTTAGGGTACCTTTAGTCTATGAGAGAAAAAGCTACTCAGGAGATCTGAGTGCCTTACCAATGTTGGTGGCGCCATGTCGTATTTGGGGGAAAGATTTGATACTGTTTTAGGACTCTTACAATGGAGGCAAGACTGCTGGTTTCTGGCAGCAGCGCCACCGTGTGTAGGTGACTACGATGATCCTACACAATCTGGTAGCTATTGGCCTAACCAGTTAGGCTAGGTAGCAGCAACTCACCCAAACCTACAAAGCAATGGTGATTTGTGGTAGCCTATTGCATGCCTCTCTGACTCCTCAGGGAAGTTGTGGTTGGCAGACCCTGGCCCTTTCTCTTGTTAGGACAAGTCTTACATAATCACAGGCAGACAAAGAGATGTAGGACAGTTTTAAATGCATTTATTGAAAAGACTGCAATATATGATAAGATACGTGAACTGCGAATATTAGGTAGATGAAAAGACGTCACACTTAGAATTGTGAAAATAAGTGACACAAACAAAAACAATCCCAGCATATTAGAATAAATACATGCATACAAATCCTTACCTATACTTCCAGCATCTTCATGAGAGCATAGCAGTGTTAGTCCTCCTTTGCCCATACTAGTCCATGGAAGGAACACCCGCCCCTTTACCTGAAAAATAGGAGTTTGCCCGCCATCTCCTCTGTTGGCGGTAGAGACAGGGCTGAGGTCAGCAAAGTGGCAATGATGTGGCACATATTATAGGATGGCTCTTCTGGCTGAAATTACCTCTTTAATCATCTTTGGCCTGTGTGATGTTTTTATAACAAAAAGTCTGTGCCCTGAGAAACAAGCCTGATGTGGTAATGTGTCTAAGTGTTGAGGATGGCTGCGTACTCTTGTGGTAGTACAGCCTTCGGCAGAGGTACACAGTGAAATGCCGTGCAAGGAAAGTAATAACACCACTTTTACAGAATAGCAGTCGATTAGAAAAACAAAACGTCCCTGCTAAAAGCAAGCAATGCTTAAATGAATTAAATTGAATAAATAAAAATGAATCATGTAACTAGGTAAAACTGCATAGCCTGCAGGCCCAAGCTAAAATAAGTGAGCCCAAGCAAGGCACTAATATGAACCCATGGCAATTAGACATCTAGTAAGCTCTTGGAAATGTTTCATTGTTGGCTGGCAATTTGTAAATGAGAAGAAAGTTGCAATAGAATGTAGGACTAGGATTACAGCTGACAGGGAAGGGTCTCAGCTCTGATGAGTGTTATTGCTTCCTAAAATATCATAGTCAAAATGTTTTCTCTCTTACATATTTGGTTGTGAGTAATGGTGTGATAACCTGGTGGGATACCTTCATCTAGTATTGTTGCCATGTCTTCCTCAATCAAGATTCTGTTAAATAAAGGATGTATTGCTGTGTATCTGTAAGTAGGTCAAAGATGTTAGTTGGAAATTACCATATTCTGCGTGGTGTATCCCTAGATTTTTCTTTTGAATTTTTACTGGCTGTAGAATTGTGCACTTTATTGTTGCAAAGCAGTCATAAGGTGCCTGTGCTCCCCCTGTAAACCTGATGAAACTGGCATACTTAACTTACCTATTTGTTCCCAGTATCTGATATAAAGCGTTCCCAGGGCCTGTAAGTTAAATCTCACCTATGAGCTGAAGCCCCCATTTTGTTACCCACTGGAGGGACCAGGCAATACTAACAACAGGCCTATCATTTGTAGCTTGGCTGACAGATTTTAACTGCATTTTTTTAATATTAATAAGTCAACCCTAAGTAGACTTTCCTGCCCAGAAGGCAGGTTATGTGGTATCTAAAAGTAGGCCATGTAAAATGTTAAGGTTGAACATGTCCTTACAGTGAAAAGGCCCAAAAGCTATTTTCACTGTAGCAGGGTTGGCAGTTCCATGGTAAAGCTTTGGGATAGAATAGAAAAACTAAGAATGGTAACTCTAGCTAGGAAACAGTTGCACATTTTATTCTTGGACTTTTAACATTATTTGTAACAAGCTCAACTCACCGGTGAAGTTGGGGCACACTGGAAATGTTTGCAGTAGGGCCAACAGGAAATGCTGAAGAAATGGGTAAGGCTACCTCTATGAATTGTTACCCATTGGTTGGCGTGTGGCTACTAGTTTCCCCCATGACCAGGCTGTTGCCGGGCTGTGGGTGGCACCCCCTGTGTCCTCCAAAGAACTTTTTCTGGCGCTATGGAAGAACAGAAGAGGACTAGATCTGCTGCCTGTGAACAAGGCTGGACCTGCTTTCCCTTTTTTACTGAGGAGAAAGAAGTGGCCTTCAAGGGGCATAAGGCTAACCTCTTGTTCAAGCTACAGGGACACAACAAGCTACGAGAGGGATTTTGTGCAACTTCGCAGCTGATCAGCTACAACTGTACCTGTTCTGGGCCCAGAGGTTGGTCTCTAATGCTGTAAGTTGTAACTCCACCCCTCCCCCCCAAGTGCTGACCCAAGGTTCTGGACACTTGGTTGGTGTCAAAGCTTATTCCTCCTAACTTTCCTGGAATCTAAGACTTTGAAATGTTTTGGCTCCAAAGGCTTCTGGATGATCAGGATCAATCTCCCAAGCTGGCTGGTGTGACAAAGGTGCACTGCAGCTGGGCCAAAGATTCAGATTGCTTCCACTTGGAGCTTTTCTGCAGCAGCAAGCCTGATTCAGCTGGACCTCGCAGAGATGGCATCCTGTTTTTTGAAGCCTTGTTCAGCTACAGCCTTCAACCTTGCAAAGTTTTAACAATCCAAACTCCAATAAGTGATTAGAGGCCTTATTTAAAAGGGTATTTAGTCGGCCAGAGTGATGGAAAGTACTCTGTCGGTCTGAGAGAAGTACCCACACAAATCTTTAGATGCTCCCAACCCAGCAGACATCTCTTGCACTTACAGGACCCACTGTTAGCTGGTTGCTGTAAATGTATTGAAATTTTGGTGGACAACTCTGTTAACATGATCGCGCCATGTAGCAAAATCTCTACGTTTTTTATTTTGAAAAAGAAGATCCCAAAGAGGGTCTTTCAATTTTAAAATAACAAAACATTGACCCTCTGACCATGGGAGCTTTCTCCAATGGTGCGGGGGTCAATTTACAGTTTCCCTGTCCCTTACCACCAAGTTTTACCTGGTGGTGACAGACAGTGGAAATTGCTGATTTGTCTGCCCTCTCTAAGTATGGAGGATGGACAAACATCAAAACATCCATCAGCCTTTACTTTGTTGGGCCATCAGACGTGTACGTCTACGGTGGAGACAGAGAAGTTTTTGCTATTGACATACTAAAGGTTTTAAATGAGCTGGGTGGAACTTCAGTTTGGCAGAGAGGGTACTTTAGAGGTTCTGTTGCAAAGAAGTGTTGTCTCTGCCAAACTATAAATCAGGTCCTAAGTCCAAAGGTAGAAATCTTCACAGAGGAAAGGTGCCACAAGTATCTGGCCAGTGAGAGACCTTCCTCAAGAGCAAAATTCAAATTACTCCTGCACTGAGCGTTCTTGCCAAAAGTCAACTGCTTCACTGAGATCTCATTCATGGGCTAGCTGACGACGTGGAGCCCCATGGGCTGCAACCTGCTGCCTTGCCTCACTGAGGATTTTGGACTTCCAAAGTCAGAAGGTAAAACTTCCAACCTAGTCAGACCTGCTTTCCATGTCCACCTAGGTATTGTTCAAGTGCATCCAGATGACTGTGGTTGGCGTGTAATGCTTTTTGTGCCTTTTTTCCTATTTTAAACTTTTAAAATCCATACCTACAGTTTCTCTTATTGGATTTTTGTTGCTTTGGTGTATATTTTTTTTTAATGTACTTTATTTTTCTAAATTAGTTTGGCATTTTTTACTTATGTTGTGTCTTGAATTTAATACAGTTTTGGTAAAGCGTAATAATTTACACATTGCCTCCAAGTTAAACTTGTCTGCTCAGTGCCATAGCTACTTGAGGATGAAGCCAGGAGGATAATTTAGTGACTTTAAGAATTCACCTTGACAAGGGTTATGGTTATTAATTGAGATTATTAATCACACTCCCTCAACTAATACTCCAATTTCTTACACTGCTGTACTGGATTTTACTCAGTGAACAGGTAAACAATTAAAAAAGTAAAGAGTTGAGGTGAGCAAGTTTGTTATTGGCCATAGGAGTGCTTAACATCTATATAGAAGTTAGTATGGTCCTCAGAACTCATTGCTAATGTTTTTGTTCTAGAGTAGCCTTTTTCCTTTTGAAATCTCTTGTATATATGTCTTCTATGAGGCGACTAAGGTACTGGGTCTCTAGTTGGGAGAGGTTTGTACCCTGTCCAAGTAGGGACCACAACCCTGGTCAGGGTAAGTCAGATATACACTTTAAATTAACTTGCGCTCACCCTCTTGTATCTTGGCACAGAACAGTCAGGCTTAAATTAGAGGCAATGTATTTGTGAAACCCCTAATTACAGTAACACAGTGAAAGACACCACAAAAAAAATCAACACCAGCTTAGAAAAATAGATGATATTTATCTGATGAAAACATGACCAAAACAATGAACATCCAATCAGTAAAAGTTGAGATATCACTCAGATCAGTTGCTTTTTGGCAGGTTTTAGCTGCAGAGCCCACTTCTGTGGCCCAGGCCTGGAAAGGGGCACCTCAGGCAAGAGCAGAACTCAAAGATGGCAGAGTCCAGCAGCACCAGGGGAGTTGCAAGTAGTCTTTGATATCCCTGATTATGCTGAAAAACAAGGGGCAAACCAACAAACCCTTGGAGTTTCTTGGGTTCAAGGATGTAGAGAGCAAGTCTAGTCCTTCTTATAGCAGGCAAGAAGCAAAAAGCAGCAGGCAAACACAGCAAAGCAAAGCAAGTAGCAAAGTGGCAGTCCCTCCTATGGCACAACAAGCAGTAGGCCAGCACAGCAGTGCAGTTGCGGAGTGGCAGTCCCTCCTGGCAGCATAGTGGTCCTTCTTCCTGGCATTGTGTCCTTGGTTGCAGTAGAGTTCTGATTTGCTGAGGTCTGGGGTACAGTACTTATACCCAAATGTTCCTTCAAAGGTATGGAGACTTCAAAGGAGGCATTTGAAGATCACAAGGTACCTCCCCTTCCCTTCCCTGGTTCCACATACTTTATAGGGGGTTATGCGCCCCTTTTTGTGAGCAGAGGCACAACACTATTCAGAAGTAAGTGTCAGCTCCTCCCACCCATCTAGCCCAGGAAGACCCATCAGTCTGGTGATGGGCCATCAGGATGCAAATGTTGAATTTAATCTCCCTTTGTGTGTGAGTGTCTAGAGGGAATGTACAAAGCACAGCTGTCACATACCCCAGATGTGTATTCAGAGACAGGCAGAGGCACAGAAAGGTTAAAGTCAGAAAATGTCAGCTTTCTGAAAGTGGCTTTTTTCACACTTACAATTTAAAATCTGACTTCACCAAGAGTTGTGATTTTCAATTGTGAGTCCAAGACATCAAACTCTAAAATTCTATAATTTCCCAATTGGAAATTACACTTAAAGGATGTTCTAAGGTAATCTCAAAGCTATCCAATGAGAGAGATTATCCTTGTGAAAGTGAAAAACAAATTTAAGATAAGAGTTTTTTCACCATCTCAACATGTTAAACTTAAAAGTACACATCCAATGTTTGAACTACATTGTGCCCCGCCCTTGGGTCTAACTAGGGCCTACCTTAGGGGTGACCTACATGAAATAGAAAGGAAGCTTTGGGTCTGGCAAGTAGGTACACTTGCCAGGTCGAAATGGCAGTTTAAAACTGCACACAAAGTATTTGCAATGGGAGGCATAAGACATGTTTGGAAGGCTACAATCAGTACTGCAAGCCCACTAGTAGCATTTAATTTACTGGCCCTAGGCACATTTAGGGCCAGATTTATGAAAAGTTAGAGCCGCCTTTGCGCAATTTTTTGACAAAAAGCGGCACAAACTTACAAAATATAATTATATTATAATTATATTTTGTAAGTTTGTGCCGCTTTTGCATCAAACAATGACATAATGGCGGTGCTAATTTTTCATAAATCAGGCCCTAAGTGCGCTTTACTAGGGACTTACAAGTACATTTAATATGCCAATTGTGGCAAAGCCAATGTTACAATGCTAGGAGTACAAAACACATGAACTTTAGCACTGGTCTACAGTGGTAAAGTGCCCAGAATCCTAAAAGCCACCAAAATGAGTGAAACAAACAGGCGGTCAGAGGGCAACAAAATATGGGAACCCACGCCAAGGATGCCAGGTCTAATTGGTACTGTTTCTTTTCTGGTGGTCAGTGTCCTGCTCAAACAGACTTAACAGAGAATTTGTGAGATTTTGGTTTGTGAATGATGACCCTGTTTGTGACTGTGAGATATGAGTGTTTGATAGAGCTTTGGGAGCGGGCTGACCAAAGCTTTTTTTTATCTTGTTGTGTGCTAGCAAAAGTGATGCAAAGTTTGCAAAGATGATGCAATGATGACGCAACGCTTTGGAGTCTTCTGTGTTTCTACCACAACAGTGAAACCAATATGTTTAGACAGTACAAAGGTATTTATTTCTTACGTACATCAATAACAGTGAAGCACTTAGATGCGAAGTAAGACTGGTCAAAAAGGGCCTGAAACCCTAATTGCTGAAATAATAATAGTTGTCAAAGTGCGAAACAATAAAGCCATACTCTAAGATTAAATTTGTGGACTACCTAATGCATTAAGCATGGCAATCATTACATGAGTCTATTTAGATTTCACAAACCCATCGGAGTGTTGCACCTCTGCAAAGATCACACTTTAGTTTTTGCGTAATCAAAATAACCTAAAAGATTATTGGAAGCTGTACCATCTGTCATCGTGAGAATCGGTCTGCATTCCAAGGGCCTTTTTCCTATTAACAGATGCACAATGTTCCTTAATATAAATTATTTGGGACACGTATTCTGACCAAAGTTCTGTTAAATCTTCTGCAGCATTTCCCTTTTTGACTTTAGCATTAAGGCTTGAAGCCAATCTGATGAAATTTTTGTTTTGGCTTTTGACAAAGAAATCCTTTTAGCCAAGTGCTTTGAATACTAAAAGTGGGCCAATGTAAACCAGCTCATTGAATCACAGAAAGCTTAAGAGCATGAGAGAAAAAATTGACAATGTGATTAGTGACAGTTTAGTTTTCAGTTTGTTAAAAATACCGTATTAATGTCCAACTTTTAAATACTTGTAACGTGAGTGATTCAAAAGCAAATCTATTCCAGTATGAAAAAAACGGACTCATCTATTTCTACTATTACCTTTCCCTCAAGGCAGGCTGCACGTGGGGGTGCTGCAAGCCGCACGGGCCACAACCTGCTCCCCCCATTGCTGTTACACAGGCTTGAGAAGCGTTCAAGAGGGACCCAATGGTCATAGTTGTCCCCCTTGGTATGCCTCCATATAATATTTCCTACCCGGCAGTGATTTTAATACAGATGCTCCCTTTAACGCCCACGTGTATTTCACCTCAATCCTCCTCAGTATCCGACGAAGGTGAGCATGAAGTTGACTACAAGATGAACACGTTTCCTGAAGCCCTCCACAGTACAGGTTAGTGTTTCACTAGTCTCTGCAATCCTCAACAGGACACATTTCATCAAAACCAGTGGCGAGGATAATGTGCAGATATTTCTGTGAGCTCTCTATAAACCACCCACTGATGCTGAGAAGATGAGAAACCAAGATGAGTATGCAAAAGCAAGTTTATTATGCTATGGGACTCCGCTGGAGGTCCACAGAAAACGATACATATTTATGAAAAACCATAGAAAGAATAAAAGAATGAAACTTTCCTAGACAGTTGGTTAAATTAATACAATGTTAAAAACACTTAAAATAATGTAAAACTCTAATACAAAACATTTCATTTGGCGAAATGAGGAGGGCATGTAATAACTCAGAGGCAGTACTAAAGGAAAAAGTGAAACAAATAGGGCGCAGACACCTGCGGCGACAAAGCGATATGGCCAGCCAAATTAATACAACATTGTTAAAATCTTGGACGCAGTTATGGCAGGGATTACAAATAGAAGAGGAACTAAAGCATCTCGCCTGTAATGTATTGAGGGGAAGCAGCCCCTG
Source organism: Pleurodeles waltl (assembly GCF_031143425.1). Taxonomy (NCBI): domain Eukaryota; kingdom Metazoa; phylum Chordata; class Amphibia; order Caudata; family Salamandridae; genus Pleurodeles; species Pleurodeles waltl. The sequence continues at coordinate 806,096,931 of NC_090446.1, forward strand.
TCACAGCATGAGCCAGAACCTTCTCACCCTGTGGGGCATGTTCTAGATGAGGTAGGGCTGTGTAACCCTCGACCTTAAGGTATCTGTTGGAATTTTCCCTTTTGCAGGGTCATCTCCAATCTTTTTGCCTCCTTCCTCCTATTTTTTCTGACCTGTTTGTGTTGGCTTTAGAACTCGAGCACTTTACCACTGCTAACCAGTGCTAAAGTACATATGCTCTCTGTGTAAATTGTATTGTTGATTGGTTTCTCCATGATTGGCATATTTGATTTACTAGTAAGTCCCTAGTAAAGTACACTAGAGGTGCCTAGGGCATGTAAATCAAATGTTACTAGTGTGCCTGCAGCACTGGTAGTGCCACCCACATGAGTAGCCCTGTAATCATGTCTCAGACCTGCCACTGCAGTGTCTGTGTGCACAGTTTTAAACTGTAAATTCAACTTGGCAAGTGTACCCACTTGCCAGGCCTAAACCTTCCCTTTTCTTGCATGTAAGACACCCCTAAGGTAGGCCCTAGTTAGCCCCAAGGGCAGGGTGCAGTGTATTGTTCAAGTAGGACATATAGTGGAATCATGGATTAATGGAGAAATTGCAATTGAAGAAAGTGAAGAGGCTTTACAAAAAGCTGGAGCCTCAAGGATAAATGAAGATGTGTAGGACGTGCAGGGCTCTGCCAAATTGTGAGGGAAAACTGGATCCTTGGGACAAGGACAAGAAGGGAAAGGTTCTGATGGAAGAGTGACCTGGTAGTCTTGAAATCCAGGCTTTGGAGGATTAGGGGGAGCCTTCTCTTTGTCACATAGAGAGAAGATTTGAGTTCTGCATTTTAGGCCTGAAGTGACTGTGGCTTTATTGCGCAAAGGATCGGATTTTGTTTTGGAACAAGATCTCCCCGGGAGTAGGCGGCCAGATCTCAGCTTTTTAGCAGTCATTGTGACCCACGATGCTATGTTGGATATTTCACTTGTTTTTGAAATGGAAGATGTTCTGATAGATGATGGAGACTTCTGGAGATGATTAGGGCAAAGGGGATGCCCGAGTGAGGGGAATAATAATTGGAATGCTGTTTAAGAAAAACCAACAGTACTTTGTAGCGATGATAAGCAGGGTCTGAGAGAGCAACTGGTAGGAGGGTTACCACCACTTGCGTCAGGTGGGGACGTTCATAACAGTAGTCTATGACCTCCTTCCAGTGCCTCCGGTGTTACCATAAACCTCCACATGGGTCCTATGTCTCCTCGAGGATCCTCACAGAACCATAGGGTGTCACACTGCACCACTCAGATGGCAGTATATGGGCTTCACCCAGTTCCTCGCCTCTCCTCACTGCGACTGACTAGAGATGAACAAAACCCAATGGAACTTAGGTGGGTTGCCGGGATAGAATAGCCCACACACTGTCTTTGCTACGCTGTCCCTGCAGCCAACTGGGGGGCCCGCGACCCAGGTAGGAAACGGATGATGGGCCAGATGGATTAGATGACTGCTGCACAGCTTACCGGCCCACTACCAGCATGCCAATGGTGTTCACTCCATTCTTTGCGGTTCCTGCAGCATCTTTGTGGCCTCCGTGGGTGTTTGGTGGTTCCTCTCTCGCCAAACAGGCCGGGGCAGTCGGTCACAGGTGAAAAGGTATCTGGAGCACAGCGCACACCTTGGCAGCCTGGTCGGGGGGAAGGGACGCCTGCCCCAACCCTTCGGAGGTGGAAGGACCAGTGTGAGCAAGCAGGAATCGAGGGGTCGGCGAAGGGCAGATAAGTCCTGTGGCGGGGCAACAAACCAGTCCCCAGCCCCCACCAAGGGGACAGAGTGCCAGGAGCCGCGGCTCACTCCCCCACAGCCTGCCGTACTTACGGCTTACAGCGTGCCACTCATTTTCCTGCGTTATCCATGTTCTTCTGCTGGTGTCACCAGCACTTCTCCGTGGCCTCCGGGCCGAGCGGTGGGTCCCGCTGCAATACAAGGGAGCAGCCCCCAGCTGGGAACCACGATTTGCTGTGTTCGAGCACGCTAGACGCTGCTTCTTGACTCCCCAGCGCAGCGTCACCAGTATTTCTCTGTGGCTTCTCCCTGGCTTCTGGACCGGTGTGTCCCGCAGCAAAATAAGGGATCATCCCCGGCCGGGACCCGCAATTTGCCTCCTGTTGCTGCACACTGCTCCTTGACTCCCCAGCGCAGCATCACCAGTACTTCTCTGCTGCTTCTCCACGGCTTCCAGACCGGTGGGTCCCGTGGTGGGTCCTGCAGCAAAAGAGGGGATCAGCCACAAATCACTGTGTCCGCGGCTACCGCCCGTAGCTCCTAGGCTCCTCAGCATAGCGTTTCAGTCAGCAGAAAGAGGTAATGGAGGAGAGTAGAAAAACAGATGAGTGTGTGTGTTGCACATTGATCTTACTGAGCAGAAGGGGGAATGCATGTGCATGACTGGTTACCACTGTGGCTTGATCCAGAAAGATGAATGGCCCTCCTTTGCACTTCACAGAGCAGCCACCTCTCCACCCTACTAGTCGCACTATAGGCTTATAGCCTGCTGTAGTGGGCAATACCAGCTGTTAAAGGCCAGCTTCAGGCCAAAGCCGAAGATGAGGGCCTTTAACAAGGGAGGAGGACTTTAATGTCGGGATAGCCCAGCCACGGAGGGCTATAAAGCTATTAGAACATTGGTAAAAGATTTGTACAGGCCTGATCCTCTTGGAATAACAGGTTGACTGTTGAATTAGGAAGTAATGTTGAGTGTCATTTAGAAAATAAAGAAATAGAGGTAAGATTTCATATCCACATAAATAAATGCTTTAAAATGTTATACTTCCCTTTAAATTATATTTCCTTAACTTGCGTCTCTTCAGTTTTTGCTTTCCATTTATAGTTCATGGTACTGGTGTGCCTTTTTGTGTTAGAGTGGCTGTGTTTTATTTTTATATTACCATCACTATTCATTGAAGTTAGGTGGGGAGCCCTGTGATCTTCCCTTTGCAGAGTTTTACAGGGCTGTTGCAAGAAGAATTGAGGGATTGATGTATGGGTACATTTATTCCACTTTCTTATCAGTCTAAATGTTCTAGGCAAATGGGCAGCGGCCGCCGCCACAAACCTCAATGGGAGGGGCGGGCAGGAAGGATGGGGAAAAAAACTAGAGGGAGAAATAATAATATATATTTTTAAAACTTACCAGCCGTCTCGTGCTCTTCTTCTCTTCTGGTGTCGCAGCATTCACTGGGATACCAGCACAGGCTCACCAGCAATCCTGGCACTGCTTTCATGCCAAACCTAGCATGAAAGCAGCATCAAAGCACCATAGTCTGAGGGGCTTGGACTGCTGCTCAGACATAACCCTGGGGTCTGTGCAGTTTCTTCAGCCCAGCTGTTCAACACAGCAGGGTTGGAGAAAGTTAAGTATGCATGTGTTTTTGTCCGGCCTGAGACATCCGGCCAAACACACATTCACACTTAGGTGCACTTTCTCATCCTACCCCTCCCCTCTCCCTGGCTCAGCCCAACACCTCCCTGAACACGCTGCTGGCTGAGCCAGCAGATGAAAGGTAAAACGATAACGAAATATTGTTTTATCTTTCTGCTCCTGGCTCTTAGCCAGGGAGGCACCTCTCCTTTGCATTGTGAAGGAGCCGTGCCTGCAAACGGGTTTTATTATATCATGTAGGTATGTGCCTGGTCTTGGTGGAATTAATTATTATATGTTGACAATTCTATTTTGTTCATAAAAGCACTAGGACTTTTTTTTATTTTTAATCAAAATAAATAAAGGTATATCTCAGATGCCAGACGATGTTTATCTATTTCTCAGGTGACACATGCCACGTGCATCCTGCTTCAGACTGACGCGAGGTGTGTAGAGTACTGGGGAAGAAAAAACAAGAAGCACAAGATGTTTTGTCCATCAAGTATTTTTCATAGCTTTCTTGGTTACATTCCAATTCCGCTATGTGAAGCAGAAAAACCTTGGCAGAAGAGCGGTTTGTCAATTCTCCTTAGAAGCTGCAGTAGTCTTGTTATTGTCTAAGTGCTGGGATCAGCTTGTTTAGGGCTCATTGACTCCAATCATTTGCTTCTATAGCAGGTACTGCTGAATGATGCTTAAGGGAACCTGACAACCACAGATCTTAGATAACGGTTTGGTTTCTATTGACAAATCAACCTGTGCAGGCATGTTGGGGGAAGGTGAGATTGATACAAATAATGTTCGTGGGACACAGAGAGGATGGTAAAGGCTGTTCTTTGTTCCATACTTAGCCGAGGCTTGTAATGTAGACATTATAGGGTCTGGCCTTTTTCTATGCAGATTCCATATACAAAGGAATAAATGGTGCCCCCAGGTTTCTGACATCACACTTTGTAACTAGAGTCTATCCCTTTTCTGACCTATTATAATTATTGTATGTTGGTCAGGCAGGCTGAAATTCCTAGGTATTTTCTTCACCTTCTCCATTCAGAGCATAATTTGTGTATTATATCTGTACACTCGAAAGGGAATTTTACATCGATTGCTTATGATAGTTATTGGGTGCATCTAAGCAACGAATAGCCTTAGGAATCGGGTTGGGAACACCAGAGCCTATTAAGTTTTGTAAGGGGCTCCGCACAGCTGTATTGGCCTCGGACAACCCTGTAGGAATGAAGCAAACCACTGCAGGGCATTAATTGCGGTACCCATGTGCTAGTGGCATAGAGTGTTGCTGGGAACCATATCATGGGCACTTCCAGGAGTAGTGGTAATAAAGTTTCTGGTTCTCAACGTCCAGAGCTCCTTCCATCTGCCAGCCTGTGTGATCTCTGATCCCAGGAATGGTATAACAGGCACACAAAATAGCCTGTATCTCACTGTATTGGTAAACTTGTCTCACTACGCCCCAAGCCAGGATACCTTCAAGCAGGCAATTAAAGATGGCGCATTAATATCTGCAATATGTTATTCAGTAACGTAGTATTTAAATGGAACAGTCCTACTTTGTGGTATACTGTATTGATGAGTTCATGGTTTCACTCAGTGCAGTGGCTAGAATACCAAATGCTTCTATGACAAATTCAAAACAGCTTTATGGTGGCAGTAAACATTTTCAATTCAGCTGCTTTCTCATTCTACAATGCAGCACTTTTCCAATTAATATAGAATTAAATAATTGCATTTTATTAGTGCCAAACTCAGCAGATTAGCAGATCACCTACCAGATATAGCTGCAAATATCCTGAAACAGTCCCTATTCTTTCTTGGCTAATTGTCATCTTTTTGCATGATTCTTCAGTTAAGATGTAACTTACTGTAACAGCACAGATTGCAAAACCAAAATATACACCCCATCAATCTCCATCATACTTAAAAACTCAGGGGGTCAGATTTATGAAAAGTGGCACTGCGTCTAGTGCAGAGCCACTTTTCTTGCGCCCCTTATAGCCCACCTAACGCCACCATGTGTGCGCGCATTTAAAATACAGAGCACCATGGCGGTTGTCAGGGGGCCTAACATAATTTTTGACGTTAGTCCGGTGCTTTGCAGGATTAGCGTAAAAAATCATGACACTAATCCTTCAAAGCACCAGAGGCCCATTAAACACAATGGGAGCCTCTTTTTAATGTCTGCTCTTAGTAGGCACTAAAAATGCCAACAAAAAAGAAGCAAATCAATCTCATAGATTTTTTTGCTCCATTTTTACGGCCCCCTTAGTGCTGGAATGCCTCCCTTGCACACATTATGCCTGGAGCAGGCATAATGTGGCGCAAGGGGTTACAAAGTAGTGCAATGCAAGCATTGCGCCACTTTGTAAATATGGTGTGGCGTTTTTTGCCTTGCAACGCCACATTAGAGTAAAACAAAATAATGCTAATGTGGCGTTGGAATGGCGCTAGGCCCACATAAATCTGGGCTATTATGACTGGAATAGGCCAAATGTGGCACAAAGGGTTACAAAGTGGCGAAATGCAAGCATTGCACCACTTTGTAAGTATGGTGTAGAGTTTTTGGCATTCCAGCGCCACATTAGCATAAAAAAAATTACAGTAACGAGGCGTTAGAATGGCGCTAGGCCCACATAAATCTGGGTCTCCATCTTTTAGTGAAATTCACCGACCACACACTGATCTTATGCCCTCATTTTATAAGGTTGGTTGTTCGCAGCTTTATAATTAATGTATTTTAGTAAGGACATTCCTTTTAATGTTTTCACCATACACCCAAACAGGAAACATTTGCAATAATTAAACAAAAGTTGGCATGGTAATTAATTTCTAAATCTTATCTGGAGTTGACAGTTTGATGAATAGCTTGTAAGGTAAACATACTTTACAATGTTCTCTTATTGATGTAGTCTGCAAACAGGTAATATTTCACATGCCCGGTTGATTATTTAAGTTGTCGATGCAAACAATTGTAAGACATATGAATAACATTAACATGCTACCACTCTAGCCCACATATTACCATTAAACATCGGATGTTGAAAGAGAAGTCTGCGGGGCAGAAAACAGACCCACATTTTGCTTACTTGATTTGGCTGGTCTGGAGCCAAGACTCTCCAGCGCGCTCTCAAGTCCAATGGGTTAACCTCATGTCAGAAGGTCTTAAGCAAAGGATATGTCATTGCATACGTGGGAGCGCTTGCTTCCTGCCTCCGTGAGGGCTGGACTAAGGAACAAATGGCAATTTCTACTTTGGTTCTGTTTATTCATCGATAATATATTTCCGTGCAGAGCATCAGGTTATCATCAGAGGCCAGACATCCAGACTTCGCATGTGACGTGGTTTGCTTTACGTATGCAAACTAGAGGTACATAACTGATACTGCAATTCATAATTGCTCCTGTTAGTAAAAGTGGCCAATTGGTGCAGTGCTGAAAATTACACAGGAAAAGGTTTGGAACGGGTGCGTGCCTTAATTCTTGTGACGCACAAAGAACTTTCGCACTGCGGGCCGTATTTATACTCCGTTTGCGCCGAATTTGCGTCGTTTTTTTCGACGCAAATTCGACGCTAAACTAACGCCAACTAACGCCATATTTATACTATGGCGTTAGAGGCGAATAGCGCCAAAGTTCCCGGAATGTGCGTCATTTTTTAGCGTGAACCCCTTCCTTGCGTTAATGATATGCAAGGGAGGCGTTCCCGTCTAAAAAATGACTCCCAGGCCTTTACGTGGTATTTATACTCCCGGGCAAAAGAGACGCCCGGGAGTGGGCGTGGCTAAAAATGGCGCATTTGCGCCGCTTTTTAACGCCTGGGTCAGGCATAGCGTTAAGGGACAAGTGGGCTCAAAATGAGCCCAGAGGTGCCCTCCCCTGCCCCCAGGGACCCCCCCTGCCACCCTTGCCCACCCCAGGAGGACACCCAAGGCTGGAGGGACCCACCCCAGGGACATTCAGGTAAGTATTTTTTTTTTTTTTTTAAATAATTTTTTTGGGCATAGGGGGGCCTGATTTGTGCCCCCCTACATGCCACTATGCCCAATGACCATGCCCAGGGGACAGAAGTCCCCTGGGCATGGCCATTGGGCAAGGGGGCATGACTCCTATCTTTACAATGATAGGAGTCATGTTGATGGGGGATGGGCGTCGAAAATAAATGGCGCAAGTCGGGTTACGACGATTTTTTCGACGTAACCTGACTTGCCCCATTTTAAGACGCCCATGCGCCATTTTCCCCCTACGCCGGCGCTGCCTGGTGTACGTGGTTTTTCTCGCGCACACCAGGCAGCGCCGGTCTGCTTGCGCCGGCTAACGCCATTCAATAAATACGGCGCCCGCATGGCGCTTCAGAATGGCGTTAGCCGGCGCAAAACTTTTTGACGCTAAACTGCGTTAGCGCAATTTAGCGTCAAAAAGTATAAATATGGGCCTGCGTTGCCACCCTTTATGCGGCCATACGTCATTGACATAGTGAAGCAACAGTTTGCAAAGTGGAAGCGGCACACCCTCTTCAGAGTTCCTGGAGCTTTTGCTTCATCGGTTGAGAAGGCCAGCGGTTCTCTGAGACAGCAGTAAGCTCCAGTGACGAAGGTTTCCAAGACCAGAGCCTCAATAAGTCGATGTAAAGCAATGGTTCCAGATTTCCAGAAAACAACAGAAAAACAATGGGGCATATTTATTCTCCGTTTGCGCCGAATTTGCGTCGTTTTTTTCGACGCAAATTCGACGCAAAACTAACTCCATATTTATACTTTGGCGTTAGACGCGTCTAGCGCCAAAGTTCATGGAGTCAGCGTCATTTTTTTGCGTGAACACCTTCCTTGCGTTAATGATATGCAAGGTAGGCGTTCCCGTCTAAAAAAATGACTCCAATGCTATTGCGTCGGATTTATACTCCCGGGCAAAAATGACGCCCGGGAGTGGGCGGGACTAAAAAACCCACATTTGCGCCGGATTTTAGTGCCTGGGTCAGGGCAGGCGTTAAGGGACCTGTGGGCTCAGAATGAGCCCAGAGGTGCCCTCCCCTGCCCCAGGGACACCCCCTGCCACCCTTGCCCACCCCAGGAGGACACCCAAGGATGGAGGGACCCACCCCAGGGAAGAAAAGGTAAGTTGTGGTAAGTATTTTCATTTTTTTATTTTTTGGCATAGGGGGGCCTGATTTGTGCCCCCCTACATGCCACTATGCCCAATGACCATGCCCAGGGGACAGAAGTCCCCTGGGCATGGCCATTGGGCAAGGGGGCATGACTCCTGTCTTTGCTAAGACAGGAGTCATGTTAATGGCGTCTGGGCGCCAAAAACAAATGGCGCAAATCGGGTTAAGACGTTTTTTTTTGCCTCAGCCTGACTTGCCCCATTTTTGGACGCCCAAACGCCATTTTTCCCTACGCCGGCGCTGCCTGGTGTACGTGGTATTTTTTCACGCACACCAGGCAGCGCCGGTCGGCTAACGCCGGCTAACGCCATTCAATAAATACGGCGCCCGCATGGCGCTTCAGAATGGCGTTAGCCGGCGATAATTTTTTTGGCGCAAAACTGCATTAGCGCAGTTTTGCGTCAAAAAGTATAAATATGGGCCAATGTTTTCATATGCGAACAGAACCCTCCAGCAGCAAAGTGAAATTTTGCTGGGGATGCTGACAATGTGGATAAAGGTACATAACCAACAAAAAAAAACCTCCTAAATATTCACGAGGCAGGTTGTGTATGCTTCGCTGAGCACAGCCCCTTGGCCCTGAACTTTATATGCCCTCCAAGCTGAGAGCAGGAGACTGGCCCTTTCTCACATGGTGCTGCTTAATATCAGCCCTACAGCTGTGCCACTTTGAACACCTGGCCCTACATAGCCATTTGTGGTGATGAAAAGCCTCAACAAAATATGGAAAGCATACACGCTGGAATGTCTCTAAGAAAATGTATGAGGCTGTATGGAAACCAAACGAGTCTATGATTGTGCTCAATTGTTTATTTAACTCCAAGAGCTGCACAAAACCTCCCCATGGCCTAACACCTTGAGCCCCCTGTACTAAATGATTCTCACCATTAAAAAACCTATGCTGCAGAGAGTGGTAGGCCTTACAATACTTTCAGTGGAAGGAAAGCCAAAATGCAATATAGAAAAGTGACAGTGCGAATCACGGATGATTTTTCTCATCACATTGTCAACACTGAAATTCCATGAAAAGATTGAGGAGAAGGGTGAACTCGCTTCCTTGAGATTTGTAAGTGAATGCTAGGTAGCTACTCCTGTGGTTACAAGCATTGAATTTTTTTATAACACACTATGGTCACACAATCATTCAAGGAAGCCGTCCTCCTGGGACATGAAAGATGTGGTCATCGAAGGAGAAGGGGCAGCAGTGACCTAAATAACAGCTGAATGGCCAAGATTCCCCTTTCACAGCGTGCTTTTGTTGGCTTTCTTCAATATTGAAGAGCTTGATTTCCTCAGACCCTTGCATCATCCTCTCTGTGCTGTGCTGGATTGGTAAACAGGGCAAAGATCAAAGACCTGGCTCGGTTGCACCGACGATAACGTATATAAATATAATTGTGACTCGGTCAATAATATAGCAAACATAAGCTCAGTTGCACAGCTGATTTTAGTTGCTTCTGTGACCTCTTTTCTTTAAAAGGGTCAGTACAAATACTGCATTGGAAGGACATGTGCTTTTGAAAACTTGTTGTGTGAATGATTCTGCAGTTATTTATATTCCTGAACAATGTATTCAGAAGCCCCTTGCCAAATACGTTGCCTTAACGTAGACCAGATGTCAATCTGAGATAATTTACAGATATATGAATTCAGAAAGAAAGTAATAGTAGTACACTTGTTAAGTACCGACTATCCGATCGCAAGAACTTTACTCTCGGAGGTTGTCATAATCAAAATAGTGTTTCCAGATCTTGCCTATTTAATTTCAGAATATGCTCTGCAGAAACCTTTGTTACATACCACATGGTGAAGAGCATTTTTTAAAAAGACATTTTAATGATGTTCTCATGATCATCATCTTTCTTTTATTTTGTAAGCTTTGTTTCCACAGACTTCAAATTCTACTTTACTTGGTACAAGTTTTTTTACTCACCATGTCCAAAATTGTTCTCCTACCTTCATTTCTACCCACACAAGGCGGTCCACCCTTGGATTGGGAAACATGGGAAATTATGTATTTAGGGTACATGGAAGATCGAGTACACATGCACACCAGAAAGCAAATTATCCTTTTGAAACACTGTCTTGGTGAATTCGGGTTGAAAGAATTAAAAAATCTACATGAGATGGAGCGACCTGGCAACACTGATGTTTATCCTTAGGGCTCAAGACAAGTGGAGTTGCATTATAGTGGGGAAATCGAATGTGATGATCGATAGGAATACATTCTAGGCTATAAAAAAATAGGAGTTGATCAATCTATTGAAGGTTATATATGTGTATTAAGAAGACTAATAGAGTGTTGTGAGAGAGACTGTGAGTCAATGCTGCAGTTGTGATAGCTAAGGTAATAGGGAACTCAGAACATTTTGTAAAACAAAAATAGAGATGAGTCGAGATCTGAAGTGAATGCTGTTTCCAGGAAAGGTTTTGAAGATAAGAGAGGAAGAATCTAAGTGGATGGGGAGAGAAAAGTTAAATTGCGCTAACGTGTTATACGTCTGATAGTCAATCTCTTTTAGGAAACACATAAACATGCCCCGTTTTGACAAAATGTACTCAAAGTGTAATAAAAAGGATATGTCAGAAGAGAATACAGGCGCTCTAGCTGGAGAAAGACACATTTGATAACAAAATAATCTGACAGACTAATTAACAAACCTCTTCTTACCTGTACCTTGATCTTTCTGTGCTACATATGTCTATCCAGAGTTGCTACTGCTTCAAACAGCACTTTAGTTTTTCAGGACACATTTTTAATTGTTTAAAATGCCTATATAAAGGATCAAATGCTCAAGTGCTAATGGTAATACCCCAGAATCGTTTAGCTTAGACAGGATCACACAACATGGTTGATCTCCTTCCCCTTTATTATTTCATTTATTGTTTGAGCTTAATATATGAGCTGAGAAATGGCTCTGTGGTGGAGGGATTGGATACTAAACACGAGGGTGTCAAAGTATTTGAGCACTGACATAATTTAGTTATATTCGTTTCAAATCCAGAGACCTCCGTGGCAAGTCCTTTACCTATAGTAGAAAGTTATGGCCTGGCCCCAAAGCAAAATAATGACTTGACAAAAAACGAGGGGTTTCCTATTTTTTATTTAAAACTTGTCACAAAGGACACAAGCAGAATGTGGGAAAGGAAAAGTCTTCAAAAGTAATTAAGTACTTGTGCATTACCATACTTCTTGATCCCAATAGAATTGCACTGTTCAATTTCCAGGAATCCCTAAAACAAGTAAAAAATGTTGGAGGTGAATGTGAATGGATGGGAAGAAATAAAGTCTAGGAGCGTCTATTTTGTTGCTTTCTGCAATTAGTAATTACTTATTACAAGTTCAAGTAAACTGGCGTCATGAGGGAATAAACCATTGTTAGCATTGTAATTGAAAACTTGTGAGGAAGTGCTAAAATTAAAAAAAAAATGGTCCCAAGTAGCAAGCCTCAATCTGATTCTTCTTTCCCCTCGTTTTGCAGTGGAATGGTCACTGTAGGTTGGTCGATGGTTTCCTTGAGGAAAATAAGAGGAGAGAGCAAGTCCTGGTAAAGAGGTATACTTGAATGCACAACAAGAAGGGAAAGAAAAGAAGATCCTTATCCTTTGACCGGTGATTCCTAATTTTCACCGGTGTGGAAGTGCCCTATCTCCTAGTGACAAATGTAATTTTTTTTGGATGGCCATTCCATCTTTCCCCCTTTGATAAAGCCCTAACACTACCACCCCAGGTACTACAGAAACCCAACACCAGTTACCCAGCACTGGGTTACCTAGTCTGTTTACTCCAGAAAGCAGACTTCAGAAGGTGAACCTTACACTTCCTTTTCCTCCCTCTCCCACCAGGGGATTCCGCCACTCTCCAACCACGTCACACTCCTTCTGGACCATGGCTTGCTCTCCAGCTTCCACCGGCAGGGAACACCACTGCTGAGACCAGATTTCCTCATCTGTCTCGTCAGGGTCGTCCTTGCCTCCACCCATCACATCCTTTTCAGTGTCCCAGTTCTGTCTCCGGGGTCTGTCCTCTTTTCTCGCCTCTTCTCCACCTGTGACACATGTCTGAGGGCCTTCTCCCTGTTCTTAGTCACTTTCTCTAGATAACTCTGTTCCGCTCCTTTTCCCAAAGTTCCATCCATCCAGCAGTGCTATCAGCAGGTGTCCAACTCCACTCTTCGCCTCGTGTCTTCTTGTCTGCAACATTTGGTTCTATTTTAGCTGGCACGTCGGTTTTTCTTGTGGATTTCTCCCTAATCCTTCTGGGGTAGTTCTTTTTGGTCCTGACCAATCTGGATCCTTCACTTTCACTTTCTCTCCTGGGAATGCTCGTACAACCTGTAGGAAAGTACCATCTTGCCTGGCATGTTACCCCCATTTTTCACTGTATATATGTTGTTTTAGTTGTATGTGTCACTGGGACCCTGGTAACCCAGGGCCCCAGTGCTCATAAGTGTGCCTGAATGTGTTACCTGTGTAGTGACTAACTGTCTCACTGAGGCTCTGCTAATCAGAACCTCAGTGGTTATGCTCTCTCATTTCTTTCCAAATTGTCACTGACAGGCTAGTGACCATTTTTACCAATTTACATTGGCTTACTGGAACACCCTTATAATTCCCTAGTATATGGTACTGAGGTACCCAGGGTATTGGGGTTCCAGGAGATCCCTATGGGCTGCAGCATTTCTTTTGCCACCCATAGGGAGCTCTGACAATTCTTACACAGGCCTGCCACTGCAGCCTGAGTGAAATAACGTCCACGTTATTTCACAGCCATTTTACACTGCACTTAAGTAACTTATAAGTCACCTATATGTCTAACCTTTACCTGGTAAAGGTTAGGTGCAAAGTTACTTAGTGTGAGGTCACCCTGGCACTAGCCAAGGTGCCCCCACATTGTTCAGAGCCAATTCCCTGAACTTTGTGAGTGCGGGGACACCATTACACGCGTGCACTACATATAGGTCACTACCTATATGTAGCTTCACAATGGTAACTCCGAATATGGCCATGTAACATGTCTATGGAATAGTTGGCACAATCCCATGATCCCAGTGGTCTGTAGCACAGACCCTGGTACTGCCAAACTGCCCTTCCTGGGGTTTCACTGCAGCTGCTGCTGCTGCCAACCCCTCAGACAGGCATCTGCCCTCCTGGGGTCCAGCCAGGCCTGGCCCAGGATGGCAGAACAAAGAACTTCCTCTGAGAGAGGGTGTGACACCCTCTCCCTTTGGAAAATGGTGTGAAGGCAGAGGAGGAGTAGCCTCCCCCAGCCTCTGGAAATGCTTTCTTGGGCACAGATGTGCCCAATTCTGCATAAGCCAGTCTACACCAGTTCAGGGACCCCTTAGCCCCTGCTCTGGCGCGAAACTGGACAAAGGAAAGGGGAGTGACCACTCCCCTGACCTGCACCTCCCCTGGGAGGTGTCCAGAGCTCCTCCAGTGTGCTCCAGACCTCTGCCATCTTGGAAACAGAGGTGCTGCTGGCACACTGGACTGCTCTGAGTGGCCAGTGCCACCAGGTGACGTCAGAGACTCCTGCTGATAGGCTCCTTAAGGTGTTAGTAGCCTATCCTCTCTCCTAGGTAGCCAAACCCTCTTTTCTGGCTATTTAGGGTCTCTGTCTCTGGGGAAACTTTAGATAACGAATGCAAGAGCTCATCCGAGTTCCTCTGCATCTCCATCTTCACCTTCTGATAAGGAATCGACTGCTGACCGCGCTGGAAGCCTGCAAACCTGCAACATAGTAGCAAAGACGACTACTGCAACTCTGTAACGCTGATCCTGCCGCCTTCTCGACTGTTTTCCTGCTTGTGCATGCTGTGGGGGTAGCCTGCCTCCTCTCTGCACCAGAAGCTCCGAAGAAATCTCCAGTGGGTCGACGGAATCTTCCCCCTGCAACCGCAGGCACCAAAAAGCTGCATTACCGGTCCCTTGGGTCTCCTCTCAGCACGACGAGCGAGGTCCCTCGAATCCAGCGACTCTGTCCAAGTGACCCCCACAGTCCAGTGACTCTTCAGTCCAAGTTTGGTGGAGGTAAGTCCTTGCCTCACCTCGCTGGGCTGCATTGCTGGGAACCGCAACTTTGCAGCTACTCCGGCCCCTGTGCACTTCCGGCGGAAATCCTTCGTGCACAGCCAAGCCTGGGTCCACGGCACTCTAACCTGCATTGCACGACTTTCTAAGTTGGTCTCCGGCGACGTGGGACTCCTTTGTGCAACTTCGGCGAGCACCGTTTCACGCATCCTCGTAGTGCCTGTTTCTGGCACTTCTCCGGGTGCTACCTGCTTCAGTGAGGGCTCTTTGTCTTGCTCGACGTCCCCTCTCTCTTCAGGTCTAATTTGCGACCTCCTGGTCCCTCCTGGGCCCCAGCAGCGCCCAAAAACGCAAGGCTTGTTGGCATTCTTTCGGCGGGAAAACACTTCTGCACAACTCTCCACGACGAGAAGGATCCGTCCACCAAAGGGGAAGTCTCTAGCCCTTTTCGTTCCTGCAGAAACCTCAGCTTCTTCTGTCCAGTAGAAGCTTCTTTGCACCCGCAGCTGGCATTTCCTGGGCATCTGCCCATCTCCGACTTGCTTGTGACTTTTGGACTTGGTCCCCTTGTTCCACAGGTACCCTAGATTGGAAATCCACAGTTGTTGCATTGCTGGTTTGTGTCTTTCCTGCATTATTCCTCTAACACGACTTCTTTGTCCTTAGGGGAACTTTAGTGCACTTTGCACTCACTTTTCAGGGTCTTGGGGAGGGTTATTTTTCTAACTCTCACTATTTTCTAATAGTCCCAGCGACCCTCTACAAGGTCACATAGGTTTGGGGTCCATTCGTGGTTCGCATTCCACCTTTGGAGTATATGGTTTGTGTTGCCCCTATCCCTATGTTTCCCCATTGCATCCTATTGTAACTATACATTGTTTGCACTGTTTTCTAAGACTATACTGCATATTTTTGCTATTGTGTATATATATCTTGTGTATATTTCCTATCCTCTCACTGAGGGTACACTCTAAGATACTTTGGCATATTGTCATAAAAATAAAGTACCTTTATTTTTAGTATAACTGTGTATTGTGTTTTCTTATGATATTGTGCATATGACACTAAGTGGTACTGTAGTAGCTTCACACGTCTCCTAGTTCAGCCTAAGCTGCTCTGCTAAGCTACCATTATCTATCAGCCTAAGCTGCTAGACACCCTATACACTAATAAGGGATAACTGGGCCTGGTGCAAGGTGCAAGTACCCCTTGGTACTCACTACAAGCCAGTCCAGCCTCCTACACAACCCCTCTGGAGTCTCCCCGGATTGGAACAGCTTTCTGAAACCTGGGTAAGTCCAGCAGATCAGTTACCCTTTGACGGTGAGCAAGCCTGAATTTTACCTTATGGGGTAAAATTAACATTATAAAAATTGAGGTTTTACCCAGATTTCTGTTGTATTAAGGAGGCTGCATTTGTAGCAATATGGGATTAAGACACATTTATAAATATTAGGAAACTTTGTGTGGGGGCGAGTGAAGGAGGCAAAATCAATGTTTTGGATGCGAGCACATTTCTGGTGAAAAATGTTAGCAAAATAAGAATGTCTCTTGGTGAGATAGTTTTTGCATGAGCAGATTCACACAAATTTCACCTGCATAATAAATTTTTTCCAATCCTAAATAGAATAAAATAAGTGCCAAACTCACTTGGTCCGTGAAATCTACCCAGAAATTGTGGAAAGGTATGCTGAAACACAGAGGTCCTAAAATCACTTAGGTCCTCATTATGACAGTGTCAGTAAAACCCGCCTACCGCCGCGGCGACGGGTGCCAAAAGACTGTCTCTGTGGCTACCAGCCGACCACCATATTATGACCGTAGCCGGGATTCCGTCAGAAGGATGACAGAATTCCGGCTATGGTCATGGCGGCAGAGGCAGTAAGGTGGCGCTGCTGCCAGCAGAAGGCCCACGCCAGTAGACCGCTGCAGACCGTATCATGACCCATTGTTAGAAATTAGGTCTTTGGTTGGCAGTCAGGTTACCCCCTGTCCAAGCAAGGACTCTCACTCTAGTCAGGGTAAAAGAGAATCACCCTCAGCTAACCCCTGCTTACCCCCTTGGTGTTACGTACTGCACTGTACTTTTCACCTCTGGATACCGGGTTGGCGAATACACCAAGTCTTCAACAGGTTCTGGATACTCCCAGATAAGGGCTACCCCTTCTAGTAGCCAGGGTGCCGCTTGACAGGCTACGCCAAAGCAGACCGTACCCTCCAGAAGGAGTCCCAGAGGGAAAAAAAAACCAACACTGGGGAAAAAACCTCAAACAGGAACTCCTGAAGAAAAACAAGAAAAAACAGGACTAAACAACAGGAAACAAAAATAGGCAAAAATCTCCCAAGGCAAAAAGCAGGAACAAAGAACAGGCAAAAATCTCCCAAGGCAAAAAGCAGGAACAAAGAACAGGAGCGAACAGCACAACCAGAAGGAAGTGTTTGCAACGCAAGGTGTAACAAGACTGACTGACTTATATACTGAGAAAAAGGGAAGTGACATCACAGGAAAAGGAAAGATCACCATCTTGAATTGGGAAGAGCCCATAGACCAGTACAGGAAAAAGAAAGTAGTATAAAAGAAAAACAGAGCATGCTGGGACAAAACACGAAGAAGACAAGATGGACACAACATGGACAGAGACAGGTAAAAAGACCAGACAAACCCACCAACAACAAAAAGAAGAAAAAAGGGCTACAGGTAAGTGTAGCGCGACCGGGAGCAAAATATATGCTTCCCACAATGTGTAGTCAAAAAACGCGGGGAACGGCGCTCCGAGTTTCGATAGCGCGTTCCATCCGCGAGGACAGAAAGAGACGCCGCGTCTGAGCACGGCGTTACAGTAGGTCCCCTCCCCGAGGCACCATGTTTGTCAGGATGACTGTCAAAAAACAGGCGGACCAAACGGGGAGCATGGACGGAGGAAGCATCCTCCCAAGAACAGTCACTGAGAGGGTATCCTTTCCAATGGACCAAAAACTGTAGTTTGCGTCGAAAAATTCTGGAGTTACAGATTTCTTGGACTTCATACTCAGGCTGTCCGTTAATAGAAAGAGGAGGCGGACGCTGGAACTGGCGATGGTATGGATCAGGAACAAAGAGTTTTAAATGGGACGCATGGAAAACAGGATGAACCCTCCAGGTATGAGGTAAGCGGAGACGAACAACTACAGGATTCAGGACTTGCGAAATCCGAAAAGGTTATAAAACCGTGGCTTGAACTTATTGGTGGAAAACCGGGAAGGTAGGAATCTGGAAGAAAGCCACACCTTGTGGCCCACTTGATACAAAGGTGCGGCTTGTTGATAACGATCCGCCTTTCGTTTCATTGCTTGTTTCGAAGCTAGGAGAGTTGTGTGAAGTAGGCCCTGGATTTGACGGATCTGTCGTGAAAAAGAAGTGACAGCAGGCACAGAAGAGGATATTCGGGAAGCAGTAGTGAAAGACATCGGATGAAATCCGTAGGTACAATAAAAGGGTGTGGTCTTGGTCACACTATGTATAGTGTTGTTATAGGAGAAATCGGCAAGAGCAAGATACTCTGACCAATTGCTTTGTGTGGCATTGCAGTAACATCTCAGATACTGCTGAAGTTCTTGATTCACTCTTTCAGTTTGCCCATTAGTTTGTGGATGGAAACCAGAGGATAAAGAAATCTCAATGTTAAATAAGGCACAAAAGGCCCTCCAGAAACGTGATACATATTGAGGCCCTCAGTCTGAAATTACCTCTTGCGGAAGACCATGGAGGCGAAAAATATCCCTCAGAAAAATGCGACTCATTTCTGGGGCCGTTGGTAGTTTCTTCAAGGCTGAGAAATGGGCCATCTTGGTGAATGAATCTACGGTCACAATGATTACTTGGTCACCAGAGGAGGTAGGTAGAGAGCATTTGAAATCCATGGATAGAGTACACCAAGGAGTGGAAGGAACCGGTAAAGGTCTTAATAAACCTGCCACCTTAGTTCAGGGTGTCTTAGTCTGAGCACAGACTGGGCATGCTGACACATAGGTCTCAGTGTCTGTCTTAAGCGAAGGCCACCAAAAAGATCGCTGAAGCAGCTCCTGGGTCTTCCTGATACCTCGATGACCGGCTATAGGAGAATCATGGCACATTTGTAGAGCTTCTGTCTGCAGTTTCTTGGTAGGTAGAAAAGAGCATGTTGATGATAGAAGTAGTTGTCCTTCTTCTGCAAAAAAGGAGGCACTCTATCCCATTCTGAAGCAGACAGAAACTGGTACTCAGATTGAACGCGTTCTTGAAAAGATTGAGTATCTCCGATGATTCAGCTAGACTCAATAAGAGGTGGCGAGGAGTTCTGGGCTATGTCAGGATATCTGCGGGATAAGGCATCTGCCACTGAATTCTGGGAACCAGGTATGTACGTGATCACGAAATCGTACTGGCTAAAGAAGAAAGCCCATTGAGCCTGACGACTATTGCGACACTGAAAACTCCGAAGACACTGGAGATTACTATGATCAGTCCTGGCTTCAAAAGGCTCTCTGGAACCCATCAAGAAATGCCTCCATTCTTTACAAGCTACTTTGAGCGCGAGTAGTTCTTGTTCCAGTACAGAATAATTGTGTTCAGCCTCTGATAGGATATGAGACAGATAAAAGATAGGATGTTCCAGTCCATCGTTGTCTTGTTTTTGTAGCAGAACTGCCCCAATAGCTCTGTCTGAGGCATCAGTCCCAATGAGAAATTTCTTGGTATTGTCAGGATGACAGAACACAGGTGCTTGGGTAAAGGCTGTCTTCAATTCTTGAAACGCGTGTTCAGCATCCTTGGTCCAAACAAAACCCTTCTTCAGGTTCTCTTTCTTAATTGTTTGTGTTATGAAACTTTGTAGGTGGGCAAAGTTCTGAATAAACTGACGATAAAAGTTTGATAAACCAAGGAAACATTGCGTTTCCTTAATGGACGTTGGAGAAGGCCAATCTAATATAGCACTGACCTTGTCAGGATCTATGGATATTCTGTGTTGGTTAATACAGAACCCCAAATACTTTACTTCAGATTTATGGAACTCACACTTCTCAGGTTTACAAAACAATTGGTTTTTCTTGAGTGTTTCCAGTACTTGCAGGACATGATTTATATGTTGCTCAGGATCACGGGAATATATCAAGATATCATCCAAATAAAAGACTACATATTGGTTGAGTACATCAGAGAACACTGAATCCATAAATCGTTGAAAAACAGAAGAGGCGTTGGTCAGTCCAAAAGGCATAACACAGTACTCATAGTGCCCAAAAGGGGTACGGAAAGCTGTCTTCCATTCATCTCCTTCCTTGATCCGAAGGAGATGATAGGCACCCCGTAAGTCTAATTTGGTAAACATCTTGGCTCCTTGAGTGGCATCCAATATATCTCTGATTAAAGGCAGCGGATATCGATCCTTAATTGTTATTCTGTTGAGTTCACAAAATTCAAAACAAGATCGCAGATCCTTGGTCTTCTTTGGGACGAAGAAAAGAGGAGCCCCAGCCGTGGACGTGGAAGGAGCAATCAAACCGTTGTGCAAGTTATCGTCTAAATATTCCTTTAGCACCTTCTTTTCTTGGTCTATCAGAGAATACATTCGACCAAAAGGGACGACTTCATCAGGAATTAAAGGAATAGCACAGTCATAACTGCGATGAGGTGGCAAAATAGGATTACTAGGTTTCTGAAAAATCCTGATATATTCCTGATAACAATCTGGAACTCCCTGGATCATATTGATAGAGTTAGTGTTATCCTTAGTTGACTGACAGGACCTTTTGTGAGTCCAATAAGAAGTAGTGGAATAACAATTCTGTTGACAAAATGAAGACATTAGGGATATAGTTCTTGTTTCCCAATTGATATAGGGGTTGTGTCGGGCTAACCAAGGGTATTCCCAAAATCATGATGTGATTTGGTGAGGTTATGAGATCAAAGGCAACATGTTCTTGATGCCCCCAAATGTCAAACAAAGAGTAGGAGTTGAGGCCACCACAGGTCCTGAGGTTAACGGAGAGCCATCCACTGTGTAAACCTGCTCAGGAGTCTCTTTAAGAATGCAGGGAATTCCTTTACTCGTAGCCCAGGTCTCATCCAGCTTGAGTCCACTGGCTCCACAATCAAGGAGAGCCAGAAGGTGTTCGTCTTGATCCTGTGAACTTTGTAACTTGACCGAGAGGATAAACAGGGTGGACATGCTTTCTTTGGAGGAACATATTGAGGGTACTTCAGTTCCTCCCGTCTCCTTCCCCCTTACAGGGGAGGGGAGCTGGCATTACCCGCAGGTCTTGAGGGACGTACCAGACAGCCACGGATCAGGTGGCCAGCCTTACCACAGTACAGGCAAAGTCCCTTTCGTCGTCGTTCCTCTCTTTCTGACTCCGTCAATGGCCCACAAACCAGATCTATCTGCATGGTTTCTTCGGGGGGAGTTGGAGGGGCTTCAGATGGAACATCTTCCATTTGCCGACTGCTAGCACGAAAGGTACCAGACTGGTATGGAGCTCGTGTTCTACGTCTCTCCATCTTGCGCTCTTGAAGTCTATATTCGATATTCATAGATTGATCCATTAATTCCTTCAAAGAACAAGCTGGAGAAGAATGTACAAGCTCATCATTAATTTCTTCACGCAGGCCTCGGCGGAAAAGGGCTATGAAGGTGCGTTCCACCCAGGAGGTTTCAGCTGCCAGCTGTTTGAAGCGGGTTATATACTGCAGAACATCCTGATTACCCTGCTGAATGTCATAAAAGGCTTCTTCAGCTGCTGCTTCTACCCCAGGTCTCTCAAACATTTGTTTGAAAGAGTCAGGAAAGTGGAATAGTTAGCCAGGACTGGGTCTTCTGCCGAAACCAGAGGAGTCGCCCAAGCAAGCGCCGGACCAGACAAGGTGCTGATCAGATAGCCCACCTTAGCTTTATCCGAAGAAAACTGGAGTGGACGAAAGGCAAAGAAAACCCTCAGGGCGTCCAAAAATTCCTTCATCTTTAGAGAATCTCCAGAATATCGAGGAGTAGTAGCAGATATGGGTGGTATGTCCATTGATCGGGAAGACAAGACCTGTCGTAGCGCAGTGTTCTCTGCCCGTAATTGTTGTAACTCTTGGGCTTGTTGTTGGACAGTCTGCAACATGGCTTGAGCATTTTCTGACGCCTCTCCCTGTGGATCTTCCATGGCGATCTCGCAACGCAGAATCTATTGGCGTTGCAATCTGTTACGTACTGCGCTGGACTTCTCACCTCTGGATACCGGGTTGGCGAATACACCAAGTCTTCTACAGGTTCTGGATACTCCCAGATAAGGGCGACCCCTTCTAGTAGCCACGATGCCGCTTGACAGGCTATGCCAAAGCAGACCGTACCCTCCAGAAGGAGTCACAGAGGGAAAAAAAACCAACACTGGGGAAAAAACCTCAAACAGGAACTCCTGAAGAAAAACAAGAAAAAACAGGACTAAACAACAGGAAACAAAAATAGGCAAAAATCTCCCAAGGCGAAAAGCAGGAACAAAGAACAGGCAAAAATCTCCCAAAGCAAAAAGCAGGAACAAAGAACAGGAGCGAACAGCACAACCAGAAGGAAGTGTTTGCAACGCAAGGTGGAACAAGACTGACTGACTTATATACTGAGAAAAAGGGAAGTGACATCACAGGAAAAGGAAAGAACACCATCTTGAATTGGGAAGAGCTTGTGAAAGTAGTATAAAAAAAAAGAAAGTCGAAAATGAAAGTAGTATAAAAGAAAAACAGAGCATGCTGGGACAAAACACGAAAAAGACAAGATGGACACAACATGGACAGAGACAGGTAAAAAGACCAGACAAACCCACCAACAACAAAAAGAAGAAAAAAGTGCTACAGGTAAGTGTAGCGCGTCCGGAAGCCAAATATATGCTTCCCAGTGTGTAGTCAAAAAACGCGGGGAACGGCGCTCCGAGTTTCGATAGCGCGTTCCATCCGCGAGGACAGAAAGAGACGCCGCGTCTGAGCCTGGCGTTACACTTGGTAGCTTGGCACGAGCAGTAACTTCAGAGTGGTACGTTGTAAATTATTTGTACCAACACACACAGTAACTTAATGACACAACACAGGTTTAGAAAAATAGAAAAATATTTATCTGAACAAAACAAGACCAAAACAACAAAAATCCACAATAAAACAAGTCAAGTTATCACTAAAAATGCAAATAGAGTCTTCATGTAATTTTAAACACACACTAACACAGTTAACACGAAAATGTACCTTGGGTGTGTCACAAATACCCCCCCACGGGCAAGTGTGCGTCAAAAAGGGCTTGCGATGTGTCGATATCACGCATAAGAGAGACCTTGCATAATTTTTCCTATAGTCGGGTCGTCACGCTTCGATTCTTCTCTCTGCAGGAGAGCGATGCGTCAATCTGGTCAGCACTCTTCGGTTCGGGCAGGCCATGCGCCATTTCTACATGCCCAACGGTGTTTGCGTCGGAAATCCAACCGCACGATGATCTGAAAACCACGCAGCACGGGTTCCGATCTCACCATCCACCACCATCAGCGATGCTGCGTGTCGTTTCTCCAGCTGCAGACGTCAATCTTCTGGTCGCGTTGCAGGTGTGCATCAATTTTCAGCTGCAAAGCCGGAGGCACATCAATTTTTCAGCCGCAGATCGGAGTCGCGTCTATCTTTTCCCCACATAGTGGTCGGTGCATGGATTTCTCACTCTTGGGCTGCCAGCTTCTCCTTTCAGGGTCCCAGGAACTGGATGGGCACAATTTGACAGAGTAGGAGTCTCAGCAGAGGCTCCAGGTGCTGGCAGAGAGAAGTCTTTCCTGTCCCTGAGACTTCAAACAACAGGAGGCAAGCTCTAAATCAAGCCCTTGGAGAGTTTTTAACAAGAAGGAAGGCACACACAGTCTCGTCTTTGTCCTCTAGCACAGGCAGAAGCAGCAACTGCAGGATAGCTCCACAAAGCACAGTCACAGGCAGGGCAGCTCTTCTTCCTCAGCTCTTCAGCTCTTCTCCAGGCAGAGGTTCCTCTTGGTTTCCAGAAGTGTTCTAAAGTCTATGGTTTTGGGTGCCCTTCTTATACCCATTTTGCCCTTTGAAGTAGGCTTATTCAAAGCAAAGTCTCTCTTGTTTGTGAAATCCTGCCTTGCCAAGGCCAGGCCCCAGACACACACCAGGGGGTTGGAGACTGCATTGTGTGAGGGCAGGAACAGCCCTTTCAGGTGTGAGTGACCACTCCTCCCCTCCCTCCTAGCACAGATGGCCCATCAGGAAATGCAGACTACACCCCAGCTCCCTTTGTGTCACTGTCTAGTGAGAGGTACAACCAGCCCAACTGTCAAACTGACCCAGACAGGGAATCCACAAACAGGCAGAGTCACAGAAATGGTTTAAGTAAGAAAATGCCCACTTTCTAAAAGTGGCATTTCCAAACACACAATCTTAAAATCAAATTTCCTAAAAGGTGTATTTTTAAATTGTGAGCTCAGAGACCCCAAAAGCCACATGTCTGTCTGCCCCGAAAGGGATTCTACACTTTAATCATATTTAAAGGTAGCCCACATGTTAACCTATGAGAGGGATAGGCCTTGCAACAGTGAAAAATGAATTTAGCAGTATTTCACTGTCAGGACATATAAAAAACATTACTATATGTCCTACCTTAACCATGCACTGCACCCTGCCTTTGGGGCTACCTAGGGCCTACCTTAGGGGTTTCTTACATGTAAGAAAAGGTAAGGTTTAGGCTGGCAAGTGGGTACACCTGCCAACTCGAATTTCCAGTTAAAACTACACCCTCAGACACTGCAATGGCAGGTCTGAGATGATTACAGAGCTACTTATGTGGGTGGCACAACCAGTGCTGCAGGCCCATTAGTAGCCTTTGATTTACAGGCCCTGGGCACTTCCAGTGCACTCTACTAGGGGCTTACTAGTAAATCAAATATGCCAATTATGGATAAACCAATTGCAGGAAGTTGGCTCTGTATATACTATTTCAAAGTAAGAAATAGCGTGCACAGAGTCCAAGGGTTCCCCTTAGGGGTAAGATAGTGGCAAAATTAGATAATTCTAATGCTCTATTTTGTGGTAGTGTGGTCGAGCAGCAGGCTTATCAGAGGGTAGTGTTAAGTATTTGTTGTACACACACAGGCAATAAATGAGGAACACACACTCAAGGACTTAACTCCAGGCCAATAGTTTTTATATAGAAAAATATATTTTCTTAATTTATTTTTAGAACCACAAGCTCACGATTTGAAGTAAATACATAAAATGCAAGGTACTCCACACAGGTCAGTTAGGAACTTTGAATTAGAGCAATAACATATACAGTTTTTGATAAAATGGCAATAAGCTATTTTAAGAGTAGACATAGTGCAAACATCAACAGTTCCTTGGGTAGGTAAATATTGGTTAGATTGTGTGGTAAGTAAGACACTTACAAGTCTCAGTTCCTTGAGCCCCCAATGGTGGGCATAGACAGCCCACCGTTGGGGGTTCAAGGCAACCCCAAAGTTACCACACCAGCAGCTCAGGGCCGGTCAGGTGCAGAGGTCGAAGAGGTGCCCAAAACACATAGGCGCCTATGGAGAACAGGGTGCTCCGGTTCCAGTCTGCCAGCAGGTAAGTACTGCAGTCCTCGGGGGGCAGCCCAGGGAGGTTTTGTAGAGCACTGGGAGGGACACAAGTAGGCATACAAAACACACCCTCAGTGGCACAGGGGTGGCCGGGTGCAGTGTGCAAAGCAGGCGTCAGGTTTCAGATAGGATTCAATGGAGGGACCCGGGGGTCACTCTAGCGGTGCAGGCCGGGGACAGGGGGGCTCCTTGGGCCAGCCACCACCTGGGCTAGGCAGGGGGTCACCTGTGGGTCACTTCTGCACTGAGATTTGGTTCCTCCTGGTCCTGGGGGCTGTGTATGCAGTGCTTGGTCCAGGCGTCGGGTCCCTTGTTACAGGCAGTCGTGGTCAGGGAGAGCCTCTGGATTCTCTCTGCAGGCGTCGCTGTGGCGATCCAGGGGGAATGTCTCAGGCTACTCACGGGGTCAGAGTCGCCGGGTAGTCCTCCATGTGGTGTTGGTTCTCTGGATCTGAAGCCGGGGGTGTCGGGTGCAGAGTGTGAAGTCTCACGCTTCCGGCGGGAAGAGTGATTGTCAGGGAGTCCGGATGCTCGGGGTTTGCGCCTGTTCCCAATATGTCCACCTCTTGGCAGCTCCAAACTCTACTAGCCATTATAGCACAGAATTAAAGAATGGCCAAGTGGGGGAAGGGGTTTTAGGTTGGGAACAGCGGGGAAGGAGACCTGTAGAAGTAAAAGTTAAGAACACAATAGCCAGATTATTCACAATGACTTTCATAAGCTTTGTTCATAATATCTATATACTGATAACATGAGTGATCAAGAGCTTTCCCATATCATTACCTTATGAGCTCTGAGTACCTGGAAAGTAAATAAGGATTATGCAAGCTTTCATATGAGAGTTTTGTAGAATACTATCTTATGCTCTGAACCTTAAACTGACTCAAGTTATTTCTTTGACTAGAAATTACTTAATAACAGTAATCAATAAACACGTTAGTTTTCAGAAATAAACCGTGTTACACTCATGAATGATACTGCAAGGACACACTATAACAGTAATCAATGAACACATTGGTTTTCAGGAATAAACTGTGATAAGCTCATGAATTAACACATTGGTTTTCAGGAATAAACTGTGATAAGCTCATGAATGATAGTGTAAGAACACACTCTGTCTAGACTTTCAAGATTCAACTGCTTAGGAATTATTATACACTTTGAATATCAAACTGTGCATCAAGATTTCAATGTCTAGAAATTATCGAGCAATCTGCCGATCTGAAACTCAAGGGTTAAATGCCAAGAATGACTCAGGCACTCTGCCATTAATTCAACCGTCAGGATTCAAATGTCAAAATACGATCGCACACTCCGCTGATCTGAGTTGCAAGTTTTAATTGCCAAGAATAAATCGGCCACACTGATGCCGATTCAACCATCAAAGTTCAAATGTCAGAACATGATCGCACACAGTGCCAATCTGAACTACAAGAGATAAATGCCAAGAATGAATCACGGACACTGCTGTTGATTCAACCATCAAGGTTTAAATGCCAGGATATGATCGTGCACACAGCCGATCCGAACTACAAGAGTTAAATGCCAAGAATGAATCGTGCACACTGCTGCTGATTCAACCATCAAGGTTTAAATGCCAGGTTATGATCGTGCACACTGCCGATCCGAACTTTAAGAGTTACAGGCCAAGAATGAATTGTGCACTCTGCTGCCGATTCATCCATCAAGATTTAAATGCCAAGATACGATTGAGCACACTGCCGATCCGAACTGTAAGAGTTAAATGCCAAGAATGAATTGTGCACTCTGCTGCCGATTCAACCATCAGGGTTTAAATGGCAGGATATGATCGCACACACTGCCGATCCGAACTACAAGAGTTAAATGCCAAGAATGAATCGTGTTCACTGCTGCCGATTCAGCCATCAAGGTTTAAATGCCAGGATATGATCGCACACACTGCTGATCCGAACTACAAGAGTTAAATGCCACGAATGAATCGTGCACACTGCTGCCGATTCAACCATCAAGGTTTAAATGCCAAGATATGATCGTGCACACTGCCGATCCGAACTGCAAGAGTTAAATGCCAAGAAAACCATTGCACACGCGATTTAACAAAAAGGCCCAAAACTAGAGTATTTTTGAAAATGGAGTTGGGGCCTAACCTGACCTCCACCTTACCACCCGGCTTGAAGATCACCAAGGAAATGAAGACAGGGCTTGGAAATCCTAGGTAGGCCTTGGGAACAGGAGCTCAGGAAAATGCAGCTGCTCTGCACCGGGACCTCTGAATAGTGAGCACGTGGAGCTGGGCTGGCTCCTTAAATAGAGCCAGGCCCCGCCCACGTGCCACACCCAGCCAGGCTGCAGTGAAGGTTTCTAGAAAGGCTTACAATAGGACCACACCCTAACCACACCCTGTAATCCTGCAGCAAAGTCTTGAAAATGAGCAATACATTGCAAATAGCATTAAAGACGTTTCAATATTAATCTCTGCAATGCAAAAGGTTAACATACTGCATTAACACATAATGCGTGAATTATTATATTATATACGGATTGGCTTTTTGCATTACGTCGCCCGTAGAGCGTGCACTGTCCTGATGTTGACAGTGAGGCCTTTAAAGTTGTAGAAAGGTTGCAAGTTTGTTGCAGGTTGTTTAGCAGAGCCGCTGCTCACTGGAGTTTATTGGTCCTGGGATTCAGGGCAGTCCTCTGAGGCTTCAGAGGTTGCTGGTCCCTGTTGGATGCATCTCTGGTTGCAGGTTTTCGAGTCAGGAGACAGGCCGGTAGGGCTGGGGCCAAAGCAGTTGTCTTCTTCCGTTTTCTCTCTATGCTTGTAGGTCAGCAGTCCTTCTTTTTAGTTCAGGTTGCAGGAATTCCTGGGTTTTTGGGTGCCCCTAAATACTAATTGTAGGGGTGTGTTTAGGTCTGGGGGGCAGTAGCCAATGACCACTGTCCTGGAGGGTGGCTACACCCTCTTTGTGCCTCCTCCCTGAGGGGAGAACAGCACATCCCTAATCCTATTGGAGGAATCCTCCAAACGTAAGATGGAGGATTTCTAAAGGCAGGTGTCACCTCAGCTCAGGGCACCTTAGGGGCTGTCATGACTGGTGGGTGACTCCTCCTCATTTCTCTCATTATCTTCCCTGGACTTGCCGCCAAAAGTGGGGGCTGTGTCCAGGGGGCAGGCATCTCCACTAGCTGGAGTGCCCTGGGGCATTGTAACATGAAGCCTGAGCCTTTGAGGCTCACTGCTAGGTGTTACAGTTCCTGCAGGGTGGGGTGTGAAGCACCTCCACCAAGAGCAGGCTTTGTTTCCTGGCCTCAGAGGGCACAAAGGCCCTTACCCCAGGGGGTCAGAAACTCGTCTCTCAGCAGTAGGCTGGCACAGACCAGTCAGTCCTGCACTGAAGGATTGAGTACAATACAGGGGCCATCTCTAAGATGCCATCTGTGTGCATTTTTTTAATAAATCCAACACTGGCATCAGGGTGGGTTTATTATTCTGATATTAAACTTCCCAGTATTCAGTGTAGCCATTATGGAACTGTGGAGTTTGTTTTTGACAAACTCCCAGACCATATACTTAATATGGCCACACTGTACTTACAATGTCTAAGAATAAACTTAGACACTGTAGGGGCATATTGCTCATGCAGCTATGCCCTGAACTGTGGTACAGTGCACCCTGCCATAAGGATGTAAGGCCTGCTAGAGGGGTGACTTACCTATGCCACATGCAGTATTTTGTGTGCATGGCACCCTGAGGGGGATGCCATGTCGACTTTGCCTTTTTCTAACCCACCAACACACACAATCTGCAATAGCAGTGTGCATGTGTTAGGTGAGGGGTCCCTAAGGGTGGCATAACACATGTTGCAGCCCTTAGAGACCTTCCCTGGTCACAGGGCCCTTGGTACCACTGGTATCTTTTACAAGGGACTTATCTGCGTCCCATGGGTGTGCCAATTGTGGAAACAATGGTACATTTTAAGTGAAATAACACTGGTGCTGGGGCCTGGTCAGCAGGGCCCCAGCACACTTCTCAGTCAAGTCAGCATCAATATCAGGAAAGAAGTGGGGGGTAACTTCAACAGGGAGCCATTTTCCTACACCAATCAACCATACAATTTACACAGAGAGCATGTGCACTTTAGCACTGGCTAACAGTGGCAAAGTGTTCAGAGCACAGCAACAGGTCAGAAGAAATAGGAGGCAGGAGACAAGAAGATTGAGGATGACCCTGCATAAGCAAAAAAGTCCAACACCCATGATACGGCCTGGCGATGTTCTGCTGGCGGACGCTGCTGATACCAGCAGTGCCCCATCCTATCTCCTGCCAGAGGACCCCCTGAAATCAGGTAAGTTGGGTGCTCCTACAGGGGAGGGGGGTTGGGGGTTGTATGTGTGTGTGGGTGTGTGTGTGTATGTTTGTATGTGCATGAATGTGGGTATGTGTTGCTTGTGGTATATGTGTGTATGTGTAGATGTGTGAGTGCGTGTATGTTGTATTGTGTGAATGCGTGTGTCCTTGTTTGTATGTCAGTGTGTTTGGATGTGTGTGTGAATAGATGAATGCATGCATGGGTGAATGTGGGTATAAGTGTGTGTATGAGTTTATGTGATGGTGCTTAAAGGTGAGTGTATGTTGGGGGTGGGTCTGGAGAGGGAAGAAGGTGTGGGGGGGGTAAATCTGGGGAGTGGGCGGGGAAGACCCCTATCAGTGACATGGAAGGAACTCCCTGTCACTGATAGTGCCTACCGCCATGGTTTTTGTGGCTGTAAGGAGGCCATGAAACCATGGCGGTAGGTGGGGTCATAATCCCGCGGGCGGGCTAGTGATGGCCGCCGGGCTGGAGACTGAAGTCTCCAGCACGGTGGCTGTTACCGCTTTGGCGGACAGAGTGGTACATTGGCGGTTTGGCTAGAGCCAAACCGCTAATGTCATATTATGGGGAGAAGTACCGCCAGCCTGTTGGCAGTACATTACTCCATAATACAGGTGGCCGCCAGGGACATAATGAAGGCCTTAGTGTTTTTGCATGCTTCTAGCCAAATTATACAGCCTGACAGGCAGTCCCATCCTAAAGGTAACAAGAGAAAAACACTTGTCCAATTTGTCATATGGTCACAAAAGATTTAGCAGCAGAATTTGCTCTACTTTGGTCCTGATCCAATGTAGTGGCTACACAAATTTATTTTATTTACCAAAGAACTCCTCTAGAGCACAATTGTCTTCTCCAACAGGATCTTGAACGAAAAGCTGACTTCCTAAAATATTGTCACTTAATCATTCAAAGGAGAGTAGTCTGAAACATGTTATCAGATCTCTCGTAGACAGAGAGGTAGACAACATGTACCCATGGTGCTGCTACCGGATAGAGACAATTTCAGACCTGGAAATTGGTAGTGCTGTAAAGGGGGATTAAATATCAACATTCTGTACGGTACATTTAGTAAGTTTAATGGAGCACACAACCGAGCGTGATCCCTCCTAGGCTGTCAGGACACAAAACACAAACCTGGAACTCTCACTGACGATATTTCCACAATATATTAATAATGACATCATACAACATCACACATCATCTTCCCTGCACATAATACAATAAGCAAACTAAAACTAATGATGCTAAACAAATACAAGTTATCCTAAACAGAACAACGAGAAAGAAAGGAAAAAAAGGATTGTACTTTTATGATAAAACTCTTAGTTGGATCTAGGAATATTAAGGGGCATATTTATACTCTGTTTGCACCGGAATTGCGTCATTTTTTTTTACGCAATTCCGACGCAAAACTAACTCCATATTTATACTTTGGCGTTAGACGCGTCTAGCGCCAAAGTCCATGGAGTTTGCGTCATTTTTTAGCGTGGACACCTACTTTAAGTTAATGATATGCAAGGTAGGCGTTCCCGTCTAAAAAAGTGACTCCGAGGCATGTGCGCCGTATTTACACTCCCGGGCAAAAATCACGCCCGGGAGTGGGCGGGTCAAAAAAAATGACGTCCAGCCGCTTTTGCGTCGTTTTTTAGCGCCTGGTCAGGGCAGGCGTTAAGGGACCTGTGGGCTCGGAAGGAGCCCAGAGGTGCCCTCCCATGCCCCCAGGGACCCCCCCTGTCACCCTTGCCCACCCCAGGAGGACGCCTAAGGATGGAGGGACCCATCCCAGGGAACATAAGGTAAGTTCAGGTAAGTATTATTTTTTTTTTTTGTGGCATAGGGGGGCCTGATTTGTGCCCCCCTACATGCCACTATGCCCAATGACCATGCCCTGGGGACAGAAGTCCCCTGGGCATGGCCATTGGGCAAGGGG
Source organism: Pleurodeles waltl (assembly GCF_031143425.1). Classification (NCBI taxonomy): domain Eukaryota; kingdom Metazoa; phylum Chordata; class Amphibia; order Caudata; family Salamandridae; genus Pleurodeles; species Pleurodeles waltl. The sequence goes on from NC_090446.1 coordinate 806,128,436, forward strand.
GCATGACTCCTGTCTTTGCTAAGACAGGAGTCATTTCAATGGGGGTTGGGAGTCGAAAAAAATGGCGCAAATCGGGTTGAGGCGATAATTTTGCCTCAGCCTGACTTGTCCCATTTTTTGGCGCCCAAGCTCCATATTCCCCTACGCCGGCGCTGCCTGGTGAACGTAATTTTTTTTTACGCACACCAGGCAGCGCCGCCGGCTAACGCCGGTTAACGTCATTGAATAAATACGGCGCCCGCATGGCGCTTCAGAATGGCGTTAGCCGGCGTTAGATTTTTTGACGCACAACTGCGTTGGCGCAGTTGTGCGTCGAAAAGTATAAATATGGCCCTAAATACAGTAAATGTAAGATCTCACATAATCAAAGAGAGAAGACTGAGGTCTGCAAACTCCTCTTTCTCGGATAACATTATATCCTTCATCACTCCTTCCATGAATAGCATCAGTTGATAAGTCAACATGTTCTATTAACATCACACCCTCCAGCCTTTTGATATAATGCTACATTTCTTAATTTCCACCTTTCTCCAATCTCAAGAACAATAAAGAATCTACTAACCCCTTCCACCCGAAATAGATCTTTGAATTTGGAAAGACCACCTTTTTTTCCATCCCAATTTATTTTAAGCCAATCACCAACATTAATTTTATAATCTGTCCTCTCCATATGCACACTTGCCAGTTACCACCTGAGACTACCCACTCCTTTAGCCAAGCAGAAACCAATTTGGTACAGGTAAATGTCCTCTCATCTCTTGAAATGGACATTTCTGGGTGACACTATGAAAAGTAGCATGGTATGCCAATATCATTCACCATTTTACTAACTTCACACTGGTTGGCTAACACCATTTGAATAGACCTCTTAACCAGTCTTTTAGCGTTCTCTGTCATACCATTACCTTGGGGATTATAAAGTGAGGTGTGAGAATGTTTGAGCCCACAATATTCAGGAAAATTGGCTATCACATTAGATGTTAACTGAGTGCCATTGTCAGTTCTGAGGACGGCAGGTATGCCCTCTTCAGTAAAAATGTCTTCCAAAACATCAGTAGTAGACTTGGTTGTTATCCTCTTCAAGAACATAACCGTCAACCATTTTGAATAAACATCTATCATAAATACCCAAGGTCAAGTGCATATCATTAGTAAAACCTGCCATGGGACCCTATGAAATCAAAACAATCGAATGCCATGGCACCCCTGGGTCCTCAATATGGCCTTGTTCTGATTTATATTTCACTCTCAACCTCTTTTCACTCTCCTTGTAAACTGAACCCCCCTGTCCACCTATGCACTAATTTAATCATCTAGGCCAGGCCACCAAAATTCACTTTTCGGCCTCTGTTTAGTCAAGGACTGGCCTAAGTGACCCTTGTGTGCTAACTTAAAAAATGTAAGTCTTAGTCCCACTGGGAATAGGAACCGATCTCCACCCACCCCGAAACGACATTATGACCACTCACTGACAACTCATCTAAAATCTTTATAAATTGTGTTGCTGAAACAGAGGTCGCATTCGCGATTGGTGCACTATTTCGAATCATTCTCAGGACCTCCTTCATTTCTCCATCAGCATTCATTTCATTCTTCCATTCCTGCCTCGTAAACTCACCCAAACCACAATCCATAGTATCCTGTATTGACGTCGCTGAACCTTCATTCTCAGCCTCAATCACCAGAGGTTCATCCACAACCACCAAAACCAAAGGTAGCCTCAAACAGCTGTACATTCTTCCATGCTGGAATAAATTCCACAACATACAAATACTCTTGCAATCTGGCTGCTAATCTGGCCAACCCTGCAGAGCCTTTACCCCCTCCCCCAGGCAACAAACGTTTAATCAGTTGTTTGTTATCCATTGTGATCCATTCATAAAATGAACAGAGAGCTCCAGAAGTACACCCTCAAAGTATTCTGCACCCCAGACCGCAGCCAAGGCTTCCTGTTCAATCACAGAATATTTTGGTCAGTGTGAGGGTGTGTGACGCAAATGCTGCTGTTCTCTCATGTTTCCCATGAATCTGGGAAAGCACTGCCCCAATGACTATAGCACTTGAATCAACAGTGAGTACTGATTTAAGCTAGAATGTCATCCTTGAAAAACACACTTCCCATCCCTTCACAAATTTTAGCCATCATCTGCTGAATAACACTGGCAGCTGATGGTAAGCCAAATGGCATGGGTGTAAAATGAAAAATACTCTCAGGTGTTATAAAAGTTATCAAAAATTTGGACTCTGGATGTAATCACAAGTCTTCAATGAAGACACTAACTAATTGACATTTGAAAGTGAGAACATATCAACAACAATGTTATGCTTCAACCAACTGAGATCAATGCAAAATCTGAAATAATAATCTGCCTTTTGTGTGATAATAAGCAGAGATACCCATGAGGAAACCTCCATGGGTTCAATGAATTCTCCTTCCAATATTTCATCAATTAGTTTATTCACCCCCCTCTCTGACCACCAGAAGTACCCTTCTCAATTTGTATTGTACTAGTATCGTATTTTCCTTCAAAATTATTTTGTGATCATAACCTTTCAGGTAACCAATTTTCCTCTCAAATACACTCCTTGCACAATTTAAAGAGTCTTGTAATTGCAGGTCCTCCACTACCATAACATGACTAGGTGCCCTAGGATTGATCATGATATTTAAATCAAGTTGGTGCATCCACCCCAATATGGGAGGGTCCTCTTTAAACATGATTACAGAGCTACTTATGTGGGTGGCACAACCAGTGCCGTAGACCCACTAGTAGCATTTGATTTACAGGCCCTTGGCACCTCTAGTGCACTGTACTAGGGACTTACTAATACATCAAATATGACAATCATGGATAAGCCACACATTTTGTAAAGGAGCACTTGCACTTTAGCACTGGTTAGCAGTGGTAAAGTGCCCAGAGTAACAAAAACAGCAAAATCAGAGTCCAGCACACATCAACAACCTGGGAAACAGAGGCAAAAAGTTAAGGGAGACCACACCAAGGATGAAAAGTCTAACAATTACAATTTGGGGGAAAGCCTGATCACACTGCTTTAGTATGTATGGCTTTGCACCAACATGTGAGGTTTTAACACTGGCCAGATCCAGATACACAACTTTTCCTTTGCATACACTACCTGGAAATGGTGCAAAGAAGTTTGGAAACTGTAAAAATGTTAACTTATCGTGCAAAATAACTTTTACTTATGATGTTGCTGCTGTTAGCACCATTCCACAACACTCTTTGATGCTTTGCACAGCAGGAGCACCAGTGCAAACCTTTAGTAAAGAGGGGCCCTAGTTTGAAGGAAGCCAGTGCTTGCTGTACTTTCAAACTTCAAACATATGTTAAGTCACATATTCTGTGAGTGTTCAAATGATCTTGTTGTTAGACTAAGGTGACTGAGAGGATTCTTTCGGTGGATTTGACATTTGTCAAATTGTCTAACCAGTTCACACTTTTAAACCATGATAATCAATCAGATTAAATCAATTTATATACATACAGGGAGTGCAGAATTATTAGGCAAGTTGTATTTTTGAGGATTAATTTTCTTATTGAACAACAACCATGTTCTCAATGAACCCAAAAAACTCATTAATATCAAAGCTGAATATTTTTGGAAGTAGTTTTTAGTTTGTTTTTAGTTTTAGCTATGTTAGGGGGATATCTGTGTGTGCAGGTGACTATTACTGTGCATAATTATTAGGCAACTTAACAAAAAACAAATATATACCCATTTCAATTATTTATTATTACCAGTGAAACCAATATAACATCTCAACATTCACAAATATACATGTCTGACATTCAAAAACAAAACAAAAACAAATCAGTGACCAATATAGCCACCTTTCTTTGCAAGGACACTCAAAAGCCTGCCATCCATGGATTCTGTCAGTGTTTTGATCTGTTCACCATCAACATTGCGTGCAGCAGCAACCACAGCCTCCCAGACACTGTTCAGAGAGGTGTACTGTTTTCCCTCCTTGTAAATCTCACATTTGATGATGGACCACAGGTTCTCAATGGGGTTCAGATCAGGTGAACAAGGAGGCCATGTCATTAGATTTCCTTCTTTTATACCCTTTCTTGCCAGCCACGCTGTGGAGTACTTGGACGCGTGTGATGGAGCATTGTCCTGCATGAAAATCATGTTTTTCTTGAAGGATGCAGACTTCTTCCTGTACCACTGCTTGAAGAAGGTGTCTACCAGGAACTGGCAGTAGGACTGGGAGTTGAGCTTGACTCCATCCTCAACCCGAAAAGGCCCCACAAGCTCATCTTTGATGATACCAGCCCAAACCAGTACTCCACCTCCACCTTGCTGGCGTCTGAGTCGGACTGGAGCTCTCTTCCCTTTACCAATCCAGCCACGGGCCCATCCATCTGGCCCATCAAGACTCACTCTCATTTCCTCAGTCCATAAAACCTTAGAAAATCAGTCTTGAGATATTTCTTGGCCCAGTCTTGACGTTTCAGCTTGTGTGTCTTGTTCAGTGGTGGTCGTCTTTCAGCCTTTCTTACCTTGGCCATGTCTCTGAGTATTGCACACCTTGTGCTTTTGGGCACTCCAGTGATGTTGCAGCTCTGAAATATGGCCAAACTGGTGGCAAGTGGCATCGTGGCAGCTGCACGCTTGACTTTTCTCAGTTCATGGGCAGTTATTTTGCGCCTTGGTTTTTCCACACGCTTCTTGCGACCCTGTTGACTATTTTGAATGAAACGCTTGATTGTTCGATGATCACGCTTCAGAAGCTTTGCAATTTTAAGAGTGCTGCATCCCTCTGCAAGATATCTCAGTATTTTTTACTTTTCTGAGCCTGTCAAGTCCTTCTTTTGACCCATTTTGCCAAAGGAAAGGAAGTTGCCTAATAATTATGCACACCTGATATAGGGTGGTGATGTCATTAGACCACACCCCTTCTCATTACAGAGATGCACATCACCTAATATGCTTAATTGGTAGTAGGCTTTCGAGCCTATACAGCTTGGAGTAAGACAACATGCATAAAGAGGATGATGTGGTCAAAATACTCATTTGCCTAATAATTCTGCACTCCCTGTATATACATATCTATTTTCAGATCTTGGAATAGTAGCTAGTTGCCTAATGCCCACATTACTTACCCGTAACCCTCATTGCTCCAAGTCATAATCTTCCATATCACAGTCCTCACATATGAGGTTCTACCTTCCTCGGACAGGAACTAGCAAGTACCCAATAAAGATAAAATCTTTTACACCATAACTCCTTCCGCTTCAAGTACTTCCTACTTAAGGCCCTTTCAGCTGAATCACTTCCCCTATTTACCAAAATCAAGCCAAAGCACAATAAGCATGGGCTCCCTCTCCCAAAGGGGGGTGGGGAGTGCTTAAGGACTGTGACAAGGAATAGCATAACTTGGAGTAATGAAGATTACCAATAAGCAATTGGGAATTGCTGCTTGGTGTTGTTCCTCATCTCAGTCCTTACATATGAGTACTCAGCAAGCACTCAGGCCCATATTTATACTTTTTTAGCGCCGAGTTTGCGCCGCTTTTTTACGCAAAACGGCGCAAACTTGCAAAATACAATTGTATTTTGTAAGTTTGCGCTGTTTTTGCGTCAAAAAGCGGCGCAAACGCGGCGCTAAGAAAGTATAAATATGGGCCTGAGTGTGGTGCAGTGCCCAGAACACAAGAGACAGAAATAAAAATAACTACAGTGCATAGGAGTTTCATGACATTTTAATGTAGGACAATGACTCATAAAAGTATAACAAACAAATACACTCACCAGCATAAAGTGATTGAGTATGAAACATGTTTTTAAACAGAAAAAAGGGACTACACTGAGGATATGGGAAAAATAATAATAAGAAGCTACCCAAATCCCGCAGTGAGTAGCAAAGGTATGAAGAGAAGCTCAGGTAACTGTTTTACACATTTCTCAAAAAGGGGACTCCTTTACCTGGCCCAAAAAGCTACAATCTCACTTGCAAATCTGGAATTGAAAAGGAAAAGAGGAACAAAAGTGGACTTATAGGTCATGGAAATTGCAAAGTGCATTCAGCTCCCAATGACGCAAACACAAAGATTACTAAATAAGTGGCCCAAACTAATACATGATTAGCCTTTTAGAAGAATTCAGTCTTAAATAGATACATTCTAACTGTTCTATAAAGAATTGAAACCTAACTTAACCAAGACAGCACCATCAACAGAAAAGTTAGGAAGTAGCAACTTCTGTACCAAATGCACTTTAGATTACAATTTAGGATTGAAAAATGGAGAAAGACGAAGAATGAAATCCTTAGGTAGGACCCTCAACAGTGACATGCATAGGTTCCCACCCACTGAAGCATCTGGTTGAAGTGTTAGACAGAAGGGGACTCATTCACACTAACAGATTTTAAAGGCTCAAAAGATGCAGAGGAAAGTGCCCTTAGCAGAGGGGCAGGGTAGAAGAGAGAAACACTGGGGCATATTTATACTCCGTTTGCGCCGGAATTGCGTCGTTTTTTTTTACGCAATTCCGACGCAAAACGAACTCCATATTTATACTTTGGCGTTAGACGCGTCTAGCGCCAAAGTCCATGGAGTTTGCGTCATTTTTTAGCGTGGACACCTACTTTGCGTTAATGAGATGCAAGGTAGGCGTTCACGTCTAAAAAAATCAACTCCGAGGCATGTGCGTCGTATTTATACTCCCGGGCAAAATTCACGCCCGGGAGTGGGCGGGTCAAAAAAAATGACGTACGGCCGCTTTTGCGCCGTTTTTTAGCGCCTGCAAAAGGCAGGCGTTAAGGGACCTGTGGGCTCTGAAGGAGCCCTGAGGTGCCCTCCCATGACCCCAGGGACACCCCCTGTCACCCTTGCCCACCCCAGGAGGACACCCAAGGCTGGAGGAACCCATCCCAGGGACATTAAGGTAAGTTCAGGTAAGTGTTTTTTTTTATTTTTTATTGTGGCATAGGGGGGCCTGATTTGTGCCCCCCTACATGCCACTATGCCCAATGACCATGCCCAGGGGACAGAAGTCCCCTGGGCATGGCCATTGGGCAAGGGGGCATGACTCCTGTCTTTGCTAAGACAGGAGTCATTTCTATGGGGGTTGGGAGTCGAAAAAAATGGCGCAAATCGGGTTGAGGCGAAAAAATTGTCTCAACCTGACTTGCCCCATTTCTTGACGCCCAAGCCCCATATCCCCCTACGCCGGCGCTGCCTGGTGTACGTCGTTTTTTTCCACGCACACCAGGCAGCGCCGGCGGCTAACGCCGGCTAACGTCATTGATTAAATACGGTGCCCGCATGGCGCTTCAGAATGGCGTTAGCCGGCGCTAATTTTTTTGACGCAAAACTGCGTTAGCGCAGTTTTGCGTCAAAAAGTATAAATATGGCCCACTGTGTCTATCCTCAGACTGTCCAATTCAAAGCTATGGGCACTACAGCAGGAAAAAACATTTTCCAATTCCAGTCTATCCCAGCGATCCATAAACATTCTCATTGCAGGCAGTTGAAAGCATAAAATGAAAACCGCTAAGGCCTGACCCCTTACTGGATCATAACACCAAGGGTAGTAGGAACTGCGTACAAAATTTATAACTTATTTTTGCGGTGTAGATACAGGAATCCGTGTCTACCGGGGGTTTGATGAATGTGTAGCATTAGAGGGATTTAACATCTTCTCATCTTCTGCTTGATAAGCTCACACAGCTGATGGCTAAACTATTTATGACCCAACAAAAGCAGCCTTAACTTAAAACCCCTAATGATAAAAGATAAATGTATAAATAACACATATAAAATATACCACTTTTTTCTAGGTCATTTTCAACACTGTTTTATGTCCAAGTCTGTTATATGATTGTAGCATAATTGTAGTTTTATTTTATTTCTATTAAATGAATTAAATTGATAACCCTAAATCAATGATTTATAGGTGAATAATTTGGCACTAGCTACACTCTCCATAATGACCTGGAGTAAAATCTTCCCAATGATGTCAAACAAGGCAAGTGCAATATAAAACAGCACTGTTATTTTAATGTTCAAAACAGAAAGTAAACAAAATGGAAACAACAAAATGAAAAAAGAAGCACATTCTGGAACACTCTCTGGAATAAACAAGATCAACTCCAGAAATAAAAGAAAAAGTGTATGTGTAAAATGTGAAATGCAACAATGTATTTCATTTAATTACTAAATGTAATTAATTAATACTAACATACTATAATGTATACTTTCAATAGTATTAATATGCACAGATAGCAATGTGTCAGGTACAGCAGTGCAAGATTTCACATATAGTAAATGAAAGAACCTCGTGGAAATGTACTAAATGTGATTCCAATGGCTGCTCTGAGAGGGCACCCACTGTTAATGCCAGAATAGAACAAATTTGGCAGCATACTCAAATAACTCAAAACATAACCAATTTGCAAGTCTAAACAGTAGTACAAGACCTAAGGAACACAGGCACACATTTGTACCCCCCAACAGGAACAATATTGAAAGATGTAATCCAAAATGTTCCTGAAGAAGCAATGAGAGACTTAATACCACATTCTAATCTAAAAATATTCATAATTACAATGAGAAAAACAGCAACCACAAGAACCTCTAAAGAAATAGAAATTTCTAACTATTTGAAAGTTAATCATTCAAACCAAAACTTCATACTCTATGACAAAGAAAACAATGATAAGGGTCTCAGGTACCTACCCAAGTTGCATATCCTCTAGTGGAATGTATATAATACTGCATCTCTAAGGAAGCAAAAACAACAATGGAATATAAGGGTGGCACATATCCTAAGTACTGTGGGGCATATTTATGAGGGGGTTTGCTTCATATTTGCATCACACAATGTGAAACATGAGTGATGCAAACCCCAAATGCGATTTATGAAGCCATGCAAGGCCACTTTGCATGACCCTTAGTGGCTTCATAAATCTGGAGTAAAGCAATGCAGCACAAATTGCTGCATTGCCTTACTCTGCACTAGAAAGGCATTCCATGGGTGAAGAATTGGTAACCCGGGGAATGCGGCCGAATCCTACACCTTCTCTGAGCAAAACATATCCTATTCATGATTGTCATATAAGTGCAAATAAAAAGTACATACATAGGCACCCACAAAACAAACAATGCTGACATACAAACACAATAAAAACTTAATCTATCTCCTAATCCAAAACAACAAAAACATTAGTCCTTCACTAACCGACACATCACAACCTAATAAACCACTGACTGACTAGTGTAAGTCAAGAAATAGTGAAAAGGTGTCATTACCTGAATCAGAGATCCACACCCAGAAACTGTGACGAAGCTTTAAGAAGAAATAAAAAGACTACACAATATAGTCTTCGGTAAAAGAGGAAAATAATAGTGGCAAAAATTATGTAGAGAGACTGTGTTTACATTAGTGTAAATTGAGGAAAAAACTAATAATGTCAAAAATAAAGTATTACAAAGAAGAACAATGTCTAACCCATTTTAATTAGTATTTGAAAAATAATAAAACTGTAAATATAAATATATTAAGAAGTACTGCCAGATAATTTGAAACTCTTACATACAGGACTTGAGATATAAAATAGACTTCATTTTGCAAAATATACTATATGCAAATGACATTTTTTTTTAAAGCACGCTCTATTAGAAATGTAGGCAGATTGTTATATTACAGTGCATGAAAAATAATACACATTTTGTTAAACATATATTAAGTGCAAAAATACAAATCTTTAATCATTAAATGTATAACAACACATAATAATAAAAGACAAAATGACTGTCTCTCTTGCCTAAAAATTGTAAAATTGATTATTAACATGGAGCATGAACATTTATAATAATGTAATTCAATAAAATGGATATATAACATTTTGCAAGGGTTTAAACGAACTATTCCCACTCCAATCAAATCACCTCTAGGAAACTTGTTGGACAATAGAGGGAGCAGATGTACTATTCTTCCACAACCTTAACAACATTGGGAAAAGTGTAACATTGAGGAAACTCTTGTACTCTAGAAGTGTCAAATTTACTATTCAGACTCACATCTAAGCAATATTGGGAAAAGTTAGGAACTCTGGAGGGGTCAGTTTTACTAATCCAACTTTAAACTAAACAACATTGTGAAAAGTGTTGGACTTTGAAAGAGTCTGTTATATTACTCCCACTCCAACCTAAGCAACATTGGGCAAAGTATTACATTTTTAAAGGATCATACTAAAGGGCTGATTGAATATTTTTTCACTCAGTGCAACAGTGCAGCAGAATTTGCTGAACGGCATTGTGGGAAAGAGACAGGTTATTACAGCATCATATCTACTAAGTTATAGAGCAATTTCTTTCTCCCCCTGCTCTGATACACTTTTGTCTGCCTTGCAGCAATGCACACAACCTTGCACCATAGTTCAAGAGTGTGTTTATAATGTTAAGTATAGATTTTGTACTGGAAGGTTACACTTCCAGAACAAAATACTGCCCTAAGATGTAGTTTAACACATTTACCACTTTGTATGTGCGCTGTACAGTCCAGCACACATGTAACGTTGGGAAGGTTTTGAGAAAAGAATACTTTTTTTCAAATCTTATGCCTGCATTGAGGAGGAGTTAAATTTTGGTCCTGTCTAAATTTTTCAGTAAATAGGGCTGTGCGTCAAAATCCAGAAGAGCTTCCATGGGAACGTCCATATAACACGCCTGGACTGCCGTCGTGGTGTAATTAGCACAAAATCTTCTTTGCATTACTTAAGGGTTACTTTCCACTGTACATCAGTATTTGTGCTGGAAAGTAAATTCTGAAACACTTTGGGGGTCATTACGAGTTTGGCAGTCTGAGGACTGTCGTGCTGGCGGCAGCGGTCGTACCGCCAACGGGCCTGCGGTGAATACCGCCAAATTCTGACCATGGCGGTCTTCTCAACAGAGCATAGCCAAACCACCGCCAGTACCGTAGGCACTTTCAGGCCAGTGAGAACCAAGTTGCTGCCGGACAAATTAAGAGGCTGCACACCGCAATAGTTTCTGCTGCGGTCACACCACCACAAAAACCCTGGCAGAAATCAACCCTATAAAAGGAAACACTCACCTTCTGGAACACATACATGACTGGAGCAGCCATGGAACCTGAACTGGAAGTCCTCCAACTGCTCCTGCTTGCACAACAACTCCAGAACCAGTGACAGCGATGAAGACAACAACCGTGAGTACACACACCTACCTGAAACTGTAGGGAAAACCCACACTACACATGAACACACAACATACACATCTGGGATGGCTTATGACGGCGACACACTCACACATGCAACCACACACCCGTATGCACATACACACTCAACAGACACACAAATACTTCACACATGCACACCCGTACTACACACACCATGGCCAACACACACATGCCATACACACACCAACCCGCAGACACAACACCAGCACTGTCTAACACAACCATCAACAACAGCACCGATACACACAACAACACAAACACAACTACACAGACACTTCGCTAAGCAATGTCATAGCGCACCTCCACATGACAACACATACAAACAACATGTAACAACACGAGACAACCAAGAAACACAGTCACAGTGCCATACAATGAAGCATACATCACAACACGTTAACACCACACACAACGCATATGACATAGTCCCACACACGGATGCACACACAACCACCACACAAGTGCCCAGAACACCACCATTACAGAGCTCTACACAAGCTATACAGAACTTAGCTACATACATACATGTCACAAACACAATCAAATCGCACACACATTATACAGCAATGACAGAGGGACAAATGACAGGTCCGCACCCACACATGCATCCCAGGCACAATAGCTGGCACAACCAACACCCACACGTCACACACGCACAAACCAAAGCCCACATACACCAAACTGCCATGTAGAAAGAAAGGCAGGTCAAGTATGTCAACATCGATTCCAACAACATGTTGGTCCAGATTTATAAAAATATCAGAACATATAAAAATAAAACTATGCACAGTTAAAAGGCCAATGGCCAGTCCAAGGTGCCAAAGGCACAAATGGCACCTTACAGTTCCCTAACTTAACTCCTGACTGCAAAATGACCTCCATGTGGTAGGGGCATCATGACGGCAGGCAGGCACCTCAGGGATGAGGGTAGGGGTGGAGGGGGGGGTTTGGGCCTGAGTTTGAGAGGGGGGTCCTTGGGCTTGGGTTTCGGAGGGGGGGGGCATGGGCCTGGGCTTGGGAGGGGTAGACGTCTTGGCGGGGGAGGGGCATGGGCGCTAGCAATCGGGGCAGGGGAGGACTTAGAGGTGAAAGGGCTGGACTTGGGAAGGGAGGAAGAACGATTGGGAGTATCACGGGGTGGAAGAGGAGGAGAGAACAAGGAAAACTCTGCAAGGAAACGTTTTTTTGACACACGGGGCATGACAAAAGAGTTTGGGAGTGGAGGGAGAGGAAGTGGTTGCAAGATGTATCGGTTTGGATGTCTTGGGTGGAAGTGCATGTGTGGAATGCTTGTGGGAGCTGGGTGTCTGTTGGGTGGGTGAGTGTGGGCTTTTAGGTGTCTTGGGAGAAGTGAGGAGGAGGTGCACGGAGATGCCATGCTGGATGGGTGACTGTCTGTTGGGGTGGTGTCTGCAAGTAGGGTAGATATGCTGCATGTGAGGATGTCAGTGTTTGTCGTGGGTGCAGATGTGGTGACTGCGGTGGCTGTCTGTGGGTCTGATATTGCAGTGACTGTCGGTAAGACAGGCATTGTAGCTGGATCGATGAATGATGGTGTGGTGGCTGCAGCTGTGTCAGGTGTAGCGTCTGAGAAGGAGAGGGTGGTGGGGGAGTATGAGGAGCTAGTGGATGTTGGTGTGTCTGCAGGTGGGTTTTGTTTGTGTGCATGCCCGTGGTGGGTCTTGTGGTGCTTGTCAGTGGTACCCTTCTCTTTTGAGGTGAATGCATGCCTGTGTGTATGTGTGCTTTGGATGGGTTTAGGGATGGGGTTTGGGATTGGAAAGAGTTAGGTGGATGGGGGACGGTAGATAAAGGGACACTGGCTGTCATCAGTGGTGAGGCCAGAGCCTGAAAGAATCTCTGGAGGCCACCCAGAGCACTGTGAATGCCCTCCAGGAATGCATTGCTCTGTTGGACTTGAGCTGCCAGTCCCTGGATGGCATTTACAATGGTGGACTGACCCACAGAGATGGACCTCAGGAGGTCAATGGCCTCCTCACTGAGGGCAGAAGGGCTGACTGGAGCAGGGGCAGAGGTGCCTGCGGTGAAGGAGACACCCACCCTCCTGGGTGAGTGGGCATGAGAAACTGGGTGGGGAGTTACAGGGAGGGTGGTGCTAGTTAGGGGGCTGGTGGACAAAGATGGTGCTGGGTGGTCCCAGATTGGACTGACCGGGCCAGGGAGTGTCCACTGGAGGAGGATTCTGAAGAAGAAGTAGTAGATCCTGTCTCCCCCATGTTACTCTCCTCACCCTCCATCCCACTGGGTCCCTCGCTCTCGCTGGCACCAGCTTCCTGGGTCCCGTGGGCTGTTGCTTCCCCACTCGCCTGTGCCCCTTCTCCTTTGCCTGATGATGCTGATGCACACAAACTGAGAGGGAGGGAGGGAGAGAGAGACACACACATAAATGGATTAACATATTGCTCTCACACGCGCTGTTTGACACACATCTGTGACAATACTTATCCTGGCTAGGCCCTCGCAGGTGCTAATTTACATTACCAACATCATGTTATAACATGTCCATACTACCCAGCCCTGTATTGCAACACTCACACCTACAGCCACATCTATGTAGGACAGCACAACTAGATTCATCATCATGATTACCATCAATGCCATTACGGCTGGCACAGCATGCCCTGGATGTAAAAAGTATCTGCCAGAATACACATCATACCTCTCCATGCCCCTATCACCCATTGGATGTCCAGAAGACTGAACAAAACACTTCTGTCCACTAAAGTAACAACATATGATCAGACCATGCCCTCTGTAGCATATCCATAAGTTTGAAGCCAACTCCACTCACAGACCACACAGCACCTGCCTGTCACATTACATGCCAGACCAAACACTCTGTAAAGTGATGCCAATATGGGATTCAACACTGAATTGGCCATGACAAGTCACACACCCAAACAGTTGACATCTGATGTGTATAATAAGAGTCTGTGGTATAGCCATTTGAATAGTCTGACCCAATCATAGAGCCAGATCAGCAGACACCCAACACATATATGTCACAACAGGTCGTACTGTTAAGTGCATCTTCAAAGTCCCATATATCACATGTGACACATCCATACTCAATCACTGAGTGCAGTGTCACACCAGATGTACTCCGGGAACACACTTATAACATTATGGTCCACTTGCAATGCAACCACACATGCAGTCACGCCTATCAGACTGTGTAACATGACAACTCCATCCTCAAACACCATTCCAGAAATGACACTACCTGTCACAGAGGCCAGACAACACACATCTCAGACGGTAAATGTCATGATGCATTTGGCACGCATGGACCAACACCACTGCCTGAATACCACTTACACATCCCACTACTGCATGAGCCAGCCAGGGAAAAATAAATGCGATATCAGATTCACATCTAATTGCTGTGTGACATGCAATAGGACAACCTCTCCTAAACTCCCACTTCAGCTTGCCCAAGGCAAGAAGAAAAGTCCCTGCCCATCAGATGTGCTCCCAACTTACCATTAGGACATGATGTAGGCAGTAACTCTGCAATGTAGCATATCAATTGCTAGGCCATTCTCATACATCCCAAATACATACCATGGTGATATATGCAAGACCTGTCAAGGCACTTACCACCTCTAGTACAATTCCATTGGTTTAACGGTTCATCCCCGCTAGTATTGCACCTAGGAATGCAAATGTCTGCAACCAGACCTCATCAATCGTACATGTATCTGTATCCCGGTTTGCCTAACTTCACATACCCTGCAGTCAGCAGATCACCTAAATTTGACAATATACCTATCAAATCAATGATCCAGTCCCAAGAAGGGCATATCTGTAGTGGAACTGTAATGGCAGCCCCACAGTCAGTCAGTAACAAAGCCTGTACATGATGTGATAAAACTAGAGTTCCAGAATAGCATTTACAAGTAACCTACACAGATGGGAGTGGACTGACACCTCAGAGCCAAAAATACAGATGGATGGAAATTGTCATACTCTGTGCTTAGGGTGATACTAATACTCACATCCATTGCATAGGCGGCATGGTCTCACACATGTGGTCAAATCATTTGACCATCTCCACATTCCAGGCATGGAGAGGTGTAGTAATGGGAGATGTACATCCACTGATAGTAAAGCACGCCAACACATCTACTATCCATACTCAGCCAGGGTGCATGATACCAAATTCCAATTTACGATGCACAAGATGTCATCACAACTATGTTACTTTGCCTAAACTGAGGCATATTATTCCTATTAAGGTGAGCCAAGTGCCAGGATTCAGCCAGTATTCACCCCCTTGTGGCTGCTGTGCTGCCCTCAAACGTCCATCCACCTCAGGGAAGGCCACAACCAAAATGCGGCTCATTGGGGGGTGAGGGTTCAACGGGCACCCCTCCCTCATTGGAAGGATAATCCCAGCAGGTCCTCTGTGGTCTTCCGGGCCTAGCATCTCAGGTCCTCCCACTGCTTTCTGCAATGGGTGCTCCATCGGCTGTGGACCCCCAGAGTCTGCACTTGCTTGGTTCCTTTCTTCGGATGGACGTATACCCATCATGCATGGATGACACTGACAGAAAGAGAAAATCAGGTAAACATGCCCCATACCAACAGCAGTGTACAATACACATCTGACTCAACAAGTGCCCATACATGCCCTTCCTCTTGGCTCACACATCTCAACTCCATGCCCCATGCATGCATGTACTCCCTCCCCAGCACACTTACCCCTTACACCATCAAACACACCCCTATCACACATGACTATAGCATTGGGCTCACCTGTTCCTCTGGTGCCCCAGACAGCTGTCCAACAGGGGCAGCACCCCATCCACAAGCTTCACCAGCTCTTTGTAGGTGAAGTCTGGGGCCCTATCACCTGCAGGCCATGGCATGATGGCTCTCAGAGATAGGACACAGCAGCTCAGCTCATGGAGGTCTTGCATGCAAGAGTGTCAGGAGTCAAGTGAGCAAGGCAGCAGAAAATGGCAGTCACGGCCACGACTAGGACCGTCACAGCCGGCGGTGATCGCCATTGGCCCCAAACCCCCATAGGCAGCAATGTTATCTAATGAGAAGTTGCATGGTGGTTGCGGCTGCCTACCCCCATGATGACATATGCCGGTGGACTTAGGTCTCTTCCAACTGTCCTGTGTGGCAGGCTAGGCAGCATTTTGTGCACATATCACGCCCTGCAGCCCCTAAATAAGTGTGTCATACATATGTGTTAACTGAGGAGTAGACCTATATCGTGCCATCATAGTTTAACCAATACATGTGACATGCATGTCACTGTGATGCTGCAGCTTGCCCATAATGGTGTGTGAGAGCAGTGTGACGCATGTCTACAGTGTTAGGTGCCTGCGATGATAACATGTTCTGCTTACATGTGTGAAATATTAATCACTTAGTACATGTTCTACACTCTCTCCTAGATACCCTGCTATGAGGAGATTGAGGCATGCACCAGTGTACCGACTTGACCTTGCAACCATGAAGGACAGGCATATCATCCAGACCTATCGTCTGGATCATCACCCCATCATAGATCTATGTACCCAGTTGGAGTCTGATTTGTTGCCTGCCATACGCAATCCCTATGCCATTCCTCCCACAGTACAAGTCCTGTCAGTGCTACACTTTCTTGCCACTGGGTAATTTCAGAATACAGTGTGCTTGACGGCAGGGATGCCACATCCCATGTTCAGTCTTGCGTTGAAGGATGTACTGTGTGCTTTCTTTAAACACCTTGACAGCTACATCAGTTCCCCCAATGTGGAGTTTTGGCCTATGTGAAACCAGACTTCTATGATACGGGAGACATCCCTCATGTAATAGGGGCCATTGATGCCACCAATATAGTCTAGGTCCCTCCCTGTGCCAAGGAATAGGTGTACAGGAACAGGAAGAACTACCACTCGATCAATGTTCAGGTAGTGTGTCTGGCCGACCAGTACATCACAAACATGACAGCCAAGTTTCCAGGATCTGTGCATGACTCCAACATTCTGAGGAACAGCAATGTCTCACAAATGATGGCATGACTACACACAGAGCGGGCTTGGCTCATTAGTATGTATACATTCGGGTGTGTATCTCTGTTGTGGCACCTGTCACCACAATCTTCCCTGTGGCTGTACCTGTATTGTAACCGGTCCTACCTTTATGCACACAAGTGACGCTGGCTATCCTAACCATCCCTGGCTGTTGACACCAGTAAGGTACCCTGCCATGGAAGGGGAACTCCATTTCAATGAGGCCCACTGCAGGACGAGACGTGTAATCGAAAGGGCATTTGGCCTTCTGAAAGCCAGGTTCAGGTGCCTTGACATCTCTGGAGATGCTATTCTCTACACTCCTCAAGGTATGCCAGATCATAGTTTCCTGCTGCATTCTCCACAATCTCACCCTGAGACTTCAGATACCATTGCTAGCTGATGATGACGTGGCAGCTGGACTAGTGGTTGGTGATGCAGACATGGAAAGTGATGAGGAGGCAGATGAGGATGGTGCAGCTGACTCTAGTGCTGAGCTCATAAATCAGTACTTCCAGTGACATACAGGTATGCTGACTGTGTATTAGCAATTGATGTGTATCCACATTGATTGGTGACAATGGTCCTCCTGACTAGTTATATCAGTAGTGTTGTAATGTGTTCCTGTCCCTATGTGTGTGTTGGGGGAGGTGAGTGCTTGAATGTAAGGTGTAGAGTTTATAAGTATCTTATCTCACATCTGTACTCACTGCAGGTAGCTAGATTCACATCCACTACGGACAGACCTGTGTTGAGCTATGTGACCTGCATTCTCCTGTCCTCATTTCATTTCACCCACTGACTGTGTCATGTAAAGCAATGGTTCTGCTACCTGTGCATTAGAGGCTTTCATGCTCATTATCCATTGGTGACTGTATGCAGAACAGTGTTTAGCACTTGACAGATGGTAGTTAAGGTGAATTGTCATGTATTTCCTGTGACTGGTGTGGTTCTAAAAATTCTGGACCCATGTAATTTACTTTGCCACAGCAGTACGATTTTAGTATCAAAAGACCGATAATGACTAGTACACTAAGCATGAGCGTTTTCGCTCAATTCCAGCAGTGTTTTCACCTCGAAATCGCCATTTTCGTCCTGCACTCGTGGCTCCCATTTTATACACTGCAGCCATTTTTAAAAGTTGCCCTCACATAGGCTTATAATACAGTCAGATTTGATTCCAAGGACACGTACACCTTGATTGACTTTTCTCTGACCTGGGCAAGCTGGAACCATTGCCTCAGGCCAAACCTGTTTGGTCAGTCCCTCTCCCAGTGGCCGAATCAGATAGCATCAAGGCACACCATGCCATAAAACCCTTATTATCGCTCACACACCCTGCCTAATCTTGCTCACACCTGCACCTGCTCTTTTCTTCTTCTTACTTTACGAGGGGGAGGTGCCCGTTTTTATTGGGGGTCCACACTTATCTGATGTAAAATACTAGGCCTTTCCGGGTAATTTATTATGGGTTGGATGACATGAAATATGAGGTTTCATCATGACACTGTTTTTTCCTTTGTAGTGAAAACATGTGAATGACCAACCAAAATGTCAAGAATGTTTGCCTGAAGCTTAAAAAACTGTATATAAGGAAACCTGACTTTGCATTGAAACACAGTCTCCTGAGAACATACAAACCGTGCTGTTGTACTTCTAGGACGCTTGTCACTTGGTTGCAGCCAATAAATTCGATCTTTGACTTCACCTAGAAGACTCTGAGTTCCTGTGGTCTGAATCAGGAAAGTACCCGAGGTCTTTGGGTGTACCCTGGCACCGCTGGGTTACCGGATCAGTACCGGTTCTGAAAAACCCAGTACCTCACTAGGGATGCAGAAATGTCACCTGTTTTTCTCTGCTTTGGTGGCAATCGACACTGGGCAGGACAACTATGGACTGCATACATGCTTTGTGTGGCATCATGCCTTCTATCCTGATGTAACTCTTTGTCATGGTCTCTTTTGCAGGTTGGATGAGTGAATTTATTGTAGTGTGTGGCTGGACTAGTGACTACCTTACATCTGCCCTGGGACTTATTTGTTGTACTATGTCTCCTGCAGAGGATGCCTCTCTGTGCTTTCCATATTCACTGCCTGATGATTTAGGGATGCATACCCACATCACTTTTGGCTGTCAAAACTATTGTACATGTTCAAGTAAAGATACATATGCTGTTGCTGTGATCAATATTGGTTACTGGGCATACAGGGGTAATGTGAACTAACAATCAATGGTGCATACAGTGACATACAGGTGATGAGTGGGGTCATGGTTGTTGTAATCATCAGAGTAGGTGGCACAGCTGTAGGTAGCACAGGTCCAGTGTCCAAGGGCCATGGGAAAAAGGAGTAATGTAATTGAACTGTCAAAAGGGTGTCTCAGTGGGACACAAGGGTCTACAATCAGGAGAGGTTCACCTCCTGGAAGTTGGTTTGGTGTTGGCATCTGCTCCAGCCAGATGTCTGGATGGATGTCCACAGACGGTGGTTGCCAGAGGCCTGTGGTTCCCTGGTCTGGGCCTCCATCCACTAGTTGCAGCAGATGTTGAAGGCTCAGATCTGATGTGGCTAGTGGAAGGGGCCTGCTGGTGGTTGGTGTAAGCATGCAGGGTGGTGTTGAGGCCCCTTCCCACCCCTGCAGTGGGGGCAATGGTGACATGGTGGGCCTTACACTGCTACATCACCTCATGGTGGTATGCCCTCTGCAGCCTTTGGTCTTCCACCAACATGGTAATTATGTGGCCCATTCTGTCGTGGGGTTGTTGGTATGCTCCCAGGACTTGGGAGATGGTTTGCTGGTCAGTTGACTCCCTTGGGTGCCCCGTCCTCTGGGCCACAAGTTCCCTCCCACGTTCCCTGCTCGCATGTGCCCCGTGCCCCTGGCACAGTGTGCCTACTTCCAGTGTCAGCAGGACCTTCATTGTCTTGGGTGTGAGGGGCCTACTCAGGCCCCTGTACTGTGGGGCACACTATTGATTGAACAATGCTTGGGACACAGGTTTGGGGACAAATGGTTGGCTGTGCTGTTGATGTCACAGGGTGGAGGGGGCTGATGTGGGTGGGTTATGGCAGGGAGTGGTGGACTGACTAGCTGTCCCAGATGGGCCAGGTAAGTCGGCAATGTCCAGACGTCCAAAGGTGTTGCCCTCACTGGGGCCTTCATCCTTAGGAGGGCTGTCTGTCTTTGGCATCCTCTACATGGTGGCAGTGGCAGGGGCACCTGTGGATGGAGGGTGAGAGAGTTATATGGTAGACGTGTAATTGGTTATCTCTTTGTTTGATGCATACAGTGGCTTGACATGATTCCCAGCAATTGCAATGACAGATGCAGCATTGCTAATCTTGTTTGTGGATAGCGGATTGTGACGTGTACCATGCTCTATTGAGGATTGGTGTCAATCAGGCTAGGTAATTGTTGGTGGGTGGGTAGGTTCAGGTCAAGTGTGAAGGTTTACATGACAAGTGTCATGCTAGATGAGAGTGGGGATGGCTGTACATTGCAGCACGGTGTCCAAGTGGGAGGAGGGTATGTGTGTATACATAGTAACTTGTCTTGTCTGTGCATTTGGTGCATGGGGTTTACCTTCTAACGTTCTAGCCCATGCTCAGTCCATTTCAGGGTTGTATCTGGATAAGTGGCATTAGGTTTCGTGGCAGTGCTGTGGCTATGTTTGCCCTTATTTGATATTGGGTATGTAATGGTCCTCAGTTGCAGCATCCAGTTGGTGTTGTTAGTGCAATAGTTACACATGGAAGAGATGTGCTGTGGAGTGGACATAGCAGGTTTTGTTGTAGCTGGGCTAGTGTATTGTGGGAGTTGTAGTGATAGTTATTGGCACTGTTAACCATGCACGTGCCAAGGACTGTGTGAACATTGAGGCTGGGTGGTAGTGTGGCATACATGAGAGTGAATTGGGGAGTGTTTGGGTGGTGTGGGTGCATGCTGGACAGGATGAATGTGTGTCTGGGAAGTGGTCGTTACTTACCAGACTCCAGTCCTCTGGGTATTCCGGTCAGGCCCTCTGGGTACAGGATGTCTAAGATCTTCTGCTCCCAGGATGTGAACTCTGGGGGAGGACGTGGGGTCCACCGCCAGTCTTCTGCACAGCAATCTGGTGTTGTGATGTCATGGAAGGCACCTTCCCCCTAAGGTCGTTCCACCTCTTCCTGATGTCCTCCCTTGTGTGTCGATGGTTGCCTACTGAGTTGACCCTGTAGACAATTCTCTGCAATACCTCCATTTTCCTGGTAATGGAGGTTTGCTGGTCCTGTGCTCCAAACAGTGGGACCGTAGCCTGACAATTTCATTGACCATGACCCTCAACTCATCGTCTGTGATGCGTGGGTGCTTTTAGCAGGACATGGTGGTGGCTGTGTTGTGGGTGGGGGTTGTATGTGCAATGGGGCAGAGTAGGGTGCTTGATGAGTTAGAGGTGTTTAGTTGTATGCGATGGTGGGTTGTGTGTATTCGTTATGTGTGTATTGTGTTGTTCGTGCATTTGTATGGTGTGTGGTGAGTGAGATGTGTGTGTGTGCCTAAAGCGTAAAAGTGGTGTGTATGAATTTTAGCCTGCTCTAGGTGTATGGGATTATTATATGTATTTGCTAGTGATTTTCATGTCAATGTATGCATGACTGCAGATAAACAGCTGTTCACTCTTCCTTTAGAAATAATAGGTCTTTGAAATCCAAAACAACACCTTGTATAAAATGTTCCATTACATCTATATTATCGACAACAATAATTGCCACATCTATGTGTTTGAAAGCATAACACGTATTGTGTTTTGCCTTTATCTTCACTGTCTTTTTGGGATGGTGCATGTCACATAATGTTCTATGAAAGACAGAACAGAGTCATCACTGCCAGCCTCAAATTTCGGTGTATTGTTTATCCATAACAGCATGAGAGTATGAGGAGCACCTCTTGACTGGTACTCTTTACGCGAAACAAAATCTGTAATTTCTGTAACTTCACCAAGAGGAGGACTTGTTTTATTGCAGATGAAACCCAGCATGGCTTGAAAACTGTGACTAAAATACCTTAAAACACTAGCCGGATCCAAAGAGCAAAATTCTCCTGCTATCTTCAAATTTATGTCCTTAATGTTAGAGTTTGCTTCTCTTATAAACTCAAGTAAATCATCCCATGTGAACGCTGTGCAACTAAGTGTCATAAACCAAGTAGGTGCACCTAAAATTTGCAGCATACATTTAAGTTCTCCATGATGACGATACCAATACTCGTTGGTACCAATCAAATTAATCAAGTTGTATTCCAGCTTTTCGTCCTTACCTTGAACTTTCCCAACAAATTTCATAGCAGAGAGATTATACAGACTAACTCCTGTTTTAAGAATGTGGTTAACTTCATAAGATAGTCCTGACAAGTCACTCTCAAATATGAAATGGAATATATAGGGAATACACTGGCAAAATCTAAGGTCGTCTGAATATAGGGCCAGATGTATGAAAAGTTATTGCACTCGCAAACGGTGCGATTCGTAAAAATCGGCCTTTTGCAAGTGCAAAAACGTGGTCTGCGATGCACGAAAGGCATTTGCAGACCAAAAATAAGAAATCGAAATTTTTGCGATTTTTTGCGTTGCAAGCTGGTTTTGCGAGTCGCATTTTGTGATTCCGTATTTCCAGAGGTAAAATGCGGGGCGCAAAATGAGAGTCGCAAAATCCAAGTCGCAAATAGATGCATCAAAAAATCGCAAATTGTGATTTTTCGCAGAATGGCATTTTGCACATGCAAACTACCACTACGTGAAACCAGGTGGTAACCAGGTGCAACCTATATAAAGAGGCCCAGAATGCCTCAGACACTTTTCCACAATGGCTGCACTCTACGTCATGGCGAGGAGGATGAGGCTCTTGGCAGGTTTGAGGAGAGGGAGGAGGAGACAGGAGCGCATTTTCAGAGTGCACATTGCACTTTTTGGCCTGACAGAGGAGGAAATATATGAGAGGTATAGGTTGAACTCAGCCATGATACTTGACCTGATAGCTGAGCTACAACCCATACTGCAGTGCAGAACACTAAGGACTCACAGCATACCCACCCATGTGCAGGTATTATGCTCCCTACACCTACTCGCCTCAGGGAGCTATCAAGGGGTCATAGCAGCAGCTGGAGGGGTATCACAGAGTACCCTCTCCAGATTTTTTTATTCTTTCATCAACGTCATGCTGAGCAAACTCCAACAGTACATCAGATTCCCCCACACCCCACAGGAAATACAGCAGACAAAAATAGAGTTTTACCAGATAGCACAGTTCCCCCACATCCTAGGTGCCATAGATGGCACACATGTGGCAATCTGTCCACCATAAGCCACAGAGTATGTGTACCGAAACCGTAAATACCAACATTCCATGAATATTCAGGTGATATGCAATGCCTCCTATATCATAACTGATCTCGTGGCCAGGTACCCAGGGAGCACACATGATTCGTACATCTCTCGCCACAGCAGCATTCACACAAGACTGCTAGCTGGGGAGTTTGGAGAAGGATATCTACTAGGTATTTTCCATCTGTACACTGGCGCATTTATGCAGTTGTGACGTCTGATGGCTCACTTACTCATTGTACCCTCTGTCCCTTCCAGGAGACAGTGCCTACGCAGTGCGCACCTACATGATGACGCCCTACCTCAATCCCACAACACCAGCAGAATGGAGATACAATGCAGCACACAGGGCAACCCGCAACGTGGTGGAGCGCACATTTGGACTGCTGAAGAGTCGCTTCCGGTGCCTCCACAAAAGTGAAGGGGCACTACAGTACAGTCCAGAGACCACATGTAGAATAGTGGCTACTTGTGCAATTTTGCACAATATAGCTACAACCAGGGGCATAACTATAGAAATCAGTGACACTGAATCAGATGAGGATGACAATTCCATACCACCTCTACAGCCAGCAGACAGGACCAGTGCAGCAGTGGGAAGGCAAAGGCGTGCCGACATCACACACAACCATTTCAGACGTGAGTATGAATGACACAAATCCACTGACAACTGTACCTGTAGTGATATAAATGTATTACCTTACGTCAGGTAATGTATGATTGAGAAATAAATGAAACAGGTGATGTGACAAACGCAAATAAACTAATGACCAGAGTCATGCACTATTTCCTCATAGTGGCAACAGCAGTCTAATGGCGGCAAGAGTCACTTTTTTCTCCCACGCACACCACTTGGGTGCCCAGTTAAGTCACTGGCACCTCTGTTGTCACCTTCAGTGGCAGTGCTGTGCCTGGCACTGCGCCGTCTGGTGTCTGCTGCTGGTACGGCAACACTGCTGAGGCTTGAACTGTCCTCAGTGTCCCCCAAGGCTACCTCACTTGGCGTGGCAGATCTTTGTCCCATTATGTGTTCTAACACATTTGTGATTTGAACTAGTCCCTGGACAACGTCCCTGCTGCTATGTGCAGCCTCCACTTGCGCCGCCACTGCGTGACGGGCGATCAATGCAGTGGAATTTGCCATCCTGTTAGAGGACCTGCAGTAGCTGCCAAACATGGTCCACAATCTGTGCTCCTGTCTGCGCCTGCTAACCCTCTCATGGCGCAGCTTCTGGCAGAGGTCACGGACAGCACCTGTTAGGTCCCTGGTGTCCTCTGAAGCCTGCACCTGTCCCTCACGCAACTGTACAATACTGCCATTGAGTGCATCCAGTTGGTGATGCAGGTCCATCATGTTGCGGTTGTGTATGCGCAGGTTTCTTTCTAAACTGAGGATCCGCTTATTTTGCAGACGCTGATGCTGCAACATAGCAGCTTCAAGGCCCCCGAATAATGTTGTGCCCGGGACTCCGTCGCAATTCTGCATGGTGCATGTTGCATGTTGTTGGATGACCCCTGCCCTCCAGAATCTGGCTGCGCCTGTCTGGTGCTGACGGTGTGCTTGACCCTTCCTGCTGCTCATCAGAGTCGCCGATGAACTCTGACAGTGGCGGTGCCCTGGGCCTGCGTCGGACAGTGGACATGTGGAGGGACCCACTGGTGTTTGTATCCGAGGGCTGATGGGTGTCCGTCTCTCCTACACATGTAGATGGTGTGGCTGCTGGGCCTGGCCCAACTGCAACAAAAATATGCAGCATGTCAGTTCTGGATGTTACATTATCTGTCAGAAAATGGCAATAAAGGTACAGGTACTGCTCTACACGGTGTTGTGTGTGTTGTGTTACCTTGGGTGTCACTATACTTCATTACATTGTTGTGCTACTGTCAGTACTAGTTTGTGGACTGCCTCTCCCATAGTGCTGCTTCTAAGATGTGGACAGGACTACTTCACACACTGCTTCACATTACATGCTAATTCCTAAGGGGCTTTTGTGCATACACATATAGGGTTACAAAACATCATTGCACTTACCTTGGCTGGTACTCGGTGTGCCGGAGGTGTCGATGTCTGTGACCCCAGCCACAGCTTCAGGGAGGAGTGAGGACTCCACCAGGTCCTCAAATGGTGTTGATAGTGCTTCTGTTGGTGGTCCGCCACCTGTACTCCTGGCCTCCGCAAGTCTCCTTGCCACCCTCTCCTTTGCACGGGAGCGCAGGTCGTACCACCTTTTTTCGATTTCTTCGATGGAGCGCTGTGCCACTCCACTGGCGCAGATCTTGGACTGTATGTCCAGCCATAATCTCCTCTTTTCACTCTCAGGCACCTGGAGTGAGCTTTTTCCAAACAGGCGGTCATGGCTCCTCACCACCTCCTCAGTTAGAACCTCAAGCTCCTGTTCACTGAATTTCAGCTTACGCTTCCTTTCAGCCTTCTCCTGTGCTTGGCCTGGGGTGTCCATCCTGGCTCAGGTGTTCTTGCTCCTTCTGAGTGCTGCTCTGTGTGGCTGGGCTGCTCTCTCTCAGGATGCTGGTTTGGGTGTGGCACCTGAAACTGCCTGGGATGACTCATTTCCTGCTGGTGATGTCATCAGGCTCCTCCAGGTGTGCATTCTCGAACTTTCTCGCATTTTGCGATTTTTTTCCGAATCGCAAAAAAATTGCAATTTGCGATAATGCAAATTGCGATTCGGTAAATGGGCCTCGCAAACCACAAATAGCGATTTTTAAGAAATCGCTAATTCCGAATCGCAATTTTATTACATGGCCAATTGCGACTCAGAAATAGCGATTTCTTAAAAATCGCTATTTGTGATTCGCAAGCTCATGTTTTCATACATATGGCCCATAGTCTAGTTGACCTGTACTCAGCTTCTGGTATTTGTACAGGCCGGTCATCATACAGACCACCTACTTCAGTGTGAAATAGGTGTGGAAAACAGCAAGCCTCCACACTTTTTCCTACATGCTCAATAAAGCTAATTTTTCTTGTTAATTTAAAAGAGATCGATAGCATCACCAATAGTTTCTTTGGGATGAAGTGGATGGATACTGTGGTGCTCACTGTTTATTAACTTTTTCAAACTGTCCACTTGATGATAATGTTTCATCATCAATACAAATTACATCACCAACATCAACATTTTTGTAAAAAGCAGTGAAAATACACCAAATTCCTGACACTTATCTCTATTTTGTTGCTCACTTTTGGAAAATACAGCTACCTTACCAGTTTGGCTTTTGTAGTGAGTGCGGTGACAACAAATAAAAACACAGTTTCATTTCTCTGAAGAAACTGTGTTACACTTTGCTATCGCTTGTGTACATTTTTCAATAACATTTTAGTAATCCGTGTGTCCAGTTGCTCTACACCTCCAGCAATCAACTCCTAATTTTCCCTACACTCCTCTTCAGAGCCAAAATGAACATCTTCACAAAGTTTTTCCGCCTCTGCCAGAGTACCATGCATAGAGCTTTATTCATCCCTACTAATCATAAAGCTGGAGTTTTCACAAAGTAAACTCACCTAAATAAGTTTTGCATTTTTGAGTGATGCCCAACTGACATTCTAAAGTGATGAAAAGTGCTTCTGCACACTATCTTTGATAGACACACCAGTGAATGCCCTTTTGAATTAGTGTATTTTCTAACTTTGCCTGGATATAATCCATGCAACAATAACATTTTCTGTTTCAGACTTCTGCATGAAAATTCTCTGAGAAAAATTCCCAATTTATCAATTGATTCCTGATGAACACTGCAAATACTATTACAATTCCACTTGTATACAGGGTCCTATCTATTCCTTCCTTGTACCTCTTCAGCTATCACTTTTTCTGCATTTCTAGGAACTATCTCTTCTTTTCGTTTGGGACAACAATCTTTTACATCAAAAGAATGCCCGGTTGTATCAAATGCATGCACTAATGTGTTCTCTTGTAAGTAGCTGTGTACTAGATGTATGCTTTCAATCACTTTTAAAAATGTTACAAAATGACTTTTATTAGTAAGCCTTTCTCTTAAGGGTTCTTTCTTCATACACAATACTGTTTTGTTTACTGTCCTCATTTTGTTCAAAATTAAAAAAACAAATTTTCTCTTCACAGTGAATGCTTTGTCAACTATGGTCTCAATATGTAGCTTTTGCTAAGTACAGCACTTGTCTTCTTATACATCTTCATCTTCTTTAGCAAATTCTGTATTTTTCCAGTTCATAACATTTTTTTCTTATCTCCTTAAACTGTTTCTTTCTCCAAGTCAAACTCTCTGTTTTCTTGTTAGATTTCCTAGTTTTAACACCAAGGGCCAGATGTAGCAAAACAAAAAATTGCGACTCGCATTTTGCGAGTTTATGCGACTCGCAATTTGTATTGCAAGGAAAAAAAACGTTCCGAAATAGCGACTCGCACCCGGACTCGCAACGCAGTGTGCGAGTCCGCAGATTGCGAGGTCGCTTTTTGCGAGTGTGCAAAAAACGAACTCGCAATTAGCGAGTAGGTGTCGCAAATTGCGATTACCTTGAAAATTGCTTACAGGTGCAGCAGAACACTCCAGAAACCACACCCGAACACTCTGGAAACACTTCCTGGCACATGATGATGACATCACAGCCAGGAAGTTTACAAATACACCTGGGAGGAGGGAGGACAACACCCTTTTATAACTGCTGAATTTCACACAGGACAAACAGCAGCTGCCATGGAGGGAACCCCAAGAAAGAGGAAGCTCAAATTTTCTGAGAGGGAGCTGGAGGTGCTGAGAGAGGAATGCTGTCAGCACTATGATGACTTGTTTGGGAGAGCAGCCCACAATGTTCCTGAGGCCACAAAAAAACAACTGTGGCAGGACATCCAGGACAAGATCAATTCCCTGGGGGTGAGCCATAGGACCATCGACGACATCAAGAAGAGGTGGTATGACCTCCGCTCCCGGACCAAGGAGAGGGTGGCTGAAAGGCTCCGGGAGATGAGAGGCACAGGAGGGGGACCATCGTCTGTGCCACCACCCACACCCCTGGAAGAAAGGGTGGAAGAAACCTTGGAGCAGGAGGCAGTGTCTGGATTTGGGGACCTGGACACCTCAGAGCCCAGCACATCAACCGGTGAGTACCATGTGATATGCCTGTACCCCTATCAATGCCATACCCCCACCCACCATGTACTCAGGGGCATGCACAACCAAAATAGCTCCATTTCAGGGTAGCAAATGCCAGAATGATGCATTATGGGAAATGTAGTCAAGTAGGCAGTTCATAGGCAAATGTTTCTTAGGAAGTGTGCAATAGATAGTAGACACTGACAGTCTGTTCCCCATGTCCCACAGGTCTCCAGCAAGACACCACCAACACTCCAAGCACCCAGGCCCATGAGGACACCCCAGGACCCCCCAGCACCCCTGCCTGCACGGTCAGCAGCATCCCTGCAGTAGCCACACCTGCTGCAACAATTCCGCAAGAGGCTGCCCCAGCAACAGGCAGGGAGGAGACAGGTGGAAGCACAGGGCAGCCACCGCTGCGCAGGCGTCGCAGGTCAATACCATCTGGGCTGCAGTCTGCATCCGGGCTACTTCCTCCAACCACCAGTGAGGCACATCTGCTGCGTGGTCAGCGCCTGCAGAACAGAATTTTGGGCAGAATTAGTGGTGTGCTTCACCGCTTTGTGCGCAACAACCATGCCAGCATGCAGCACCTCAACACACGGATGGACATGATCTGCAGTAACACTGGGGACCTTGCCCTTGCCATGAGGGAACTGGCGTGAGGACTACTGGCCCAGGCAGAGGGTGGGCGGCGCAGGATCGGCAGATCATGCACAGACTGGACAGGATGGCCACATCCATCGGCAGGCTCGCCATGAATACCACAGGCCTGTCGAGGAGGACAGTTGGGCTGCAAGTGGAGATGGGCCATTTCGCTGGGGATGTGGCAAGGGGCCTGGAACGTCTCACCCACATTATCGAACTGATGGAGACACGGGAAATGTCGAGGGCCACAGGGGAAACACCCCAGGACAGTGAGGAGGGCTCAACAGTGAGCAGTGTCTCTGTCACTGACAGCAGGGTGCTCAGGAGTGGCAGGCAGAGCACCACGGAAGCAGCAGGGACCAGCCAGGCTGGCAGGAGGGGCAGAAGGTCTTAGAGATCACCCTGGACCATTAAATGTGGCACATGACGTTAATGTGCCACATGCCTGGTTGGCATTTTACTGCCCATGGACAATCTTCACTTGTGAATAGTTTATTTAATACACTAATAAAACAGTTATTTTTTTGCCACTTAACAAATGGAGTTTTTGGTTAATAGGTGAGCATGGTTGGAGTTGACACGTACCGTCCAAAATATTGTGTTGCAATGTGTTCCCGTCTCAGTCTGCCTTGATTTGCCAAACTCCTATCCCCATGATGGCGATGTGGTTGTTCTTGCTCTTCATCATCAGGATCTGGGTCTGCAGGGGTGAGAGGTAGCCCACGTCGGGTGGCTATGTTGTGGAGGATGGCGCATGCGACCACAATTTTAAATGAGGTAATGGGGGTGTATTGGAGGGCACCTCCACTGCGGTGGAGGCATCTGAATCTTGCCTTCAGGAGTCCGAAGGTGCGCTCAATGAGGTTCCTGGTCCTCTTATGTGCACTGTTGTATTGCCTCTCTGAATCATTGCTGGGTGTTAAAAACGGAGTCATGATCCAAGGCCTGAGAGCATATGCACTGTCACCTGTTGGGCACAAAAGTACACTGTTAGGAAGTCCAGATTGTCGTGCACAGTGACCTGTGTGTATGTCTGCAAGTGTCTGTGGCTCTACCTAGGAGGTAACCGTCTCCGAATTCCCCACGTTCCAGGCGTTGATGTATCCCACTATGCCTAAAAATGTATGAGTCATGGGTACTGCCTGGAAACTTAGCTACAATGTCAGTGATGACATAATGGGCGTCACAAACAACCTGAATATTGAGTGAGTGGGTACACTTTCTGTTGTGGAAAATGTGTTCTAGATTAGCAGGGGGGCATATTTGAATGTGTGTCCCATCTACACACCCTATGACATGGGGAAAGTGGGCAATGCGGTAAAAGTCCAGCTTGGTGCTGTTCATTTCTGCCTCATTCCTTGGTAAGTATACGAAGTGGGACATGTGCGTGACTAAGGCATCTAGGAAGGCCCTGAGGAACCTTGACACTGCACTTTGGGATACCCCACCTGCCACAGCAATGACCCCCTGATAGCTCCCTGAGGCCAAGAGGTGCAGTGAGCATAGCACTTGCACATGCGTAGGGATGGCGCAGCCACGCAGAGTTTGGTGCTCTAGCTGTGGTTTGAGTAAATCTATTAATTCTAGGATGGCTGCGCTGCTAAGGCGGTATTTGTCATAGATCTCATCCTCAGTTTGCTGAAAAAGAGTCTGCCTTGTTCTATATATCTTCTCCTGTCTGTGGCCCCTCCTCCTCCTCTGCTGGGCTGCGTGGACTCTCCTTCTCACTGCTATCAGGTATATCTCCGCCATCTTGTGTAACCCAGATGCCTTCTGGGTCTCCTTTTATACTTTGGTAATGGTTACCACCTGCTCTGAGTTAGTGGTAAATGGGACATGCAAAATGGCCTTTTTGCGACTAGTCGCAATTTGCGAGTTGCAATTGCATAAGGTTTGCGACTCGCAAATTGCGACTTGGTATTTGCGGGTCGCAAAATGGGGTCGCAACGGATGCGACTCGCAAACGGGTCCCATCGCTTTTTGCGAGTCGGAAATGGGCTTTTTGCATCCCATTTCCGATTTTGCACTGTCGCAAATTGCGATTCTGCTCGTTTGCGAGTCGCAAACCTTTGCTACATCTGGCCCCAAGTACTCCTTTCTGTTTGTCAGTAGAATTCAAACTTCCCTTTTTAATTGACACTTTTCCCTCATTTTGCATTTTACGGCATTAAAAAAAAAAAAAAACTTTGGTAGTCCTGCCAGTGATTGTTTTTTTCTCTGCACATTTTCCACTTTATCTTCCTTTTTGTCAGTTTTAACCGGGTAATACTGCTTTTTCCTTTTCTTTCTTCTTTGTGTTCTGTCAGGCATTGTTAATGTTCTTACTTAAGTGGAAGTAGATATTTGGAAAGCAAATAAAGAATACATTTACCATTACAGATCACAGTATAAAGTTTAGTACTGTAAGTAGCTAATTATCTACATAAGTGGTCATTTAAGTGTCTAAATATTTTTACAAGTCTCTCACTATACATCTATAAATATTTATAGTAGGTACTATATATACAAATATATTATTTTATAGTATTTTGCATTTAATGGAGTAGGGTTTTGTTACTGAAACTCTGCAATATGTTTTACACAATTCTTTGTCAGGATTTTTATTTTGCTTTGTTTTGCAATTGTTGTATAGTTTAGATTTATTTAGTTTATATATTTTGCTGCAATCCATTTCAATGTGTAACATTGATGGAGTTTTTTAGTACCTCGGTGAATCCGTTATTTGAAATATTTTCCCATATATGAACTGATTATCAAGGCAATAATGTGAGTGTTTTGTAAAAATATTTTCAGTTTTAGGAAATATTTTAAAATTATTTATTTGTTATTTTGAGTAATTGCAGCAGTAAGCTCTCTCCAATCAAGATGAATTGTGCGGCATAATAGTTTTTCCATGAGTATAGTTTTTCTATGGTATTTATTTTCTATGGCGCATTGGGCATTCTCATCTTGAGAAAGGCTGTGATCAGCCGAAACGCATTGGGAGCAGCTGCATTTGAATGAATCCACGATTCCCAGAGTGCCCACCATGTTTCTTCTTTGGAATTTGCCTTAATTGGCTGAGGAACTATGTGGAGATATATATATAACCTAGTGGCGGTCGCCACTAGGTAGTTATAATTAGGACCCTGTTTTTATAGAAAAAGTTTTTCTTTGCTTGCCTATAGCTTTCATGCCACTTGGCAAATATTCACAAAATCTTCCCAATAAATTTGACAGTCATGTGAGGTGCTGTCTGGAAAGTTTCGGGGTGATCTGTCAAGCAGGGGCCGAGATAAATAAGGGGTGACATTTAGAGCATTTCCAATGTTAATTCCCATAGGAAAAATTGAACAGCAATAGCACAAAAACCACTGGATGGAATTACACCCAATTTGTTACAAACGTGGCTCTTGTTATTTGTGGTTTAAATCCATTCAGTAGTTATTGACAAATGTAAGGAAATCAAAACTTGTATATCTAGGGACATGAAGAATTCTCAACCCCTCCCAATCTTGAGCTGAAATCTGATTGGCTGCCAACTCTTCAACAAAGCAGTCATCTTGGGACTAAGCGGACACCGAGTCCCAGAAATAAATAATAGAAAATACAAAAGCGGCCAGGGTATGAACACCCTAACCTCTTAGCTCTGGTGCTGGAGTCCCAGAGGGATCTCCCCAGGACTAAAAATCATTAAAAAAAAATGTTACCACAAAATTGCAGTGGGGTCACAAATCTGCTGTAAAAATATTTAAAAAACAAGCATCGGCTCCTGTGGTTATTTTTAAATAAGTCCCCTGGTGGGCCAGGTTCCAGGGGCACTGTTTTCTTTTTAATAGGAGGGGGGCTCCTGGCTCCCCACAGCCCTGGGGACCACCACCTCCTTGGGGCAATTAATGAAATATGTGCGGGGCGCATGGCCCCCCTGAGCCCTACGGACCACCACCTTCCCATGGCGAAATGCTTTTGAAATGTGGTGGAGGCCTGATGGCCTCCCCCACAGCCCTGGAGACCACCACCTCCCGGTACAAGAGGGCCACATGGTCCCCCACACCCTGAGGACCTCCACCTCTAGGACATTACAGGAATTGGATGTGGGGGCAGATTTGACATCTGCCGCCAAGTCACAGAAAATGCTGTGATTTTTGACAGTGGGACCTGTCAAGCAGGTCCCGCTGTCATAAAGTGGAGTTTTCATCTCTGTTTCCTGCACGCAGGATTACGTGCAGGGAACAGAGATGAAGTTTGGCTTCAGCAAACAGGGAGCTGCTGTTAAAAGCCGCTCATTGTTTGCTGAAACAATGGGACCACGGGGGAGGCCTTGAGGCTCCCCCTGCAGTCCCAGATAGTCCATAGAGGGCTTAGTAAAAAAATAATAAAAAAAAATAATTTAAAAAGGTCAGGAACCATGGGGGAGGGCTTGAGGCTCCCCCTTCGGTCCCAGGTAGCTGATAAAGGGCTTAGTAAAAATATGTTTAAAAAAAGACAGGGACCGCAGGGGAGGCCTTTAGGCTTTCCCCATGGTCTGAAATAGCCTGTAAAGTGCTTAGTATAAAATACATTTAAAAAAATAAAAGTCAGGGACCACGGTCGAGGCCTTGAGGTTTCACAGCAGTCCCAGATAGCCCATAAAGAGCTAAAAAATGCTGAAAAAAAAGAAAATTGAATTTCTCAGTATGAGGGTCGCAGACCTTTATACTGAGCATCGATGGTTTGAATCCAGGTGTGCCCCTGCTCATTTCCCACTTTTTTTTATTCACATGTTTGAGGCTCAAACTGAAAGGTGATTTTACTCTTTTTAATTGACAAATACATTTTTCTTTTCAATTTGTGCAGAAATATCTCTTTGTAGATATATCATCCATCAAAGCCTAAAAAACTCTATCCCTCTCCCTCTCACTCTTTCTCCCTCTCTTTCAATTTCTTTCTCTTACTCATACAGCCACTCAGACCCTTATGCAGCCACTGACAGACCCACTCATACACTCATGCACCCACTCACGGACCCACTCAAACCCTCATGCACCCACTCACAACCCCATGCAGACCCTTACGCACCCATTCGCAGCACCAGTTAGACCCACACTCACCGACTCACAGATCCACTGAGACAATCATGCACCCACTAGCAGACCCACTCACACTCTCACACACTCTCTCACAGACCCATTGACACGCTGATGCAACTACTCACACACCTGAGCAGACACTGACGCACCCACTACGTCACTGATGCACGCACTCATACACTCAGACAGAGACTCTCACAACCACTCTCACTCCCAGATACACCTCTTACACCTATTTTCACACCCAGCAGAGAGATAGGCTGGTGAATTTCTACGGTCTTGTACATTTAAAATGTGAGCCTAACTATGATGACCCTGTAACCTTTGGTTTTGTAAGATAACATAAATATATATATATATATATAAATATATATATATATATATATATATATATATATATATATATATATATATAT
Source organism: Pleurodeles waltl (assembly GCF_031143425.1). NCBI lineage: Eukaryota > Metazoa > Chordata > Amphibia > Caudata > Salamandridae > Pleurodeles > Pleurodeles waltl. The sequence continues at coordinate 806,163,261 of NC_090446.1, forward strand.
ATATATATATATATATATATATATATTTTTTTTTTTAATATATATATATGTGTGTGTGTGTGTGTGTTCCTAGCTCTTTTTCTAAGAAGTATTTGTACTTCAGTGAGTGTGTTAGTGTATGAATCAGATGTGTCAGTTGTGTCAATGCAGTGATTAATGTTTGTCTGGTTGAGTTACTGTATATCTCATTTACTACCTGTCTCTGTAAGTAGCTGTATTACTGTCTAGTTGGCTGTGTTAGAGGATATTTAAGTGCCTACCTGGATGTGTTAGTGCCTGCGTCACAGTGTGATTTGATGTGTTATTGGTTGCTTTACTGTTTGTCTGAGGGTGTCTGGGTATGTTAGTGTATGCATGAGTGTATGCCTAGGTGTGTCAGTGTATCCATCAATGTCTTCCTGGGTATGTTAGTGTATATCAGTGTGTGCCTGAATGTGTATTTGTATGCATCAGTGTATCCCTTAGTGTGTCACTGTCTGTATCACAGTATGCCTGTGTGTGAGTGTATGCATGAGTGTCTACCTGGGTATGTCAGTGTATGTATCAGTGTGTACCTAGGTATGTGAGTGTATGTTTAAATGTGTGCCTGGATGTGTAAATCTATGCATCAGTGTGTGTCTGGGTGTGTCACTGTATGTGTTAGTGTGGGTCTGAGTATGTCAGTGCATATATAAGTGTGTACATGGGTATGTCAATATATGTATGAATATGTATCTAGTAGTATTAGTCTATGCATCAATATGTGCTTAGGTGTGTCCATCTATGCCTAGCTATGTTAGTGTAAGCATCATCATCTACCTCAGCGTTTCAGTGCATAGAACAGTGTATACCTGGGTGTGTTAGCATATGCATTATTGTGTGTTAGTGTATACATCAGTATTTGCCTGGGTGTGCACATCAGTTTCTATCTCAGTGTGTTTTTGTGTGCATCAGTGTATCCTGGCTGTGTCAGTACCTACATTAGTGTGTAGATGGATGCATTAGGAAATCCATTAGTGCCTGTCTGGGTGTCTCAGCATATGCATTAGTATATGCTTAGCAGTGTGAGTGTATACAGTAGAGTGTGCCTGGGTGTGTCAGTGTATGCATCAGTGCCTTACTGAATGTATCAGCATATGCATTAATTTATGCCTCGGTGTGTCACTGTATGCATCAATGTGCAACTGCATGTGTTAGTGTATGCATCAGTGGGTGTGAGATTGAGTGTGAAATCAAATCATTAACATTTATAAAGCGCGCTACTCACCCGTGCGGGTCTCAAGGCGCTAGGGGAAAAAGGGGGGGGGGGTTATCGCTGTTCGAACAGCCAGGTCTTTAGGAGTCTCCGGAAAGCGGAGTGGTCCTGGGTGGTCCTGAGGCTGGTGGGGAGGGAGTTCCAGGTCTTGGCCGCCAGGAAGGAGAAAGATCTCCCACCCGCCGTGGAGCGGCGGATGCGAGGGACATCAGCGAGTACGAGGCCAGAGGAGCGGAGGAGGCGGGTGGGGACGTAGAAGCTGAGGCGTCTGTTGAGGTATTCCGGTCCCTTGTCGTAGAGGGCTTTGTGTGCGTGAAAGTGTCTATATGGGTGTGTCAGTGGGTGTGAAAGTGTCTGCCCAGGTATGTAAGTGGCTGTTATACTATCTGCTTGAGTGGGTGAGTGACAGTGAGAGTGTTAGCCTGGGTGTGGCAGTGGGTGTGACAGTGGGGCTCATTATGAGTTTGGCGGTACAAGAACTGCCATGTTGGCGGTGGTGGTCATATTTCCAATGGGCCGATGGAGAAGACTGGCAAATTATGACCATGGCGGTCTTCCCAACAGAAGACAGCCATACAACCGCCAGTACCGCCAGTGCGGTCATGTCGCCACGGATGGTGGTAGGCACCTTCAGGCTGGTGGACACCATGTTCCCGTCGGACATATTATCAGGCTGCACTCCGCCAAGGTCTCCGCCAAGGTTGCACCACCACAAAAACCCTGGTGGAAACCACCTCTATAAAAGAAACACTCACCTTCTGGAACACATACCTGTCTGGAGCTGCCATAGAACCTGAACTGGAAGTCCTCCCACTGCTCCTGCTTACACAACGACTCCAGAACCAGTGACTGTGACGAAGACAACAGCCGTGAGTACACACACCTTCCTGACACTGTATGGAAAACTCAAAGTACACATGCACACACAACAGGCGCATCTGAGATGGCTTGAGACGGTGACACACACATGTAACCACACACCCATATGCACACAGACACACACCTACATACACACACCCATACTACACACACCACTGCCAACACACATGTGCAACACACACACCATTCCGCATATACAGAGCACCGGCACAGTTTAACACATCAATACACAACAGCAGCGATTCACCTAACAACACCACAACCACACAAACGCCTCTGCAAGCAATTACATTACATACATCCACATGACCCTACATACATAGAACACGTAACAACACCTGACAACCAATATACATAATGTACACAATCACACAGCCATACAATGAAGCATACATCATACCACGCTAACACAACACACAAAGCATGTGACATATCCATCACCACACACACAGATGCCCACAGAACAACCACCTAAGGGCACACAACACCACCGTTACACATGTCAACACAAACTATACACAATCCATCTACATACATGCATGTACCAAATACAAACTTATCTTACATAGGCATGAGAGTAGAACAAATGGCAGAGCCACACCCACACAGGCAGGCCAGACACAACAGCAAGCACAACAAACACACACACACAAACCAAATCTGCCAAATACAAAACAACCATGTGGAAAGAAAGGAAGGAGAAGTATGTTACCATTGAATCCAACAAGAGGTTGCCTCAGATGTATTAAAATATGGTATATGGAAGTATAAAAATACATATTTACAATGCGAAGGCCATTGGCCAGTCCAAATCCAAAAGTGCTAAGGGCAAAAATGGCACACCTGTGTGCCCCTACATGACTCCTAAATGCTATATGACCTGCACAGCGTAGGGGCATCAAGAGGGCAGCCAGGCACCTCATAGATTGGGGGGATGGAGGGGGTAGTTTGGGTTTCAGTTTGGGAGGGGGGTCTTTGGGCTTGGGAGGGGGATCCTTGGGCTTGGGTTTAGGCTTTAGAGGGCTGGACTTCTTGGCAGGGGGAGGGGTATGGGTACTAGCAGGAGGCTGGGAAGGACTTAGAGTTGGAAGGCTGGACTTAGGGAGGGACACAGACAATTTCGGGGTATCACAGGGTGGGAGAGGAGTAGGGAACAGGGGACACTCCGAGAGGAACACATTCTTAGACACACAGGGCGGTCATGACAAAAAGGTTTAGGGGTGGAGGTAGATGGGGTGGTTGTAGGGCGTGTTGATGTGGATGTCTTGGGTGCAAGTGCGTGTGATGAATGTTTGTGTGTGCTGCGTGTCTGTTGGGTGGGTGAGTGCGGGCGTTTATGTGTCTTGGGAAGAGGGCGGAGGAGGTGCTGGGAGATGCCATGCTAGATGGATGACTTTCTGTTGGGGTGGTGTCTGCAGGTATGGAAGATGTGCTGCATGTGGGTGTGTCTGTGTTTGTGGTGACTGCGGATGTGGTGACTGGGGTGGATGTCTGCGAGTCTGCTATTTTGTCAACTGTGGGTAAAATAGGAGTTTGTGGCTGTATCAGTGACTGTTGATATAGTAGCTGCAGCTGTGTCTGGTGTAGTGCCTGTGAAAGGAGGAGGTAATGGGGAGTCTGTGCAGGTAGTGGATATTGGTGTTTCTGCAGGTTGGTGTTGTTTGTGTGCATGCCGGTGGTAGGTCTTGTGGTGCTTGTGTTTGTCAGTGGTACCCTTGGCCGTTGAGGTAGATGCATGCTTGTGTGTCTGTGTGTGTAGGTGGAGGGGGGATGGTAGACAAAGGGTGACTGGCTGCCATCAATGTGGAGGCCAGAGCCTGAACGGATCTCTGTAGGCCAGCCAGTGCACCATAAATGCCCTCTAGGAATGCATTGCTCTGCTGCCAGTCCCTGGAAGGCATTCACAATGGTCGACTGACCCACAGAGATCGACCTCAGGAGGTCAATAGCCTCCTCACTGAGGGCAGCAGAGCTGACTGGGGCAGGGGCAGTGGTGTCTACAATGAAGGAGACGCCTACCCTCTTGGGTGAGCGGGCACAGGCAACCGGGTGGGGGGCTACAGGGAGGGTGGTGGTAGTAAGGTGGGTGGTGGACAGTGATTGTGCTATGGTGGTCCCAGAGGGGTCCGCCACCGCCAGGGAGTGTCCAGTGGAAGAAATTCCGAAGATGATGTAGATGATCCGGTCTCCCCTGTGGCACTCCCCTCACTCTCCTTGTCACTACATCCCTTGCTGTCGCTGGTAGCAGCACTCTAGGTCCCGTGGCCTGCAGCATTCCCACTCGCCTGTGCCCCTTCTTCTTTGCCTGCTGATGTTGATGCACACAAATAGAGAGAGAGAGGGAGGAACGGAGCGTGATAGGGAGAGAGAGGTCTAACATATAACTCACAAAGACACATTTAAATATGCACATCTTTGAAAATACATATCCTATCTAGGCTATCTCAGGTGCCAATACACATTTCCTACATCATGTCACAACATGTCACCACTACCCACTCCTGTATGCCAACCCTCACACCTACATCTACATACAAGTAAGTCAGCACAACTGGAGTCATCTACATGAACCACGCCATAGCCATGTCTGCATGTACATCATGACCTGGATGAAGTACAAATGTCTCCCTGATCTAACATCATACCTCTCCATACTCCTATCACCCATTGGAAGTACAGCTGACTGAACAAAACACATCAGGCCAGCACACTTACAACAGCTGATCAATCCATGTCCATTGTTAAATATCAATGACAGTGAAGACTACTCCACTCACACACCACACAGCATATGCCTGTCACATTACATGGTTGACATAACACTCTGTACAGTAAAGCCAATTTAGTTGTAAGAAGTGATGAAGCCACTACACGTGATATACCCATACAGGTGACATCTGATGTGTACAACACAAGCATGTGATTAGTCTAACCCAATCACAGAGGAAGATCTGTAGGCACCAAACACATATATTTCACAACTAATCATACATCTAAGTACATCAGCAATGGCCCATATTACACATATTACACATCTATACTCAATAACTGAGTGCATTGTCAGAACTGATGAACCTCAGGTACACACATATGACATAATGGTCCACACACAATTCCACCACACATGCAGTTTCTCCAGTAGGACTTCACTAAATAATTACACCACCCTCACTCACACCATTAGAGATTTGTGAATACCTGTACCTAACTCCAGACAACACACATCTCAGATGGTATATACATGTAAGCATTATGCATACATGCACCAGCGCCACTGCCTTAGCACTGACAACACATCCTCCTACTATATAGGATAGTCTCAGGACAGTAATTACAACATTCATTTCACATTAACATCTCATAGATCATACAGTACCCATTCCTGTTCGAGTCACCCACCTCAGCTAGGGCAATGGTAGCAGCTATTGTCCCACTCCATCAACGTGCCCCCAAGTAACCACTGAGACATGATGTAGGCAGCAAATAAGCTATGTTGTACTGTAATTGCTAACGCATTGGCATACATGGCATTAACATTACATATTGACAAAGACGAGGTCTGCCCAGGCTCTTACCACCTCTAGTACTATCCCATTGGGTTCAAGGTTTCAACCCCACAAGTCTAGCACTTAGAAATGCATGATGACTGCAATCAAACCAAATCAGATGTGCAATTCAAATGACCCTACTTTAGCAACCTTCACATACCCTATAGATAGCAGATTACCATTATATGGGGGGAGAACTATTAAGCCATTAGTCCAGTCCAATACAGGCCATATGCTGGACATGGAATGGCTGCCTCACATGTAGCTAATACCATAATCAGTATTTGATGTATCCAGCCCCAGTGATAAAAGGTGAGTTACACAGTTGCATATACAGGTGTGTTACAAGATGGCAATGGACTGACACCTAAGACGTACAAAGGGCGTGGATAGATGGAGCATGGTCATACTCTTTGCGATAGAGTGATACACAAGCTCACATCTGTATTCAAGGCAAGATGGAGTCACACATGTGCCAATGTGATTAGACCATATTCACAATGCAGACATAGAGGTCTGGATATGGGAGATGTACGTCCACTGACAGGAAACCATCGAAACACAACTACAACTAATACTCAGGTTGGGTGGTTACTACCCTTTCCCCCAAGTCTACATACATGTTGCATTGACTACATTGTCACATAAACTACAATGAGGCAGTTAATCCTAAAGAAACTGTGCCAAGTTCCAGGATACAGTCAGTACTCACCCCCTTGTGGCTGCTGTGCTGCCCTCAAATGCCCATCCACCTCAGGGTAGGCCACCCTCAAAATGCAGATCATTGTGGGTGGGGGGCAAGGTCTGACAGGCACCCCTCACTTGTTGTGTGGACATCCCCAGCTGGGCTTCCATGGTCTTCCAGGCCCAGCATCTCAGGTCCTCCCACCGCTTGCGACCATGGGTGCTCCGCCGGCTGTGGACCTCTCAGGGTCCACTCTTGCTTGGTGATGGCATGCCAAATCCCTTTCTTCTGATGGGTGTTTACCTGCATGGATGACACAGACAAAAGGAGAAAGTCATGTACACTGGTACCATACCAACAGAGACAACACACAGCAGCTCAGGTTATGGAGGTTTGCTAGCAACAGTTTCAGGAGTCAAGTGAGCAAGGCTGCAGAACATGGCAGTCATGGCCACCACATACAGGACCATCACCACTGACAGTCATCGCCATTTGCCCTAGTCTCCCATAGGCAGCAATGTTAACCAATTGCAAGTTGCACGGCAGTTGCAACCGCTTTCTGCCATGATGACATATGCCGGCGGACTTAGGTCACTTCCATCTGTCCAGTGCTGCAGGACTGGTGGCTGCCATTTTGTACCCATAGCATGCATTGAGGTGCCAGTATAGGTGCACCATACACATATTTGGCCAAATTGGTGAGCAAGCCTATGTTGTGCCATCATGGTAGTGCAAAGGCAAGTGCCATGCATGGCACAGTGATGTGATGTCACAGTATATATTTTGATGGGGTTGCTGAGATAATCAGAGGCACATAGGTGATGGCACGGTATAGTTATATCCCATTACTTTTGTAATGATCAGTGCTGGACAGCTCAGTCTGCCACATATGGTACATTACACATGTGATCTGTGTCCTATATGACTTACAGGTTCAGCATTGTGCTGCAAGGCTGGTGACCAAAGCCATTCAGCATACCCATAATAGTTTATGTCAGCAGTGCTATGCATGTCCCACAGTTTTAGGTGTGTGCCATTTTTGCATGTTCTGCTTACATGTGTCAAGTTTATTTCTCACTATGCATTCTCTCCTCTCTACCTACATATCCTGCCATGAGTTGAATGAGACAACCACCAGTGTACCATCCACTAGTTGACCTTGCAACCCTAGAGGACAGGCATATCATCCAGACCTATCATCTGAATCGTCAGACCATCATGAATCTATGTACACAGTTGGACCCTGATCTCTTATCAGCCATACACAATACCTATGCCATCCCTCCAACAGTACAAGTCCTGTCAGTGCTCCACTTTCTTGCCACATGCTCCTTTCAGAATAGAGTGGGGTTGACAGCAGAGATGTCACAGCTCATGTTCAGTCTTGTGTTGAAGGATGTACTGTGTGCATTGTTGAAACACCTGGACAGCTACATCAAGTTCCCCCAACGTGTGGAGTTGGCCTATGTTAAGGCAGACTTTTATGATATGAGACACATCCCTCATGTGATAGAGGCCATTGATGGCACCCATATAGCCCCGGTCCTTCCCGGAGCCAATGAACAGGTGTATAGGAACAGGAAGAACTACCACTCCATTAATGTTCAGGTGGTGTGTATGGCAGACCAGTACATCCCAAAGGTCACAGCCAAGTTTCCTGGATCTGTGCATGACTTCTTCATTTTGAGGTACAGCAATATCCAGACACATGATGGTGCGACTACACACAGAGAGAGCCTGGATCCTTGGTATGTATGTATATGAAGTTGCTTCACTGTTTTGGCACCTGTCACCACATTACACCCTGTTGCTGTACCTGTGATTTCACTGGTCCAACATCTTTTTGACACAGGTGACTCTGGCTACCCTAACCATCCCTGGCTGTTGACACCAGTGAGGTACCCTGCCACGGATGGGGAACTCCATTTCAATGAGGCCAATAGGAGGACAAGGTGTGTGATTGAAAGAACATTTGGCCTCTTGAAGGCCAGATTTAGGTGCATGGACTTATCTGGAGGTGCCCTCCACCTACATACCCCAAAACGTATGCCAGATAATAGTAGCCTTCTGCATGCTCCACAATCCAGCTCTGAGATGTCAGATACCATTGCTACCTGATGAGGGTGAGGCAGCTGGACCAGTGGCTGGTAATGCTGACATAGCCAGTGATGAGGAGGCAGAAGAGGAAGGTGCAGCTGACTCTAGGACTGAGCTCATCAATCAGTACTTCCAGTGACATGCAAGTATGATGAGTGTGGTTTAATAAGTGTTGTATATCTATGTGATTTGATGACATTACTGTTCCTGAGTTGACTAATCAGTGGTGGTGTAATGTGGTCATATCCCTATGTGTGTGTAGGGGGGCTGACTGATTGAATGTAAAGTGCACACTAAAGGTGTCTCAAATCTGACAGGTACACTCAAGAAAGATTCCCAACACCAGTGTACACAGCAGTAGTTAGCTCTGGTTGCTGCATTCTCCTGTTCTCATGTTATTCCACCCACTGACTGTGGTAAAGAAATATGTGCCTCTGCTATCCATGGCTTGAGGCATTCATAGTCACTAGCCATTGCTCAATGACTTGAAAATTAAGGGTTGTAATTGGCAGCTACAGTGATTTCTCGTGAATATGCTGTGACTGGTTTTGTATAGGTAAACTCTGGGGGGCCCTGGTTAGGGGGTATTCTATAGTGGGCACAACATATATGTGCTGCTTATGTGCTTTGTGTGGCCCCATGTCCTCCATCCTGATGGTACTCTCTGTCATTGTCTCTTTGCAGTTTGGAATACTGAGTATACACTTGTGTGGGGCAAGATTTTGGACTGTCTGACATGTGTCCTGGGACACATCTGTTGTACTGTGTCTCCTGCTGAGGGTGCCGCCCTCTGCTGTTCATCAGACTGCCTGTTGGATGTAGGTGTTGATAACCATATCACATTTTGCAATCATGACTTTTGTTGATGTAGTAATGAAGACACATATACAGTAGCTGTGTTCCATTTGGGTTTATTGGGCATAACTTGAAAATGTGGTTCGTACATGGCCCAAGAGGCGATGAGTGAGGTCATAGTAGATTGAATCTTCAGAGTAGGTGGTGCAGCTGTTGGTTGCACAGGTCCAGGGTCCAAATACCAATGTGAAGATGGAGTTATGTAATTGAACTGTCAACGGGGTGTTTAATTGGCACACATGGGGGACAAGTCATGTGTGCGCCACTTCCTGGCAGTGGGTGTGGTCTTGGCATCTGCACAGCTGATGTCTGGATGGACGACCACGTTTGTGGGGGAGTTCTTCAGCTACAGAGGGAGAGGTGTCTGAGGGCTGTGGTTCCCATGGCAGGGCTTTCGTTCCACTAGCTGCCACTAATGTGAATGGCTCAGATGTTATGTTGCTAGTGGAAGGGTCCTGCTGGTTGGTGAATGAAGCGTGCAGGGTGGTGTTGATATCCCTCAGCACCCCTGCAATGGTGGCCATGATGGCTTTATGGGCCTGCCACTACTTCATGACCTTCGGTGGTATTCTCTCTGCAGCCCTTTGTTTTCCCCCAACATGGTGATAATCTGGCCCATCCTGTCCTGGGAACTTTGGTATGTTCCCAGGACTTGGGAGATGGTTTCCTAGTCAGTGGGGTACCTTGAGGGCCCCATCCCCTGGCCGACAGCTTCCCTCCCACATCCCCTGCCCCATGTGCCTGTGCCCCTGGCATGGTGTGCCCACTCCCAGTGTTTGCAGGACCTTCATTGTCTTGGGAGTGATGTATTGACTAAGGTCCCTGTACTGTGGGGCACACAATAGGTTGAACAGTACTTGGGACACAGGTTTGGGGATGAAGGGTTGGTTGTGATGTTGTAGCTACAGAGTGGGGGGGAATAGATGTGGGCAGGTTGAGGCCGGGAGTCGTAGACTAACCAGGTGTCTAGATGGGCCAGGTAGGTTGTCAGTGTCCATACATCCAGGCGTGTTGTCCTCACTGGGGCTTCATCCTTAGGTGGGCTGGCAGTCTCTCGTATCCTCTCCAGGGTGGCAGTGGCAGGGGTACCTGTGGATGGAGTGAGAGAGGGAGTCACATATTGAAGGTGTGTTTGGCTCTCTCTTTATCATATGCATACAGTGGCTTGACATGATTCCCAGCAATGACAATGACAGATGCTGCACAGCATACCATTGGTGTTAGATAGTGGTCTGTGACATGTGTACCATACTCCATTTAGGTTGGTGCCATTCAGGTTTTGTTACTCTGGGTGTGTGTATGGGTACTGGTACTGACTGATAGTTCACATGACTGTTCTGCACTGTCAGCTAGGGACTATTCAGGCTTGGTAGTTGTGAGTGGAAAATGGCAGGATGTAGCAGCATGGTGTCCCAATGGAGGGAGGGTATGGGAGCCTGCAAGGTTATTTGTCCTGCATGTGCATGTTGTGCATGTACAAGAAGTCTGCCATCTTACATTCTATTCCATGGTGGGTGACTTTCTGGGTTGTGGATCCTGATTAGTGGCTAATTGGTTTAGTCACAGAGCTGTAGCTGTGTTTAACCTTGTTTGTTATTGTGCTGTGCCATTGCATTGCTGTCATTGCTATATAGTGGTCCTGAGTTGTAGCATCTAGTTGCTATAGCTAGTTCAAATATCATTCATGCAAGAGATGTGATGTGATTGTCACATCCCAGGTACTCACGGAGAGGTGCTAGTGCATTGTGGGAGTCATAATGATGGTAATAGCCAATGCTATCCGTGCCTATGCTAAGAGCTGTGTGGGCAGTTGGGCTGGGTGGAGGTGTGGCATTCAGGAGAGGGGCATTAGGTGGATGGGTGGGATGTGTAGTGAGGCAGTAATTGGGAGTATTTGGGTGGTGAGGAAGCATGCAGGACACAACAATTGTGTGACATGGTAGTGGTGTATACTTACCAGAGTCCAATCGCCGTGTATTCCAGTCAGGCCCTTGGGATGCAGTATGTCCAAGACCTTCTGCTCCCAAGATAAGAACTGTGGGGGAGGAGGTGGGGCCCACCGCCAGTCTTGTGAACGGCGATCTGGTGTCATGATGTCATGGAATGCACCTTCCCATTAAGGTAATTCCACCTATTCCTGATGTCCTCCATTGTGCGTGGTTGGCTGCCTACTGAGTTGATCCTGTCGACTATTCTCTGCCACAACTCCATTTTCCTGGCTATGGAGGTTTGCTGGACCTGTGCTCCAAACAGTTGTGGCTCTACTCTGATGATTTTATCCACCATGACCCTCAACTTGTCGTCTGCGAACAGTGGGTGCTTTTGTGGGGACAAGGTAGTGGTTCTGTTGTGGGTGGGGGTGTTGTGTGTGTAATGGTGTAGTGTAGGTTGATTGATGGGATGTGGGTGGTGCATACTGGATGATGGTCGCTTGTGGTATGTGTGTGATCGTTATGTGTGTTGTGTGTTGGTAGTGCAGTTGTGTTGTGCGTGCTGGGTGAGATGTGTATCTGTGCGTATGGTGTAATGGTGCTATAGGAGTGTATTTGCCTGCTCTCTCTGTATGTGTAAATCAATTTTATTGCAAAGGATTGTGGGTTGTGTGGGGGTGTTTTATAGTGCAGTGAGTAGTTGTGCCTGGTGTGTGCATGTGTGTCTAATGTGGGATATTCAAACTGTCCATTGTGGTGTTGTGTTCTGACAGTAGTTTCTGAGTGTGGCAGTTCACACCGCCAATGGTTTTCTGCCGTGCAGAAACCGCTGTGGTGATTTGTGGCTCGTAATCTGGTGGGTGGAATTGTGTCGGGCTGGCGGTGCTGGTGGTGAAACTGCCTCTTTCCTGCCCTTCTATCGCCTGACGGTGTCAGATTTGTGGCTGTTTTTTGACGTTCTTCGCGGTGTGAGTTGTAATGCGGCGGTCAGATGACTGCCAACATGGCAGTCTTTTGCTGGCCACCACCACGGCGGTCTTCTGAAAAGACACCAAACTCATAATGAGGACCAGTGTCTGGATGTGAGAGTGGCTGAGTGTCTGTTTGTGAGAGTGTTTGCCTGGGTATGTAAGTGGTTGTGAGATTATCTGCCTGGGTGTGTTAATGACTATGAGAGTATCTGTCTGGGTGTCACAGTGGGTGTGAAAGTGTCTGTCTGTGTGTGAAAGTGGCTATAAGAGTGCATGTATGGGTGTGTGAGTGGGTGTGAGAATGTGTGCCTGGGTGTCACAGTGGGTGTGATAGTGTCTTGGTGTGAGAGTGGGTGTCACAGTGTATGCCTGGGTGTCACAGTGAGTGTGACGGTGTCTGTCTGGGTGTGGGAGTGGGTGTGAGAGTGTCTGGGTGTGAGAGTGCATATGAGAGTGACTGTATGGGTGTGTGAGTGGGTGTGAGTGTGTCAACTTCAGTGTCACAGAGGATGTGAGAGTGTCTGTATGGATGTGTGAGTGGGTGTGACAGTGTCTGCCTGGGTATGTAAGTGGCTGTGAGAGTATTTGCCTGGCTGTGTGAATGACTGAGAGTGTCTGTATGGGTGGCATAGCGGGTGTAAGAGTGTCTGCTTGTTTGTGTGAGTGGGTGTAAGATTGTGGCTGTCATTCTGACTTCGGCAATCTATCTCACAGACCACCGAAGTGACGGGCGCCAGAAGACCGGGTTGGCGGTGTCCTGATGGCGGGGCACTGCTGGCGGTGGAAGCAACTGTTCCCATTCCCTGGCGGATGACCTCCTCGCCGGACAAGGTAAATAGATTGTCTGACAGGGGAGGGGGCGTTGTGCATGCGTGTGTGAATGTAAGTGCGTACGCATGTGTGAATGTAAGTGTGTATGCATGTGTGAATGTAAGTGTGTATGCATGTGTGAATATAAGTGAGTATGCATGTGTGATTGTTGAAATGAGTGCATGTTGGTATGTTTGTGTGAATACATGTCTGTTGGTGTGAGTAAATGCGTGTATGTATGCGTGTTGGTGAATGCTTGTTGGTGAATGCAGGTATGTATGAGTGTTGGTGAATGCGTGTATGTATGTGTGTTGGTGAATGCGTGTATGTATGCGTGTTAGTGAATGCATGTGTGCATGGTGGGTGTGTGTGTGCGTGTATGAGGGGAGGGTATGCTGTTTTGGAAGGGAGTGGGGGATCTGGTGGAAGGGGGGTGGGGGAGTGGGGTGCTGTCTTGGAAGGGGGTGGGGGGAGAGTGGTGCTGTTGTAAGGGGGTGTGGGGGAGGGGGTGCTGGGTTTGGAAGAGTGGAATGGGGAGGGGTGCTGTGTTGGAAGAGGGGGTGGGGGAAGTCATCTGCCGGCAACAGGAAAATAATTTCCTGTCACCTGCAGCCTTTCCGGCAGGGTTTTCATGGAGGTGCTGCCACCGCAGAAACCCTGCCAGACAGGCGACACCTAACACCGCCACCGGTCTTCAGTGGACCGCCGGATCGGAGATGCTGATCTCCAGCCCGGCTGTCCTACCACCCTGGCGGTACCAGCAGGGATGTGGTGGTTTGGTAGAGGCCAACCCACCACACGTTATGTGGCGGTCTTCTGGTGGTGAGACTGCCACCGCTGCCCTGGCAGTCTACGGACCGCCAGGTTCCAAATTACCACCTGTGTGTCTGGGTATCAGAGTGAGTAAGAGAGTGCCTGTATGGGTGTCACAGTGTGTATGAGAATATGCATACATTCCATGGTGAGATCCGCAGATCCATAGCAGATTTACACGGGCCACACTGGGTCCCATGGGTGTATCCATGGATCTCGTTAAAGGTTCAAAAAATGTTTTCAGTCATTTTGAGGCCATTACTTACTCTTTTGCCACATCTTTACCACACACATGGGGTCAGGGAACCTCTACCCTGAACCCTTCATATGAATTGCAGCCCCATTGACCATTTCCCAATACCCTAAAAATGGGAGCCGCAACTTTTCTGTCAGGTTGCGGCCAACCAACCAGATTCTTGGTGTTGCGAGTGAATCAGCGAATCCACAGCAGATGGAGCTGCGGAGGATCGGCATTCCTTGCCAAATTTGGTGTAATTCCGTTAATCGGTTTGGGCTGTAGTCATGTCTAAAAACCCTATGGAAAAATGCATGGGGAAAATGCATGTTGGTAACCTCCTTTTTCTCTGACCCCACTTAATGGATCACCCCCAAACTTTCAAAGCAGCAGATGAACCTACTGTCATATTAGTTTCCAAAAGTTTGGGAAGATCAGTCAAACGGTGCCCAAGTTATTGGCAAAACAAAAAACACTTTTCCAATGGAAAAACTTTAACTACCTATTGGCGACCCATAGGGATTTTAAACATGACTGCAGCCCTAACCACTGGACACAATTAGACCAAATTTAGCAAAACGGTAGCTCTTGGTCAAGAAAGCACCCTTTTTTAAATTTGGTGTAAATCAGTGCAGTCGTTTTCGAAATATTTAAAAAAAAGAAAATTTGTATATCGTGAGGCGCAAAACGTTTGTGAATCCGTGCAGAGATATGATTGGCCGCCAATACTTAACACACTAAAAATGAGGAAGGGTCATGTGGCCCCGACCTCCTAGGGCTCTGAAACCACCGGGGGCCACCATTTAACAGGGGCAAACAGTCATAAATATGCAGCACTGCTAGGTGGAATGCCCAGGCCCGGGGGCCAATAACCTTTCTGGGGCTATAGTACATAACTGTGCAGGGGGCCATGTGGACCCCCCGGCCCTAGGGATCACTGCCTCCCTGGGGCTACATATTTTATTAACAAAATAAACAGCGGGCTGTATGGACCCCTGGGGATCACCACCTCTCTGGGGTTATTTCACAAGAAAAGAGGGGCTACATGGACCTCTTGAGCCCCTGGAACCACCACCTCCTGAGACCAATAACCTTTTTTAAATATAGGAGGAGGGCTCAATAGAGCTCAATTTAATGAACAAGACAAGACTAAAATGACAAAAGCCATTAAACAGAACTTACGTTAAGTATTTTTAAGGATTAAAATGCAATATAGTGCTTAAAAGCATAAATCCCCAACTGGGGATTTCTGGTCATGCTAGTCTGTTTGAAACCCAAAAGTTCAGGCAAACCGTGATGGCGTGTGGCTCGGATACAGTCACATATAAGTCTTACTGAGGTTTTACCTTCTCAAGAATTCAGCCAAAAGTCCCGTCCACTGGGAAGAAGTTCACCAGGTGCAAGGTGAGCATAGCTGGTGATGGTCTGCGGGCGTGAAGAGTCACCCAGGTGTTGCAAACAGGCACGGTGGAGCCTCCCGGTTATAAGCAGTAATACTTGTTGTGCAACTTGTGGCTGCATGTGCTGATTCTATGGGCAAGTGACGCAGTTCGGGTTTGAGAGGGCCTATTTCCGGTTGGGAAGAGCCAAAAAGCTTGATTTCAGGAGCCAAAAAACACTTCCAAGGGCCCACGACCTGAGAGGTGACTCCTGGGAGTCAAGAGCTTGTTGAAGATTTCCCCAGGAGCTGTGGGGAGCCTATTGTGACCCTGAGGCTCAAATCAGAAGGCCAGCAGACTGGCCCTTGGAGTCACTCCGGGGTTCCTGGGTCCAAGATGGAGGTTGCAGGTCCAGTTCTCATTCCCCAGGCAAGAGGGAAGCAGGTAGAAGGTCAGCTCAGCAAAGTGGCAGTCCTTGTAGCATCACAGCAGTCATTCGTCCTGGCAGAGTATTCACAGGTCCAGAAGGGTAGTGAGTTGGATGTGTCAGAGGCCCATTACTTATACCTAGTTGTGCCTTTGAAGTGGGGTAGATTCCAAAGAAAGCTCACTCAAGAGCGCAGAGGACCTCTCATCCTGCTCTTGCTCCAGCCTCACTACAGAGGGGTATGCAGCCCTTTGTGTGGGGGTAGGACACTCTCCATTCAGGTGTTTCAATCCCTCCCTCCCATCCTGCCCAGAAGGACCCTTCAGGCTGTGGATCATCCATTAGTCAGACCTAAACTTCATTTGTGTGTGGCTGTTTAGAGGGCATGCACATGCCCAGCTGTCACCCACCACAGATGTGTATTGGAGACAGGCAGCAGTCACCAAATGGCTAAAGTAAGAACATGCAAATTTTCTAACAGTGCCATTTTCAAAACTGCAATTTAAAATCCGACTTCACCAGAAATTGGCCCTCATTCTGATTCTGGCGGGCGGCAGAGGCCGCCTGCCAGAATTCAGCCCTCCATAATACCGCTCCGCGGTCAAAAGACCGCGGAGGGTATTATGAGTTTTTCCCTGGGCTGGCGGGCGGTCTCCAAAAGACCGCCCGCCAGCCCAGGGAAAAACTCCCTTCCCACGAGGATGCCGGCTCGTAATCGAGCCGGCGGAGTGGGAAGGTGCGACGGGTGCTACTGCACCCGTCGCGTATTTCACTGTCTGCTACGCAGACAGTGAAATACTAGCGGGGCCCTCTTACGGGGGCCCCTGCAGTGCCCATGCCATTGGCATGGGCACTGCAGGGGCCCCCTGGGGCCCCACGACAATCCTTACCGCCATCCTGTTCCTGGCGGGCGAGCCGCCAGGAACAGGATGGCGGTAAGGATTGTCAGAATCCCCTCGGCGGCGCAGCGAGCTGCGCCGCCTTGGAGGATTCTTAGGGGCAGTGGAAAACCGGCGGGAGACCGCCGGTTTTCCCTTTCTGACCGCGGCCAAAGCGCCGCGGTCAGAATGCCCAAGGGAGCACCGCCGGCCTGTCGGCGGTGCTCCCGCCCCCGTTGGCCCTGGCGGTTCTCTACCGCCAGGGTCATAATGAGGCCCATTGTGTTTCAAATTGTGGGTCCTGAGGCATCCAACGTGAAAAGTCTCTCTGTTAGATTTGGCAACCTTGGCGTGGTTTTCCCTGTCTTTTTGCCTCGCTTCCTGTACTTTTGACTGTGTGCTGGACTTAGTTTTTGCTGATTTATGGTACGCTGACCAGTGCTAAAGTGCAAGTGCTCCCTGTGTAAATTGTGATTATGATTGGTTATCCCTGATTGGCATATTTTATTTACTCGTATGTCCCCAGTAAAGTGCACTAGAGATGCCTAGGGCCTATAAATCAAATGTTACTAGTGGGCATGCAGCACTGATTGTGCCACCTACATGAGTAGCCCTAAATATATGTCTCAGACCTGCCACTGCAGTGTTAGTGTGCAGTTTCGCACTGCCAATTCGCCTGGCAATAGTACCCACTTGCCAGGACCAAACCTTCCCTTTTACTTCATGTAAGTCACCCCTAAGGTAGGCCCTAGGAAGCCCCATGGGCAGGGTGCAGTGTGTTTAAAAGGTAGGACATGTACTAATGAGTTTTACATGTCCTGTTAGTGAAATACTTCCAAATTCAGTTTTCGCTATTGCAAGGCCTATCTCTCCCATAGATTAACATTAGGGATTGCCTTTAAATATCTTTTGAGTGCAGTTTACCATTGGGAGCAGATAGCGGTGTGGAGTATGGGGGTCCCTGAACTCGCAATTTAAAAATAAATCTTTTGGTAAAGTTCGTTTTTAGATTGTCTATTTGAAAATGCCACTTTTAAAAGTCAACATTGTCTTGCTTAACCTTTCTGTGCCTCTTCGTGGCTGCTGAATCCAAGTTTGGGTCAGACTCACAGTTGCACTGTTTGTGAATTCATTCTAGACAGTGACACAAAGCGAGATAAAGTGTGTCCTGCATATCCTGATGAGTCCTCCTGGGCTAGATTGGGAAGGAGGAGCTGACACATGCATTTGAAAGGTCTGTGCCTGCCCTCACACAATATAGACCCCAACCCACTAGCGTGTGTCTTGGGCAGGGCAGGGAAAAGGCAGGACTTGTGCACTACAAAGACTTTCCTTTGAAGTTTACCTACATCAAAGGCAGAAATTAGTATAACTATTGGACTGCTGACCCTACAACTTTAGAACACTTCTAGGTCAAAAGGAACCTATGACAAGAAGAAGAGTTGAAGAGGTGTGAGGAGGAGTACTGCCCCTGACTTGCCAAGTGGTGACATATCCAGTCGCTGAGTCCCTGGAAAGCAAAACTGGCAAAACCAGTGACAATCCATGCACCGGAGCTGATTGGCAGAAAAATCGATGCTGTACCTGCACCACAGCTGAAAAATCGACGTTGTTCCAGTGAAATCAACACATCACCAGCTCAGTACAGATTCATCGCTGTCCGTGCATTTAGATTTTCCCGATCGTCCCTGGATGTCATAATCTTCAACAACATCGCACGGACCTGGGGCTGCTTTTCCAGAAACTGGTTGTATTGAAAGAAATGATGGACAGCCTTACTTGCAAGTAAGGAATCGACTTTTTCTGATGCACACTCGCCCTGGTGGCTTTATTTGTGACGCATACCAGGTACTTTGTGCTAAAACAACACATCCATTTATTTCTATGGATTAAGGCTGTTTTTGCATGAAAAAAATATCTTTGCTTGTGTATTTTGGATTTTTGTCAGTTTGGTCTTTTTTGATTTAGATAAATAATGGCTATTAAGTTAAACTGGTGTGGAGTCCTTTTGTGGTGTTTTCACTGTGTTACTGTGTGTTTTGTACAAATACTTAACACATTGTCTCTGAGATAAGCCTGACTGCTTGTGCCAAGCTACCAAGGGGGTGAGCAGGGGTTATCTGACTGTGTACCTCCGTTACCCTTACTAGGATGAGGGTCCCTACTTGGACAGGGTGTAAACTGACTGCCAACTAGAGACCCCATTTCTAGCCCTGCAACCCTTATAACAACACAACCCGTGCTGTACACGGTCTTTGGCCGTGTGCAGCAAAGGTTGGCCGCCGGCTCTGGCCTAAGGCCAGGCCCAGCAGCCAATGCTCCTGCATGCACCCAAACCCTTCGACCGTGCGCAGCATAAGCTTAGATACAATGGGTGTTTTTTTTCCATTTTTGTTCTTGATTTATGAATACACCTGTGGATTCATGGATCTTCAGATTCACGGATCCAGCCGTGAATCTGTGGGTCTACAGATTGGGTAAAAAATAATAATTGGGCAATTTTTTGCCAACAAGGGGTCCCTAAGGATGTATAAAAGAAAACACTGGTATAGACTCTGACACATCCAGTCACTCACTCATGTATAGCCTTATACATGCATGTATGTCCTACTACTGGCACTGATATAGCCAGAGACAAACTGACTGATACACTGACACACCTAGATGTACATTAATGCATACACTAACACACCCAAGCACATATTGATTCATACCCTGACAAACTGATGCACACACACACACACACCGAGGCACACTCTTATGCATACACAGACCAGCCATGTGTATAATAATACATACACCCACACAGCCAGGCACACACTCATGCATATTATAGTACACTCAGACATCTACACTCATGCACACACTAACATACACACACACACACACACACACACACACACAGTGATACACATACTAACATACCAAGTCACACACTGAAGCATACACTAAAACAGCCACTCACACACTGATGCATATACTTACACATCACAGCATACACTGATGCATACACTAACACACCCAGACACACACTGATGCACATGCTGACACACCCATGCACACAATTATCTTCATGCTGGCACACTGAATAACCCACTGATGCATACACTAACATGCCCAGCCACATACTGATGCATACGATGACACAGCCACACAGACACTGCTCCATACTGTGAAACAGTAAGGCACACTATGATACATACACTAGCACAGCTAGGGGAAAAAGGATGCACACACTAGCAAGACAAGCTCACACTCATATATACACATATACACACAGGGGGACACTAATACATATACTAACACACCCACTCACACACTGAAGCATACACTGACACACCTAGTGAAGCATATACTAACACACCAAGGGGCACCTTGATGCATAAACTACCACACCGAGCAACACACTGATACTTACACTTATAAACCCATGCACACACTGATGCATACACTCACACACTGATCCATGCACTGACACAGCTGTGTTTACATTAATACATACAATGACACAGCCAGACACAAACTCATGCATACTATAGCACACTCAGGCATCCGCTCATGCATATGCTGCGACACCCAGGTACACACTCATGCACACAGAAACACACACAGGCACACACTTAATGATACACTGACACACCCAGTCACACTGTGATGCATACACTAACACACCTAAGAACACACAGATATGTTCACTAATACAACCAGGCACACACTCATCCATATAATAACACACCCAGGTACACATAGATGCACACACACACACACACCCATGCACACACTGATGCAAATACTGAAAGACCCATGCACACACTGAAACATACACTTACACACCCAGGCAGACACTGACAGATATACTTACACACCCGGGTACACACTCATACATAAAATGACACACCCACACAGAGACACCCTGTCATACGCTGGTGAATGAAGTAAAACACCAGGTACATACTCTTGCATACATTGACAGACCCAGGCACACACTGAGACATACACTGGCACACCCTTGTACACACTCATACATACACTAACAAACCAAAGCATGCACCCATGCATACAGTAAGACACCTGGGCAGACACTGATACGTAGAGTAACACATCCAGGACACAATGATGCATTCACTTAGGTTCCCGTGCACACACTGATCCATACACTGACATAACTAGGTACACACTCATCCATACACTGACACACAAAGACACACACTTATGCATACACTAACACACCGATGGAGCTATTGAATCACACACTAACACAGCCTTGAACACACTGACATACGTAGGGACACACTGATGCATTCACTGATACAACCACACACACACACAGATGCACACAGTGAGAGATGGAGGCACACATGTATATACTGCACTAGAGATCTTCACACATATTCTAATTGAAGAAAAACACAGACACAGCTCTTTTTCAGAGAATAAAGTGGTTCTACCAAGAACCTTTGTTTTTTTGTAATTATTCTGAACATTTTTTGTTGGTTTATTAAAAAACTGGCTCTAAGCAGAAGAGCAAATCAACAAACTAAGAAGCAACATGTCTCATTGAAGTGAAGACGCGTTGAAGGCCAAGTAAGAAGTACACATTTATTGATAAGAAGAAAAGGGAAGAACAGGTCCGATCAGGGAATACACCAGGGCTCAACTGACTTCAGGAGACTGCACGTACTAGAACGTGGAATCTCCCTAGGTCAGCATCACAAGCATTCCAGCAAGGAAGTATGACACACTACATATCCCCCTTCTTTTCCTACAACAAGAAAATAAAAACCCGAAAGAAAAAAAACAAGGAAGAGAAGAAAAAAAAATTAAAATAAAAGAGGAAATAATTAAACATGAAAATCAGAAACGTCAGCCAAGTATCCTAACACGTAATCCTTCAACCAACCAGGAGGCGTCACTTTCCTTTTCCTTTCTACAGAGTCACACTGAAGTGCGCACTCGGATAAACTCACATTCCCATTCTCTGACTCGGCAATCGAGTCACTCACATCTTCCTCCTCACTCAAAACACAATCATCAAGTACTTGTGGAGACGGGGCGGCATCGTGACTCGTAACCTCATCTTTCAACCATTCAGCCCGTTCAGCCCTTCCCTTCTCACCTCTCTTACTGTTAGTATGGACTTCACCCCATCCAGATCTCTGTCCATTCCTAAGTAAAACAATGCGCTTAAGATTCCACACCTTACCATCACTCAGTTTTACAGCATTGTGCAAAACTTCCATAACACGTTCAGGATCAAAGTACTGGCTCTCACCCTTCTTGACTTTATAAGGTTTCTTTACTCTAAACCAATCACCAACATTGATTACAACAGGCTTAACGTGATGGAGCTTGTCATAATAAGACTTCGATTTCACAAGAGACCTATCCAAACAATCCCTCACACTCTCCACTGACCAATGTTGGATGCCTTGGATGCCTGTCTTAACCAACCAAGCAGGGTTATGTTTCCTTCTCGGGCTTCTTACCCTCATAATAATGAATGGGCTGAGTCCGGTTTTCACATTCTCAGTAATCCTATACGCCCACACAGCTTTAAAAATGGCAACGTGCCAATCCTCTCCCCCATTCATAGCACCCTGAATTATACCTTTAATGACTCTATTGAACCTTTCTACAGTGCCATTTACACTGGGATTGTACAGAGATGTGGTTTTATGTTCAATTCCCACCCTCCGAAAATACTTTTTTGCAGAATCCGACATAAACTGTACACCATTATCACTCAGCAATTTAGAAGGAGTGCCTTCTGCAAGGAAAACCTTATACAAAAACTCCAAAACGCTTACAGTATCTGCTTTTTCTAAAATACCAATTTCTGGCCATTTGGAGAACAAATCAATGAGGACTATTACAAACTCTTGAGAGCTACCCACCGGACCTAAGAGATCGATGGCGACATATTCCCATGGTTGCCTGGGAACGAACGCTTGCTGCATAGGTGGTCTAAGGTTACACAAACTCTTGTCAGCAGAGGAACATACATGACAAGTTCTGACAAATCTTTCCACCGATTTGTCAACTCCTGACCACCAAAACAACTCTTTATCCACGGACTTAGTTCTAAAGATGCCAAAATGTCCCTCATGACATAATTTTAAGATTGCTTCCCTTATACCCGATGGAGGAATTATTCTATCACCTCTCCAAAGAACATTGTTTACAACAGTGAGTTCGTTCCTAACCTCCCAAAAACTTCTGCATTGTTCAGGTAACAGATCCTTGTTAGGCCATCCCTCTAAAACATATTTTAAAACCGACTGTAAATAAGAGTCTACCTCCATTTCCTTCCTCCAACTATCTTCATTAAGTGCAGGGCTACTAGAATCGTGTATAAGAGCCACACTCCATTCATACCACGGGTCATCAACACACCTCTCCACCAAATTAGGTAATCTAGAAAGGCAATCCGCCAGTACATTACTCTTGCCTGGTACATACACAATGCGATAAATGTAATCCTTTAAGCGCATGGACAACCTTGAGATTCTAGCCAAAGCCAGTACACTCCCTTCACTTGTAAGAAGTTTAATTAAAGGTTTGTGGTCGCAGCAAATGGTTATGTCTTTTCCCCACACGAATGCTCAGAAGTGCTCTAAAGCCCAAGCACAGGCTAAGGCCTCCTTCTCTATAACGGAGTAATTCTCATCTGGAGGAGACAACGATCTGGAAGCAAAAAGTATAATCTTTTCCTTACCATTACAATCTTTTTGAGACAACACAGCACCTAAGCCTTTATTACTTGCATCCGTGGTAACAAAAGTATTCAACTTAGGGTCAAAACGTTCCAAACATGCAGCCTTGCTTAACTCCCTTTTCACACTCTCAAACTCATGGTTGCATGCTTCATTCTACATTAATGGAGTGTTCTTTTTGAGCAAAGATCTTAAATTGTAAACCTTACTGGCAAAGTTTGGAATAAATTTGGCACAAAACTCTGCCATGCCCAAAAAAGATCTTACTTCATCCTTAGACACAGGAGGTAACACCCCAATTATAGCATTCACCAAAGAAGCCTTAGGTCTAACACCCTCACCACTTATCTCATGTCCCAAATACTCCACACTCCTCTTCGCAAATTTGCACTTACTCAGTTCCACAGTCAAACCCTTGTCACCCAACACATCCAACACATGTTCCAACCGCTCATCATGCATGTCCTTATCCTTTCCAAATATTAAATTGTCGTCTTGGAAGCTAATAACTCCTTTGATTTTCCCAAAAAGTTTGTGCAAAAGACGTTGAAAAACAGCTGCAGCAGATGCAAGACTGAAGGGCATCCTCTTGTATTGGAAGCATCCAAAGGGTGTGATGAAGGCTGTTAGTCTTTTGGAGTCCTCCGATAAGGGAATCTGATGATACACAGATGACAAGTCAATGGTAGAAAACCAGCAAGCTCCCTCAAGACCAGAGACCATTTGCGTAATTTTTGGTAGAGGAAACCGATCAATCAGAATATTATTATTTAAATATCTTAAGTCCACACATAAACTGATTTTTCCGTTACTACGCCGAGCTATAACTACAGGCGAAATCCATTCCGAACTTTCAATTGGCTCAATCACATCCCTTAAAATTAATTTGTCCAGCTCTTTGGAAACTTCTTCTCTGATCATAATTGGTACAGCTCTGACTTTATGAATTTTTGGTACAGCTTCCCTCTTTAATATAATTTTATGCTCGAAACCAGTAAGTTTCCCCAAGCACTTATTAAAAACTTTTGGAAATGTAGTTTCTATCAAGGAGGTCAAAGAGCAGTCTTCGTTCACCATTAAAACCTTTTCTTTACCATTTGGATCCAGAATCATCTGCAACTGACCTTGATCCTTCCAACCTAGAACAGACGGCCCTTTTTTGGCCACATATAATTTACCTCTTGTGCTCCTGTTCTTGAATGAGAATACCAACCACCTAAAACCTAACAGGTTTATTTTTTCTCCTGTATAACTTTCTGGTTGAATGTCCGGCGGAGCAAGCTGCTTGCCAATTTTATCCACGAAAGACTTGTTCCACACATCCTCATTCACGATTGTGAATGGGGAACCAGAGTCAGCATACATTGTAACAGGTACTCCACCAATTTCCATGTTACATATGGGTTTTTCCTTAGTGTTAACCTCCATTATATTAAGTATGAAATTCTTATCCTCATCCATCCCTCTGGGATCCGTTTCCTCCGTGTCACATTTTACAACATTTTCACCTTCATATATACACTTAACTATTTTCTTTTTAGTTTTACAGACTTTTGCAAAATGGCCCACCACTCCACATTTGTTACACTTCAATTTTAACGCTGGACACGACTTGGAGTGAGCTAAATGGTCTTTGTTATCACATCTGTAACATCTTCTTTCAGTTTCACCGCCCTGTAGGGTCTTTCCAGGTTTGCGATTGGTCACTTTATAAACGCTATCCTCATTTTTTCCAGCAGATTTTAGTTCGGATAAACATATTTCAGAGATCTCTGCTTTCCTTACTATGGCTAAAATTTCTTCCAGAGGAGAATCTCCATTTATCCAAAGTATTTCTTGAATAGATTGATTGCTGCAATGCATGGCAACTTGATCTCTAATAAGTTTGTCATGAATTGTCTCAAATTTACAGTCAAGGGACAGTTTCTTTAAGTCTGCAGCATAATCATCCACCAGCTCATTTTTCTCTTGTTTCCTTAGGAAAAACTTATAACGGACAATTCCCATACAGACTTTCGGAGCAAAATACTTGTCAAGATCAAGCATCGCGGCATTAAAAGCACAAATATCGCCACTTATAGGGTTTTTGGACATCTTACTATGGGGCTGATTCTCACCCTGGCGGTAATTACCGCCAGGGCGGAGGTTGGCGGTAGCACCGCCAACAGGCTGGCGGTGCTCCGCCGGGCATTCTGACCGCGGCGGTACAGCCGCGGCCAGAAGCGTAAAGCCGGCGGGGTACCGCTGACTTTCCGCTGCCCGTCTGAATCCTCCATGGCGGCGGAGCACGCTCCGCCGCCATGGGGATTCAGACACCCCCTACCGCCATCCTGTTCATGGCGGCTCTCCCGCCATGAACAGGATGGCGGTAGGGGGTGCAGCGGGCCCCTGGGGGCCCCTGCAGTGCCCATGCCAATGGCATGGGCACTGCAGGGGCCCCCGTAAGAGGGCCCCGCAAAGTATTTCAGTGCCTGCTTTGCAGACACTGAAATACGCGACGGGTGCAACTGCACCCGTCGCACCTTCCCACTCCGCCGGCTCAATTCTGAGCCGGCATCCTAGTGGGAAGGTTGATTTGCCCTGGGCTGGCGGGCGGCCTTTTGGCGGCCGCCCGCCAGCCCAGGGCAAATGTCAGAATCACCGCCGCGGTCTTTCGACCGCGGTGCGGTGTTCTGACGGCGGTACCTTGGGGGACGGCCTCCGCCGTCCGCCAAGGTTAGAATGACCGCCTATATGTTTTCAGGCCCATAGGACCCAAAGAATGCAATATAATCCTCTTTTTCTGTTCTGCAGACATCTTGTT
This sequence comes from Pleurodeles waltl, assembly GCF_031143425.1. Classification (NCBI taxonomy): domain Eukaryota; kingdom Metazoa; phylum Chordata; class Amphibia; order Caudata; family Salamandridae; genus Pleurodeles; species Pleurodeles waltl. Next base: position 806,189,519 of record NC_090446.1, read on the forward strand.
ATCTACGTCGATAGCGCCTAAATAATTTAGAAAATGGTCCTTCCATTCTTGCCACTTAATGGGTGGAGAATTACCCATGGCCCAAAATACTTGTGGAGGAACAATTGTAAAGTTGGCTTGTGCCATATCCGAGGCAAATTATAAGGAACACAAGGTGTAAGTTAATTATACCAATTAACTAGAGATTTATTCTTCCCTTCCCGGACCTGTTCAAAATTTATAGATGAAAACTTTCACAGTAGGAGAACAACGTACTAGTATTTCTTCCTTCTTTTTTTTTTTTTTTTTTTATCAATAAAGTCCAACTTCTCACTTTATTTCTTTTCTTATTTTTATTTTTTTAATTAAAGTCCAAAAATAGCACTGCAGAAGTAACATCCGTGCTGCCGTGTTTCTGTCTCCACTGACATGTATGCGAGTGCCGCCTCCGTGCTCCGCGTATCCTTTTTCCTCTTATTTTTTTTTTTGTTTTGTTTCGAAGAGCTAGCATCTCCGTCTCCTTGGAGACACTAGCGAACGCTGCGTCAGTCTCCTTAGCGTGTTAGTTGCTAAGGAGACACACAGCGGAAGCGGCATCAGTTTTCCTGGGGTATGACGCCCAAGGGACGCACGCGCTGCGAGCGTCCGTTGCCAAAAGAGGCTCGCGCTGCGCTCGCTCTCATGCTCGCGCCCCACACCAACGGCTGGGCAGTCAAGAAAAAAAAAGGCCGTAGGCAAAAAAAAAAAACAAGAAAAGAGAAAAAAACAAGTATAATTACAGGAATGTCCCATGGCAGCAGTCAGGCGGCAGTACACAGCGAGGCAGCAACGCGAGAAGAAGGACAACAAGAAAACGATCCGTAGGAACTGGACCATACAACGAAGGTTCGATGAAGCCGGCTTCCTCGTCGCCAAATTGAAGTGAAGACGCTTTGAAGGCCAAGTAAGAAGTACACATTTATTGATAAGAAGAAACGGGAAGAACAGGTCCGATCAGGGAATACACCAGGGCTCAACTGACTTGAGGAGACTGCACGTACTAGAACGTGGAATCTCCCTAGGTCAGCATCATGAGCATTCCAGCAAGGAGGTATGACACACTACACTCATCTTGAAAAAACTTCAAAAGTAAGTTTAAGGATAGAAAAGAAACATTGGCAACAGTGGCTGCCAATGGCATAACAAAATTCAGACACAGATGACACTTTTGCAACTGGTATAATATAGCATTTAGAACAGGAGGTAACTGTTTTTCCAAGTTCTGGCGAGATGGACTGCACAATTATTCAAGGTGAAGACTGTTCCCCAACCACTGTTTGAAGCAGCCGAACCTTCCCTCTCATGCTGGATTCCGTTGTATGTTCTCTCATGGATTGTTTACAAGTGTTTCCACATGGAACTTGTTTCATGGGAATACTTCTACTCAATCAGGCATGAGAGTTTCTTTCTGCAGATGTTGCATGTGACATATTTAGCAGTCATTTTTTTCCAGGGCTGACAGTGAAGTATCTCCAAACTTAATTTTCTTTCTTTACAGCAGGTGCACCTTCATCTTCCTCCATGCTGGGATCCCCTGGATCTACTGGCTCTGAAGAACCAGAAGCCAACGCTGGTGAAAAATCTGGAAAGCAAAACAGCCAAAGTAAGAGTTCCTGACAACAGCAGTGCTCTCTCCAGAGAATTTGAAGCAGAAATGAACACTGTAGAGTGTGGCTCGAACTCGTGTTAGGTGTGATCCTTAAACAACCAATTAAATGAAGTTATTTCTCTTTAATCATCGGGCAGATCCGTGGCTCCCTTTTTGGATCCGCTGTTCCAGATAACATGTAAAAGCACATATTTTCATATAAAACAACTGTAGGAGAAGTGGTATTTTGGTACATATAGGTGCAGCCTGACTCCAAAATAAAAAAATATGTCTCTATAAACTAAAAGTATCTTATAAAAAATCGCAAGAGCTGTGGTTCTGAAACCGCAGTTACGGTCCAATCACGTGATCAAACAAAAAACCTTGGAGCACGACCTTCTACGTTTTCGGACACCAAGGATCTAGATCTGCGGAGCATGAAAAATGTAAGCAAAATAACACTAATAATAATTATAAAGAAAACATATTTAAATGTATTCATACTTATTAGACACAGACAGAAGTGATGTATCCTACAGCATCATATATACTTTCCAGCTCATGCTGTTACTGTCACATGAATAGAAGACCTCCTATTTCTTACTTACTGGTTAAAATAATTTCTCAGTTAACTGTGTTTCTAGCCTAGTAGAGGTGAACATTCATGTGGATATTTGTTGTCAGACATACTTTTAATTTTTTAACCCATTTAATAAGAGTCATACTTCTATTTTAGTAGAAAACATTTACACAAAAGGAGTATTATCTACAGATATACAGCATATTTTGCAGCAAATAGAAGGAAAAATTTGAGTTGCTGCGTTTAGGTGAGTTATGAGTCCAAGTGTAGACTAGTAAACCCATGTACATATGAACTCTGCTATCCGTACTGCAATTTAAATAGAAAAATAATACACCACTGATATGTAAGAAAACACACAACAATAACAATTTAAACATTTATAGATAGATCCACAGAGCACTTAAGTATAGTGTACTGTGATATGAAATCAATAAATTCACATATACACCACTCATGCAACCATTCACTCATCTTTAAAATAAGTTATACATTAATACAATATATACTTCAAGATAATATTAATAAAAGCACATCGACTAACCATAAAAAAGTAAAAACACTGCAAAAAAAAATGCATGGATGTTACAGTTACTAAATGTAATTTAAAAAAACTAGAAATTCATTGAAAAAAATAAAGGTTTACAACAATGTTATAGTTAGGAAATAATTTTTTTTAAAAACCTTAGAAATTCACTGAAAAAACAAAGGTATTTTTTAACATAAAGTAAATTTCATTACTATACGTTTTTATCCAACCACCTCCACACAGACCTTCCGGCCAACCCACTATAGCTACCCAACCCAGGGCCATGCATGGCTTTGGCTGTTAGTGGTGAGTGCTGGCTGCAGGCCTGGTCCTACGGCCAATTCCCTATAACCACCCAACCAGACACCACACACGACCTTTGGCCATATGCTGCAGGGGTTGGCCGCAGGGCCTGCCTGGGGCCAGGCCCTGCCACAAACACCCTATAATCACCCAAACTGCCATGCATGAGTCTCTGCATGGGCCTGTGAGTGTGTGCATGGGTACCTCAATGGGTCTGTCAGTGGGTGCATAGGTCTCTTAGTGGGTCTGTGAGTGCATGAGTCTCTGAGCTGATATGTGAGTACATGCACAACTCTTTGGGCATGGCTGTGAGTGGATGGATGACTGTCTGAGTGAATCTGTGATTGGATGCATGAGCGTCTGAGTGGGTCTGTAAATGAGTGCATGAAGGTCTGGTGCCCGAACAGCCCGAACCGCTGAATGGAATTTTGCCAAATTAGCCAGAAAGCTAGTTTTTCATCCAGAAAGGTCTTTCTTTGTAATTTGGTGTGAATCTGTTCAGTAGTTTTTGAGTTATTGAAGTTCAAAGATTTATGTATATCTAGAGAAATGGAGGGTCCACTGATCCTACAGATCTCATGATGAGATCTGATTGGCTGATCTGATTGATCTGATGTGATTAATGTCAGATCATAAGCAGTGCATTGCAGGGGGCATAAGTTATAGTTAGCTCAGGTAACTATAACTGCTGAATTTCTATGTTTTGGTGTGTGTAAAAGTTGAGTCTAACTATAACATCCCTGTTATCTTTATTTTTTTCAGTAAATATATATATATATATACATATATATATATATATCGCTGAAAAAAACAAAGTTAGGTTCTGAATTTACTCATACAAAAGCATTGAAATTCAGCACTTAGTTAGAATTCTTTCAGGTAACCCTAACTCTCCCCCTAAGGTAACTATAACTCGTGCCCTCGCCATACACAGTTTTTTCTTCAATTATTTGGATTAATTTGGGGTAATTAGTAGTGCGTGGCAAGGGTGCGAGTTATAGTGACCTTAGAGCATGAGGTATAGTTACTTGAAAGAACTCTAACTACAACTGCTGAATTTCTATGCTTTTGTATGAGTGAATTCAAAACATAACTATAACGTCCCTGTAACCTTTGTTTTTTTCAGTGAATTTCTATGGTTTTTTAATGCACATGTTAATATTTGTGTCAGGTTGTAGCAAGCCAATCAGGACCTTGCTTTTCCCAAGGATCCAAGGAGGATCCATGAAGGATACGAGGAGGATCCGCGAATCCACATATCAGACAAAAAAAAGGGCAATTTTTTGTCCATGTGGGGTCCCCTCCATGTTGTCCTATTGGGTCAGTATACCTGTATCCTCTCCCCTTATATGTTTTTACACTGTTTCCCCCCACCATGCAATGCAAAGAAGAAACTGGCGGCCACAACTTTTCTGTCTGGTTGCGGCCAGCCAATCACAGCCTTGCCTTTCCTCTGAATCCATGGAGGATCCGAGAAGGATCCATGGAGGATCCACGTCCCTGTATATATACATTTGTTTTCCAGTTATTTACAAGAAAACCACTGAACAAATTCACACCAAATCACAAAAAGGTCACTTTCTGGACCAGGACCTACCTTTCTGCCAAATTTGGTGTAATTCTGTCCAGTAGTTTTGGTGCTATCACTGTTCAAAATCCCTAAGGAAAAATGAATGGAGAAAAAGCGTTTTGGAACCCCCCATTTTCTCATCCCCTGCTTGAGAGATCACCTCAAAACTTTCCAGACAGCAGATGATGGGGCTGCCAAATTTTATGGGAACATTTCGTGAAGATTCGTCAACCGGCCCCAAGAGATATAGGCAAGAAAATAAATGCTTTTCTGTGGAACCTAGGTCCTAACTATAACTACACAGTGGTGACCGCCACTAGTTAATATACATACACACACACTTATATAAATATATAGAGATATATAGATATATATAGCTATATGAATCTTTTATAAATAAAATGTCTCCATAAGCAACATATAACCCATTGCACTTTTGTCATAACTATTCATAATAATTTTGAATGCAATTGTGTCTTTTGATAGACTATCATAGTGCAATAACAAATGCTCAATGGAAATAGAACTAATTTTGCTTAGTACCTGAAATGTTAATAATACATGTTCTAAAGTTTCCACAGAACTGTGGTATAATCTACACAGTGGCTCATCATATTTTAAGACTTGTCAGGCTCCTATCACTTGGTAAAATAGTAGTTGTTCCAACCTGCTTCTGATAAATTCCTTGGTTCTGATTTAATACTGTAACAACTCATATTTATAAATGGAATCCCATTGTAGAAGGTTTTGTATCAATTATACATATTCTTTCAAATCAGAAAACTAAACCTGCGTTCGTCTGTAGTTTATAAACATTTCTTCATCAGCAGTTTGAATAAGGAACTTGTAGAGCTTGGGTTATGAAGAACATAGTTTAGTCTCAGATACTCAAACAAAAAAGACAGTAGGGGATTGTCAGAATAGAGTGAACGCCCTAGCTTTTATCCTCCTAATGAGGGTGAAAATGAGTGAGTACTTGTTAGTACAACATACTAATCACATTTGTAGCAATTAATTAAAGTCAGGGCAAGTATACTGCTCTTAGGGACTCCTATGGAGGAATGTACCCTCTGGATAGTTTCATTATTTGGTATGATGTACTCCTGCCCTCCATTTTGTTCCGTTGTCAAAGATGTGGACTCCAAGAGTCATAAGGCAGACCTCTTGTTTGGGCTACAGGGATACCAGAAGCATCAAGGGGCGTTTTAGGAATTCCCAGCTGATCAATTCCAACTGTAGCTGACAGGGACCCTGATGCTGACTTCTGCTGGAGTGAGTCTTGAGTGCTGTCCTTAAGATCCTGGGCCCTTGGCTGTTGTTAAAGTGCACTCCTCCTATCAAATCCTGAAACCTGGTACTTATAAACATTTTGCCAACTTTTTAGTCTGAGAGCCGGCAGGGGACCAGGACCAACAAGCCAATCTGACAAAAGTGCATTGCTGCTGGGCAAAAGATTCAGATTCATCCTGTTAGGTTCTTTTCTCCTGCAGCAAATTCATCCCATCAGTATCTCACAGAGAAGATTCCCAGCCTCCCAAGATCCACTTTATCTACAGCCTTGCACCTCTGGAAAAATCAGAGCTTCAAAAAAGTGACTAAGGGCCACATGGATAAAATATTTTTGTGGTTGGAAAGAACACGATCAGGATGCTTCCAACCGGAAATAGCCTTTTTCATATGTACAAATGCTAAATCAAGATTCGGTAACTTGTTACAGAATCCCAATCAGGTTTAGTGTTCGGTATTTGGAAGGGGTGAGTTTAGGGAGCCCCTTCCAAATACCGAATTGCAGTGCTATGTCTGAATGTTTTGTTAACGAATAATGGTTGCAAAACCTTGATTTTTTTAATGACTACTAAAAGGTAGTGGTAACTATTTGCAAAGAAGGAGGGGTCTCCACAAGTCCCTTACCCCCTTTGAGAATGCAGATAAAAAAAAATTAAGAGCAGGCTGTGGTCCCCACAGACCACTGCCTATTCTTTAAAAAATAAATCTTTTTAAATGCATCCCATTTTCCTTTAAAGAAAATGGGCTGTGCTTTAAAAAAACAGTTTGCTTTCTAAATAAGCAAGCACAGACATGGTGGTCTTCTGACCCCAGCAGGCCACCACCCCTGTGATGGCCATCATCTTTAATAAGTCGCAAATTGTGATTTATCTCATTAATATTCATGAGGTATGTTGATTTGTGACCCACTAGGAATCGCTATTAAAAACGTTTATGCTTTCTAACATTACACATTGTGGTCTCGTAATTTGCAATTCGGTAAGAATCACAATTAGGAAATCACAATTCCTAAATTTTGTACATGTGACACCCTTATCTGAGTGTAGAAATGTTCACTGTGTGAATGCACAAAAACTGTCTGGCCAGTGAGGGACCTTCTCTGGGTGCAAATTTTACATTTGTCTTGCTTGGAACTTTTTCACCAATGATCAATGGCTTCACTGAGATCTCATCTAGTGGCTATTTGATGACGTGGAGACTCCTTGCCTCCCTGAAGATTTTTTGACTTCCACTTCAAAGGCTAAGTCAGGAGGAAGAACTTTCAACTGGAACAAACCTGCGCTCCGGTATAGTATGTCTTAATTATTACCCCAGCAAAGTGCAGCCAGGTGACCATGGTTGGAGCTTAACACGTTTTGCGTCAGTGTGAACCGTGCACTATAAAAATTCATAATTCTGATTCTACCTATTGAAATGTCAGTCTGTTGTCATTTTATTTATTAAAATGTACCTTGATTTTCTAAATTGGTTTGGAATTTTTCTTTTGTTTTGTTTTGACATGATTCCTGTTTGAGTTCTGCATAAATACTTTACACATTGCCTCTAGGTTAAGCCTGTCTGCTGTTTGCTATAACTACTAGAAGGTGAGCTCAGGTTAATTTAATGACTTTAGTGGCTCACCATGACAAAGCTAGTGGTTGTAATTTGAGGTGGGTACTCATCTCCTTCAACTAATACCCCAATCACTCACAGGGAGGGATAAAATGTGTTATAAAAGAAAAGGACAACAAAAGAAATATGGCAAAATATGGGACTGTTTGAATCTTGTGTCACAATGAATTTTGTTCATTTGAGGACGGGCGCTTACTTTTCTGCCTCAACCATTTACTCCAAGAAAAAGACACATATAGGAAAGACAAAGGAAGAGAAAAACAAAAAAGCATCACTATAGGGAAAAAGCAGAAATCCGCAAGAGTGAGCTGAAAGGGCAGGGAGTGCCTGTAAATGGACTGAAGAGGCCTGAGATGCCTTTAGGATTATGCTACCTCTATATTACGTGTTCACACATTTAATTGCAGCAGCCGCATGTGTAAGAGGGGGGTTTTGGGCACCAGCACCTTTTTATTTACAAATTAAGCACTGTCCTATAGGGCATATTTGAAAAAAGTGGCACTGCACACAGTGCTCCGCCACTTTTCTTGTGCCCCTTAGTGCCCTCCCTAATGCCATCATGTGTGTGTCATAAAAAATACAGCACACCACAGCGGTAGTTAGGAGACTAGCGTCTGAATTTTTTATGCTAGTCCGGTGCTTTGCAGGATTAGCGTCAACAATTTTGACGCTAAACTTGCAAAGCACCCAGAGGCCCATTGTAACCAATGGAAGCCTACTTTTAATGGCTGCTCTGAGCAGGTGTTAAAAGTGCCAGAAAAAAATGATGCAAAGAAATATGACAGATTTCTTTGTGTCATTTTTTTGGCCCCCCTAACGGAGGGATGACCCCTTTGCATACATTATGCCTGGCGCAAGCATAATGTAGCGCAAAGGGTTACAAAGTGGCGCAATGCATGCATTGTGCCTCTTTGTAAATATGGTGCAGCGTTTCTGGCCCTCTAACACCACATTAGTGTAAAAAAATGACAATAATGTGGCATTAGAATGGCACTAGGGGCTCTTAAAAATGTCCCAATGTCAGTGCTTAATTTGTGCTTATTTTTTAGGGCCGGTGCTTACTTTTCTGCCTCAAGCATTTACTGTGAGAAAAAGACACATATGAGAAAGACGGAGGGAGAGAAAAACGAAAAAGTGTCAGTATGGGGAAAAAGCAGAAATCCGCAAGAATTAGCTGAAGGGGCAGGGAGTGCCTGTAAATGGATTGAAGAGGCCCAAGATGGCTTTAGGATTACGCTGCCTCTATATTACGTGTTCACACATTTAATTGCAGCAACCGCATGTTTTATTAACACGTACCAGCACCTTTTTATTTACAAATTAAGCACTGCCCTATGGAGCATATTTGAAAAAAGTGGCGCTGCACACAGTCTCAGAATTTTTTACGCTAGTCCGGCGCTTTGCAGGATTAGCGTAAAAAATGCTACTCCTGCAAAGCACCCACCGGCCTATTGTAACCAACAGATGCCTCCTTTTAGCGCCTGCTCTAAGCAGGCGTTAAAAGTGCTAGACAAAAATGACGCAAGAAATCTGTCAGATTTCTTTGCACCATTTCCCCTCCCCCCCCCACCCCCCCTACGGGGGAATGCCACCTTTGCATTCATTATGCCTGACGCAGGTTTAATGTAGCGTAAAGAGATACAAAGTGCAGCAATGCATGCATTGCAGCACTTTGTAAATATGGCACAGCGCTTTTGGCCTTATCACGCCACATTAGCATTAACAAAAATGACACTAATGTGCCATTAGAATGCCCCTATATTTTATGTGGCTAGCTGAGTGGATTAGTAAAGCCAGCCTTTACAAGTGCTTTAAAACATATGAATTTATGTAAAAGGGAAGCAATGGAGAGATGAGGGGCATGTTTGCTGGGTGGTAGTGAGTGAAACCGAGGAGGAGGTCATGGGGTGGGGGATGCCACAATAAACTGTCACAGAGGGTGCCACCAGTCCTAAAGCCGGCCCTGCACTCAAAATTCAAACTTTCTGAATTGGTCAGTGAGTCAATACCTCACTCACCGCAGGAAGTTAAGCCGTGTTATGCATATTTCCCTTTGAAGTAACAGTAACTAGTAAGAAGTTCCTCAACATTGGCGTACCCAACAAAATAGGTTCCACCTTCAGTACATCATCATGTTTTATTTTAAATATCCCATATATTTTAGAGGTATCAATATCTTTTATTGTGTATCTCATTTCCACAAGTTATATATGTTGCATTATAAAATATTAACTTTATCAATTAAAGAATTCCCTCTTATAAATATCCTAACGTATAAGGATATCTGAGCTGTTTACAAATGGTCCAGAGATCTAAATATTTACCTTTCATGGGTGTATTTATGTCATACACTCTCTATTCTCCCTTGCTGAGGCAGTTATTCCTTACAAAAGATCACATATTCTGTCATTTTCCACACAGCCTGCTAAGTATCTGCTCCTACAAACCAGTATGCATCCTCGATGGAGTCATGCCTTAACATTGCTGAATGTTACCCCTTCTATAGAGAGTGATGCCCTTTACTAAAAATTCCTATTGCATTTATGTAGTCTGTCACTGTGTCACTGTGCCCTGACTAGCAAACAAAAAAACATGCTTCTCCTTATTCAAACCTGCAATGCCTCTCACCTTACAGCTTTTGTGCTCATCTCTTAACTACAACTGCGTACCAAGAGTCAAAATACACCTATGATAGGACATTGGGGGCCTCATGTACAATCTTTTCTCATTTACAATCTTTTGGAGCAGAGAGGCACTGTAATCCTTCTAGCTACGCTGAACTATTTCAAAAGAAAAGAGCAGGAATGCACCATATCTGTGAGATACAATGCATTCTTGTCCTTTACCCGTGTGCTGGCGAACAATGGGCTGCCATGCGCCAATGCAGGCACCCTTGCACCATAGTGCAAGGGTGTCTGCATTGTAAGGATGAGTGGTTTTGTGCTTCCTGCACAAAAACAATCAATGGAGGCAATTTCCTCTGCAGAATGCAGCACACATAAAAAGAGGGAAAAACAAGACGAAATAAAGTTATTTCTCCTCACTACGCCGCCCCTGGGGAGGCATAGGCTTCTGACGCATTCTCAGGTTTAAAGTTTAAGAAATCTTGTAAATCTGGGAATGTGTCAAATGCCTTGGGTGTTACATGGGAACACCCACCGTAACACCTATTGCACGCCTCCCTATCGCAGTGTGAGGCAACCCAGTGACTTGCTCTGCATTGTCTCACTCCATATGTACAAGACTATAAAAGGTCATGCAGGATGGCTTTATTTGACCATATAGATATGACTCTGCAGTGTGCACCGCTGGGCCATCATAAAAGTGATGTTCTGGTGGCACACAGGGTCTTGTAAATAAGCCCCTTAATTATTAGTTGAAGTATGGAGAGGCCCCACTCAGGAAGCAACTGCAATCCTTGTCATGGTGGACCACAATAATCACTAAATTAACCTGTGTTTTACCCTCTGATAGGTTCTACAGAAGCATTCAGGCTTATCTTAGAAGCAACGTGAAAAGTATTTATGCAGCACACAAACAGTAGTAATATGAAAACACAATACAAAAAAAATCTGAAACCAATTTAGAAAAAAGGAGCACATTTTACCAAATAAACAGAGTCCAAAACCACAGTAATCCAATCAGTGGAACCATACATATGCAGTTTTAAAGTTTTAGAAAATTAGGTCATCCTAAAAGCACAAAGTGCCAAGGGAAAGTCACAACTTCAGGCTGACAGTAATGGAGCACGGGCCAGATACAGGGACCAGGCCAATCCCAGTGAAAAAGTTACCTTCTCTATGTTGGAGTGAAGAGGTACGTTCACAGTGCTTGAGGCTGCGAGCAATAGAGAGAGAGTTACAGAGGATTGCCACAGTACTGAAGAGTAAGCCAGGTTTCAAGGGCCGTAATTGTGTGCCACAAAGACACTGCCAGGCATCACGGATGGTCATTGCTGGAGCTTTGCATTGGTAGTCACTGCAGGCAGGCATTGCTGTAGCTTGAAGTGCAGATCTTGTGTTGCTGGTTTTCACTTGCTGTAGTGTGAAGAGTTGGGTTCCCTGGAGCTTCTCGTTTGTGGCAGTCCCTGGTGGTTGAGTCTTGGTGTGAATGGACTTGTTCATTGTCATGAAGAGCCCAAAACTTCAGGATTTCATCTTTCTTTTTAGAGGATGGTCTACTGATGCCAGCAAAGGGCCAAAGAACTAGGTAGGCATCTCTTGGGGATCAGGAAATCACTCCAGCAGAGGCCAGCAGGGCTCAGAGAGGTCCGGTTTCAGTTCCAGTGCAGCTGGTCAGCTGGGCAATTTCACGGAAGCCTCTGGAGCTTGTTGTGTCCCCGTATCTTAGGCATAAAATCAGCCAACTGATCATTTGAGTCAATCAGACTAGCCTGGGATGAAGAAAGCCTAGGATGAAGAAGCAGTAGCAGCACCCCCCCACCCCCTTCCCCTCCTCAGCGCCTTGAGACCCTCATGGGTGATTAGTGCGCTTTACAAATTCCTGATTGATTGATTGAGGAAGCAGGTCCAGGCTTCCTTCTCAGAAAACAAGGCAGTCCTCATGCAGTAGGACAGTCCTCTGGTAGCAGTAGGGCACTCTTCTGGTGGCAGCGCAGGCCTTCTCCTGTAAATGTCCACAGGCCCAGGAGTGTGCTGAAGAGTGGCTCTGGAGGTCGAATGTTTATACCTGGTGCTAACCTTTGAAGTTAAGGGATTCCCTATATTTTACCACCACTTCTGGTTCTAGCAAGGTATTTCCTTTCCCTGTCAAGGCCCCAAGACTTCTGTGATGACAAAAGGCTAGTGTCAGGATCCTTGTGTGTGCTGGGGAAAGCCCTTTGATGTGTAAGTGGGGCAGGGCACAGTTCTGCCCCCAGCTATCCTGGCAGGATGGCCCACCCTACCTACACCCAGACCTCTTTTTTCTCACTGTATAGCAGGAATACACAAACCCCAACAGGACAGCCACTTAGAGTCATGGGACTCAGGATACTGGCAGAAGGCACAAATGGTTAGGACAAAACATGCCAATTTTCTAAAAGTGTAATTTTCAGAATTGTGACTTAAAATCCGACTTTGCCATTAAAAAGGATTTTAAATAATAATTTGAGCATGAGTGGCATAGCTCTATCTGTTCCCATTCCCAAGTTATCACTTATTAGGTGATGTAATAAGGTAACACAGTGTTAGTTAATGGAGAGATAGGTCTTATAATAGTGAAAAATGAATTTAGGAGTTTTTCACCGCTGGGACATACAGAGGTTAAACATACATGTTAAACACAATGCGCCCTGCCCTATTAGCCTTTAAGGCCTTCCTTAGTGGGTGACATATGTTTTAAAAAGAAATGTTTAGGTCTGGCAAGATGTTCAGTTTTCAGGGTCAAAAGGGCAGTTTAAAACTGTGCTACAGGATGCAACGGCAGGCCTGAGACATGTTTAAAAGTAATACTTTCATCACTGGCACAATAGGTGCTGCATGCCCCCTAGCTGCATTTAATTTACAGGCCTGTGGTATATGTAGTAGCATAAGCCAATCTGGGGTAGGCCAATATTACAATTTTTTAGGGAGACAGTACAAGCATTTAGAACTGTTTAGCAGGGGTAAAGTGCATGGAGTCCTAATGTAAGCAAAAATTAATTTAGAAAACAGAAGGGGTGAAGGCAAAAGGTTTGGGGGTGTCCATGTGCTGTGTGAACTATGGCTTTGGTGTAGTTCTACCCACTGGTGACACAGGTGAACTTGATTCAAGGCACCAATGCTGAATATGAAAGACATATTATTGTAACCCCACAGAACCCCTAATAATCTGTGCAAAAGGATCAGGGGCACCACTGTAACAGAAAATCACACACACACACACTGCATTAAGATGAAGAGAAATTTTAACTAAAAGCACTTCCTACAAAAGGACGGATCTGTTTCTCAGTACATCTAACTACATAAAATGACTACATACGATATTATAAAAACAGAAAGAAGGCACGCTGTGCACAACAAGAATAAAATGAGCATTTCTAAACTGGTCAAAATGTCCTCTAAAACCTAACACCTTAAAACCCAATTCTATGAGCTACACTGAGAGAGCATGGAAAGTTATGGTCTAGAGTTTCTTAGGGAGAAGAGATGCCCTGCATACCTTGTTGACAGCAAGTGCTGTCATTATCAGTGGATGCATGAACGCAGTGTTCCCTTTGAAGGGCAAGCATGAGCTGTGGTAGAGGCGTTCTTCCAGGACTCTATCAGCTGCAGGTGAGATTCAGCATCTTCGAAGTGCGCTTGCAGTAGGTGGGACAGTCTCTGGCATAATCTCATAGAATAATCGGGCAAAGTGGCATCCCTTATATACTAAGGAGCATATTTATGAGAATCTGACACAGTGCAGCACAGCAAGTCCCCTTGTTGTGCTACACTGCATCACAGGGAAAGGGCAAACAGGCAATATGGTGCATTTCTGTCCTTTTCACAGAGCTGGCGCACAATGGGCTGCATAGTGCCAATTCAGCCACCCTTGCACGTGCACTCTGGTGCAACGGTTGCTGATTGCCTGCGCGATTGTTCCTGCACAAAAACAATCCTGAGAGGCATATTCCTCCTTTAAAATGCAGCACACAAAGAAAGAGGAAGTAACAAGGGGAAATAAGGATATTTCTCTTTGTTATACCTGCCCTGAGAAGTGGTATCTTTTTGGGGCATTCCCAGGCCTACCACTTCTGATAAATCTGGAAATGTGTCAAAACATGGGAGTTGTCTGTGAACACCCATGCAACTCCCATGAAACACCTTCCCAGGGCAGAGTAAGGCAATGCAGTGATTTGCACTGCGTTGCCTTATTCTAGATTTATGGAGCCACTCAAAGCCATGCAAAGTGGCCTTGGGTGGCTTCATAAATAACATATACGTTTTGCGTTGTGCATGTACCATGTTGCGTGGTGCATACGTGAGGCAAACCAACTTATAAATATGCCCCTAAAACTTGTCATAGATTAGAACATATGACATAATTTTAGGAATGTCTGACAGATTATTCATCAAGGTGTGGCTCCCAGACATTTCCTTACGAACATATAAGATGAAAGAAAGTCAATTCAGACTACACTATCTTGGCCGTATGTCTGTATTTGTTCTTATTTGACTTTGGCATAGTGAAAAGTAGACACTTGTCCCAGACTAATGTTGCATCAGATGTTATATCTATGTCATTAGACAAATGTTTTGAACTTTCACATTTCTTAGAAGGATAAGGTCAGATGACAGTGGCAGACATGACGGTGATTCTGCATAAACTGAGTAAAATGGCAACAACATGCATTACCTAAAATTGAGAGGAGGTGACTTCCGTTCCCTAAGACGGAGTTGGTGCCTACTTAAATGAAGTCATACTGTAGGGTTTTACATCACCTGCAGATAGGGCCAGTCCGTCTCCTATGAATTGTGAGCCTATTGTGATAAGTCAAAACATCACTTTATTTTCAAAGTGATCAATCTATATCTGAGTGCATTTAATCCCCATTCTGCCAGTGAGCAGCGTGAAAAATAAGAGGATTTATTTGCAAGCATGAAGAGAAGACCAGCTGACCCGGGGACCTAAAAGGACTGATGGAGGTTTGTTGGGGGCCATCCAGTGAACGAAGCATCAATAGGTCAAAAATATTCCGGAAAGCCTGCTGTTGGTATTTTTAGTAATACAAGAATTCATAAATAAAAATGTTTCTTTTTTTCTCTAAACTGGATAGCTCTTTTAGATGTTGTCATATATGTTTCTAATCATATTGTCAAGAAAGGAAGCAAAATTATTACGTAACCACTGGGTGTGTCCCTGCTCGGACTCATTCTGAGAGATGATTATTTCCAGACCTATGATTGCTCTTTTGTCTGTCAAGGTGATGAGACATGTCGTCTTCCACCTTTAGTGACTGTGTGCACTGGAGCTCTTCCTTTTTTCGTAAATGGAAGAGAGAGAATTCATTCAGTAATCAATCACAGTCATCAGTGGCCTTCTAACAACGTAGCCTTTCGTAACAGGGCTTTTGCAAATTCTGTTCTTCTAGTGCAAATCTGTACCACTGTCTTGGATTTCTTTTACATCACTATCAAGCTCTAACAAACAATTAGGAGAAGCTAACACAAAAGCATTTATGAGTACTGCTTCGGGAGAACTATTTTACGTACTCTTACATGTCTCTTTGAATAGGCCCGGAGCGTCCAATTCCGTATTAGTAAAACTGCAAATAGCGTGTAGTCCTTTGCACTAATTGTATGTGAATACTTCCTGAATATTTTGTTACCAATTTAGAAACGTTTGACTCCAATTCGCGCAGGCATGTAAGAATAAGCAGAAGAGTACTACAGAAGCACTACCTTACCAACAACAAAACGCATTTGTGAACGGAATGGTTCCATTTGTATTTGGAAAGCTGCTTCCACATCAGCTTCAGATGGTCTCAAACATCTTGGGAAAAAACAAGCGTCTAAAACTGCCGATATAAAAAACGCAGTATTTCAGCTGGCTATAGATTTCACGTGGCCAGTACAGGATGGTGGCAAAGATCCACGCCTCAAGTTTTTTTTCTTCCAACATACCTAACTGAGGTTGAAAAGTTGCCAAGAGAAAAAAAGAACTGCCTGTCATTTTTTAAAATATTAACTTGAAATTTGTTTCTGGATTTTAAAAAGAACAGGCACTAGTTCCAGGCCACAAACCTTAGAGAAATGCAAACAGCGAATAAAGAAGTGGCAGGAGACGGTGCACGTGTTTGCCGGATATAAGATAGCATTCTGCAAAGACAATGCAACTGTATTCATGTGGCACATTTTTGACAGAGGGTCCAGGGAATTTGCAGGAAATTGCAAACCAGACCATCATACAGAAAACGTAAAACTTACTTTAAGGGATCAAGAAGCTTTGTCGAGGCTGTACAGTTTCACGTGAAGCAGATTAAGTCTAACTATTATTTTCAGGAATGCGTCTACATACGCCAGAATGTTTTCAGAAAGTATTAGACAACTTTTCTCATAAAATAAACCAGAAGACTGCTGCGAATATATTTATGTTTGGGTCGAACCCTTTATTACCAATAAAACATATTCACATACTCTGTACCGTAGTAGATTAGAACTATACAATAATCCACAAAATATTCCGTATTTAGTAGTCAAAACGCTGCCGCTCCTCATTATGGACTGAAACACAGGAGCTCAGTGGCTCAAGATTACGGCCCCATGTTACGCTCAAGTGCCCAATTTCCCCTAAAACTGTACCCTCCCATTCCCACACTTCCTTACCTACCTGTATAATTATTTCAGCAGCCTCTCTGTCCCCATGCACATGCTTCTTGTACATGTCTTTAATATGAGACGCACCTGCAGGCAGCTCAGCATCAGTGTTCTACCCCCTCGAGTTATGCGTATTGTTGAAAACCTTGCCACAGTCATGTGTAAAAGCAGGGGCGGCTCCTCCATTGGGGCAGAGGAGGGTAGACTCCCGCCCTCAGCGGCAGCTGCAAACCTTTTCCCAAAAAACGATCATACACTGTGTTTATGATCGTTTGTTGGGGAAATGGGGCAGGGCCACGGGGGTGACGTGCACTGGGGGGAGTGCTCAGCATTCTCCCTCAGAGCGCATGTGTGTTTCACTGGCTGTCCCGGGCTGGCCAAACACACATGCGCACAGGGCTCTCTCCTGCCCACGGCTCTCTCCAGCCCAGCAACACAGTTGCTGGGCTGGAGAGAGCCTGCACAAGCTCCCAGTCTGCCTGGGAGCACCTGAGCAGGGTGCTCCCAGCCAATCCTGATGCTGCTCTAAGCAGCGTCAGGATTGGCGCAGGGCAGGCTGGGAGCCTGTGCCTGCAGCACCAGTGAAACGGGAGGAGGAAGAGGAGTGGCGTGGCACGGGAGCGACAGTTAAGTGTTTTTAATTTTTAACATTTTTTTTTATTTACTTCAATTCTCCCCCGCTTTTGAGCTCACAGCCCCGCCTTTTTCAGTTAGCACGAGCCGCGACTGTGTAAAAGGCCCCAGAAAGGAGCAGTTTACAATTAAAAACCGCTTAGCAATAGTATCCACATTTTCGAATCAACATGTTTAAATTAATGGTATAATAATTCAGCTACCGCATATTTGGCCAAAGAAAAATAACTTTAACATTTAAAAGCAAAACTACATTAAAGATTTGTAACTTTGCTATAACATTGCTTCATTGGTAAAGTAATAAGTGCAGGATCCCAACGTTTTTATTGCCAGCCCTCCACCAGCACTGGTATTGCTATGGTTTCTGAATGCTGGATCTGCCTAGTTTTGATTCCACATTATGACTTTTATTTCACCAAACTGCACTTGCAGTTCCTTAATCTTATTCTTATAAATTCTTTCTCATCCTGCTTCCTCTCTTTGGCATTGTTTTCCTATTTTTCCGCTCCTATCGTGTTCTTATTCTGCATATCTCTCTCTTGCCCTGGTCAACATCTGATGGTAAAATAAGTCCCCGTCCCAATAAAATGAATGCTGGTGCTCACCTCTCACATCCACCAGCACAAGCTAAGCACTGGTTTATCATAGCTCTTGACTGTTTCTAGAAGCAACAAAATATTTAAGGAAGTAGCTGTGTTAATGGAAGTCTTTCGCACTCCAGATGAATTAGCTGGGGTAGGGGTGCCCTCTGGACCCCTTAACCCTTGTTAATTGTGAAAAACGTTTCTGGGGAGAGGCAAAGGTCCAAGGCACCACTGCCAACTCTTGAAAACCACCAACCACGTGATGGTATGCAGTCAGCATGACCCCAATTTGAGACCTAATAAAAGTTAATTAGGTGGGTCAGATTGCAACCCACTCCTATTCAGAATGTAACTAACTGATCTATAAGTACATAGGTTGGTTTGCAAAATGTCATACTGGTCGCAAAAATACTTGTATAAAATTACAACCAGTTTTTTGACCAGCATAATCATACATCGGGCCCATAGTTCTCTTAAGGGTACACAGACTGATGAAAACTCTTGATCATCAGATGATTTTCTAGGATAATAAAAAAATTCTGGCTGGCAGTAGCAACAGATGTTGAGCGAACCAGGAAGACTGGTCTTTGAAAGGATGCTCTAGTTGCATGTAAAGCTTTTTGTTCTTTTGGTTCTGGGATTAGAAAGACCTCAGAGCTGACTTGCACATGGTATCTAACACAATGACAAGCTCTGTAAATCTGTAAAGACTGTTTTCACGCTCAGGACCTCTTTTAGAAAAGGTCAGAAGTGTGCAAAAGGTGTGGTCAACTTATGTTAAACTGATTATTGAACAATTCATATTTTTTTGCAGTTTAAGGTTCTGTGTTTTAGTACTGCATTGCAATATGAGAAACACCATTGGTATTAAGTCTGCATTTAAAAAAACAGGAACCTGAAATATCTCTGTGACTTATAATACCACATGTATGCAGTGTGGAAATGCAAATACCAATTTGTGGTTCTCCCGCAAATTTCCAATCTCTAAATGTGGGCCATAGACTGTTCCACATAGCTTTCATACCTTTTGTACTGTACTTTTTGTAAGAGCAACAACAAGAAGCAGGATTACATTTATCACTCACTAAACCAAATACTTGGTAAACCGGCTGCGAAAGAAAGTATGTCTCCCAGGCGGCTTTCAATATCAATAGTTGCTTGAATGAGCAGTTAAGAATGACCTCATACATAGAAGGTTCTGTGAAAGATGCCACATCACAGTTGCACTAAAGATGGAATGTTCAGTCATGCTTGTTATTTTGTATAAAAAGAAGGACAATTTCATAAGTCTCTCAGACAGATTGGATAAATAAACAGAATAAAAGCTGTTGATTATCACTAAGTGATCACTAGGAAAATTACAATAAATTAAGTGCATAAGTGGTTCAACCTGTAGAGAAGTGTTAGTAATGGGGTTTCTGGATGGCTAGGGTATGCACCTAAGCTAGGCAGAACCCACCACTCTACTCAGGGTAATGGAGCTACACATCCAAGATAACCCCTGCTCAACCCCTTGGTAGCTTGGCCAGAGCAGACAGGCTTCTCCCAGAAACAATGTGTAAAGCATTTGCACAACTCTCACACAACAGTGACACAATACATACATACACCAAAAAGGGACTCCACATAAAATTATATGAAAATAAACTGTATGACATATAAAACATAGACCAATAATTACTTTGCCAACTAGGCAATTGCCAAACCATCATAGTTAGTGCAATAAGATAAAACCTATAGGTTGCACACGTCATGAAAACCCCCCTCCTTATGCATAGAAGGCAGATTCTGAACTGTGCCCGTTATCTTAGCTAGGCAATAACATCATAATAAATCATATCAGATCATAAGATACAGCATAAAAACAAATGAGGGCATAAACAAAATAGGGTAAATACAGAACATACAGTAATCACCAAAGGCACCTTCTATACGAAGGCCATAGCGCATATGCTCTCTTTTCACAGGTTCTCCAGCCCATAAAACCCCACAACGTCAGGCAGAGGAGCTCCTGCACTCCTACCAACCTAGTTACGGTAAAGGAGGGCTCGGCAGGAATGAGACCTCCATTGAGGATTCCTTCTCGTCCTGCAAGCCACTTTGTACACAAATCCCTCCAACAGGTACACACAACCCCCACGTTGGTGGGGAGACCTCTCCCAATCTCCCCACGTGCAGCATTGACAATGTGGCTTCCCGCAAGCTTGAGGCGCAACCACTGAAGGGCAAGCATGACCCTCCTCCTCTCAGGACTCAGGCAGAAGCCTCCTGGGACCCGCTGCAGGGTTACAACGATCTCTGCCCTTGTGGGTGACAACGGCCTCACAGGATCCTGGGGGGGAGCTACTGGAGCTGCAGCAGTGATGGCACAACAGCTGACAGTAGGCGTGGGTGCCTGCTTGTGCCCTGGGGGCACCAGGGAGTGCGCTTTTCATTGGCACTCCACACAACGCTACCGATGGTCCCCGCCACACTTCTTCTCCCCGGCCCTCCTGGATGGGGGAACGGTACAGTAGTTGGCAGTGCACAGCCACCAGGACAGCAGGGGCACCCACCACACGCTCCCTGCAGGCTGATAGAAGCGCTCCAGTAAAAGAAGATTATAGCGCTCACCAGGAGCCATGACTCAGGGCCAGGAGCAGCAGTTGCATCAAGGAAATCCGATGCTGGCCTATGGGAGATCACTGGGGGTACACGGAAACATGGTACCAGCAGTCGGCCAGCATCAAGGTCCTTGGGGTGAGTCCCTCTCATGACCCACCAGGCCACAGGTCAGCACAACAAGCAGGTCAGTTGTAATGATGGTTCCTGGCAGCACAGCAATTCTCTGGTGCAGTATGCAGAACCAGTAGCATCTGGTTACAAGTCCACGCAGTGTCTAAAAACATGGGGCTACAGCCCTTGAACTTATACTCAAAATGTCTTTGATCTAGAGGGCACTTCAAAGGAACTTTAGAAGTGCACAATACCCCCTTTCAACCACAAAAGAGACATCAGTAGGGGGTAAATTAGCCCTTTTTTTGTGAGGGCAGGACACAGCCCATACAAATGTAAGTTTGCCTCACCTCCCACTCTCCCAGCCCAGGAAGACCACTCAATATGCAGATGTCATCCTGTAATACCGCCATCCACCCTGCGCCTAGAAAGTATGCACAAAGCCCAGCTGCCACTGTACCCCGGAGATGGATTGGAGTCAGTCTGCAAAGCACAAGAATCATAAGTACTCTGAAATGCCCATTTTCTAAAAAGTGGTATTTCCACAATAGCACTAAAAAAATCCACCTACATCAATAAGCAGGGTTTCTCACTACCATTTCAAACATACCAAACATGCCCACGCTACTCCTCATAGATCAAGGGAATTCCAATGAGAGGGGCAGTACTCACAGCAGGGAGAAACCAAATAGGCTGTTCGTCACTACCTAGACATGCCACATAATGAAGGTACATGTCCTACCTTTTACCTACACAGCACCCTGCCCATAGGGCTACCTGGGGGCTACCTTATGGGTGACCTACATGCAGTAAAAGTTGAGTTCCAGGTTTGGCAAGTAAATTTAGATGAAAAGTCAATGTGTGAGTAAACCGCACACACTTGCAGTGGCAGGTCTGAGATAGGTTTGAAAGGCTGCTGGGCGGTGCAAGCTATGCTACAGCCCCACTAGTACCATTTAATTTACAGGCCCTGGATATATGGGATACCACTGTACAAGGGACTCATAGGTAAATTAAATGTGCCAAACAGGTGTAAGGCAATCATACCAAGTTCAAAGGAGAGAGCACATGCACTTTAGCACTGGTCAGCAGTTATATAGTAGCCAGAGTCCTAAAGCCAACAAAAGAGGGTCAGAAAAACCAGAGGAGGATGGCAAAAAGTTTAAAGATTACACTGCAAAAAGGGCCAGGTCCAACAAGAAGGCAAACAATTCCTCTGCTGTAAAATCAAGTGTTTCTATATTCATGTTTAAAAGTTGGGGTCTGATTTAGATCTTGTCCATAATGGGCCCACCACCACTTTTTCAACGGAAAACCTATCCTCTAACCTGGTGGTCTGGCCACCCGAATCAAATGTTGGAGGTCCCATTGACATTGAAGAAAACCTTAGTCTTGCCGACCGCCAAGAATTCCCATCCCCGTCAACGGCGCCATTAGAAATAGTGGCTGGCAGCGGGACTCCAGACACCCTTTCCACCGTGCAGATTTGGAGGTGCCTTAGTGCTAAGCCAACTGTGGTGGTCCGACCACCACACCTGAGTTGTCGGATTAGGGGAGAAATGAGGTAAAAATTAACCTTATTTCCTAATTCAACTTCCATTTTCGACTGGACATGAGTGTACAAGACCTTCTATCATTACTCCCACCGGGTCACAGAGAAAACATGACTCCCCCATCACTGGACTTGAAGGTAGGGAACAGCAATATATGTGTCCATTATGTGATCATTGAACATGAGCTCCGGACCACTGTAGTCACATACATGTCACAGTATTTTTGTAAAAATTACTGACATGCGTTTGTCAGAGAAACAATTGTGTCCGACATAGATGGGCACACGCTGGTACGAGACACATATCGCACACATACACAACTGTCATTCTGGTGTCAGTATTCATTGCCAAATGAATGCTGGCACCACAATGATTTTACAATCACACTTGTCAACTATGTCCCTTTGTGCACATTACAAGGGGACGTAATGTTGTGCTGCTAGTTGTGTTAGTGAGTCAGTAGTGTATGTGTGTGTGAGTGTATTGGCTGGTTGAGGTGGATGGAGCTGAAGTGGGTTTTGTGGTTGTGTCAGTATGTGTGCCACTTGCATATGGGTCTGATGTTGTGTATGCTGTGTGTTGTGTTGCTGTGTGCAATATTCAGGTGAGTGTTGTTATTGTGTGGCGGTCATTGTTGTGATGTGTGTAGTACGTTTGTGTGAGTATGTAGATAAGTGTGCAGTTGTGTTGGTCGTCCATGTGTTATACAGATGAAAAGCTATTGACTCTTAAATTGGACGGAAAATCTGACATTACTTGTTCAGACTTCTGTACTTGTTTGTCCAGTTTTGATATGTAGATGACTGCAAAGTAGGTTGTGCAATTAAGACAGTGGTGTGGTTATGGGTGTAGCCCCTACTATATGGTCCTCGGCTTGATTTTCCTACATAAAAGGTTTGAAAATGTTTCTTCCCTTTCTTGGAGCTTGCACATTTTAGTATTATCCAGGTGATAGTTATGCCAATGCCTTGGCCTTCCTGCATCTACTACACATTTAATGCAGATGGGACAGAATGCTTCAGGTAGATTGTCACTTAAACTTCCTTCATCTGCTCCTATTTCTGACCATTTGCAAAAACTCTTATTCAGAAGCACTCAGGCCCCCATTTTGAGTTTGGCGGGCAATCGTTCCTCCCTACCTATGGGAAGGAACAGAGGAACTTACTGTCTCACCAGAAGAACTGCTGTGGATGCCCAGTCGCTGCCACTGAAGAGGTGTGAGAGCTAATCGGTGTCAGAAGCCTCTGCAGCTCTCTGCAACATTTGAGAGTGAAACGCTCCTGGAGACTCCGGTAGCGCAGCCCGTGCAGCAGCAGGAAAGACAAATCATTGGGCCAGAAAGCCCCGAGGGAACTTGCCCTGCCACAAAACCCTTCGGGGGCTGAAACACTTATGACTTATTGAAGAGTTAGAGTAGGACTCCTGAGACTTTTACTACTAGTGGAAATTAACCTGAATAGCCTCTTTAGTGAATGAGGAATAACCTTTACCATTTGTGAGAGGGAAGTGGTATTCAGAGTCCTGCCCATTGAACACCAGAGCCCTCACATCAGAATGCTAAGTGTATTGTTTGTGTATGCTGTATTTTACTTTGTGTTTATATATTAATACTCCTTTTTTCCTAAGTATTTTGTGTTGTGAGCCTATGTTCACCCCCTGCATGTACCTCCCCAAGGGAGGACTTGTACTGCTCAACCCATGCTACAATGGAGAGTCAAGTGCTGAAGGGGCACTTGGCCCAGTTTCTCAGGATCCATAGTAGGTCAGGCAGTGGGACATCAGGAGTAAAAAGCGTAATGCCCTTACTCCAACAGCCAGCATTCAGTCAGGCTGTCGGATTAAGCTTTCTGTCGATGGAGCTAACTGGGGCGTCACAGAAGGGAAACTGATGGTCACCAACCTAAAATATGGTGGTTGAACCGAAAGTTTGATGGATAGGGTGCTACGTCACATTTGTGCCAGAGTACTCTGTTGTGCTCCAATCAAGCCCAAAGAGTAATTTTGTCAACAGAGATTTTTAGATGAGATATAATGTGAGAAGATGTGCAAATTATTTTATTTTATTGCGAATTGAGGTTAACACAATGAAATACATACATCTTTGCTTGATCAAAAATCATCAGTTAATTACAGCAAAAGAAACATCAAGCAAAAGGCTACCAGGAGAAAAAAGATGACACAATAGTCTAGGAATGGGATATGGACCTGAAACACGAAAACAAGACCAGAAAATAAGAAATGACAGCTGTAACAGTGTCATCTTCGCAATTGTGGCCAGTACACTACAGTATCAGTTAGCAGGTCCAGTCCTCCATGTGGTACAAGGAAGGTACAGCATGGAAGAGCTGGACAGCTGAAAGCTGCACTCACATTTGCAAATAGAAAGTTATTGCACATCCGGGCAGGCGGATCCCACCTGGCCTGCCGTTAGTACTCACTTGTACAACTCTTTCCTCTGCATACATCACATGCTGTTGCTTTCTGGCCTGTTACTTTTCTGAAAAGGTCATGCAGGCCCCGGTATGGGCTGTGGGACCGTTGTAACTATGCTACGTGGGCTTTGGTTTCAAAATCTTCCAGCACGGTGTCGTTATTTGTGAGAAAGAGAGAAGAGGTTGTTGACAGCACCTGACAATGCGAGGGGTGTCGGAGGCAGCAAGGGGCTGGAAGGTACTGAAGGGAGCGAGTGGCCAGAGGGTCCCAGGTTAGGTGAGCACCGGTTGTGAGGGGTCATGGCGGGGTTCTGTCCGAGGGACCTGGAGGACCGTTACGTGTCCCAGAAGTAATGCAGTAGCATTGCTCGAAGCTGTCCGTGGACGTGCCAAACACCCCTCCACAGCTGAAGTCAAAGAGAAAGGCGCTTCAAACCCACATGGCTGGCTGTAGAGAAAGAAGTGCCGCCATAAAAATCCTGCTGCAAGATCAAAATCAGATGCCAGATAGTGTGCTCTGCCCCTGTGTTTACTAGGGGACGATGTCCCTTCATTCCCAAACAATCTTCCTCCAGTCTGAAAGCAGCTCCATCCTAGCAGCCCACAGCGCAGATTCAGTGTTGAACTTCCCAATCATGGCTACTAAACCCAAAGCCTATCCTTTCTTTCAAAAGCTACCCTCGAAAGTGATACAGGTGCAGAGCCCCGCAGAGCAGGACACCATGGTTCACACGGGGAGCACTTGAGGATCACTAATTGCGGGAGAAAATCAGATGGCTGAGGTTATTAATCCACCATCCGTATCTCCAAGTGGGATTGAGCAAGCCCTAGCCCAAGTGAAAGTTCAGAAAGGGGATCAGGGAGGTGTCCAAACAGATGCAAGGTATTTATAGCAGATATCCGGAGATGTACAGGTGGGCAATGTCAGCAGTCTTAGCTATCAATCTGCGGTGCAACAACCAGACTCGCTAAATCTGCTGCTAGAAACTATTTTGGCAGAGATCCAAGGCTTAAAGGTGCTACAAATTATGGAAATTGAAGTATTGCATCAAAGACTAACTAAGACAGAAGAAGGTCTTACTCAGTTACCTAAATGTCCCCAGGAGGCAGAGCAAAGAATAGCGGATTTGAGGAACAAGAGGGTGTCATATCATAAGGACATCGCCTTTGAGCAAAAAAAGATTAGTCAGCTAGAGAATAAGGTTTAGGAAATGGTGAACAGTCTAACCTTCATTTTATTGGTATTCCGGGGGCGGTGAGTCACAAGGCAACATTCAGAATGTCCCACAGTTAATTAACTCTCTGATCAACAAGTTTATTCTACCAGGCACTGTGGAAGTGGGTGAGTTCCCTAGAGGGAATGACCTGAACAGGAGGATGTAAGGCAGAGTAGGCCCTGCAACAAACAAGCCTATTTCCCCTACTCTTCCTCGCCTGACAGACTAGGAAGACTCTCCCAGCTTTGGCTGCGTCTCCTGGCCTGTGGGTTTCGGGGGGGAGGGGGCTTGTGTAAGGAAATGACTCCCTGTTGCAGTTACCCCCTACTTTTTGGCTGATACTGATGCTGACTTGACTGAGAAGTGTGCCGGGACCCAGCGAACCAGGCCCCAGCACCAATGTTCTTTTACCTAAAATGTACCATTGTTCCCACAATTGGCACACCCCTGGCACACAGATAAGTCCCTTGTAAAAGGTACCAGTGGTATCAAGGGCCCTGTGACCAGGGAAGGTCCCTAAGGGCTGCAGCATATGTTGTGCCACCCTAAGGGACCCCTCACCTAACACATGCACACTGCCATTTCAGATTGTGTGTGTTGGTGGGGAGAAAAAGGCAAAGTCGACATGGCATCCCCCCTCAGGATGCCATGCACACAAAATGCTGCCTGTGGCATAGGTAAGTCACCCCTCTAGCAGGCCTTACAGCCCTAAGGCACGGTGCACTATACCACAGGTGAGGGCATAGCTGCATGAGCAATATGCCCCTACAGTGTCTTAGTCTATTCTTAGACATTGTAAGTACAGTGTGGCCATATTAAGTATATGGTCTGGGAGTTTGTCAAAAACGAAATCCACAGCTCCATAATGGCTACACTGAATACTGGGAAGTTTGGTATCAAACTTCTCAGACTAATAAACCCACACTGATGCTAGTGTTGGATTTATTAAAAAATGCACACAGAGGGCATCTTAGAGATGCCTCCTGTGTTTTACCCAATCCTTCAGTGCAGGACTGACTGGTCTGTGCCAGCCTGCTGCTGAGAGACGAGTTTCTGACCCCCTGGGGTGAGAGCCTTTGTGTTCTCTGAGGCCAGAAACAAAGCCTGCACTGGGTGGAGATGCTTAACACTTCCCCCCTGCAGGAACAGTAACACCTAGCAGTGAGCCTCAAAGGCTGGAGATGCCCGCCCCCTGGACACAGCCCCCACTTTTGGCGGCAAGTTCAGGGGAGATCATGAGAAAAACAAGGAGGAGTCACCCACCAGGCAGGACAGCCCCTAAGGTGTCCTGAGCTGAGGTGACCCCTGCCTTTAGAAATCCTCCATCTTGATTTTGGAGGATTCCCCCAATAGGATTAGGGATGTGCCCCCCTCCCCACAGGCAGGAGGCACAAAGAGGGTATAGCCACCCTCAAGGACAGTAGCCATTGGCTACTGCCATCCCAGACATAAGCACACCCCTAAATTTAGTTTTTAGAGGCACCCAAGAACCCAGGAAATCAGATTCCTGCAACCTGAAGAAAGAAGAAGGACTGCTGACCTACAAGCCAGCAGAGAAGGAGGAAGGCGACAACTGATTTGGCCCCAGCACTACCGGCCTGTCTCCAACTTCGAAAACCTGCTCCAGCAACTCATCCGACAGGGATCAGCGACTTCTGAAGCCTCAGAGGACTGCCCTGGACTACAGGACCAAGAAACTCCTGTGAACAGCGGCCCCTCTTTAAAACCTGCAACTTCTTTGCAACAAAGAAGCAACTTCCAAAGACTTCACGTTTCCCACCGGAAGTGTGAGACTTCACACTCTGCACCCAACGCCCCAGGCTCGAACTGCAGAAAACCAGCACCTCAGGGAGGACTCCCCGGCGACTGCGAGCCCGTGAGTAACCAGAGACGACCCCCTGAGCCCCCCACAGAGACGCCTGCAGAGAGAATCCAGAGGCTCCCTCCTGACCGCGACTGCCTGTAACAAGGGACCCGACGCCTGGAACCAACACTGCACCCACAGCCCCCAGGACCTAAAGGAACCGAACTACAGTGCAAGAGCGACCCCCAGGCGACCCTCTGCCTAGCCCAGGTGGTGGCTGTCCCGAGAAGCCCCCCCCTGTGCCTGCTTGCAACGCTAGAGTGACCCCCGGGTCTCTCCATTGTTTTCAACCTAAAACCCGACGTCTGCTTTGCTCGCTGCATCCGGCCGCCCCTGTGCCGTTGAGGGTGTACCTTGTGTGCCTTCTCGTGCCCCCCCGGTGTTCTACAAAACCCCCCTGGTAATTTTTGCACTGTGTCCTCTTTGAAAATAGCTCATTGCCATTTTTACAAAGACTGTACATGATTTTGTTTTCATTCAACGTTCTTAAAGTATCTAAGTGAAGTTCCTTACATTTAAAGTGTTTGGTGTAAATCTTGAACCTGTGGTTCTTAAAATAAACTAAGAAAATATATTTTTCAATGTAAAAACCTATTGGCCTGGAGTAAGTCTTTGAGTGTGTATTCCTCATTTATTGCCTGTGTGTGTACAACAAATGCTTAACACTACCCTCTGATAAGCCTACTGCTCGACCACACTACCACAAAATAGAGCATTAGAATTATCTACTTTTGTCACTATCTTACCTCTAAGGAGAATCCTTGGACTCTGTGCACACTATTTCTTACTTTGAAATAGTATGTACAGAGCAACTTCCTACAGGCACCCCCCCTGACCTGACAATTATGAGGGCACATAGGGTTCCAGTTCACCGGTCGGCCGAAGCAAAATAGCCTCAGACAATTCTGGTGAACTTTTCTGATTTCCATATTAAGGAACAGATTTTGTTGGCAATTCGCCAAAAATCCTTTGCTATGGCGGATAATGTACATACAAGTGTTTTCTGATCTATCTGTTGCAACTGCACAATGACACAGGGCCTTTCAAGGTTTGATTAGAGACTTTAAGCTCCTTGGGAGGCAAGCCTCCCTGGTACAGCAGTCAAATTGAAGGTTGTCTTGGATGGTCAATTTCAGCTTTTACAACGGCTTATGAGTCCCAGGCCCTTTTGTTGCAGATGGCTAAAGGACGGGGCAAAGGGACGGCTTCGTTCATGGTGATAACGTAGGAGGAAAAGGGCTTTTATGATTGCAGGCTTTTTTCTTTTCACTTTCTTTCTATTTCTTTGTATATTTTTTCTTTTGGTTGTTTTTTTTCTCCTTTTTCTTCTTTTGGGCCAATATCTCGATATTGATTGTCAAAGGGGGAGTCACAAGTGGTGGGCCTATGTCATGGCACCCATTTTGGGAGGGACGATCTGTTGAAGTAAGCCTCAGCAAGGCCTACTAGTGCAAGGAGTTCACCTTTCTCTGCACAAAGTCCTCAGACCATGTAGGAAGAAGTTGGCACATAAACTGAAATAAAAGACAAAGTTTATTAACCTCATGAGGTGGTACTACAGTTCAAACAGCACCCTTCGGTAATGTTTGAAGTAGCACACTGAACTGAGAGAGCATGGTCCTTTTATACCCACGCAGGGGCTAAAAGGAGGTGGTACAATTATAGAAGCAAGACTTGCATACATGTAAGGTCATGTGGAAATGCACAGTCGACAGGTAGGAGGAGCTGACAGTTTTCAAAGACTAACAGCTGCAGACCTTACTGAGCATGTGCGAAGTGGGAGATGCTAAGTATAACTTGTCACTAGGCAGATTTTCAAGAGTAGTTAACAGAAAGGTAGGACAGAGCACATGGTGAGCACATGGCAGCATCTGGCAAAGAAAATGGCTGCCATGAATACAAAATGGATTCCGCAAAATGTTCACAATAGTTACTAAATACAAGATGTCTTCTGATAATGCTTAATCTAATCGCTGCTAAACTACAACAGACAACCCTTTCAGCATTAGCTGAAGACATTCGTCTTTCTAGGATAATCTAAATATTCATCTTGTATATTTATGCTCATCATTTCAGCTATTTCCTTATCTAACATATGTTGTGCTTTCATTTCTGTAATATTTCTTTTGGTAGGCATACAAGCAGTAATACACATGGAGCAGAACATTGGACCACACTGAATACAGATACAGCATGTGAAAAATATTGCAATCATTACACACAGGATAGTCAGTAGTTTCCAGCCCCAGGCGGAAACAAGAGCCCAAAACCATCCAGAAAAAGTCCAAGTACCAGTCTCTGTGTGGATTTCTGCAACAATTTTATGCAATTTAGATATTGCATCATATACTGAAGGTGAGTGACCGGGAATAAAAACACAGCAACTACTACCGATGATGCGACAGGCACCACCTCGGTCAGCTAATATCACATCTAGTACCATACGATTTTGGAGCGCTACAATCCTCGCAATTTGGAGCTCCTCAGTAATATTCCCAAGTGCCAGAGCTGCCTGATTGGTAACAGCTTTCACAACCCTAGTCAATCGTCTCACTTTCCTACTGTTTAACGCAGCACCCACAAAGGGGAATAACCCTAAATTAAAATCAACATATTGTTGCAGGCTAGTATCCGTTTGGTCTACCTCATTTGTACTTATTGCCCTTTTATATCTATTTTTAACAATGTCATTGAATAGTTTAAAATCTTGGTGAGATGATGCAGGGGCCAAAAACACAGGGGGTAATAGAAAAGATACATAACACACACCTGACCACCCAACAGGTAGTTGGTAATATCCATAGTTACCACAAACAAAATATGTATTATGTGAAGCTGTGATACTACTATTATTTACACCCTCAATAGTTAAAATCAAGGTACAATCGCTTATCCCTACTGGAATTCGCTCAATGCTACGTATACATAAATCTGCTTTAGTTTTTGTAACAGAAATCACAAATTGTTCTTTCTTGTCAAAGTCTCTTATATTTGTGAAGACATTTGGTATTGAAACATTGTCCGGTTGATACTCTTCCCATTCCCATTTAGTTCCTTTGGCTTGGGGATACCCATCTTTGTCTTGGTAGCATACTTTATTAAGGCGAAAGTCCGCCCTTTGTATGTTTTCCAGATGCAAACAAAAGCGTGTACCAAGCTTGACAAGAACCATTGTGTGAAAAAGGAAGAGGAATGAAAGGTGTTCCTCCTTTCTTTTGATGCGCAGGTATCATTCCACATACCCAACAGTTAGTAGTATTTGTAGCATTATGAGTATGATGCAACATCTGAATGAAAGTATTATTGAAGTACGATTGACGGTGCTTCTGCTCCTGATAGGGAAGCTTAAAGTAATAGTGATCCTCTGGTACTGGAGTAGTGGCAACAAAAAACTCACGAGCAGGAGCCTTCTTTTCAACAAACCAGGTGATTATTGCTATAACCACCAAAACAACAACAAACCCCATAGTACTAATGATCAGTTTGTTATTCATTTTAGCAACAGTGATAATCGACCCTTTCAGAAATGAATTAAAAACAATCGTTGGAGCTCTTATCCCTGGGCAGCCTTTGATTTCTTCACCACGGGCCAAGACGGGTGTCACTACTCTAATGCATGGCTGATCCCCCCCCTTGCCACATTGGCTCTCCGTTTCACTAACCCAGGCCGGTAGCTCAACCAGTTTTTTTCAAAACATTTTCAGATTCTTTCCTCAGTCTCAAATTATATCGCGACACTCCAGAAGTCGTATGGTCCGGGAAGACCTCTGCAGATTCGTCAGGTGATATAGCACGGCCTTTCTCTGTAGTCAAAATCTCTCGATGATCGGTCAGCACAGCAGGTTCCACCAAGGTAGGTAGCACTCTTTTGCAGTGAGTACTATGGACCCAATTATTTCGGTTCGTCACTCGAACTGCTGTCCTTGTCACAAGGAGCACCTGTTCTGGGCCTCGCCACCTTGGTTCCAAGCTGCTTGATCTTTCAAAGGACTTAATCATCACCTGGTCACCAGGTCAGAGTTCATGGCCTTCACCTGTAGATCTGTCAGGAAGTGCTTCTCGAACCTGTTGATGAATAGAAACCAAATTGTCGGTTAACTGTGCCAAATAATCATTCATCAGGACACAAGGTACATCATATACAGAATTTGGCTTAGGAACTCCCCAAATGTTCATTGGCCTCCCGAAAACCACTTCGTATGAGCTAAGGCCGAGTCGAGAGTGTGGCACTGACCTAATAGACAATAATGCCAATGGTAATGCATCTGGCCAAGTTAAGGATTTGGAAGCCTGTATCTTCGCTAACTTCAGCTTCAAAGTAGCATTATACCTTTCCA
Organism: Pleurodeles waltl; assembly: GCF_031143425.1. Lineage (NCBI taxonomy): Eukaryota > Metazoa > Chordata > Amphibia > Caudata > Salamandridae > Pleurodeles > Pleurodeles waltl. Next base: position 806,221,618 of record NC_090446.1, read on the forward strand.
CCAACCCTGCTGATTGTGGGTGGAAAACCGCATGGAACTTCTGTTTGATCCCTAATCCTTTTAGGACATACTTAATAACTTCCCCAACAAAATGAGGTCCGTTATCATTCCATAAAAGTCTGCAAACACCAAACCTAGGGAAAAATTCTTTCAAAAGCACCTTCGCTGTGTTAATGGCAGTATCATCCTTTGTGGGGTACGCCTCTATCCATTTACTGAAGGCACATACCACCACCAAGACATACTTTAAATTGTTGCAGCGTTCAAGCTGAATATAATCCATTTGTAGAACTTCAAAAGGTGCAGTTGGTGTAGCAAACCCTCCCGCAGGAGTACGTGTCCCTTTTCCAGGATTGTATTGTAAACAAATCAAACAAGACTGTACTACTCTCTTAGCTGTACTGGAAATTTCTGGATGCTCCCAAACTTGCGTAAGCAACTTCGTTATTGTTGAAGCTCCAACATGTGCCAGCCCATGTGCCATCTGAACCATAGGTTGTACAAAAGCTATAGGCAATTTCCATTTATCCATCTGCTTATTCCGCCAACAGCCCTCATCATGCAATTCTCCTTCTTCAGACCATTGCTCACGCTCTTTCACAGAAGCAGATTTCTGTATATCTAATACGTCTTGTCTAGCATTATGCCAACGTTCAGCTTGTGACTTCACTACATACATAGAAGTAGTACTTCGCTGCATCGCAGTCTCACGTGCTACGTGGTCCGCAAGAGCATTACCTTGCCCTATCTTATCGGTCACTTTCTTATGTGCACTACATTTCACAATAGCAAGTTTCTTTGGATATGTCAATGCAGTCAAGAGGTTGTGCACTAATTCTCCGTGCATTATCTGCATCCCGTTGGATGTGAGAAAGCCTCTCTCCTTCCAAAGCAAACCAAAATCATGAGCCACTCCAAAAGCATAGCGGCTGTCTGTATAAATGTTCACACATAAGTCAGTACTAAGCTCACATGCTCGTGTCAAAGCTATTAGTTCAGCTGCTTGAGCTGACTTCTGTGGTATACGAGCTGTCTCCACTACCGTGTGTATTGTGGTGATTGCATATGCAGCTGAGGTCGTACCATCTGGCAACTTCAAACAAGACCCATCAACCCACAATTCCCCGTCTACATCTGGAAGGGGCGTATCTTGTAAATCAATACGACCCTTTGTCTGTTCTTCGGTAAGGAATATACAATCATGTGTTTCTTGTGACTGAGGCTGAGTCACCGGATATGGCAACAAAGTGGCTGGATTTAGTGTTGCACATCTCTTCAGTGTAATGTGAGGAGCCAGCAATGTCAATTCATAGCCTATAAGGCGAGCGCTAGTTAAATGTTGTGTCTTTGCTTGATTTAAAAGAGCATCAGTCGCATGGGGTACTAACACCAACAACTTATGTGACAAAACTATCCCTTCACTCTGACGTATTGACACAGCTGTTGCGGCAACTGAACGAAAACACCCAGGCAACGCTTGAGCGACAGGATCAAATACTGCGGAAAAATATGCACAGGGACGCTGCTTATCGCCATGTGTCTGTACTAAAACTGACAATGCACATCCATCTTTCTCATGTACGTAAAGTGCAAAAGGCTTCATGTAATCTGGAGTACCTAACACTGGTGCTGAACAAAGGGCTTGTTGTGGCTGCCGGAAAGCAGTCTCACATTCATCTGTCCATGGGAGGGGCATTGAAGTATCTTTAGTCAAAAGTGCTAGCAAAGGTTTGACAATGTGTGAAAACCCTAATATCCATTGCCTACAAAAAGAAGTAAGACCAAGGAATGCACAAACATCTTTCTGAGTAGAGGGTACTGGTGTGTCTAAAATTGCTTGAATACGATGTGATGTAAGTGCATGGCCCTCCTTAGACAAAAGGTGACCTAAATAGGTTACCTTTGGTCTACAATATTGCAATTTCTTTTGTGACACTTTATGATGGTGTGAAGCAAGAAAAGAAAGTAAGGACAAAGTGCACTTTTCACAGTGCTCAGGGGTATCAGCCGCCAACAAAATATCATCGACATATTGTATGAGAGCCACACCTTCAGGCAAAACAAAAGAATCAAGTTGTCCAAAGTCATAGTACAAGAACTAATTGCTCCCTCAACTTCCTCATAAAAGGCGGCTGGATTTTTCCGCGGGTCAGGTAATGCTGTTTTAAGTGCCATTACATCTGCCGTATTCCAAGGAGTATACACCCAATTATAAATAATATAACCCTTAGCATCAACAGAAGTTTTATCATCACTTGTACCCGATCCTTTAGGAGGAACATACAAAGGTGCGGCCTCCCGCATTGGTTTCGCGTGAACTATCATAGTCTTATCTGTTCCAAAGATGGAAGCTTGCACCCCACCGGTCTGAGATGTCCGTGCAACTACGTCCACAGCCTTTTTCTCCTCTTGCAAACGGACTGCCGTAACACATAATTTCACCAAACGCCTGATTGCATCAGCCACCTGGGAGAAAACAAAAAGACCATCACCCATTTGCTTATGATCAGCTGCTACATCATTGGGCTCTAACTCATCAGAATATTTCCGATATAGTTCAATAACTTTTGTGCCAAATGCCTCAGTAAAATATAGCTGCTCCTTTTCCGTCCACCCTTTCATGTTATCTAAAAGTTCAGAAGCAGAGACAACGCTACGAATTGTTTTACGAGCAATAGATCTCAGCTCAGACGCACGGTCAGCAGGCAACATATAGCGACTGTCTCGCATCTTCTGTTGCTCCGAACTGGAGACCTTAGCTAACTCATGAGGGGCAGAAGGAACGACATACGGAGGTGGTGGGCGATCTAATAACAATAAATCATCATGTGGTTTATTAAGGATAGGATAGAGAGGTTGCCTAACGGTGTATTGGCCAGTTACCTGTAATGTACATTCTTTCTCTTCTAGCTCCTTTAAGTCATTTCTTTCTTTCTTTCTCATTTCCAATGCTTTCACATATACATTCTTCCGCTGCTCTTTGTCAAGCAAGGCTTGCTCACGCTTCACTTGTCCACGCACTTCTTTCTCACACATTCGTACACAGTCAAACATATCTTGCCTAGACTTTCGTTTACACATACATTGTTCCACATACTCGGGGGCATATTTATACTCCGTTTGCGCCGAATTAGCGTCGTTTTTTTCGACGCAAATTCGGCGCAAAACTAACGCCATATTTATACTTTGGCATTAGACGCATCTAACGCCAAAGTATGAGGAAAGAGCGTCATTTTTTTGCGTGAACGCCTTCCTTGCGTTAATGAGATGCAAGGTAGGCGTTCCCGTCTAAAAAAATGACTGCGCCGCAAATGCGTCGTATTTATACTCCCGGGCAAAAATGACGCCCGGGAGTGGGCGGGGCAAAAAACCCCGCATTTGCGCCGGATTTTAGCGCCTGGGTCAGGGCAGGCGTTAAGGGACCTGTGGGCTCAAAATGAGCCCACAGCTGCCCTCCCATGCCCCCAGGGACCCCCCCTGCCACCCTTGCCCACCCCAGGAGGACACCCAAGGATGGAGGGACCCACCCCAGGGACATTCAGGTAAGTTCAGGTAAGTATAATTTTTTTTTTAATATTTTTTTTTGGCATAGGGGGGCCTGATTTGTGCCCCCCTACATGCCTCAATGCCCAATGACCATGCCCAGGGGACATAAGTCCCCTGGGCATGGCCATTGGGCAAGGGGGCATGACTCCTGTCTTTACTAAGACAGGAGTCATGTAAATGGCGTCTGGGCGTCGTTAAAAATGGTGCAAATCGGGTGGAGGCGATTTTTTGCGTCAACCTGACTTGCACCATTTTTAAGACGCCTTAGCGCCATTTTTCCCAACGCCGGCGCTGCCTGGTGTACGTGGTTTTTTTCCACGCACACCAGGCAGCGCCGGTCTGCTTGCGCCGGCTAACGCCATTCAATAAATACGGCGCCCGCATGGCGCTTCAGAATGGTGTTAGCCGGCGCAAAATTTTTTGACGCTAAACTGCGTTAGCGCAGTTTAGCGTCAAAAAGTATCAATACGGGCCTCAATCTTTTGCAAATCAAATGACCCATGCATAGGCCAACGTAACTCAGGATCCGCACGAGTGTATTTATTCCATAATGTGCTGTACATTATAGAAGAAAGACCATGTTTAACATACATATCTCTATTTGGCATCCCCTCTAGGGGTGCCGGTTGCGATTCTTCCAGTCTCAAATTGGTACCATTACAAAAGCAACACATCCTACGAAGTGCGCTAAAAACAGGCATGCCAAAAATAGTGCAGAATATGCAATATTATAATCAAAGTAGCACTTAAGGTGCCGTTCAAATCAAAATTAAATTGGAGAAAATTCTCCTCATTACCTGCCTATATAAATTGCAATTTATATATCAATTCAAAGGACACAAATTGACTAGTCACCCAAAACACGAGAGCCACAGTAAGTAGTGCTATACTACCTTACCAAACAAAGGCATCAAAACCCACAGAAAGTGCCGTAAAACGGCTCTTACGAATCACAGGGTGTCCAGGTTCCAACTGCCAAGTTCTAAAATCGACCAAATGGTCACTGCATGACGAATGAACAAAAAGGATCTCAGTCGAGGACCGGCGCCACCTGGATGGTCAAATCAGAAAGAAGGGAAAAACGCTGTGGTTGCCAAGACTCGGGTCTCCTCAGGCATTGATCGTCCACAGCGAGATCCCAATCCTTCGTCGCGACCAATCCGTTGGGCGTCCGAGTCACCGATGAGTCCCTGTTCGGGCGCCAATTTGTTGAAGTAAGCCTCAGCAAGGCCTACTAGTTCAAGGGGTTCACCTTTCTCTGCACAAAGTCCTCAGACCATGTAGGAAGAAGTTGGCACAGAAACTGAAATAAAAGACAAAGTTTATTAACCTCATGAGGTGGTACTACAGTTCAAAGAGCCCCCTTCGGTAATGTTTGAAGTAGCACACTGAACTGAGAGAGCATGGTCCTTTTATACCCACGCAGGGGCTAAAAGGAGGTGGTACAATTATATAAGCAAGACTTGCATACATGTAAGGTTATGTGGAAATGCACAGTCGACAGGTAGGAGGAGCTGACAGTTTTCAAGGACTAACAGCTGCAGACCTTACTGAGCATGTGCGAAGTGGGAGATGCTAAATATAACTTGTCACTAGGCAGATTTTCAAGAGTAGTTAATAGAAAGTTAGGACAGAGCACATGGTGAGCACATGGCAGCATGTAGCAAAGAAAATGGCTGCCATGAATACAAAATGGATTCCGCAAAATGTTCACAATAGTTACTAAATACAAGATGTCTTCTGCTAATGCTTAATCTAATCGCTGCTAAACTACAACAGATCTGAGGGTGGAAGGTGGGAAGTCCCAGACTTGGGATAGGGGTAGGGATAGGTGTTCGGGGGAGTATATATATATATATATACATATATATAAAATTCATCACTTGTAATGGGAATTGCCATATGAACAAGCAAAAGTGCATTGTTGAAGTGGCTAGCTACAATTAACCCTGAGGTAATTTTCCTCCAGGAAACTCATTTTAAGAGCGATACACCCAAAATATCTATCTCTGCAAAATATTCACAAACACACTTCACCTCAGCAGGGGTTGCAATGCATGGGGTGGCACTTCTATTTTCTAACATGGTGGATTGAGAGATAAAGGATGGGTAATGGGGTAGCAAGGGTAGGTGGATTTGGAGAAAGGTCAAGATGCCATGGAACTTGTTAACTTTTTTAAATAATTGTGGCCCCCTAGTTGATGAAACAGAGGCTTTAGAGCACATTTATTCTCTTGCTGTTTTGGTCGAGGGACCATTGGTGATGAGGGGAGAATTTAAATTTATTCAAGATTTGACCCTAAATACATCTAATAGATCTAAGAGACAGCTTAAGCCTAGAGCAGCAAGGTTTTCAAATATAATTAAATAATGTCACCCCTGGTAGATCCTTGGTACCATTATCCAGTTTTTACACAATACACTTGTTATTCTCCTAGATTTGGGTCAGCCTCACAATTGGATTTTTTTTCTGATATAATTATTGAAAAAGGGGAGAGTAGAGATGCTGGCTAACCCCTTTTTAGATCACTCAATAGTTTCTCTCATTATAATTCTCAAAACAACACAGAGACAGAGGTTAAGATGACAATTTGATAAATCCTTGCTTTCAGATCAAATTTGGTTAACTGAAATGAGGCATTTTAATTGCAATTTATTTTAGATAATCTCTAACACCGCCTCATTTTTTTGGTGTGAGAAGCATTCAAGGCTGCATTTCTAGGGAAAGTGATATGTTATAAGGCCAGATTAGCTAAGGCCCGCTTGCACAAAATGTAGGCCCGTATTTATACTTTTTGACGCTAAACTGCGCTAACGCAGTTTAGCGTCAAAAAGTTTTGCGCCGGCTAACGCCATTCTGAAGCGCCATGCGGGCGCCGTATTTATTGAATGGCGTTAGCCGGCGCTAGCAGACCGGCGCTGCCTGGTGTGCGTGGAAAAAAACCATGTACACCAGGCAGCGCCGGCGTTGGGGAAAATGGCGTTAGGGCGTCTTAAAATGGGGCAAGTCAGGTTGACGCAAAAAAATCGCCTCCACCCGATTTGCGCCATTTTTTACGACGCCCAGACGCCATTTACATGACTCCTGTCTTAGTAAAGACAGGAGTCATGCCCCCTTGCCCAATGGCCATGCCCAGGGGACTTATGTCCCCTGGGCATGGTCATTGGGCATTGAGGCATGTAGGGGGGCACAAATCAGGCCCCCCTATGCCCCCCAAAAATATAAAAAAAATAAAAAATTATACTTACCTGAACTTACCTGAATGTCCCTGGGATGGGTCCCTCCATCCTTGGGTGTCCTCCTGGGGTGGGCAAGGGTGGCAGGGGGGGTCCCTGGGGGCATGGGAGGGCAGCTGTGGGCTCATTTTGAGCCCACAGGTCCCTTAACGCCTGCCCTGACCCAGGCGTTAAAAAGAGGCGCAAATGCGGGGTTTTTTGCCCCGCCCACTCCCGGGCGTGATTTTTGCCCGGGAGTATAAATACGACGCATTTGTGTCGCAGTCATTTTTTTGGACGGGAACGCCTACCCTGCATCTCATTAACGCAAAGAAGGCGTTCACGCAAAAAAATGTCGCTCATTCCTCATACTTTGGCGCTAGACGCGTCTAACGCCAAAGTATAAATATGGCATTAGTTTTGCGCCGAATTTGCGTCGAAAAAACGACGCAAATTCGGCGCAAACGGAATATAAATATGCCCCATAGTACCTTAAAGCTGTAGTAGAGAGCGCTGTGGGGTAACTATTACGCTTATCAGGTATCTCCACACTTCAGCAGCTCAAACCCAATACAAGATCAGTTAGCCAGGGTTAAGCAAGAGCTCAGGGACTTCTTTGTTTTAGAAGAAATTGCAGGAAAGCAAAGCCTGCCAGCAGAAGCTTTACAACGAGAGTCAGCACGTAGGGAAATATTTGGCAATGTCAACTAAAACTCAAAAGAGTAGGCAATCATTCCCTCAAGTTTGAGATCCTGACACAGGGGTGAGGGAAGTTGATGGCTAAAGGGCAGCTGAGGTATTGGTTTGCCACTATAAGCGGATTTATGAAAAAGCTGAGATGGTCACAGCTCAACATTTAGTACAGTAGTTCATTTATGTGCAGTTACGGTAGGTTTCCAGTGCCCAAAAAAGCCAGTTGATTAAGAAAATAGAGTCCCGCGAAGTCGCTGCTGCCTCAAAAACATGGCTAACGCTAAAGCCAGTGGGAGCAATTGCATTCCCACTGAAGTCTATAAGGCTTTCAAAGTTGAGCTGCTCCCTTTTCTAATTACCCTTTTTAATCAATTTAAGGATGGGGCATCAATTCAAATGAATTTTAAAGAATCAGTCGTAGTGAGTTTTCGATAAAAAAAAGGACTCTTCAGATCCTAATTTCTATTGCCCTAAAAGCTTATTAAATGTTGATTATAACAATTATAAACTATTTACGAAAGTATGGACAGAACGCATTGCACCATGTTCTCAACGGATGATCCTTCTGTATAAGAACGGGTTCTTGCCGAAAGATCAATGGCTGCTAATACTTATTTTTTGGTGCAAATTATTGATTTGTTCACAGTTTACAAGAAAAAGGTGGCAGTATTAAATGGGGAAGCAGAAAAGGTGTTTGACTTTGTTAACTGGGAAGCTCTCTTTAATCTCCTTGAAAAAGTTGGATTTCTGTCTTTTTAAATATGCTCAGGGAGCTCTGTAGTGGGGAGAAGCAAAGATCATTATTAATGCTAAGGAGGCTGGGGCAGTAAGGATAAACTGTGGGACTCATCAGGGATGCCCTCTATCCCTGCTTCTTTTTACTTTTTTTCATCAAGCCCATAGCAGTCAGGATTCATTCCAATCCACTGATTTTGCCACTTTTAGATAGGATTGCGAAAAGTTTTTTGCGGATGATTTGATTTTATACCACAATGCCATCGATGAAATCACTGGCTTTGTACGTGTTGGGAGCTATAAAGTTTACTAAGCGAAAACAGAGCTCCATTTGTTTAATTCAACTCACTCTGGGCTTTCCCCCTTTTGCACATGATTCCCAAACATCCTATCCAGTATTTAGGAATTTATGCTACAAATAACTTCTCTCACTTATTCCCGTTACACTATGGGGTGACAACACGTCCCAACCTAGATAATTTATTCACTCTGGGACTTGTTTTAGGCCGATGAATCTTTTGACCCTGACTGAAGTCTCCTTAAGACGAGATAACTAGTCAACATGTCAATCAATAATCAATAACCTCATTAATAATCAGAATAGCAAATCAATCAAAGTAATCAGTAACGTCAATAAACTTGGAACACACCATGACTTTTCCGTCATGAATAACCACACCAGGATTTAGTAAGATTTATTATATTTATTCCCTGTTGATTACAGTCTACTAGCAAGTTTATTAGTCTCAAAACCAAGAAACACATCAGCATTGTCATAATATGGCAACTCGAATAAGATTTCATCAAAGCAAAAATCATGAATATTAGAACATAGCACAACGTCAACATGGATTAACTTTAGCAGAGTATCATTAGCGCATTATTCAACAAAGCATAGATTCAGTCATTTGTCTATTTGCGTCCGTTTAGTGAACTCCTTAACTAACCTCGAATTAGCATTAGCATGTTGGAGTTCATGCAAAACAATATAGCAACATCAATTTAGAAACCATCTGTCTAGGGTCTCTATCAAAGAAGCAGTTGGTACCTAGAAAGAAAAGGCAAATAGACAATTACAATTTCATCATCATATAGTTACCCTCCGTTATGGGTCAGCATAAAGAGTCAGTCTTCGTCCTCAGGACATCAGTTGGTTTGCCACCAGCCAGGAAATGCAGCAAGGTTCAGGAAGACGTGGCAAAGGGGAATATCTCCCTCATAAGGAGGAAAGTATGAATCGGGCAAGGCAAAGTAAGTGAAGACGGTTTGCAAAGTTCAAGCAGCAAAGTCTCTGGGCAGAGTAACAAAGTGGCTGGGCAATAGCAAAAGGCACGCAATGGCATATAACACCTCGGAATGGCTTGTAATGGCTGGTAATCCTAATTTCTCCTTGTGTCCAAGAATTTTATATAAATCTTGTTGTACAGTCCCCCAATTTCCAATTGGGCAAGTTTTAGCGCACCATCATCTCCATCCAATGGTTTACTTGTCGTCTTCTTACGATTGTCACCCCATAACAGTTCTCACGTAGTTTATTGGCTCCTATTATTGACATCTTCAACGGGTAGAATGTCAGTTGAGGAATAAGTGACATTTGTTACTCAAGCCAGTAGTCCCATTGTTTTCCCTAGTCTAAATGACCTTGTACCTGTTGCAAATTACACTGTTGCATTCGGCAAGAATGTCTCCTTGGGCAAGTCGAGTCTCATGAGAAAGTTTTTACTACGGTTACACTCATCTTCCAGCTTCTGGAAAAGTACGACTACATGTCCTTCAGCAAGTCAGCACACTGCACGTTAGAAAAACAAATTTGATTTGAAACCGGGCAGCTAGGCCCTGACTCATGCTAACTAAGGCCTAGTGATTAATTACCAATTTTTGATACATATAACTCTTAATACTAATACAAAATCATACATTAGTACATTAATATTTCATTATTAGTCAATTTCATTAATCATCGAATTCATTGGTGGCCACTCCCCATGGGCACATTTCATACACATGCGTTAACGCTTACATTTTCTATGCGATTTCACTAAGCATTATATTGCAAGCTTCTCATGCTAATTATTAGATTTTAATCACACTCCATCAATCCCTCCTCTGATGACTCTTGTCATCACACAAATCCACTCTTTACTTTTCCTTCACTTTCTTAATTCCTTCATTTCAATTTGTTCCCCCATTTTCTACTTTTCGTATTTTGCTTTGAATATTTTCTCCCTTTTCTTTTCTTCCCTCCTCATATTGCGTTTTGCCAATTTTTCCCTAATTCTTCTACTAAGTTTACATGATAACCATAGTCCAAATAAGCAAGCTAAAACAATCAATACTCTCCCTATTATTTTTACAAGTATCCCATTCCAAATATTACTAAACCAACTTCCCACTTTAACAAGTCCCTTTCCAACCTTTTCCCAAACTCCAGGTTGTTTCGGCTCTTTCAAATCTGTACTATCTCTTGTTAGGTTAGCAAGCATACTTCTAATCTTATTACTATTGTCTGGTATAAAGGCACAACAGTGGCGCTCATTAAGCATTCTACAGACTCTGCCACTTTTTGCTAAAAGAATGTCTAAAGCAAGCCAGTTTTGAAGAGTCATGGCCCTCTCCGCAGCAAGTTCAGTATCCATCAGGAGTATAGCCCCTGTGAAGTTTGTCAGCATGTTATTCACAATAGTAGACAACTTTCGAATCTTTATGGAATTTAAAATAACTCCCACTGAAGGAACTATTGCTCCAAATATATCACCCACAACAGCAGCCGCTGTCTCTCTTTTCTGTTGATGTAATTCAGACAATTTAGGAAACTTCCTTAAGTCGTCAAATTGGTAGATCTTTGGAAAAACTATTCCCAAATAACATGTCCCATACCGTCCCTTTGGAAGACAGTAATAAGCATTAAGTCCACATCTGTAATAGAGATCCCAGGGATCGCTGGATCCTGTCCATTTAATATGAACGTCCACTTACTCTGAAACAAAAACACATGTCTGCACTCACTCGTTCCCACAAATAAAGTGTCATGATCAGATTTTGGCCTGTATACACAAAGCTTTCCCACGTGTAATGCATCTATAGCTAATTTGCCCTGCGTCTTTATCGCACTATGAGCATAATAATTTGCAAACGTTATTTTCTCGAACCCTTTTTCGAGCTTTTCTTTTAACGCTTTTCTTCTATCATCCGTGTGATCTAAAAAGCTCTTCTCTGCAGGCGTTAGTAAGCAGGTTAGATTATTGCGATGCGTATAAGCTGTGCCAAACGTCAGTGTAGGCTCAAAGAAACCCCTAACTATATACTATGATCTCTAGCTATCTTACTCAAATATTCATTTATAGGCACAAACGAGAACACTACATCTAGATTAGAATAGAAGTACTGAATATATTCTTGATCATAAAGCTTTGTTAATAGCAAACTACAACTTATCCCGTAGGTTAGTGGCAAACCATGGTAAGTAACCCCTTCTAGTACTGATGAAGGAATTTTCGTGCACACATAACAATTCTTCGCATCCATTGTTTCAACATACTCATTCAACAAGCGATAGAAGACATTAGTAGATAGTTCGCCTTTCGTGTTAGTTCCCTCATGCAACTATTTCGTATCTTGCTCGAATCTCTCCCATGGTGTTAGTGTAGCAGTCTCAGGAGTTGAAGCATTGTTAGTCTCACTCTTATCCACCAATGGTATTCCCACAATCACAGCTATTATTACTATTGCACACACAACACCCAAAATAATACTCAACCATCTACGAATCCTACTCCTATTATTGTCATCTCTAGTGTTAATCATGATCTGTACAGAATCAGAGAGCAGAACAATATAAAGGCAAACAATCAACTGAGGAAGGTCTAAAGCTCTCTTTTTTTTTTTTCCTTAAGCGAAGTCTCTTTTTAGCAAGTATTTACAGCATCTTCACTCACTCCCAGGACCCTTGTCAAATCAGGTTAGCAGCTTGTCACAATCGGTTTTCTCAGGTCAATTCAGGTTAACAGTGTCACATCCGGTAACTTATCAGTCTCTTTTTCTCTCAGCTTTTCAGCCTTATTCTTAATTTTAACACAATCTCTCTTTTCTGTGGTCAAATTCAGGTGCCGTAGTATTGACCTGGAATCTCTTGATCAAAACAGAATGCCAAGAATTCTTGTTGCCACTCAGCTGATGTTGCATACGCCCATTCAGGACCTGCGTATCTTCTGTTTGCTACTCTCTTTCTTTTCAATTTGCGATCACCCTGCAATTCTCCTTCACTCAGATCCTCCCTCCTTGTGGTATCGACTTCTTCTTCTATTGTATCATCTATTATCACTTTCTCTTTTGCAGGTTGTGGCCCTGGCCATTTATCTCCTTTCAATGTCCTTTTACTGTTCGACTTTTCAGGTTGCTGGTCAATGCCCTCCTCTTGTGCTATGGTGTTTTCTCTTGATGGCTCTGCAAGCGCCTCAGGAGGAGCCTGAACACTCTGACTTCCTTCTGTTTCACCTCCCTCGCCTTCCGGGTCTGTGAGGGGGTCAACTTCAAACCCATATCCGTCTACTTCTGGGAGAACCTCTCTTTGCGTCGGTTCCCCTAGTGCCTCAGTTGAGATAGGCTCACTGTCACCCCTCCGGATTTTGTTTGCTGGTTGAGTGACCAAGCTGTCCTCAACAGGCTCTCCTTCAGTCTCAGTTCCCCTTTGATTACTCTCCAGCCCTGAGACTTCCTTTTCTGCAGCTGTTATTTTCGACAACTCAAGTTCCTCATCAGTTGGACACGTCACCTTCTTGGTGTGACTGGCATGCATCCAGTTTGGAACTCCTGCACATTTCACAGCAGTAGTAGTTGTCAGTATCACTTGATACTGCCCCTTCCAACGTGGCTCCAAACACGACTTCCTCATGTGTTTCTTGACAACAACCCAGTCACCGGCTTTTCAGATTGTGATCTGGACCACTTATCGGTGGCAATGTGGTTGCTTCCACCTGGTGAGAGAAAGAGCGGGCCACATCAGCCAGACCCTTGCAGTAGTCCAACACCATATCATCCGTGATATTCACAAGAGCATTTGCGAGGACTGCAGGCAATCTCATAGCTCGGCCCATGAGAATTTCATGCGGAGACAGTCCTGTTTTCTTGTTGGGTGTATTTCTCATTGACATCAGCACTGAGGGCAACGCATCTGGCCATTTCAAGTTTGTAGCTGCACACATTTTTGCCATTCTCAACTTCAAGGTACCATTCATTTGTTCCACTAGTCCTGATGCTTCAGGGCGGTAGCTACAATGCAACTTCTGTTCAATGTTCATTGCGGCACACAAGAGCTTAACCACCTTGTTATTGAAGTGACTTCCCCTATCTAATTCTAAAGAGATCGGAAACCCGAAACGTGGTATCAATTCCCTAAGCAGCAACTTCGCTACTGTGAGACTGTCATTCCTACGTGTAGGGCAAGCTTCAATCCAGTAACTAAAGATGCACACAATCACCAACACATACCTCAGACCTCCACACACAGGCATCTCAATAAAATCCATCTGCATTCTGCTAAATGGACCTACTGCTCTCCCAATCTGGCTCAAATTCACCACAATCCCTTTCCCCGCATTCATCTGCTGACAGATGACACACCTGTGACAAATCACTTCTGCGGCTTGTCTGAACTTCGGGTTAAACCAATTGATTTTAAACAGCCTGATCATGGCATCTCTCCCAATATGTGCTTGACCATGGTAAAACCTCGCAAACTGTGACAAAAGGCTGTTTGGCAAAACCATTTTCCCCTCATCTGAAACCCACAAATCATCAGGTCTTTGTACACATTGCAATTTAAGCCAAGAGCGTTTCTCTTCTTTGCTGGCACGTCCCTGCAACAATTTTAACTCTTCCATTGTGTCAACCACCCTCAATGCATAAACTGTGCATGTCTCATTTTCAGTTTCCGATAAGAAATCCCACTGATCTTTGAACGATATACAGTTCAATGCACAAAACCTTGCGACTTGATCTGCATATCCGTTCCCCATTGACACAAAGTCTTGCGACTTAACATGAGCATTGCATTTCACCACGGCAATTTCAAGGGGTAACTGAATCGCGTACAACAATTCCTTAATTCTTTCACCATTTTTCACTGGAGAAGCAGAAGAAGTCAGGAAACCTCTCTGGGACCATAGCTGGCCAAAATCATGGACAATTCCAAATCCGTATCTGCTGTCAGTATAGATAGTCACTTTTAGGTTCTCAGCAGCATGGCATGCCCTAGTAAGAGCAATTAATTCAGCCACTTGAGCAGAGTACACTCTTTCGAGCCAAGATGCTTCCAGGATACCGGTGATTGTACACATAGAGTATCCGGCTCTCAGTACTCCTACTGAGTCCCTCAGACATGAGCCATCAACAAAGATAATGTAATCATTTTCTTCCAATTGGGAATCTTTAATATCAGGTCTCGGTTTGGTGCACAGTTCGGTTACCTCAAGACAATCATGTTCTACTTCCTCAGCATCATCAATATCTGTATTTTCAATAGGAAGCAAAGTTGCCGGGTTCAACACAGTACATCTTTTCAAAGACACATTGGGTGACCCAATATAATCGTTTCATATTTTGTGAGTCTTGCATTTGTCATATGCTGGGTCTTGGTTCGGGTGAGTAATATTTCAACCGAGTGTGGGACCATTACTGTTAAAGGATGTCCCATCACTATGCCTTCACACTGAGTAAGGCTTTAACCAACTGCTGCGACTGCATGCAAACAACCCGGTAAGGCTGCTGCGACTGGGTCCAAAGTAGCTGAAAAATACGCTACTGGGCGGTTTGCACCTCCATGGACCTGTGTCAAGACAGACAAAGAACAAGCATCACGTTCATGACAAAACAGTACAAAAGGCTTTGTGTAGTCAGGCATACCTAAAGCTGGAGCCCTGCACATGCTCTCTCTCAGTTCAATGAATGCCTTCATTTCTTTCTCGGACCATAGTCAGAGCACCCGGGCCATTCTTAATCTCCTTGACAGTCAACCTTACCAAAGGCTTAGAGATAATCGAGAAGTTGGGAAACCACTGCCGACAGTAACCCACCAGTCGCCAAAATATCCTTACATCTCTCTTGGATGTCGGGGGATTCATCTGTAATATAGCTGTCACTCTTTCTTTAGAGATTTTCCTCGACCCTTTC
This sequence comes from Pleurodeles waltl, assembly GCF_031143425.1. Lineage (NCBI taxonomy): Eukaryota > Metazoa > Chordata > Amphibia > Caudata > Salamandridae > Pleurodeles > Pleurodeles waltl. Next base: position 806,236,975 of record NC_090446.1, read on the forward strand.
TCAATTAGATGGCCTAAGTACTTCACGTCTTTCTGACAGGACTGTAGCTTCTTTGGGGACACCTTATGTCTGTTCTTTCCCAAATGATTCAGTAAGGCAATTGTGTCATACCTGCAGTCATCTTTCATTTTGGACGCAATCAATAAGTCATCAATGTACTGCACTAGGGTCGAATTAAAAGGCAGTTCTAATGATTCCAAATCCTTCTTTAATATCTGATTGAAAATGGAAGGCGATTCTGAAAACCCTTGAGGAATTCGACACCAACTGTAAACCTTGTCCAAGAGTTTAAAACTGAAGAGAAATTGGCTATCCTCATGAAGAGGCACCAAAAAGAATGCTTGTGACAGGTCCACAACCGTGAACCACTCTGCATCGCATGGAACCTGAAACATGATCACGGCTGGATTTGGCACTATGGGGCAACACTTTACCACTATCTCGTTAATTTTTCTCAGGTCTTGGACAATTCGAACTTTCCCACAAGGCTTTCTCAGTCCCATTATTGGCGAATTACATGGGCTGCTCAAAACTTCTCTTAAGACCCCTTGCTTCACAAAGTCTGCAATTATCTGCGTCACTTGTATAAGGACATCTTGTGCCATGTGGTACTGCGGTACCTGGGGAAACACGGAATTTGGCTTCACATCTACTTTGACTGGTTCTACTCCTTTTATCAGTCCCACTTCTTTTTCTGTCAAGTCCCACACTTTCTCTGTCACTGTCCCCTGCAATTCGGTTGGCAAATCGGTCACTGTAAACATCGGGAAGAAGCTTACCAAAGGGTATTCCTCATCTGTGGTCTCTGGCTCTGAGATCTGACCATTGTCCCCCTCGTCATCACTGTTTGTCTGCACCTCAATCCCTTCATTGGAACAAGTGATCGAACACCTTGTCTTACACAGTAAGTCTCTTCCCAGTAGGGATACAGGACTTGAATCACAAACTACAAACCTATGTAATCCCTGGAAGGTACCAATCTCAACTTGGACCGGATCTGTAATCGGATTTGTCAGGAGCTGATTTGCGACTCATACCACCCTTATGGTACGCCCCGAAAGTGGCAATTTCGGAACCTCTGCACTTCTGACTGTAGAGCGTGTAGCTCCTGTGTCAACCAGGAACGAAACCTTGTGACCCATCACCTTCCCCTGCACATAAGGTCCCCTCTGATCCACTTCTAGGGACGCTGCAAGCCTACACTCCTCACTATCTGAACAATCATCCGACCAATCATCGTTTATTCCATTCACACCACGCAATGGGAACTGTTGTACTGTATTATTTTGACTCATTGGTTGGCCTGTGACCTGTTGAGGAAGCATCACCTGTTGCTGTCCCATCGGAGCTAATGGCAACTGCATTTGCTGTCTAGGTACCATGGGAACCTGCTGTTGTATTTGCTGCAACTGTGCTTGTTGAACTTGTGGCATTTGCATTTGTTGCATAGGCTGGAGTCCCTGCGTCTGAACCATATTATTCTGGAAGTTCGGACTTTGACCCCTCATTCTTGGACCCCTCACATTTTGAAATGTACTGACATCATTGCTTTGTTGAACAACACCATCCTGCACCATCATTGGGCACTCCCGCTTCCAGTGTCCCACGCCCCTGCACGCATGGCATGGTAACATCTTTTTCATCCCTTGCACATCATTTTGAACCACAACTGTGTTCAAGTCTGGACCACAGTTCACAAAACCTCCCCGAGCTCCGCCTCTTTGTTGCGTCTGAAACATTCTGTTTCCTTGAGGTTGCTGTTGTACCACCTGCTGTACTCCATTTCCCTGCATCCCTGCCTGAGCTGCCTTAATTTGCATCACCATCACCTTCTCTTTCAGCTTTCTTTGTTTCAATACAATCTTATCGCTACAGTATTTTGCATACTGCAACACCTCATCAATCGCCTTTGCTTGCCAACAGATCAAATGATTCTTAATCATCTGGCTAATCTCTGGTGGTAATCCCTCAACGAACCTGAACACAAGATGATTCATGTCTTTCGGTTCTATGACCTCTGTACCACTGTAATGTTTGAATGCCTTTAACAACCTCTCATAGTAAGCATGTATCGACTCTTTGCCTTCCTGTGCTGTCCGATCAATTTTCTGCCAATCAGTGACTTTCGGCGACACCTTTTGTTTTAAAAACTCAATCACCTTATGGTAATACCTCATCACGTCAGGAGACGGTGCTCCAGTAATCTTATCCCTTGCTGGTTCCTCTGTCGGCCAATCCACACCCCTTTTGCACTCAAGCCACAAATCAGCTGGAACTATAATCTCAAACAGTGTATTCAAGTCTTCCCATAGACATTTCGCAAGCTTCACAAACCTGTCCGTCTGCTGGTACCACTCTATTGGCTTTTCCCTCAACCTGGGATAATCATTTGTGAATGACAGAATGTCACCTCTAGACCACGGTACATGAACTAAAACCCCTCCAGCTGTTTCTCTCATTGGTAACATCTTTATTGTTCCCATGTCTGGTGCAGCTTTCGCCTGTTTCGGTTCCAGGCAGTCACCTTTCCCTTTATCTCTTTTCTTTGCCCATCTGCCTTCCCACTTCTCTAATGCTCCCCAAACTTGAGCACTCTGTAGTATCTCTTTGAGGTGTGACTTCAACCCAGTAGTCCTCATATGGTCAAAATCTTTAGGTTCGAAGTCTAACCTATAACTCCTCTTCAAATGCTTAGTATTGTCTAAGTCTATGCCATATTTGTCTGCTACGTTCTCTAACCTCTGGTGCACCTTACTCACTTCTTTGGTTATTTTCGGGCACAGAAACCTCAATTCCGCTTCAGTGTATGATTCTAATCTGTTCATTCCCATAGTTCCTTCCACTAACTCTGCTGCTTCCACACCCAACCATATAAAGTTCAGGCATTCCTCTCTCTCTGATCGCTCTGTTGTCACAGGAGTAGTCTGTGGAGTGCTAAGCTTGTCTAACCACTCAGTCAACTGTTGCGCTGTTAAGCCTTGCAACGAGATATTTCCAGCCTTCACCGTCGGTGCCTGTGATGCATTTGCACTCAGCAACCTATGGTATCAGTAAACCCAAACCTGCTTGTCTCATTGTCTATAGAGGAACCCCCATCGGACTAAAGTCCAACAAGGACCTAGATCCCTTGACTGTCTGCTCTCCTGGTGTCGTCCCTTGGGAATTTCCTGGGAACCCTCCTCTTATCACCTCTTGAGTCATTACTCCTTGATCGCATACACTAGGCTTTGGCTGCGCATATAGCGGTACTGGCGGGCCAACAGTAATTGGCAATGATATAGCAGCTGGTGCCTGTCCGCTTCCCACTCCCTGTGGAGCATTAACTCCCATAACTTGATTCATCATAGGTGCTGTAACTGATTGCGGTCCTGTGACCGAAGTGTAATTCGGGACCATCTGTTGCTGCGGCTGGGGCAGCAATTGTGGAGTTGGCTCAATCTGCATTATCTTTGATCTTGTGTATACTGGATCAGGCGGAACCATCAAACTCGTAGTTGTCTCTAATACTGGGACATCAGGATAAAGCCTCTGAATTGGTGGTGGTTGCAACTGTATCTGCGTGTCTTGTGTGGTGGATACACTAGCACCATTCTGTATCGGAGCTGATGTGATAATATTAGTTGGCTGTGCTGTGCTTGTGGCTCCCTGATTTTGTGTTGTATTTACAGGACCTGCACTAGTACTCGGTCTATTGTCATTTATAGCATATGGTGGCGGTTGATCATGTAACAACTGGTTTAGAAACTCATCATTATCAGAATCATCTGCATCTTCCCAAGACTTCTGAGTCTCCTTTTGCTTACTAGACCCCTTGTCTATTTTACAAGTTGCCTTTCTCCCCTGCGTTTCGGCTTCTTGAGTTATTGCCGGAAACATCCTAACTCCGTCTATTATTTCCCTTCTCCACATCCTGGTCTCATAATCCCACCTAGCCTCCGCTAGAGTCTTCTCTGCTTTCCTCATTCTCCTCTCAAATTTCTGCTGCTGTTTCTGATTTGCCGCCAGTTCCCAAATTGCTAACACCTCAAACTGAGCTGGTCTCGGAGGGGGCTTCTGCTCATTTAACACCCTCTGCAAATTTTCCAAAATCCTTATATTGAACGTTCCGTGATCCGGAAACGCCAAGCATCCTTCCTTCTCTGTCAATTTACACCATTGCTTTAGCCAAAGGCATGGCGTGACTCCCTTCTCCTCCATGACGGCATAAGCTGGAGTATCCTCTGGTGGTGTAGGCTCCCCCACACTCGCGGTAATATATGTATCTCCCCTCAAGGTACTCTTTAAAGCCTTAAAAAACTTCATTTTTGCATCTTTTATTTTGTTTAGAATCTGATCAGGAAGTGACTTTAATTCCCAGAACACTCTTCACCTACCTTCTCAACCAACTGCCTCTCACGGATGGCTGCCAATCCGTGCGCGACGCCTCTCGGCAACTGACCTATCCCAGCGCGGTTCCAATGATGTCACACTCACACACACTGCAGCTGACAAAGTCTTGCGGCTTATCTTCCTCACCCTCTATTCACACAAAACGAATGCAATATATTGCGAGCACTTTAACAACAAAACCAAATTTGTCGGTTTACTACAGGAAGGATAATACAATTGCTTCAGAGCTTTACAGAGATTTCACTTGAAGCCTCGACCGCTACTCTCTCCTTCTCAGATCCCGCACTCGCAAGCAGAATTAGACCCGCAAATCCTACTCTCGACGTGTCAATGGTTCGTTCTAGTGCACCTTAGAACTTGCTAAATCTCCATTGAAGATTTCACTCACACACTTTGACTCAAACTCGACTCGTCAACCACCCCAGATTGACCTATTAAACCGCGCAAATTACAACATAAACCAAGTGTCTCATACACTTATCAATATACTCCGGAGTCTTAGACCACGCCGGGTCCGTACATCACCAACAACCACGTGGACAATATTTGAGCACAAAGCGCCACACTCACATGAAGTTCGCCGACTTCCCTACTCTCATACTGCGGGGTACGCACACTCCTACTAAAACATTACCTGGCCTAAATTCTCACAAACCTCACAATTCACCTGCAATAGGCATAGGCTGAGCAAGCGCAAATTCTACACCACACATACTATCACTAGAACGCCGAGAACATACCCAACTCACTTCGGCAAGCTCCGAGATTCCGGGAAAGTCATTTGGGACTTAGGGGCACATCATACCTCCAATTTGCATCATCTCAAAAACAATTTCCAAACAATGGTCCCTCGTCCTAGGGCCCCAAAGGGCCTGAACCGTCCTCTGCTACCAGAACTGATAACTCGTCCCAACCTAGATAATTTATTCTCTCTGGGACTCGTTTTAGGCCGATGAATCTTTTGACCCTGATTGAAGTCTCCTTAAAGATGAGATAACTAGATGACATGTCAATCAATAATCAATAACCTCATCAATAATCACAATAGCAAATCAATCAAAGTAATTGAACACACCATGACCTTTCTGTCATGAATAACCACACCAGGATTTAGTAAGATTTATGATATTTATTCCCTATTGATTACACTCTACAAGCAAGTTTATTAGTCTCAAAACCAAGAAACACATCAACATTGTCATAATATGGCAACTCGAATAAGATTTCATCAAAGCAAAAATCATGAATATTAGAACGTAGTACGACGTCAACATGGATAAACTTTAGCAGAGTATCATTAGCGCATTATTCAACAAAGCATAGATTCAGTCATTTGTCTATTTGCGTCCGTTTAGTGAACTCCATAACTAACCTTGAATTAGCATTAGCATGTTGGACTTCATGCAAAACAATTTAGCAACATCAATTTAGAAACCATCTGTCATTGGTCTCTATCAAAGAAGCAGTTGGTACCTAGAAAGAAAAGGCAAATAGACAATTACAATTTCATCATCATATAGTTACCCTCCGTTATGGGTCAGCATACAGAGTCAGCCTTCGTCCTCAGGACGTCAGTTGGTTCGCCACCAGCCAGGAAACACAGCAAGGTTCAGCAAGACAGGGCAAAAGGGAATACCTCCCTCATAAGGAGGAAAGTATGAATCGGGCAAGGCAAAGTAAGTGAAGATGGTTTGCAAAGTTCAAGCAGCAAAGTCTCTGGGAAGAGTAACAAAGTGGCTGGGCAATAGCAGAAGGCACGCAATGGCATATAACGCCTCGGAATGGCTTGTAATGGCTAGTAATCCTAATTTCTTCTTGTGTCCAAGAATTTTATATAAATCTTGTTGTACAGTCCCCCAATTTCCAATTGGGCAAGTTTTATTGCACCATCATCTCCATCCAATGGTTTACTTGTCGTCTTCTTATGATTGTCACCCCATAACAGTTCTCACATAGTTTATTGGCTCCTATAATTGACGTATTTAACGGGTAGAATGTCAGGTGAGGAATAAGTGACATTTGTTACTCAAGTCAGTAGTCCAATTGTTTTCCCTAGTCTAAATGACCTTGTACCTGTTGCAAATGTCACAGTTGCATTCGGCAAGAATGTCTCCTTGGGCAAGTCGAGTCTCATGAGAAAGTTTTTACTACGGTTACACTCATCTTCCAGCTTCTGGAAAAGTACGACTACATGCCCTTCAGCAAGTCAGCACACTGCACATTAGAAAAACACATTTAATATGAAACCGGGCAGCCAGGCCCCGACTCATGCTAACTAAGGCCTAGTGATTTTAATCACACTCCATCAGGGGCTATGCTCACTTAGGTAGAAACATTTGCTAGAGGGGTGGACCCTTTTGCCTCTGTCTCTGATTGGTATGGTTGATTTAATTAAAATGTCTATTCTCCCTTTGTTTTTATTATGTTTTAGACTCTCTCCCTTAAAATTCCTTCTGATTATTTTAATGAATTAGATACTGTCATTAGAAGGTTTGTATGGTCTAATAAACAGCTCAGGGTGAAAATGTCCACTTTACAACTCGATCTCTCGGTGGGGTTAGCGCTACCGCTCCTGCTGACATACGATCAGGTCAATTTTGCTGTTATGGTCAGTTAGTAGCAGTATCTCCAGTGTATGATAAAACTTTACAGGTTCGAATGATAACGAAAAGTGAAACTAAATGACTGGTTTTCTTACGTACTGCGAAACTCTCCAAGAAAACAAGGTTTAAGCAATACTTGCTCTATCGTCACATATTCAGGTATTTATTAATTCTTGGGGTGTTCCGGTTTGTACATGTACCCTAATTCAGGATGGTGAGATCTGGAGGGTGGTACAATATACAGGCTTTTTTGAGGTATGAAAAGCTTTGGGGTTCGAGAAATTAGTCTACAATGGTGCAAATATGATTTCCTGGAATTCTATAATTCAACAGTATGGTAACCAGAATGCGTCACTTTGTTTTAGTTTTAATCAAATGAATAGTTTTCTTAAAAACAGTTAGGTAGCAGTGACGGAGGACACGTGTTTATTAGTCCACCGTATACATGAAACTAAGCTATCGGGAATGGGGAACTGATACCATTTAGTTTGCCAATACACCAACCAGAAAATACTACCAGAATTGCTACAAAATGTTTTCCAGGAAACTAATTGTAGGTTCAGTAGTAAAGCATGGCAGTTTCTTAGTGAGCTAGGGCACAGATCATTAAGAACTGAACATTTTAAAAGAATGGCGTTTTTATTAAGATGAATAGCATACTACACAACACATAGGTTGCAGAGGATGTTTCAGTCTCTTCCGGAGTGTGTTTTAGGTGCAACGCCATTGTCAGAGGTCGATGGTGTCGTATTTCACACCTCAATGCTCGCGCCGGGCGCATGCAAATAATTACACCAAACATTAAAGTGCTACCACACTGGAGCCGCGGGTAAAACAACCAAAAGCTCCTGTGCTCCGCTTTATTTGATCTCTTCACACTTCCCCCGGAACCTCTTCCAGGCCCCCGGGTTAGTGCTCCGTGACCAGTCTCCCAACAACTAGACCGTCACGGAACACTACATCCCTCTCCAACTGGATCAAAAGTTACCATGCATACAAAGGGGGTCATTCTGACCCCGGCGGGCGGCGGGAGCCGCCCGCCTGGAGGGAACCGCCCGCCTGGAGGGAACCGCCAGGAACAGGATGGCGGTGAAGGGGTCGGAATCCCCATGGCGGCGCAGCAAGCTGCGCCGCCATGGCGGATTCCCATGGGCAGCGGAAAGTCGGCGGTACACCGCCAACTTTCCGTTTCTGGCCGCGGCTGTACCGCCGCAGTCAGAATGCCCGGCGGAGCACCGCCAGCCTGTTGGCGGTGCTACCGCCGACCCCGGCCCCGGCGGTCCTTGACCGCCGGGGTCAGAATGACCCCCAAAGTCTTTTAGTTTTGGCTGGGTGGCAGATTGGGTCTTAAACTGTACCTCCCCATCTGGGATCTGGGCTCCCTGCACTGGGTCGCTGGGGCGGCACCCACCGGTTGTCTCCCACCGCCTGGTCCGGCCACCGATGGCAGTTCACCCTCAGGCTCTTGTGCAGGACTCTCGGTGGTCGGCCAGTCCGAGAATTCATCCTCTGCTTCCCGATCTCCGGAATTCTCCACAAACGTTGCTTTCTTGAACCATGAAATGTTCTGTGTCACCCGTTCACACCCTTTCTCTGCTGTCACCTCCATACTCCAGGTTCATAGGGTGTGCGGAATTTCCATCCAGGTTTGCGATCCTTGACAACCACCTGGTCACCGATGTGAATGTCTCTTACCCTGGCCCGCCTCGTTCTGCTCGCCTTGTCATTGACTTCTTTCCTCTTGGCTTGTGTCTGCTTCGGGTGATAGGGAATGGGTTCCCACCCGGGTGCAGCGGGGATGGTGTCTCGTCTCGTTCCAGCAAGCATCAGCGACCACGGAGTCTGGGCAGTTGTGCAATGCGGGGTTCCTCTATATTCCCGTAAGAACCGGTGAGGGCTGATCTCCGGGTCCGTGGTATTACTAGCCTGTGTCCCCGGAGGAGAAGACCATCTGCCGTAGAGCTTAGCTCGTTCCGGACTCTCCATAGTTTCGTCAAACGCTCTCGTTCAGCCGTGGTCCAGTTTTCCGTGTTTGAAAGGAAATGGCACCATGATCCACTTTCCAACGCTAGCTTCACACGCAGCAGTACCATGTCTTCAAGGATCGCTTCGGAGATCTCCTTTGTGTTGATTGTCTTGGGGCAGCTCCCTTGGGCAAGCGCATGCACATGCGCTTCGGTGTCTGCCTCATCTTGACTAGGGGCTTGGGTCTGGTCCGGCGGGTGTCGAGACAGGAAGTCCGCTCGGTTCTTGGCCCCTGGTTGGTACACTACCTCCATGCCATAGTGTTGCAGCTGAATTGCCCACCTTTCGATCCGTGGAGGCGGATGTGGTGCGCTCCCCTTGAACAGGGGAACAAGTGGTTGATGGTCTGTGACCACCCGGAAGGGTATTCCTTGGAGATAGAGGTGGAAGTGCCCGCACGCCCACTTGATCGCCAGGGCCTCCATCTCGGTCTGGGAGTATCGTCACTCGGTTGGCGTCAATGCCTTACTGGTGTATGCTAATGGGTCCCACCGGCCTGGCTCACTCTCTTGGGCCAGCACAGCGCCGAGGCCTACCAGGCTTTCGTCAACATTCAGCTCGGTCTTTCTCATCGGGTCAAAGTATGCCATCGTAGTGTCGCACAGGAGAGCCTTTTTGAGTTCTTGGAATGCTTCTTCTTCTCGGCTCCCCCACTCCCACGGTGCATCCGCTTTCATGAGGGCTCGGAGCAGCTCTGACAGCGTGGCCAACCTTGGGATGAATATACCACAGTATGTTGCCATTCCCAAGAAACTCCTCACTTCAGTCACCGTCTTCGGGGCGGGGGCTTTTCTGATGGCACTGGATTTGCAGGGATCTACTTGGATGTCTTCCTGGTTGAAGACATATCCAAAAAATTCTATTTCTGTCTGGAAGAAAACACACTTGTTTCTGTGGAGGGTGAGTCCATGTTCCGACAATCTTTTGAGGGTGTCCCTCACTTGCCGATGGTGATCTTCAGCCGTTGCGGAGTACATTAATATGTCGTCGCTTACATTCATCACGCGTTTTAAGCCTGACAGTGTCTGTCGAATGGTGTCCTGGAAGAGCTCCACCGCCGATGACACACCGAAGCTCAGGCGCTTGTATCTTCTCAAGCCAAGATGTGTTGAGAACGTGGTGATATACCTACTTTCCTCCGCCAGTCTGAGTTGGTGGTATCCCGCGTTTAAGTCTAGTCGAGAACCACTTGGATCCGTTTAAATCAGCTATGATGTCATCTATGGTTGGGGTAATATGCCTTTCTCACCTGATGGCCTGGTTGGGCAACCTCATTTCGACGCAGAGGCGGATTTTTCCTGGTTGCTTCGGCTTTTCTGCGATCACCATGGGCGATACCCAGGGAGTGGGTCCAGATACTCTTTCGATGACTCCTTGTTCTTCTAAGCTAGCCAGCTCTCGCTCTACTAGCGGCCTTAAGTGAAACGGTATTCGCCGGTGTCGTAATCCAACCGGCTTCACGGCCTTGTCAATGTGTAGCTTGATCGGGGGAGCTTCGAGGCAGCCAAGGCCTGTGAACAGTTCTGGGAATTCTCTTAGCAGCTCATCAATTTGACAAGATCGTATGCTTTTTGCAAACATCACCAGACCTAGCTCCTCAGCCGCTTGACTGCCAAGCAGAGTGTCTGCTTCCCTGTCGACCAAGTGGAATATCGTGTGTATCGTTTTTCCCTCCGCCTGCACTGTCACTGCCATGCGTCCCTTCAGCGGTAGGAGCGTGCGACTTCCGTAGGTAAATATTTTGGTGTGTGAGGGGGTCAATGGTGGGCGGGGCTGGAGGCGGCGATACTGTTGTATTCCCATCACATTAACTGAGGTTCCAGTGTCTATGAGGGCCTTGACATGTGACCCTTGTGACCCTGCTATGTCAGTCACACAGGTGGGCTGAGGTCGCCGGTGCCTCTTTAGGTCATTGGTAAATGATATGAGAAACACTTCTTCCTCTTCATCTTCTCCTGGGGAGGAGTCCTCTAAGGTATGACGCGACGATGTGTCACTTGCTCCCCGTTTGGTATGGTCATCTAGTGATAACTGTTTTACTGCTCTGGTAGGTGGGCGCCTCCCTCTTGCTCCTCTTCCTCTCACTCCTCCTTTACAAACGGCTGCAAAGTGATTCAGTTTTCCACAGTTGGAACATGTTCTCCCTTGTGCCGGACAGTCTCTTGGGTTGTGTTCATCTCTCCCACAGTATTCACATCTCCCCCCTGACTTGGCGGGAGCATATACTCTAGACTTTCTCCTCATATGTGACGACTGGATCGTGTCGGCACGTTCGGTTTTGATTACCGGGGTCTTCTCTGGCGTGTGGGACATTGCCACTTCCATTTCAGCTGCTCTAGCCGCCGATAGATCATGGGATCGCGCCATGATTAATATTTAATCTAGCGTGATGTTTGGTTGTCTCAGTATTAGTCCTCTCAGTGTCTTGTTTCTGCAACCTTGTATAATTTGCGCCTGTACCTCTTTCTGTTGGTCGTCGTCGGTGCACGTACTTACTAGTTCCCGGAAGCGAGCATAAAATTGGTCGATGGACTCCCCTTCTCTCTGTCTTGCTTGTCGTAGCTTGAACCATTCAAAATCCAGGTTCAGCTGTGGATCGAAGTGTGCATTCAAAGCTCTCACCGCCGCGTCATAGTCATCATGGGTACCTGTGTTTGGTAGGTGTCTGAACAGTTTGTATATTTCATCACCCACGAAATGGAGGAGCAACGACCGCTTGACTTCGCTGTCCTTCTCGTGGGTAGCCACAAAGTAGTTCTCCAGTCGCCCGACCCATACCTTCCATCTGGGTGATGCTGTGGCGGGATCCGCAAGCTCGCAAAACGGCAAGAGCGCGCCTGTCATGGTGTGCTGTGGCAGTTGATGGGAAGCCGGCGCTGGTTCATCCGCCATAATGATAGTGTTATCTGTGCTCGTTGGCTCTGGCTCACCTCTCCTAGTCTGCTGTGTCACGGTGCACCCCTTTTGCGTTCATGCGGTACTCTGTCACAACTTTTTCATGTTTCCTGTGGGCGCAGTATCCTTGTTCGGTTTGTAGGAGTCCGAGATATACTTTGATTCTTCCTTCTGGATACGGTGACGTCGTGTCACACTGTGGAGGAGCTTAGCCTGCTGTTTGTCTCTTCCTGGCTGTTAAGCTGCCTCACAGCTACACCATGGGGGGCCCAAACACCAGCGGAGTGATATGCGTGTGATAGAGACCACCCTCATCGCCAGTGTTGTATTTCACACCTCAATGCTCGCGCCGGGCGCATGCAAATAATTACACCAAACACTAAAGTGCTACCACACTGGAGCCGCGGGTAAAACAACCAAAAGCTCCCGCGCTCCGCTTTATTTTATCTCTTCACACTTCCCCCGGAACCTCTTCCGTGTCCCCGGGTTAGTGCTCCGTGACCAGTCTCCCAACAACTAGACTGTCACGGAACACTACAGATGGGTGTACACTTTTTTCATTTGCCACAGGATACAGCAATTTTGGAGTGAGGCTTTCACTGCAATCAGTCCCAACACTCAAACTATGATTTCTCCGACATCGATATTGGTACTGTTTGGCTCATTACAGAGGTTAGCCACCTGCGTAAATATCAGCAGTATTTTACATTGATACCTATTACAGTGGCTCAACGGTTGATCCTGCAGTATCGGAAAACAGCTATGGTTTCATCGTTCCATCAATGGTTAATAAGATGATTTGGACTCAAGCCTTCGAAAAGGCATATAACAAGCAGATAGTTTAAGGCAGTTTGGGGAACCTTTTCGCTTTTTTAATTCACATTAGTTTCTATTGCTAGAACAGGTTTGAGTTTTGAGTGACTCCGTTTTAACTACTAGTATGAGTTAAAGTGTCTAAAAAAGGTTTGAGAAATTGCAATATGACTACTTCTTAATGTTGTACTGGTCAATGGAAATTGTTCGATAATATTAGGTCTAGGACCATTGCTTGGGCAATTGCAATACATTTTCTGGTTTTCAACAGCTGTAACTGTTTTATAGCTTAATGTTGATATCCTAATTTCCTTGTGATGTGTTTAATACGTATTACTGCCACATGAATTACGAATTGCACTATACTTAACATGTATTTGCACATTTCAAGATGGAAATCTATGCAAGACACTTTTTAGAACTTATGCACTTTTTGAATGTCTAATCGTTCTTTCTCCCAGCTAAATTGCATTATCGTTACTCAACAATATAATACAGGTCAACACAAATTGTTTGGTAAAATTACGGCTAGTTGCATCGCCGGGATATCGTAATATTCTTTTAAATTTGCAATTTTCCCAGTGGGGTTATTGACCATTTCTGTAATTATATTTTTTCTGCACAGTGTTTTCAATGTTCGTTGTCGATATTTGAATTATGAATTGCACTCTATTCAGTTGATATTTCTACATTTTATGATGGAAATCGTGATCTGTACTTTTTGCGCATGTACACTTTAAAGTTATCTACTGTTGCCATTGCTTTCAATATGTAGGTTGTATTACTCGATCCTGATAATATGTACTCAGGTTGTTCAATTGTGCTTTTATGCCCAAACGGTGAATTTTTTTCCAACATCCTAGGGATTCTAGAGGTACCCAGACTTTGTGGGTTCCCCTGAAGGAGACCAAGAAATTAGCCAAAATACAGTGAAAATTTAGTTTTTTTCAAAAAAAATGGAAAAATATTGACATTGAGGTGAAAAAAACTTTAAATTTTTCTTCACCTTTTACTCTGTAACTTTTTTTCTGCGATGTCAGATTTTTGAAAGCAATATACCGTTACGTCTGCTGGACTCTTCTGGTTGCGGGGATATATAGGATTTGTAGGTTCATCAAGAACTCTAGGTACCCAGAGCCACCTTTCAGGAACGGGCAGACTTGAATCAGAAAACCACATTTTTCAACACAAATTTGGCATTTTACTGGGACATGCCCCATTTTTACTATTTTTGGTGCTTTCAGCCTCCTTCCAGTTCATGACAGGAATGGGTGTGAAACCAATGCTGGATCCCGGAAACCTAAACATTTCTGAAAACTAGACAAAATTCTGAATTCAGCAAGGGGTCATTTGTGTAGATCCTACAAGATTTTCCTACAGAAAATAACAGCTGAAATAAAAAAATATTGAACTTGAGCTGAAAACAACAGCCATTTTTCTTTATATTTTACTCTGTAACTTTTTCCTGCGATGTCAGATTTCTGAAAGCAATATACCGTTTTGTCTGCTGGACTCTTCTGGTTGCGGGGATATAAAGGGCTTGTAGGTTCATCAAGAACCCTAGGTACCCAGAGCCAATAAATGAGCTGCACCCTGCAGTGGGTTTTCATTCTATACCGGGTATACAGCAATTCATTTGCTGAAATATAAAGAGGAAAAAATAGCTATCAAGAAAACCTTTGTATTTCCAAAATGGGCACAAGATAAGGTGTTGAGGAGCAGTGGTTATTTGCACATCTCTGAATTCCAGGGTGCCCATAGCTAGTTTTGCTATTCTGTGTTCCCCCATGTCTCCCGATACAAATGGTACCTCACTTGCGTGGATAGGCCTAGCACCCGCGACAGGAAATGCCCCAAAACACAACGTGGACACATCACATTTTCACAAAGAAAATAGAGCTGTTTTTTGCAAAGTGCCCAGCTGTGGATTTTGGCCTTCAGCTCAGCCGGCACCTAGAGATACCTAGCAAACCTGCGCAGTTTTGAAAACTAGACACCTAGGGGAATCCAAGATGGGATGACTTGTGGGGCTCTGACCAGGTTCTGTTACCCAGAATCCTTTGCAAACCTCAAAATTTGGCCCAAAAAACAGTTTTTCCTCTCATTTCGGTGACAGAAAGTTCTGGAATCTGAGAGGAGCCACAAATTTCCTACCACCCAGCATTCCCCCAAGTCTCCCGATAAAAATGGTACCTCACTTGTGGGAGTAGGCCTAGCGCCCGCGACAAGAAAAGCCCCATAACACAACATGGACACATCAAATTTTCACAAAGAAAGCAGAGGTGTTTTTTGCAAAGCACCTAGCTGTGGATTTTGGCCTCTAGCTTAGCCGGCACCTAGGGAAACCTAGCAAACCTGCACAGTTTTGAAAACTAGACACCTAGGGGAATCCAAGATGGGGTGACTTGTGGGGCTCTGACCAGGTCCTGTTACCCAGAATCCTTTGCAAACCTCAAAATGTGGCCGAAAAAACACTTTTTCCTCCCATTTCGGTGACAGAAAGTTCTGGAATCTGAGAGGAGCCACAAATTTCCTTCCACCCAGCATTTCCCCAAGTCTCCCGATAAAAATGGTACCTCACTTGTGGGGGTAGGCCTAGCGCCCGCAACAGGAAAAGCCCCAAAACTCAACATGGACACATCAAAGTTTCACAAAGAAAGCAGAGCTGTTTTTTGCAAAGCACCTAGCTGTGGATTTTGGCCTCTAGCTCAGCCGGCACCTATGGAAACCTAACAAACCTGCACAGTTTTGAAAACTAGACACCTAGGGGAATCTAAGATGGGGTGACTTGTGGAGCTCTGACCAGGTTCTGTTATCCAGAATCCTTTGCAAACCTCAAAAGTTGGCCGAAAAAAACACCTTTTCCTCGCATTTCGGTGACAGAAAGTTCTGGAATCAGAGAGCAGCCACAAATTTCCTTCCGCCCAGCATTCCCCCAAGTGTCCCGATAAAATTGGTACCTCACTTTTGTGGGTGGGCCTACTGCCCGCGAAAGGAAATGCCCCAAAACACTATCTGGACACATCAAAATTATCAAATACAAAACAACCTGTTTTTTGCAGGGGGCACCTGTGTTTTTGGTCCTGGGCTCAGCAGCCTTCTAGGGAAACCTACCAAACCCAGACATTTCTGAAAACTAGACACCGAGGAAGTCCAGTGAGGTGTGACTCGCGTTTATCCCCCAATGTTTTCTTACCCAGAATCCTCAACAAACCTCAAATTTAGCTAAAAAATCAGATTTTCCCACATTTCTGTGTGGGATCACGGCACTGGGACACATTTCATACCACCCAATGTTCCCCTCAGCCTCCCGGTAAAAATGATACCTCATTTGTGTAGGTGGGCCAAGTGCTTTTGAAAAGGAAGAGCCAAAAACATGTTGATATTGAGGGGGAACCAAAGGGAGCCAAAAAGGGCAGTTTGCAAAAAAACATTTTTAGGCTGACAAGTGCAGCAGAATTTTAATCGGTATAGATGAGACAATGCTGGGTGGTAGGAATTTTGTGGATTCCAGCAGATTTCGGAAAGGTTCCATCACAAAAATGTGGGAAAAATGTGTGATTTCTAGCAAAGTTCGAGGTTTGCAGGGGATTTGGGGTACAAAAATGGTGCGGGGTGCATGTGAAACACACCACCCTGGAATCACCCAGATGTTTAGTTTTCAGATGTGTCTAGGTCTTGTGGATTTTTCTACATGGCTGCGTCACAAAGCCCATAAAGTGCAGCCCTCACCATTCCAAGTGGGACGATTTTGAGAGTAAGCCAAGCTCTCATAGCCCAAATGTACAACTAAAACCCAAAATAATCAAAAGTCTTCTTGCTTGCTGTGGGATAAGATGTTTTAGAGTGCGGGGGAGAGCTGAAAGACTGTTACCCCCTTCAGTTGAGGTGGGGGCATAACCAGGCCCATACTGGTTGGTAGCCACCACCCCAATATATATATATTTTTTTAATTCCCTTGCATCTAGTAGACTTTCTGCCCCCCCGGGGTGTGGATCAGGGGTAATTGCCCCATCTGTCCACTGGTGGGCAGAACAACTTTGGCCCCATTTATTTGGGGTGGGGGTATGGCCATATCCCCACCCTCTTATTTTTGAAAAAAAAACTTCCCTGGCCTCTGGTGGGCTTTCTGTCCCCCCTTGGGGGCAGATGGGCCTTCCAAAAATAGGCCCATCTGCCCCCAATGGGGCCCCCCTGAAGAAAACACACGCATACACACACACCAATCCCTGGTGCCTAAGTGTTTTCTGCTCCCATGAGGGCAGATTGGCCTATCAAAAATCAGCCGATTTGCCCCCGAGGGGAGGGGGACAGAAATGGCCTAAATATAATTTGCCCCCTAGGGAGCGACCCTTGCCTAAGGGGTCGCTCCCCAACTATAAAACAAACAAAAAAAACACACAAAAAAACAAACTTTTTTTTTTATCCCTGGCGCCTAATGGATTCTGCCCCAGAAAAGGCCCTGAAAAATATTGCCCCCCTGAGGAGCGACCCTTGCCCAAGGGGTCGCTCCCCTCATGCCAGTTTCAATTTTGAAAGAAATCCCTGGTGTCTAGTGGGCATTTCAAAAGCCGTATTGCTTTACAATCCGGCTTTTGAAATGCTCTGAGAGACTTCAAAGGGAAGGCAATTCCTTTCCTTCCCTTTGAAGCCTCTCAGGGCCCATATCACACGATCGGAAGAGAAATGCAAAGCATTTCTCTTCCGATCGCGCTGGAAGCTGAGCTTCCAGCGCGATGGGGAAGGGGCCTTTGTGCGCTGACGTCATGAGACGTCACTGGGGGGTCGGGGTGGAAGGGGGAAGGGCTTCCCCTTCCATCCCTGCCTTGGGGGGGTTGGAGGGAGCCCCACGGGGAGCGCTATCGGTCCCTCCGGGCTCCAGGCCGAGGACGTAATGGTTATGTCCTCGGCACAGGAGCACTGTGCCGCAGGACGTAACCATTACATCCGCAGCACAGAAACGGTTAACCATTGCGCCTTGTCGTAAGGCAAAATGATGTTAACGGAGGAAAAATGACTCTAATCCAGTTTACGACATGTGAAATGGAAATGCACCATTTTTGCCCGCAATAGCATCAAATACAGACTCAAACGGAGAAAACAGTGCAAAGGAGAGGCAAATGGACTCAGGAACCCAGGAAAGACCCCAGGGAGACCACATTCAACCAGAAGCAGCCACGATGACACAGACAAGACCCAGGGGAGGGAGAAGAAAAAGAGAAAGAGGAGCGCGAAATATTGGTGAGAGAGGTGACGGAGCATCGAAATCAACTCTTCGTCACCTCCAAATTACCAATTGGATTGAGAGAGGCTATTTGGCAACAGATAGTGGATAAGATAAACAGTGTGGCAGAGGTCAGGAGAACTGTAACTGAGTGCAAGAAACGCTGGCATGACTGAATGCAAAGGACAAAGGAAACAAGCATTTTCAATGCAACGGGTATCGCATTTGCTCGAGTTAGAGCTATTAGCTTTGTAAACTCCTAACCAGACTTTTCTTGCCACACAAATGAAAAGAAATAAAATGCAGCACGATCGCACTATGTAAAATGCAGCACAATTGTGCTGAAATTGAAAACGGAAAAAAGTAAATTGAAAACGGAAAAACCAAGCGCGATCGTGTTGTGTAAACCCCAGTGCAATCGCGCTGCATGAAAATAAACAGAGAAAGTAGTTCAGAAACCATGCTGAAAACATCGAGGCTCGAATGTTTTCAGTAGTTTACCGGTGCTGTGTAGGTGGGCTAAAACCAGGAAAAGGCATGACGTATGCATGCCTTTCACAAATGAAAGCAAGCAGATTTTAAAAGGCAAGCCCACGAACTAATGAAAGTGACTGACGTGACATAGGCGTGGTTGGAAGACCAAAGAGAGATTACTACAGGGGACGGAGCACTTTGCGCTCGCCCCTAAAAATGGCAAGGAACAGGAAGACAGTACTGCAAACTGGAGCTGGGAGTCCAGCACCACAGGAGGCCTTGGAGGAGATGGTTGCAGTGGTCATCCTGTCATAGTTGGACTCTTGCTCAAGGCAAGACTGCTGGTTTAAGGATGACAGTACTTATGTTTGTAGGTGACTACACCAATCCTACAACAAAACGCAACTGTCGTCCCAACCCTTTTGTCTCACAAGCAGCACCTCACCAAAAACCCAAACTGGTTAAAGGTGATTTGGGGCAGCCTTTACGCATGGACTCAAAAGTGTGACATCTCAGGGAGTGTTGCGGTTAAATGGAGATTACCCCTTTCTCACATTAACAACATGTCTCAATCACACACAGGCAATGAAGAAGATGCAGTCAAGTTTCAATAATATTTATTTCATCAGAACTGCAATCCGCGATAAGTTGCATGGGCTGCAATGATTAGGATTATGAACAGTGCAAGGAACAGAATGGTGAA
This sequence comes from Pleurodeles waltl, assembly GCF_031143425.1. Lineage (NCBI taxonomy): Eukaryota > Metazoa > Chordata > Amphibia > Caudata > Salamandridae > Pleurodeles > Pleurodeles waltl. The sequence continues at coordinate 806,256,101 of NC_090446.1, forward strand.
GACAAGAGTCATTAACACAAAACCCCCCACCATCTTGCAATATCATTCGATATCATGAAGTGTGCGATATGTCTTAATACCCTAGCCTGTAGTCCTAACCTAGAAGAGAGCTAGGTATGTTAAACCTCAATCTGCCAATGCCATGTCCATGAGAAGAGCCCCCAACCCTCGTTACCTTGGAATTAGGTCTCTAGCTCAAACTCCGCAGGAACACGAAGATTGGGTCAGTGTCAAGGCAGCGTGTTGCAGCAATAGCAACGATGGCATCTGGTCTTAATCCCTCCCCCTGTCTGATAAAGTGGTGAGTATTAATACAGATCTGCTTGGACCCCTGACGTAGGTTTGTTCCCTCGCAGGGAATATAACAATAGATAACAAGGCGTGCTTAGGACAGTAATTAGTGTAAACAATTCCCTCGAAAGTGTGAAGAGGGAAAGTACCTAACGCTAACACCTCCAGTTTGTTTGTATTTGTCGCCTAATCATGACTCCTTAGCGCGGTGGCACTGATAAGGAAAATCAAAACATGGGCCTAAGTCAAAACAAGGCAGCCATTTTAAAGAATTAAATAAATAAATGCTCTAAAACAGAGCAAGCTAAGTAGGGAAAAAATCACTGGGTGATGGGGCACAAGTCTGCAAGCCAATGGCTAAGGTAACTCCAATATCCCTATTAAAACAAACTAGGATTCACCACACCCACCCCATTTCCGTAACAAGTATGACGCTGTATCCGGACACCACCGAGGGTGAAATAAATCCCAAACGCTAAAATGCTCTGGACATAAAACTAGCTAACAAATATGTGTAAAAATGTGTTAAAAATAGTAGCTAAAAACATATCAAGAGATATTGGCCCTCATTACAACCCTGGCGGTCGGTGATAAAGCAGCGGTAACACTGCCAACAGGCTGGCGGTAAATAAATGGAATCATAACCACGGCGGAAACCGCCAACACATACAGCCACTTTAACACACCGACCGCCACGGCGGTAGCAACAAACACCGCAGCGGTAAACACCAACAGCCAGGCGGAAGACAATGTACTGCCCACAGCATTACAACAGGCCTATCCCCCACCTTTTCCGGTACCAACGCCATCAAAAGCACGGAGAAAACAGTACACTGAAGGGAAATGACTCACCTCTCGACACTCAAGGAAGAACCACGACGCCATGGAGCCCGAGCTGCACATTTTTCCAATGCTGGTGTACCTCCTCATAAAGCAGGAACGCGAACGCCGGCAAAGACGACCATGGTGAGTACTGCACCTAGCACACATGGGGGGGAAGAGGAAAAAGAGAGTGACACAAACACGCAACACCCCCACCCCACCCCTAACATCATACACACAAACAGATGCAACAACATTACATATACACCCTGCAACCCTCAGCAACAATGCAATGACAAAAGGAATGGATTAAAATGAGTGTAATAGTACAGTTTTAAATAAATACGTCCTTAATCAATAAACAGTATGTACAATATATACCAAAGGAGGGACAATGCCCACTCCAAAATGTCCATGGCCCACGGGGCCATAACATATGGGCCAAGGCCACACTTGACTCCTGCTTCAATACGGAGAGAACACTGCAGGGGCATCAGGTCAAAAAAACACAGGCACTTCAGGGGGATGGGGAATGGGGGGGGACCTCAGCCGGAAGATGGTACAAAGCCACTGGCCTGGAGGGGGCTCCATGCCCACTGCTTGGTCCTGGGGAGTGCAAAGCCACAGTCTCTCAAGTGGGTGGTTTGCCCACTGCTTGGTCCTGGAGAGTGCAAAGCCACAGTCTCTCAAGTGGGTGGTTTGCCCACTGCTTGGTCCTGGAGAGTGCAAAGCCACAGTCTCTCAAGTGGGTGGTCTGCCCACTGCTTGGTCCTGGGGAGTGCAAAGCCACAGTGGTCTGCCCACTGCTTTGTCCTGGGGAGTGCAAAGCCACAGTCTCCCAAGTGGGTGGTTTGCCCACTGCTTGGTCCTGAGGAGTGAGAATCCACAGTTTCTCAAGTGGGTGGTCTGCCCACTGCTTGGTCCTGGGGAGTGTAAAGCCACAGTCTCTCAAGTGGGTGGTTTGCCCACTGCTTGGTCCTAGGGAGTGCAAAGCCACAGTCTCTCAAGTGGGTGGCTACTTCACTGGTTCTGGAGGGGGCTTTGTGCCCAGTGTGCTTCATCCTGCCAAGGAGGGGGTGAGTGGATGCCTTCTTCCCCTGGTTCTGGAGGGGGCTCTGTGTCCAGTGTGTTTCATCCTGGATGGGGCAAGGTCACAGTCTCTCACCTGGGTGTCACACCAACAAGTGTTGCAGGGGCTAGGACGCACTGCAGCCCATGTAGTCACTACTACACACTGCTCGCCAGCAGTGATGGCTGCTCAGTGGATAGCAGTTGCGCTGCAGGAGGCGGTGCTGCCAGTGGTGGTGGAAGGCTCCAGTCCTTTACCTGCAGCCTCTGATGGCTGCCCACTGGGGCTGCTGGTGGCGGGGTAGGTGGCGGAGCTGACCGCGGTGCAGGTAGCAGTGCTGGCCATGGTGCAGGTAGCGGTGCTGGTAGGCTCCAGCCCTTCACCTGCAGCCTCGGACGGCTGCCCACTGGGGCTTCTGCTGCTGGCAGTGGTGCTGCTGGCAGCGGGGCAGGTGGCGGTGCTGGCCGCGGTGGTGGTATGCTCCAGCCCTTCACTTGTAGCCTCGGATGGCTGAAGTGCCACGGCTGGTGTTGTGTGCCCTTTCTTGCCCTTGGCAGATGGTGGTGCCTCCTTGCTTCTGCCAGGTGGTGTTTTTTCTTGCCCTTGCTGGCTGGTGGTGCCTCCTTCCCCTTGCTGGCTAGTGTCCCCTTCTTGCCCTTGCTAGGTGGTGGACCCTTCTTGGCCTTGGCGGGTGGTGCAGGCACATTGGCTGTGCTGACGGGGGCCTCCTTGGAGCCTCCCACACCTGCAGTAGCTGCTGAAACCACAGTGGCAGTGGACTGGGTGGCTGAAATGCTGGGCTGGGTTCTGGCCACCCTGACCCGAAGTGAAGGAGGACGGGGAGGGGTAGGGAATAGGTCAATAGTGGTGAGGAAAAGCTTCTTAGGGACACTGGGGCAGGAAGAGGGTGAAGGTTTGGGGTGGGGTAAGAGGGAGAGGTTGTAGGAGGTGTCAGTCTGCTGTGTTTGGGTGCAGGTGCATGGGCTGGATACTGTTGTGAGGTGGATAGCTGTTGGGTGTGTGTGTGTTTGCGATGGTGTACTTTGGGAGGAGGGGTCACAGGCACAGTGGGAGAGGACACAGGGGACGTGTGCATGGATGTGGGGGTGGTGACTGCCAGTGAGGGGCATGTAGTGATAGGCGTACTGGTGATGGAGGTAGTGGATGAGGATGTAGTGCATTCAGGTGTGAGTGGAGACGCTACTGGGAGGGAGGTGGACGAGGAGGAGGAGGGGGACACAGTGGAGGCAGTGGATGTTGGTGTGTCTGCATTTGGATGGTGCTTGTTGAGTGCCTGTGGGATGAAGTGTGGTGCTTGGGTTTGCCTGAGCCACTTCTGTGTGTTGAATTGGGTGAATGCTTGTATGAAGGTGTGCTTGGGATAGGCTGGGGTTGAGGGGATTGGGACTGGGTAGAGGAAGTTGGAGGGGGGAGGCTGGAGACAGGGACAATGGCTGCCATCAGTGAGCTGGCCAGAGAGTGGAATGCTCTCTGTTGGGCATCACGCCAGAGTGAATGCCCTCCAGGTATGCATTTGTTTGTTGCAAATGCCCTGCTAGACCCTGGATGGCATTCAGTATGGTTGACTGCCCAACAAAGAGGGATCTCAGGAGTTCAATAACCTCCTCACTGAGGGCAGCAGGGCTGACTCGGGCAGGGCCTGAGATGCCTGGGGTGAAGGAGATGCCCACCCCCCTGGGTGAGCGGGCACGGGAAACACGCTGAGGGGCTGCTGGGAGGGCGGTGCTGGTACGGGGTTGGCGGATGTACCTGTAGTTGGGGTGGGCACAGAGGTGTCCACCAGGGAGCTTCCATCGGAGGAGGAGTCGCTGTCAGTACTGTCCCCTCCTATCTCTGTCGTGGTGCTTCCCTTACCCTCATTCCCACTGGTGCCCTCACCGTCTGTGGATTCGGCCTCCAGGCCCATGTTGGATGCAGCTCCCTCCATCGCCTCTGCTCCTCCGCCAGATGATGCTAATGCACACAAGAACCGGTTGACAAAACAAAAAGGGCGGGGAGAGACAGAGGATACACTTGGTCAATGCCAGCAACAACACTACCGTTGGCGTACACAACTCACAGGGAACAGCCCTATGCTCTAGGCCATGCACTACCAGTTACAATGCTAGTCACCAGCCTATAGGGTACAATGCCTAACGCCATTAGCTGCACACCTGAAACCCACAGGACCCTACCCAGTAGTAGATGCCCACCAACATTATTGTGGTTGGAGTGCATCTGAGCTTGCCCATCATGGAACCTACCCTGCCATGTTCACCCTGGCCTAGGGGCACCCACAGCCCACATCCCCAACCCAGGAACACCTTAATGCGCGCAAAGTCAAGAATCTGAATCTGTAGTCACCCCCTTGTGGCTGCTGTGATGCCTTCAAGCGCCCATCCAGCTCCGGATAGGCCACCGCCAGGATGTCGAACATCAGGGGGGTCAGGGTTCGACGGGCATCCCTTCCTCGTTGGGAGGCCATCCCCAGCTGGGCCTCCGCCGTCTTCCTTGCCCAGTGTCTCAGGTCCTCCCACCGTTTGCGAGAGTTGGTGCTCCGCCCGCCGTAGACCCCCAGGGTCCGCACGTCCTTGGCGATGGCATGCCATATAACCTTTTTCTGATGGGCGCTGACCTGCAGAAAAATTTAAATGAAAAAGGGATCAGTCATACCGTCCAGCCTGTTACACCCATGGCCCACCATATCCCTCCCATCCCCTTACACACATACATTGTCCACCATACATGCTGCCCAGGACCCCTCCACCTCCCTCCCCTTACATGGGGCCTTCACACACATCACGCCATGCATTCATGCCCCATGCATCGTGCCTACAGTGTACTCACCTGTTGGTCTGGAAGCCCATAAAGCAATCGGCACTGGGGTAAGACCCCATCCACCAGTTTCTCCAACTCCGCAGCGGTGAAGGCAGGGGCCCTTTCCCCAGTGACTCGAGCCATGGTCGCTTCCAGACACAGGTCACAGCAGCACTTGCAGTGTAGGTCTTCTCCTGTTGAAGGTCAGGTAGCAAGTGAGTGAACGGATAGAAAATGGCGGTCACATCTGCAGCGGTGCATACCGCCACCACCGGCATGCCAAAAGAGGCACATTTTGGGAATAAACATAAACATACACATACTGTTTCTGTCACAACATGCAAAGCATTGTACATTGAGGAAATGTTGAAAACTGACCAGATGCTCGTCGTTTTTGCCCCCTAGAGTACAACCGCTGCAGATGAACAGGAGATGAAGACATCTCCCGTGTACAGGCCCCTGGTGGACTTTGCAACAATGGAGGACTTGCACATTATCCTCACCTACAGACTTGATAGGGCCACAATCCAAGAGCTGTGTGCCCAATTGGAGCCAGACCTGATCTCAACTATCCGTCAGCCCACTGGGATCCCCCCTCTGGTGCAAGTCCTATCAGTGCTCCATTTCTTGGCAAGTGGCTGCTTTTAAGTGACAGTGGCCATGGCAGCAGCAATGTACCAGCCAATGCTCTCAAACGTGCTGACCAGAGTGTTGTCTGCCCTGATGAAACACATGCGCAGCTACATTGTTTTCCCCCAGGTGGAGGATTTGGCCACAGTGAAAGCTGACTTCTATGCAATGAAACATAGCCCCAACATTGTTGGGGCAATTGATGGTACACATATTGCCTTTGTCCCCCCCAGGAAAAATAAACAGGTGTTCAGAAATTGAAAGAACTTTAACTCCATTAATGTACAGACAGTGTGCCTGGCGGACCAGTACATCTCCCATGTCAATGCAAAGTATCCAGGGTCTGTGCAAGATGCCTATATCCTGAGGAATAGCAGCATCCCATATGTGATGGCTCAACTCCAGAGGCACAGGGTGCAGCTAATAGGTGAGCCCATGGTCCCCACCCAGTGTATGTTGGTATATGGGTGTGGGGTTGGCCCTAAGGGTGAGTGTTTGGCTAACAGGTATCCCTCAATATTTACAGGTGACTCTGGTTACCCCAACTTCTCATGGCTACTGACCCCTGTGAGGAATCCCAGGACAAGGGCAGAGGAACGTTACAATGAGGCGCATGGGTGAACAAGATGAATTATAGAGCAAACTTTTGGCCTCCTGAAGGCCAGGTTTCGGTGCCTCCATCTAACAGGTGGATCCCTGTGCTCCTCACCCAAGAAGGTGTGCCAGATCATCATGGCATGTTGCACAACCTTGCTTTGAGACACAAGGTGCCTTTTCTGTAGGAGGATGAGGCTGGGGATGGGCGTGTGGCAGCGATAGAACCTGTGGACAGTGACAAAGAGGAGGCAGAGGATGAGGATGTGGACAACAGAACATCTATCATTCAACAATACTTCCAGTGACATACAGGTAAGACACTGTAACTTCACCTTCCATTGCAGTTTTGTGTTGTAAATTTTCACTGGCAGGCTGCTGTTCCCATTACTGTGGCCACTTACTGTACCCTTTGACATGTGTATACACAGATATTTGTGCCCTACTCTGGCTCCTGGTGTATAGACTGCAGCTCAATACAGGTCATACCTATGTATACATTACTGTACAGTATACTTGCAATGTCTACATATTGTTAAAGGAATACATACTTAAATCATTTGACATACTACATACCTGTATTTTTTTAAAGGGTGTTTATTTAATTGCTGAAAATGTTATGGGGTTGTGCAGTGGCCTTGGGTGATGGTGGACGAGAGTCCAGGATAGAGCCCAGTCTCTTTGTATCACAGGCTCATTGCCCAAGGGTGCATAGGAAGCGGAGCAATGGCAGTTCAAGGTGGACAGGGTGACAGAGTGGGACACAAGGGTGAGAATCAGGAGAGTCTTATTTCCTGGCGGGGGTCTTGGCAATGTTCTCTGGCTTCTGCCTGGATTGCTGAGACTGGTTGGGGGGTGGTTCTCCTTCTGCAGGGGCAGGGGTGCTGGTGGCCTGTTGGTCCTGTGGTGGGGCCTCCTGTCCACTAGCGTCAGTGGAGGTGGAGGGCTGTTCATGGGTGTGGCTAGTGTCAGGGGCCTGTTGGTGTGCCACAGCCTCCCTCATGGTGTTGGCCATGTCTCCCAGCACCCCTGCAATGGTGACCAGGGTGGTGTGGATGTCTCTCAGGTCCTCCCTCATCCCCAGGTACTGTCCCTCCTGCAGCCGCTGGGTCTCCTGCAACTTGGCCAGTATCTGGCCCATCGTCTCCTGGGAATGGTGGTATGCTCCCAGGATGTTGGGCAGTGCCTCATGGAGAGTCATTTCCCTGGGCCTGTCCTCCCCCTGTTGCACAGCAGTCCTCTCAGCTTCCCTGTTGTCCTGTGCCTCTGTCCCCTGAACCGTGTGCCCACTGCCACTGACCCCAGGTCCCTGGTCATCCTGTGTTTGTGGGGTTGCCAGGGGACCCTGTAGTAGTGGACACACTGCTGATTGACATGTCCTGAGGACAGAGGGATGGGCCCGCTGGGTGGGTGCAGTGCTGATGTTTCCTGAGGGGGGAGGCTCTGTGGTGGTATGGGACTGTGCATGGATAACCGACTGTCTGAAGGTCCCTGATGGGCCAGGTTGGTCATCCTGATCAAGGTGAGCAGAGCTGCTGTCATCACTGTGGGCCTCTTCTGTGGGGGGACTAGATGTTGCTGGCACCTCCTCTCCGGTGAAGTTGTGCGGGGGACCTGTGGGGATGTAAATGCAGTGTTATTGTTTCTGCGTGTGACATCTTGTGCATGGGTGTGTTGGCCTCTATGATTGTGAGTACCCTGACAGCTTTGCCTTGTGTGAGTAGTTATTTTGTGGGCTGGGTGATTCTCTCTACTGTGCATGCTGTGATGATTTGTGTCCATGCATGGCTGTGAGTGGTGTCCATGCATTGGTGGTGCATGCAGTGCTGGGTACTGGGATGGGTGGGTTGTGATGGTGGGGTGTGTGGGAGGTGGTGGAGTGATGGGAGTGAGGGTGATGGTGGGGGTATGTGTTGGCATGCAGGTAGGGTTGTGAAAGTAGTAAAGATTTGACTTACCAGAGTCGAGTCCTCCTGCTACTCCTGCCAGGCCCTCAGGATGCAGTATTTCCAAGACTTGCTCTTCCCATGTTGTTAGTTGGGGGGAGGAGGTAGGGGTCCACCGCCAGTCCTCTGTACAGCTATCTGGTGTCTTGCTACCACAGAACGTACCTTCCCCCGTAGGTTGTTCCACCTCTTCCTGATGTCATCCCTTGTTCTGGGGTGCTGTCCCACGGCGTTGACCCTGTCTACGATTCTGCGCCATAGCTCCATCTTCCTAGCTATGGAGGTGTGCTGCACCTGTGATCCGAATAGCTGTGGCTCTACCCTGACGATTTCCTCCACCATGACCCTGAGCTCCTACTCAGAGAACCTGGGGTGTCTTTCCGGTGCCATGGTGTGGTGTGGGTGATGTGTGAGGTGGTGTGTGTTGTGGTGTGTGAGGGGATGTGTTTGTGTGTGTTGTGTGAGATGCATGGATGTTGTGTGAGTGATGGTGTTGTGTGCCTGTGGATGCTAGTTTGTTGATGGTGGTGTCACAGGAGTAGCAGGAGGAATGGACTCTGGTAAGTCAAATCTAACTATTACATCCCCCACCCTACCTGCATGCTATCACATACCCCACCCTCACCCTCACCCCCATCACTTCAACACCTCACATATGCCCCACTATCACAACCCAAACATCCCAATACCAAGCCCTGCATGCAACACCAAAGCATGGACACCCATCACCAAAGCATGTCCACTACAGATACCCACACAGACCCCAAACCAATTATCACACAAGGTCCTAGACAAGAATGCAAGCACTGGGGTACAGGGTCACCCACCCATTGCACACGATGGCACACACAGATGCAATAATCATGCCTTTACACCCCTGCAGGACCCCTACCCAATATCACCGGACAGGAGGTTCCAGACATGTCCACTCCCCCACAGAAGAGGCCCACAGTGATGACAGCAGCTCTGTCCAACTGGATCTAGATGACCAGCCCGGCCCATCAGGGACCTTGGGACAGTCGGTTCCCCACACACTGGCACATGCCACCACAGAGACTCCCCCCTCAGGAAACACCAGCACAGCACCCACCCAGCGGGCCCATACCTCTATCCCCAGGACACGTCAAGCAGCAGTGTGTCCACCACTACAGGGAACCAAGTTTCAGGAGACCCAGTGGCTGCAGGAGGAACAGTATTTGGGGATCAGGGAGGAACTCAAGCCCATCAACACCACCCTGGTCACCATTGTAGGGGTGCCGAAGGACCTTGTGAACACCAGGAGGGACACTGTGGCACAACAAGGGGCCCCTGACACTAGCCTCAATGATGAACTGCCCACCACTTCCACTGGCGCTAGTGGACACGAGGCACCACCACAGGACCACGACACCAGCACCCCACCCCCTGCAGATGGAGAACCACCCCGCAAACGGTCCCTGAGATCCAGGACAAAGACAGAGAACAATGCCAAGACCACTGCCAAGAAATGAGACCACCCTGAATGTCATCCATCTGTCCCACTTTGTCACCCTGTCCATCCTTAAACTGCCCTAGCTCCACTTCCTATGCCCCTTTGAGCAATGCACCTGTGAGACTAATAACTGGACTCTGCCATGGACATTCCTCCACCATCACCCCTGACCATTTTGCAACCCCCTCCACTATTTTGCACTTAAATAAACACCCTTGTATCACAAAACAATGTGGAGTCAGTCTGTGCTTTCACAAATGTGTATTTGCGATAACTAAGGAAAATATCAATGTCAATTGTATTGTCAACATGCCTATGTCACACAGCTCTAGTACATGAGGTAATATAGCAGAGGTCACACAGTGGGACCCACATCTGTGAAATGGAAATGCAAACTGACAAGTCAGGGTCCATACACTGGGTGAAAGTGACAGACATATGATAGGTCTAACAATTGTATGAGATGTAGGAGGCAGTGATGTCTTCTTACCTGTGTCTCACTGGAAGTATTGCTGGATAACGTTGTTTCTGTTGTTGATATCCTCTTCTTCTTCCTCCTCTTCTTCACTGTCCACAGGCTCCACAGCTCCCACAAGACCTCCTTCTGGACCATCCTCCTGCAGAAAAGGCACCTGTCGTCGCAAAGCCAGGTTGTGCAGCATACAGCAGGCCACGATGATCTAGCACACCTTCTTTGGTGAGTAGTGGGGAGAACCACCTGTCATATTGAGGCGCTGGAATCTGGCCTTCAGGAGGCCAAAAGTCCGCTCAATAATACACCTAGTTCACCCATGTGCCTCATTGTAGCGTTCCTCTGCTCTTGTCCTGAGATTTCTCACTGGGGTCATTACCATGAGAGGTTGGGGTAACCAGAGTCACCTGCAAATGTCGATGGACAACTGTTAGACACACACTAACCCTTAGGGACAACCACAGACCCAGACAATCATTCATACAGTATAGGATCCTTGTCCTCACCTATTAGCCACACACAGTGCCTCTGGAGTTACCCCATCACATAAGGGATGCTGCCATTCCTCAAAATGTAAGCGTCATGCCCTGAGCCAGGAAACTTGGCATTCACATGGGAGATGTACTGGTCGGCCAAACACATCATCTGCACATTCATCGAATGGTAGCTCTTCCTGTTTCTGTACACCTGTTCACTCCTGCGGGAGATACCAATGCCACATGTGTCCCATCAATGGCACCTATGACGTTGGGGATATGTCCCAGGGCATAGAAGTCACCTTTCACTGTGGGCAAATCCTCCACCTGAGAGGAAACGATGTAGCTGCGCATGTGTTTCAGCAGGGCAGACAACACTCTGAACAACACGTTTGAGAACATAGGCTGGGACATCCCTGATGCAATGGCCACTGTAGTTTGAAAAGACCCACTTGCCAGGAAATGGAGTACTGACAGGACCTGCACTAGAGGGGGGATTCCTGTGGGATGGCGGATAGCTGACATCAGGTCTGGCTCCAACTGGGCACACAGTTCCTGGATTGTGGCACAATCAAGTCTGTAAGTGATAATGATATGTCTGTCTTCCATTGTCGACAGGTCCACGAGCGGTCTGTACACTGGAGGATGCCGCCATCTCCTCACCTGCCCCAGCGAATGTGCCCTATGGACGAGAACAGCGAGCACAGAGTCAGCCAACACTGAGGTATTAAAAAAGGAATTTATTGCACACATTTGTCAATCCTCAATGTGCCTGTTACTGTGTGTATGCAAGGCCTAGATAGGTGTGACGTATTTAAAATGAATGCCATGTGGCCCCCTGAAATGGCGGCTGCCTGACCTGTAAGGTGGGACAAGGGGATATGAGGTAACTGCACTGGTCGAGGGCCGCGGTGCAATCCTGCATTGGTTAACATTTGACCCTATGGGTCCCAGGAGCCAATGACGATGTACGCCGGCGGTGACGGTACGCACCGCCGCGGACGTGACCGCCATTTTCTGTCTGTTCACTCACTTGATACCTGACCTTCGACAGGAGAGGACCTACACTGCAAGTGCTGCTGTGAGCTCAGTCTGGACGCGACGATGGCTCATGTGTCTGGGGAAAGGACCCCTGCCTTCACTTTGGAGGAGTTGGAGAAGTTAGTGGATGGGGTCCTCCCCCAGTACACGCTACTCTACGGTCCTCCAGACAAACAGGTGAGTACACTGTGAGCATGCTGTATGGGCAATGCCTGTTTGCAGTGGTGTGGATGGAAGATACGGGGGGGACTGAGGCCTGCATGAGCGGACGGTGTGTGTATGTGCGTCAGGCAAGGGTGGGAACGTGGGACAATGACTGTGACGGTCCAGACGGTTAAAGATTATCCTTTTCCCCTGTACTATTCCTCTAGGTCAGCGCCCACCAGAAGAAGGATATTTGGCGTGCCATCGCCAAGGACGTCTGTACCCTGGGGGTCCACCACCCAAGGAGCACCCACTTCCGGAAAAGTTGGGAGGACATTCGCCGCTGGAGCAAGAAGACGGCGGAGGCCCAGCTGGGGATGGCCTTTCAATGTGGGAGGGGTGCCCGTTGCACCATGACCCCCCTGATGTTCCGGATCCTGGCAGTGGCGTGTCCGGAGTTGGATGGGGCCTTGAGGTCATCACAGCAGCCACAAGGGGGTGAGTACATTCACATCCATCTGACTCTGCGCGCATTACGAGGTGTTTGGGTGGGGGAGGTGGGCTGTGGGTTCCCCTAGGCCAGGGCGAGTTTTGTAGGCAAGGTCCCTTCGTGAGGCAGGCTATGTGGCACCCCAACCCCACCAGTGGTAAGGGCCATCTACACCTAGTCAGGCTCCTGTGACTTCCATGTGTGCAGCAATCGGGCATAGGCCTTGTACCCCATGTCCCTGTGATTAATTAGGGAACTCTAAAGTGCATGGGGTAGTGCAGAGGGCTGCTGTGTCTGTAGTGTCCGCCAACGGTACCGGTTTTGCATGCACTGAACATGTCTTTCTTCTGTCTCACCCCCCACTTTCTGTGCTCTCCATCATCAGGCGGAAGAGCAGTGCCACCGGAGCAGGAGGGAGCTGCACCCCACATGGCCCTGGAGGGCGAGACAACAGAGTCTGAAGCCACCAGTGGGACGGAGGGTGAGGGGAGCTCCACGGCGGGGACAGGAAGTGACATCAGCGACAGCGACTCCTCTTCTGATGGGAGCTCCCTTGCGGTGGCGGGCCCCTCTGTGCCCCCTGCAGCAACAGGTACAGCCGCCACCCCCCCTACCAGCACTGCCCTTCCAGCAGTCCCTCAGCGTGTGTCCCGTGGACGCTCACCCAGGAGGGTGGGCATCTCCTTCGCCCAGGCACCTCAGGCCCTGCCCCAGTCAGCCCTGCTGCCCTCAGTGAGGAGGCTATTGACCTCCTGAGATCCCTCACTGTTGGGCAGTCTACCATTCTGAATGCCATCAAGGGTGTAGAGAGGCAGTTGCAACAAACAAATGCATACCTGGAGTGCATTCATTCTGGCCAGGCAGCCCAACAGCGAGCATTTCAGGCTCTGGCCTCTGCACTGATGGCAGCCATTGTCCCTGTGTCCGGCCTCCCCCCTCCAACTTCCTCCACCCAGAGCCAATCCCCTGTACTTCAGCCTATCCCAAGCACACCATCAGACCAGCATGCACACACATCAACACACAAGGGTGGCTCAGGCAAACATAAGCACCACACATCCCACAGGCACTCACACAAGCATCATACCCATGCAGACATACCAACATCCACTGCCTCCACTGTGTCCCCCTCCTCCACGTCTCCCTCCTCCCTCCCTGTCTCATCTCCACTCACACCTGCATGCAGTACATCTTCAGCCACTACCTCCATCACCAGCACGCCCATCACCACACACTGCTCACGTGCAATCACCACCCCCACTACTATTCACACATCCCCAGTGTCCTCTCCCAGTGTGTCTGTGAGCCCTCCTCCCAAAGTACATAAACGCAGCCACACACCCACCCAACAGCCATCCACCTCACAACAGCCTCCAGCCCATGCACCTTCACCCAAAGTCAGCAAACGTACACCTCCTACATCCACTACCTCTTCCTCCACTCCCAAACCCCCTCCATCTTCCCGTCCCAGTGTGTCTAAAAAGCTTTTCCTATCAAATGTTGATCTCTTCCCTACACCTCCCCCCCCCGGCCACCCCCTAGGGCCCGCCTTTAAAGGTCCCAACCCAGCACCTCAGCCACCACATCACCGGGCACAGTGGTGCAAGCAATAGCGGGATTTTGGAGTGCGCCAAGCAACAGGGCTGCCAGTGTCCCACGGAGCGAGGGCAAGGACATTCCGCCACCTCCAAAAGTAAAAAAGTTGCCCACATCCCGGAGGGAGAAGGTGAAAACACCTCCCACCAAGGGCTCGGGCAAAACAAAAGTGGAAAGTGGCAAGATAGCTGCACCACCATCCAAGGTGGGGAAGGGCCAGATCATCAAGGGCAGTTCCATGTCGACGCCAACCTGCACGGCGGACAAGACCGCCACCAGCACTGCCACCTGCACCGCCGCCACAGAGACCGCCGCCAGCACCACAGTCACTGAGGCGCCGCCAGCACTGCAGTCACAGAGCCCGCCACCAGCACCGCCGCCACAAAGACCGGCACCAGCACTGCGGCCACAAAGACCGGCACCAGCACCGATTCCACAGAGGCCGCCGCCAGCACCAATGCCACAGAGTCCGCCGCAAGCACTGCCGCTACTGACACCGCCGCCAGCACGATGCCACTGAGGCAGCCGCAAGCACCGCCGCTACTGACACCACCGCCAGCGGCTCCGTGACATCCTGAGCCAGTGGCAGCACCGCAGACATGGCTGCCATCCCCAGTGGTCAGTCGTCCGAGGCTGGTGGTCAGTTCCAGGAGCCTGGGCAGCTTGCATGTTGCACCACCGTCAGTGGAGTGTCACATCCTCAGTCCTTGGCAGGATGAAGCACTCTGGGCACAAAGCCCCCTCCAGAACCAGTGGAGTATCACATCCACTACCTCAGTTCTTGGCAGGATGAAGCACTCTGGGCACAAAGCCCCCTCCAGAACCACTGGAGAAAGGCAGCCACTACCTCAGTACTTGGCAGGATGAAGCACTCTGGGCACAAAGCCCCATCCAGAACCAGTGGAGAAAGACATCCACTACCTCAGTCCTTGGCTGGATGAAGCACTCTGGGCACAAAGCCCCCTTCAAAACCAGTGGAGTATCACATCCACTACCTCAGTCCTTGGCAGGATGAAGCACTCTGGGCACAAAACCCCCTCCAGAACCAGTGGAGAAAGGCATCCACTACCTCAGTCCTTGGCAGGATGAAGCACTCTGGGCACCAGGCCCCCTCCAGAACCAGTGGGGACTGTTATCCGCTTGAGAGACTGTGGCTTTGCACTCCCCAGGATAAAGCAGTGGGCAACCCACCCACTGGAGAGACTTGAGAGACTGTGGCTTTGCACTCCCCAGGATAAAGCAGTGGGCAACCCACCCCTTGGAGAGACTTGAGAGACTGTGGCTTTGCACTCCCCAGGATAAAGCAGTGGGCAAACCACCCACAGGAGAGACTTGAGAGACTGTGGCTTTGCACTCCCCAAGATAAAGCAGTGGGCAAACCACCCACTGGAGAGACCTGAGAAACTGTGGCTTTGCACTCCCCAGGATATATCAATGGGCATGGAGCCCCCTCGTGGAGCTGGCGTTGTGCACTCATCCGGCTGAGGTGCCCCCCCTTCCCTTCCCCCTGAGGTGCCTGTTTCATTTCAATCTGATGCCCCAGCAATGTTCTCTCCGTTTGGAGTCTGGTATTGAGTGTGGGCCTCGCCCATGCATTTTGGGCCCAGTGGTGCATGGACTATTAA
The DNA here is from genome assembly GCF_031143425.1 of Pleurodeles waltl. Classification (NCBI taxonomy): domain Eukaryota; kingdom Metazoa; phylum Chordata; class Amphibia; order Caudata; family Salamandridae; genus Pleurodeles; species Pleurodeles waltl. The sequence continues at coordinate 806,271,585 of NC_090446.1, forward strand.
TGGTACACTATCCGGACTTGTATAGTTGGTGTACATAATTGTTTATACTGTATTTCAAGTTTTGACTAATGGATTTTTCATGATTACAATCGTTCAACTCATTTCCTTTTGTTATTGCGTTCTTCCAGGGGAGGTTGGGGAGTGTATATGTAATGTTGCAGAATGTATTAGTGGGTATGATGTTGTAGGCGAGGGTGGGGGTGGGGGTGTTGCGTGTTGCCTGTGTGTGCCACTTTCTTTTTCCTCCCCCCTCCCCTGTGTTGTAGGTGCAGTACTCACCATGGTCATTGCCGCCGTCGTTCGTGCTCCTGGTAGAGGAACAGGAATACTATCGCAGGGAGGATTTGGAGTTCTGGCTCCATGGCGTCCTGGTTCCTCGTGGGGTGTGGAGAGGTGAGTGTTTTCCCTTCCAAGTTCTGTTTCCGACGTGTTTTTGTTCGCATTGGTTCCGCCCCGGAAAAGGTGGCGGATTGGCCTCTCATGATACAGTGGGCGGTACATTGTCTTCCGCCTGTCTGTTGGCGGTGACTGCCATGCTGTTTGTTTGTACCGCTGTGGCGGTCAGAGTGTTAAAGTGGCTGTCTATGTTGGCGGTTTCCACCATGGTTGTGATTCTATTTTTTTTTCCGCCAGCCTGTTGGCGGTCTTACCGCCGCTTTAACTCCGACCGGCAGGGTTGTAATGAGGGCCTATATGTTGTAACTATACCTGTGTGTTGACCCGAGATAAAATGAGGATCTGGCTGGCTAATCTTAAAACCCCTTGTGGAATTTAAAAAATGTGCCTGACATCCATTAGTGTTAATTGGCCGGTTTAACCACCTGCGGTGACTGGAAAAAGAAGAATTATGAGTACCAGCCTGAACCATTGCATCTAGCTCTTCCTCTGTGACATTCAGGAAGGATTGCCAATCAATAAACTTCACAGGTGTGGGATACTTGACGTGTTAATTTCTTTGATTTTTGCTAGCCCCAGACCTGATGTCTGTTGAATGGTGTCATTTATAAAGAGCATTTGTATAGGAATCAGGAATGCTCTAAACAAAGCTTCCCTACCCTGTATCTGCCAATATTGTGTTCCCCATACACTTTTTAAATCAACAGTGTTCTTCCAGTATTCGTAACCGTCAAGCGTAAGTCGGGAAACAAAGGATGTTGAATAAATCAGTTTAGTATCAGTTAGCCAAATGTTCCTACTTTTCAAAGAAGGCAACTTGAAATAATATGTTGCTGAATTTTCGGTGTCATGCCCAGTGAAATAAGTGAATTTATTTAACTAGTCTTTCGGGCTTCACACTGGTGGTGTAGAACAGTGTACCCACTGTGTGACGTTAACTACAGGTCTGTGTCTAGTAGCACGTTGCAGGTAGTAATATCCCCAGTTATTATAACAGAACATTTCCCCATAATTCATTGTATGCCATAAAACATCATCACTTTCAAACACTAAATAGTCCTTCATTACAGTTAACATGGAATCAACTGTCTGGATAACCCAATCACCTGATACAACACCAGGTATAATGACATGTGTCATAGAAATTTTTAACACATATGGAATTTGAATGACCTCAGTAGGCCTGTATATATCAAATGGAACATTGTCCCACACAATACCATCAGGAATTGGTACAGCTGAAATGTTCACAAGGGACAAGTCTCTTCGGACCTTATGTGAGGAATGATGTGGAGTCAAGACTTCATCTGCATGCTCAACTGGAGAGCGGTCAGGGAGGTAATGACACTTTATCAATAAAAAGAAAACAGTCACAAACCCAATCCATAGGAACAATGCAAAAAATGTCAAACAGAGCCAAAAATAGTTCCATGGGCGAATAAAATCATTATTTTTAAGCAATAGGTATAGCTTTCACGTCTTTGATACATTTTCAATTGCTGCAGTGGATGAGTCTGAAGAAAAGTCATCAATGTCAATGAAATAACCAAAAGCAGTTTCTACAAAAATGGGAGCAGGTGCATTACTAGCCGATTGATCCACATCACTTGGAGACTCATGGTAGATGGTGTCACCAGTCTAAGTAGTGTTGGGGTAAAAAATTGCCAAATCTTGGACAGGTGCTGTCGTTGATGCAGTAACTGGAATCAGCAAAAGATTATTTTCGCCCTCCCTACGGTCGAGGAGGTGTTTGAAACATATTTGGACCTCGTTATGTAGTCCGAAGTAGTCTTGTTATTACCACTTTGAAGAGGTATATCCTGTTGAGTAGTGAGAGGGAATCGGGGATTACCCAAGGGACCTCTGGGTCTTCTGTGCAGGATCAGGCACTTGATGAACTTTGGCATAATCAATGGAAATGAATCTGTTTGTTCTAAAACCAGGCAATGGCGGTAAGAGGACAGTTCTGGTACCTTGTATTCCCAAGACTGGGACCAGTGCTCTGTAGGATGGCCCAAATTCCTTTTTCATAGCGATCTTCTCACGTACCAGGTCCCAGACTTTAGGAATCCAGCCAGTGAAAGTTGTTGGTAAATCCCTTATTCCTAAAGTGGCAACACTGGCATATTATTTTTTATCACAGTGAGACATTCATTTATGTCAAACTGTGTGTCTGCTGCCACCGAACCAGGGCCATCAAGATCTGGGACTTAGATAGGTATCCCAAAGAGAACCTCATAAGGAATGCGTCCCCCAAGGGCCTCTTGGCAGATTGTTCAGTGCTCTCTGGATCCCATATAGGTGAAGAAGCCACTGCAGCCAGAAACTTACACTCTGGCTGTTAAGGACTGCTTTAGATCATGGTTTCACCTCTCCACAACCGAATTTCCCTCAGGATAGTATGGTGACGAGTAATGGAGCTCAACACCCATCGTCCTCAAGGTGTCCCTGAATGCCTTAGAGGCAAATGCAGGGCCCTAGTCCGAATGGAATGCCGCAACCGCATATGTACCAATAAAGATCAGCAAGTCTTTCATAACAGTTCGAGCGTCAGCTGACCACAGCGGCCACACCCACAGGAATCTAAAACAAGAATCTGCAGTGACTAAGATGTATTTGTATGCTCCATCAGGTTGTAGTGGACCGCAATGGTCCAGGTACACACATTGTAGTGGTCTGCTAGACACAGGGCTCAATTACTCTCTGGTACTTTAGTTGAGTGAGGATCTCCCTCACTGGACCTTTTGCTTTGTGTTTAACAGGATATTGTGGCTGAGGTTGAGGTGTGGACCTGATAGGTATTATATGACAAGGAGAGTCCTTGTCCCAACCTACATGATTGTAGTATAGTGCAGGAGCCTGCATTAAAGCCCAATCGACAGTGTAGGCTTCTTTTACCGCCTCTTAAACAAGGTCAGAGAAAGAAGGCAAAATGACATCTTCCCCATGTGGGTGCTTACGGACGTTCTCCGGTGGCCAGTCTCTTTCGGCCAATAGGATATCACAATTAAGTTAATCCAAAAATATCACTTGAATAGCACGTTCTATGTCTCCCTCAACTTGAATTTTTAAATCACATACCCTATCGGGTGGGAGGACGTGCCCGTCTGCTGTTTCAACTGCAATGAAATTGTTAGTTGCTGTTACATCCAGATGATCTTTCAGACTCTAGCTATATATCGTGACCTCTGCTGCGCTGTCTAACAGTGTCACTGCCCACGTCTTGTTCTTCAGCAATGCTCTCAAGTGTACCGGCATTTTTAATTGACAGTGCTGCCACCTTTTTCTTTTTAAACTGTGACTTTTGTTGTAGGGACTTATCTTCTTTTTTTGTCCGAAGACTGCGGCAAGTCTTTCTTTTGTTTCACGTACTCAGGACGTCAATTAGGACGGCCCCCGTATCTTGCTACATCTATCTGGTGCATCCTGAAAGGAACGAGAGGGACATGAATCAGTATATCTGTCAGGAGTTTTTATACTTTCTCTATTTCTGAGAGTGTATCTCCTTACGGAGGTCTCCGGATGGGGAGAATCTGCTCTCTTATTTCGTCTGTCATTAAATTGTTTTTGTTTATCCCAGCGCTTCTTGGTATTTTCTTGTTTTTGTTTAGTCCCATCCTTAGGGGTGGTACTTTGTATTTCAAGCTTTTTTGGTTTGTCTCCCAAAGTGTCCTGTCCTATACTAGTATAGATGTCGGAAATAACTCTCAGTAGCTCTCTTTCTAGGTCCAAATGTGGAATCTCTCGGAGATGCTGGCGTATAGCCAGTGCTACCGCTTCCCCTTTAATATTACAAGTGTCGAGGTACCATGTATGGTAGTATATATTGCAGCGAAGAGTGTACCCCATGTGGCACAGTCATCCACTGAGGTAACCATCCCAAAAGGCAAGCATATAGTGAGAATCCTGTTTCTCCTGTGGTCCCGTATGGGGAAACACAGCTTCTAACTGATTTGTTTTCTGGGCTAACCAGAACGGTATTTTCTCCCGTTCCGTGGGCACTTTACCCATAATGGTATGTAATATTTGCGGATTAATCCCAGAGGCCAATTGGTATCCAACAGGTGCTGGGGGTGCTGGAGGTGCTTGTGTATTCAATGTTCACATTACGAACTTATCTAGTCGTCTGTATAGCGTTACTAATTCAAGATATAATTCTCGCAGGTCTTTCACATGCATGTTTTGTATACCTGGGTGAGGTGTGAATGTGGCGAACATAGGCCACATTGGTCCATCATTACCTAAAGTACCTAATCTCACACGTTGTATTACATATGGTAGGGCGGCTTTGAACCAGTTCTGATGCTCCTGGTACATGAGTGGTATTTCATGGTATTGGTATGCTTGGTATTGTGGAGGTACTTTGCAATTCTATATCTGTGGAATGTGACTGATCTGCGGTCTTCCTCAGGAAAGGTAACCCAAGAGTAGAATGTTTCTGTTTGGTAAGCTTCATTAGCTTCTACTATAAATGTAACATCCCCGCCCTCCTCAGTTAAGTCATGCGCTACTGGGTGTAAAGTTAATGCTTGTCTAGCATTCTCAGGAATGTCTATGGCGTTAGCCGTATTGTAAAATAAGTGAAGAGTTGGAACACCAAGTGGAGAGTAAAGTTCTTTTATGAGTTCGAGCTCGAACAACCTACAGCCTAATTAGGTAATCCCTGTTCAGCTGAGGGGAATCTTCCCCAAGCTTACAGACTTTTCCGTTTAATTGTACTTAGGGTACCTGTAGTATGTGAGACTGTGATATTCAGGGTATCCGTAAATTAGTGCCTAAACACCACATTGGGCGCCATGTCGTAGTTGGACTCTTGCTCTAGGCAAGACTGCTAGTTTAAGGATGACAGTACTTATGTTTGTAGGTGACTACCCCAATCCTACAACAAAACGCAACTGTCATCCCAACCCTTCTGGCTCACAAGCAGCACCTCACCAAAAACCCCAACTGGTTAAAGGCGATTTGTGGCAGCCTTTACGCATGGACTCAAAAGTGTGACATCTCAAGGAGCGTCGTGGTTAAACGGAAATTACCCCTTTCTCACATTAACAACATATAGGCTGCAATGATTAGGATAATGAACAGTGCAAGGAACAGACTGGTAAAGACAAGAGTCATTAACACAAAACCCCCCACCATCTTGCAATATCATTCGATATCATGAAGTGTGCGATATATCTTAATACCCTAGCCTGTAGGCCTAACCCAGAAGAGAGCTAGGTACGTTAAACCTCAATCTGCAAATGCCATGTCCATGAGAAGAGCCCCTAACCCTTGTTTCCTTGGAAGGAGATCTCTAGCTCAAACTCCACAGGAACACGAAGACTGGGTCAGTGTCAAGGCGACGTGCTGCAGCGATAGCAGTGATGGCATCTGGTCAGAATCCCTCTCCCTATCTGATAAAGTGAGGAGTATACATACAGATCTGCTTGGACCCCAGACGTAGGTTTGTTCCTAAACAATAGATAACAAGGCGTGCTTGGGACAGCAATTAGTATAAACAATTCCCTCGAAAGCTTGAAGAGGGAAAGTACCTAACGCTAACACCTCCAGTTTGTTTGTATTTGTCGCCTGATCTTGACACCTTAGTGTGGTGGCACTGATAAGGAAAATCAAAACATGGGCCTAATTCAAAACAAGGCAGCCATCCTAAAAGAATTAAATAAATAAATGCACTAAAGCAGAGCAAGCTAAGTAGGGTAAAAGTCACTGGGTGATGGAGGCACGGGTCTGCAAGCCAATGGCTCAGCTAACTCTTGAATCCCTATTAAATCAAATTAGGATTCACCACAATCCCGGAGGAAATCGTCACAAGAATCGCAGGACAGCGCAGACTACCAGGAAACACCACAAATGCAGGGTAAGTTGCATGGGGGAAATGTGTGCTAAAATGTTAAGTGCAAGAAGGGGGAGGCACATAGGACTCACACAATGCATGTCAAAGGAGCGCAGAGAGACACAATGCACATTAAGCAAGTTGCACCATGCCGACGTAAGCTACACATGTACCTACGCCTTGGTAGTGCCATGCACCATGACACATACATAACTTGGACATAAGTTGAACACCAGACCTAAATACATACATGACCATATAGCACATGGGATGGATGACACGTATAATCACCGTACCACTGGTTGTGCCATCACAACATCCCTTGCATGTAGTCATATCAACACCACCAACACGACCAAGACCTCAGAGACCACGTAGTCAGTCAATACTATTCCTGGGTTACGTCATAGTGGTGTCCCTTGTAGTAACACCTTGCAACTGCCTTGCCTCATTGCCTAAATGCATGTGTGCTGCATCTCACAGCGCACAAGTCATTGCAACTGCCCCAACAGTACCCAGACATGTGCCGGTAGCACCACCACACGGCACATTGACAAACACATCCACATGAGGCAACCACCATTCCATCATGCAGTCAGAGTGTCCCCTGGGTGCATGGAACAATGAACTTAACAGGCGGTGGGGGAATAGCAGGCTGGACCTGTATCATTGGTAACATGCCACTACCCAGACCAACTAAACTGAAGTAGGGTTGAACCACACATCTTTATACTGAACTGAAATGTGCCACTACAGAAAATATGTACCACAGATAGCAAACAGTAGGTCACAGCAGTCACAGGCTGAGCCCACAACTACTCTGACACAACAATGTCAGACACATTGGAATGGGGAAATAAACACGCACATACAACATATGGGGTATGACTGTGAACAGAATGGCGTAAAATTCCACAATGACGGGCAGGGGATGGTGCATGGGCAAGTCAGGTGTTGGTAACACTGCCTGTGTAGTGTACCCTTTGCTTTTGCCAGTATGAGTCACACGTTGGGATGGTGGATGGAAACCTGTCTGCTCATGGTAGCTCTGTGGGGCACTTAACACATCATTCTGGATGGATTAAATAGACTCAGTGCCAGTTTTAGGCTGCATTGGGTGTGACAGGACATGCTGCACTCAGCCCTGAAAATCAGGCAGTGGAAAGGGCAAAGGGCCAGGGCATGGGACCCCCAGCACTTCACTTGCAAAGTGCAGGGGCACCCAGGGGTACACCATACCACATCACCAACAACCTTTGCATGGGGGTTTCACCACAATGCAAAGGCTGGTGGAAATGAGGAAACAGACCTGGAGGGTAGTGTTGAACGTAATACTGGTCTGGTGTCACACGACAGATGGCATTGCCAGTCCGTAATCTTCTGGAAACCTGCCAGTGCCAGGCCTTTGGCCCATGGGGCATTCCACATTGACAGCAGTTGCCACTACCACCTGTGCTGTTGGGGGTGGTCAAATATACAAAGGCAGTCAGGTGCCCATAGGACTGACTCACTTGAAATGAGGGACCAGTATGACTACCTGCAGAATCACCTCCAACTTGCTTCAGGCCCTGACCTAAGTACAACTCCTGTTAACTGGCTATGTCCATAGACTCATTTACCATCAGGCACTGCCACATGCAGAATGATGTACACAGCAGAAATTTCATACCCATGCTGCCCATCCCTGGGTCCATCCCTGTGCTTGTGTCAAATGAGCTGCACTGTCACCATGCTGCACTCATGTACCATAGTGCAAGGAGGGCTGCATTGAGGGGGAGGACATTGGTGTGTAGAAAAGCAAACACACCTACGCAGACAGAAGATGAAAATGAACTCTTCCAGGTCCATGAGTGCCATGCAATGTAGCACACATACACAAACAACAACATGAGGAGACATCAATGGTAACAAGAGCATAGTGTCCTGGCAATGCCATCCCTGGGGTGGTGCAAGGTCTCAACACTGCATGGGTGTATGTGAAACATGTAAGATTGTGACAGGTGAAAATTGCCATATGTGGTGCTGTGGCATGAGCACAGCAACACCCATTGCAAGGCCTCACCATGAAAATGGATGCATAGGGAGGGTGGATGACGAAAAGATGGTGTCAAGCCACAAAAAGGATAGACATCACACCTAGAGGATATGACGCAGCCAATTGTGCCAACGGGCTTCCCTTCATGTGACATGCAGGTGGTGCATAGGGCTGTAGACTGCAGCCATGATGTACAGGAACAATACTTTGTAACTAAGGGGCTCATTATAGGCCCCTAGTGCAACAGGAGTGTCACTTTTAGAGACACTCCTGTGGCGCTAAACACTGTGCCGTATTGACGAGGTGGTGTTAAGCCACTTTTTGTGGCTTAAAGTCACCTTGCAAATACAGCCCGTTCCCACGGAGCACTGTGCGTGGAAGGGGCGTGCAATGGGTGTTGGTGTGGCCGTGCCAAGGCAACATCCATTGCATTTTGATGCTGCCTCAGGTTTATGAAATTTTGTAAACCTGAGGCAGCACCAAAATCTAACAACACCCCCAGGGGTTAGAGTTAGAAGGTTGCAACAAGGAGGAATACTTTTATTCCTCCTTGTTTTTTGCTTTTCCAATGCATGCTGCATTTCTGCATTCTACAGCTCACACAGAAGTGCCAAAGCACCATTAGTGATTGTTAATGTGCAGGAAGGGACACCTTCACACACATAAACAATCACACCCATCAACGCATACATCTTTGCATGATGGTGCAAGGATGACTGGGTTGGCAGCTGAATTTTGCGCCAGCGCAGGGGACAACACAGGGGTGCACTGTATTCACTTACATATGGCACATTCTTGCGATTCCAAAGTGACGCAGCACGGCACTGCCAATTTGTGCGCAGCACTGCGCTGTGCAACCTTTCCATAAATCTGGCCCTAAGATGACAATGAGCCTCAAATATCAAGTCAGTGACGTGACATATCAACTGCCACAACACAGATAGACTGATTTTACACCATCTAATTGCAGAGGATGATGGCTCTCCTGTGGATCTGCCTGTCCTGGGGTACCCTTATGACCTGTATGACCATCTGGCAACCATCAGCTAAGAGACCATCCAAGGAGTCCTTGTAAACCTCCAGACACTACCTCCAGTCGCAAGGAGGAGTACTGATGTAGCAGACATCCCACAGGCCCCACTTTAGCACCCCAGTAGTACGACCTGCCAGCACCGACACAGCTGGGGACTCAGAGGACCCAGGGACCAGTTTTGAGAGGACAGTGGTAGGAGTCCAGCGGGAGCTGGCCCAGGAGGTACGGGTGTGGATGCAAACTATGTCAGCCAGCCTGGAGGTGATGCGCATGTGCATGGTTAAGGCTACTGAACAGACTGCAGCCAACCGACACACACCCTCCCCAATACGTGGAGTCCAGGAATGTCTGAGGGACATAGCTGCTGCCATGATCAGAGGCCACAACAACTGCCCTCCCAAACTGGCATCAGCATGCTTGAGGACAAGATGGACTCCATGCACCCGGAAATGGTCTCCCTCAGGGCAGACATAGTGGCCTACCACAGGATGTTGCTGCTGTACTAAAAAATCAGTAGCTCCTCCTTGCTGCAGTGATGCCATATGTAGTTCCACTGATGGCAGCTTCTGGTAGTTGGGAGTCCACATCTCCAACCACTGAAGTGTGTGGCCCCCTCTACCGCCCCACTACCACCATCAAGGGAAGAGGAGACACCACACACATCGGAGGCAGAAGATGTGGAACAGTTCATCTTTACCCGTAGGAGTTCCTTGTAGCACCAGCCTAAGCCACATGGGCAGTGTTTTCCTTTGCCCTGTACTCAACATCATGCCAGTATTAGCACTGTTGCAGATATGCACTCTTCACTGACACACTGTTGACCTTTCTGCTATAGCCTGCAATTGTCTCCAACTTTTCAATTGGCAATTTATGTTCCCCTGCACTGAAAGACACTTTACCCAAGCATGTCCCATGACATGTCCCTCAACCCTGGACTTGTGTTGTGTTGCAATTGAATGGATTCCCCTAATGGGGTCACAGACCTGGACATTGTAAATATTGCACTACGACACTTGTAATTAAACCACCTACACAACCAGCATGTCTTTGTGTGTTGTGACACATGTACCACGCTTAGGAATTGTGAAGTGTGTAACAAGTCTTTAGTAACAGAGTGTCAGTACAAGAGTGCAGGAATATGGGGGCACATATCTACGGTCATGGTATCTACCTGATGAACGTTGATGCTGGTCTCCTCCCCTACAAGCAATTTACTGAGTGTGTCAAACATTTTGAACACATGTATGCTTAACCCTCTACATACGGTAGGAATGGCTGTGAAACAGTTCTCGTGCAATATCGTCAGCTGGGAGTACCAGTAGAACACATTGAAACAGAGGTACTTAACCACATCTGTAATTGCCACTGGTCAGTTTAGCTGGATAGATATGAAATGTAGGCTGTTGTCACATGTCCTATACTGCCCAACATCCTGACACAGGACCCAAACAATGGCAGCTGAATTACCACACCTACCTGTCCAATACATGGCCAACATAGTCACCTTGAGTGGTGGGTACACTGGATGGCAAATGCACAGACAAGTAGATGTGTTGTAGCTGCTAATGTGACAGTTCATTTGTAAGAAGGTGATGAACATGTCAAGAGAGGGATCTGGAGGCAAGGCGGGATCCCAAGGCAAACACACAATTTTCACTGTACACGCATGGGAATACCCTGAGACCCAAGCATAAGACATATGAAGTAAGGGAGTACCCCAAGAATATTAATTAGAATTAAACTAAACTATAAAGAATGAAGTACACCTATCCTACCTAACCTAACCTATCCTAACTATACATAACCAACAACTGACCCTAACTACTCTATGCTAAACCTACCTAACACATTTAACAATACACTCTAAACATTGGCCCCCTACCCTCCTTATATCACGAGACACATGCAGGACAACATATACTAAACTACACATATCCTACCTATATTTAAACAAATATATATTTTGTGGGTATATTTTTTTCTCTCTAATATAACACATAAATGCCCCAACATCATACCCACCCACATAGTAACATGTAAAAAGTAGAACACCCACCCCCAAACTTACTTATCCTAACTAAACTACTAACCTAATCTAACCTGACATTAACCCCCTAAAACCCTCTATAAAACATTAAAACAAATGAGGAGGAAGGGGGATTGAACTGGAGGGCTGACAACTAGGAAGCTAGTATCCATAGGTCTTTCACATCTACATTCATGTGACCAGGTGTAGACACACATCAATACTTGATCAGCCAATACCATTCCTTAAACACCCATATCCATGCCAGCACACGTTTGGACATGACCTGCATGCACGCCTATTACATTCCATATAAGTGTCACGTAAGTTGAGTACAAAATATGTGGCACCATGCTGGGGGACAATTGCCCACCCAGTCCTACATGTGCATTGCAATACAGGGATGCACAAATTTGTGTACAAAATGGTGCATCACTGTGTTGTGAGAATAACGGTGTGTCCCAGTGCACTTCTAAGTCACATATGGACCTACATGTGGCTTGTCATCACCTTGTTTACACAATTCTGCCCATTGAGCACCACAGGCTTCACAAGATATGACTCTCTGCTTGTGCATGGGGAACCCTTAAATGGGACACAGTGTCACCATCCAGCCTACTGTGATATCTGATCATTTGACAGCTCCTTACTTCTAGCATTGCGTGCAATACACATGACTCACTCACATAAAAGCCTTAATCACTACACAAGACAGACATTATCACACTTACTGGATACATCTGGGTCCTCAAATCTTGCCACTTCGCCCATGGTGTGGGGGGCAGGTCCACCTGTAAGATATGGTTGGAAAACCATGGTTAGTATCATATCACTGTCACTACTAGTGGACAACATATTGCAGTGGGTACTATTTTAGAGGAGTGAGCTCATTATCCAGGTTGAAGACAGTTCAACAGACACACCACTGCAAACTCATGATGACACTGGCACTCAGGTGAGTGAGAGCCACACATCTGCACACTTACACTGGGCCTGAGACTCATGTAGTGCTACACCCTGCAACAACCATATGTGGGCAATCTATAGAAGATGGACCTCCATGGTAAGAGGGGGAGTTGGGTGACAGATACATCACACTACCCTGGTGCTCTGCAAGACAACTGACTCAGGTATTCTGGCTTGTTGTGCAAGGCATACAGAGGCACGTTGTGATAGACAAGTGGCTCAGTTTTTAGTCTGCAATGATCTTACGTTGAGTAATCCATGATAGATGTGTCAAAGTTGTCTGATGGTATCAAATGCCCCATTGTCAGTGTCCCCTAATGTAGGTATGCCCTCTTTGGTAACATAATGGTAGGGATAATGTGTGTGTAATTATGACAATGTAGTGCTATACATGGATTGCCCTACTTTTGTTATCACAATCCAGTTGCATATGGTATGCTGGCCGTGTCTTGGCTTATCATACATGACACTATGCTGGGGCACAGGTGTTGCCATGGCCCCAGAAATGTGTGACTTACTGATAGTTGTGCATTACTCACCAAACATCTGACTTGCATTGGTAAAATGGTAGGATATGTGAACTCCATGTCTATACTGGCAAAGTTATACTTCATTCTGGTTGCATTCAACCTGTCCACAAGCATTGGATGCAGCACGTCAACACATCTGCTACTGTTATTCAAGTGCGGTGAACACTAAATAGTTTGCCAATGGGAGACTCACCAACAGGGTCACCGATCACCAAACCAAAATGTCAAACAGATCATTCTCCCTGGCCACCAGATCTGCCCAGCGATGCTTAGCTGGTGCTTGTTGCAGCTGCTGCGGTACACCCTCTTCAGGTGGTGGAGCACCTTGCCCCACCACAGCTGTCTCACCTCCATCCAGTATCCCTGGACCACATGGCCCTCCATTTCCAACTTTAATGGGAGGTAGTGGGCTACCAGCCACACAAAGCCTCCCAGCTCCTCCTCCCCCATCCTTGTCAGCCTCCCCCTACCAGACATGTTTCTCAGGTACAGGTTGACAAAAATTATGGTTATAAACAAAAATAAAATAAAGGAAACTTAAGGCCCAAGAATAACAATCCCAAGTAACCCAGCTTAACAACTATCCCGAACAGACACCCCACAGTACAAGTACAATAATAGATACGAAAAACACACACATTTACAAACAGTAGGTCATAGTGCAGTAGAATACTATAAAAAACACAACAGGAGGGATACTACAAGATACAATACAGAGCCAGAACACACCACCAACTCCAGGACACAACCAAACAGTCAAAAGAGGCACAGACTGTAAAGAGAAAGTGAAAGTACACCCACTGTACCATGCCTGCAAACAGGATTTCCTATTACACTGTCCCGTGCATCATGTTTTCTGCATGTATTTATTTGACTCATCTGATATTTGCGTGAGTATTTGAGAAGCATGACTAATATGTCTCTTATTTTTTTACGCATTACCATTATGCGTCGATTTAACAGTAAATCAGCATTGAGATGAGTGTGAAGGTAGAATTCATGCTAAAGGCCCCTGGGTCATTTACTTTGCATTTGCAGATGTTTTTGACGTATTAGCGCCATTTTTTAACTCCATTCCTGATTGCATGATTTTGTCCATTGTCTATGGATGCACCCTGTATCAACATAAAATGGAATGGGCTGGGCTGCAGTGGGCCATTTTGTGTATGGCCACATGTGGTAGTCCATACAACAATGTGATTTGGGTGTGGTTGGTCTGTTACACCAATGTGTGTGTTACAGAATCAACAACATGCAAATGTATTAGCGTCATGCATATCTATGCATGTGTGACAACAGTGTATCCACACATGTATGGCAGTCAGTACTATGCAACAGTTATGGTATGTGATTGTGAATTGTGTTTACTTATGTGATGTGCATAGTTGTCTTACAGAGCATAACATTTTAGACAACATACACAGCTCGGGCATTGTTGATGATAGTTGATGAATACTGTCTAGGAAATGTTACCCAAAAACTGTCTCCATATGTTGATCTTGAGTATATGGTGACTTGTGTGTGGACTACACATATGTCTGACATGTGTACATATTTGGTACATACTGTGATTGATGAACTCTGCCTACATTCCACCCATATTATGTTTTAAACACACTAGTCAGATTAAAGTCATTACATTTAACAGTGGATTGTTTTGTGTGGTGGACCTGCAGCCCTAGCTGCATATGTTCTCATCTATTCTGATGTGCATTCCACAGACATGTCTGTCCAAAGTGTGAGGTCATGTGTACCCTGTGTCAGGATTGGGCCCCATGGCAGTGGCAGAATTGATTTCCATGGATGTACTGCACAGGCTCAAATTCTTCTATTGCTTTTCATTCCTGGGCTATTCATGAGGACCATTGTCACCAATGCTGCTCCACCCTTGTCACACAGGCTCCATGTAACCATTGCAACTCTCACACTGAGTTGTGTCAGTGGTCTGTTCAAACATTACAGCCACACCATAATTTGACATCCACTGCCTCATGTGTGGCCCCTTTTTTACCTCCTATTTGGACATGTTGTAGTTGTGTGTTATGAGCTATTGTTGTACAAGTTGTCAACGTAGATGTAAATAATATGTTGTGGTCCATAGATTGTGTCCGTCAGTTGTCACATTCAAGTGATGAAGCTATTTGTGATATTTGTGATATGTGTGATGGTAGCAGTTCAATCTTACGCATCACATGTGATGTTGCTACTGTACTCATCAGATTAGTGTTTGTAACATGCTCCCTGAAGTTTGACTCACAATCCTAAGGCATAAGTTGTATAGATTGAGGAGACCAAAGCTGTATTGTGTGAATAAGTGAAATGTTTATTGACAAAATGTACAAGGTGAGTTTACGTGATTATTAAGTGACGAAGTTCTCAACGATGTACAGTCTGCGGCGAATCCCAGCAGCTGTGTTGTGCTGTTACCCCTCAATTTCTTCTCCACCATCCTCCTCCTCCTCCTCAGGCAGGTCACCAACCTGCTTATATAAGGGGACGTTCATCCGCACACATATGTTATGCAGGATAGCACATGTCATAATAATCTTGCAGATGATGTGTGGGGCGAATAGGAGGCTCCTCCTGTGGTGTCCAGGCACCTGAATCTGGAATTCAGGATGCCAAATGTCCTTTCCACAGTAGTCCGTGTCCTCGGATGTCCCTCATTATATGCACGCTCTGCTGCTGTGCTTGGGTTGGGAAATGGGGTCATTATCCATGGCTGTATGCCATAACCCTGATCCGCTGCAAAAGATTAAAGGAGTGTGTTGTTGTTAGGCTTGCAACAGGTATGTCATGTAGCATGGCAGTTGATATTTTGAGCTGGTTGTGACTCAAATGTATTTGTGGTATGGTGTGAGTTCCTATTCTTGTGTAATGTCTCCTCAGCACTAGGTTGTTGGACATGACTGTCTTTTGTTTGGCTCAAGGACCTAGGGCATATGATTTGGATTCCAAACTGATGGTCATAATGTATGTACCATGCGTTGTGTAGTGCACCTGTGTCTCAGAGTGCTATCACTAGAGGGGACATGACACATCCTCACAACACAATGGGGTCAGATGTCTTGTCAACATGGTGGCTGTAAGACTTGGCATAGTTGGCGTGGTCTCCCCTAACTTTTTGCCTCTACTTCCCAGGTAGTTTTCTGTCTGCTGGAATCTGTTTTGTGCAGTTTTGTTTGCTCTGGACACTTTACCACTCCTGAGCAGTGCTAAAGTGTAAGTGTTCCCTGTACAAATTATATGTGTTCATTGGCTTATCCATGATTGGCATATTTGATTTACTAGTAAGTCCCTAGTAAAGAGCACTAGAGGTGCCCAGGGCCTGTAAATCAAATGCTACTAGTGGGCCTGCAGCACTGGTTGTGCCACCCACATTAGTAGCCCTGTAAACATGGCTCAGACCTGTCACTGCAGTGTCTTTGAGTGCAGTTGTAAACTGCCAATTGTTTACCCACTTGCCAGGCCTAAACCTTCCCTTTTTATACATGTAAGGCACCCCTAAGGTAGGCCCTAGGTAGCCCCATGGGCAGGGTGCAGTATATGTTAAAGGTGGGATATGTACTTATGTGTTTTACATGTCCTGACAGTGAAATACTGCCAAATTTGGTTTTCACTGTTGCAAGACCTATCTCTCTCATGGGTAAACATGGGGGCTGCCTTTAAATACAATTAAAATGCAGTTTCCGTTTGGAAGCAGATAGAAATGTGGAATCTGGGGTCTTTGCTTAAACCATTCTGTGACTCTGCTTGTTTATGGATTCCCTGTCTGGGTCAGTTTGACAGTTGGGCTGTTTTCATCTCTCTCTAGACAGTGACACAAAGGAACCTGAGGTGTAGCTTGCATATCCAGATGAGCCATCTGTGCTAGGAGGGAGGGGAGGAGTGATCACTCACACCTGAAAGAGCTGTGCCTGCCCTCAGACAATGCAGTTTCCAACCCCCTGATGTGTGTTTGAGGCCTGGCCTGGGCAAGTCAGGATTTCTCAAACAAGAGAGACTTTCCTTAGAATTAGGCCTACTTCAAATCCAGAAATGGGTATAAGAAGAGCACCCAAACCCCTGAAAATTAGATTACTTCTGAAACCAAGAGGAACCTCTGCCAAAGAGAAGAGCTGGAGAAGCTGGAGAACCTGGAGGAGGAGTACTGCCCCTTTGCCTGTGACTGTGCTTTGCTGGGTTGGCTTGCAGTAGCTTCTTCTACCTGAGAGAGGACAAAGACTGACTTTTGTGTGACTTTCCACTGGTGAAGAATCTCCAAGGCCTTGAAACTGAGCTTACCTCCTATTGTTGAAGTCTCAGGGACAGCAAAGACTTCTCTCTGCCAGCACTTGGGCATTCTGCTGAGAGTCCTGTTAAGACAATCTCACTTCAAGGCTCTTGTAATAGCAGTTTATTGAGGAGCAGAGATGACAGCTTCCACAGTAAAGGGACACAGAGCGTAACTGACTTTCAAGAGGCATGGAACACCATGACATCATACACCCATGATGTCACCATGTTCCATGCAGCTCCTAGCAACATCACCACATTTCTCCCCTCCTTAAAACAAGAAAACTATTAAAACAAGAAAGCAATTACACTTCACAATATACAATAAAAACAATAGACCTGCAACTTCTGTACCAAATGAAGCCTCATATAAATCAAACCCAAACACCCTAATATGAAATACCCTTAATCACAACTTTAAGAATCAACTTAAACCCAAGCTGAGTACCCGTTTACGACACAACATAATCTTGAAATTTCCTTGGTTTCAAATGAACCCTTGTGCTTTTTCTGTTTATATAATTTTTATCTAAATCATCAACACTGCATTTTCTGGTTTTCTTGACATGTTGAGTGGTTCCAGACTGAAGCTGTACACTTGGATCCAATGCTATGCGAGAAGTGCTCCACCAATGTCCATCTGATAGTTTCACAGCATTCTTACGTATTGCACAAATTTGTTGAGAATCCTTGAATTTTGACAAACCTTTTCAAACCAACACAGGGTTCTTCACTCTCACCCAATCACCCACTTGCAACCTGCCACTTTTGTTACACACTCCATTTAACTTCCCCAGCCCACATTATTAGAATATTTTTTTGCTGTTTGCCAAATTTCTTTTAAATCACTTCCTTTATGAAATAATGTAACCATCCCAAAAGGATACAATTCAGTGGGTGCTATGACTTTTACCCGTGTCCACATGTGGTTTGGTGCGATAAGACCAGATTAACTCTTTGATAGCTTGATCTACACACATATCGTTTCTGTATGTAGCCTGAATGCATTCTACTTACACTTGATTAAAGCGTTCCACTTTCCTATTACTTTGTGGATGATACAAAGGTGATCTAAGGTGCCTAATACCATATTTGCCCCAAAAATGAAGCATTTCTGTTGAAACAAATTGTACTCCATTATCAGTTAATATCTGTTCTGAAAACCCTTCACGGATAAAGATCCTTTTCAAACAATCAATCACACTTTGAGTAGTTGGAAGCCTAACCAGTTCTACCTCAACCCATCTTGATAAATGATCAATGACCACTACAAAATACCTCATGATGGGTGGTAAAATATGGTATGGGCCCAGAAAATCCAGTCCAGGTTTTTGCCAGGCTCTATCTGGTGATGGAACAAATGACTCAGTGGTACCTTCAGTAATTAGCACTTTATCACTCCTACTGCTTATTGTGCAGCTTTTGACATAATCATCAATTTCTCTGTCCATCTTTGGCCACCAAAAGTCAGTTATCAACCTCCTTTTAGTAATAGTGGCACCCAAATGACCAGAGTGAGCAGTAGCAATTACATTTTTCCTGAAACACTCTGGTGGTACAAGTTTGTCTCCTCTAACTAACTTATCCCCTTCAATGGATAACTCATCAGAAACTTTCAAAAACACTTGTTGTTCCAATGACAAATTCTTGTCTTTGGGCCAACCAGACTTAACCAGATGCATCACTTCACATAATAGTTAATCTTTTTGTATAGAATCAACCCATTCCTTTTCTTCTATGAATATGTCACACTCTTTAATACAAGCCGCAAAACATTCTTCAATCTCTATCTCCCAATCTTGTTCTTCATTATCCTCAACGGGCAAACTAGATAAACAATCCACTCTACAATTTTTCCCTCCTGGAATATACTCAACTGAAAAAGTGAACTCTAAAGGTTTAGCAGACAATCTTGCAATGGGAGCAGCTGAACGTTTTATTTTCTTGCCTGATAAATCTCCACAAGAGGCCGACGATCAGTCTCCAAAATAGAAGGTCTACCCCATAGATATTGTTTGAACTTTTCTACACTCCACGCACATGCCAAAAGCTCTTTCTCAGTTACTGAATACTTGCGCTCAGTTCTTGATGCAAAACCTACAGTACTCTCACCTCCTTCACCACACAGCCCCTAAACCATACTCACACGCATCCATTGTCACAATGGTGCTCCTTCCCATTGAAAAAGGTTGTAAAGCCGGAGCTTTGACAATTTCTTGTTTAATTTGTTCAAACATTCTGTTACACTCATCTGACCATAAGAATGTTGTTCCTCTTTTCAATACTGCTCTAAAACATTCAGTATTCTTTGCAAATTCTTTCAAAAATGTGGCATAAAACTCGCACAAGCCGAGAAAGGACAATAACTTGTCTCTAGTTCTTGGAGCATGGGCTTCCAAAATACTTTTTACTAGACTTTGTTTAGATTTGATGCCCTGTTTTGATAAAGCATGTCCTAGATACTCAATTTACCTGGATTTGAAGATACATATATCTTTTTTTAAAGTCACTCGTCTATTCACCAATGTTCCAAAAACACCCTCAAAAATATTCTCATGTTCAACTTCATTGTCCAAAAAACCCAAAATGTCGTCCTGGAAAACTACAACATTGGGGTTATTAAGAAACTTGTCCGACATCAAACTTTGAAAAAATGCGTCAGCTGACGCCAAGCCAAAATGTAGTCTGCAGAACTGAAAAGTTCCATCAGGGGTGACAAAAGCACTCAAGTGCCTAGATTCAGTATCAAATTCCACTTGGTGGTAAGCAGATTTTAAATCCAGTTTTGTGAACCATCTAGAAAAACCAACTTTTGTTATTAAGTCGTCAATTCTTGGGAGAGGAAAACTATCTACCCAAATTGCCTCATTCAAGCTTCTTAAATCCACACACATCCTTAAATCTCCTGTTTTTGTTTTTTAGTTAGGACAATGGGAGACATCCATAAGGTTGCTTCCACTTTCTCAATTATACCTTGCTCACACATCCACTTTCCCAATTATATCTTGCTAACACATCTTTTTCAACAACTTAGATGAATCTGTCCTTACACTTAAAGGCACATTTCTCAACCTATGTTTTAGAGGAACCGTACCTTGTTTCAGTTTTATAGTGTGAGTAAAACCTGCAATTTTTCCCAATTGCTCTTGAAATAATTTCTTGAATTTCTTCTGCCAGTCACACATGTGACTGGAAACACTTTTAACTGAATTTATATACTTTTTATCAATAAAAACAGGTTTATCACGTCCCGGTCAAATAAATTCAGCTTGTTGTACCAACCCCAAAACATGAATACTTTTCCATGAATTGCTTCGTCTAAATGACCCAATGAAGGGGAAGAGAAACCAATCTTGCCTCCTTCAAAAGCAACTGTTGAAACATCAGGAGAATGAAGAGTTTTGGAGGCCCAAAATGCATTGAATTTTTCTTGTGAAAGAATTGTGATACAAGCTCCTGTATCCACTAAATGTTTTACTACTATACCATCAATTGATACATAAATATCAGGATCTACCACTAATTTGTTTGTCTGTGTTTCTGTATCTTTAACCACCAACACATACTCTTTGTTCACAGTTTGCTCCACATGAATGTTTTTTTGAACATCCTCACTCAACACACAACAAACAATACTTATTTTTGTACCTCTGCAAACCCTGGAAAAGTGCCCCATTTTTCCACAGTTTCTACACTCTTGATTTATGGCTGGACAGTTCTTGAAAGAAGATACATGAGAAGATGAACCACATCTTTAACATGTAATCTTATGGCTAGATTTGGCGTGTGTGACATTTCTAGAACCAGAAACTCTATCCTGTCTTTTTTCAATACGCAATTGTTTTCTGCTGTCACTATTCTGCACACTAGTGACTACTCCTGAGATTGTTGTATTAGACAAAGATACTTCTAATTGTTTTGCATCTTCCAATGAACATTCAATACTTTTTGCTATGTCAATAACTCTATCTAACGAAGGATCTTTACATGTTAAAAACTTCTCCTGAATTCTCTTAGAATGGCATCTAGCAACAAGTTGGTCTCTGATAAGTTTAGATGTGAAGTTCTCAAATTCACATTTTGCTGCTAGAACTTTCAGTGCCCTTATAAAAGTATCAATACTCTTATTGGGGCTCTGTGACCTAGTGAAAAATGTATATCTGTGTACAACAATATTCTTTGATTTAATAAAATATTTGTCTAATTGCATGATCACCACTTCAAATTCATCTAATTCTTCTTCTTCATGCATCTCATAAGCAGGTAAGTGATCAAAGATGTTCTGACCTTCAACACCCAAATGATAATACATCAAACATTTCTTCCTTTCAGGTCTGAACATATGCCCATCTATGGCTCCTAAATATGCTTTGAAAGATTGTAGCCATAACTTCCATTCAAGAGATGGATCACCGGGATCCTGAAGAAAAGGTGCTGGAGGTGACATGTTCTACATTGTATGAAATAGAAATAAAAATGTCAAAATTTACAAATTACAAAAATGACAAATGAAGCTAGAACCCCAAATTGCAAAAACAATACTGATAACTTGTAAAACAAAAATGATCCCAAATGCAATGTATGAATTTCCTCTTTTTTGTGTAAAAAAAACAAACTATTGTCACACAAGATGTAGAGAAAATGCGTCTGTGCTGAATTCTTCACTTGAAACGTTTTTCTGAAATGGCCTGACATATTTACTGCTCCACAAGACAATTTCCTGTTGAAGAGAACCCTCTTTAAGATGGCCAATTTCTTTGAAGCACGAAAAAGTCAATTTTCGATGGTGTTGCCAAATTGCTCCACTTCCATTCTGAAGAGGAAAGGTAACATACTTCACTCCCCAACTAATATGCAGAGGATCCAAAGACTACAGAGATGTTGAAAAGTACCACCGCGGCACTAGTGAGTATAGCGTTAATACTCAATGTTATTTTCCTATTAAGCTTTTTCCTGCTGCAAAACAAGAGAATGCCCTGCATATGCAAAATACCGTGCTCACGCAGTGCGCAACGAAAATGGTAATTGTTGCGGTCTCCTGTTTCCATAAACATACACAATGCAAAACGCTCAGACAGTGTATGAAGAAACTGAAAGCTGTGAGCAGCATCTGTGTAATAATTCTGTGCCCCTAAAACGGTGACAGCCAGGTCAACTGCTCAAGCCCCACACCGTCCAGTCACATCGATAGATCAAGTTAACCACTCACGACCGGAAATGTTCGCAGTCCTTGGTATCAGGAATGTCCACCGATCTTCTTCTTTTTTTTTTATTCTCGCCGTCACTTTTTATAAAGATGCTCTCACTCCCAGGCTCTTGTAACAGCAGTTTATTGAGGAGCAGAGATGACAGCTTCCATAGTAAAGGGGCACAGAGCGTAACTGACTTTCAGGAGGCATGGAACACCATGACATCATAAACCCATTATGTCACCATGTTCCATGCAGCTCCTAGCAACATCACCACAAGTCCTGCCTGCCAAGTGGTGCCCTAACCTGTCTCTGGGCCCTTGAAAGGTGCAGCTGGTGGAAAAGGACAGAAATCCACGCAAAAACCACAGTGTGGGGAAACATTCGCTGAAAAATTATGCACTGCCGGCCTAATGGCTAAAATCGATGCTCCACCTGCATTGCGGCTTGGAGATCGATACAACGGGCTGGGAAAACAACACCCACAGCAGCTGCTGTTAACAATGCAAGCCATATGCAGTGTGGTTTCTTGACATCGTGCAACCGGATTTCCACGCAACATCGCTGGGTGCAGAAAATCAACGCAAAGCCTGCCTGGATCCGAGGTGCCTGTCCCAATCGACGCATCGCTCTCTTGCGGAGAGGAAAAACGGCGCACACCGACCCGACTGGAGGAGGAACGACGCACGGTCTCGCTTGCAAGTGAGAAATCGACACATCGCTGTCCTTTTTCGATGCACACTCACCTGTGCGTTTTTTTGACGCAACCCAGGTACTTTCTCATGCTAACAGTGTTCTCACTGGTTATTACAGGATTTAAGACTCTTAGGGGGTCATTCTGACCCCGGCGGTCATGGACCGCCGGGGCCAGGGTTGGAGGGAGCACCGCCAACAGGCTGGCGGTGCTCCACAGGGTATTCTGACCGCGGCGGTTCAGCCGCGGCCAGAAAGGGAAAACCGGCAGTCTCCCGCCGGTTTTCCGCTGCCCTGGGAATCCTCCATGGCGGCGCAGCCATACCGCCATCCTGTTCCTGGCGGTTCGCCCGCCAGGAACAGGATGGCGGTATGGGGTGTTGTGGGGCCCCTGGGGGCCCCTGCAGTGCCCATGCCAATGGCATGGGCACTGCAGGGGCCCCCGTAAGAGGGCCCCACATTGTATTTCAGTGTCTGCATTGCAGACACTGAAATACGCGACGGGTGCCACTGCACCCGTCACACCTTCCCACGCCGCCGGCTCAATTCTGAGCCGGCGTCCTCGTGGGAAGGCTCTTTTGCACTGGGCTGGCGGGCGGCCTTTTGGCGGCCGCCCACCAGCCCAGTGCAAAAGCCAGAATCACCGCAGCGGTCTTATGACCGCGGAGCGGTGTTCTGGAGGGGGGAACTCTGGCGGGCGGCCTCCGCCGCCCGTCAGGGTTAGAATCACCCCCTTATTCTTTAAAAATTAATAACTTGTGTATGTTGGATTTTTGTCATTTCGGTCTTGTTTTGTTCAGATAAATATTACCTATTGTTCTAAACATGTGTTGTGTTATTTTGTAGTGTTTTCACTGAGATACTTTAGAGATTGCTTCTGAAGTTAAGCCTGTCTGCTCATGCCAAGCTACCAAGGGTGAGCGGGGGTTAACTGAGGGTGATTCGCCTTACCCTGCCTAGAGTGAGGGTCCTTGCTTGGACAGGGGGTAACCTGACTGCCAACAAAAGACCCCATTTCTAACAGTAGAGCTACAGATCCTTGATATCCCATCTATTTTGACATGTTATATTGCAGATGATGTGTGCACTTAGGATCTTTGAAATTGGTAAGTGAGATTGCACAACACATCTCCAAAATTGGCTGCACTGTCCTGCAGCATTTCGACTATGCAAGAATGTCCCATGTGTGACATGTTACTTGGCAACCCTTTGTTGCACCCTGAGCCAGTTGCTCATATGCAGCCGTGTGCCAACACTACCTACCTTGCACCAGAGTACTTGGCTAGCTGCCTTGTGGAGGTGGGTGTATCTGTGCAGAAGGGACACCGCCCTATACATATGCTGTTTTGATGGCCAATTGGCTCTTTCTGCGTGTGCAGCAGTATGCAGCATGCATTGGTGGCGCAATCATCTGGATTCAAAGCACAGTCTACTTCCTTATTGCAACCTGCACACAGCACCCCTTCTGTGATGTTTGTTGTTGGCACTTCCTCAGGTTTTAGGTGACAGCTACATCTGAGTCACCATCATTATGCTATGTATCTTGTGGTGACAAACCTACAGCGACACACATTGCACACCCCTTCCATACTACATACAGCATGGGAGGGTGGCTGATTTACAATCTGTCTTCAAGTCATTGTACATACAGTGCAGGCCATGACAATGGCATGCTGGGCTGTTACATAGGTCCCTACGTGATCCAGAGTGGCAGCAAATGTTTGTGGCAGCCATGAGGTGTCCAGTGTTTTATATCCCATTGTTACAGGATGATCAACATAACTACCAGTGTCTCTCGTATCTTCCAAAACATGAATAAGAATTTATACTGTTGACACATGCACAGTGCATGCTATGGGATGGAGCTCAGCTGCTTAGCAAATGTGTTTCTTGGCACAGTGCATGTGAGGTCAGTGATGTCCTGTTTTCTCCTACTGGGTCCCAATATGGCATCCATGATATGTCTGTCTGACAGTGACTCTGCCCAAAGCCCATCTGCGCCCGTCCGCGCCTGGACCGCGCCCAGCACCAGAACCCCTGACTCTCGTCCCACCCACCGCTTCCACGCACGTCTTCGCTACGATGCAGGCACCCTCCGTGCCGTCTACACCGGCCTCTCTCCAAACCTCCCCGCTGACCACCCATGGACCCTTCTCCCACTGGAACTGCACCTTCACCAGCCTCCACGCCAACGACCCACTCACCAAGGAAGGACGCAACCATCTTAGATGTATCCTCCTCAACACCCGCTCCGTCCACAAGCATGCAGTACAGCTATGGAATCTACTCGACTCAGCCTCCCCAGACGTGGCCTTCCTGACCGAGACCTGGATGAACCCCTCTTCAGTGCCTGACATCACCATAGCCATCCCGGACGGCTACAAGATCACTCTCAGGGACCGCTCCAACAAACCAGGAGGAGGCATCGCCATCATCCACAAGAACACCCTCAGGATCACGACCAGCACCAAAGACACCCTCAGCACCGCCGAACACCTGCACTTCCAGATCCACACTGACCCAAACATCACCCTCCAAGGGACCCTCATCTACAGGCTGCCCGGCCCCCGACAGCAGTTCAGCGACTCCATCACCAACGTCATAAGCACGCACGCTCTTGCATCCATTGACTACATACTCCTCGGGGACTTAAACTTCCACCCCGAGAACACCAACAACAACAACACCACCACCCTGCTCGACAACCTCTCCAACCTCAGCCTCAAACAGCTCGTCACAACACAAACCCACTCCACAGGACACACACTTGACCCTATTTCTTCCATCAGCAATCACGTCTCTTTCAGCCACACCACCAAACGTGACTGGATAGACCACCGCTGCATCCACTTCTCCTTCAAGAAGCCCACAACACACCACCACCCACAACAGATCCCCTACCGCAATTGGAACAAGGTCACTGAAGACCAACTAATCGTGACCCTCTCCTGGAATGCACCCATCGACAACACTGACACTGATGCAGCTGCCCACAACTTCAGGCAATGGATCGACACCTGTGCCAATACTCTCGCCCCAATCAAGAATCCATCCAACAGATGAACTTACAGAAGGGCCTTCTGGTTTACTGCCAACCTCCTCGAATCTAAGCAAACCTGCCGCAGACTTGAAAGAAAGTGGCGCCAAGAGCAGACTCTGGACAACCACACAGCCTTCAAAAATGCCATCTGCATACACCACCAACTCATCCGAACCACCAAGAGAACTGCCTTCAAAGACCAAATCAACAACGCACACAGCCACAAGGAGCTCTTCAACATTGTGAAGGAACTCTCCAACTCCAGCTCCAATGCCAATGACATCCCACCATCTCAAGACCTCTGCAACTCCTTAGCCTCCTACTTTCACCACAAGATTGCAGATATCCACAACAGCTTTAGCACCCGGCCCCCCTGGCAACCACCAACACCACAGATTCACCTCCAACCAACCTCCTGCTCTCCTGGACCCCCATCAATGACAACAACACCATCAAAATCATGAACACCATCCACTTTGGCTCACCATCTGACCCCTGCCCTCACCACATCCTCAACAAAGTAAGCTCCGTCATCGCATCCCAAGTACGGACAATCATTAACAGCTCCTTTGAGTCCGTCACCTTTCCGGAGAGCTGGAAACACGCCGAGATCAATGCCCTCCTCAAAAAACCAAAGGTGGACCCAAAGGACCTCAAGAACTTCCAGCCTATCTCCCTGGTCCCCTTCCCACCAAAAGTCATTGAGAAGGCCATCAACAGACAACTAACCCGCTTTCTCGAAGAGAACTGCACCCTGGACCCTTTCCCAATCCGGATTCCGCAGCAACCACAGTACTGAAACTGTCCTCATAGCTGCCACCGATGACATCAGAACCATACTGGACAATGGCGAAACTGCTGCCCTCATCCTCCTGGACCTCCCGGCCGCGTTCGACGCCGCCTGCCACCATACCCTACGCTCACACCTCAACAGTGCAGGAATCTGCAACAGAGCCCTGGACTGGGTCACCTCCTTTCTCACCAGCAGAACCCAGAGAGTCTGCCTCCCCCCATTCCGTTCGGAGGCCACCGATATCATCTGCGGCATACCCCAGGGTTCGTCCCTCAGCCCGACCCACTTCAACGTCTACATGGCCCCGCTCGCTAACATTGCCCGATCCCACAACCTCAACATCATCTCATACGCCGATGACACCCAGCTGATCCTCTCCATCACCAAGGACTCCGCCAAGACCAACCTCCACGAAGGAATGAAGGCCATCGCTGAATGAATGAAAAACAGCTGCCTCAAACTCAATTCCGACAAAACAGAAGTCCTCATCTTCGGCTCCACTCCCTCCGCATGGGATGCCTCCTGGTGGCCTCTCTTGGAGCAGCACCGACTCCCACTGACCACGAACAGAACCTAGGATTCATCTTGGATTCCTCATTATCCATGACCCTGCAAGTCAATGCGATCTCATCCTCCTGCTTCAACACCCTCTGCATGCTCCGAAAGATCTACAAATGGATCCCCACCGGAACCAGAAGAACAGTCACCCAAGCCCTTGTAAGCAGCAAACTGGACTACTGCAATGCCCTCTATGCAAGAACCAAGGCCAAACTCCAGAAGAGGCTGCAACGCATCCAGAACACCTCTGCATGCCTCATCCTGGACATCACTCTCCACTGCCACATCACAGGCCATCTGAGAGACCTCACTGACTTCCAGTCAACAAGAGAATCACCATCAAACTCTTCACCCACGCTCACAAAGCACTCCACAACACCGGACCAGAATACCTCAACAGACAGCTCTCCTTCTACACCCGACCCGGCATCTCCACTCTGCCAACCTTGCCCTTGCAACCGTCCTACGAGTCTGTAGAAGTACAACCGGTGACAGATCATTCTCGCACCTCGCTGCCAAGATGTGGAACACTCTTCCCACCCACCTGCATCAGACCAAAGACCTCCTTACCTTCAGGAAACTTCTTAAGACCTGGCTGTTCGAGGAGTAGCAGCACCTCCCACCCCTTCATCCCCCCACCTCAGCGCTTTGAGACCCTCACGGGTAAGTAGTGCGCTTTACAATTTTTCTGATTAACTGATTGATTTATTGTATAGGGTACAGACATGATGGTGTTGTAAGTCAGTGAGTGTTGCATGTGAGGTGGCACTACAGTAGGTATGGTACCACTTATCACACACCTGACACATGGTATGTGATAGCCATTGATGTTGTATTCCTATATGTATGAGCCAATGCGTCAGGCAGATGTCTCTGCACACAACATGTAAGTCAGGTATGTGTTGATGAGATGTAGTTTGTATAGGCGCAAGCTGTCTGGTACTTGATGTTTGTTCTGGAAGTTATTTGCACGGCATGATTTGAGGGATCTTTGCCTATATGGAACTTACATGACATCGGCATGGTGTATGCCATTGACATGTCTGTGCTATTCTTTGCTTGGTGTACTGTGTGTGAAGTGTACATAGTAGTCAAGCTGTAAGCACTTGTAGTGGTCTGTGTAGTTCTTCTGTTGGCAAAGGGTACATGTCTGTACCTGTCCTTCCCGTGGTGTGCCTGTCAAGTTGTGGGTGTCTTACATACATGTGGGCATGGTGCATATGTGTTGTTACCTGCACATCTGTGTTACCCTGGCCATGTGTTAATGTAGAGGTGTATGTCTTGTGTGACCGACAGAGTTGGTGTGTTGTTTATATAATGCTAGATTAGTTGACTTACCTACAAGTAGGCCATTTCCAAATTGTCCATCCTGGAATTGTTAATTGATCCTGCTGTGCCGGAATACGTAGGCATCATGGACACTCCCAGGATAAGTGGGCAAAATGTTTATGAATAGTCCCCGGTGGTCCACATTAATGGAATGCTTGAGCCTCCGATTCCGGTATAAGTGCTCTGTTGCTGCAGGTGGTACGACCCGGACATGGATGCAGTCAATTGAACCAAGCACATTCGGGAAGCCATGGATTTGATAGAAGCCCTCTTTGTTCTCCTGCTGCTTTTGCTGGGTGTTGGGGAAGCTGATGTGGTGGGGTCTCAGGGAGATGATAGCATCTAACACCTTTGGCAGGAATGCAGAGAACGATGGCTGTGAGACACCAGCAACCAGGGCACCCGTTGTTTGGAAGGAACCACTTGCCAGCATGCACAGGACAGCTAGCAGCCTTGTCACAGGTGGAATGTTGTGTGGGTCTGCAGGCTTGCTGTGATTTGTGGCTCAATGTGGTGCAGCAGGTGTAGTATGGCTTGCCGGTTCAGTCTGTAGGTCCTAATAATGTCCAGGTCCCTGACGCCAAGGAGGGTTGTCCTGGTTCTGAAGACCTGCTCCTGCCTTCTGCGTTGCCTTTGTGGGCCGCATTGTAGTGGTGGTGATTGCTGAAGTTGTTGCTGTCCTCTACGTCTTCTTGCAAGCTGGATCATTATCACCTCCATTTTTCGAGTTGGTAATGTGTGTTCTTCATAAATAGTGGTGTGTTTGTCTCATTTTACTGCCTGCCCTGACCCAGGCATTACATTTTGACGCAAATTGGTGTTAACGTCATTTTTTGTGTCCACCTCCAACCCGTGCGTCTTTTTTGCCTGGGTGGATAAATATGGTGCTAGGGGGTTACAGCCATTTTTTTGAATGGGAACGCCTACCTTACATCTCATTGATGCAAGGAGTTTTCACACATCCAAAAATGACCTTAACACCAATACTTTGATGCTAGACAGGTCTAGCGTCAAAATACAAACAGGGCGTTGAGTTTGCGCTGAATTAGCATAAGAAAATGACACTAATTCAGCGCAAACAGAGTATAAATATGCCGCTAAGTTTGGCTGGAAGGACCCAGGCCAGGCGCTCCCAGCCAGACTGAGAGCCTTGCATGCTCTCTCCAGTCGGGCAACACAGTGCAGGGCTGGCGAGATTCTATTGCGCACGAGACGGCCGGCCAAACATACATGTGCACTGTGGGGAAGTGCTCTGGGCTCACCCTCAGTGCTCGTCAGAGCCCGTGGCACCCCCCCTTTACAAATAAGTGATAATAAACAAAGTTTGTTATTGTTTTCTTGTGAAGGTTTTGCAGCTGCTGCTGCTGGCGGAAGGGGGGTCAACACTCCTCCACACTAGCGGAGGAGCCGCTGCTGGTTAGATTATCCAGTCCTCCTTCTCCTGCACTGTTGTGAAGAAGAAAGAGAACAGTTGCAGATAAAATCCACCACAGTGTAGTGTTCAGATTTGCAATTAGGGTTCCAATACAGCTGTCAGGTGCCCCAGTTTCCCTTTCGTAGTATGATTTTGATAACATTGGAGGAAGTATAATTTTCTGCAGGACTATCTAGCCTGCCACAGTAGAGGCTGGGGAGACTCAACAGACAAAAATAATTTTCACAGCTACGACCCCTAACTGATGTCCATGAATTTAACCGCTTAGGTGCGGGCGTCGGCCACTGGCCGACGCCCACACACCCTTCCTGGTGCGGGTCACGACCAGTGGCCGAAACCAGGAAGGGCATTAATAAATCCTCGGGTGCGTCGCACCCGAGGATTTATTTATTTTTTTTTCTTCCCTGGGGAGACACGGAAGCTACCGTGTCTCCCCCCGCCCCCCACCCCCCACCCGCCCCTTTGTGACGTCAGCGCGCCGCGAGGCGCGCTGACGTTGCAAAGGTGTTTTCCCCATCAAAGCAGGAAGCAGCCTTGCGGCCGCTTCCTGCTTTGATGGGGAAAACGGCCTTTTACACGTTCGGGAAGGCCTCGTAAGAAAGGGGAGAGTCTCCCCTTTCTTACGAGGCCTTCCTGAAAGTGTTTCCTGGCCCCCGATCGCAGCATAGCGCATAGCCTGAAAGTGTTTCCTGGCCCCCGGTCGGGGAAACACTTTCAGGTTTCCTGGCTCCCCCGATCGCAGCACAGCTGCCATCGGGGGGGCCAGGAAACACTTTGAAAAGGCCTTGTAAGAAAGGGGAGACTCTCCCCTTTCTTACGAAGCCTTCTGAAACTGTTTGTGGCCCCCGATCGCAGCTGTGCTGCGATCGGGGGCCAGAAACAGTTTCAGAAGGCCTCGTAAGAAAGGGGAGAGTCTCCCCTTTCTTACGAGGCCTTCTGAAACGGTTTCCTGGCCCCCGATCGCAGCACAGCTGCGATCGGGGGCCAGGAAACCCCACTAGACACCAGGGATTTCACTTTTGGGGGGCGGCCCCCCCGGGAAACGGGCCGCCCCCCCCGGCATAATTTTCTTTTTTTTTTTAAAAAGGTAGGAGCCCCCTGGGGGGGGGGGGGGTGCGATCGTGCCCCCCCCCAGGGGATTTATTTTTTTTGTTTAAAAAAAAAAAAACAAAAAAAAATGAAATGACAGGGGGTCGCCCGTGGGCAGGGTGACCCCCTGTGGGGGCATTTTTTTTTTAGATGTTGTAGGGTTTCCATGGGGGCCATTTTGGCCCCCAAGGAAACCATACAACTACTAAAAAAAATATATATGTATATATCTATGTATATATCTATGTAGATAGATATATCTAGGTACATGGATATATCTATAGATATATCTATGTAGATATATATATGTATATATATATATATATATATATATATATATATATATATATATATATATATAGAGGTAGATCTGTATCAAAGAGATTTATAAAGCGTGCTACTCACCTGTGAGGGTCTCAAGGCGCTGGGGGGGGAGGATGGGGGGAGGGAAAGGGGCTGGGAGGTTCACTGTTCAAAAAGCCAGGTTTTGAGGCCCTTCCTGAAAAGAAGTAGGTTTTGGGTCTTGTGAAGGTGGGTTGTGAGTGCGTTCCAGGTTTTGGGTGCAATGTAGGAGAAGGATCTGCCCCCGGTGGTGGTGTGTTTGATGCGGGGGACAGAGGCGAGAGAGAGGTCAGCTGAGCGGACGTTTCGTGTGAGGGTGTGGAATGTGACTCTCGTTGAGGTAGGCAGGGCCTGTGTTGTGGAGTGATTTGTGTGCGAGGATGAGGATCTTGAAGGTGATCCTTTTGTCAATGGGGAGCCAGTGGAGGGATTTGAGGTGTGGAGAGATGTGTTGGTGTCGGCGGAGGTCGAGGATGAGTCGTGCTGCTGAGTTCTGGATGCGTGTAGTTTGCGCTTGAGTTTTAGAGTGGTGCCGGCGTAGAGGGCGTTTCCGTAATCAAGCCTGCTGCTGATGAGTGCGTGAGTGACAGTTTTTCTGGTCTCTGGGGATCCATTTGAATGTTTTTCAGTATACGGAGTTTGTTGAAGCATGAGGAGGTAAGAGCGTTGATTTGTTGGGTCATCGAGAGGGAGGAGTCTAGGATGATGCTGAGGTTGCGTGCGTGGTTGGCGGGGGTGGGTGCAGGGCCTAGCGTGGTGGGCCACCATGGGGGGTCCCAGGAGTTTTTGTGTGGGCCAAAGAGGATTATTTTGGTTTTGCTTGAGTTGAGTTTCAGGTGGTTGGCTGTCATATATATATCACTTTTGTCAATATGTGTGTGGTTTCCCTGGGGGGAGAAGGGTCCGACTTGTCTAGTGGCAGTTTTAGTGCCATAAAGAAGCGCAGAAGGTTTATATGCCTACTGCAAAGAGCACATCTGTATTTTATGTAAATAGCTGAGCACATTAGTAAAGTCTATGGAGAGATGAAGGGCACTTTTGCTGGGTGGTAATGAGGGAATCCGAGGAGGAGGGAGTGGGAGCACCAATAATGATTGTTGGACTGGGCGCAGGAGGTGCTAAAGACTGTGACGAATGGTATGTGACAAGGTGTTTTTTGAGTGTCTTGAAAGTACGTGCTGATTGAGGGAAGAAGCGCAGGTAAGGTGGCCTCTACTGTTGCACGTATCTCACACACACCATCGATTTTGTGACTGTCTACGTAGGCTAGTGTTTTAGAGCAACAGTTTAGCCAATAGCAGAGATGGCATCTTGATGGATGACTGCTGCCTGCACTCGGGTTATAGAGGACCGCTCTGACATAGGATCAGAGACTGAGACATCAGATACTGAGACAGCATCTGAGGGATAGGACAATGGCGCAGACTCTGGGAGTGATTTTTCAGTCAGAGGAGTCCCATTCGAAAACTCCTCTTCCAGTACATTATGAGGGAGGTGATGAGGACAGTCCTGCTGTCCCTTCGCAAGCTGTTCAAGCAACTGGGTAATAGTGGGTTAGGCCAACCCAGAGAGCAGGTGAATGCGGCGGCAAGCAGAGAGAGAGTGCTCTCTTGGGAGCTCACCAATTTAGTTCAGCCCCAAATTCCACCACCCAAATCATATTGTGGAGACATCAAAATTGTCTATGGCAAAACAAACTGGTTTTGTAAGGCAGGCACCTGTGTTTTTGGTCCTGGATTCGGCGGCCATATACTGTAGAGAAACACACTAAACCCAAACATTTCTGGAAACTAGACATTCGGGGGAGTCCACAGAGGTGTGACTTGTGTGGATTCCCCAAAGTTTTCTTACCCAGAATACCCTGCAAAGCTGAAATGTTGAAAAAAAACTCTATTTTTCTCGCATTTCTGTCACACAAACTACAGGAATATGCTGGGATCCACAACATTCCTACCACCCAGTGACTCCTCACCTGTCCAGATAAAAACACTACCCCACTTGAGTGCCTACACCTAGTGCCTGTGTCAGGAATGGATCACCCCAGGGTCAACAGCTGCCTCACGTAAGGACCAACATTGACCGTTGTGTGATCTATTCCTGTCGCAGGCACCAGGCCTAACCACACAAGTGAGGTATCATATTTATCAGGAGATTTGGGGGAACGCTGGGTGGAAGGAAATTTGTGGCTCCTCTCAGATTCCAGAACTTTCTGTCACCGAAATGTGAGGAAAAAGTGTTATTTTAGCCACATTTTGAGGTTTGCAAAGGATTCTGGGTAACAGAACCTGGTCCGAGCCCCACAAGTCACCTCATCTTGGATTCCCCTGGGTTTCTAGTTTTCAAAAATGTGCTGGTTTGCTAGGTTTTCCTAGGTGCCGGCTGAGCTAGAGGCCAAAATCCACAGGTAGGCACTGTATTCTATGAAAAAATTTGATGTGTCCACGTTCTGTTTTGGGGAATTTCCTGTCGCGGGCGCTAGGCCTACCCACACAAGTGAGGTATCATTTTTATCGGGAGACTTAGGGGAACGCCGGGTGGAAGGAAATTTGTGGCTCCTCTCAGATTCCAAAACTTTCTGTCACCGAAATGTGAGGAAAACTTGTTTTTTTAGCCACTTTTTGAGGTTTGTAAAGGATTCTGGGTAATAGAACCTGGTCCGAGCCCCACAAGTCACCCCTCCTTGGATTCCCCTAGGTCTCTAGTTTTCAGAAATGCACAGATTTGGTAGGTTTCCCTAGGTGCCGGCTGAGCTAGAGGCCAAAATCTACAGGTAGGCACTTCTCAAAAAACACCTCTGTTTTCTTCCAAAAATTTTGATGTGTCCACGTTGCGCTTTGGGGCGTTTCCTGTCGCAGGTGCTAGGCCTACCCACACAAGTGAGGTATCATTTTTATCGGGAGACTTGGGGGAACTCCGGGTGGAAGGAAATTTGTGGCTCCTCTCAGATTCCAGAACTTTCTGTCACCGAAATGTGAGGAAAACTTGTTTTTTTAGCCACTTTTTGAGGTTTGCAAAGGATTCTGGGTAACAGAACCTGGTCCGAGCCCCGCAAGTCACCCCTCCTTGGATTCCCCTAGGTCTCTAGTTTTCAGAACTGCACAGGTTTGGTAGGTTTCCCTAGGTGCCGGCTGAGCTAGAGGCCAAAATCTACAGGTAGGCACTTCTCAAAAAACACCTCTGTTTTCTTCCAAAAATTTGGATGTGTCCACGTTGCGGTTTGGGGCGTTTCCTGTCGCAGGCGCTAGGCCTACCCACACAAGTGAGGTATCATTTTTATCGGGAGACTTGGGGGAACGCCGGGTGGAAGGAAATTTGTGGCTCCTCTCAGATTCCAGAACTTTCTGTCACCGAAATGTGAGGAAAACTTGTTTTTTTAGCCACTTTTTGAGGTTTGCAAAGGATTCTGGGTAACAGAACCTGGTCCGAGCCCCGCAAGTCACCCCTCCTTGGATTCCCCTAGGTCTCTAGTTTTCAGAAATGCACAGGTTTGGTAGGTTTCCCTAGGTGCCGGCTGAGCTAGAGGCCAAAATCTACAGGTAGGCACTTCTCAAAAAACACCTCTGTTTTCTTCCAAAAATTTGGATGTGTCCACGTTGCGCTTTGGGGCGTTTCCTGTCGCAGGCGCTTGGCCTACCCACACAAGTGAGGTATCATTTTTATCGGGAGACTTGGGGGAACGCCGGGTGGAAGGAAATTTGTGGCTCCTCTCAGATTCCAGAACTTTCTGTCACCGAAATGTGAGGAAAACTTGTTTTTTTAGCCACTTTTTGAGGTTTGCAAAGGATTCTGGGTAACAGAACCTGGTCCGAGCCCCGCAAGTCACCCCTCCTTGGATTCCCCTAGGTCTCTAGTTTTCAGAAATGCACAGGTTTGGTAGGTTTCCCTAGGTGCCGGCTGAGCTAGAGGCCAAAATCTACAGGTAGGCACTTCTCAAAAAACACCTCTGTTTTCTTCCAAAAATTTGGATGTGTCCACGTTGCGCTTTGGGGCGTTTCCTGTCACAGGTGCTAGGCCTACCCACACAAGTGAGGTATCATTTTTATCGGGAGACTTGGGGGAACGCCGGGTGGAAGGAAATTTGTGGCTCCTCTCAGATTCCAGAACTTTCTGTCACCGAAATGTGAGGAAAACTTGTTTTTTTAGCCACTTTTTGAGGTTTGCAAAGGATTCTGGGTAACAGAACCTGGTCCGAGCCCCGCAAGTCACCCCTCCTTGGATTCCCCTAGGTCTCTAGTTTTCAGAAATGCACAGGTTTGGTAGGTTTCCCTAGGTGCCGGCTGAGCTAGAGGCCAAAATCTAGAGGTAGGCACTTCTCAAAAAACACCTCTGTTTTCTTCCAAAAATGTGGATGTGTCCACGTTGCGCTTTGGGGCGTTTCCTGTCGCAGGCGCTAGGCCTACCCACACAAGTGAGGTATCATTTTTATCGGGAGACTTGGGGGAACACCGGGTGGAAGGAAATTTGTGGCTCCTCTCAGATTCCAGAACTTTCTGTCACCGAAATGTGAGGAAAACTTGTTTTTTTAGCCACTTTTTGAGGTTTGCAAAGGATTCTTGGTAACAGAACCTGGTCCGAGCCCCGCATATCACCCCTCCTTGGATTCCCCTAGGTCTCTAGTTTTCAGAAATGCACAGGTTTGGTAGGTTTCCCTATGTGCCGGCTGAGCTAGAAGCCAAAATCTACAGGTAGGCACTTTGGAAAAAACAGCTGTGTTTTCTATAAAAAAAATAGGATGTGTCCATGTTGTGTTTTGGGGCATTTCCTGTCGCGGGCACTAGGCCTACCCACACAAGTGAGGTATCATTTTTATCGGGAGACTTGGGGGAACATAGAATAGCAAAGCAAGTGTTATTGCCCCTTATCTTTCTCTACATTTTTTCCTTCCAAATATAAGAGAGTGTGTAAAAAAGACGTCTATTTGAGAAATGCCCTGCAATTCACATGCTAGTATGGGCACCTCGGAATTCAGTGATGTGCAAATAACCACTGCTCCTCAAAACCTTATCTTGATCACATTTTGGAAATGCAAAGGTTTTCTTGATACCTCTTTTTCACTCTTCATATTTCAGCAAATGAATTGCTGCATACCCAGTATAGAATGAAAACCAACTGCAGGGTGCAGCTCATTTATTGGCTCTGGGTACCTAGGGTTCTTGATGAACCTACAAGCCCTTTATATCCCCGCAACCAGAAGAGTCCAGCAGACAAAACGGTATATAGCTTTCAGAAATCTGACATCGCAGGAAAAAGTTACAGAGTAAAACATAAAGAAAAATGGCTGTTGTTTTCAGCTCAATTTCAATATTTTTTTATTTCAGCTGTTATTTTCTGTAAGAAAACCTTGTAGGATCTACACAAATGACCCCTTGCTGAATTCAGAATTTTGTCTAGTTTTCAGAAATGTTTAGCATTCCGGGATCCAGCATTGGTTTCACACCCATTCCTGTCACTAACTGGAAGGAGGCTGAAAGCACCAAACATAGTAAAAATGGGGTATGTCCCAGTAAAATGCCAAATTTGTGTTGAAAAATGTGGTTTTCTGATTCAAGTCTGCCCGTTCCTGAAAGGTGGGAAGATAGTGATTTCAGCACCAGAAATCCTTTGTTGATGGCATTTTCAGGGAAAAAACCACAAGCCTTCTTCGACAGCCCTTTTTTCCCATTTTTTTGGAAAAAACAAAATTTTCACTGTATTTTGGCTATTTTCTTGGTCTCCTCCAGGGGAAACCACAAACTCTGGGTACCATTAGAATCCCTAGGATGTTGGAAAAAAAGGACGCAAATTTGGCGTGGTTAGCTTATGTGGACAAAAAGTTATGAAGCCCTAAGCGCGAACTACCCCAAATAGCCAAAAAAGGGCTCAGCACTAGGGGGGAAAAGGCCCAGCAGCTAAGGGGTTAATGCAACTATAATACATCATTCTGAGTGCCACTTTACTCCTGATAAAGATACCACGAGAATGGTGGTGCCTGGAATGCTTTTACCTTGGAGTGACCTAACCTCCACATTCAGAGTTTCGCAAAACGGAATGGAGACTAACATGCGGCTGCGGTTTTACCGGACCTAATAATCGCACCGTACTGACATGATATAGTTGGAATAGAGAGGAAAAAAAGCTGTAAAAGGTACACCAGAATATTTGCAAAGGAGTTTTCATTGGGTAGCATTGCTGATCTAAGTTCAGTTTGCACTGATCTCAGAATCAAAATATTCTATCGAATTTGTGAATCTCAAGCCCTAATAAGGGAATGGTTCTGTAGCTGATGCGATCTAAGAACTCTGATGGTCAGGAGAATTTTCAATGGAACAGGAGGAAGAAACAGGAAGGCTTGAAGGAAGGGAAAGGCTATAAAGTAGGAAGCTGAGTCCATAGCAAGCAGCTAAAACAACAACATAAATCAGTAAGGCCTTGTCAACCCTAGATACTTCTTGTTTTTACTTATAATGTAAAACACAGTTACAATTAATTACTCTGAGACTTTTGCAGGATACATTCATTAAAAATTCAATTTGGAAAATATACAAGTGCAGAGAAAAATGACCTTTCTGCCTTTTAAATTAAAATTTCCCAATGGAAGATAAAACATGAAATAAAACTATGAAGATCAGACTTTGCCTTCCTTTAAATTCCTTGGTGTCCATAAACAGCTTGACCTCTGAGTCCCAGCATGACTCCAAATGTATGGAAAAGTATCTTCTAGACAGTGGCAGCATGACATGAAAATGAATTATAACCAGCCAGATGTGAAAGGAGCACTTGGAACTCGAATGTTGCAATTGTTTAAACATTTCGTCTTCTGCTCCTCGTCACATGCCCCACCCCTCCCCCCCTTTATCAGAATGTTCTACACATGTCCAAACAGATGACCCCTGCCACTGTACACATTCATGAGCAAGTTGCACATAACAAGCAAGAGACCTGAGAGGCAATGTCTAGGGAGAGTGGAAATGATGTGAAAAAGAGTACCAGCACATAATCACAATATTATGAATTTGTCCGGTTACTCATCACGGTCCATACAAAGTCAGGATGAACCAAGCAGTCAAAAACACAACAGCGGCAAACACAAAGAGATGAAATGAGGCAACACTGGCTGCATTTACTAAAAGCAAGATGCAAACAGTGATGCATACCTTTCAAGGTATGTTACTCAAAACAGAGGAATTATGATTTCAACCAACGTAAGTTTATAATAATGTACAAAGATATTGGGAACTCCCCAAGTGGCAGCACAGCAGATATCAATCAGACAATAACACATTCTTTCAAAACTCCTGAAGAAGCAGCCATACCCTAGTGGACGGATCTTCCACAGGACCAGGACAGGGAACACTAGAGGCAAAGTAAGCAATTAAAGAGCCAGCTTTTTCCACCTACTCACTGTACCGACAGACATTTTGCCTTCTTTGCTCGTGTTGCAAAAAGGCTATTCTATTTCAAAAGGAAAAAGTGCGAGCAAGGTAGGTAGACAGGGCATATCTCAGGCAACAGGGCTAGAGACAGGTTTTATCAGTCAAGACCTAAGGATCTGGGGAAACGATACTTCACACCCCCTCACGATCAGCCCTTGGTGAAGGAAAAGCTGGCAGTCCTGGCAGGTTATCTAGAGAAAGGCTTTGCATGCATGAAAAATGCACTTAGCATCCCCAAGACGTACGATGCATACACTATGAGCTGTCATATAGTTTGTCAATGTGGTGGCCAGCTTGGATTCCTGGATATAACTTTATTCATGTCCCACGGCGTCTTTGATGGCGAGGTACTACATTGTTGCACTGAGACCTTGCTATGTGGATATAAGATTTCCTTTTCAAGAACTGTCGCTTCCTTGTTGAGTTGTTTTGATGAACATTTGGAATACACACGAGTATTCTGGAACCTGAGTGGAAAACTGAGATGCGTTGTAAAAACAAACTTTGAACTATTTCGAACATTAACTCAAGGTTTGCTGAAATACAATAGTTTTGTCAATATGTTTAAGCATATCCTACAACAGAACAGGAAGAACTCTAATTTACAACTATATTCGCACAAAATATGAACCTATTATGATAATGAACATGGTCCCTAAAGTTTTAGTATTGTATATAAGAGTTGCCCAGTTTGAAATCATATAATTTCAATGTGTTTTAATTGTTTTGTGACGGCACACAAGTGCAATAGAAACTGTAACTCATTTTCCCCCGAAAGTGCACTGCGAGGGAGTTTGAGGTAGCTCTCCTCTGATAGAAATATGTGTAGAACGGATTAACAAGCTTCACATCAGAGTACAGAGAGTTGGTTATACAGAGATATCATTGAGGTATATCTGTTTATTGTGGCAGTTAAAAGCAGTATGTTTAAAGCCAGTTGCTATACTAAATATATCCCGCATTGCCTTTATACAATCTATACACCTTCTAGACCTCGTTGTCCCTCAGAAGTGACCAATCAAGAGTGATGGAGTCTATGGTCTCAGTTTTCTCTTTTTTTATTCTTTCCCTTTTCCCCATTTTCACCACTGGCCCTTATATTTTTACATATGTAGATATGTAGTCATTGGTGGGGATGGTGAGAGAAGGAAGAGTGCATCGCTCCAGCTGGATCTTAAGTACCAGTTTAGTGTTCTCTGGTCAATTGCCAACCTGGGCAATGGACTCTCCCACTACTCCGTCTCAAATAGTAGATTTCATAAGTAAATAACAACAAGAGGACAGTTTAGTGGATTTAGAGAATAAGGTGCTACATTCAGAATTGACACAAAAATAAGAGTTCTAGGCTATGCTAATACCAGAAAAGGTGCTTGTCAATAGCCTTTGCCAGTAGATTCTAAGAACAATACCACTTCTTTTCAGAGACCCCAAGTTCTGTACACATTTCCGTTTTGGGGTGACTCCAGAAAGATTTTCCTGAGACCCAAGGAAGTTTGTTTTGCCCCTTAATCTGACATTGCATTTTTTATGCAAAATAATGACTTTTGCTGATGACCAAACTAACGTTACGTTTGTTTTGTTGTATTTAAGTGGAAATCCAGCAAATAGGAGTATTTCATTAGTAGAGGGAAATGATCCTTCGTTCAATATTTTTCTGCCTTATGTGTTCAGATGTGGAAATTGTTTGACAGGAAAACATAGTGATAATGAGTTGTTAATGTTGAAATTGTGCTGTCATGATTTATGAAGATTTGTTACCGTATCCAATAACTTGGTAGTTGAAACTGGTGGGTCAGAGAAATAAAGGGAACCATTGTTCTAAAAGGGTTGTGAATTGAGCACAAGTGTAATGGCACAGCTGGTAAATCACCCTACTATGTGTTATAGGCTCATCGGTTAGCGGTACACCTGGATTATAATTTATTTGAACACTGTTCAGAAAATACTAAATATTAGTGTTGTGGCCTATGGTTGAGGAGAATAGAGTTATTGAGTCCTCTGAGACCAACCAGTCTGGAAGTGGAAGAAGACCCACATCAAAAAGGAGCAAAGGTAAAGCATCATTAATGTTGCATTTAAATGCTGCGGCCAATAGAAACTAGGGCCCATATTTATAGTTTTTGACACCAAACTCTGCAAACACAGTGTTGCGTCAAAAAGTATAGCACCGGCTTGCATCATTCCAGAGCTCTATCTGGGCACCAAATTTATGGAATGCTGCAAGCCGGCGCAAAGGGTGAGCTAGAGTAAGAAAAAAGTTACATTAGTCAGGTGAGGCCGTATGGGAGAAGGGGGTTTTGCACCAAAAATGACATTAGGCTTCTTAGGGGCAAAAAAATGCTTCTAACAAGCCTAGCATCATTTTCTGGTGCAAAACCATCCATGCCACATGACTGTCTTAGAAAAGGCAGGAGTCATGCCCACCACCCCAATGGCCAGCACAGGCGACCAGTGTCCCTGGGTATGGCCATCGCACCCTGTGCCATGCAGGGGGCCTCAAGTTGGGCCCCGATGGCCCTTTAATTTAAAACTAAAAATACTTACCCATACTTACCCTACTTACCTGGGTTCCCCATCCTCCGGTGTCCCTCTGGTGTGGGTGGGGGTGTTCCTGGGGCGTGAGAAAGGCACCGGTGGGTTCATTCCATGGTGTTCAACCATGGGAATGAGTCCACAAGTCCCCTAACACCTGGTCTGACCCAGGTGTTAAATAATGGTGCAAAGTAAGCTTTGCACCATTATTTAGCCCTTCCTCCCACCCGTGCTTCATTTTAGCATGGGAGGATAAATATGGGGCTATGACGTTAGCACTATTTTATAGATGGGAACCCCTACCTTGCATTTTATTGATGCAAAGTAGGTTTATACATCATGCATGTTCATGGAGTTCTGACATTAGACGGGTCTAACGTTAAAATATAAATATGGAGTTAGTTTTGCACCAAATTTGCATAAAAAATGACTCAAATTCGGCGCAAATGGAGCATAAATATGCCCCTAGATGTTTCAGCAATGAAGGATCTGCCTTATTCAGTGAAGAAATTAAGGGGGTCATTCTGACCCTGGCAGTCTTGGACCGCCAGGGCGCAGAATGACGGAAGCACTGCCAACAGGCTGGCGGTGCTTCAAAGCCCATTCTGACCGCGGCGGTAAAGCCGCAGTCGGAAAACCGGGGCCGGCGGTTTCCCGCCGTTTTTGCCCCGGCTGGGCGAATCCGCCAGGGCAGCGCTGCAAGCAGCGCTGCCCTGGGGATTCTGACCCCCTTACCGCCAGCCTGTTTCTGGCGGTTTTCACCGCCAGGAAGAGGCTGGCGGTAAGGGGTGTCCTGGGGCCCCTGCACTGCCCATGCCACTGGCATGGGCAGTTCAGGGGTCCCCTAACAGGGCCCCGGCCAGAAAAGCGCGACGGGTGCAACTGCACCCGTCGCACGGCCGCAACACCGCCGGCTCCATTCGGAGCCGGCTTCTGTGTTGCGGCCTCATTCCCGCTGGGCCGGCGGGCGCTAACTTGGTTAGCGCCCGCCGGCCCAGCGGGAATGTTGGAATGCCGGCAGCGGTCTTTTGGCCGCATGGCGGCCGATTGGCGGTTCCCGCCGCCCGCCAAAGTTGGAATGAGGGCCTAAGTCAGTTCCCAGATGGGCAGAGCATACTACTCAGTCAGTTGTGGCTCCTTTATTAGTTCCCATGATTCTGTCAGAAGATCAGGATAAGGGGGTTTCAAGGCATCTATATTCTTGAACCTCAGGTACATAATATAATCTGAGCATCATGCTTACTCATTCTTTACAAATTCCAGTAATTAAGAAAAAGATTACTTGAAGAGGTTAAGACAGTGGATGGCACTATTCTATCTCCAAGTATGACTAGGCTTCATACCCATGATTGTTTTTCGACTGTTTTGAAAGCCACCATGAAAATACTTGCTTTGCCTTGATAGATGCTCCACAGT
The DNA here is from genome assembly GCF_031143425.1 of Pleurodeles waltl. Taxonomy (NCBI): domain Eukaryota; kingdom Metazoa; phylum Chordata; class Amphibia; order Caudata; family Salamandridae; genus Pleurodeles; species Pleurodeles waltl. The sequence goes on from NC_090446.1 coordinate 806,314,510, forward strand.
TCACAATAACCTTGGGAATGCCCTGGTTGACTTTATATAATACTTGTATTGATTGCAAAGACAATACAATTAAATGTGCATATTTGTTCAATCTAGTTGTATCATGCCACACAGAAAGAGTCATCCTTCTAAACTGCTTGCAGGAGTAGTTCTTTTGCAAGCTATTGGCTGTGAAAGTTCACTACCATCTTGCTAGGTAGAGTATAGTGTTATGTCCACACAGGAGTTATGACTGCAAGATTGATTTCGAACCTGGTGCTCAACTATCATGTATTAAAATGTACTGACTCACTGTCTCAGAAAGAGGATATCTTAAACAATACTTAGATGAAAATTTGGCTAGTGGTTTCTAGTTCATGTTTCATCTATTTTGTATTTTTTGTTATTGAAAAGGGATTGATAAAAAGTGAGAACATGTATAGAGACCTCAATATGATCATAATGAAAAAGTATAATACCTGGCTTGTTAGATCTGATTAGAAAAGCAAAGAGAAATCATGAAGTTGGATCTTAAATAATAATACAATTTAGCCAGAGTCTGACGGGGTGAATATGGAAAATGGCATCCCACACTAAGGGCCTGATTTAGATTTTGGTGGGCAGGTTACTCCATCACAACGGTGACCGATATCACATTCGCTGCAATATAAATCCCATAGAAAATAATGGGATTTATATTTCGGTGGACGGGATATCCGTCACCGTTGTGATGAAGTAACCCGTCCAACAAAATCTAAATCAGGCTCTAAGCTTGGGTTCTCTGAACACCAGGTCATGCCTTTCAGACTCTGCAGTGCTCCTGCAGTATTATCTTTTTTTACTGAAGACGTATTGAGATGTGTTTTGTGCTGGCGATATTTTAATCTATTCAGATTCACTGGAAACTCATACTACATGTTAAGACAGTTTTACAATGATTGAGATATGACCATCACTGCTTTGCTAAAATAGATAAATGCATTTTTAAAACAACTACAGTGGAATTTATGGGGTACATTTTTATGCTTCAAGGTGTTATGATGGATGACAAAAAGTGTCAGCAATTGTTCGGCAATAGGTAACTCAGGCCTTTTATTTTTGAAAGAACATTCCTATCACCCAACCCTTGAAACATCCCAATGTAGAATGCTGTTTCATTGTTGGGATGGATACTTCTTATCAGGCCCTTTTTCTCAAAGTGTTGCAAAGACTGGATAAATTCTCCCACCAGCATGCTCTTCTAAAAAGCACACAAATTACCAGCAGAGTTAAAATATAAAATTGCTAAGGAACTCTGGGCCATTAAAAGATCTGTGAGAAGTACAGACATTACTTGTTGGGGGGTATAAGCGCTGTAGACAGGGCCATTGCCCAAGTCTGTAGTGCCAAGGATGCTGTAGAGAACACTTACCAATTGCTTCTGGAGTCACAAGAGGATGTCCGATAACACAGACTCAGGCCATCACAGGACTGAAGAGGCCTGACACATCATTGGGGAAAGACCATGAGAGGCTGCAGATCCTTGTAGAAAGGAAACTAGAGCTTGTGAAGTAGTGCCCTGGTCCGTCTGTGACCACTGGCTGCTAACAGGTCAAGTAAGACATTGGGGCTTCTGAGGACTGCACACAATTAAGGCCTGATTTAGAGTTTGGCAGATGGGGATACTATGTTACGAATGTGACGGATATCCATCCGCAGTATTATGATCCTAATATATCCTATGGGAATCATAATACAGGGGGCGGGATCTCAATAGGTTTGTGATGGAGTAACCTGTCTGCCATACTCTAAATCAGACTTTAGTGTTGAGGTGCTAGTGAACACTTAAGCAAAGCGTAGACTTTGGGGGGCATGGGACTAGCACAGGCATAACACCTCCATTATTTGATTGGGAAGTAATGACCTAAGTTAGATTGGGCAGAGGGACTTGGGGATTCCACACCTTATAGCACTAGCATGCTGACTTTAAGAGGGCTGTGTGGATTATTTAGTGTGTTGTACATGCTTTGTATGTTTACATTAAAAACTCCTTTTATCATTAAAGCTAGCATTCTTTTTTTAAATGTATTTTATTTATTTTGAGATTGCAATCTAGGACCATATGGCCAACATATAACGAAGAAGTGCTGAAAAAGAAAATGTTAACAACAAAATGTGGCCCTTTATATCTCTCTCGTTCCCTCTCTCTCTTAATCTCTGCAAAACTTAAATAGAGACTAATCATCACACCCCGCTCAGCTTCCCCTCCTGGAAACCCAAACATTCATTATTAATTAAGTGGTGTATGGGTTAAACTGGTTCCAATTCCATACTCCTATATTCTGCCCATCCCTTCCAGATCTTGGGGTGTTTGTGGAGGTAGCATCGCACCTTGTACACTGTGACCTCCAATCCCATACAGTAGTCCATCCGCCTCTTCTCCACTGCCTACTACTGGGGGACAGCGCCATCCATTCCCTGGCTATGTCTTGTTTTGCTAATGTTAGTCCTCTGTAAGGCAAGGACAGTTTATACCTACCCTCCCTTAAGCAGTACATGAGGTGTAGAAGGACCTGTCTTGGGTCCCTCATGATCCGCCATGACCGGACCCTAACCTGGTATGCCATCATCCCTTGCCAGAATTGATCTAACTCGAGACAGCTCCATACTGAATGAAACAAATTACCCTCTCCCGTACCACAGCGAAGACAGGCTGGGAAAGCGATCAAACACATCTGTCAAAGCCTATGCGTTGTGTAGTAGACCCTGTGAAGATGTTTGAGTTGGATCAGCCGGAGCTTTTGATATTCTAATGACCCTAGATATGCATCCCAAGCCGCGCAAAGAGCACCAAAGGTGTAGGGTTGGTTGGAGATAAGCGACTAGTAAACTTACGTGACTTACTGATCACCTATGTCACCCATGAGGAGTTTACCCTCCTAAGGGTTGAATTCAGGAAGATCAGACAGGGTGGCAATGTAGGGGGTCAGCGTGTGGCGGAGCTTAAGCTATATGAGGTCCCATTTCTGGAATACCTCTAATGAGGATACCTCCAGAAGTAGATGTCCCTGCCATAGTAGCATCCACCTCATCAGCCTGCCCACCATTTTAAGCATTGGATGGAAAAGCGCCAAAGATTTAGCACCACCCTACTATCCGGGGGAAGACCTTCCCCTGTGCCCCTACTATATAGATACAAATCCAGGGGGATAGCTCCCATTGCCAGTTTATCTAATGCACACGCTGGATAGGCCCGAGCATCTCACTACCAGTCATTTATAACAAGGAGGAGGGCCGTCAGGTAGTATGATTCGGCATCCACTGCTGCTATGTCCCACAATAAGTAGACTGGAGACATTTGCTAAGGGCAATATGAGGGGTCCTCCTCTCCCATAAAAAGGCATTAAGAATGGAATTCAGCTTGCGGAACCACCTACGTGGAATGTCGTAAGAGAAGTTCTGTAGTAGATAGAGAAGTCTGGGCAGGGACACCATCTTGAAGAAAGCTGATCGTCCAGTCACGAACAGGGGAACACTGACCAGATCTTTATGACCCCCCTCAGGGAAGCTTGGTCTGGTTCCAGATTAGCCATCCACTCCACTGTCTCGTGTGGGAAACAAACGTGCCCAAATATTGGAACCTGCGGGTGGTAACCCGCAGTCTGGCTGCCCACCCAGCCCTTGGGGTCTAATGCCAACTGCAAATACCATGGACTTGGAGGTACTGAGGTGAAGACTCAATGTGTCCCTAAATATATGAATAATTTGCAATATTCTGGGCCCTGTAGTGCCAGGTGCTGTAAAAAGAAGAGGACGTCATCTGTGCAGAGTGCAATCCTGTCAGAGATCCCCTCCTCCCACTGAAAGCCCAGCACATGCCCGCCCATACTCACCCACATCACAGGTGGCTCCATGGCAAGAGCAAACAGCAATGGGAGACAGGGGACAGCCCTACCACACCCCTCGCCTTATGGGGAATGTATCCAACCTGGCCCTTGAAAAGCTAGCATTTTACTGAGCAATCATCTTATTATGGCTTCTGTTCAAATGCTTAATTATGAATCTGTGTAAGCCTAGCAGTTACCTGCAGCTAAAGAGACTTTTTGCTGCTCACCTGCGGTGCCACTGATGGTCAAGTGCAGGATGGGTAGTTTGTGGCCAAGTTAACAGGACCCATAATGGGTCTGAGTAAAAAGGCCTCAACCCTCATGGTCGGGCTCAATAGGTCTTGTTTACCCCACGGCCCTCTGAAAGGGGTTCCTACAGCGACACTCTATCACTACAACATCAGCTTAAAGGTAAAAATCAGTTGACAGAGAACTGACCATTGATTTTGTTCACAAAGGCTTTGCAAGACCATCCTATTGTTTTAATGAATGTGGTTTAATGTTTAACAAACGTATATACAGAAAGTCAATTTACAGATAAAAAAAACTTGGTAAAAGAGCAAGAAGATAGGCATTAAAGAGATGGAATAATATTTTAAGGAAAAGCTATGCAATACCATTCTGTTTAGTTAAGACATCAGGCTATACACTCACCTCACGATTCAAAGGTGACTTAGCATCCTGGAATAAATTTGACTTTAACAGCATTAAAAATATGATTTTAGTAACCAGATATATTTTCTGAAGTTAAAAGCTGAGATTCTTGCCTATTCTTCTTTGTCTTGGGCACACATAGCCAAATGATTTTATTGTAGCATTGCTTAAAAGTAAATGTTGCATGATAATCCTAGGAGTGATGTATCATTTGACTACAGTGGGTGATTTAAAATCTGTGCCTACATTGGCTAATTCTAAAGAGTTAGCAAAGATTTTTGTACAATACATCATTCAATTGTATGGTGTTTCACAGGTTTGGTTACGGACTGAGGGTCTCAATTGATTTCAAATGTATATCTGTACCCTGTAAAGAATTGGATATGGAAGTTCATCTGTCCATCAGTTACCATCCTTAGACAAATGGACTGATGAAAATGTTACATTAATGAGATGAACAGTATTTGTGATTTTAAGCTTTGCTGTAAGAGGGCAATTGGAGTAAGACTTGCGGTTCACTCTGCTAACACTGAACATTTATCTATTGGTCTGTGACATATATTTCCTTTAGGTCAATACCTGTCTAAATCAATTCTCTCTGTGGATGAATACTTATCTGAGTTGATAGACATTCAGAAATCAGCATTAAAGCAATAGAAAAGACTAAACATACTTATAAATTCAATGCTTGACAAAAAAAAAGAATCCAGCACCTCATAATGTTGTAGGTGAGGCGTATTGATTATTAAAATAAAATGGCTCTGAATAAATCTTCTGAATTGTAGCTTATATGTGTGAATTAATTTATTATTGAAGAGATTGTAAACCCATTTGTTGTAAAATTGAAATTTTACCACTCTATGAAAATTCACCCCATTCTCCATTTATCTTTATTGAAACTTTTCTTCTGCAAAAAAAACATCTTGGTTGACATCCTGTGCAGTTCTGGTGAATGCTGAAAGTGAGTATGAGTAACATAAGATTTTAGATGGAGGAAATATTAGAAAAAAGTTGCAATCTTTGTTGGAAGGGGTTTGACCCTGAGGAGTGAGCAGTGATCATGCTCACCTGCCTCCAATCTACATGCCCAATGTTTGTTGTGAAAATATTATGCAAGGCATCCAAGAGCTTCACTGCAAATTGTGGCTATTTTGGGGTGGGGGCTGTCAGGAAACACGGCTGGAAACAGGATTACCAGTCAAGACTCAGGAAGTGCAGAGGATGTTTTCTCCAATCTCATCCGTGCTGAGCTTTTTTGGGAGAAAGAGAGTCTAGCAGTCATCCCAACAGGTCAATCACCTCACGTTTTTTGGAGATGTGGCAGCCTTCTTGGACTCCTTGGTATCAGTCTCCTTGTGACTCACAATGTCTTTGCTGGGCAATTGTGATACTATGTTGCTGAAGACGGTAACATGCAACAAGTACCTATGACTTCCTATGCAAAACTGTTTCTTCAATGTGGATTTGGTTTGGATGAATAATGCAAATACAACAAAGTATTTTAAAGGCATAGTTTTGTTGTAAAAACTAACTTTGAATTAATTTGAACTTTTACCCTGAACTTTGCTAAAAGGGCAATATAATTGTAATTCTGTTTAAGGTTATCCTGTGATGGAACAGGTAGGACTGTAAGTTGCAACTGTATTTTACAATTGAAAAGTGGCATTTTCAGACTTCAGGCAATTTAAAATGCAATTTCACCATTTCACCATAGGTTGTGATTTTAAATTGTGGTTCCAGAGACACCAAACTCCAAATCCTATATTTTCCTAATTGTAAGTTACACTTAAAGGCTGCTTTCAGGTAACCGCAATGTTAAACTATGGGAGAGATAAGCCTTGCAGTAGTGAAAAATTAATTTAAACGGTTTTTCACTACCAGGATATGTTAAACTTAAAAGTACATGCCCCACGTTTGAAATACACTGCATCCCGCCCATGGGGTTTACAGGTTCCTTCCTTAGGGGTAACGTGTAATAAATAGGAAGGTTTGGGCCTGGCAAGTGGTTGCACTTGCCAGGTTAAAATGACAGTTTAAAACTGCACACATAGGCTCCCAAGTTATCATATTTTAAGAAGAGAACACAAGCATGTTAGCACTGGTTAGCAGTGGCTAAGTGCACAGAGTCTTAAAAGTCAACAAAAAGAATGTCAGAAAAAGAGGAGGAGGATGGCAAAAAGTTTGGGCTTGCCCATGTAGAAAGGGCCATTTCCAACAGGTACCTCCTTAGTTTGCCCTCTTGGTTATCTATCAGTTTACACTTGTTTCTCATAGATAATCACCTATGTGTGTCCAATGGGACCTAGGGTCTTCTACAGATTTCTGGTTGGCTCTGGGCTCATCATAGCATCATCTGCTGCTGGAAGTCTTGTTTCAGTCTTTACCTGTGTGTTTGTTCCACTGGTATCAACACTAAACCTCTATCCTGAACCTTACAGCTAGTCATATCTTCCCAAGATTCATGCCACCAAGGCAGCGTGGTGCAGTCCCTTAACCCCTTCGTTGCCAGGCCTTTTCCCCCTCATGTGCCAGGCCTTTTTTGGCTATTTGGAGCAGTTCGCGCTTAGGCCCTCATAACGTTTTGTCCACATAAGCTTCTCACGTCAAATTTGTGTCCTTTTTTCCCAACATTCTAGGGATTCTAGAGGTACAGAGAGTTTGTGGGTTCCCCTGAAGGAGACCGAGAAATTTGCCAAAATACAGCAAAAAGTTTTTTTTTTTTTTTTTAAATGGGAAAAAAGGGCTGCTGAAGATGGCTTATGTCTTTTTCCCTGAAAATGGCACCAACAAAGGGTTTGTGGTGCTACAATCACCAGCTTCCCAGCTTTCAGGAACAGGCAGACGTAAATCAGAAAACCACACTTTTCAATACAATTTTGACATTTTACTGGAACATACCCCATTTTTACTATTGTCTGTGCTTTTAGCCTCCTTCCAGTTAATGACAGAAATGGGTGTGAAACCAATGCTGGATCCCAGAAAGCTAAACATTTCTGAAAGGTAGACACAATTCCGAAGTCAGCAAGGGGTAATTTGTGTAGATCCTACAAGGTTCAACTACATAAAATAACAGCTGAAATAAAAAAATATTGAAATTGAGGTGAAAAAACCCAGCTATTTTTCTTCACGTTTTACTCTGTAACTTTTTATTACAATGTCAGACTTTTGAAAGCAATATACCGTTACATGTGCTGGACTCTTCTGGTTGTGGGGATATATAGGGCTTGTAGGTTCATCAGTAACCCTAGGTACCCAAAGCCGATAAAAGAGCTGCAACTTGCAATGGATTTTCATTCTATGCCAGGTATACAGCAACTCATTTGGTGAAATATAAAAAGTGAAAACTAGGTATCAAGAAAACCTTTGTATTCCCAAAATAGGTACAAGATAAGGTGTTGAGAAGCAGCGGTTATTTGCACATCTCTGAATTATGGGGTCCCCATACTAGCATGTGAATTACAGGGCATTTGTCAAATAGACGTCTTTTTTTACGCACTGTCTTACATTTGGAAGGAAAAAATTTCGGGAAACGCAAGGGTCAATAATACTTGTTCCGCTATTCTGTGTTCCCCCAAGTCTCCCCACAAAAATGGTACCTCACTTGCGTGGGTAGGCCTAATGCCCGCTACAGGAAACGCAACATGGACACATCATATTTTCCCAAAGAAAACAGAGCTGTTTTTTGCAAAGTGCTAAGCTGTGGATTTTTGCCTCTAGCTCAGCCGTCACCTAAGGAAATCTGCGAAACCTGTGCATTTTTTAAAACTATACACCGAGGGGAATCCAGGATGGGGTGACTTGTGGGCTCTCATCAGGTTCTGTTACTCAGAATCCTTTGCAAACCTCAAAATTTGGCCAAAAAACACTTTTTCCTCACATTTCGGTGACAGAAAATTATGGAATCTGAGAGGAGCCTCAAATTTCCTTCCACTCAGCGTTCCCCCTAGTCTCTCGATAAAAATGGTACTGCACTTGTGTGGGTAGGCCTCGTGCCCGCGAAAGGAAATGCCCCAAAACACTATGTGGACACATCAAAATTATCAAATACTAAACTACCTGTTTTTGCAGGGGCACCTGTGTTTTTAGTCCTGGGCTCAGCAGCCATATAGGGTAACCTGCCAAACCCAAACATTCTGAAAACTAGATACCCAAGGGAATCTAGGGAGGTGTGACTTGCATGGATCCCCCAATGTTTTCTTACCCAGAATCCTCAGCAAACCTCAAATTTAGCTAAAAAATCACAGTTTTCCCACATTTTTTGTGGGATCACCACACAGGGACAAATTTCCTAGGACCCACCATTCCCCTCAGTCTCCCGGTAAAAATGATACCTCACTTGTGTAGGTGGGCCAAGTGCCTGAGATAGGGAAGAGCCAAAAACATGTTGGGATTCAGGGGGAACCAAAGCGGGTCCAAAAGGGAAATTTGAAAAAACCCATTATCAGGCTGACAAGTGGGGCAGAATTTTTATCGGTAGAGATGAGACAATGCTGGGTGGTAGGAATTGTTTGGATTCCTGCAGATTCCGGAAGGTTCCATCACAAAAATGTGGGAACAATGTGTGATTTCTAGCAAAGTTGGAAGTTTGCAGGGCATTGTGGGTAAGAAAATGGTGTGGGTGCATTTGAAGCACACCACCCTGGAATCACCCAGATGTTTAGTTTTCAGATGTGTCTAGGTCTTGTGGATTTGTCTACATGGCAGTGTCCCAAAGACCAACAAGTGCAGCCCTCACCATTCCAAGTGGGACGATTTTGAGAGTTAGCCAAGCTCTCATGGCCCAAATGGAAAACCAAAACCCAAAATAATCAAATATCCTTGCGCTTGCCATGGGATAAGATGTTTTAGTGTGTGGGGGGAGAGCTGAAAGACTGTTAGGCCCTTCAGTTGGGGTGGGACAAAACCAGGCCCACACTGGCTGGTAGCCACAACACCACATTATTTTTGTTTTAAATTCCCTGGCATCTAGTAGACTTTCTGCCCCCTTGGGGTGTGGATCAGGGGTAATTGCCCCATCTGCCCACTTGTGGGCACAACAACTTTGGCCCCATTTATTTTGGGTGGGGGTATGGCCATACCCCCACTCTCTTATATTGAATTAAAAAAAATCTTCCCTGGTGTCTGGTGGCCTTTCTGCCCGCCTTTGGGACAGTTGGGCCTTCCAGAAATAGGCCGATGTGCCCCCAAGGGGGGCAGACATGGCCAACAGTAATGTGCCCCCATGGGGAGCGCCCTTTGCCCAAGGGGCTGCCCCCAAAACAAAACACACACATACACCCACACCAATCCCTGGTGCCTAAGTGGTTTCTGCCCCCCCGGGGGCAGATTGGCCTGATAGAAATGGGCAGATCTGCCCCCAAGGGGAGCAGAAATGGCCTAAAATACATTTGCCTACCCAGGAGAGCGACCCTTGAATACGGGGCCGCTCCCCTTGAGTGAAATTAGAACCAAAAAAAAATCCTTGGGGCCTAGTGGTTTCTGTCCCCCTGGCCTAATAAAAATAGGCTGATCTGCCCCAAGGAGGGGGGGGGGGCAGAAATGGCCTAAAATGTATTTGCTCCCCAGGGGAACTACCCTTGCCTAAGGGGTTGCTCCCCTTGCGTAACATCGATGCAAAAAAAATAAAAACCCCTGTTGTCTAGTGGTTTCTGCACCCCTTGGAGGCAGTTTTGCCTAATAAAAATAGGCTGATCTGTCCCTAAAGGGGGCAGAAACGGCCTAAAGACAATTTCTCCCCAGGGGAGCGTTTCTTGCCTAAGGGGTCGCTCCCCACATATCAAAAAATAAACTAAACAAAAAAAAAATCCCTGGTGTCTAGGGTTTTCTGCCCCCCGGGGGGCTGATCGTCCTAATTACAATAGGCCGTTTCTGCAGAAATAGCCTACAACAAATTTCCCCCCCCAGGAGAGCAACCCTTGCCTAAGGGTTTGTTCCCCTCACATGAACCAGACAAAACAAAATCTCCGGTGTTTAGTGGTCTTCGCCTAAAAACAATTTGCCTCCCAGGGGAGCGACCCTTGCCTAAGGGGTCGCACCCCACATACAAAAAACATATTTTGCCCCCCGGAGAGCCCTTATGCATAAATATTTTTTAAAAAATTCATGGTGCCTAATGGGCATTTCTGCTGCCCAATAGCATTGCGCTCGGGCAGCAGAAATGCTTGCAGAGACATGAAAGGAAAGGCCTTTCCTTTCATGCCTCTGCATACCCCCGAGGGGAAGAGAAATGCGCTCCTCCGCATCGGGAGGTGACCTCTGTTGAGGTCAGCACACGATCGCGTGCTGACGTCATCAGATGTCACTGGGGGAGGATTGGGGGGGAACGGGGGTGGAAAGGGAAGCGATTCTCTTTCCATCCCTGATTGGGGGGGTGGTAGGGAGCACTAGCACTCCCCCGTGGGCCGGGTGCGGGCAAGCTGGGCTCGTCCTCAGCACATGGCAACCGTGGCCAAGGGTGAGCCCAGCTCATCCCGGGCACCCAACCGGTTAAAACAGACAAAGCATCGGATAGTGAGCGCCAGTCCAGGATTTCTCTATTACCCCTTTCCCCTGTTTTTACCCCAGTTGCTAGGTCGAGTGGTATTTAAGAGTCTGTTCACCAGTATAGTGGCTTAGGGGCTGCAGGGGCTTTCAGTTGTTCCCTGGCTCTGAATTCTGATAACACTAAACAGTAGGCATTGTGAAGAGGCATAATAGAGAGAAGGATGCAAAAGCAAGATTCACAGAAGAGTCAGATCCAACTATAGCAGTACCAGATACCAGCCTCTCTTGCCAAACTGATAAAACTAACACAAATTTTGTTTGACGCAAAAGAACCTTCTCCTGGAATACAAGTAAGAAGCATATGTGAATACAGAAGAATGGGAAGCACCCACCTGGCACAGATTCCCTGAAACACCGAACAGTGTAGACAATTCATCACTGAAAATGGGAAGAGATGGGAAGAGATGACGTGGATAGCAAGCTCATTCTAGTATAGTTATTCTAGTTCCCTAGGAGATAAACTGCCACCAGGTTAAGATGTGTGCCCATGACACAATCCTCCAAGCAACCAGATCCAATGTCTATGACCTCATCTCCCCTTCTGTTCCTGTATGGCAGGAGACATGGCTGTCTGTCCTGTCTAGAAAATTATAACCCTAGAATGACTCTTCAAGGATCAGAAGGGTTGTGAGAACTGGTAGTCCTGGCTAATTTGATGACTGGCTTGGTTCTAAAGGTGACCTGCAGTCCTCAGCAGAGAACCAGTGTCGAGTCCACCTCCACCAGGCTGGAATCTGTCATCAACATCAAGGAAACATGTGGCAGCTTGGGCACCACCTTCAGGAGGCTTTATTTCACTCGCTACTAATTCATGAATTTCCTCATACGTGGAGCCTCAGAAGCATCTTGTCATTCAGAGAACAGTAGTACTGAAGGAAGTTCACCAAGGCGTTCTTGTGAACCTGAAGCTGCAACCATACCCAGTTGCCAGATCCTGGAGCAGGAAAACAAGGTGATCCTTCAAACAACCACACTTTTTCAAAGGCAAAAAAAACCTCCCCAGTCTTTGTGGAACTTCACAAAAAACAAATCCTAGGAAGTAATGAGGTGGTGTTTTAATTTATCAGTAACCCATGATTCTGAAGTATTTTCCAAACATCTTCCACACTCTAAAAAGGAGATGCAGCAATTAGACAATCATCATGATAAGGAACAACCCTGACCTCCTGAACATGCAGCAAGGAGACTGGAGGAGTAACAGCCTAAATAAAATATATTGGCACAAATGATTAACAAAGATTAGTACTTGGAAAGGGAAACAGTAGCCATCGGCAGGAAACCTTAGTACCCTCTGATAAGCAATATGGACTTGGAAACTAGAAAATCCCCAGATTGAATTAAGTGGTTTCCCACCAGGAAGGAATGGAATACATGTTGAGCCCTTCTTTCCCCACAGGGACAAATGTGTTGGCATTGCAGGATAGCAGAGACTGGATCACTGAAATTGTGTCTTCTGCCACACAGATGACCAAGACCAAAGTGTAGGATAGAAATTATCCCTTTCTAGTTAGCAACAAAACTCCAATTAATATCCCAGCTCCAGGATCTGAATCACACATTGTTCAATTATAGTCAACTCCAATTGGCCCAGGATGAGGCCCAGGCAAAATCCAACTGGAAACTATTGCAGAAAGGAAGGTAGCCAGTCCTGCTTTTGGAGGGGAGGAAACATGGTGGAAGAGGAGGAAGGATGTGGAGGTCAGAATTGTCAAGTGTAGAAGACCCCAAAACTATGGGACCTGTTACAAAAGGGCTACTTGAGTCTGTTATTCCTGTCCCCTGCAGCCACAGCTATGACCACCAAATGTCAAAGCAAAAATCAGAATCTTGTGCCCCTCTGCCAGTTTGTTCAACAAAGTCTCTAACTGAGGACCAAAAAGCATGAAGGACAGAAAAGGATGCTGAGCAACAAGGAATGCTGAGGCTGATCTACCGTACAGGAATGCAACTAAACATAGCCACACAAAAAGCAACAGCAAAAGAGTCCAGTTCATTAAAGGTAATATCAATAAGGAAATAAACCTGGCCATCCATGGCAGCCAATAGGCACAGAGAATCCTTCCTCTATTTCAGTTCTCCAAACAGAGACTGGACTTTTTTTATGGAAAGAGTGCTTTGTGTTTGTAGAATATGCCACAGCCTGAAAGGTGAAGACAAACACTGTAAATGACCATTTACTTGCATTCACCTTCTTGTCAGTAGGATCCACATGAGATGGACCTTTAGGGAGTCAGCCCAGGCTGTGAGGAACCCTAGCCAACAGGAATAGTGTTTAGAAACAGGGAAAACATTAGCATCAATCATTTCAACCCATGTTTATTAGCCAGAAACATTGGGAACATAGGGTTCTCAAAATCCTTCTACTTTTACCAAGATATTCCACACAGTCACATGCATGGGTAATGCAAGTGCAAAAACAAGCAAAACATTCTCTGAACACAAACCACAGAAAGGGGTTGAAACCCATGATTCTCTCAAAATGTTCCACAACCACAAAACTAGATTTCTGCACATATCTACTTCTGGTCTCATCTTCAGTAAAGTATACATTTCCACCATTGCCACTTAGCAGTGCCTCTGTGAGGCACATGATCACAGGTAACATGCTTTTATGGTCCATTCTCATGATGTACCAGAGCCTGTGGAGCTATTCTCTATGATTAGAGAGCATAGTGGTACCCAGTGTGCGAGTATGCTTTGGTGCGCCACCCCCAGTGTCATGCCTATCTGGCACCCTTTTTGCATTTTAAGTGGGAACATGAGTGTGTTGGGGAGACCCAGTATAGTGTATGCAGGGAACCTTGGTATCTGGAAGTTAAGGCGAGTATCTATATCCTGTAGGACTTGGGTCCAGTACTGAGTGATCGCAGGGCATTCCCACAGAATGTGAAGCAGTGTGCCTTGAACTCCACACAATCTCCAACACTCATCTGATCGAGTGGTGTAGCACTGTCGGAGTCATAGGAGCGTTTGATACCAGTACACAGTGATTTTGACTGCTGTTTCTTTGCTTTCCGAATTGCGGGCCATGTCATAGGCTCTATTGTAAATCTCCCCCAACTGTGTGGGTGTTATGCCTTTGCCCAGCTCCTGTTCCCAGTGGCGTTGTCCTGAGGGTCACTGGGTTGGAGGATCCAGGAGGAGAATGGCGTAAAGTTGAATACCATTCCTTTATCTGTGAGATTCAGGAGAAGCCATTGTTCGAAGGGTGTCAAGGGTCTCTGGGCCCCAAGTCGGAGAGCAGAGTGTTTGACCCAATGGCGGACCTGAAAGTATTTGTGTTGCTCCGATTCTGACAGCCCAAACTCCGCTTTTAGTTGTTCGAAGGAAAGGAGCTTGTCCGCATCATACAAATGACCAATGGACCTGGAACCACTATTCTGCCAGCAATGGAAAGACCAACAATTTAGCCCTGGCATAAAATATGAGTGATCTAGTATAGGGGTCAGGAGGGACGGGAACGTGGTCAGGCCCCCCAGCTAAGGCTGTCCTGTCCCAGGCTCTGAGTGTGGGTTCTGTGACCAGAGATGAAAAAAGACTCCAAGGTCGCTGAGCCTTTCTGAGGAAAGGCACCTTCCATAGATGTAAACCTGCTATGCCCCGGTCCCTGAAGAGCTATGGCTTCTCAGATCCTGCCCTTGATCACTCAACCAGATAGCGGAGCTGAGCAACCAGATATGTGTGGTGATTCTGGATTCCCAACCTGCCATCCCTTGTGGGTCGGTGATTCAGGGCCCAGGACAACTGGGGACTCTTATCTGTCCAGTTGAAGCAAGCTATCTCTTTCTGTAGCTTTTCAATTGTGCTGGGTGGGAGAGCAACGTATAGGGTCTGGACGGCCGCAATACCCCCTAGCCACGAAAAGGAGTATTGGCGCCACCTAGGAAGGTTGTGCTTGGCCTGCTGCATGAAAGCCCTGTAATTCACTTATGCAGTGGTAGATACTGTTGTGGCTAGTGGAACACCCAAGCGGGGGTAGGGGACAGTGCTGTTAGTCCATTGAACCATGCACAACCCGAGAGCCGTTTCGCAGTTTGCGGGGGACCAAGATGTTTAGAATCATCAATTTCTAGACATTGATATGGGATCCAGCCGCTTTGCCTAATGCCTCTGCCTCCTCGAGGAAAGCAGGCAAGGCTGTTGTAGGAGGCTGGCCTGGTGTGTGGTGGGTACCTATGGTACTTAAACCTTATACCAGGTCCAGGTATCCCTTATTAGTGTAGTGTTGTCAGTGTCCAGAAGCCAGGCTGTCTAGAGGTAGCTGTGGATGAGCAGCCGAGGCATATCTAGGGGACATGCAAAGCTCATGCAATACCACTGTAGTCACACTTAGTACTTACACACATTAAATAAAACACTCAGACCCTCATTACAAAATTGGCGGTAAATGGCGCTTACCGCCGTGCTGACGGCCGCCAACATACCTTGACTGCGGCGGTATACCGCTACGGGTATTATGACCCACACATAGAAATCCACAACTATACAGACACACACACACAAGTCCGCCAGACCAAAGGTCAGTGATAAATTGGCGGTTCCAAAACCCACACCGTTACGCCAACAGAAATACGCCCACAGTATCAGGACCCACGAATCACCGCAGCGGTCTTTCCACCGTGGTAAACCATTGACGGTACACACTGCTGCGGTCAAAATACACACACACTAACAAAACTACACCACATTGGACAATTCAAACTTAATACACCTGAAACACATACACACTAAACACCCACACACCACTATAAAACACACACCCACATTACCCACAACCCTTTCAATGAAAAAGATTGCCAACCGAGAGAGAGACAAGCCAGGAGCACCCAATCAATCGGAGCCACAGAACACCACCACCCATACACCATCAACACACCTCACAGCACACACCCCAACACAGCACCCCACACACCCTCACACATACCACTCACACCACATCCATGGCACCCCAAAGACACCCCAGGTTTTCAGAGGAGGAACTAAGGGTCATGGTGGAGGTAATCATCCGGGTAGAGCCACAGCTATTCGGATCACAGGTGGAGCAGACGTCCATTGCAAGGAAGATGGAGCTATGGCGGAGAGTCGCGGACAGGGTCAATGCCGTGGGACAGTGCCCCAGAACAAGGGATGACATCAGGAAGAGGAGGAACGATCTACGGGGGAAGGTGTGTTCCTTGGTTGCAAGACACCAGATAGCTGTGTTCAGAGGACTGGCTGTGGACCCCCGCCTCCTCCCTGTGAGAAAGTAGCCTCTTTTCTAGCCTTGTTCCCCCCACTTTTGGCCTGTTTGTGAGTATATGTCAGGGTGTTTTCACTGTCTTACTGGGATCCTGCTAGCCAAGGGCCCAGTGCTCATAATGAACACCCTATGTTTTCAGTATGTTTGTTATGTGTCACTGGGACCCTGCTAGCCAGGACTCCAGTGCTCATAAGTTTGTGGCCTATATGTATGTGTCCCTGTGTGATGACTAACTGTCTAACTGAGGCTCCGCTAACCAGAACCTCAGTGGTTATGCTCTGTCTGCTTTACAAATTGTCACTAACAGGCTAGTGACCAATTTCACCAATTCACATTGGCATACTGGAACACCCTTATAATTCCCTAGTATATGGTACTGAGGTACCCAGGGTATTGGGGTTCCAGGAGATCCCTATGGGCTGCAGCATTTCTTTTGCCACCCATAGGGAGCTCTGACAATTCTTACACAGGCCTGCCACTGCAGCCTGAGTGAAATAATGCCCACATTATTTCACAGCCATTTTACACTGCACATAAGTAACTTATAAGTCACCTATATGTCTAACCTTCACCTGGTGAAGGTTGGGTGCTAAGTTACTTAGTGTGTGGGCACCCTGGCGCTAGCCAAGGTGCCCCCACATCGTTCAGGGCAAATTCCCCGGACTTTGTGAGTGTTACACGCGTGCACTATACCTAGGTCACTACCTATGTATAGCGTCACAATGGTAACTCCGAACATGGCCATGTAACATGTCTAAGATCATGGAATTGTCACACCAATGACATTCTGGCATTGGGGAGACAATTCCATGATCCCCCGAGTCTCTAGCACAGACCCGGGTACTGCCAAACTACCTTTCCCGGGGTTTCACTGCAGCTGCTGCCAACCCCTCAGACTGGTTTCTGCCCTCCTGGGGTCCAGCCAGGCCTGGCCCAGGAAGGCAGAACAAAGGACTTCCTCAGAGAGAGGGTGTTACACCCTCTCCCTTTGGAAAAAGGTGTCAGGGCTGGGGAGGAATAGCCTCCCCCAGCCTCTGGAAATGCTTTGATGGGCACAGATGGTGCCCATCTCTGCATAAGCCAGTCTACACCGGTTCAGGGATCCCCCAGCCCTGCTCTGGCGCGAAACTGGACAAAGGAAAGGGGAGTGACCACTCCCCTGACCTGCACCTCCCAGGGGAGGTGCCCAGAGCTCCTCCAGTGTGCTCCAGACCTCTGCCATCTTGGAAACAGAGGTGTTGCTGGCACACTGGACTGCTCTGAGTGGCCAGTGCCATCAGGTGACGTCAGAGACTCCTTTTGATAGGCTCTTACCTGTGTTGCTAGCCTATCCTCCTTCCTAGGTAGCCAAACCTCCTTTTCTGGCTATTTAGGGTCTCTGCTTTGGGGAATTCTTCAGATACCGAATGCAAGAGCTCATCAGAGTTCCTCTGCATCTCTCTCTTCACCTTCTGCCAAAGGATCGACTGCTGACTGCTCAGGACGCCTGCAAAACCGCAACAAAGTAGCAAAGACGACTACTGCAACCTTGTATCGCTTATCCTGTTGCTTTCTCGCCTGTTTCCTGGTGGTGCATGCTCTGGGGGTAGCCTGCTTCCTTTCTGCACCAGGAGCTCTGAAGAAATTTCCTGTGGGTCGACGGAATCTTCCTCCTGCAACCGCAGGCAACAAAAGACTGCATCATCGGTCCTCTGGGTCCCCTCTCAGCACAACTAGCGTGGTCCCTGGAACTCAGCAACTGTGTCCAAGTGACTCCCACAGTCCAGTGACTCTTCAGTCCAGGTTTGGTGGAGGTAAGTCCTTGCCTCCCCACGCTAGACTGCATTGCTGGGTACCGCGTTATTTGCAGCAGCTACAGCTCCTTTGCACTCTTCCAGGATTTCCTTTGTGCACAGCCAAGCCTGGGTCCCCGACACTCTAACCTGCAGTGCACAACCTTCTGAGTTGTCCTCTGGCGTCGTGGGACTCCCTTTTGTGTCTTCGGGTGGACTCCGGTTCACTCCTCTTCCAAGTGCCTGTTCCGGTACTTCTACAGGTGCTGCCTGCTTCTGTGAGGGCTCCCTGACTTGCTGGGCGCCCCCTCTGTCTCCTCATCCAAGTGGCGACATCCTGGTCCCTCCTGGGCCACAGCAGCATCCAAAAACCTTAACCGAGACCCTTGCAGCTAGCAAGGCTCGTTTGCAGTCTTTCTGTGTGGGAACACCTCTGCAAGCTTCTTCATGACTAGGGACATCCATCCTCCAAAGGGGAAGTTTCTAGCCCTCTTCGTTCTTGCAGAATCCACAGCTTCTATCATCCAGTGGCAGCTTCTTTGCACCCTCAGTTGGCATTTCCTGGGCATCTGCCCACTCTCGACATTGTCGCGACTCTTGGACTTGGTCCCCTTATTTCACAGGTACTCAGATCCGGAATTCCACTTTGGTTGCTTTGCTGGTGTTGGTCTTCCTTGCAGAAACCTCCTATCACAACTTCTGTGCTCTCTGGGGGTTATAGGTGCACTTTACACCTACTTTCCAGGGTCTTGGGGTGGGCTATTTTTCTAACCCTCACTGTTTTCTTACAGTCCCAGTGGCCCTCTACAAGCTCACATAGGTTTGGGGTCCATTCGTGGTTAGCATTCCACTTTTGGAGTATATGGTTTGTGTTGCCCCTATACCTATGTGCTCCTATTGCAATCTACTGTAACTTTACATTGCTTGCATTGCTTCCTTTTGCTATTACTGCATATTTTTGGTATTGTGTACATATATCTTGTGTTTATTTGGCATCCTCATACTGAGGGTCCTCACTGAGATACTTTTGGCATATTGTCATAAAAATAAAGTACCTTTATTTTTAGTATATCTGTGTATTGTGTTTTCTTATGATATTGTGCATATGACACCAGTGGTATAGTAGGAGTTTTGCATGTCTGCTAGTTCAGCCTAAGCTGCTCTGCTATAGCTACCTTCTATCAGCCTAAGCTTCTAGAAACACCTCTTCTACACTAATAAGGGATAACTGGACCTGGTACAGAGTGTAAGTACCCCTTGGTACCCACTACAAGTCAGGCCAGCCTCCTACACTCCCCCACAACTAATAACATGGGAGGAGCAAGTCTTGGTGATCATGCATCCTGAGGGCCTCGCAGGAGTATCAGGAGGACTGGACTCTGGTAAGTTAAATGTTTACTATTATATCCCCCACCCTACCTGTATGCCAACACAAACTCCTACCCCTATCCTCACCCCCATCACTACACCACCTCACATATACCCCACTATCACAATCCACCCATCACAAAACCAAGCCCTGCATGCCACACCAATGCAGGGACACCCATCACAGACCTGCATGGACACCCATCACTAAAGCATGCACATTTGAGAGAATCGCCTAGCCCACAAAATCACAACTCACTCAAGGCAAAGCTGACAGGGCAATCACAACCATACAGGGAAAGACACTCATACACAAGATGGCACATGCAGATACCATAACACTGCATTTAAATCCCCACAGGACCCCCACACATCGTCACTGGGGAGGAGATGCCACCAACATCCAGTCCTCCCTCAGAAGAGGCCCACAGTGATGACAGCAGATCTGCACGCCTGGATCATGATGACTAACCAGGCCTATCAGGGACCTCTGGACAGTCGGTTACCCGGCCACAGTCCCTAACCACCACAGAGGCTCCCCCTCAGGAAACACCACCACAGCACCCACCCAGTGGGCCCATACCTCTGTCCCCAGGACATGTCAATCAGCAGTGTGTCCACCACTACAGGGACCCCAGGCAACCCCACAAACCCAAGACAATCTGGGACCTGGGGCCAGTGGCAGTGGGCACACGGTTCTGAGGACAGAGGCATAGGACAATAGGGAAACTGGGAGGACTGCTGTGCACCGGGGGAGGACAGGCCCAGGGAACACACTCTCCACGAGGTACTTGAAGGGATCCTGGGAGCATACCACCATTGCCAGGAGACCTTGGGCCAGATACTGGCTAGTTGCAGGAGACCCAGCAGCTGCAGGAGGGACAGTACCTGGGGATCAGGGAGGACCTCAAACACATCCACACCATCCTGGTCACCATTGCAGGGGTGCGGGCTGACATGGCCAACACCATGAGGGAGGCAGTGGCACACTAACGGGCCCCTGACACTAGCCACACCCAAGAACAGCCCTCCACCTCCGCTGGCGCTAGTGGACAGAAGGCCCCCCACAGGACCAACAGGCCACCAGCACCCCACCCCCTGCAGAAGGAGAACCACCACGCAAAAGGTCCCTGCGATCCAGGCAGAAGCCAGAGAACATTGGCAAGACCCCGGCCAGGAAATAAGACTCCCCTGAATGTCACCCTTGTGTTCCACTCTGTCACCCTGTCCACCTTGAACTGCCATTTCTCCACTTCCTATGCCCCCTTGGACAATGCACCTGTGATACGAAGAGACTGGACTCTATCTGGACATTCCTCCACCATCACCCAAGCCCATTGCACATTCCCCTCCACCTCTTAGCACTTAAATAAACACCCTTGGAAAAAATACAACTATGGAGTCTGTCAATTGATTGAATTCTGTATTAGTTCAAGAAGCTGTAAACATTTCAAATCATATGTACAGTAATATATACATTGGTATGACCTGCAGTGGGCAGCACTAAACACACCAGGAGCCAGAGTGGGCCACAGAGATCTGAAAATAGTGATGCCAAAGGGTACAGTAAGTGGCCATAGACATAGGGAAATCAGGCTGCCATGTCCAATGTCTAACACAAAACCGCAATGGAAAGTGAAGTTACAGTGTCTTACCTGCGTGTCACTGGAAGTACTGTGGTATGAGTGAGCTTCTGTTGTCCACATCTTCTTCCTCTGCCTCCTCTTTCTCACTGTCCACAGGCTCCACCGCTGCCACAAGACCATCTCCAGGTTCATCTTCCTGCAGAAAAGGCACCTGGCGCCTCAAGGCCAGGTTGTGCAACATGCAACGATGATCTGGCACACCTCTTGGGTGAGTAGTACAGGAATCCACCTGTCAGATGGAGGCACCGGAACCTGGCCTTCAGGAGGCCAAAGGTTCTTTCAATTATCCTCCTTGTTCACCCATGTGCCTCATTGTAATGTTCCTCTGCCTTTGTCCTTGGATTCCTCACTGGTGTCAGTAGCCATGAGAGGTTGGGGTAACCAGAGTCACCTGCAAATATTCAAGGGATACCTGTTAGACATACACTCACCCTTAGGGACAACCCCACACCCATATACCTACATCAACAGGGTGGGGTCCATGGTCTCACCTATTAGCCACACCCGGTGCCTCTGGATTTGAGACATCACATATGGAATGCTGCTATTCCTCAAGATAAAGGCATCATGCACAGAACCAGAATACTTGGCATTCACATGGGAGATGTACTGGTCCGCCAAACACCCCATCTGCACATTCAGAGAGTGAAAGCTTTTTCTATTCCTGAACACTTATTCATTCCTCTGGGGGGGGGGGGACAAATGCTATATGTGTACCATCAATGGCACCAATGATTTTAGGGATATGTCCTGGGGGCATAGAAGGCTTTGATATCCCTGATGGCATGGCCACTGTCACTTGGAAGGAACCACTTGCCAGGAAATGGAGCACTGACAGGACCTGCACTAGAGTGGGGATACATGTGGGCTGGTGGATAGCTGAAATCAGGTCTGGCTCCAATTGGGTACACAGTTCTTGGAATGTGGCCCTATCAGGTCTGTAGGTTAGGATAATGTGTCTGTTCTCCATTGTCGCCAGGTCCACCAGGGGTCTGTACACGGTAGGGTGTCTCCATCTCATATTCCTCCTCAGCGGTTAAAGTCTAGGGAGAAAAACGGTGAGCAGAGGGACATATTCACACATCTATTGAATTAATGATGCATCTCTTCCTTTACAGAAACATTAGGTGAATTTGAGAGTCAAATGATGTGCCAATGTCTGCTGGGACGCAGTTAGGTGCCATGCCCTGTGCCTCCCTGAAATGGCGGCTGCCTGCCCTCTGTGGAGAGACAAGTGGAAATTAGGTAATTCCACTGGTGTTGTGTGCTGTAGCGGTCGGTGGTCGATGACCGCCGTGCAACTTCGCATTGGTTAACATTGGGCCCTATGGGTTCCAGAAGCCAATATCGATGTACGCCGGTGATGACGGTACGCACTGCCTCAGACGTGACCGCCATTTTCTATCAGTTCACTCACTTGCTACCTGACCTTCAACAGGAGAGGACCTACACTGCAAGTGCTGCTGTGACCTGTGTCTGGAAGCGACAATGGCTCAAGTGTCCGAGGAAAGTGCCCCTGCCTTCACTTCAGATGAGTTGGAGAGACTGGTGGATGGGGTCCTACCCCAGTGCACTTTACTCTATGGTCCTCCAGACAAACAGGTGAGTACACTGTGAGCGTGATGCGTTGGCCATGAATGTATGGAGTGCTGTGTGTGTCAGCCTCATGTAGGGGAGGGCTGAGGGGTCCTGGGCAGAGTGCTGCATGTATGGTGGTCAATGTCTGTGCATAAGGGGATGGGAGGGACATGGTGGGCCATGAGTATGATGGTCTGGACGGTATGACTAATCCTTTTTCTGCCGTCTTTTCCCTGCAGGTCAGCGCCCATCAGAAAAAGGGTATTTGGCGTGCCATCGCCAAGGAGGTCTACCTGGGGTCTACCCTGGGGTCTACGGCAGGCGGAGGACCAACTCTTGCAAACATTGGGAGGACCTGCGCCGCTGGGCAAGGAAGACGGCGGAGGCCCAGCTGTGGATAGCCTCCCAACGAGGAAGGGGTGCCCGTCGTACCCTGACCCCCCTGATGTTCCGCATCCTGGCTGTGGCCTATCCAGAGTTGGATGGGCGCTTGAAGGCATCACAGCAGCCACAAGGGGGTGACTACAGATTCAGATTTCTGACTTTGTGCGCGTTAAGGTGTTACCTGGGTGGGGGATGTGGGCTGGGGGTGCCCCTAGGCCAGGAGCAAACATGGCAGGGTAGGTCCCTTGTTGGGCAGGCTCTGAAGCACTCCAACCCTAATAGTGTTAGTGGCCATCTACTACTGGGCAGGGACCTGTGGGTTTCAGGTGTGCAGCTAATGGCGTAAGGCATTGTACCTCATGGGCAGGGGACTAGCTGTGTAACTGGTAGTGCATGGCCTAGTACATAGGGCTGCTCCCTGTTTGTTGTGTATGCCAACGGTAGTGGTATTGCTGGCATTGACCAAGTGTATCTTCTGTCTCCCCCCCCCTTTTTGTTTTGTCACCCTGTCCTTGTGTGCATTAGCATCATCTGGCGGAGGACAGAGGCACCGGTGACAGAGGGAGCTGCATCCCACATGGGCCTGCAGGCCGAATCCACCGACGGTGAGGGCACCAGTAGGACAGAGGGCGAGGGGAGCACCATGACAGAGACAAGAGGGGACACTACAGACAGCGACTCCTCCTCCAATGGAAGCTCCCTGTCAGTGGCGGACACCTCTGTGCCCATCTCAACAACAGGTACGGCCGCCACCCCCATACCAGCACCGCCCTCCCAGCAGCACCTCAGCGTGTTTCCCATGCCTGCTCACCCAGGAGGGAAGGTATCTCCTTCGCCCCAGGCTCCTCATGCCCTGCCCCATTCAGCCCCGCTGCCCTCAGTGAGGAGGCTATTGACCTCCTGAGATTCCACACTGTTGGGCAGTCATCCATACTGAATGCCACCCAGGGTGTTGAGAGGCATTTGCAACAAACAAATGAATACCTGGAGAGCATTCACTCTGGCGTGGTGGCCCAACATAGAGCATTTCAGTCTCTGGCATCCGCACTGTCAGCCATTGTCCCTGTCTCCAGCCTCCCCCCTCCAACTTCCTCTACCCAGTCCCAATCCCCTCAACCCCAGCCTATCCCAAGCACACCTTCAGACCAGCAATCACCCAAATCAACACACAGAAGTGGCTCACCACACTTCATCTCACAGGCAGTCACACACGCACCATCCCCATGCAGACACACCAACATGCACTGCCTCCACTGTGTCCCCCTCCTCCTCATCGTCCACCTCCCTCGCAGTAGCGTCTCCACTCACACCTGCATGCTCTACATCCTCATCCACTACCTCCATCAATAGCACACCTATCACTACACACCCCACACTGGCAGTCACCACCCCCACATCCATGCACATGTCCCCTGTGTCCTCTCACACTGTGTCTGTGACCCCTCCTCCCAAAGTACACAAACGCAAGCGCACACCCACCCAACAGCCATCCACCTCACAACAGCATCCAGCTCATGCACCTGCACCCAAACACAGCAGACTGACACCTCCTACAACCACTCCCTCTTCCTCCACTCACAAACCTACACCCTCTTCCCACCCCAATGTCCGTAAGAAGCTTTTCCTAGCCAACGTT
Organism: Pleurodeles waltl; assembly: GCF_031143425.1. NCBI lineage: Eukaryota > Metazoa > Chordata > Amphibia > Caudata > Salamandridae > Pleurodeles > Pleurodeles waltl. The sequence goes on from NC_090446.1 coordinate 806,339,175, forward strand.
GACCTGTTCCCCACCCCTCCCCCATCCTTCATCTTGGGCCAGGGTGGCCAGAACCCAGCCCAGGGCCTCAGCCACCAAGTCCACGTCTGCTGTGGTTTCTGCAGCTGTCAGACAGTATAAGGGGGCACCCGTCATGACAGCCAGTGTGCCACCAACTCCTGCCAAGGCCAAGAAGATTCCTCCACCTGGCAAGGTCAAGAAGAGGACAACATCCAGCAAGGAGAAGGAGCCACAACCACCCAGCAAGGCCACGTCAAAGACTCCAGCTGGCAGACCCAAGGTGACACCACCATCTGTCAAGGGCAGGAAGGGGCACAGAACACCAGCCAAGGCACTTCAGCCGTCCAAGCCTGCAGGTGAAGGTCTGGTGGCTACCAGCACAACCGCCAGCACCGCCACCTGCACCGTGGCCAGCACCGCCACCTGCACAGCCACCTGCCCCGCCGCAAGCACCACTACTGTCAGCAGCAGCAGTCCCAGTGGGCAGCCGTACGAGGCTGCAGGGGAAGGGCTGGAGCCTCCCCCCACCACTGACAGCACTGGCACATGCACCACGGCCAGCACCGCTGCAAGCACCGCCACCTGCACCACTGCCAGCAGCAGCACCCCCAGTGGGCAGCCGTCCGAGGCAGCAGGGGAAGGGCTGGAGCCTCCCCCCACCACTGGCAGCACCCACACCAGCACCCACACCAGCACCGGCACTACCACCACTGTGCAGCCGTAGCCGCCGGCGGATGGACTGTAGTCCTGCCTCCATGGAGTATCATGGCCACTGCAAATCTTGTGGCTATAAGACACATGTGAGGGACTGAGACCTGGCACCTCTCCAAGTGCTGCATCACTGGGCACAAAGCCCCCTCCAGAACCAGTGGAAGAAAGCATCCACTCACCCTATCATTGGCAGGATGAAGCTCACTGGGCACCAAGCACCCTCCTGAACCAGTGGAAGAAGGCATCCACTCACCCTATCCTTGGCAGGATGAAGCACACTGGACACAAAGCCCTCTCCAGAACCAGTGGAAGAAGGCATCCACTCACCCTATCCTTGGCAGGATGAAGCACACTGGGCACAAAGCCCTCTCCAGAACCAGTGGAAGAAGGCATCCACTCACCCTGTCCTTGGCAGGATGAAGCACATTGGGCACAAAGCCCCCTCCAGGTCCATTGTAGGAGCCACCCACTTGAGAGACTGTGGCATTGCACTCCCCAGGACCAAGCAGTGGGCAAACCACCCACTTGAGAGACTGTGGCCTTGCACTCCCCAGGACCAAGCAGGGTGCAAACCCCCCACTTGAGAGACAGTGGCTTTGCACTCCCCATGACCAAGCAGTGGACATGGAGACCCCTCCAGGAGCAGTGGCGTTGTCCCATCTTCCGGCTGAGGTGCCTCCCTTCCTGTCCCCCTCAGGTGCCTGTGTGTTTTTGACCTGTTGCCCCTGCAGTGTTCTCTCCGTATTGAGGCAGGAGTCAAGTGTGGGCCTGGCATATGTGTTTTGGCCCAGTGAGCCATGGACATTTTGAGTGGACATTGTAAATATTTTATATTTTTTAAATACTGTTTTTGAGTTCTAAACATATTTATAACTATTTCTAATATAACACTTATTTGACTCAATTCCTTTTGTCCTTGCGTTATTCCTGAGGGTTACGGGGTGTATATGTAATGTTATTGCATCTGTTTGTGTGCATGGTGTTGAGGGTGAGGATGGGAGTGGGGGTGTTGCATGTTGCATGTGTGTGTCACTCTCTTCCCCCCGTGTGCTAGATGCAGTACTCACCATGGTCTTTGTCGCCGGCGTTGGTACTCCTGGCATATGAGCAGATACACCAGCATGGGAAAGACGTGCAGCACGGGCTCCATGGCGTCCTGGTTCTTCCTTGAGTGTCGAGAGGTGAGTCGATTCCCTTCAGAACACTGTTTCCGCCGTGCTTTTGATGGTGATAGTACCGCCCCGGAAAATGTGGCGGATTGGCTTCTCATAATCAGTGTGTGGTACATTGTCTTCCGCCTGGCTGTTGGCGGTTACCGCTGCGGTGCTTGTTGCTACCGCCATGGCGGTCGGAGTGTTAAAGTGGCTCTCTGTGTTGGCGGTTGCCGCCGTGGTCATGATTCCATTTTTTTTACCACCGGCCTGTTGCCGGTGTTGCCGCCACTTTACCACCGACCGCCAGGGTTGTAATGAGGGCCTCAGTGTTACAAAAATAAAGGTACTTTATTTTGGTGACACAAATACCAAAAATACCATAGAGGCTATACTCCCTTAGGAGGTAAGTAATACACAAATTATATACACTAGCATGCAGAAATAGGCATAAAAATAGTTAGAAAGCAGTTCAATTAGTGAATATCACAATAGGGAGAAATGGCCCTGGGGGAGCACAAACCATATACTAAAAAAATGGAATGCAAAAGTCGGTCACCCACCTAGGTAAGTGTAGTGTGTAGAGGGAAGCTGGGAGTACTAGGAGAGCCCGAAGGTAAGTAACACAACCCACCCCAGCAACCAGCAAAGCGGGAGTAAATGACAGTAAGTTTCCCAGAACACACACAGAGAAGCAAAGAAAAATAATGTAAAACCCAGAAGAGACTGCAAGACACCAACAGTGGATTCCTGGACAAGAGGACCTGTGGAAGAAGGGGACCAAGTCCAAGAAACACAGTAGAGTCCAGGAAAGGCAGGAGCCCCTACCCACCAGGATGAAGATGCAAGAAGTGACCCGCCGGTGAAGAAGAAGAGTAAGCACTACACCTAAGAAGACGAGGATGGAGGATGCAGATGATGCCCCACACCGGAAGGAGATTGCAGTCTGGTTTGTGTCTTCAGGTTCCGCTAACAAGCCTTGGCACACACAAAACTCACAGTTAGTGAAAAATTTAGCTGCCGGGGATCAGGAAGGGCCAGGTGGACTCTACCCAGGAGAATGAGTCAGAGGGGGCCCTCAGAAGTCCAGGCAGCCTCCACAGGAGTCCCATAGGACGGGGACAGAAAAGTCACAGAAGAGGCCCATGTAGCACTACAAAAAAGGCTCCCACAAAGCTATAGAACCACTCAGGGAGGTGTGCTTCACAGGAAAGAGAGCTGGGGGCTGGGGCTTCAAGATGCCTGAAGATCTTGTGGAAAGAATGCCAACAAGCCTTGGCAGCTGCAAAGGACTTGGTGCACGGGGCTACTGTTCTGCATGGGCAGGCAAGTGCTTACCTCCACCCAATGGACAGCTGGATGAGAGGACCGGTGGGACCACTTCAGTCCACCACCTGTGATGCAGGATCCAGGCAACTCAGCAGGAGAGGGTCTCCATGCAGCTGGCCGTCATTGCAGTTGGTGCCTGCAGAAGCAGGGGAGTGACTCCTTCACCCCAAGGGAGATTCCTTCTTCCTTCTGATGCTGGCTGACTGTGGGTTGTCCTCAGAGGATGCATGGCCATGGAAATGTTGCAGTTGCTGGAAGGAGCTGTGGATGTAATGTTGTAGAAGGCGTCTTGCTTCTTTGTTGCAGCTTGCTGGGTCCTGGAGCATCCAGATGCAGTTCCTTTGGTCAGAAGTCAAAGTGGAGGGTGCAGAGGATTCCTGCTGGAGTCTTGCAATCCGAATCTCAGGAACCACCCAAGAGAGAGAACTTAAATAGCCCTGAAAGAGGGTTTGGTCACCAGCTGGGTGACCACCTATCAGGATAGGGGCTCTGATGTCACCTTCTGGCACTGGCCATTCAGATGCTCACAGAGTTCCCTGCCAACCTTGAATCCAAGATGGCACAACCCAGGGACCCTCTGTAGGAGCTCTGAGCACCACCCTTGGGGTTGTGATGGACAGGGGAGTGGTCACTCCCTTTTCCTTTGTCCAGTTTTGTGCCAGAGCAGGGACTGGGGTCCCTAAACCGGTGTAGACTGGCTTATGCAAGGAGGGCACCAAATGTACCCTTCAACGCATTGCCAGTGGCTTGGGGAGGCTACCCCTCCGAAGTCTGTAACACCTATTTCCAAAGGGAGAGGGTGTAACATCCCTCTCCCAAAGGAAATCCTTTGTTCTGCCTTCCTGGGCTGGAGCTTCTCAAGCAACAGGAGGGCATAAACCTGTCTGGAAGGTGGCAGCAGCTTGGGCTGCCTGGGAATTCTCAGAAGGCTGTAATGGCAATACTGGGGATCCACTAAGGAGCCCCCAGAGTGCCTGGGATCATACAACCAATGCTCGCAAAAGCATTGAATATGATTCCATTATGTTTGATACCAAACATGCCTATGTTCAGAGTTACCATTATGTAGCTGGACATAGGAATTGACCGATGTCCAGTACATGCATAAAATGGCATCCCGCACTCACAAAGCCTGGGAAAATGGACCTGGAGTTCATGGGGCACCTCTGCTAGTGCTGGGGTGCCCTCACACACAGGTACTTTGCACCCTGTCCTCTGGGCTGGGAGGCCTGCTATAGGGGTGACTTATAAGTGACCTGGTGCAGTGAAAAGTGACAGTGAAGGGGGGCTTGCACCTTTTCACACTGGAAGCAATGGCAGTCCTGCAGAAACCTTTGCTTGGGCTCCCTATGGTGGCAAAATATATGCTGCAACCCATAGGGATCTCCTGGAACCCTAATGCCCTGGTTACCTAGGTACCACATACCTAGGACTTATAATGGGGCACCAGTGTGCCAATTGTGGATGAAATACAGGGTTTTGTGAGAGAGAGCATAATCACTAGGATCCTGGTTAGCAGGATCCCAGTGAACACAGTCAAACACACTGACATCAGGCTGAAACAGGGGGGAACAATGCCAAGAAAGATGGTACTTTTCTACAGCTGAGCCGGGGTTGTTGAGGGCCACTATAACATCATCGGCATACGGCATATGGTGTGGTCTTCTCCACCGAAAGGACCCCTGTGATACCCAGGTTGACTCTAAAGCGCTGGGCAAAGGGATCCATATAGAGTGCAAAGAGCATTAGTGACAGTGGGCACCCTTGGCATGTGCCTCTGAATATAGGAAAAAATGCAGATGTGTGCCCTTTAACTCTGACATTTGCACTTGGATGACTATAAGTGCTTAGAATCCAATTTCGGACACATGGTCCTACGTCAAAACGGGTGAGTGTCTCTAATAAATGTGGCCAGTGCACCCGGTCAAAGTCCTTTTCAGCATCCACTGCCAGCAGCAAAATTTCCTGTCCAGATCTTTTAGCTTTTTCTGTGATATGTAGAATCCTCTTGTGTTGTTGCTGCATTGTCACTGAGGGATGAACCTGGACTGATCTGGGCTCACCAAGCCTGCCATTAATGAGTTCAGTCTGGTCGCTAATATACCTCTGAGGAGTTTAGCTTCTACTTTGAGAAGAGAAATCAGGCAGAAGGACTTGCACCACTGTTTGTCTATCCCAGGTTTAGAGATAACGATGATGGAAGCATCCCTCATAGTCGGGGGGGAGATTTTATGTGGGCCTTTTATAGAGTTAAAGATTCCGGTCAGAACGGGTGCTAACCGCTGACAGTAGGTCTTATAGAAACTCACTGGATAGCCATCGGGCCCAGTGACTTGTTGGATTGTAGGTGGGCAGTACTGAGATTACCTCCTCAATCCAGATGGGTTGGTCTGTCACTTCTGAGCACTCCTGGGGGAGAGGTGTGATGTCGGCTGACCACAGATAGTTATCTATAATGTTGTGTGCTGTAAAGAGGTCCCTATAAAAGTCTCAGAACTTGGCTGCAATCTGTGGCTCAGTCTGGAGAAGGGAGCCATCTGGCTGACCCAGTGCCCCCACTGTCATTGCTTGGCATTGTGCACAGAGTCTATTGGCTAAAAGTCACCCAGGCTTGCTGCCCACAAGGTAAAGAGAGTGTTTCAGCCAAAGTGTGGAGTATTCTGCTGTATCTAAGTCTACTTGTGTCAGCTGTTTGTGGTATGTTTCTTGTTGTCTCCACACCATGGTGCCCAAGTGCGGTGGTGTATGTGCTTCAGCTCTTTAACTTGTCTCTCTGGCTGTTCCCTGTTCTCCTAGCAGAGTTTGTTGTCCGCCGTGGAAATTGCCAGAAATTCCCCTCTGACCACTGCTTTTAGTGCATCCCATAACACTGCGGCTGAGGTCTCATTGGTCGCTAGATAGTTATCTATAGCTCACTCAATCTGTGAGATTAGCATAGGCAGATGCAGGAGAGTCTCTCTCAGTCTCCAAACTTGATTAACTCGGCCCATCAAGGGGAATGAGAGGTCAATCATGACTGCTGAGTGATCAGATAATGAACAAAGGTTCTATTTCAACAGCAGTGGTCATATGGTGTAGTGCTCTCGTCCACAAGAAGTGATCCAGCCTAGCATGTTTTATGTGCATGTGAACAAAAAGTAAAGTCCTGGGAGTTGGGGTGGGTCAGCCTCCACAAATCTTGGAGTCTCATTTCATGCAGCCAATCAGCCGCCCCCTTGAGATCTCCTCCAACATCCCATGAAGTTGGGCCGAGCGATCCATGCTATTGTTGTACACCACATTAAGGACCCTCCCAGTAGAACCAGCTGCTCTTTGCAACACAACGTGTCAGTGACTGCTTTACGAATGAATGTTTCTTGGTTTATATTCAGGAAATATATCAAGCCTAAGGCCAGGACTTTCTCTCCCACCTGCACATGATATGCTAGGAGCCTTCCTCATTTCTCTGCTAATTTGTCTTCCATCCTCCTTTTGAATGATTTTGAGATTAGAATTGCTACCCTGCTAACTTGCCCATCCCCGATGAGTGCAATTATTGTGGGAAGGCACAAGACTTCAGTCGGTGCCAGTACTTATCCTGAAGATGTGTCTCCTGTATGAGACATATATCTGCTGTTGTTTATTCTAGGTATGAAAGGATGGCCTTGCATTTGACAGGGCTATTCAAGCATTTTACGTTAAGTGTAAGTATGCACAATGTAGTGGTGGTGTAGAGGTTGTATAAGTGTGTGGTGGTTGCCCCTTTCTGGTGTTCACCCAGGTAGCCCTCCTCTATCTTCCTTCCCTCCCTGTACTTCATAGCTAAGTTAGGTGCCCAATGTGTACTTCAGCCTGTGTGATTGAGTGTCCCTACCTTGTAAGAACTTTAAACATAACAATGTCCCCGGGTGAGGGTGTTAGATACCTGACCACCACCTTCCAGAGGAGCAGTCTGGAGTCGTGCGCCGGCGTGTACCTCCTTTTAGTCTCCCATCCACCCCCACCACCCACAGAGCAGATTGATAGCCTGTATGCTGCCAATTGCTTAAGTCAGTCTAAGCTTCCGATTGTTCAGGCGCAGCACAGGCCGTCTGAGGCTCCAACCAAATTGTCCAGCACCGCCCACTGTCCCTGTGCGATGGCATCTGGTCCCGGGCAAAGGTCCCTGGTGGAGGGTGGGTGCCAGTGCCACCTCTGTCTCTTCGTCGTTTTGCGGAGGTGAGCCCGATTTGCTTCCCAGGCTTGCTTCCTTGCCTATACACAAGAGTTTGCAGGCTGCCCAGAGGGATCAGATCTGGTGTAGCTGGTCCTACCATTTAAAAATAATATGGAACAGATGTCCCCATGAGTAGAACATCCCCCCTTCTCCCAGAGACAGGATATTACTGAGTGGAAGTCCCTTCTTTTCTGCAGTGTGATGGTGGAGAGATACTGGTATTGCGCTGGTTTGTGGTCCCTGAAAGACAACGGGTGGAGCTCCCTTGTCTGCCGTATAATCCTCTCCTTTACAGGGAACTCATGGACACAAACCAAGATATCCTCTGGGTGAGAGGACGAGGTCTGAGGAAGACCCATCCTGTGTGTCGTGTCCAACTGCACAGGAGTTGTTGTCAGGACCCAATATGTGGGTGAAGAGAGCTTGTACATATGCGGTAATATCATTTCGCTCTGCAGTTGTGTGCACTCCTCGTATGCGAATATTGTTGTGATGCAATCTGTTCTTAAGGTCTTTAGCATCTGCTGCAAATCTACTTGTTGATCGTGGAGTTGGAGAACCTCTTGTTGTAGGGCCTCTATTCCCTCGTCTCTGCACGCCGTATTGTCCTCCAAAGTAGAAACTGTATCCTCACTGTCAGCAAGGTCCTTTTGAATGGTCTTCAGGTCTTGCAACAGGTTCCTCTTGAGGTTTTGGAGGTCATCGTTCAGGGAAGTGAAGAGTGCATTGAGAAAGGAGCAAGTAACCGGTCGCTCTGCCTCGTCTGCCTCTCCAGGTACGCTTTGGATCATGTGATGTAGGTGTTCTGGAACGGTAACCTTTGTCAGCAGATCCTTCAGGGAGCGCTCCTTCTTGGAGCAAGCAGAGGCCATGTCTATCTGTTGCGCTGTGTGTCCCCCAGAGATGGGGTCTCCGCGCACAGCCTCGGTGACCGGGGCCAGGGATTAAAAAATTGGTCAAGTCAGTCAGCTACGAAGTCTAGAGTTGTGCTCCGCCTTATCCCCTTCCCTTCTCTGTCTCTATGGATCTTCACACCACGCCGGTCGGGCTGGTCGCCTCCCACTCCGGACACCGGGAGCCAGTTGTCGCCAACAGAAAAATACGGTGCACCGGCAGGGGCCATGCCACCCCCATGTTGCTACAGGGTGGGGCCCCCAATCTCCCGCTCCACAGAAAAATATCTGCCAGGGGAGCCCCCGTCCCCAAGACAATTTGAAGGCACTCATCAGCCGGCACTAGAGTCTGTTTTGCAGCCTGGTGGGGACCACCAGGAGACCATTCCCAGTCGGCACGGCTCCCCCTCCGACCGCTCTTCTCGCCTCCGATCACCTCCTGTTGCACTTCACATGTTAGGGTCCCTGGCACCACGATAGCGGTGACCCCTGGCTAGCAGGCCACTCGTGGCGACCCCGCAGCGCAGAGGGGCGCCAACAGTCCCAGCAGATCCCCAGGCACTCCAGTGTTGAGGAGCAAGATGATCCCTAGGGCCCCAGGGGCAGCATGACCACCAGGACCATCTCTCTGATCTCTTTTCAATCCGCCCAATGGCACAACTTGCAGGTCTCATGCGGGGTGGCTCACATTGCTTACTTTAGGCCACAACTCACTTCTGTCCCGGGCAAGACACACCCCTCCCCAGCCTGAAACTGGTACCGCCGCTGCCTCCCGGGCCCCGGCCTCCTCCTCCTGTCTCCTGATGGGGTCATCAGTCTCCCTCCGATGCAGGCCCTGCTTCCCTGTGGACTCAGCGGGGGGATTGCACTCCTCAGAATAGGGGCATCAGTATGGCCCTTTTCCAGATCTTGCACCCTGACGCTGGAGCACTGTTGCTTGTGCTGCAGGGCCTTACCACTCCTCCTGCTCAGTCCTAGACGAGGCCTCTGTCCGCACTCCTTCTCCTGCGCCCACACCTCCATGCATGCTGCGTCACCCGGATCCACCCTCCCATCTCCCCTGGGCCACCTGAGAGCCCCCTCATCTCTGCCCACTCTGTGTTCCACCCCCAGTGCTTCTCCAGCATGTTCACCGCTCAGGGGGAAGACGGATGAGCTGCCAACTTTTCAGTCAGGCCGGGAACCTTCGCTGTCTAGGTCATTCCCCCGGCTATCTGCTCTCAGTTGCTGCAGTGCCCCTATTTGATCTGCGATGTCCCTCGGGGCCCACGCTAGACACATCTGCTGGCAGCAGGGAACTGGGGAGACATGTCGTAACTTGCCACCATCTTGACAACACCATCTGCAATATGCTTTTAAAGGTAGACAACAGAACTTTAATGCCTATAGCTCTACAAGGGACAGAGAGATCATCGCTCCCCATGCTACGCCTCCTTGTGGTATCACTTAGCTGACCAGTTTCCTCCACTAGACTCAATGTCTGCTATTCAAATGATCAAGGTTCCTGAGTCCAACAAAAGAGCTAAACATAGGCGGGAGAGCATTATTTTGATCTGTAAAGAGATCCATAATGGGAGCACACAATATCTAACACAATGCTTGATCCAGACAGTTGTCTAGGAATAGTCAATGAATCAATCACTCACCCATGAGTGTCTCAAGGCAGTGGGAGGTGGGGGATGGATGAAAGGGTAGAGCCTCACCTGAAGAGCCACGTCTTGAGGTTCTTCCTGGAGATAGTGAATGATGGGCTTTGTCTGAGGTATAGGGGCAGCAGCTCTTTGCTGCAATGTAGATGAATGATTGCCCTCCGGTGGTGTTTTTTCAAATGCAAGGGATTATGACCGAAGCCAGTTGAGCGGAATGGAGGGATCTGGCATGGGTGTGGAAGGAGACGCGGTGGTTCAGGTAGGCAGGACCGCGTGTATAGCTTTGCACGTGTGGGTGAGTAGCTTGAAGGTGATTCATTTTTCTAGCGGGAGCCAGTGGAGGGTCTTCAGGTCCTGGGCGTTATGTTCTTGGTGTGGGAGGTTAAGGACAAGTCTGGCAGCGGCATTCTAGATGAGTTGCAGCTTTTTGTTGTTTCTCCTCATGGTGCCGGCATAGAGAGTATTACTGTAGTCAAGCTTGCTTGTTACTAAGGTGTGGGTGACTGTCCTGCGGCAGTCTGCTAGGATCCATTTGAAAATTTTCCGGAGTTTGCGGAGTGTGTGCCAGCAGGAGGGATGACTGAATTTATCTGTCATGTCATAGACAGGGAGGAGTCAAGGATGATGCCTAGGTTGGGGGCGTGCTTAGTCGGTGAAGGCAGAATGCTGAGAGATGTGAGTCACTAGGAGTCGTCCCATGCTGTAGTGGCGTTTCTGAAAATTATGAGCTCTGTCTTCTCAGAGTTGACCTTGAGGCAGCTTTCTCTCATCCAAGTGGAGACGACTTCCATTCTCAAGTGGAAATTCCTTTTGTCCTTGTACAGGTCTTTGGTGAGAGAAATGATGAGTTGTGTATCATCAACATGTGACACGATGTTCATTCCATGGCTTCTGACTATGGCTGCAAGTGGGGTCATGTATATGTTGAAAATAGTTGGACTCAGAGAGGATCCTTTGGGAACTCCGCAGCTGACTCCTGCGGGTTTAGATGTGTAGGGAGGAAGCCTGAGCATCTGAGTCCTTCTGGAGAGGAAGGAGAAGATCCATTTCTGGGAGGCCCACAGACTCCTACGTCATGGAGTCTGGTGCATAGTGTGCTGTGAGAGATTGTGTCGAAGGCTGCTGAGAGGTCAAGGAGTATGAGGGGTGTGGTGTGGCTGTGGTCTAAAAGTAATTGAATGTCATCGGTGGCTGCTAGAAGAGCTGTCTCCATGCTGTGGTTGCTGCAGAACCCAGACTGGGAGCTGTCTAGAGAGTTGTTGACCTTGATGAAATTTCGTAGTTGTGTGGTGATGGCTTTCTCCAGTACTTTGGCCGGATAGGGTAGCAGCAAGATGGCCCGAAGTTCTTTAGTTCTGATGGGTTGGCTGTGGGTTTCTTCAGGAAGGGGTGTACTTTGGCATGGTTCCAGTCCTCGGGGATGGTGCCAGTGATGCTGGAGTGGTTTATTGTGTTCCGGAGCTCGGGTGATAGATGTGCTGGCTTTGACATAGATGTGGTGCGTGGGTCAGTGGGGGCTCCGGAGTGGGTGCTGTTCATAATGCTTTCTGTTTCCTCCCTGGTGAGCGTGGACTAGCTGTGGATGGTCTGGGTGGGTTCTGGGGGGGATAGGGGGGTGGGTCAGTCATAGGTTCTGGTGCTGGGTTGGTTTTCCAGGAGGAAGCTGTCGTAGATGTCTTGGATCTTGTGGTGGAAGAAGGTGACAAGGAGGTTTCTGCTGTGTGTTGGAAATTGGGTTACTGGTTGAAGGGGTGAACTCTACTCAAGCAGAAACCACAATTCCTGTCAAGGTAAAGTCACAAGCATCCCCAAAATAACGTGCTTATTCCTCAGATAGTTTGCCACAAAAGCAGTCAAGCTTAACTTAGAGGCTATATGTAAAGAATTTACGTAGCACTTCAAACAGTATTAAAGTGAAAACACAATGAAAGAGAAATCCCATACCAGTTTAAGAAAATTGATGAAAATTGAATAATTTATTTAAGACCAACATGAGAAAAATGCAATCACTAGAATGGGAGCTGTGCAATTACAAAGATTTAAAGTAAGGGGTGCCTAAAAGCACAAAGCACCATTTGCGGTTATCTGGGCATGCAACTCTGGTTGGCAGCCACAAATTCAGGACAACCGCTGCCGGATACTGGGACCAGGTTAGTCCAGCTGAAGGAGCTGCTTTCAATAGTCCATGGCAATGAGTTCTGTTCACAGTAAACAGGCTGCATGCATCATATGGTTGGGACAAGAAAATAGAAACTCCCTAAAAGTCAATATATAAGTCACTTATTTGAAACCAGAAGCTCTGCAGGCTCTGAATATAACTTGTTGTTGTTTACACTCTCAACTGAATTGAAATTACTATTCCTTATTCAACAATAGCAAACCAATCTGAACGACAATCAGATATAAGTGCTGGACAACCAACTGAATTGTTATTCATGTATATATTCTTTGTTCATAAGATAATATACAAGAATTAAAGTATTACGTGTGAAGTAGTGAAAGATGCAGACAACACAGTACCTTAATTCCCCAAATGTTATTGGGGCTATCCATGGTAGTGGAATAATATTCCCTATCTGCTTGACTCTGTGCTCCGTGTCACACTCCAAAGACACCACAAAGTGCAAGACACCCATGCTTCAGTAAAGCATGCTTACTTACACACATATAACCAAAATATAGGACCCCAGGTTGGTTCAACCACTCAAATGTGCAGTTGGGATTTAATCTGCTGCAAACACATAAAGAAATTAAATCGAAAGATGGTCACCAACTCATAAGCAAACTCATGGGTTATCCTGTATATGCATGTTACTTACAATGATATTGCGTTGCATCACATAACTTTAAGCTCTTGATCGGGTAAAGAGGCTAATATTCGGTTATTGGGTTATTGCGTTGCATCACATAACTTCAAGCTCTTGATCGGGTAAAGACCCTATTATTGGGTTTCCAATCAGTAGTGTCCCCAGTGATTTTGCAGACTGAACAGCCCCCACCCTACACCCAGTAGCCCCCATAGTGTGCCAATATTTATTCACCAGTTCCCTATGGTCCCTAGCAATATGGTCCTTAATGAGTTTGTTTTTCTTAAAGGCAAACAACAAGGCCTCAGGTCAGGTCAGGTATCGCTCACCAGTGTCAATGTCGCTGGATTATTTTCTTAACCTTATCACTTACAGGTGAAAAGGTGCTGACCATCATTATTCTTTTTTGTTCCTCACACCTTACTCTCAGGGTCAGTAATTCCTCACATGGGCAAAACCATGCTTTCTTAATAGCTGCGGTAATAATGTTTTTGAGGTAACCTTTTTCTAATAACTTCTGTTTCAACCATTCTGCCTCATTAAAGTAATTGTTTTTGTGTACAACTCCTACGAATACGCAGGAACTGACCATTAAGCACATTATCCCTCAAAGCCCTGGGGTGTTGGCTGTTATAACGTAACAAGGAATTTGTATCTGTGGGCTTCTTATTTAGGGTGGTATATTGTTTGCCATCTTTGTGTCTAACTAATAGATTCAGGTTTATTTCCTATTACTGTAGTGCATAGTAAAGTGTAAATCCTAACTTTGATTGTTAAGCCATGTACCAAACGCTTTCAATTTAATTCACCCTCTTTCCAAATTAAGAAGATATCATCAATATACTGTCTCCAGTTCTTAATTTGAGAATGGTATGGATTGGAATCATCATAAATCATCCTATCCTGAAATTCAACAAACAGCTTAGTCACATCTGGAGCAAAACAAGCTACATAGCTACTCCTTTCTTCTGCACATAAAATACTTTTTGAAAAAGGAAATAGTTCATATTAAGTTCTCCATTAAATCAAAACTTGCTCCATTCTAGTGTGCCTTACACAATTACCAATGACTTCTATAGCCTCATCCCATGGGATGTTCATCTATAATTATTCTACATCCAACGTGACTAGCCAACTGGCGAACATGTTCAAAGCCTAATCCATCCACCAAATTAATAAATTGCATACTATCCCTGACTTATGAGCGTGTCTTAGTGACTTACAATCTAAAATATTGTTTGATGAATTTACACAGTGGTTCCAATACAGTACCATACCCTGAAACCATAGGACATCCGGGGGATTTGCATACTTTTTTGTGGATCTTATGCAATGAATAAATCATGGATGTCCTAGGGTATGGTTGATTGAGGTATGTATATTCCCCGTCTGTGGTTGTCCCTTCATCTAAGCCCTTCAGACGATTAGTTTGATCTTATCTTGAATCATTTGTAAAGGATCCGAAACAAGTTTCTCATAATGCCTCTGGTCTTGCAGCTGTCTTAAAATCTCCTCTTCATAATTAGTTGTATCCTGAATGACAATAGCCCTACCTTTGTTGGCTGGTTTGATCGTAATATCCATATTATAAACCAATCTGTCAAGGTTACTCTTTCTCTTCCTTAGTAATATTGATAGGAATAAACTTTTTCTTAATTTCCAACAGTTTTTTTCTGTTTTAAGACTATGTGGGTCATTACAACCCTGCCGGTACAAGACCGCCAGGGCTGAAATGACAGAAGCACCGCCAACAGGCTGGCGGTGCTTCCCTAGTCATTACGACCGCGGCGGAAGTGCCACGGTCGCACCGCCGGGGCCGGCGGTTTCACGCCACAATGGCCCCGGCGGTAGTAATGCTAGCAGTGCTGCGGTTTGAACCGCCAGGAAAAGGCTGGCAGTACGGGGAGTCGCGGGCCCATGGGGGCCCCTGCACTGCCCATGCCACTGGCATGGGCAGTGCAGGGGCCCTCTGACAGGGCCCCATGCAGCTTTTCACTGTCTGCTCTTCAGACAGTGAAAAGCGCAACGGGTGCAACTGCACCCGTCGCACGGCGCAACACCGCCGGCTCCTTTTGGAGCCGGCTCCCATGTTGTGGCCCACATCCCTGCTGGGCCGGCGGGCGGAAACTGTGTTTCCGCCCGCCGGCCCAGCGGGGATGTCATAATGGGCACCCCTATGTGCCTGATTTAATCTTGGCGGAAACACTCCCACTGTTGATTTTCTGTCGGAAAACCAGTTTGCGGCGATGACAGTCTGCCCGCTCTATTTGGATGTTTGGCGGGATGATAGGGGAAAGACCACCAACGGACTGCCATCACCACCAAGAATCTCTACCCTCATCGACTGCACCACAGGCAAAAGTGGCAGGCGGTGGGACTCCCGCCCCTTTTACTGCAGAGTAAAATCACGATATGCATTCCCACAGACAGCATGAAACTCACTTTTTCCCATTTTTCCCCTTTGCGGCCGCCATCAATCTGATAGTATACGTCCTACCATTGCTGCTGCTCCTAAACCAAGATGAAAATCAACCCTGCTGTTGCTGGAACAGAAGGTAACCTGTCATCCTCAGAATCGTCACTGCAGAAGCACTGGACTCAAGCTTTTTTCATAATAGTTTGCAAACAACAGTACGATGGTGTGCAATGTATATGTCTTTAATGTTCTACGTAGAAAAATGTCTATAATCACACCCCGAGAAAGTAGTAGCACCCACCGTTCCAGTTCTAACTGCCTTCATGACAATGGACACCAATACCAAAAGTCACAGCGATAAGAAATAAAAATGTGTCCATACAGGTGTGTCCAATAATGTCCCCTAAACTACCATATCATATACATTAACAGTGTATACAATAGGAACCACTCAAATCCATGATGCTGTAGCAATTGCACTACAAAATGATGCAAGTGGGTGATACAACCAATCTTACCTCTAAACAGCCAACACGTCATACATGTATGAAGGTCACATTTCCCCTTGGTTTTTACAATTTATGGCAAACATGACATGCTATTTAATTATAAAGTGTTATCTTCCCTGTGTAATTCATATGTGCATATCATTGACGTGATGTCAAAATAAATACATATGCATTCTCCAGTCACATTAACAGAAACACATATAATTTTGGCGCAAGTGTCCAGTAACACGATGAATGCTTTCGGCCAATACTAATATGTCCATCACAGATGTACAACACTAATGCATGCATTTAAAAACATAACTGAAACATATGAGATGTGTTTGTCACTGTCAAAAATGAGAGTAAGTCAATGGCACACACATTAGCAGAAATAGCATCATCATCATTAAACAATTAGTAACAATCCAAAAATAAGGCCAGGACAAAGGTATTCTCAAAATAAAAATATTGTATATAAATGAGATAGCTCTCTCATAACATTTGTCACATATTTGTACAAATAATAAAAAAAGGCTTTAGGCCATGAGTCCATAGTATGTGCTGCATGTTCATAACCTGCCTCCTAATTGCCCTGCCAGAATAAATCTCCTCTAAAAGGAGTATCTATGGGGCAGAGAGCAGGCACCTGTGGGGGTGGTCCTTGGGTTTAGTGGGTAGTTTTGGGTTTGGGATGGGTGGTTTTGGATTTTGGACTGGTCAGTTGAGATTTGGAAAGGGTGGGTTTGGATTTGGAAGTGGTGGTTTGGGGTATGGCAGGGGTATGAAGATGTTGAGGTGGGGTAGTCTGAGGCTTGGGAGGTGTGGTATGGGATGAGAAAGGGATCGGGGATGAGAAAACATGAGGTCCTCTTTGGGGAAAGAGGTAGGGTGACTTGGAGGGGTTTGGGGTTGGGACCTAGAGGGAGTGTCTGTGGCTGTTGTACATATGCCTGTTGATGGTGTGGTTGTCTGAGGGGCTGGTGTGTGAGGTGTATGTTTTGTTTTGTGTTTTTACTGTGTGTCTGTTGTGTGGTAAGTGTGGGTGTTTGTGTACAGTCTACGTATGTGTGGATGTGTCTGCTGTGGAGGGGTGTGTGGTTATAGTGTCTGTGGATGTGCTGGTGCATGTGTTTGTCATGGTAGGTGTGGTGACTGGGTGTGTTGGTGATGTGTGGGTGTTTGTGTAGTGGTGGGTGTGGTGCCTGTAGGTGTGCTGGTGGTGAGTGTGGGTGTTTGTGTCATGGTGGGTGTGATGTCTGTGGGCATGCTTGTGGTTGTGGAACGATATGTGGTGTCTGCATGTGAGTGTCTGTTTCTTGCTGTGTTAGTGTGAGGATGTGCTGCTTATGTGTGTTGCAATGGGTACATGTAAAGGTCTGTGTTTGCTCTGGATAGAGCTAGAAAGAGAGACTTGGAATGGAGAAGGGGTGGAGTTGGGGCATGAAGTTGGGATAGATGGAAGGCTGCAGTCAGTGAGGAGGCCAGACCAAGGAATGGCCACTGTAGGCCAGACAGGACACCATGAATGCAATCCAGGTAAACCAGTATCTGCGTATTCTGATATGCCCGGGGATGGCATTTAATAGTGCGGCCAGTCCTACAGTGATAGTCCTCAAGAGATCAACAGGCTCCTGATTGAGCGCAACCCTCGGAGACCTAGGCAGGGGAAAGGTTCCTGCAGCAAGGATGACGCAATCGCTTTTAGGGGAGGGGCTATGGCCAATTGGGTGGGAGAAAGAGGAAAGGTGGAGATTGGAATGTGGGTAGCAGGCAACGACGTTGATGGAATAGTCACACCAGGGTCCACCACTACTAGGGAATAAACATATGGGGAAGCCTTCGAAAAAGATGATGCCACTCTAGGCCTCTGTGCAAGTCCTCTCACCCTCTGTGGTGCTGGCTCCCTCAGTGTCGTTTGTGTCCATACCATGGCCACAGTGCCCAGTTCCTTCCCCACTGACATGGATGCTGTCACCTTTGGCTTGCCCAGAAGATGCTGTAAAAACAGATACAACAATTTTAGGGTATCTGTGTAAATGGAGTTGAACATGAACTTTGCTCAGAAAACATTTCCCAAGTCTACAGATTACACTAGCTTCAAGGCACTCAAACCTGGTTTCTTTATCATCATTATCTCACGTATGTAGGAAGAATTCCACAAACCATTTGCTCACAGTCTAGAAATTCCACATGCTAGCTCCCACACCATGTACGCCTTTTGTCCCTTAACCACTTTTATTTCTCTGCATGACAAGTGGCTTTGACAGCATTAGTAAATACATATGCCTGAATACATTCCTAAACCACTGCAGTATAGAGCAAAAACATTTCAACATATCCAAAAGAGGCATGTTTTGGGCTGACATTGACTCGTTAATATGGGATACTCCAACATCTATGTGAAGGAACCTTCCATCTGTAATTGTAATTTCAAGTGTCACTTTGATCACGTAATTGCTTCCTGATCTGGACATAACTAAGGACACTTACATGTCATTTGGGATATGTGAAACTCTGTCACCATTTTGTGCACATTCCTGTCTTTTTCAATCAATATATTCTGTCATGAAAAGGTATGTTGGTTCACACAGGCTGGCACACATGCACATTTGGGAAGGACTGAGGCTTTATGACAACCTGATGCTGTCTACATGATGTTAACTAATTTTTGCAATTGAAACATTTCTCAAACAGATTTCAGATAAGGAATGATGCCCTGGTATGCATGTTTTCCAGTCCTTTTGGTGCAGACGCTCATGATCATATTTTCATTGTACCAACTTACCAAAGTAAAGTCTGAAACTGCAGCTGTCTCACAAATGCTTACTGTGCCGTGTCAATGGAAATAGGGCCTACATTACATACTCACTTTTGTGTTGGAGCATCACACCTGATACAATCCTCAAATGGGACGTGTGGTACAAATGTCCCTCATAACATGGAGGAAATACAGGTACCCTTCTGGCACAAAAATTCATTCCAAACACAACATCAGATAATGTCAGAAAAAACGTACACCTCCAGAAATCCTCATCTGTGTTGGATGTGTGTCAACTGTCATGTTGATGCCAAACAACATTGCTATAAATTATAAAAGTTAAACAACAAGATTAGCAACATACAATAACTCACCCCCTTGATGGTGCTGTTGTGCCCTCAACTGCCCATCAATCTCTGGGCAGGCCACCACAAGGATGCAGGCCATTGGTGGGGGGAGTGTCAAGCTGTGGTGCATGCACTTGCCTCATTGGGAGTCCTGGCCAAGTCGGACTTGCATTGACTTCCTAGTCCAGCATGAGAGGTCCTCCTACCTCATCCTACATTGCAGTCTGTGCCACTTAAAGACCCCCGGGGTCTGCACATTCTTCGCTATGAACTTCCACAAATCACACTTCTGATGGGCGTTGACCTGTATGGATGAGAACAAATGACAACAAAAGAGGTTTTGAGGGATTTTGGTTTGTCTGTAGTGCAGTTACACAATTTAGTAGCCGCTCTCACAAGCATTCCTACACCAGGAAGTACAGAGTATCTACAAACATTTCAGAGTTACTAAGAAACACAAATGTTCAGTGATCTGTGGAGCAGCTTCAACATTTTTTATCTCATCTTACTAGAAGAGGGCACAAAAACCATCCAAGCTAGGAATAGGGAACTTGTCTTGTAGTGAGACCCACTTCAGATTGGTCCAACTCATTGTGATTTACTAAAGGCTAAACAACCCGTACATTATGTGCACATAACAACATGCACAGCTACATTTTCTTCATGCCTTACCTTCTAATAGTCAGATAATATGGTGTGCACCAGGACATGTTTAAAACAAAAAGTTACTTAATTTCCCAAATATGGCCTGTACATTCACTTGACGGAACAGTATCAGACAACTCCATAAAACTGAAGATTCTACTTAGGATTTAGATTTCTACCATTTCTGTTTGTTTCCACTTAAACTAGTGGTAGAGTTTGTACTAGCCACTGGAAGTAACAGTCTTTCCGTTTGCCGCCTTAAAACTGGAATTGTGCGCAACATGCACTGAAAACTCAGCTAATTCCTCCTGGTGACTTTTCATTTCAATGCACAGACATTTTTACCATCCTCAACAACACCATGTAGCCAGCTAAATCATTCAGTTCACTAACCTCCAATCACACCACTTCAGTCATGATCAAAAAGGAGACCATAGCCTGTGGCCAAAGAGGGAACAAGGAATTTTGGCAAACATTTCTACTCAAACATGTGCCTGTTCCTCTGGAGTGCCATACAGCCGGCTATATCAACTTCCTGGTGAGGGTCTCCAGCTCCTCAGGGAAGAAGGAAGGGGCCCTGTCATATGCTTTACCTGCCTCCCAGAGGTCAGTAACAGCAGCAAAGAATTAGGGGGTCCTGATGGCTGTAGTGTTAGAAGGCAAGTGAGCTTTTTTTTCAATATGCTTTATACAGGTACACGGCAGACGTGATCTGTGATGGAGACAGACACAACCATTGGTTTACATGCCTAGCCGTCACACACTTTAGGCTATGGCAGGGTCAGTCGTGGACTGTTCCACCTACTACACTTTCAATTTCCACCGACGGACATTGGGTAGCCAATGTCCTGACGGCAGGGTCAGGCAGCTACCATTTTAGACCGTGAAGCTGTCTATTTTAAAATTGTTAGTGCATCAACAACACTCAGAATAGAGGCAAGATCTGACACATTAAAAAGTGAACCATGACTGTGTTTATCATCAATAGTGCTGCTGGGGGAGTAATACATCTGTTGATAGTATTTAGAAAAAAAATTTTTTTAAATGAAAATTGTGTCAAAATAGTTAATTTCCAAATACGTTATTTTCACATAATAAAAAAATTCACGTAAAAGAGAGATTATTGAATTAAAAAATAATTTGACAAAATTGTATGTCCATAAAATGGGTGTTGATTATCACAGTATGGTGTGACCCTTTAAGCTGATATTTTATTTTCTACACCTGTAGACATTCAACCCAGGCATGGGTAGCAGACAACAGCCTCAGGTCTTCAGGCCCTTTTCCGACCTTGCCACCATGGAGGAAAGGGATGTTATTAAGACGTTTCGGTTAAATAGGCAAACCATCCTGGATTTGTGTCACCAACTGGAGCCTGATCTCCTGCCTCACAATACGAATGTATCAGAAATAACACCAATAGTGAAACTCATGGCAGTACTTCATTTTGTGGCCACTGGCTCTTTTCAGTATACTGTGGCAGTTTCTGGAGGCATGTCTTAACCAACTTTCAGTAGTGTACTACAAGAGGCCATTTCTTCAGTGCTGAAACACATCAATAGCTACATCCAGTTCCAACAAAAACAGGATTTGGCCACTGTGAAGGGAGATTCCTTTGCTTTGGGTGGGCTGCCACGTGGTTGGAGCAATAGATGGCACACATATTGCCTTGGTGCTACCACACTCAAGGGAACTGGCCCACTGCAATCTGAAGAACGTCTGTTCGATCAGTGTGGTTACTAGATTTTTGCATCTTAAGTGTTTATGCATGCATTTCCTATGTCAAGATGTTATTGACCACCTCATCCCCTGCGTGTAAGTGTGCCTTTACATATTATAATCTCCAATGTCAGAACAACTTGTAACATAGCGAAAATATCAGCCTATGATGGGATTTTGGTAGTAATGGCCATTTCAGGAAAGTCCAAGACAAATACATTTGTGGATCAGAGTTTTCCTACATTGACTACTGAGGTTATTGACATAGATCAGCTTTACTTGTGCTGAGTGTATGTGTCCTCCTAACTCATCATTTGAGTCAAATTGCATATTCATTTACCCTTTTTTTTTTTTCATGTCCCTTCACCATTTCATCTTCATTTGGACATTTCAAAGTTGTGACATTTGTAATGAAATGTTGCTGTTGGAAAGTACAAAGTGAACAGGTGTAGGTCCTGGGACAGACACCCCCTTGAGGTGAACAGATTTTGTACAGAGACAACTTGCACTGTGATTGAACTGAAGTTCTTGAGATTCTGTCAAACCTGTTTTCTGTGGGATGTTGCCAACAAGGCAACATGTGCTACTTAATTTGCTCAAACCACCTGTGTATGTTCAGCCATTGCATACTGGTCTTTCTTCACATTGGCTAAATCTTCCATTTGTGTTCAGTGTAGGTAGCTGTCTCCTTACAGTTGATAGATCTTTTCTTTAACATACCACTGAATGGAGGTTGTGGCATTGACCCAGATACTGCCACACTGTCCTGTAACGGTCATGTTGCCTCAAATTGTGTTACTGCCATGATGTAGACTATTGGTGTTATTGATCTAGGATTCCGATCCTGAGGGTATGATATCTGGCTCCAGCTGAGGTAATGCATCTTTGATAGTTTCCCTTTTTAATTTGAGCCCATGTAATATTCCCTTACTTCCATGGTTTCAAGGTCATGGAGTGTCCACCTCTAAGTGAAACAGACTATTAGGGTTATGCCTGGTTTGCGAAACTCAGCTCTGAATTTGCCTAAGGCTTGTTATCTACATATGTATGACACCAGTAGATTGGGATTTTGATATATATATATTTTTTTAATGAAATGGGTAACACATTGCCTCTTTGTCATTTCTAATTTTCTTTTGCAACTAACTGTTCAATAGATTTTACAAATGATGGTGGAAGACAGACATGAAAAATGAAATGCCCCAATAAATGCAATAACAGTCTTGAAGTTTGCGCCCTTATCATTTATTTGCATAATACAAAGGAATTGAAAGTGTTTAAAACAATGAACAAACGGTCTATCATGGTGGATGAAAGTGTAGGAGCAGAGCCAAAAATGTTTAGAGTCCAATGTACAAAATAAAACTGTCCTCAAAAAAGGGTACATTTGCCCCTGAAATAGTCCACAAAGTGAATGCTAGACACACACTGGAGAAAATTAGGATTTGCATCTCTTGGAGGTGGTGGCTGAGGTCTTGCCTTCCTCTCCTGGTGGTCCGGTTGACCGTCCCTTCTGGGAAGTGGGGGGGCACAGGTGCAGGGACTGGGGTGGACGAGCATGCTCTTTATGTGGCAGGGCCACACTGTCTATGGTTGGCAGTGGTGTACTTGGTCCAGATGTAGAAGGTCCACAGACAGGGGCAGATGGTATGGGAAAAGCCATGAACATGTGGTGATAGATGCTGAAAAGCACTCCAGTCAGTGAGTTCTTTTTGTCATTATGGTTGCGGATTTCCAACATGAACTCCCTTTGCAACCCCTTGAGCTCCCAGAGCTAAGTCACAACCTGGCCCATCACATCTTGTGACTCCTGTATTGCTCCAAAGACTCGGTCAATAGTGAATAGGCTGACAAAGATGCTAGTGGCTTCGATTTGCTGGCCTATAGATTCACTCCTACAACCCCTACTCCCAATGCCTAGTGCCCTGGAGGCATTGTTCCTCATCCCACTGGGGGCTGGCACAATTGGAGGCAGTGTTAGTGTTGTCTCAACTGCAGCCAGGGCTGGGGGGGGGGCACAAAATTGGTGTGAAGTTCCTCTATACACAGAAAGTGGAAGTATCCTGATGACTGGATGTGGTTGATACTGGTGTGGGAGGTGTAGGAGTGGGCCAAGTGTGACTCACTGCAGCTGTCTGGCCAGACAGACCAGATGGACCAGGCTTCTCCCGATTACCCGGACTTGCAGGAGTGTAGTCTTCACTGAAGACTTGATCCTGGTCTAGAGTGGAAGTGTCTTGAGTGGCTGACAGTGGTCCACTGACTCAGGCTGTTGGGCCTGAGAAGAATTCCGAAAATATGATATTCAAATCTGCTTTGTTCCTCATATGTGTCTTTAGCTACAAATGGGGCAACCTAAAAAAGTAAAATCAGACTGATAGAAAGATAAGACCATTGTGTGATTTAAATTGTTTTACACATGCAGGTTGATTTACACAGATGCAAACTCCAGTGATGAAGTAGATATGTCCTGAAATGCAAAATGTTATTTCTGAAGTGTACATTACATGTACTGGACATTCATCCCAACAGAGTGGTGAGTAGATTAGAGTTCAAGACTACATCAAGGCCTAGCAGGCTAAAAAAAACTTTAGAAAACCTGTGGTTCAACTTAGTAGAAAAACTGTCAGCCATCATCATATGGACGTGCAAAGTAAATTGTGCATGGATACTACTTCTATTCAGCATGCCACATCACATGGTAGGAAATCTTGGATCCAACTGACCATGAATTATGTGAGCATTTACATCAATTCAATGTAGCTATGTAAAGCTATCAACATGTTTGAGGAACACAACAACTGACATTTTCATCCATAGCATGACATGGTGACGGTCAAATGCACTTTTTTTTAGATGTGTGCACAACTGGAACTAAAGGAAGGTGGAGCAACATTACATTGCCATATTTTTTGCAAATACAAAAACAGGGCATCATGGTAGTTGTAGTCATCTATTGACACCACAGACAGCAGTTGTTGAAAAGTGAGTTACATATATCTAGTTCAGTAATTATTGTGGAGATGAACACACATTTACAACATGTACACATGTATGGGTAGGATGTGAATCAGTGAAACTACCACTTACGAGAAGTACACCTTCATGTGCAAATGGATGGAGTTTTTGTTTCTGTTTTTGGGAGAACAACAACATGCATTGATAGAAAGCAAGGGGCTAAGCAAATGCAAGGGATGATCCATGGGGAACAACACAGTATGACTAAACATATTGCACTTTGTTAAAAAGAGAGATACAACCAGGATGCTAGGAATCAGTATGAAACAAGATATTTTGTGGAGTCTGGTTTAGATACATCTGTTTTGATAAGAGTGTTGAATCATTCTCCATGCCTAACTTAAGGGCAGAACTCAATTTGTGATTGTTGAGACAAGTGCAGCTTACCAATTTCCACCAGAGATTCCTGTCAAGGCTTCAGGATGTAAGATCTGCAATGCCTTCTCCTCCCTGGGAAAGAGTTGTAAGGTGGGGCTGGGAGAACCACCACCAGTCCTCTGGACCTCCAAGTGATTCTTGGAGGCCAGGAAATGCACTCTCACCCACAGGTCATTCCACCTCTTCCTAATCACCTCCTGTGTGTGGAGGTTGTTTGCTACAGCATTCAATCTGTCAACTATTTTGGACCACATTTGCTTTTTCTGAGATATAGTTGTATATTGTACATGTGCTCCAAACAATTGTGGTTCCACTCTAATGAATTGATCCACCATGTTAGACAACTCTCCCTCTGTAAAACATTGATTTCTCCTCCCCGCCATTGTGATTATTTATGAAAAAAATAATTCCCAAACAGATAAAGTCTAATCAAAAAAGTAATAGTTACGAAAAACACAAAGGGAAAGAGACACAAAGAAACCTGTCTACTGTGTGGCAATTTCTGATGGGAAAATGGTCTGCTGCAGTGTGATGGCAAAGTTCCATTGTCTGTAGTGTGTTTTATATTGTATTTTGCAGTTGTTCTCATTTGTCCAATTTACAACAGGTGTGGGCTGCTAGTATCCAATTAAAACACACAGTCATAGTACTATACTGAACTGGTTCCGTGACATACTCCAGCCATCATTGGACCACTGCTGATACACTGCCAGCATGACAGTGTAATCTAAATAAGCTTTGCAGGATACTGCCATCCAGGCAGCAATTCTGACGCAATGGGGTGCACTCTATCATGGCAGTCTGCGGCTCAGCTGCAATACATTTAAAAATTGGGCGGGCAGGACACCATGAACTTGACAATCTTTTTGGGTCTGTCACCACTGCAGATGTGCAATAAGACCGTCAAAATCTAAGTCAGGCCCTATTTTCTCAAATGCAATAATGTCTGCACTCATGAGGCATGATTGAGAATTATACTGTGAGGGTAACCTCTTCTTTCCATCCACTCCATTTCAGGTTTTTTTTTTTTTTAAAGTGTCTCAGATTAATGGTTCTGAAAACCTATAAACCTTACCCCTAAGTTTGAAAAATTAGGTCAATCTGTCAGGGCACAACCTAGACCTTTACAAAACAAACTCTCCTTGCAGATGGAAAGGGCGTACCCTGAAATGTTCACAATTGTGGGTTTGTGTGTATTGGGAGGATTTACCAGCTGTAAAACTAATTACATGTCTGCCTCTCTCCCCTCGCTGGTGACTGAGGCCTGTAAGTGGTAACTGAGGGGGTTGATGGTCTAGTTGTTCTATGCTGAAGTGACATTTATGATTTATGGACTGTTAGTACATCTTTATTTAGGTAGTATAAATTAAGTTTGAAATGTAAGGGAAATCAGAACTATTGAAAATCATGTATCTGGTGTCAGTAGTTTTGAAGTGAGGTTTTTCTTTTCTCTGCAGCTTGATTCTGAACTTTGCTGCAAATATCACACTGCAAATAAACAAGTCACATACTTAGACTACTAGGGAAGGGGAAACAAAGAGTCTGTGGGCCTAATTCACAAATCGCCTCCCCAAAAGTGACAAAGGTCCCGCAGGTATGGCGATGAGTGTGGACCCCCCACCACGACTGCAGGGCCTCTGCCGTGACTGGGAAAGCCATTTGTGAATTAGTCTCCCAGTATCTAAAATATTTCAACTGGTGAAACACCATTATTCCTCACCTAAATCCCATTGTCATGCAAAATAGTTTCAGGATGCCAAAGCACAAACCTGTATCACATTTGCCATCTCAATGCGCTCCAGCGGCTTGGATGTGAAGCAGTGTAGTCCCTAAACAGAATTTGGGGTTCCCCGATGGACCAGTCTCTACTTTGTCAAATCTTGTACATTAGAATGAAGCTATAAACAATCTCAGTAAGAATAACAGACAAGGGCTAAGGTTTCAAAGTTAACTCAAAGAATGTAAGAACAGAAATACATAAGTTGGAACATCAATCAATTTAGCATATAAGCTTATAAGTATAAAAGTGCAAAAGTACTCAATAAAGTTTTATAGAAAATCTACCATAGGTTTGCCTTCTAAAAAAGGGAAAAGGTGAGCTCTCTTGACAGAGAAAAACATATCCTTTTTGTAGGAGTTTAGACAGGAGATTATATACATTAACTACACAAGTACATGCTTCACAGAGCATGCAAGAGTGAGGAACAAATTGTAGAAGCAGTTTACTACAGAATACATTTGAAGGTTCTCTCACAATTCCACTAAGTTAGATTCAGATGTTCCCAGAGTGTAGTTAGGTTACATGACTTGATACACAGCATTTTATTCCTTCTGGGACACCTAGGTTGTCCTTGATTAGATACATCATGTTTCATGTAAGTGAGAAAAACTCAGCTTCTCATTGTAAGCTCACAATGCTTTATTGCAGCAGGAAATAATAACAAAAACAGTGGTCATGAGTTACGATGTCTCCTTCAAGGTGGAAAAAAAGACAAAATTGTCTTAGGCTTGAGTACGCTTGATTCCCCATCCATTAAACAGTACAATTACGGAAAACAGATCCCTCAAGGACATGATATTGTTCGTTGAAACCATTCAGTTATCCGTCAGATGGAGAAAACCATCATGCATGACAGGCATAAATGAAGCTTCTCATGGTGAGGATGGCCCCTGCAATGAAAACACTTTGCTTTTGCGTTTCCATCTACGCCATCTTCCTCTCTATTGGGACCCTGTTCCATCATCATGCTGGAAGCACTCAAATTGCCCTTGAACTGCATCTTCATTTTGATTTTGCCATCTTGGATTTTTAATAAGCTTTTGATTCTTCTGTGTCTGAAAATTGCTTGATTTGTTTGGAGAATCTTGGCAGCATCCAGCTCATCAGAGAAATCCTGCTTTGGCGATGTGTGTCTCTTAAATAAGTTTGTACAGGTTTGTGTTCATGCTGGAATCAAACAACAAGGTACATCGAGTTACTGAACCCGCAAATAAAATTTCCAGGAGCCTATTGTCTGGTTGTGGATCAACTGTGGAACATTGGTAAAGTGTAACCTAACCTTTTGACTTAAGTGGACCCCAATTTTATCTTTACTGGAACAAGTAGACCCCCACTAAATCATTATTGGAATCCTGGGATCCCTCCCCACTGAGTCATTACTGAAAGCTGGGGATCTAACCTGTTATTATTATTTAATCTTCTAAGCAGTCGCACATCCCTTGAGGAGGCTTCGTGGACCCCCAGGGGTCCCAGGACCACAAGTTGGGAACCACTTGTCTAATGTATTGTTTATTTCCTTGAGGTAATAGAGACCAGTATCTGAAGGTAGTGTTTTGGACAATTAATTGCACAACAGTATTTCTCTGTTTCAATATCATAATCAATCCTGTTTCTGATGGCTTCATTAGTGGCTTGAAATCCTCAACTGCCTTTCAGGTTCTCATTCTCTGAAAAAAATATTTTTACCCTGCGCCATTTTCTTCTCATGATTCTGCCCTTGTTCTTTCTACTTGGCTATAACCCATTCACTCCCACTTTCCCAAAGTTCAGAAATTAGAATGCAAGGTAATTACCAGGTCAAACCATGTGATAGCAAATATGGCAATTCTGGATCCAATCAGAAAATTTATTCTAACCCCTTTGTTCTAAATGTAGAGCTTGAAGTGGGATGGAAATTGAATTGGGGGGGAGGAGTTATCCAAAAGGATGTGGCCTACGTAATTAAGGGTGCAGCTTTAACATGTTAACTACAGCTCTATGATTCCCAACAGTGTGCGACCCGTCCTGTATTTTGGTTTTTCCCTGGGCTTTGTGTTGTTGCATCCAGATTTGTAACAGCAACTGACAAAGATCTAAAACCCGCCAAGCCTTTTGACTTTGTCAGTGGGTTTAATGGTTTAAGATAAATGAGTAACAAGAATGATTCTATTGTAAATAATTAATATTTAAAATGTTTGTATTCTGAAATATGAGACTGTGAATTAAACATTACTGAAGTTTGATGAAGGGGCAGTAATCTTCAAAGTGTCTCAATCACATATATTCCTCTGTGCTAGTCATGTATGCCTTTTTTCTCTCCACATTTGGCCCATCTGCATATCTTACACCTTATTTCTTCCCTCTTTGCATCTTGTTTTCTCTCTCTTGAATGCACTTCCTCAAATCTCCTTCATTTCACCACCCTCAACACACAAAAGGTGTAGGAGGCTGGACTGGCTTGTAGTGAGTACCTAGGGGTACTTGCACCTTGCACCAGGCCCAGTTATCCCTTATTAGTGTATAGGGTGTCTAGCAGCTTAGGCTGATAGATAATGGTAGCTTAGCAGAGCAGCTTAGGCTGAACTAGGAGACGTGTGAAGCTACTACAGTACCACCTAGTGTCATATGCACAATATCATAAGAAAACAATACACAGTTATACTAAAAATAAAGGTACTTTATTTTTATGACAATATGCCAAAGTATCTCAGAGTGTACCCTCAGTGAGAGGATAGGAAATATACACAAGATATATATACACAATACCAGAAATATGCAGTATAGTCTTAGAAAACAGTGCAAACAATGTATAGTTACAATAGGATGCAATGGAGACACATAGGGATAGGGGCAACACAAACCATATACTCCAGAAGTGGAATGCGAACCACGAATGGACCCCAAACCTATGTGACCTTGTAGAGGGTCGCTGGGACTATTAGAAAATAGTGAGGGTTAGAAAAATAGCCCACCCCAAGACCCTGAAAAGTGAGTGCAAAGTGCACTAAAGTTCCCCAAAGGACAAAGAAGTCGTGATAGGGGAATAAGGCAGGAAAGACACAAACCAACAATACAACAACGCTGGATTTCCAATCTGGGGTACCTGTGGAACAAGGGGACCAAGTCCAAAAGTCACAAGCAAGTCGGAGATGGGCCGATGCCCAGGAAATGCCAGCTGCGGGTGCAAAGAAGCTTCGACTGGACTGAAGAAGCTGCAGTTTCTGCAGGAACGCAAAGGGCTAGAGACTTCCCCTTTGGAAGACGGATCCCTCTTGCCTTATAGAGTTGTGCAGAAGTGTTTTCCCGCCAAAAGAATGCCAATAAGCCTTGCTAGCTGCTATTCATGCGGTTCGCATTTTTGGACGCTGCTGTGGCCCAGGTGGGACCAGGAGGTCGCAAATTGGACCAGGAAGTAGAGGGGACGTCGAGCAAGACAAAGAGCCCTCTTAACAGCAGGTAGCACCCAGAGAAGTGCCAGAAACAGGCACTACAAGGATGTGTGAAACAGTGCTCACCCGAAGTCGCACAAAGGAGTCCCACGTCGCCGGAGACCAACTTAGAAAGTCGTGCAATGCAGGTTAGAATGCCTTGGACCCAGGCTTGGCTGTGCACAAAGGATTTCTGCCGGAAGTGCACAGGGGCCGGAGTAGCTGCAAAAGTCGCGGTTCCCAGCAATGCAGTCTAGCGAGGTGAGGCAAGGACTTACCTCCACCAAACTTGGACTGAAGAGTCACTGGGCTGTGGGAGTCACTTGGACAGAGTTGCTGGATTCGAGGGACCTCGCTCGTTGTGCTGAGAGGAGACCCAAGGGACCGGTAATGCAGCTTTTTGGTGCCTGCGGTTGCAGGGGGAAGATTCCGTCGACCCACGGGAGATTTCTTCGGAGCTTCTAGTGCAGAGAGGAGGCAGACTACCCCCACAGCATGCACCACCAGGAAAACAGTCGAGAAGGCGGCAGGATCAGCGTTACAGAGTTGCAGTAGTCGTCTAAGCTACTTTGTTGCAGGTTTGCAGGCTTCCAGCGCGGTCAGCAGTCGATTCCTTGGCAGAAGGTGAAGAGAGAGATGCAGAGGAACTCGGATGAGCTCTTGCATTCGTTATCTAAGGAATCCCAAGAGACAGAGACCCTAAATAGCCAGAAAAGAGGGTTTGGCTACCTAGGAGAGAGGATAGGCTAGCAACACCTGAAGGAGCCTATCACAAGGAGTCTCTGACGTCACCTGGTGGCACTGGCCACTCAGAGCAGTCCAGTGTGCCAGCAGCACCTCTGTTTCCAAGATGGCAGAGGCCTGGAGCACACTGGAGGAGCTCTGGGCACCTCCCAGGGGAGGTACAGGTCAGGGGAGTGGTCACTCCCTTTTCCTTTGTCCAATTTCACGCCAGAGCAGGGCTAAGGGGTCCCCTGAACCGGTGTAGACTGGCTTATGCAGAATTGGGCACATCTTTGCCCAAGAAAGCATTTCCAGAGGCTGGGGGAGGCTACTCCTCCCCTGCCTTCACACCATTTTCCAAAGGGAGAGGGTGTAACACCCTCTCTCAGAGGAAGTCCTTTGTTCTGCCATCCTGGGCCAGGCCTGGCTGGACCCCAGGAGGGCAGATGCCTGTCTGAGGGGTTGGCAGCAGCAGCAGCTGCAGTGAAACCCCGGGAAAGGCAGTTTGGCAGTACCAGGGTCTGTGCTACAGACCACTGGGATCATGGGATTGTGCCAACTATGCCAGGATGGTATAGAGGGGGCAATTCCATGATCATAGACATATTACATGGCCATATTCGGAGTTACCATTGTGAAGCTACATATAGGTAGTGACCTATATGTAGTGCACGCGTGTAATGGTGTCCCCGCACTCACAAAGTCCGGGGAATTGGCCCTGAACAATGTGGGGGCACTTTGGCTAGTGCCAGGGTGCCCACACACTAAGGGGGTTATTCTAACTTTGGAGGAGGTGTTAATCCGTCCCAAAAGTGACGGAAAAGTGACGGATTTACCACCAGCCGTATTACGAGTCCATTATATCCTATGGAACTCGTAATACGGCTGGTGGTATATCCGTCACTTTACCGTCACTTTTGGGACGGATTAACACTCCTCCAAAGTTAGAATAACCCCCTAAGTAACTTAGCCCCCAACCTTTACTAGGTAAAGGTTAGACATATAGGTGACTTATAAGTTACTTAAGTGCAGTGAAAAATGGCTGTGAAATAACGTGGACGTTATTTCACTCAGGCTGCAGTGGCAGGCCTGTGTAAGATTTGTCAGAGCTCCCTATGGGTGGCAAAAGAAATGCTGCAGCCCATAGGGATCTCCTGGAGCCCCAATACCCTGGGTACCTCAGTACCATATACTAGGGAATTATAAGGGTGTTCCAGAAAGCCAATGTAAATTGGTAAAATTGGTCACTAGCCTGTCAGTGACAATTTGAAAGAAATGAGAGAGCATAACCACTGAGGTTCTGATTAGCAGAGCCTCAGTGAGACAGTTAGTCACTACACAGGAAACACATTCAGGCACACTTATGAGCACTGGGGCCCTGGAGAACAGGGTCCCAGTGACACATACAACTAAAACAACATATATACAGTGAAAAAATTGGGGTAACATGCCAGGCAAGATGGTACTTTCCTACACAACCCCCCCCCCAAACGAAGGACAATAAGACTAGCCATGACCTGATGAGTCTTCATTGTCTAAGTGGAAATATCTGGAGAGTCCATCTGCATTGGAGTGGCTACTCCCAGGTCTATGTTCCACTGTATAGTCCATTCCCTGTCGGGATATGGACCACCTCAACAATTTAGGATTTTCACCTTTCATTTGTTTTAGCCAAAGTAGAGGTTTATGGTCTGTCTGAACAATGAAGTGAGTGCCAAACAGGTATGGCCTCAACTTCTTCAGAGCCCAGACCACAGCAAAGGCCTCCCTCTCAATGGCAGACCAACGCTTTTCTCTAGGGGTCAACCTCCTACTAATAAAAGCAACAGGTTGATCCTGGCCCTCAGAATTAAGTTGTGATAGGACTGCCCCTACTCCTAATTCAGATGCATCAGTTTGGACATAGAATTTTTTAGAGTAACAAGGGCTTTTTAGGACAGGTGCAGAGCACATGGCCTGCTTCAGCTCCTCAAAAGCTTTCTGACAGTTTGCTGTCCATAATACCTTTTTAGGCATTTTCTTGGATGTGAGGTCATTAAGAGGGGCTGCAATGGAGCCATAGTTCTTAATGAACCTCCTGTAATACCCAGTGAGGCCTAGGAAGGCTCTCACCTGAGTCTGAGTGGTAGGGGGAATCCAATCAATAATTGTTTGGATCTTCCCCTGAAGTGGTGCAATCTGTTCCCCACCAACAAGGTGTCCCAGATAAACCACCTTACCCTGCCCTATCTGGCACTTTGAAGCCTTGATAGTGAGGCCTGCCTTTTGCAGGGCCTCTAAAACTTTCCATAGGTGGACCAGGTGATCATCCCAGCTGGAGCTAAAGACAGCTATATCGTCCAAATATGCTGCACTGAAAGCTTCCAGCCCTTGCAGGACTGTGTTCACCAACCTTTGAAAAGTGGCAGGTGCATTTTTCAAACCAAAAGGCATTACTGTAAATTGGTAATGGTCTCCAATGGTTGAAAATGCAGTTTTAGGTTTAGCATCTTCTGACAATTTGATCTGCCAATACCCTGCAGTCAAATCAAAAGTGCTTAGATACTTGGCAGATGCCAGTGTATCTATGAGCTCCTCTGCCCTGGGTATAGGGTGAGCATCAGTTTTGGTTACAAGGTTGAGACCTCTATAGTCTACACAAAACCGCATTTCCTTCTTTCCATCTTTGGAATGGGGTTTTGGCACAAGTACCACAGGAGAAGCAAATGGACTTTCAGAGTGCTCAACCACTCCTAGTTCTAACATTTTCTGTACCTCTTGCTTTATGCAGTCCCTGACATGGTCAGGCTGCCTATAGATCTTACTTTTGACAGGTAAACTGTCTCCAGTATCTATAGTGTGCTCACACCAAGAAGTGGTACCTGGCACAGTAGAGAAGAGTTCAGAGAATTGATCTAGGAGATTTATGCAATGGTCTTTCTGCTCAGCAGTAAGACAATCAGCCAAAACTACACCTTCCACAAGAGCATCTTGTTCTGTGGAAGAGAAGAGATCAGGTAGAGGATCACTGTCTTCTTCCTGTCCCTCATCAGTTGCCATGAGCAGGGTGAGATCAGCCCTGTCATAGTAGGGTTTCAGGCGATTGACATGGAGCACCCTAAGGGGACTCCTGGCAGTGCCTAAGTCAACTAAGTAGGTGACTTCACCCTTCTTTTCAACAATTGTGTGGGGTCCACTCCATTTATCTTGGAGTGCTCTTGGGGCCACAGGCTCTAAGACCCACACTTTCTGCCCTGGTTTGTACTGAACCAAAACAGCCTTCTGATCATGCCATTGCTTCTGGAGCTCTTGGCTGGCCTGAAGGTTTTTACTGGCCTTTTTCATATACTCAGCCATCCTTGATCTGAGGCCAAGTAAATAATCCACAATATCTTGTTTGGGAGCTTTTAAAGGTTGTTCCCAACCCTCCTTTACAAGTGTGAGTGGACCCCTAACAGGGTGTCCAAAAAGAAGTTCAAAGGGGCTGAAGCCCACTCCTTTCTGGGGTACCTCCCTGTAGGCAAAAAGGAGGCATGGTAACAGGATATCCCATCTCCTGCGGAGTTTTTCAGGGAGACCCATAATCATGCCTTTGAGAGTTTTATTAAATCTCTCCATCAGTCCATTTGTTTGTGGATGATAGGGTGTAGTGAACTTGTAAGTCACACCACACTCCTTCCACGTGGCCTTTAAGTATGCAGACATGAAATTGCTTCCCCTGTCTGATACTACTTCCTTTGGGAAGCCCACCCTGGAAAATATTCCCAGGAGGGCCTTTGCCACTGCAGGAGCTGTAGTGGTCCTTAAAGGAATTGCTTCAGGATATCTTGTGGCATGGTCCACTACCACCAAGATAAACCTATTGCCTGAAGCAGTAGGAGGGTCAAGGGGGCCAACTATGTCAACCCCTACCCTTTCAAAGGGTACCCCAACCACAGGCAGTGGAATAAGGGGTGCCTTTGGAGTGCCACCTGTCTTGCCACTGGCTTGACAGGTTTCACAGGACTTAGAAAAATCTTTTGTGTCCTCAGACATCCTAGGCCAATGAAACAAGGGAACCAGTCTGTCCCAAGTTTTCATTTGTCCCAGGTGCCCAGCTAGGGGAATGTCGTGTGCAAGAGTTAGGAGGAACTTTCTGTACTCCTGAGGGATCACTAATCTCCTGGCAGTTCCAGGTTTAGGATCCCTTGCCTCAGTGTACAAGAGGTTGTCCTCCCAGTAAACTCTGTGAGAGTCACTGACATCCCCATTAACCTGTTTGACAGCTTGCTGTCTCAGACCCTCTAATGTGGGACAGGTTTGCTGTGCCACACTCAGCTCCTCCCTGGCAGGCCCCCCTTCACCCAAAAGCTCAGCAGTGTCTGCTTGAAGCTCCTCTGGTGTAGGTTCTGCACAGGGAGGGAATTCTTCTTTCTCAGAAGTAGAATCCACTGTAGAGGGAGGGATAGTAGGAAGTGGTTTGCTTCTACTAGCCCTAGCTTTAGGGAGCACTTGGTCCATTGTTCCAGGATCCAAGCTTCCCTGTCCTTTTTGCTTTTTGGCCTGAGCCCTTGTCAAAGCAAAAATATGCCCTGGGATGCCCAGCATTGCTGCCTGGGCCTCCAACTCCACATCTGACCAAGCTGATGTCTCCAAATCATTCCCTAATAGACAGTCTACAGGTAAATCTGAAGCTACCACAACTTTCTTTGGACCAGTAACCCCCCCCCCCCAGTTGAGATTTACAACAGCCTTGGGGTGGCTAAGTGTGTTGTTGTGAGCATCGGTTACTTGGTACTGGTGACCAAGTAGGTGTTGTTCAGGGTGGACCAGTTTCTCTATGACCATAGTTACACTGGCTCCAGTGTCCCTGTAGGCCTGAACCTCAACACCATTTATTAGGGGTAGCTGCTTGTACTTATCCATATTAAGGGGACAAGCAACTAAGGTGGCTAAATCAATAGCCCCCTCAGAGACTAACACAGCCTCTGTGGTCTCCCTAACAAGACCAACCCCAACTAAGTTACCAATAGTGAGCCCAGCTACTCCCTTGGATTGGCTATTAGTAGGTTTGCTCCCACCACCACTGCTATTAGTAGGGACACTAGGTGTAGCAGTAGGGGTTGTAGTGGTAGGAGGCTTGGTGCTTTTCTTTGGACAACTGGGATCTGTTGTCCAATGGCCTTTTATTTTACATAAATAGCACCATGGTTTCTTTTCCTTGTTTTGATTAGAAGAGGATTTGGGCCCACCACCCCCACCAGAGTGTTTTTGTGGGCCTGATGAAGACTCATTTTTAGATTTGTCCCCACCCTTGTCAGAAGACTTACCATCCTTCTTCTTGTTGCCATCTTTGTCACCCCCTGTATGAACTTTTCTGTTCACCCTTGTTCTGACCCATTTGTCTGCCTTCTTTCCCAATTCTTGGGGAGAGGTCAGATCAGAGTCCACCAAGTACTGGTGCAACAAATCAGACACACAATTATTAAGAATATGCTCTCTCAGGATCAAGTTATACAGGCTGTCATAATCAGTAACTTTACTGCCATGTAACCACCCCTCCAATGCCTTCACTGAATGGTCAATGAAATCAACCCAGTCTTGTGAAGACTCCTTTTTGGTCTCTCTGAACTTTATCCTGTATTGTTCAGTGGTTAAGCCATAACCATCCAGTAGTGCATTCTTAAGAACTTTGTAATCATTAGCTTCATTTTCTTTTACAGTAAGGAGCCTATCCCTACCTTTTCCACTAAATGATAGCCATAGGATAGCAGCCCACTGCCTTTGAGGGACATCCTGTACAGCACAGGCCCTCTCAAGTGCAGCAAACCACTTGTTAATGTCATCCCCCTCCTTATAAGGGGGAACTATCTTATGCAGATTCCTGGAATCATGCTCTTTTACAGGATGACTATGGGGAATACTGCTGCTGCCACCATGGGTTTCTAAACCCAGTTTCTGTCTCTCCTTCTCTACTTCTAAAGTCTGTCTATCCAAATCCAGCTGTTGCTTCTTGAGCTTCAGTCTGGTTTGTTCCACTCTCAATCTGTTGAGCTCCCTTTCTAACAATCTGTCATCAGGGTGGGTGGGAGGGACATGCCTTGAAACAGAAGTATGGTGAGAATGGACAGAAGGAGACCTGTCCCTTACAGAGGGCACCCTAACAGCTTGGCTAACAGAAACATCAGTACCACTGTGGTGAGAATAAATGCTTTTGCTATGATGTGAGACAACACTATTTGTATGGTGTGACTCAACATCATTACCAACTATGCTAGACTGTCTAGTAATGGGCAGGCTAGGAAGTTTCTTTCCTGAATCTTTTCCTGGGGGAGTCCCTGGATCAGATTGGGAACCATTAGCTACTTTTTCAACAGATGGGGCACTTCTAGCCTTATCCTGTTCTCTAAGTATGTTAAGTAACAGTTCCAAGGAAGGATTCTTCCCTACACTCAAACCTCTCTCTATGCAGGGACTCCTTGCTCCTTTCCAGCTAAGGTGATCATATGCAAGTTTGGACAGATCAACATTTTGGCCTGTGCCAGACATTTTTAGAGAGAGTTAAAGTGATAGAAAAAGAGAAAAAAGTTTGTCAGAGCTTTTAGAAAGACAGAGAAAAAAACTTTAAAAACTTTTTAGAACTTTTTAGAAAGTTAGAAGTACTTTTCAGCACTTAGAAAAGAGTGAAAAGAGGAAATGCAAAACTTTTTGGCAATGTGTATATACACTGAACTTGTTTTGTATATTTTTCTCTTATGAAAAGTACAATGACAAGAGTGGTAAGTAGTCTCAAAGCACTTATCCCACCGCTGCACAACCAATGTAGGAGGCTGGACTGGCTTGTAGTGAGTACCTAGGGGTACTTGCACCTTGCACCAGGCCCAGTTATCCCTTATTAGTGTATAGGGTGTCTAGCAGCTTAGGCTGATAGATAATGGTAGCTTAGCAGAGCAGCTTAGGCTGAACTAGGAGACGTGTGAAGCTACTACAGTACCACCTAGTGTCATATGCACAATATCATAAGAAAACACAATACACAGTTATACTAAAAATAAAGGTACTTTATTTTTATGACAATATGCCAAAGTATCTCAGAGTGTACCCTCAGTGAGAGGATAGGAAATATACACAAGATATATATACACAATACCAGAAATATGCAGTATAGTCTTAGAAAACAGTGCAAACAATGTATAGTTACAATAGGATGCAATGGAGACACAGAGGGATAGGGGCAACACAAACCATATACTCCAGAAGTGGAATGCGAACCACGAATGGACCCCAAACCTATGTGACCTTGTAGAGGGTCGCTGGGACTATTAGAAAATAGTGAGGGTTAGAAAAATAGCCCACCCCAAGACCCTGAAAAGTGAGTGCAAAGTGCACTAAAGTTCCCCAAAGGACAAAGAAGTCGTGATAGGGGAATAAGGCAGGAAAGACACAAACCAACAATGCAACAACGCTGGATTTCCAATCTGGGGTACCTGTGGAACAAGGGGACCAAGTCCAAAAGTCACAAGCAAGTCGGAGATGGGCCGATGCCCAGGAAATGCCAGCTGCGGGTGCAAAGAAGCTTCGACTGGACTGAAGAAGCTGCAGTTTCTGCAGGAACGCAAAGGGCTAGAGACTTCCCCTTTGGAGGACGGATCCATCTTGCCTTATAGAGTCGTGCAGAAGTGCTTTCCTGCCAAAAGAATGCCAACAAGCCTTGCTAGCAGTAATTCGTGCGGTTAGCGTTTTTGGATGCTGCTGTGGCCCAGGAGGGGGCAGGAGGTCGCAAATTGGACCAGGAAGTAGAGGGGACATAGAGCAAGACAAAGAGTCCTCTTAGCAGCAGGTAGCACCCAGAGAAGTGCCAGAAACAGGCACTACAAGGATGTGTGAAACGGGGCTCACCCGAAGTCGCACAAAGGAGTCCCACGTCGCCGGAGACCAACTTAGAAAGTCGTGCAATGCAGGTTAGAATGCCTTAGACCCAGGCTTGGCTGTGCACAAAGGATTTCCGCCGGAAGTGCACAGGGGCCGGAGTAGCTGCAAAAGTTGCGGTTCCCAGCAATGCAGTCTAGCGAGGTGAGGCAAGGACTTACCTCCACCAAACTTGGACTGAAGAGTCACTGGGCTGTGGGAGTCACTTGGACAAAGTTGCTGGATTCGAGGGACCTCGCTCGTTGTGCTGAGAGGAGACCCAAGGGACCGGTAATGCAGCTTTTTGGTGCCTGCGGTTGCAGGGGGAAGATTCCGTCGACCCACGGGAGATTTCTTCGGAGCTTCTAGTGCAGAAAGGAGGCAGACTACCCCCACAGCATGCACCACCAGGAAAACAGTCGAGAAGGCGGCAGGATCAGCGTTACAGAGTTGCAGTAGTCGTCTTAGCTACTTTGTTGCAGGTTTGCAGGCTTCCAGCGCGGTCAGCAGTCGATTCCTTGGCAGAAGGTGAAGAGAGAGATGCAGAGGAACTCGGATGAGCTCTTGCATTCGTTATCTAAGGAATCCCAAGAGACAGAGACCCTAAATAGCCAGAAAAGAGGGTTTGGCTACCTAGGAGAGAGGATAGGCTAGCAACACCTGAAGGAGCCTATCACAAGGAGTCTCTGACGTCACCTGGTGGCACTGGCCACTCAGAGCAGTCCAGTGTGCCAGCAGCACCTCTGTTTCCAAGATGGCAGAGGTCTGGAGCACATTGGAGGAGCTCTGGGCACCTCCCAGGGGAGGTACAGGTCAGGGGAGTGGTCACTCCCTTTTCCTTTGTCCAGTTTCACGCCAGAGCAGGGCTAAGGGGTCCCCTGAACCGGTGTAGACTGGGTTATGCAGAATTGGGCACATCTGTGCCCAAGAAAGCATTTCCAGAGGCTGGGGGAGGCTACTCCTCCCCTGCCTTCACACCATTTTCCAAAGGGAGAGGGTGTAACACCCTCTCTCAGAGGAAGTCCTTTGTTCTGCCATCCTGGGCCAGGCCTGGCTGGACCCCAGGAGGGCAGATGCCTGTCTGAGGGGTTGGCAGCAGCAGCAGCTGCAATGAAACCCCGGGAAAGGCAGTTTGGCAGTACCAGGGTCTGTGCTACAGACCACTGGGATCATGGGATTGTGCCAACTATGTCAGGATGGTATAGAGGGGGCAATTCCATGATCATAGACATATTACATGGCCATATTCGGAGTTACCATTGTGAAGCTACATATAGGTAGTGACCTATATGTAGTGCACGCATGTAATGGTGTCCCCGCACTCACAAAGTCCGGGGAATTGGCCCTGAACAATGTGGGGGCACCTTGGCTAGTGCCAGGGTGCCCACACACTAAGTAACTTAGCACCCAACCTTTACTAGGTAAAGGTTAGACATATAGGTGACTTATAAGTTACTTAAGTGCAGTGAAAAATGGCTGTGAAATAACGTGGACGTTATTTCACTCAGGCTGCAGTGGCAGGCCTGTGTAAGATTTGTCAGAGCTCCCTATGGGTGGCAAAAGAAATGCTGCAGCCCATAGGGATCTCCTGGAACCCCAATACCCTGGGTACCTCAGTACCATATACTAGGGAATTATAAGGGTGTTCCAGAGAGCCAATGTAAATTGGTAAAATTGGTCACTAGCCTGTCAGTGACAATTTGATAGAAATGAGAGAGCATAACCACTGAGGTTCTGATTAGCAGAGCCTCAGTGAGACAGTTAGTCACTACACAGGTAACACATTCAGGCACACTTATGAGCACTGGGGCCCTGGAGAACAGGGTCCCAGTGACACATACAACTAAAACAACATATATACAGTGAAAAAATGGGGGTAACATGCCAGGCAAGATGGTACTTTCCTACAAAAGGGACCTAAAATCCTCAAAATATCCTGATAAACACTTAGGGTCTGATTCACAAAGGGCCTCCACAGTCATGGTAGAGGCCCCCACTGTCGTGGCATGGGGCCGGCACTCGTGGTGGGACCTTTGCAATGAGAAACTGTATTGCGGAGATCCTGCCGCAAGTGCGTACTCCTGCCACAACTGCAGGGCCTTCTTCACTACTGCCTTTTGTGAATCAGGCTCTAGGCATTGAGTTGAATTGATCATCACAAGATTTGCAACTGAATGGAGTTACATGGCAGTGAGCTTTTCATGAAGCTAGAATCCCACCAGAGGAAACCCAGATCAGTGTACAGCCATATCCTTGACCTGAGAAAGTACCTATACAAAACATGCATGAACAAAGTTGAAAAAAGGCGTGCTGTGGTGGCTACAGAGAGGTGATGAGGACCCCTGTTCCTACCGAAATAAGCAAAGTGAAGGAATGCAGAGATGCCCGCTTTTAATCCTAAAAGCTGGGAAAAGGAGGTGCTTGGGTACAGTAACAAGCTGCCTGAGCTTGCTGACGAGAAATGCCAAAGCACTTGATATGAAGCGGTGCTGCAGTGTGGGAGAGTGCAGGCTGTGGCTGCTCTGAACTATAGATGGGTCCTGTGCTGAAAGGGTCCTGCAGTGCATCAGAGATCATCTCAGGCACAGAGAGGGAAAAAGAGTGCTACCTAAGCAACATGTTTAGAAAATGTTTACCACTGTCTTGATGGACATTACATGGGACTATACATTGCAAGTCAGAAATGAGAAAGATCCTCAAGACTTTTCAAGTAAGGAGACTAGTGGAGGTGAGTGACCTCTCAAGTACACCTCTCCTGACAAGATAAGTACAGCAACACTGCGATGGCAGCCTTTGCACATCACCATGACCAACTATGCCCTGGGTTTGTAATTAAGAAAATTACTGAACATCTGAAGGACACTATATTACCCATGGGACATCCAGCAGTCAGGGTGATGGCAACAAGTCCCTGAGAAATGTTTTGGAAAAAAAGAAGAGGTTTTTGATTTGGGGGGGGGGGGCTACTTGTGGCAACCAACGTAGCACATACAAGAAAATATAATCCAAGACGAAAGCTGGAGGACAATGTAATATAAAACCCCAAAACTTCAGGGACAACTCAGAAGACCTCTGGCGAAGCAATTCAGACCAAATCTTACTAGGTAGGTTACAAAGAGCAACCTGCATGTATCCTTGATGGAATCCTTCTCTACATACCCAGCCCCTTCCGAGAAAGTTTGAAACCCAATAGGTTTCAATGCTTCTTGCCCATGTAAGTCACTCTAACAGTCTTCATTGTACAGACTGGAAGAGATTAAAATACTGGGGAGACAAAGGGACTCATTATGAATCTGGTGGTCACCAGATTGCCAGACTTGCGGTGGTGGTCTGGACCGCTGCTGCTGTGGCGGTCCAACCACCACATTATGACCGTGGCAGTCTGACTGCCTGGGTGCTGCCATCTCCGCTGGAATTGGTGATCTTGACGGGCTGACGGCATGTGCAGATTGTAATCATCAGGGCAGCGGTGGTTCTCTGCCAGACTTTTCATGCCGTTTCACCGCCATGAAAATGGTGGTGGAGAAGAGGTGCAGGGGGCCAGGGGAGCACCAGCACTGCCCACACCTGTGGCATGAGCAGTGCCAGGGTACCCCTGCCCAGCACATTCCTAATGCGGTTCTGGTGCCCCTTGTTGATTAGAACCGGCGACAATGCTGTCACCCCATTCCCACTGGGCTGACAGACGAAAACCTTTGTTTCTGCCTTTTAGCCCGGCGGGAAAGTAATAATGGGTCTGGCAGGGAGGACGCCACTACAGTCACGGTCACCCTGTCAGGAGTTTGGCAGACAGATGATCTCATCCGTCAAACTCGTAGTGAAGACCACAATTCCTGTTATTCTCTTGCTGGAGGGACATTGGACTGATGATGTGTAACTAGAATGACCCAGCAAAATAAACAGTTTTACTTTCCTAAAAACTAAAAACCAGAGACCACCCATACCAGAGCCGAAACATGAACCACCAAGAGAAGAGCTCTTCAGCTCCCTCAAAGACATGATTATGGCAGTGACATGCAAAAAAATAAATCCTGGGGTCTAAAATTAAGACTGTATCAGTCAAAGTCAACTTGGTTCATTGAGATTAAAAAAAAAAAAATAATTACTCCAACGTAAGTGGTGCTGAATATTATAAAAAACAAGATAAAAACATTATGTGACACATTTGAGATACATTTCAGGTGGTGCTGCCCAGCTTAGGTGGAAGGCCAAGTTCTCTAACTGTCCGTGTTATTGCCCCAAAAGATAAATACTTCAGTCATACCAGAGTTCAGGCTCAAGGAATGAACATTTATCGATCTGGCAATGGGCTTTAGAAAATCCTTAAAGAATTTCTGTTAATATGCAATTTTCTCATTACGTCTAATAATACTACTGGGGTGATTACAGAAAAATGCCAAGCCGTAGGGGCACATTAGCTTTGCAAAAGGTGCCATGTTGATGTTGAACAAATGTGGACTAACGGAAGAGTCATGTATCCCACCACAAGTTAGATACATGCATTTATAAGTAAACAACGAGAAAGGGCA
This sequence comes from Pleurodeles waltl, assembly GCF_031143425.1. NCBI lineage: Eukaryota > Metazoa > Chordata > Amphibia > Caudata > Salamandridae > Pleurodeles > Pleurodeles waltl. The sequence goes on from NC_090446.1 coordinate 806,381,987, forward strand.
TTCTCAGGTTGCGATTGCAGAGGAAAAGTCAATTAATCCATCATGTTATCTGCCTGTTGTTGGAGATCCTGACCTTTGTCCAAGCAAATATTTACTCTTAAGGAAGATGTATGCGTATGCTGAATGGGTGTGTATGTGAATGCATGCACGCGTGAAGGGGTGGGGGTTGTCTGTGAGTGTGTGGACGGGTGGGGGGTATGTGTGCATGTGTGGGGATGTGCCGGTATGTGCCGGACATGTATGTGCCGGTAACAGGAATAGAGATTCCTGTCGCAGGGGGCATGACCGCCAGGATTTTCGTGGGGGGGTGACAGCCACGGAAAGCCTGGCGGTTTGCAGCCTCGTAATCTGGCAGGCAGGCTGAGGCCTGCCGCCGGGCTGGAGGTGGTCACCGCCGGCGGTTGTGGTGCGACCGCACCGGCGGGCCAGGCAGAGTTGTGGAGACTTGGCGTCTGCCAAGCCCCACTACTCATAATGTGGCTGCCTTTACCGCCGGATCAGCGGGGGAAGGACTGCCATGGCACGGTTGGCTGTCTCAGGACCGTCAGCCTCGTAATGAGGGCCATAGTGTCTGTAAGAAATTGCCATACTGGTTGAGATGGTGAAACACTACTCAAGCAGGAACCACAGTCCTTGTAAGGGTGTAGTCACAAGCAGACCCTAAATTAACCTGTGATCAACCCCCAGGTAGCTTGGTACAGAACAGTCAGGCATAGCTCAGAGGCAATGCATAATGTGTTTGTGCACGTCAGTATTTCACATTTCCAAACTGTACACTGTATTGCATGTTGTGACTGAAACAGTATGTTGTTGGATAGGCCCAAATGGTGCCTATGTGTACTGTGACACAGTTAGGTGCCATGGCCTGCCACCCACTAAAATGGCTTCCGCCTGTCCTGTGTGGATGGACATGTGGAAATGAGGTAATGCCACTGATGTTGTGAGCCGTTGTGGGAGGCGGCTGAGTACTGCCGTGCAACTCCTCATTGGTTGTCATTGGGCCCTATGGGTTACAGTGACCAATGGTGATGTACGCTGGCGGTGATGGTACGCACTTCGGCGGATGTGACTGCCATTTTCTATCTGTTCTCTCACTTTCTACCTGACCTTCAACAGGAGAGGACCTACACTGCAAGTGCTGCTGTGACATGTGTCTGGAACCAACCATGGCTCGAGTCGCTGGGGAAAGGGCCCCTGCCTTCACTGCTGCTGAGTTGGATAGACTGGTAGATGGGGTCCTACCCCAGTACCAAATGCTGTATGGGCCTCCAGGTGAGTACACTGTGAGCACAATGCATGGGGCATGAATGCTTGGAGTGCTGTGTGTGAGGGCCTCGTGTAAGAGGGGGTGGTAGAAGGGTCCTGGGCAGCTGGCTGCATGTATGCTGGGCAATGTCTGTGAGTAATGAGATCTGAGGGATATGGTGGGCCATGAGTGTAACAGACCAGACGGTATCGCTGATACTTTTTTTGATGTTTATTTCCCTGTAGGTCAGCGCCCATCAGAAAAAGGGAATATGGCGTGCCATTGCCAAGGACGTGCGGACCCTGTGGGTCTACGGCAGGCAGAGCACACACTGTCGCAAACAGTGGTAAGACCTGAGACGCTGGGCACGGAAGACGGCAGAGGCAGAGCTGAGGATGGCCTCCCAACGAGGAAGGGGTGCCCGTCGAACTCTGACCCCCCTGATGGCCCGCATACTGTAGTGGCCTATCCAGAGCTGGATTGTCATTTGAGGGCATCACAGCAGCCACAAGGAAGTGAGTACAGTTTCCCAATTTACTACTTGCGCGTGGTGGGTGCCCCTAGGCCAGGCCGGACATTGCAGGGTAGGTCCCATGTTGGGCATGGGCTGATGAACACCACCTCCTTCAAAGCTAGCAGGCATCCACTACTAAGCAGGGGTCTGTGGGTGTGAGGTATGCAGCTATTGGAGTTAAGTATTCCTGTTCTTGGGCTGGGGACTAGCATTGTGACTGGTAGTGCATTGCATAGTGCGTACACCTGTTCCCTGTGTGAGGGTGCTGTGTACGCCAACTGTGTGCAGCCATTGACCAAGTGTATCCTTTGCCTCCCCCCTTTTTGTTTTGTCACCATGTCCTTCTGTGCATTAGCATCTTCTGGAGGAGGAGCAGAGGCACCGGCGAAGGAGGGAGCTGCATCCCACATGGCCCATGAGGGCAAATCCACTGACGGTGTGGGCACCAGTGGGATGGAGGGCAAGGGGAGCACCACGGCAGAGACTGGAGGGGACAGTTCTGATGGTGATACCTCCTCTGATGGAAGCTCCCTGGTGGTGGTGGTCACCTCTGTGACCACCCAAAATACAGGTATAGCCGCCACCCCTGTACCAATGGCCGCCCTCCCAGCAGAACCTCAGTGTGTTTCCCGTGCCCGCTCACCCAGGAGGGTGGGCATCTCCTTCACCCCAGGCACCTTAGGCCCTGCCCCAGTTAGCCCTGCTGCCCTGAGTGAGAAGGCTATTGACCTTCAGCGATCCATCTCTGTTGGGCAGTCAACCATAGTGGATGCCATCCAGCGCCTGGCAGGCCATTTGCAATGAACAAATGCATTCCGGGAGGGCATTCACTCTGGCATGGCGGCCCAACAGAGATCAATCCAGGCTCTGGCCTCTACGCTGATGGCAGCCATTGTCCTAGCCTCCCCCTCCAACTTCGTCTGCCCAGTCCCATTCCCCTGAACCCCAATCTATCCCAAGCATATATTCAGACCAGCATGCACCCAAGACAACACACAGGAGTGACTCAGGCAAACACAAGCACCACACATCATCACACAGGCTCTCACACAAACACCATCCAGATGTCCTGGACCATGCAAATCCTGTGGGTGTGCCACCCAAGTGTGAGACTGTGACCTTGCACTTCCCGAGATCAGCATCACTGGGCACAAAGCCTCCTCCAGAAGCAGTGGAAGAGGCCATCCACTCACCCCCTCCTTGACACGATGAATCACACTGGACACAAAGCCCCCTCCAGAAGCAGTGGAAGAAGCCATCCACTCACCCCCTCCTTGGAAGCCCCCTCCAGAAGCAGTGGAATAAGCCATCCATTCACCCCACCTTGCCAGGATGAAGCACACTGGGCACAAAGCCCCCTCCAGAAGCAGTGAAAGAAGCCATCCACTCACCCCCTCCTTGCCAGGATGAAGCACACTGGGCACAAGGCGCCCTCCAGAACCAGTGGAAGAAGCCACCCACTTGAGAGACTGTGGCCTTGCACTCCCCAGGACCAAGCAGTGCGCAAACCACCCAAATGAGAGACTGTAGCTTTGCACTCCCCAGGACCAAGCAGTGGGCAAACCACCCACTTGTGAGACTGTGGCTTTGCACTCCCCAGGACCAAGCAGTGGGCAAACCACCCACTTGAGAGACTGTGGCATTGTACTCTCCAGGACATCGCACAGGGCATGTAGCCCCCTCCAGGACCAGTGGCGGTGAACCATCTTCAGGCTGAGGTGCCCCCACATTCCCGTCCCCCTGAGGTGCCTGTGTATTTTCAACCTTATGCCCCTGCGGTGTTCTCTCTGTGTTGTTGCAGGAGTCAAGTGGGCCCTTGGCCTATGTGATGTGGCCCTGTGGACCACGGACATTGTGGCCTGGGATGTGTACCTCCATTTGCATATATGTATATACTGCTTTGATTTTGAAGTGCAAATTTCGAGATTTTTATCTTCTTACACTCACTTTAATCTATTCCTTTTGTCCTTGCATTATTCCTGAGGGGTACGGGGTAAATATGTTTTCTTACTGCATCTGCTTGTGTGTGTAGTGTTATGGGGGAGTGTTGCGTGTGTGTCACTTTCTTTTTCCTCCCTCCCTCCCTGGTGTGCTAGGATGCTGTACTCACCGTGGTCGTCTTTGCCAGCGTTGATGTTCATAGCGAGTAAAGAGATAGACGAGCATGGGGAACACCTGCATCTCGGGCTCCATGGCGGCTTGGTTTTTCCTGAGTCTCCAAAGGTGAGTCCTTTGCCTTCTGAGATCTGTTTCCGCCGTGCTTTTGATGTCATTGGTACCGCCCCGGAAAAGGTGGCGGATAGGCCTGTTGTAATAGTGTGGGCGGTACATTGTCTTCCGCCTGGCTGTTGGCAGTTACCGCTTCGGTGCTTGTTGCTACCGCCATGGCGGTCGGTGTGTTAAAGTGGCTGTCTGTGTGGGTGGTTTCCGCCATGGAGGGCCTAAATGGCTAAGACAGGAAATTGCCAAAAGCTGAATTTTCATAATTGTAATGTAAAATCTGACTTTACTATAAGAGAGGAATTTTCATTACAGTTCCAAAGACAACAAACATGACTTCATTACCTGCTTCCATTTGGAAATTACAGCTTATTTAATGCAAAAAGGTAACTCCAATGACATTCTATGGGAGAGGTAGGCCTTGCAGTAGTGAAAAACGAATTTAAGAGGTTATCATCACAAGGACATGGAAAACTTGAAACTACATGTTCTAATTTTTAAATACATTGCGCCCTGACCTGCGGGCTATTTAGGGCCCATTCTGGTGGTGACTTATTCGTTTTACATTGAAGGTTTGGGCCTGTTAAAAAATTATCTTGCCAGGTTGGAATTTCAGTTTAAAACAGCACCCACAGGATGCAAAGGCAGGCCTGAGACATGTTTAAAGGGCTATTTAAGTAGGTGGCACAATCAGTGCTGCAGGCCCACTACTATCATTTAGTTTACAGGCCTTGGGCCCATATGTTACCACATTACTTGGGACTTCAAAGTAAATTAATTCTGCCAATTGGGGATACGCAAATGTGATCACGTTTGAATGAGTGAGCAGATGCACTTTAGCATCAAAAAGCAAGAGAGAAAACAAGCATACAAAGTGAAAGACAGAGGAATTGAAAGACAGAAACACTGTCAGAAAGAGGGAGCCGGCAAGAGTGAAATAAAGAGGTGGGTAGTGTCTGGGAGTGGATTAAAGAGGTGTTAGGTGGATGTAACACTACACAGCCTTGACATTCGATGCTCTGAGATTTAACTGCACAGGTCGCGCGGGCTTCTGAATAGAGCTTTGGACACCTGCACTAATTCATTCACAAATAAAGCGCTGAATTGCACTCCTTTTAACTCAACAGGAAACGTGGAAGGAACATACAATATGCCTAACAGTACAATTTATTGCACTTTCGAGAGCACTAAAACTCAACAGTTTAGAATAAAATAAAATAAACAAACCGAATTATGGATACATATTTCAGTAAATGTACAAAACGAACATGTCGGCAAGGATCTCGGCTGGGCGAATGATGCAGCTATTAAATGTTGATTAGGCTGCTTCCTTAAAAGCTTCCTGCATTGCATCATGTGCTTGGCGGGCAATAACAAAGACAAGCATCAGATGTTAGAAGTAGACTGACTAACTGAAAGTCGTTTCCTGAGAGACATTTGAAGCTCAGTTGCATTATTGTTCAAATTAACATTTTTATGACCAGATTTACCCCTTTCCATTTTACGAGTAAATCCATATGGTGTATAGATTATATTAATTGACCTACTAAAGAAAACATTCCTTTGCTTCTTGCAGTGCTGTCAATTATGTTTTCTATGGATATTGCAGCCTTTCAAGTATTTTCTATAATAATGTACAACAAGTAAATTGCAGAGTAAATGATCCCTGCCCCACTATCACAACATGCGGGAGGGGACTTCAGAGTGCAAATAAGATGTTCCTTATTCGTCTTCTAGCATCAAAAGGACGTGTTCTCTAACTCAGACCTTAACAGGTAATGAAAGAGGATATAGCGATGGTGGAATTGCTCCTTACTTCGGCAACACTCTTTTATGCTGCACCAAGCACTATAAAACCCACATTCATTTACAGTGCTCCCTTGGTTTGAAATGCTCTTTTAGTGACTGACAAAAGATAAGATGCCATAATAACATAACGTCATTGAAGTGGCAAGATGGAGAGGTCTAGATCATCTGCTGAGTCGTGTTTGTATAAAAGACCCCTGAGCTGACACAAACCACTCAGTACTGATCAGTTGCCCAAAGAAACTAACGATTTCACAAGACTTACATATAGCTTCCAACGAAGGGCCCTACAAATTGAAAGTCTGTAGACCATTCAGGTTTCGTAACTCGTCGGGAAATCCACAAATGCAAGTTTCCCAAACAAGGAAGTTTCGCTCCCAGAGTGGAGAGCTTGATGTTGCAGGAAAACGTATGTAGTAATGGAGCGGATGAAGTATGTAGTGAGGTCTTTGATGTCCTTGAGACCTCGGGCGAACAGGGCAAGCCAGCAAGCCCTTAGAGTCACTCTGGTTTTAGTCATTAATTCCTTTTAGCAGGGCAGAGGTCAGCAGGCAGCAGGACAGCTCAACAGTGCAGGGCAGCAGTTCCTTAGAACAGTTAGGCACATCAGAGTGGCAATCCTTCAGCACAGCAGCCTTCACTCCTGCAGGGTTTTTTCCAGGTCCAGTAGTGTACTAATTTCAGTGGGTCAAAGACCTAGAACAAAAAGTGGCTTTGATGTGGGGGTGACTTCAAATGATCTCTCTGAAGTGCACAGGTCCCTCTTTCATCTCAGTCCTAGTACCAGTTATCACCAGTATCAGTTGGATGTAATCAGTCTTTTGTGTTGGGCTCAGGCCACTACCCTTTGAAGTGTAAGTGTGAGCCCTTCCCATCCTCCCTACCCAGGAAGACCCATCAGGATGCAGATGACTGTAGATGCAGTTGAGTGTCATGTGTTGTGGGTATCCGGAGGGAAAGCACCAATGTGGCAGTCACCCTTCCCAGACCAGATGTGTATTGGAGACAGGAGTTCTGCACACAGAGCATTGAGAGCAGAGAAATGCTCACATTCCAAAAGTGGAATTTCTAAAATAGTAATAATAAATCAGACTTTACCAGTAAAGAGGATTTCTCATTACCATTCCAATGATATGAAATATGTTGCAGCTACTCTTTTCTGATCAGAAATTACAGCTTCAAATTATATTAAGGAATTTCCAATGCTGGCCTAAGAGAGGAGCAGACCTCACAATAATGAAAAACAGCTTTGGGAGTTTTTCATTACTAAGGTATGTAAAATTTAGAAGTTCATGTCCTGCCTTTTACTTACATAGCACCCTGCCGTATGGGCTACTTAGGACCTATCATAAAGGGTGACATATGGAATAAAAGGGGAATGTAGGATTTGGAAAGAGGTTTTAAGTGACAAGTTGAGGTGGCAGTGAAACTGCACACACAGACCCTGCAATGGGAGACCTGAGAAATGTTTAAGGGCTACTGGAGTGGGTGTCACAATCAGTGCTGCAGGCACACTAGTAGCATTTTTTTACAGGCCCTGGGCATAGGTTATAGCACTTTACAAGGAACTTACATGTAAATTAAATATGCTAAATGTGGACACACCAATGTTACCATGTTTAGAAGCACATGCACTTTAGCACTGGTTAGCTGTGGTAAAGTGCTCAGAGTTCTAAGACCAACAAAAAGGTACAGAGAAAAACAGTAGGTGATAAGCAAAAAGGCTGGGATAAGACCACCCTCCGAATGCCAGGTCTCACAGTGGTTGTTTTTTACATTTTTTAAATGTAATAGATTGTTTGTTTTGCCTCAAGTCCATAAAACACACCATGAAAGAAAATAAGTTTATAAATACAATCTTAAGGCCTGATTACGAGTGTGGTGGTCCGAGGACAGCCACATTACAAGGCTGGCAGGCAGCTCTGCCAAGCTGCCGTCCTCTCCACCGAGATCTTCGATCCCGATGGTCTGACTGTGGTGGAGGTTGGAATCAGCAGGGCAGCGCTGAAGTCACCACTGCCCGGCTGACTACGGCCTGGTTGTCTACCAGCCTTTTCATGGCAGTTTCACCACCATAAAAAGGCTGATGGAGATTAGATACAGGAGGCACCAGGGGTCCCCCTGCCCAGCGTCCTCGAATTCTTCAATTTCTGTTGTGCAGCCAGTGAGCATTGCTAGGGTGCTGGTGCACCATGTGGACGGCAGTATTGCTGCCGGCTCGATTATGAGCCGGCAACAATGCTGCTGCCACTATCCCGCTGGGCTGATGGGCAGAAACATTGGTTTCCACCCCTAAGTCCAGCGGGAAAGTCGTGATGGGCCCAGAGGGGAGAGAGCCAGTATGGCGGCAGCCTCCCCATTAGAAGTTTGGCAGACAGGTCATCCCATTCGTCAAACTCATAATCAGACCCTTAATTTTCAAAAGCATAGTAAAATCCTTGATCAACCCTTCATTCTTCACAACAAAATTCATTATTAAAAGGTATAACATTTTAGAGAAATAAAAGTGAATACATGCAAATGCTGCATTTATGTCAGTCAGCAATTCACAACATGCTTGCCAGTTCAAGCACTATAATGAAATTCACTCTGCTATCTTGTAAGCAACTACCAAGGCCTAGTGCAATAGAAGTGCTACAGTCTGTTCTTAGGTAGGCCTCTCCAAAGTGTTTTGTGCCCAGGGAAATACAAATAGGTCTAAGCCAAGACCTCCTGAGTCTAGGGTAGACTTGACAAACGAATAGTAAGTGTTCTCCAGCTTCTGTTTTGTAGGTACAGAAGGGACAGTTTCATGGTTTGGGATGATTGTTGTCCCAGTTGGAGATAACATTGTTTACTAGCAGTGTGCCTACTCTGAGTTTTAAGAGCAGGGTATGTGCTAAAGGTGGTACATATGCATCCATGTATATTTCATGTTCAGGAGTAGGTTTGAAGGACAAAAAACCATCACCTAGCCCTCCTGCCTTAGTGTTTTGATGATGAGTCAATTATACTAGGCCAATATTTCTCTTTGACAGCTGCTTTGTTATTATTATTTATTAGGGAGGGGTTTGACCAATACACAGACAGTCCTCAAATACCCAGTTGTGTTCTGATGTAATGGAGCCAGGGAATGGAACGACTATTCCCAAGGGTAACAATCTCCTCTAGTGTTGATCTTTACTAGGTCAATTTTGGGGTGGACCACAGTCTTAACCAATAAAGTAAGGGATTTAGCCTGACCAGATCAAAGCCAGTGTCAAAGAATTTCGGAACAGTTCGGGCGCTTCATGGAAATTTAAACAAAGATTTTATGAAGTTGTTCTCTCTGAAAATCAACCAACTCAAATTTCCTATCCACCATATTTGTGTTCCATAAAGGGATGCAGATTGCACTGTGGCCTTATAGATCTTGAAAGCTGGTGATACTGTTTTCGGGTTAGTAGCTTGTTGACTGAAGAAGTGCTATGGAGGTGGGACAATTCTGATTTCAGTATTTGGGCATTTAATTTGGTGGATTAACCTACCATAACTCTCAAGTTATCAAGTTGGAGTTGGAGTTTGGACTCTCATGCAAACGCCCCCTCCCCCCCAAAAGAGTAATGTGCTTTCAGGACCATTATCTTTGCTTTGGAAGAATTTACTCCCAGTCCTCAAGAGTCATAATAATCAGTAAATCTGTTTAAAAGATTCTTCAACCCAAGTCAAGTATGAGATAGTAGCACAATGTCATCTGCAAATGGGAATGCAGGGATTGACAGACCCCCCCAGTTTGGGACAGTCAGGAACACAGGATGAAAGGAAAATGACCACATTGTTTATATAGAGTGAAAATAGGTTGGGGACGAGAACAGATCCCTGTTGTAATGGGTATGCAGTCTGTGAGCTCCCCACGAACCCCCCATCTTTCTTGGGTGAAATTTCCTACATGTATCCTAATCAGGAAATCTAGTGGGGTAGTATCAACACCCATTTTTTCCAGGGTTAGCCACAATTTATTTCTAGGGGTCAGGTCAAAGGCAGCCCTCAGATCTACAAAAGCAGCGTAGAGAAGATCTGAAGAGAGGAAAATCTATTTCCAGGCTATGAGGTTCAAGCGAAAGACCTGGTCAATAGTACTTATTTTTTAGTGGAACACTGCTTGAATTGGGAATAGTACCTTGTGTTCTTCCAGCCACTCTTGTAGTGGATCAAGAACTTGGTGACAAAAAACTTTCTGAAGGTTATCAATCAGACTGATTGCCCTATATTTGCTATCAAGTCTTATTTCACCCTTTTTTATAAATGGGAAACATTTCAGCACCTAACTAAGAAGTAGGTATGTTTTCACCTCACAGGATTGTATTGGAAAGTACATTAACTTATGGACCCCATACATCAGGTTCAGAGCAGGAAAGATTCCCCGAAAACATATCCGGACCTTTAATGGGGGCATAAAGATTGAATGTCTCCTAGGGTTTCCTTTACTGCATTATCCTGATCATATGGACAATTTCATACTGAGCTACAGAGGGTGGCTTCTGGGGGAGAGCAGCATACATGTTTGAAAAGAGTTCACCCATTGCTGAGGTTGAACTGCATATTCAACAGCAATTTGGGTAATTAGATAGCCATGTGAGAAGATCTGCCAAAAAGATTTATGGTCTTTATTTTTAGATGTTCCTATTAGAGCTAGCCATTTAGAATCAGTCCATTCCTGCTTCTTTGTTGCAATAATTGTTTTGTAGTTTACGCGGGATAACTTGATTTGATCGCGGGCGCACTGTTTGATAGCCCTAATTAGATGCTCTTTGGCCTTTTGGCACTCAACCCAGTACCAGGAAGGGGGATGATGATTTACTCTTTCCTTCTTCGTCATCATCTCTTTGGTGCAGAAAGAGTGTAAAGCCTTAAACAGATCATTGTGTTAAATGATCTCAAATGAGATTGTGTTAAGTGTGGAGGATTGGAATGCCTTAAGATGCTCTTGAATGATGTATATATTTGTGTTAACAAATTAGGGTGAAGACTTTGCTTGGGTAGTTTATTTTTATTTAAATAAACATATATATATATAAATATATATATATATATATATATATATATATATATATATATAAATATATATATATATATATATATATATATATATATATATATATATATATATGGTCATATTTACAATGTACTGGCGCAAGGCAGCACCACAAGGTGTCTTGAAAAGGGCAGGAATGCACTATATCTGAAAGATAGCGCATTCCTGTCCTTTCCACCTGCACTGGTGCGCAATAGGCTGCAATGTGCTAAAGCAGGCACCCTTGCACTAAGGTACAAGGGTGCCTGTATTGTAGGAATGACTGCACAAAAACAATCAATGGAGGCGTTTTTTTCTCCCTGTATGTGTGCTGCAAAATGCAGCACACACAGAAACAGGAAAAAAACGTGGAGAGGTAAAATTATTTCTCCTCGTTACACCTCCCCTGGGGAGACGTAAACTTTTGACACATACCCAGGTTTACAAATCCTTATAAGTCTGGGAATGCATCAAAATCCAAAGGGTGTTGCGTGGGAAAATCCACCACAACGCCCATGGAATATCTCAATAACACAGAGTAAGGCAATTCAGCTGCGTTGCCTTACTCTATTTCTACAAGATCATGAAAAGCCACGTAATGATGCTTTGTATGGCTTTGTAGATGTGGGCCTGCAGCTTGTGTTGCGAGTATGTCAAAACGGTGACGGACCTGAAGCACAGCCAATTGTTAATGTGCCCTGTAGAACTATAGTAAACGTCACATAGTAAGCTATGTATATAGTATTAGAGTAAACAGCTGCTGTAATGTTATGGCATGGTATGGTATGGTGAGACATAGTTGTCTCATTACTATGCCATGGTACTATGGTTAACACATTGATCTATGTCTACTATGCAACAGGAGATAATATATGTTGAATCTTGTTTGTTTCTCTTTGAAAAGTGTGGAGGAGTTGGGAGGACCCTCCTTCCAGGAGCACCGTGATATTAGAATAGTGGTTCACAAGTGATTTATGGTGAATTTTCAGTGAGCGCCAGTCCTATAAAAATCTCCCCCCTTATTGATTATCTTCTTATTACGCAGACCACCAAATAGGTCTAGGATAAAGACATTGTCATTGCACCACTTCTGTATTTTAAGTAGCTATTTATGTAAAAAAAATGAAAATGTGCCTTTATTGTGCATTTGTTCTCCCTATAGTCTTTGCTTTCCATTTCATCTTACTATGATGCCACGCATTCTTGTGTTTGCTCCTGAAATACATTTGTGGTCACCTTAAGTTGATGATTTGTTTTTTGCAACTTCACATTTTTTTCAGTCTTATTTTATACCAATTTTTGTTATTGTGCTACGTTTGATCATGTACAATGTCATGTTGTTTTTTTTTTACTGTCACTGAACTTGATTATTTCTTGCCTCATAATTTACAACCCCTGGTGATCCTTTTTCTACCTTCTCTTTCGTTAATGTGTTACAATAAAATTAACCCTCTATTTTTTTTAACAGGAGAACACTTTGGGCCTCATTACGAGGCAGGTGTTCTTCAGGCCACCATCCCGGTGGTGGCGACCAGGACCGCTGCTGCTGTGGTGGTCCGGCTGCCACATAAAGACCCTGGTGGTCAGACCTTGGCCAGACTTCCGGGGTTCTGCCAGCACCACCGGGATCCACGATCCTGCCGACCTGCCGGTGGCAGAGCTCTTAATCCACCAGGGCAGTGCTGCATGCAACGCTGCCCTGCGGATTACGACCTTGTTCTCTGCCAGTCTTTTCATGGCAGTTTCACTTGCGGGCTACAGCATTGCCGCCGGATCGATTTAGAGCCGGAGACAATGCTGCAGACTGTTTCCCGCTAGGCCAATGGGAAAATCAAAATAGGTCTGGAGAGAAGGTCGCCACAAAGGCGGCGGCCACCCTGTTGGGAGTTTGGTGGACAGGCTTTCCCATCCGCCAAGCTCAAAATTAGGCCCTTTTTTTATTATTTTGTTTGGGTTCAGGAACCCACTTTGGATATCATTTTAAAATGTGCAAGACTACCCTTACCAAGATGCACTTTGCAGCTCACTAAGAGTCCACTGGGAAAGAACTGGTATTCAGCTGAATGATCAAGTGTCTGCAATTAAATCTGCTAAGCAGCCAGGCAGTTGGCCTTTGAAAAAGGAAGAACATGTTTGTTCTCTGCTGATGAAGGGATGAACCCAGAAACATGTGTCCAGAGATGCTTGAAAATATAAGGCCGGAAAGTTGTTGAATTGTTACATTTCATAATGACCTGTTGTGAGTGCGCTTTCGTTCAGGACAACTCTTTTTAGTACACACACACACACACACATAAATTAAACTAGAAAACCATATTTTAGGGTGAGATGTAAGGGATATAGGGGTATTGGGCTGGAAAGTGTATTAATACCCAGATATCAGCTTTAATACCTGAGTATTAATAATTCAAACATTTTTAACAATGTTTTAATGCTAAACCTTCCCAAAAATATTCTAAACCCTAGGAATATAACTTTTAGGATGGAATGTAAGAGGAATAGTGGTATTGGATGAGAAAGTTTATTATACCTAGGTATTAACTTTAATACCGGGGTTTAGAATTGTATTTTAATGGGTTTTAATGCTAATTGAACAAAATAAATACAAACTTGCAAACTATCTTCTGGGAATGGGATATACTAGTTGTAGGGTTTTTTGGTGGGGAAGTGTATTAATACCCAGGCATTCATTTCAGTACTTTAGTATTATTTTCCGATTATGATTATAATGTTTTTTTAATGCTATCATGTTTTAAAAAGTTATTTTATAACCTAGAACACTAACATTTAGGATGGGACATTAAAGATATAGGGGTATTGGGTGGGGAAGTGTATTAATACCAGGAATAAACTTTAATACCTGGGTATTCATCTTCAAATTATGATTGTAAGGGTTTTATTGGTAATATTTTTTGAAAAAATATTTAAAATACTAACAGCTATGAGCAGGGTATGAGATTTATGGTGGTATTAATTTTAAAAAAAGTTTCAGATTTTTTAATGTTTACAATTATTGTAGAAACTATTTTTGATGTAAAAAATTAAACAATAGGGACTGTATTCAAGTGATATAACGTTAATGGGTGGGGAAGTGTATTGATACTGGGTATTAATTTTAATACCTGAGTATTAATTTTAAACATATAATATTACACATTTTGTATCATACATAATTAAACTTAAGGTTAGTTGGAAATATTCAATATGTTAAGCATTTTTTTTAAATTAAATATTATCAACATTTTGTTAAATTCTAAAAACATATTGAATAGTTTTATTGTAAAAGATAAAAAACAACAGCACGGTTTCAATTAAATTATGTATTAAAATATTTTTAACAATCTGAAAAAAGTCTTAAAAATAGTAACAAACATATCTCATTTTTCAACAAAATAACGTATATTCAGGGCCACTGGAATTATGCGATTCTGCAGCCATAGTGATTCATGCACAATTATATATTTGCCACATTTGTCGCATATTCCATCATATACTACATAATCTGCAGATTTTAACCAAACAAATGTTGTTTCTACCACAAACAGTTCAAAGGTTATTAAGAACACAGTGACACCTGTTGTCACACAGCAGAAGGACCTTTGCAAACAGTGACTGGTCACCTTTGTGTAGCATATTGGTATGTTTAAGTGTTAAACTGGTACTAATGAAGTGCACCTAATGCCCAGCCAGTGTTGACAAGTTTCAAAATGACAATATAATGCGGTAATAGTATCACAAAATATGCCTCATAATGCAGCATAATTTGCCTTTTCGTGCCTCATAATTTACTCAACCCTGCCACATAATTTGGCTATCTCCCCATAATTCTAGTGGCCATGCGTTTATTTTAAGAAGTTCATAACATATTTTTCTAAAATGTAATACATTTTCCCATGGTTTCCCATACACTTCAATTAGAGACATTGTCCTTTTTTTCTTTTAACTTTCACACTTGATGTAGATAGCTTTTCATCTGTTTCTACAGTCGGTAGAGTGTTGCGGTCAAGATCGGATGCAAGGAAAAGCCACGGTCATGTGTACTTTACTTTTTTAAACTTAGTAGTGGTTAGTTAATTGTAAGGCAAGATGGGACGAAGTAGTTACATGGTGTTTAGTAATAAAATGCTTTTTATTGCTGTTTTAACCATTTTTACATCCCCATGCAGGGATGCATGCGCACATTGGGACGGTCGCTTGTTTTTCAATGTAGGTTAAAAAAGTTGAAAAAAATTAATTAATACAACTTTTTTAACCCTATTTGGAATAAAAACAATTTTTTTTCTTTTACGGTGTCGTGATTTTTCATGGTTTTGTCACTTAAGAAGACAAAGACCATGAGTCTCATTACAAGTTTGGCAGTCAGATTTCTAGACTGTCATGTTGGCAGTCAAAAAAGGACCCACTAGTTGGCGGTCTTACAAATCGCCCTATTACAAGTTACATGGGCAGGACCACCGACCGCCAAATGAAAAAGGCAGACCAGCGGCGTAGAGGCCTGGAAATAGGAAGTCCGACCTCCAGCGCCGACAGCGCAATGACCAACCACTGACTGTATTACAAGCACTAAGTCATTGTGGAAGTCACCTTTGACTGTCAGCCAATGACGGCCTGAACCGTGGTGGTCTGTGGTCACCAAAGTAATACACAACAGCACATTGGATGAATTTGAAAACACTGCAGCTAACACACATTGCCACTCTGGACACTGCTGCAAAGGACACTATAAAACACATCCCTGCACACACCACAATCCTTTGAATTTTCATAGCAAGTCCCAGCAAGACAGAGCAAGTTTTCTAATTCACACACCATAAACTAGGCACTCCTTTTTATCAATATCCCATACATCACCCCGCACACACTTCATTCTTTTCACACCCTATTGCACTACCCCTATTTAGTAAGACACTCTCAACCTTTTCAATTTTTTTTGTTTTTTTTCCACCATGTAACATTCAATAAATCCCCATTTTCAGAAGATGAGTTGAGAGTCATGGTAGATGAAATCCTTAGAGTAGAGCCATAATTGTTTGGAGCACAAATCCAGCACACTCCTCGCAGTAGGAAAATGGAAATGTAGAACAGGATATTTGAGAGTGAATGCTGTAGGCACCACCCTGTGCACAAGGGAGGACATTCGGAAGAGGTGGAACGACCTCAGGGGCAAGGTCCATTCCCTGGTCCCTGGGCACCAGCTGCAGGCCAAGAAGACTGGCACTGGCCCTCCCAGTTCACCATTACCACTCTATACCTGGGAGGAAAAGTTCCTGGCCATCCTGCATCCTCAGGGCTTGACAGGAATACTTGGGGGAGTGGAGTCTGGTAAGTCACAATGCTAAAAATGTCACCAAAATGCATTGTCATGCATGTTCATAGCTCACCTTTTTCTACTTTCACTGTTACTCCACTCACCAGCCCAGTGTCCACTTGTTCAAAGACCCTTGTTTGTTAACTCACATATGAAGTGTACTCACCTGGGGGAATAACATTGCTCAGGTGTGTGTAGTACAGGGACTGCCATGACTGCAAACCCAGGAGGCACTGTTTTGATAACTCCAAACACCAGCATAATGTCCTCTCTTCCAAATACTCCTATCTGTGAACTCCCATTCAAGTATACTCACCTGGGGGAAGAACATTTGTCAAGTGTGTTTAGTACAGTGAGTGATATGACTACAACTCCTAGGAGACACTGTTGCTGTTACTCAAACCACTAGCCCAGTATTTCCTTCTCCAAATACCCGTGTTTGTCAACTCACAAAGGAAGTGTACTCACCTGAGAGGATACCATGGGCTAATATTTGGGAAGTAGAGGGAGTGACATGACTACAACTCCCAAGAGGTACTGTTACTATTACTCAAACCACCAGCCTAGTGTTTCCTCTCCAAATACCCTTGTACCCAGCTCTGTTGTCACCTTCCCACAGGTCATATTTGTCCTGTACAGGCTTATTGCACACATGACAGTCCCACAGTGCAGACATTATGTTGATTCCTGGGAGGACATGATATGTGACTCAGTAGACTGGTCACATAGCAGAAACTGTACAACACATGCCTTTGTTTGTTGGATGCCATTTCTATAGAATGGACACATGTGTCCAAAGGGAGTGTTCTGTGGCACAGGTACATAGCACTGAACCCCACCCCCTGAAGTAGCATGAGTCTGCATTTGTTATTGCACATGTCCACACATGGACAGGGAAAACACATTTTGTACGCACCATGCCAGTCCCTTCATTGTTACTCATGTATAATGTTGAGTTTGTGTTTTGACAGTTTCCTGTAGGAATTGTATACAGTGAGTCATTCTCACAAAGTGTGAATTTATTGGTCGATTTATGTCTATGGAGTTTACCCTTCAGAAACCACATATGTGTGATGTGCTTCATAGTGGCTCACATCACAGTACAGGTTGCTAGAGCATGGGCTACATGATGTCAGTAAGCTTGCTTAGTCATTGTAGGGCCTGGGCAGGGTAGTGCGTTAGTCTGCAGATGGAAATATATGCCTGTAGTCATGCCCCTGTACTGATTGGCTGTCACACTTGGGGAGTATTGACAAACAAGAACATCCTAGCTTGATGTTACTGACATGTATGTGACTCAAACTTTGTGATTAAACTTGTGATCATGATCTCTTGATTTGTCTTTTGCATCCATGCAGGTCAATGCCCATCAGAAGAAGGAATTATGTAGAGCCATCACCTGGAATGTGCGAACCCTGGGGATCCACAGGCTGCAGAGCACACACTGCAGCAAAAGGTGGAAGGACCTGAGATGCTGGGCTTGGAAGATCACTGAGGTCCAGCTGGGGACGTCCTCCCAACGTGGACAGGGTTTCCTTCGGACCATGACTCCCCCCCAATGGCCCGCATTCTGGTGGTGGCCTATCCAGAGCTTGATGTGTGTTTGAGGGCAGCACAGCAGCTACATGAGGGTGAGTACACGACATGTTCTTGCTTGTCACATTGCCAAGTGAATGAGTTAGGTTCTGACAGATTCCCCTAGCAATTAGGGATGAGCCATGTGTCACACAGGAGATGAATGATTGTGTAGACATGTCATGTGGTGGATACTGATGTGTCTTGCCTATTGGCCCAGGGACCTAGGACACAGCTGGGTAGAATCCACAAACCACTTGTTCTCTAGGGACGACATATGGCTGGGAACATTGATCAATCATCCCCTGTTTGTTGTTGAAGTGTTTGTGATTTCTATGCAAGTGACCTCTACTCCTCAATGTTACAGGCCAAAGGTTAGTAAGTGATGGATCACTGTCCTCAGCCATATGTCTGGTTAAATGAGTATTTTGGCAACTGCCACCCAGAGGCACTAGCCTTCTTCATATGACTGGTGCTGGTGCCACACTGCAGTCTGTAATGTGAAGATGGCCAACATACATGTGACAGAGACTACATTGTTATTTGGGTCAGTTATAGATCACTACTTTCCCTTTGTAAATGGAAAATGTCCACTGACATGATTTGTGTCATCACTATTTCCAGCATTCCTTGTGCCTACATGACCCTTTCTCTTTTGAAAAACATTTGTAAGTTGATGTTTCATGCATGGTCTACCTATGCTGATGTGACGATGTCTGTGTTCCCTCACATATCTGTGCATGGCAAACTGTGTGAGGAATAGGACATTTTCAATGGGAATACATTTCATGTGTGTCTCCATTGACACATGACAGTAGTGTGTCTCCATTGGCACACGGCAGCAGTGTTTCTTCATTCTTTATTGGCTGACACATTCCCTCTTGCGTCATAGCATGACATTTGACATTTACAACTGCAGTAGCAATGAGGGACATGACAGGTAGGTCTGGAGTTTTGAGCCACAATGTGAAATTCTGTGCCCTTGATGTGGCATCCTGTGGAAAAGTGCACTGCACAAATGTAATGGATAAGGTTTGTGACCTCACTGTTGGCCAGCATCATGGAGTGACTTGCAGTTATGTTGAAATCACATGTGTTTAGACATCTGGGTTTGCATGACCATAATTGAGACAATGATGTAGCTTCTAATAGTGCAACTTGTTGAGGGGCATCAACAAGTAGTTGCAAATCTCTGGTCCTCTCCAACATCCAAGTGACTAATAGTATCCATTGATGCACTCAGAGTATGTCATTCTAAGGGATGCCAGACATTAGTGGTGATTACCCTGGAGCTTGCTGATTCAGTGTGTTGTGGATTTTGGGGACATCTCTCCCTGACATGTTGCAAAAGATGTCTCCAGTGTCCATTTCCATGCCACATGTGGGGCCAATCTGAGCACCATTATTCCTACCTCCATTACTCTATTAGGACAAATATCACGTAGTGAAGTGTGTATAGTGGAACTGCTTCCAGTGTGACATGAGAATTCCCATGTCACCTTCTCCAGGCCATTGTACTTTTGTCTGCAACATGGCAGGATTTAGGAGCATAATTTCTTATTGTTGGGTCATTATGTATGTGATACATAGATATGTGCATGACCTTGCGTGGGATATATGGGAATGCATTTTGGCATTGGCCTACTATTGTATGACAACAGGTAACTGCTCCATGGGGCAAGGCTTTGAGGGTGGTGGGCTCACCTACTTGTTGAATGGTTATTGTGACTGCACAACTTCAGCCATGCAATTGTAGTTGTCTGAGACCCTGATTTTCCTGCAGGCAACTGTTGAAAGTTCAGATGGCATGCATGCATATGGTATGGCACATGTATGCGCCACTTAGATGGAGTTTGTTGCTGGGGCCTACTTGATATAATCGTAATGTTTGTTATTCAGAGATGTTGTTCAAGTGTGATCATGGACATATGATGACCCTGTTTCTCTTCTTATTTGCAACATCAGCACCAGCAAGCGAGGAGATGGGGCACAGCCGAGTGCGGAAGCATCTGGCCATGGGACCTTGGGTCAAGAAACCACCGACCCAGAGGGACCCAGTGGCCTGGAGGACAAGGGGAATGCCACAGGGGAGACTGGAACCTCATCTTCATCATCAGATTTTTCCTACAGTGGATACTCACTAGTGGTGGAGGACCCATTGAGGCGTCCTCCTGTACCATCCTTGTTTGCCACCCCCAGTTCTATCACCAACCTCCCTGTTGTTCCCTACCCAGTTGGTCGTGCCTGGTCACCCAAGAGGGTGAGCATCTCCTTCTCCTTTGCCACAGGCACCTCCGCACCAGCCCCTGTTACCCCTGCTGCCCTCAGTAAGGGGGCTATTGACCTCCTAAGAAGTATCCCTAAGGGTAAGTCAGCAATTGTGAATGGCATCCAGGGACTGGGAATTCAACTCCAACAAACAAATGCATTCCTGGAAGGCATTCATGATGCAATGGCTGGTCTACAGGGATCTTTTCAGGCTCTGGTCTCCTCACTGAAGGCAGCCAGTGACTCCCCACCTTCTGTCCCCCCTCAAACTCCCTCTTCCCAATGCAAATCCCCCTCCCTCTACCAACCCAAAGCACACAGACTGATCTGCATGCATCCACTTCAAAACACAAGTGCAGCACAAACAGACAGAAGCACCACAAAACACACTGGCACACATGCAAATAACAGACACCCTCATATACAACAGTCACAACTTCTCCAGACACCCCCACAACCCCTGGAATTACACACAGAACATCAAGCATACACACAGGTACCACCACAACAGTCAGTGACACACCCACCACATCCAGAATGCCCACAGACACCAAACTTATAGACCCTCAGACATCCACCACATGCACCATGCCTACAGACACCTCTGAAACAGACAGGCATCCATCACATCCAGCATGTCCACTGTCACCACTCCAACAGACACACATACATCTACCACTTCATCCCCAGTACCTCTACTTCCCAGACCCCCAAGACACACAAATGCACTCACTCATCCTCCGACCTAAGACACCAACCAAACATAAGCATACCTCCCAGAAGCATGCACCCACAACATCCACACCAATATAGCAGACAACCACTCCCTCGACCTCCAAATCCCCTCCCCTTCTGCTGTCAGTCCCTGTGTCCCTATTAAAGTTTTTTTGTTCTTTGTTGACCTTGCCCATTCCCTTGTTCCCTCCCCATTACAAGAGGCCCCCACCCACCTCCCAGCCCTTCCTTTCAACTTCCAATGCCTTCCCTATTCCGCCTGCAAGCACCCATACCGCTCCCCGCCAAGAAGAAGTACACTCCCAAAAAGCAAATCACCCCTCCCAAACCCAAAACCAAAATCCCCCCTCCAAACTCTTACCCCCAATGATCCCTGAGGTGCCTGCCTGCCGACTTGATGCCCCTTCCTTTGGAGGTTCCCTGGCAGTTAGGAGTCAGGTGACGTCACCATTATGTGCACACCCTAAAACCCAAAGAGTTGTTTTTTTGGGTATACATTTGTCCTGCTATTCCTTTTCTACCTTTATGTTGTTCCTGAGTGTTATGTATGGGGTTTCTCGTTGGCTAGGGTATGAACCTAAGCCATGCAGAACCCACCCACTCTAGTCAGGGCAAGGGAGGTACATGCCCAAGATAAGCCCTGCTCACCCCCCTTGGTCGCTTGGCATGAGCAGACAGGCCTAACCCGGAGGCAATGTGTAAAGTGTTTGCACAACACACACAACACACATGACGCAATGTGCACACCACAACGTAAACACAACACTGAGCTAGGTAAAAATAAACTGTATTGCACAAAACATAATTTGACCAAACATTACATGTCAGTAATACCCTGCTACCTTAGCAGTTGTCAGAACGTTACACAGTTTGCTAATACTCTGCAAGAACAAGCAGTAGTGACATTAGAACACGTAAGTACTCTGGATTCTGCAACATAAGCAGAAGTCAGGAATCACAATCTAAAAGAAATGCACTTGTCATAAACACATCATAAATATCCATAAAAAGGTACATTAGAGGACATATGGCAAGTCATAAAAACACACATCAGCATGTCCTGTCCATAAAAGGAACATCAGCACACATATGTGACATCATAAAAATAGTCAGGTAACATATAACCCCCCAATGTCCATTTTAAGATCATAACAACGAATATGTCCCCAAAAGTACTTGTTTTATGATGAAAAGGGCACTCCTAGTGCCAAGAGGATCGTTCTGGGGGGCCCTGACACTCCTATGCACAAAACGGGCCACATGTTGATCCTGGAGGGAAGGGGGCGGCACGCACCTCCTTTGGTCTTTATAACGGCCCCTCCTGGGGCCCACGATCTCTGAGGGCCTCCACTGGTGCTCCAACAAGGGGGAGCCACAGCACTGGCCACCCAGAACAAGTGGGGCCACACAAGGAGACCTGTAGTGTGGGGGACCTCCGGTGAGGCTTCTGCCCCATCTGGGGTCTCAGCCGATCACTTAGGGGCTTTATTTGGGCACGAGGAGCCTCAGATGAGTCTTCCTTCCCCCCTCTGTACGTCCACAAAACAAAAGGGGCCCGGTGTGGCGGGGAAGCCTCCTTTGAGGCTTTCTTCCCCTCGCCTGGCTTCTCAACCACACGGAGATGCCGGTCCGGCCCACAGCAGCAGCAGGCACCAGAGTAGGTGCCTGCTTGTGCCCTGGGGGCGCTCCTCAGAGCGTGCTTCACTCCCGAGGCATGGCAGGATTGTGCTAGCTCCTTCCTAGGTTCCAGTGGTGCCCAGGGGTCCCAGAGGCAATGCAACACCGGCAATCGAGGAAAGCAGCCCACCCGGGCTGCGGTGGTGGTTTTGGGATTGGCAATGCACTTACGAGTGCTGGGGCAGTACTGACGAGCCAGGGTCGCTGCAGTGATTCCAGCTTTCAGAAGTGCGCATATCAAGCTCAACAGCACCAAAAAGAAGGCACTTTTAAGCACAAAAACACCCCGGAAAGAAAGCCATTTCCAAGCACTTCAGGGCAAGTTTACCCAAGCGCTCTCCAGGCGCTATGGACAGGTTACAGGGGCCCAGGGCAACGGCACCCAGCCCCTGGGGGATAACAGTAAAGGAAAAGGAGCACAGGCAGCAGGGCCCAGCAGCAGGCTAGCACCCGGTGGATGCAAGCAAGTGCCAGCTCCTCCAGGAGACCCAGCAGGTCACAGGTCAGCACAGCAGCAGCAGTCCATGGTGGTTCCTGGTGAGTCCCTCCAGCATTCTGTGTCCAGTTCAAGGCAAGTTCCAAAGTGTCATCAAATTGTGGGGAAAACTCCCCTTTACTTACACTCTGTTTTTCCATGGAAGGGGAGAGGAGGTTCCAGCCAGTTACAACTGGTTCTGGGAGTGCCCCCTTCCTCTTCCAGCACAGGCTCCAAACATCAGTTGGGGGTAAACAACTCTATTGTGTGAGGCCAGGGCACAGCCTGTCCAAATGCAGGTGTGCCCCACCTCTCCCTTCTCTCAGCCTAGGAAGACTATTCAGTATGTAGATGCACCTCTGTGACACCTCCACCCTCCCTGTGTACAGGCTGTCTGAAAAGTATGCACAAAGCCCAACTGTCACTCTGCCCTGACGTGGATTGGAGTCAAGCTGCAAAACACCAGAGTCGTAAGCACAGAGAAATCCTCACTTACAAGAAGTGGCATTTCTGAAATTATAATAAAAAATCCACCTACACCAGTAAGCAGCATTTCTCACTACCATTACAGCCATACGAAACATGCCTATATTACCCCTCATAAATCAGACAATACCCCCACACATAAGGCAGTGCATTTCCAATGCAATCCTATGAGAAGGCAGCACTCACAGCAGTGAGAAACCAAATATGCTGTTTGTTACTACCAGGACAGGCCCCATTACTAGGCACATGTCCTGCCCTCTACATACATGGCACCCTGCCCATAGATAGTAAAAGAGGAGTTCTGGGCATGGCAAGTAAATTTAGATGCCAGGTCCCTGTGGCAGAAAACTGCACACACAGGCCCTGCTCTAGCAGGCCTGAGACTGGTTTGAAAGGCTACTTCGGTGGGTGGCGCAAGCAGCGCTGCAGGCCCACTAGAAACATTTAATTTACAGGCCCTGGGCATAGAGATACCCCTTTACCAGGGACTTATAGTTAAATTAAAAATGCCAATTAAGTATAAGCCAATCATACCAAGTTACAAGGAAGAGCACATACTCTTTAGCACTGATTAGCAGTGAAAAAGTGCTCAGAGTCATAATGTCAGTTAACAAGGGTCAGAAAAATAAGGAGGAAAATGGCAAAAAGTTTGGGGAATTACCCTGTAAAAGGGCCAGGTCCAACACTGAGTGACTTGTGTTGTGTGCCTACAGTTGTGTGTGTTTCAGCCTGCTTGCTGATCCATTTGCTATTGTTTGCAGTATATGAGTTTGTGGTGAGTGCTGGTGTCCCCCAAGACAAGGGTATATCTGTATTGATATGTGGGTGTAAATGCAATGGTGGCGTCATAGCACTATGTACTGTTTGGCATGGTAATTATTTAATCTTGTGTTGTCCAATGTGAGCATGTATGGTGTTAGACTTGACCCCCTGATATGGATTATGTATTCATCTGATGTGGGTCAGCTTGAGTTTTGCTTGTGCAATCATGGAGTGTGTTCAATTGTGCTAGCTTCCTTTAAATTTGTCTGTGCATGTGTCCATTTAGCTGTGTGTACCTTGCAGCTCGCTCATGTAGATGTATGCAGTTGGAGTTGCATGTGCTTTGTTGGCTTGCATTTCCACATTGTGCAGATAGGCATGTCATTTGGGCATAGTATTGTTTGTCCTAGAGATACCTGAAGGGCCAGTTCCTGTGCAAATATTGTTTTATGGGCAGTTGCAAGGTGATATGTGTCCCAGTTTAGCCTCCTTCCCTGGGTGTTCCTCCTGGCCCCATCCCTATTGTGCAGACATTGTTTGCATAGTGAGGTTTGTATATTTGTCTCTCTGGCTATTGTGCCTCCTGTTGTCCTTCTATTGTGTTGAAGTGTGTGTGATGTGTGTTTTCGTTGCAGTGCTGTTTATGGGCAGTGTTGTTTGTGTTCCATGCCATGTATGTTGAATGGGAGCACAGTCCATGGCATGTGTGCAATATGAGAGTGTGAGTTGTATTTGTAAATGTGATGTGATGTTGGTGTGTTGCTGTTGTGTGAGACAATGTTATGTACACTTCACTGTCCCTGTGCCTGAGATTTATGGACATGTGTTTTTGTGTAGTGCTGTGGTGCAGTTTGAGTGACCTTCCCAAAGGGGGCATATTGTGACTGTGCATGTGTCCTTCTTTGTGTATAATTCCGATCCGGGACACAGTGACATGTGTACTTGGTGCCCATAGCATGACCCCTATATCATGTGGACATCGGTGCAACAATCTGCTGGTACGGTTAATGCCACATGTAGGTGCGTGTACTTGCAGTTGGTTGCCCCTGTGGTGGAGTGAATTTCGTACACCATCGATGATCAGCAGCAGTGGCAGGACATGTGTGATGGGCTACATGGCGCACTAGATGTGTAAGCCTGCCTGCAAGTGAGTGTCTCCCTTTATAGTCGCCATTTCCACCTGCCGGGATGTGGTGAATGGACAGCCACGGTCACATTGGCAGTGTGCAACCTCATAATGTGACCGGTGGAAATACAGTCTCCACCGGCCAGTTTGTACAGCCTTGTGATTGTGACGGTCTGTGCAGCCTGGCGGTGCTGTCAGGAACGCAGTGGTTTTTGCTCTATAGGCCAGAGTGACTCGTAATCTGGTGGACCAACCGTCAACTGGACGGTAGTCGGACCACCAACACCACTATGGTGGTCCACAGACCACCAAGCTTATACTGAGGCCCCATGGCTTTGCTTGTAAAACTCAGGATTCATGGATGGATTTTAGCTGTTTTTGTGGGGGGAAAAATCATTTCAGAAACTGGGGGTTTTCAACACTGCTTTAACAGCTGAATTTTTGGGGGAAATTAGATTTTTGGATTTGTTTGTCTTTCTGTGGAGTGCCGAAAAGTTGAAATGTTGGAGAAAACTTTTTTTTTTTTAATGAGTGTAGGCCTTTGTTTCTGGATTTGTGTTTAATTGTTTGGATTAATGGGTTGCTCATGATGTCCGCCAACACCAAGAGTCAAAGAAAGAAGACAACTACATGTAGAAACAAAACATATTGGTGGTCATTACAACCCTGGCGGTCGGTGTTAAAGCGACGCTAAAACCGTCAACAGGCCGGCGGTAAAAAAAATTGAATTACGACCGTGGAGGAAACTGCCAACACAGACAGCCACTTTAACACTCCGATCGCCACGGTGGTACAAACAAACAGCGGGGCGGTCACCGCCAACAGACAGGTGGAGGACAATGTACCACCCACAGTATCACAACCTACCAATCCGCCACCTTTTCCGGGGCAGATTCACCGCAGACAAAAACACGGCAGAAACTGGACTTCAAAGGGAAAACGCTCACCTCTACACACACCACGTGGAACCAGGACGCCATGGAACCAGAGCTTCACATTTTCTCAGCCTTTATCTTCTTGCTCCTCTACCAGGGGCACGAATGCCGGCGGCGAAGACCACAGTGAGTACTGCACCTACGACACATGGGAGGGGGGAGGGAAAAAACAGGGACACACACATGCAATACGCAACACCCCCACCCCCACCCTCACCCACTACAACACACACACTAATACATCATGATACATTACAGTTACGCCCCCAACCCCCCGAAAGAATGCAAAGACAAAAGGAAATGAGTGTAACCATTGTAATCTATTAAAATCCAGTACGCAAAAATATATATACACTATTAACAAATGTATACACCAAGAATAGAAGTCCAGGTATTGCTCCATTTAAGTCCGTGGAACACTGGGCCCACACTGCATGGTCGAGGCTCACACAAGGTACCCAAACATGACGGAGAGAACACTGCAGGGGCATCAGATAGAAATAAAACAGGCACCTCAGTGGGAAGGGAAAGGGGGGCACCTCAGCCGGGTGAGTGCACGATGCCAAATCCACGAGGGGGCCACATGCCCAATGTTCAATCCTGGGGAGTGCAAAGCCACAGTCTCTCAAGTCTCTACAGTGGGTGGTTTGCCCACTGTTCAATCCTGGGGAGTGCAAAGTCACAGTCTCTCAAGTGGATAACAGTCTCCACTGGTTCTGGAGGGGGCTTTGTGCCCAGAGTGCTTCATCCTGCCAAGGACTGAGGTAGTGGATGTGATACTCCACTGGTTCTGGAGGAGGCTTTGTGCCTAGAGTGCTTCATCCTGCCAAGGACTGAGGTAGTGGATGTAAATCTCCACTGGTTCTGGAGGGGGCTTGGTGCCCAGAGTGCTTCATCCTGCCAAGGACAGAGGTAGTGGATGTGATACTCCACTGGTTCTGGAGGGGGCTTGGTGCCCAGAGTGCTTCATCCTGCCAAGGACAGAGGTAGTGGATGCCTTTCTCCACTGGTTCTGGAGGGGGCTTGGTGCCCAGAGTGCTTCATCCTGCCAAGGACTGAGGTAGTGGATGTGATACTCCACTGGTTCTGGAGGGGGCTTTGTGCCCAGGGTGCTTCATCCTGCCAAGGACAGAGGTAGTGGATGCCTTTCTCCACTGGTTCTGGAGGGGGCTTGGTGCCCACAGTGCTTCATCCTGCCAAGGACTGAGGTAGTGGATGTGATACTCCACTGGTTCTGGATGGGGCTTTATGCCCAGCGTGCTTCATCCTGCCAAGGACTGAGGTAGTGGATGCCTTTCTCCACTGGTTCTGGAGGGGGCTTGGTGCCCAGAGTGCTTCATCCTGCTCGTGGCGGACTCAGTAGCGTCAGTGCTCTTGGCGCTCATGGGCCAGCGGTGCTTGTGGTGGCGGTGTCCTGCTCAGCGGTGCTTGTGGCAGCGGTGTCCTTTGCAGCGGTGCTTGTGGCGGCGGTGTCCTTTGCAGCGGTGCTTGTGGCGGCAGTGTCTTTGGCAGCGGTGCTTGTGGCGGTGGTGTCCTTCGCAGCGGTGCTTGTGGTGGCGGTGTCCTGTTCAGCGGTGCTTGTGGCGGTGGTGTCCTTTGCAGCGGTGCTTATGGCGGCGGTGTCCTTGGCAGCGGTGCTTGTGGTGGTGGTGTCCTTGGCAGTGCTGCTTGTGGCGGCGGTGTCCTGTTCAGCGGTGCTTGTGGCGGCGGTGTCCTTGGCAGCGACTCAGCTGCTGGCGGTCCTGTCTGGGCCTGCGGGGCTGCTTCTGGCGGTCGCCTCCTGGCCAGCGGGGCTGGTGCTGGCGGTCCTGTCTGGGCCTGCGGGGCTGCTGCTGGTGGTCACCTCCTGGCCAGCGGGGCTGGTGCTGGCGGTCCTGTCTGGGCTTGTGGGGCTGCTGCTGGCGGTCGCCTTCTGGCCAGCGGGGCTGATGGCGGCCGCCTCCTGGGCAGCGGGGCTGATGGCAGTCGCCTCCTGGGCAGCGGGACTGATGGCGGGCTTCTCTGCCGTGCCGATCTTCAAAGACTTGCCGGGTTTCTTGTGCCCCTTCCCCACTTTGGAAGATGTTGCAGCTGTCTCCACACTCCCACCTGTACCCCTGGGAGCGGCTTTGGTGGCTGGTGTCTTCCCCCTCTCCCACTGGGCACTGGCCAACTTTTGATGCTTGGCAGGTGGGGGACTGTCCGTGCTGTGGCTCCTTGCCACACTGGCTGCCCTGCTGCCTGGTGCACTCCAGAATCCGGTGACTACTGGCACCACTGATCCCGCCAATGCCGTGGCTGAGGTGCTAGGTTGGGACCTGGAGAGTCGGGCCCTAGGAGACTGACGGGGTGGGGGAGGTGAGGGAAAGAGGTCAAGGGTGGACAGGAAAAGTTTCTTGGGAACACTGGGACGGGTAGCTGGAGGGGGTTTGGGAGTGGAGGAAGAGGTTGTGTTTGTAGGAGGTGTACGTTTGGTGACTTTGGGTGAAGGTGCATGGGCTGGAGGCTGTCATGAGGTGGATGGCTGTTGGGTGGGTGTGTGCCTGCGTTTGTGTACACAGACACACTGGGAGAGGACACAGGGGATGTGTGAATGGTAGTGGGGTGGTGACTGCACGTGAGCGGGGTATGGTGGTGTGTGTGCTGGTGATGGAAGTAGTGGCTGTAGATGTAGTGCATGCAGGTGTGAGTGAAGACGAGACTGGGAGGGAGGAGGGGGACACAGTGGAGGCAGTGGATGTTGCTATGTCTGCATGTGTGTGATGTTTGCGTGAGTGCCTGTGGGATGTGTGGTGCTTATGTTTGCCTGAGCTTCCTTTGTGTGTTGGTGTGTGTGCATACTAGTCTGATGGTGTGCTTGGGGAAGGCTGAGGTACAGGGGTGTGGGTCCGGGTGGAGGATGTTGGAGGATGGAGGTTAGAGACAGGGACAAAGGCTGCCATCAGTGCTGAGGCCAATGTCTGATAAGCTCGCTGGAGGGCTGCCTGACCAGAATGAATGCCCTCCAGGAATGCATTGGTTTGTTGCAACTGCCTCTCTACACCCTGGATGGCATTCAAAATGGTAGACTGCCCAACAGTGAGGGACCTGAGGAGGTCAATGGCCTCCTCACTGAGGGCAGCAGGGGTGACTGGGGCAGGGCCTGAGGTGCCTTGGGCGAAGGAGATGCCCACCCTCCTGGGTGAGCGGGCACGGGGCAAAGGCTGAGGGGCTGGGAGGGTGGTGCTGGAAGGGGGGGTGGCGGCTATACCTGTAGATGGGGGGAGGCACAGATGGGCCCAACACCACACGGGAGCTCCCATCAGAGGACGAGTCCGTATCACTGGTGTCAGCTCCTGTCCCCGCCGTGGAGCTCCCCTCGCCCTCTGTCCCACTGGTGAAATCTGACTCCGTAGTGTCGCCCTCCAGGGCCATGTGGGATGCAGTTCTCTCCTGCTCCAGTGCCACTGCTCCTCCGCCTGATGATGCTAATGCACACAAGAACAGGGAGACCACAAAAAGGGGGACGACAACAGAAGAAAGACATGTTGAGTGCATGCATTACCGCTACCATTGGCGGACACGACAGACGCAGAAGCCCCCTGCACTACGCCACGCACCTGGGGTCCACTGTGTAATCCCTAGGACATGACCTACAAGGTTATGGCCGACATCTGCACACATGGATGTCACAGGAGCCTGACTAGGTGTAGTTGGCACTGTGCCCAGGTGGGGTGGGGTGCCACAAGGCCTGTCTGAAAAAGGGGACCTAACTAGAACACTCGCCAAGGCCTAGGGGAACCCACAGCCCACCTCCCCCACCCAGACACCTCCACTGCGCGCTGAATCAGCAGAATGAGAGTGTACTCACCCCCTTGTGTATACTGTGATGCCCTCAAGCGCCCATCCAACTCCGGGTATGCCACCGCCAGGATCCTGAACATCAGTGGGGTCATGGTTCAACGGGCACCCCTCCCACATTGGGAGGCCATCCCCAGCTGGGCCTCCGCCGTCTTCTTACTCCAGCTGCAAATGTCCTCCCATCTCTTACGGCAGTGGGTGCTCTGTCTGTGATAGACCCCCAGGGTCCGGACGTCCTTGGCGATGGCACGCCAAATATCCTTCTTCTGGTGGGCACCGACCTACAGGAATTGTACAGGGGAAAAAGAGAAGTTATTACCAACTGCACCGTCACAGTCATTGGGCCGCATCCCTACCCTTGCCATGTGGCACATGCACTCACCGTCGTTTCATGCACGCCTCATTCTCACCCCCCATCTTTCATCCACCCCACTCCACACAGGCATAGCCCATACAGCATGCTCCCAGTGTACTTACCTGTTTGTCTGGAGGACCGTAGAGTAGCGTGTACTGGGGGAGGACCCCATACACGAGTTTCTCCAACTCCTCCGATGTGAAGGCAGGGGCCCTTTCCCCAGACGCACGAGCCATTGTCTCTTCCAGACTGAGGTCACAGCAGCACTTGCAGTGTAGGTCCTCTCCTGTCAAAGATCAGGTATCGAGTGATTGAACAGATAGAAAATGGCGGTCACGTCCGCAGCGGTGTGTACCGTCACCACCGGTGTACATCGTCATTGGCTCCTGGGACCCATAGGGTCCAATGTTAACCAATGCAGAATTGCGCCACGGTCTTCGACCGCCTACTGCGACGGTGTACAACGCCAGCGCAGTTACCTCATATCCCATTGTCCCACTTTACAGGTCAGGCAGCCGCCATTTCAGGGGCCCACATGGCTCTATTTTTAACTGCGTCACACATACCTAGGCCTTGCCTCAACCCTCATACATGCTAATTTCGGATTATGAATCGTGTTCTGTGTAAGCTGGGTGTACGTGCCTCTGAGTTGGTTGACTCTGTGCTCGCTGTTGTCCTTCATAGGCACCGTCCGCTGGGACATGTGAGGAGATGGTGGCATCCTCCGGTGTACAGACCACTGGTGGACCTGTCGACAATGGAGGAAAGACATGTAATCATCACCTACAGGCTTGATTGTGCCACAATCCTGGAACTGTGTGCCCAGTTGGAGCCAGACCTGATGTCAGCTATCCGCCATCCCACAGGAATCCCCCCTCAAGTGCAGGTGCTGTCAGTACTCCATTTCCTTGCAAGTGGGTCTTTTCAAACAACAGTGGCCATAGCATCAGGGATGTCCCAGCCTATGTTTTCCAACGTGTTGTCCAGAGTGTTGTCTGCCCTGCTGAAACACATGAGGAGCTACATCGTTTTCCCTCAGGTGGAGGATTTGCCTACAGTGAAAGGTGACTTCTATGCCCTGGGACATATCCCCAACATCATAGGTGCCATTGATGGGACACATGTGGCCTTGGTGCCCCCCCGCAAGAGTGTACAGGGGTACAGAAACCAGAAGAGTTATCATTCGATGAATGTGCAGATGGTGTATTTGGCAGACCAGTACATCTCCCATGTGAATGCCAAATTCCCTGGCTCAGTGCATGACGCTTACATCCTGCGGAATAGCAGCATCCCTTATGTGATGGGGCAACTCCAGAGGCACCGTGTGTGGCTATTAGGTGAGCACCTGAAACGAAATCAGTGGGAATAGTTGTCTGGGTCTGGGGATATCCCTACAGGTTAGTGTGTGTCTAACAGTTGTCCCTCGCCTTTTTCAGGTGACTCTGGTTACCCCAACCTGTCATGGCTACTGACCCCAGTGAGGAATCCCAGGACAAGGGCAGAGGAACGCTACAATGAGGCCCATGGGTGAACTAGGAGTATTAAAGAGAGGACCTTCGGCCTCCTGAAGGCCAGGTTCAGGTGCCTCCATATGACAGGTGGTTCCCTATTGTACTCACCAAAGAAGGTATGCCAGATCATCGTGGCCTGCTGTATGCTTCACAACTTAGCTTTGCAACAACAGGTGCCTTTTCTGCAGGAGGATGGTCCAGATGGAGGTGTTGTGGCAGTTGTGGAGCCTGTGGACAGTGAAGACGAGGAAGCAGAAGAAGAGGACATCGACAACAGGAACTCGGTTATCCTGCAATACTTCCAGTGAGACACAGGTAAGAAGACAAACCTGCCTACTACATGTAATTTAACACTACTACCTCTCTACTGTCTGTCCTTTTCACCCAGTGTATGGTCACTGAGTTTTCACTTTCCCTTACGATTTCACAGATGTGGGTCCCACTGTGTGACATCTGCTTTTTTTCCTCATGGACTAGAGCTGTGTGACATAGGTATGTTGACATTACAATTCAAAGAGCATTTTGTCACTGTAATTGCTAATACACTATTTCAAAATCACAGACAGACTCCAGATTGTTTTGTGCTTTAAGGGTGTTTATTTTAGTGCTCAATATTGGAGAATGCTGTAAAATGGTGAGGGGTGATGGTGGAGGAATGTCCATGGCAGAGTCCAGTCTATTTGTTTCACAGGTGCATTGTCCAAAGGGGCATAGTAAGTGGAGCTGGAGCAGTTTGAGGATGGACAGGGTGACAAGGTGGGACAAAAGGATGACATTCAGGGCGATCTCATTTCTTGGCGGGGGTCTTGGAATAGTTGTCTGTCTTTGTCCTGGATCTCAGGGACCGTTTGCGGGGTGGTTCTCCATCTGCAGGGGGTGGGGTGCTGGTGTGGTGGTCCTGTGGCGGTGCCTCCTGTCCACTAGCGCTGGTGGAGGTGGTGGGCAGTTCATCATCCAGGCTAGTGTCAGGGGCCCCTTGTTGTGCCACAGTGTCCCTCCTGGTGTTGAGGACTTCCTTCAGCACCCCTACAATGGTGCCCAGGGTGGAATTGATGGATCTGAGTTCCTCCCTAAAGCCCAAATACTGTTCCTCCTGCAGCCGCTGGGTCTCCTGAAACTTGGCCAGTATCGTTGCTATCATCTCCTGGGAATGATGGTATGCTCCCATGATGTTGGAGAGGGCCTCGTGGAGAGTGGGTTCCCTGGGCCTGTCCTCCCCCTGTCGCACAGCAGCCCGCCCAGTTCCCCTGTATTCCTGGGCCTCTGTCCCCTAAACGGTGTGCCCAATACCACTGCCCTCAGGTCCCTGTTGTTGTTGGGGTGGTGGGTTAGCCTGGGTTCCCTGTAGTGGTGGAACACTGCTGCTTGACGTGTCCTGGGGACAGAGGTATGGGCCCGCTGGGTGGGTGCCATGCTGGTGTTTCCAGAGGGGGGAAGCTCTGTGGTGGCCTGTGACTGTGTGAGGGGAACCCACTGTCCCGAGGTCCCAGATGGGCTGGGCTGGTCATCTAGATCCAGTTGGACAGAGCTGCTGTCATCACTGTGGGCTTCTTCTGTTGGTGGTGTGGACATGTGTGGACCCTCCTGCCCGGTGACGTTGGGTAGGGGTCCTGCAGGGGTATAAAAGGATGTTTATTGCATCTGTGTGTGCCATGGTGTGCAATGGGTGGGTGACCGTGTACCACAGTGCTTGCATTCCTGTGTGGGACCTTGTGTGATGATGGCTTAGGGGGGTGTATGGGTATGTGCAGTGGCCATGCATTGGTGATGGGTGTCCATGCTTTGGTGTTGCATGCAGGGCTTGGTTTTGGGATGTGTGGTTTGTGATAGTGGGACATGTGTGAGGAGTTGGAGTGATGGGGGTGAGGGCGAGGGTGGGGGTTATGTGATAGCATGCAGGTAGGGTGGGGGATAAGGTAGTTAAGGTTTGACTTACCAGAGTCCATTCCTCCAGCTACTCCTTCGAGGCCTTCAGGATGCAGAATCGTCAAGACCTGCTCCTCCCATGTTGTTAGTTGTGGGGGAGGAGGTGGGGGTCCACCGCCAGTCCTCTGTACTGCAAGGTGGTGTCTGGATACCACAGAACGCACCTTCCCCCGTAGGTCAGTCCACCTCTTCCTGATGTCATCCCTATTTCTTGGGTGCTGTCCCACTGCATTGACCCTGTCCACTATTCTGCGCCATAGCTCCATCTTCCTAGCAATGGAGGTGTGCCGCACCTGTGTTCCGAATAGCTGTGGCTCTACCCGGATGATTTCCTCCACCATGACCCTGAGCTCCTCCTCAGAGAACCTGGGGTGTCTTTGCCGTGCCATGGGGTGGTGTGGGTGATGTGTGGGGTGGTGTGTGTTGTGATATGTGGGGTGATATTTAGTGGTGTGTTGTGTGGGGTGCGTGGATGTTATGTGGGTGATGGTGTTGTGTGCCTGTGGATGCTTGTTTGTAGATTGTAGTGTCTCTCTCTGGACTTCTTTCGGAATTTTGGTCGTAGGGGTTTGTGGGTGATGTGGGTGTGTGGTTTATATTGTATTGGGTGTGTGGGAGTGGTGTGTGTATGTGTATCAGGTGTGTGTATTTGTAATTGTCCAATGTGGTAGTGTTTTGTAAATGTGTGTGTATTTTGAGCACGGCGGTGTGTACCGCCAATGGAATACCGCGGTTGAAAGACCGACCGCGTGGATTTGTGGGGCATGATAGTGTGAGCGTATTCCTGTTGGCGTGATGGTGGAGGTTTTGTTATCGCCAGTTTATCACTGACCTTTGGTGTGGCGGACTTGTGTGGGTGTCAAAATTTTGGCGGATTCCGAGCTGTGGGTCATAATGACCGTGGCGGAATTCCACGGCCGCGGCGGTATGTTGACAGTCTTCTGCGCGGCGGTAATCGGCTTTTACCGCCAATGTTCTAATGATGCCCATTGTTTCAATTTGATAAAAAAATTAAAAACTGCCATTTTAATCTGGTTATGTTGTTCAAACAGGCGAGCAATTTTAGAGGGTATAAGTAAACGTTGGTAGCTTAAAACGTATGAAATATTGTCTAGGTAGTTGAATGGAAATTGACGGATTTTACTAATAGATTTACCTACAGAACTGTTGAAGGAAATATGTCATCCCTCTGTGACATTGTTTGTTTTTGTACCTCCCTCGGAGCAGGTCGAGTAACAGTTTCACCAGTCAATAGGGAACTTTTACTTACTCCTGTGGCCACACCTGCTTAGGTGGCCAATCCAAGTTATCTTCGAAATAATTTTGGAATGGAGCCAATATTTCCTCATTTTGTGAAAAGTATTCTGATTGTATAATTGATGTGTAAAAGTCACGTACACACTAAGGAGGTACAAAGCACAAAGCAGTTTTTTAAACTCATATTGTAGGTTACTGTTTGACATTTAGGCCCATATTTATACTTTTTGACGCACAGCTGCGCCAACGCAGTTGTGCATCAAATATTTTACCGCCAGCTAACGCCATTCCAACACGCCATGCGGGCGCCTTATTAATGGAATGACGTTAGCCGGCGCTGCGGACTGGTGTGCCTCAAAAAAAATGACTCACACCAGGCAGCGCCGGCGTATGGGAAAATGGGGGTTGTGCTTCAAAAAATGGTGCAAGTCAGGTCTGAGGCAAAATTCAGGCCTCAAACCGGATTTGCGCCATTTTTTTTTATGCCCAACCTCCATTGACATGACTCCTGTCTTAGCAAAGACAGGAGTCATGCCCCCTTGCCCAATGGCCATGCCCAGGGGACTTATGTCCCCTGGGCATGGTCATTGGGCATAGTGGCATAGAGGGGGGCCCAAATCAGGCCCCCCTATGCCACAAAAAAAATCGGAAAAAAATACTTACCCGAACTTACCTTTACTTCCCTGGGATGGGTCCCTCCATCCTTGGGTGTCCTCCTGGGGTGGGCAAGGGTGGCAGGGGGTGTCCCTGGGGGCAGGTGAGGGCACCTCTGGGCTCCTTCCGAGCCCACAGGTCCCTTAACGCCTGCCCTGACACAGGCGTTAAAAAAACGGCGCACATCAGGCTGTGCGCCGTTTTTTAAGGCCCACCCCCTCCTGTGCGTCAAAATGACGCCAGAGTATAAATAAGGGGCACAGGCCTTAAGGTCATTTTTTGGAAGGGAATGCCTACCTTGCATATAATTACCGCAAGGCTGGTTCCCCCTTCCAAAAAATGACGCACATGGTGGAATTTTGACGCCCGCGGGGTCGGGCGTCAAAGTATAAATATGGGGCAGGGTTTGCGCCGATTGTGCGTCAAAATTTTTGACGCACATTCGGCGCAAACAGAGTATAAATATGCCCCTTAATACGCAGCTAAGCTTGTTTTTTTTATTGTTGCAAAAAAGCCTGGGAAAACTGAAAAAACCTCCTTGAAATTTTGTGTCTGGTAAATTTTAGTAATAGGACTTTTATTCAGAGTTTTGGTTTTTATTACTGATAAAGTTTAATTGTAAGTTGAGGATTGCTTGTCAGGGGTAAGCTGTACACTAAAGGTACGGTAGGACTGTTAAAGTTGGCATGAATAGTGCAAATTTGTGCAAATGGATGGGTAGTTGACTTAAAAGATCCATCCATCATCGAAATTTCATTGTTCTTCAGGGTTACTGAGTTATGTATTATACTAAAGATTAGTATATATTTGAGGGGGATCTCATTGTCATGCAGTAGGAAAAGTTCATTAGTAAAAGGAAATGTAAGTTCAGAGTAATGTTAGTATCA
Source organism: Pleurodeles waltl (assembly GCF_031143425.1). Lineage (NCBI taxonomy): Eukaryota > Metazoa > Chordata > Amphibia > Caudata > Salamandridae > Pleurodeles > Pleurodeles waltl. The sequence continues at coordinate 806,418,561 of NC_090446.1, forward strand.
GAGTAGGATTGTGGTGTTATTCTATGTGGATTACTCACCTGTTTTTGACTCTGAACCTTTCTCCCTAAAATAGGTATTGTGGGCATACTACTAACAACATACATTGGATGTTTATGGCTATCTCTCTCAAAACAGAGGCTCAGGGTTCATTATAGGTGGATGGTAGCATTTTCAATTGTTGCATGTTCTCTCTCACTTCAAACTCCATTGTAGAGGCAAAGTGGGTATGCATTGTGGTCCTTCCAACAGTGTCTCCCATAATAACCTCTCTGCCTTTTCAATGGGATGAAAAATACTCACCACTCCTGCAATGACTTCTGGACTCTGTTAATTTCTCCTTGCAATAAATGTAGCCACCATGCTTTAGCAGACTATTTCCTCTTCTAGATTGGTTGTAACTTGCTTGATTTTGATTTTCCATTTTGCAATGGTCTTTTCACTTAAAAGAGAAAAAAACATGAGTGCAACTTAATAAAAGTGTGCTTTAACTGCACTGACAAAATTCTGTCTTTTAAAAAAATACGGGGGACGTGGCCAAGGATGGCAATGGAATAGGACCTGTTCTCAGTCCTCTCCCTGTGCCCGAGTGAGAAACGCTGACCCCCACTCACCCCACTTGCATATGGGGCCTGGGGGACACCCTTTTGTTGGTGCCCCCAACACGAGTATAGAGCCACCTCACAGCTCCAGATAGCAGAGTGAGAGACAGGAAGGCTGCCCATGGGCCACCAGCGACAGATCGAAGGTGGAGACTGCCACGTAGCTACCGGTGAGGCATGATAGACCTCCCCCAGCATTGAGCAGATGGTACCAGCTGTGCTTCAGCCACTGGTCCTGGCCACCATAGCGACACCAGGACAGTAGGCCTTTAACACTGCCCTACAGTAGAGGGTGAACGCTGCTGGGCTCTCCCAACATCGCAGAGAGACAGACGTGTGGTCCCCCCCAGGCCTAGGAGAGTGCAGTGCACCACGGCAGAAGCACAACATGCCCCGGCGCTACCGGAGTGCACATAGCTTGTGCTCCATGTAAGCTGATGTTGAGTGGTGTGGCTTTCCTTGGGAGACAGGGGCAGCCTGACCTGGCTTGTACTCCCCAACAAAATGGGAAGATGGGGCCCCGTTGACCTCTGTGAGCAGTGTTTTGCATTCCAGAGCTAGGTCGCAAGATAGATGGTCAGTGGGCATTAGGCCATTCTGCTCATGGGGAAGAGGCCCCTCATCACAGGAGAATACAGCCTCTGCCTTGAGGAGAAGGAGCGGTGCACAGCTGCTGCTGAAGGTAGGCGGCTTCTGCATGCAGCACCCTCTTCACCAAACAGGACACCAGGTTGGGCAGCCCAGTTTTATTAACGATCCCCAGATAACCTTTGGTACCCTCAGGGGCCCCAGGAAACCAGTGTGCAGTAGGAACTCAAACTACACTATCAAAGCACAGACCAGGCTTAGACCGATACACAGCCCGGCTAAGAAGACACTGCGAGTGAAAACATGAGACTACCCCAGTCCCAGAGCTGGGACAGAATTAGTCTCCGCTATGAGACTGATTCACTTGGGGTCGGGGAGGAGAACTACCTACAACTTGCACCTGGTGGGGACGCTGCTATTCAGGGCATTTGTTGCATTCCTGCTTGAGAAGTAACTCCAAGGGCTTGGAGTAGAGCTTCCCTTCTACTTTGAAGCCTCAGGGACATCAAAGGCTTCAACATCCAGACCTGAGTCTACTTGCTGTGGACTCTAGCTTGTCAGAGGGTGGCATTCCAGTTCCTGGACCCCTGGAAGTGAATTCTTGGAGAAAAAACTGTCTACTGATGCCGGACGATGCCATGCGACTTTGTGAAGGGCACCACTGCCCAGAACCCCGACGATGCTTTCCCCGAGGCCGTGGACCTCGCTGAGTGCGAATCCCATGACCTTGTGAGCTGACGCCGTTACCCCAGAACTGTGATGCTGACTGCCCTGAGGCTGTGGACCTCGTAGAAGTCCGACGACCGTGTAGGCTTCACGACGCTATATTTGCTCATTCTGCCGACTTCACTGATACTGGAGTGTCCTAAGTCCAACGTCTGTGAAGATCCAACGTCATTGCAGTGCCTGCGGCCCTGTGACATCATCGTCCCAAAGCATTGTAACGCCGCCAGACTTTGCATCTGCTTGAACCAAGGGACCGACTTCGCATCTGACATCACCTCGCCTCCATCGCCCTGTAGAGAGCACCTGATGCTTCTGTGCGACGTGGCTGCACAACGCCGCTGTACGCCGCCACAGTCTTTTTGTCCCACGGCACTGGAACCGACGCTGCATCGGATCCAGCGAAGCCGCTCTCCCCGACTCCATGCACCAGCCTGTTTTCTACTTGTTCTGAAGGTTCTGTACCTGAGGGTCGACCGACTCCGTTGGCATCGCATTGTAGGAAACGAAGCCGTTACGACGCCGTGTTTTACCAACTTGTAGTGTTTTCACCTCAAATCACTGTTTTCTTGCTTTTAAGTGCTAAATTCTTATTTTTAACTGTATATTGTGGTCATGTTTATTTAGATAAAATATTTAATATTTTTCTAAACCTGTGTTGAGTCATTTTGTAGTGGTTCACTGTATTACTGTGTGTGTTGGTACAAATATATAACACATTATCTGTGAGTTAAGCCTGACTGCTTGTGCCAAGCAACCAAGGTGGTGAATGGGGGTTAATTGAGTGTGATTCTCCTTTACTCTGACTAGAGTGAGTGACCTTGCTTGGACAGGGTTAACCTGACTGCCAACCAAATACCCTATTTCTAACAATTATTAATACAAGTGCGAGCGCTGGTTAATGCCACACCTGTGGACCTCACAAGAGAAGGAGCGACACCTAGCAATCCTAGAATTTTGCTACCCACAAAGGATAGATTCCCCATGATATCCTTGAATGTAAAGGGGTTGAATAACCCTGTTAAAAGACTATCCATGATTTCATACCTAGACAGATCAGTGGCAGATGTTTTTCTCCTACAGGAGACACACCTGATGTCAAGGGATTGACACTGTCTCTGATCTAAAACTTTCCCACAACATATTTTTCTATTCTGCGACCATAAAAACAGCAGGGGTAGCCATTCTAGTGGCTCGCTTATTTCAAGGGAAGATGGGGGCCAAAGTGGTGGAGATAAGGGGGCGCCTCTTGGTTTATCGCCTTCATACACAGGGTTACACGTTTGTACTTGGTTCCCTGTACTCACCAAATGAGGGCCAGGAACCCTTTTTCTGCAGATTCTGGCCATGCAGGACAGTCTAATACTACTGGGGGAGACCTCAATATTGTTTTTGGCAACACCTTAGACTGATCTGCCCAGAGACAAGGTGGGACTAATGAAATTAAGTGTTGGCTTCAGGAAATGGGCCTAAGGTATCTCTGAAGAGAATAACCGCAAGATTATACATTCTACTCACATGCATAAAACATATGCATTACTAGATCATATTTAGGGACTAAAGAGGTCCAAGACGCTCTCACATTTGACATTGAAACACAATCCTTTTCCAACCACGCAGCAATAATAGCGGACATAGCACTTTTCCCAACAGCCCGCACATTTCAACCCTGGTGCCTACATGAGACTCTCCTTCATAAGCCTGACGTTCTCCAACGATTATATGACGGAACACCGAATTAAAAACAACTACTAACCTTAACAACGAGGTCGGAACACCGACCTCGTCCTTACTACTAATGATTTTACCACGAATGCCTTATCAACGATATTTCGTTGTAAAGGCATTCCTGATAAAATCATTAGCAATAGGCACCATTCACCCTACATCCCTCAACCCACCCCCCCCAACCCCACCCCAAAACCTAAAACCCGCTGACCCCCCACCCACTCCCCAAAACCAAAAACCCCCCACCCCCCAACCCCACCCTAAAACCTAAAACCCCCTGACCACCCACCCACTCCCCAAAACCAAAAACGCCCCACCCCCCCAACCCCACCCTAAAACCTAAAACCCCCTGACCCCCCACCCACTCCCCAAAACCAAAAACGCCCCACCCCACCAACCCCACCCCAAAACCTAAAACCCCCTGACCCCCCACCCACTCCCCAAAAACGCCCCACCCCCCCAACCCCACCACAAAACCTAAAAACCCCTGACCCCCCACCCCCTCCCCAAAACCAAAAACGCCCCACCCCCCCAACCCCACCCCAAAACCTAAACCCACCACTTACCTTCGCCAACTCCCTTCTTTGTACCTTAACCTCGCATGTTCGTTGTTCAGAACATACGTAGTTAAGGCACAAAAATACGAAGTCGTGGTTAAAAAAAGCGTTGTTACGCTTTCGTTAACCACGACTTTCGTAATAAAAAAGTCGTAAAAAAGGATGTTTACCTTCTCCAACAGATCACTACTGCGATGCACAGCTTCCTCACCACAAACGACACTCCCATCTCCCTCCTTTGGGATACTATGAAAGCAGTGATCGGAGGGGAATTCATAGCCATCTCGGCGGCCGACAAAAAAGAGTGAAAGGAACAATGTGAAGCATTGCAGGAGCGGGTTAGGGAACTGAAACACATACATCAATGCACAGGCGCACCCCGAGTGTGGCAACAGTTAGAGGCTACTAAGAAACAATTTGCAGGATTGGACATGGATAGGCCCAAGTATTCCCTGCTGTAAACATTTGTAACATATTGGGGGAGATAAGTGTGGCCGACTCCCCACTAACTCAGTGTTTTTCAACCTTTTTTGGGCAAAGGCACACTTGTTTCATGAAAAAAATCACGAGGCACACCACCATTAGAAAATGTTAAAAATTTTAACTCTGTGCCTATATTGACTATATATAAAGTAATTCTCTTGAATAGGAATCAAATAAACACAAAGAAAGTATTTTATAATTACTTTATTATGAAATAGTAAGTAAACAGAAATATGAAAAATTATAAAATACTTTATTCAGTGCGCAACCTGGGCCTGTTTGGCTGAACACAAAGCTGATATTCTGGCTGGAATCGAAGAAAGACACACACGTAGCTCTTCGTCAACGGCTCTCAGTCTCTCTCTGTATTTAGTTTTTATAGCAATCATGCTTGAAAAGCTCATCTCACACAGATATGTAGTGGAAAATGGGAGCAATGTCAAAATTGCTTTGTTTGCCAGAAGGGGGAACTCCTTGGCAGTATCCAACCAAAAACTGTCCAAAGGTAGATCAGCAAATCTTAGCTTGAAACCACGATTTTGTCTCAGTTCAGTTAGTTCCTCCTGCTCCTGTAAAGTCATGTCCTTTCCACCAACTGATACTGAGCTATAAGGGTCCCTAACCCAGTCAAGGCATTCAGTGGAGACTGAAGAGAAATAAAATGACAACTTCTCCTCGAGAGTTTTTAAATGTTTAACTATTATCTCACACAGTGCAGCAGTGTGAACACCTTGCCATTGCTTGGTGAGTGTGAACATTTCAAGATTGCCACTTTCCACGTGTTGATGCCAGAGTTGCACCTTTGAACGGAATCCATTTATTTTATCTGTACTTGTAAGCAGGTTTTCATTTCGGCCTTGCATTCGTGTGTTCAGTTCATTCAGATGATGAAATATATCTGCCAGGTATGCCAGCCTTGCACACCACTCATCACTTGCAAGCAGCTTTGCGTAATCTGACCTCTCATTTGTCAGAAACACTTTAAGTTCCTCCCGCAGCTCATACACACGAACCAAGACCTTGCCACGCGACAACCACCGGACCTCCGTATGAAACAGCAAGGTTTTATGCTTCGCTCCCATCTCCTCACACAAAGCTGCAAATATGCGAGTTTTCATGGGTCGTGACTTTACAAAGTTTACCATGCGCACAACATCATCCAACCCATGAACTAGGTCTGCTGGTAAAGTCTTGGCTACGAGGGCCTCACGGTGTAAAAAACAATGCGTAACAATAACATCTGGATTTCTTTCCTTCACTCTGCTTACAAAGCCTTTGGTGCGCCCGACCATGGCTGCAGCTCCATCGGTGCAGACACTTGTGCAGTTTTCCCACTTAAGTCCTCCTTGTTCAAGGTATTCTGATGTGACCCGAAAAATTTCTTCTCCTGTAGTTTTTTCTGGCAATGCCTTGCAAAAAAAGAAGTTTTCTCTAATTGCATCACCATCAACAAAACGCACATTGGCCAAGAGTTGAGCATGTCCACTGATATCAGTAGACTCGTCAAGTTGCAATGCAAATTTCTCACTGATACGGATCTTTTCCAAAACCACACTTTCGATGTCTGCAGACATGTCATTAATACGTCTGGAAATTGTGTTGTCTGAGAGAGGGACTTTGGCTATTTCCTTAGCTGCTTCAGGTCCGAGCATCTCCTCTACAATAGCTTTGCAGGCGGGAAGTATTAATGTCTCTGCCACAGTGTGCGACTTTTTTGACTTGGCTATAAGTTCAGCAACTTGATAGCTAGCTTTAAGAGCTCTTTCATTTACCTTTGTGGTTTTTCTCATGAAAGTTGCCTCTTTCTCCGTGTTTTGACGCAGGCGAACAAAATAGTCCGCATTCTTGTTTTGAAGCGAAGGGTGTTTCGTTTGGAGATGGCGTTTAAGTTTGCTTGGGACCATAGCACTGTTAGCTAGCTTTTCACCACACACCACGCACAGTGGAGTTGGTTTGTTTGCATCTCCGGTGAAAGTAAATCCAAATGAAATATAGCTTTCGCTATATTGCCTTGTGCCAGAGAATTTGCTTGAGCTAACCATCTTTGCTTTCTTTTGATCCCCACTCGTACTTGGGCTCTCATCTGGCTCCAAATTTTGTTCAGAGTCCAGTTCTTTCCTTTTCAAAAACTTGTCCATCACTGCAGTATCTCACTGTCACTCAGTACTTACTGCGCTTGTCTCCTCCAGATAGCCGCTGTCCGTCACACTCAGCACTCTTCTGCGTATGTCTCCATCCAGATCCATCAGTCAGCGCTCTTCTGCTCATGTTTCCTCCAAATCCAGATCCATTGGCGCTCTTCTGCTCATCGGCGATGTCTCCTCCTGTCCTCCTCCTGTTAGTGTAACAGTGACACCGGAGCTATTTATAGTCCTTAACATCAGTGGTGGGATTCAAAAATTTTAGTAACCAGTTCCGACTAGACCACAGATATGTGTAACCTTCCATCACCTGTAATACCATTTCTTTCACAATGCACAATACAAAGGTGTGACAGGCTTGGGCACAGAGACACTAAAATGGTTGCTGAAAGGAGAACTTCCCCAGACAGAAGCATCGGCACAGACCCAAGCAGAGCATCCCATACAGAAACAGACTAGTAGTCAATCAATCAATCAAAGAATTAGTAAAATGCGCTAGTGGGAAAAGCCCCAAGGGTTCTTGCCTCAGACAAAACCAGCAAAATAATGGCCACGACATACGACTTCGGCTGTTCCTCCTTGGTAAATGCTACAATGTCTGACTTCGGTTGGGTACACATATTTCCCTAAAACTTCACACATGCTTCGAAACCAGATTTACATGGGGGAAGTTATAGTAACATTCAGGGAGGTCAACAACTGGGCAGTGATTACATGGAACATTGAAGCTATTCTTCAACATAATGATTTCTTAATCATCTTTAAAACAATACTGCCTCAACCACAAGCAGGACCAGCTGTACCATTAGTTGCAGGGCTTATGAAGCATACAGTACACACATTCCTGTGTTCACAGTTGAGAAGAGACAAGAGATTAAATACAATGGGCCCACTTTAAGGCCTTTCTCTTAGGGCCCTGGGACAGTCAGAGATTAAAGGATATTACCCTTTGTGGCTCATGTCACTTACCACTGGTGTCACAGGATCACAGTACTGGTGCACTCCAAACTGGATAGCCAGAAAAATCAATCCCTGACCTCGTCGCGCTCTCCCTCTCCGCGTCTTTCGGCTCTGGCGCCTTTTCACCATCGCTGCCCCGGAATTCCTCAAGCGTTTCCCTGGAAACAGGGAAACGCGTCATCGACGCCCGGAGCGTTCCCATGGAGACATGGGAACGCGCAACTGACTTTCCTGGCGAGAAGCTGGGTGGCGCTGGCGCTGGCGTGGACGTGGTCGTAACGACCCGTTCACAATGTCCTACAGTCCGGCGCCCCCTCCCACGGCACACCAGGCAACCTCTCGCGGCACACTAGTGTGCCGCGGAACAGTGGTTGAAAAACACTGCACTAACTGATCGCGAGCCCAGCAACAAAAGGCAAAGATTGAAACCCTTAAAAAGGAGGAGGGGGTGGAGATTACAGACGAGTGCCACATGGCAGACCGCGTTAGAGACTTCTATGCAGATCTATACACAGCGCAGAAGCTTCCATTTGCGTGGTCTGTACAGTATCTACAGGGGGTAAACATAACTTGGCTCATATCAGACCAGGCACATTACCTAGACACACCAATTTGAATAGAGGTCATTGCAGCAGTTCCGAAACAGACGATCAACAAATCACCAGGCCCTGATGGGTATCGGGCTTCATTCTATAAAGTCTTTTGTAAGATGCTAGCCCCTGTCCTCACCAAGCTCTTCAATTCCTTTACAGGCCCGGGTACCATTGCCCCATAAATGCTAGAAGCATTTAAAAGCGTTATCCCCAAACCGGGGAATGATAAGAAACAATGCGGGTGCCACTGACGCATCTCCCTCCTAAAAAATTATGTAAAGCTTTTCACAAGCATATATTTGGCCCGTTTGAACCCTTTAATGCAGGACAAGTAGGTCCTGGCCAATCAGATTTTATCCCCACAGGCAGTACAGTCATAATACCAAGACCCTGCTGCACATGATTCATAAGGCACCTCAATCAAAACAACAGATCATACTCCTCTCAGATGATGCTGAAACAGTGTTGACAGAGTGATCTGGCAATACTTAGAGCTGGCGCTAAAGAGATTCCGCTTTGAATAACTTTTTCGCACCTGGATATTGGGCAACTACAGTTCCCCCATAAATTGGTATTACATTGGCCCCGTTTACCATCAGCAGAGGGACAAGACAGGGCTGCCCTCTGTCACCTCTACATTTTGTTCTTTACATGGAGCCATTTGCACAGAGTGCACAATACCTCAGGCATACCAGAGGTACGCTTTGGTGGTTAAGAACATTCAATCACTTTTTTGCGGATGATGTGATAGTCCATCAATAGCCCTCCTAGCATTCCTTGAAGAGGTCGATAGGTTTGGAACAGCATCGGGCTTTTCTGTAAATGTTAACAAGTCACATACCCCCAAGTCCTCCCAGCCGGGGAAGCACTCCTTACCAGAAGTCTTCCAATAAAATGGAGGAAAAAATGTATTGCTTACCTGGGTATTCAGTTATCCACCTCCGCAGAAGCCACTGCAACCCTTAATTATAATGTGCTACTTGAACAGATTGCTAACTATATGGCCACATGGCAACTCTATCGTCTTTCCTGGCTGGGTAGAGTTGCCGCTGTGAAGATGACGATTCCCCCAAAGGTACTTTTTGTGTTCCAGCCTTTCCTGGTCGACCCCCCAGAGGGAACGCTCAGATCACTATAAAATGACATGCTCCTTTTCATATGAGCAGGAAAATCGCACTCACATGAGAAGTGAAAGGAGCTATTGCCCTCCTGGGGAGGGAGGACTGGGGAGCCCACATCTCCAGAGCTACTACAAAATAGCACAGCTCCCCTACCTAGGAGAGTGGTTGCAAGCAGAGTCAGAAAAGCACAGGCTCTTCATGGATCAAGCGATTGCTGGCACCCAGTTGTGGAAGGTTCCATTTCTCAGACGGCCACAGAGAGCGTGGGGTTTATATTCTTCCCCAATCACATGGTCAACTTTAAGGTCTGGGATTCGGTCACCACGCGCAAGGGCCTGACAACATTTCCTTCGCATTTGGGGAACACAGACTTCACCCCCGGTCTGGATCCGGTGTAATTCCGTCATTGGCAGAGGGTGGAGTGTTGCTCCATTGGGCATTTCTTTAATAAAGATGGCCCCATCCAGTTTGACCAGCTGAGACATCAGTATGAGCTCTCAGAATCAGAATGACTCTGTTATATGTAGATCAGACATTGGTTCTCTCACTGCTCCACCAACAGCAGGGCACGTCGCCCATTTGATGGCATTTGAGAAACGGCTCATTTTGACATCTAACAATAAATGTTTGCTATCTGAATTGTATAGCTTGCTTCTGCCAGCTCTCCCACTAGGTAAAGCCTCCAGTCAAGCGTGTTGGGGTCAAGAACTTGGCAGACAACTTTCCGTGAAAGAATGAGAAGACATATATTACCGGGCCAAGCACACAGCTGCCAGCACCCGGGCCCCAGAAATTGTGACTTATTGGTATCTTACACCACTCAGACTCTATAGAGGTAATCCTGCCTGAAGCCCAAACTGCTGGTGTCACTGCAGGCAGATAGGGACACTGCTCCACATTCTGTGGGAATGCCCCAAGGTGGCTCCATTTCGGGAGACAGTCCTGAATGACATAGACAACTGCTTAGACACAGTCCTTCCTATATTTCCTACTTCTCCACTTCTGGGCCTTCCCAACCCGCTCACCTACCCACTTAAATCCCATAGAGGCCGTCAAAAAGGTATCTCATTAGGGGCTGTGCACTAGACAATTCTTGCACTTTGTCCGATAAGCTTCCAACTCACCAGATGTGGTTACACTGGCTGTGGCACATGCTAGAAACGGAAAAGCTCAGCTTAACACTAACAGCACGCAACGCTCCTTCAAGAGACATTTGAGACCAATTTATTGCCTTGTTTTCTACGGAATTTTGACAACTGACATGTCTAAAATACTTGCAAATACTCCGTCTCACGGAGCCACCTCCACAAGACTAGCTAGATGCGCCAACATCATACAGTAACACTTATACACCAGTGCCAGGTCAATAGACAAATGCAATAAATGAGTACTCTCAAGGGCTGTTGGGGTGCTATAAGTTGGGGGTTATAGTTTAAGGGTGGTACATACAATTTATAAGCCAAGATTTTCTCAAGTTCCCTGCCAGCCATTGATTGTAGGTGGGTGTATGTGTTACAACATTTCAATAAACAGAGTTGAACCATAAAAAAAAACATTGTTAATTGATGCAGTCTTTTGGGTTGGGAAAATAGTAAACCTCTCAGAAATAAGATAATATAATGGGCCTACTAGGGTTATAATCTGTGTAAAGAAAGATGTAAGATTGGCAGTTTGTATTATTCTAGTATAGAAACCTGGTGAGTTATCCCCCCTTCGTTTGTGGTTCCAAACATTCAGAGGTGGATTGTAGAAGTTTTGAGGTTTTGAGTCATCAGCAGCTGGCTCACACCCTGAATATCCTTCAGCAACACCAGTTTTGAAGAGTTGCTTTTTGCTACTGTTGACTATGGCCATGGTTCTCATTGGATTTATTGAATTGAACTTTAACTAACTAGAACTATAAAAGCATGCTCTGTAGCTGTGCCTTAAAATACTCAGAAGCCTTCCTGCCAAGGTTAGCACTTGAAAACACTTAAAGGGGGCACGTTTGTTGCCACTGCAACATTTGCAATGCCTACATGCACTGGTAGTGGATATAGGAGCTACAATAGTGATCATTTCAGAGGAATCCATATATGACCTTTAGTTCTAGTATAAAGCAACTTTTAAATAGACACAGCAGCAGTAAAAGTCTCTTCATGATCGATCACATCCTTTCTCCTTTGACAGGCTATCTGTCCATGCTGCAACCCATGCTATAATAGCTGCTGGAACCAGGATCCTGGTGGATCCCCTTTTTCATGCGCTATACCGAACTCAATAGTACTCATTTTATCAACATTGGTAGGATGAAAGGTTGAATGGGCCCAGATTTGAATCTGTGGCCATGAGGTCTACAAAGACCCTTGCAGTGGATGCATTATCCCACTCTGGCACCATGTGTGGCTTCTCATCGTGAGAGGTGATGAGGTCATTAAAGCAGAGACTTTTTTCTTTAAAGGATGTCAGGACGCTGATGTAGGTCAAACCAGGAGAAAGCATCAGTCAGCCCACTGCCTGTTGCTTGAAGAAGGCCTTACCTGGCTCGCCCATTGCCTCATTGACCTGCTTGATGTTGGAGCTCATGACTGCTAACTGCCCATTGCCCTAAAACATCAACTGTGGACTGTTTTTCACACACTGCCAACTCATACTTTGTTGCTGATGTTTTGCCTTCCAGCACCTTTAATCTTTGAGGCACTTTCCTGTCACTCTGTGCCCTGCCCCTGGCTTTGTCATGTTCACCAGCCAGTTTTAAAACACACAAGGGACAACCCAGAGCTACTAAGGGACCTGGGGCATGTATTTTATAAAGGGAGAACAGTCCCTTAAATAAAAGGTCTATAGATTTAAATATCACAAAGAATCACAATGAAGTCAATGGAAAACATGCAATAAACCAGTATATTTATTCCAAGCAAAAGTAAGAAAACAGTGGAGTGGGATAACAAAAACGTCTTGGAAACCATAAACTATAATTGCATACTCCATGTGACAGAAAACACAGTTAAATCGCAATTTTACAGTACTCTTGATCATGTCAAAACATATAATATTGTACAGAGTCCAAGTACTAAATGTTGATGACATTTCAATCCCTCATTTAATTGTTGGGATCATCATCAGGACATAAAAATTATGCCTGAGATGCACATAAGTAGTCACTGACGATATAACCAAGACCTGTTAAAAGCAAGGGAAGAAAAAAAAGGAGAAAAGAAAAAAGGTTAAGAGAGATAAAAGGAATAGATTATATATTGCTGTATGTCAAAAATATAATATAAATGTGCTGCCACACCACACATCACATGCTGTAAAGAATTGCCATGTAGGGTCTCATGCTGTGCCAACACTTGGATCAGGATTATTAAAGCTAGCAAATCACTGAATGTGTCCTAGAACAGTAAGAAATCAGGACCAATGTATATAATCACCGGTGTCACAAACATTGTGAGCCCAATCAGTGCTTACACAAACCAATCACTTTTTGTTCTGTGGGTACACCAATATAAGGTTATGTGCCATCACTCAGTGAGTAGTGCAGCAGAGGGGTTCTATTGGTACAACCCACCAGAATAAACCTTTGTAGGGACATCTGTCAATTAAGAGGTCCTCAATAAATCGACGGTAGTTATGATCCTCAATTACAGCCCTCAATGGGTAATAAGCAGTAATTACTAGGACCTAAAAAAAACAAATGACTACCAAATTATCAGTAATAGAACCAATTGTGCAGCATGCGATTTACCAACTGGCCTTAGGTCTCTATTGGAACCAACAGAATCTCGAAAATAGTAGGGCAAACCAATTATTGCATGCAATAAAATCGGCATTGTTACCAGCTATATCATGTGCCAGTATGCAAGCAAATTATTGGCAAAGACAGCCTGGAGCCATAAGCAATCATGCATCATGCTCCCAGTGTTTGTAGGCCAGGGACTGCCTTTAAGTAAGAATGGGGGCTATTTGGAGGAAAATGTGGTGGCTATCTTGGAAAGGAAGTTTCCTCTAAATTCACCAGCCAGGCATGGCTGGAGATGGTGAAGACAGCTGAGTAACACCCTTTACTCAAGTGAGTCCAGTGCTCAACTGCAGTAAGTCAGTCTATAGTGCACTCTTCCCCCATTATGTTGGGGGCTGTGTGTGTGTGTGTGTGTGAGAGAGAGAGAGATAGAGAGAGAGAAGTGGCTGACAATGCCCATAGGCCTGAAGCAGAGACATTGGCACTCTCTCTTCACAAGGACTGACTCTGCCATTCGAGCCCTAGACTGTGTGCAAGTTGCTCCTGCCTCCAAGTCACCCCCACCACAACTTCTGTTGCTGTTTTCCTTGGAATGTGACAAGCATTTCTACTGGCATGTTCGCCTTTCAGCTCCAGAGAACATTAAAACATGTAAGATTATTTCTAGTTCTCGGCTGCTCCTATTTGTGCTGGAAGTGATGCAAATACTATACTTTGGGAAGCCCTGAAAGACTATGAAATAGTCAATAATATTGCTACAGGTAGAGAACTGATTTCTTTTTTTGCATTTCTGTGCTGTTAATTTAGCTGTGGATGAAAGAATTATCCTTTTTTAACTCAAGATTTTTTGGTCTGTGCAATATGCGTCCTCATTTTCTGGAAAAAACAGCTTAACACCATATTTAGAAATGCGTGTACAACAAGCAAAAGTTTTGAAAAAAAATTTAATGACTGATTTTACAAATCTTGAATGCACACATTAAGTAACCAGTGGCCAAAAGCAGCAATTAATGTCTCCTACTCCCAGTTTTAACTTCCCTGTAGTCAACATTAGTGTTTGTAAAATAAGCAAGGGTGGCTGGTGACTTTTGAAAGTGGTGGCATGTAATACTGCACCTGAATTTCAGAGAGCATGCCCAGCCTCTAGAGGGTATCGGGGAGGGGTTCGCCTGCCAAGAATGTGCTTCATAAAATGGAGTAAAATAGTGTGTTTTAAAGTACACTTTCAAATAAATTTTACCTAAAGCCATAGGCTCTCAAATAGCGCTCATTAAACATTAAAGTATTTTAATGGAGTGCTGGACTCTCCAGAGGACTTGACTCCATTTCATTTCTAAATGTTCCCCGGCATGTCCCTGTATGTCAATAATGAATTCAATTATGCCAGGACCAGAATTTTGTTATGGATGCCTCCCACACGCCATAGGACTGTCTCAATGCAAAGAACTATAATCAGCACTGAGTTTTGCCATTTACTACATCCATGATTGGTACCCCATGGCATAAAAGTTACCCCTCATGTTTCAGACTCAGTATTTTGCCATGGTTGCCTGCCTCCCTCATTGCATATGTTATGGTTGTCCTCCCTATTGCCAATAATTATCTCCAGCTAGTTAGCATCAATATTTTGCAATCCCACATTCCAATAATAATCTCTAGTGTGCCAACACTAACATTTTGCCACCAGTGTCTCTTTTGCCATAAATTACGTCCACTACGCTACCACCAATTTTTTTTTATAGATGCTTTTTATTCTATGAATTGTATCCAATATGCCAGCACTCAGATTTCACAATAGGTTTCCCACATGACAAAAATGGCGCAGGTGCCCAGACTCATGTCTCACCTACCTCTGTTGGTCCTCGGCCAGCTGCAGGAATTGTGTTCTTCCAGGCCCTCTCTCCTCTAACGCATACTTCCTCTTCCTGCTTTTGCGCCACTCTCTTCTCGATCCCTTCCTTTTCTCTTTTCTGCCATTTTTGCTGCTTCTCCTGCCCATTTCTCACCCACTTGCCTAACTCTCCACTTCAGTCTTATTCCTATTGCCTCATTCTCAAAATATTCCTTCACTTTGTTTTGCTTTCTTTTTTCTTTTGTCCTGCCCTCTTTGGGCTCTTTTAGTCCACTTTTGCTGCTACCCCTTTTTGCCCTTTTCCCGCTCCTCTCTCTCGTTGAATTCACCTCCACACCTCTTCCCGTCTCCCAGGACCTACTTCATGGCAGCTGCACTTGGCAGGCCTTGTGCACTCAGCGGCAGCAACCCTTGTCTAACTGGCAACTGCAGCAACACTCCTCCTGCCCTCCGCACTATCGACCCTGGACGCTGCCATGAACACTGCCACCGTGCCGTACAAAAATCCTGAATGGGGCCTTTTACCTGCACCCTCTGCCACTTCACCTGCCACAACATGCATGCTTCCACCCCTCTCAGCAACACCAAGACCACTTGATGCACTACACCAGCTACCAACCACCAACTCACATGCACCCTCCTCAACACTGTCTCAGTCAGCAAACACACCACTGAGGTCTGAGACCTTATCTCTTCCTCACCGAGACTTGGCTCAACCCCGCATCAGCGCCTGACATCGCCACAAACATGCTGGCAGGATACAGAATCACATACCACAACTGCATCAACAAGCCAAGCGGAGGAATTGCCTTCATCCACAGAAACTCCAACAAATGCACCACTGCCACGGACAACACCTTCCCAGCAATGGAACACCCCAATTTCACTATCCAAATGTTCCTGAAATCCACCATTACGGGAAACATCACATACCATTCACCTCGACCTTGAGCCACCTTTTGCAAACTCATCACCAATTTCATCACCCCCTTCTCCATCATCTCGAAGGACTACATTCTGCAAACCCATCACCAATTTCATCACCCTCCTTCTCCATCATCTCGAAGGACTACATGTTCCTGGGTGGCCTCAACTTCCATGTCGACAACATAACTGACAATAACTCTGCCTACATCCTCGACAGCCTGAACAACATCGTCTTCACCCAACTCATATACAAACCCAAACACATCGGAGTTCGCTCAACCCCATGTTCACCTCCAGACACTGTTTCAAATAGAGCCACACCACCAAAATCACATGGCCTGACCACTCAATCATCCACTTCATCATCACGAACCCCAGGCACTCAATGCAACCCAACGCCACCCATTGCAGCTGGAACAAGACCACAGTGATCAAATGGACCACAACCCTCACCGAACCTAAACACAACAACAATGTGAAAAAAGATGCCAGAAGCTTCAAAATCTAGATCGCTGACTGCTTTGACATTGTCACCCTAATCAAGAACAAGATACACAGAAGATCCACCAGGCAAGACAGCTGGTACATGGAAAGCCTCAGGACAGCCAAGTGCTACTTCAAGCACTGCATGAGAAGATGGCACACCAACAATGACCCAGCCGACAAAACCATCTACAAATCAGCACTCATGTTGGACCACAGCCAGCTTTGTTTGATGAAAAAGAGCCCTGGCATTGTGCATCAAAGCTAATCCCAATGACAGTAAGGAGCTCTTCTGCATAGTCAAAGAATTCACCAATCCCACAACGGTGACAAGCAACATTTATCGTTCTCAGGACCTACGCAACAAACTCACAGATTTCTTCAAAAGTGCTAAAATCAAGAGAAATGTCAACCCCCAACTCAATCCTGAAGGCTTTTTCAGTGACAAGACCTTCAGACACATGACCATCCAATGGCCAACCACCTGAAACCATCTCACCACTCAGGACACCATCACCGTCATGAATCCACCCACTCAGGGACCCATCCTATCCATGTCCCCAACACATCTTCAAACTAAGAGCATCCAAGATTGTTCTTGAACCTTCCACTCTACTCAAAGCCCCCGCTGGATTCTGCCACCTTTGCAGAAAACTGGAAGCATGCAGAAATCAAACCCCTATTAAAGAAAGTTTCTGCGAATCCCAACAAACTCAGCAGTTACAGACCCATCTCCCTGCTCCCTTTCTCAGCGGAAGTCATTGAATAGCCATCAACCAAAAACTCACCATATACCTGGAACACAATCACCTCCTGGCTGACTCCCAGTCCAGATGCCTCAGCAACTACAGCACTGAGACAGTCCTGATCACAGCCACAGATGAAATTCAGGCCCTCCTTGATAAAGGAGAGACTGAGGCCCTTATCCTCCTTGATCTTTGTGTGGCCTTCGACACCGTCTCCCACCACACTCATCAACAGACTTCACCGTATTGGGGTCCATGGAGCCACACTCAGCTGGATCACCTCCTTCCTCATTGACAGAACACAACAAGTTCACGTTTTACCCGACACCTCCAAACCCAAACCAATCATCTGTCGAGTACCTCAAGGATCATCACACTGTCATTAACATCTACATGTCCCACCTGACCAACATAGTCAGATCCCATGGACTAAACATTATATCCTACCTTGATGACACACAACTCATCCACTCCCACTCTGAAAACCCCACTACCACAGAAAAAGATTCCACCAATGAATGGCCAGAGTCACCAATTGGATGAGGGATAACTGCCTCAATTTCAAATCAGACAAGATGGACGTCTTGATCTTCGGTACTAACAACTCCCTATAGTATGCCTCCTAGTGGAGACAAAACTAAGGCCCACTCCAACCCCAGCTTAGCACGCCAGGAACCTCAGTATCATCCTGGACAGCAAACTCACCATAAAGTTCCAAGTCAATGTAAAATCATCCTCGTGCTTCTTCATCCTGTGCATGTTACCTAAAATTTTCAAGTGGCTTCTCCAAATTGCGAGATGCACCATCACCCAAGCCCTCATCACCAGTTGACTGGACTGCGAAACACCTTCTATGTGGTAATTGAGGCCTACATAGTACAAAGACTACAGACCACGCAGAACAGCACAGCAAGTCTCATCCTTGATCTCCCTCATTGCACTCACATCACCCCCAATTAAAAAACTCCTTGAGCTCCAAGTTCAGAAGAGATGCCAGTTCAAGCTCCACACCCACACCTTCAAGGCCCTGTTTGACTTTAGATCTGTCTACATCAACCACTGCCTAAGATTCCACAAACTCTCCTGACATCTCCACTCTACCTCTCTGGCTCAATCCCCCCTCATACAAAGCAGCTGAGCAGGAGGGGACTCCTTCCCCTACCTGACAGCAACAGCCTGGAATTACCTTCTCCTGCACTTAAGGGCCTTCCATACTCTACAAGAGTTCCATGGGATGCTGAAAACCTGGCTGAGACCCTAGACTTTGTCAGCAGCTAGAACCCTTGCAAGTGACAAGTCAAACTCTACAAGTCGACTGATCAATTAATTGAGTGAATATATATCTCTGCTGTGCCAGCATCAGCATTTTCCCTGGGGTGTTAATTATGCCAAGAATTCCCTCCATTATGCCAGTGCCAACACTTTTCCATGGGTTTGAGAATATTAAGAATTAAGGGGGTCATTCTGACCCACAGGCTGGCGGTGCTTTTTTCTGTATTCTGACTGCGGCGGTATAGCCGCGGTCGCACCGCCGGGGCTGGCGATTTACCGCCGTTTATGCCCCGGCGGTGATAATCCTCCAGGGCAGCGCTGCAAGCAGCGCTGCCCTGGGGATTATGACCCCCTTACCGCCAACCTGTTTCTGGCGGTTTTCACCGCCAGGAAGAGGCTGGCGGGAAGGGGTGTCCAGGGGCCCCATAACAGGGCCCCGGCCAGCTTTTCACTGTCTGCATAGCAGACAGTGAAAAGCGCGACGGGTGCAACTGCACCCGTCGCACGGCCGCAACACCGCCGGCTCCATTAGGAGCCGGCTCCTGTGTTGCGGCCTCATTCCCCCCGGCCCAGCGGGAATGTCGGAATGGGGGCCGCGAGAGTGCGGCTGCATTGGCGGCAGCATGGCGGTTTCCGCCTCCGCCCGCCAAGGTCGGAATGACCCCCTAAGTCTTGAATTCTAGCACCAGCATTTCACCATTATGGGGGTCATTCCGACCTTGGCGGGCGGTGGTACGGAAACCGCCATGCGGCCGCCAATGCGGCCGCACTCCCGCGGCCCCCATTCCGACATTCCCGCCGGCCCAGCGGGAATGAGGCCGCAACACAGGAGCCGGCTCCTAATGGAGCCGGCGGTGTTGCGGCCGTGCGACGGGTGCAGTTGCACCCGTCGCGCTTTTCACTGTCTGCTATGCAGACAGTGAAAAGCTGGCCGGGGCCCTGTTAGGGGGCCCCTGGACACCCCTTACCGCCAGCCTCTTCCTGGCGGTGAAAACCGCCAGAAACAGGCTGGCGGTAAGGGGGTCATAATCCCCAGGGGAACGCTGCTTGCAGCGCTGCCCTGGCGGATTATCACTGCCGGGGCATAAACGGCGGTAAACCGCCGGCCCTGGCGGTGCGACCGCGGCTATACCGCGGGGGTGCGACCGCGGCTATACCGCGGGGTGCGACCGCGGCTATACCGCAGCGGTCAGAAACCGCCAGAAACAGGCTGGCGGTAAGGGGGTCATAATCCCCAGGGCAGCGCTGCTTGCAGCGCTGCCCTGGCGGATTATCACCGCCGGGGCATAAACGGCGGTAAACCGCCGGCCCCGGCGGTGCGACCGCGGCTATACCGCCGCAGTCAGAATACAGACAAAAGCACCGCCAGCCTGTTGGCGGTGCTTTGTTTTTTTTTTGCCCTGGCGGTCTCGGACCGCCAGGGTCAGAATGACCCCCATGTCCTATATACTCGCACCATTTCATTTCACAGGTGTCCCATTCTCAAAAATTACATTTTTGTGCCAGCATTTTGCTTGGGTACCCCTCACTCCAAGACACCCGCACCCTTATTCATTATCACTCTCCCGCACATTCACTTCTGCTGACTTTTGCTCACCCTCACTCTCTAATTCTAACTTAGTCTCATGTGTTCTCGTTCATTATTCTCACTTAGCTATACTTTCACTCACTGTCATTAAAGCACACAAAACATTTCACAGCGTTTTTTTAATTTGCTTACCGTCAGTTGTTCACACTATTCTTCTTCAGCTCCCAGTGCCGCTAGACTCTCAGGCAGGAACACAGATTCTTCTAATCTTGAGAACTGAAGGAGGAAACTAAGAACCGGAGCCTGCACAATGATGTGAAGATTCTGTTCCTTTCTTGCCTATTCTCCTCACTTTCTCACATCTTGTCATAAGGTGGGATGGGGTCATTGAGACTCCTGACACTCCCCCATACCTTCCTTACTGTGAAAGGTAAGAGAGGATGAGATGACAGCTTGATTGATGGGTACCATTAGACATTGCAGGGATAAAGGCAAAGACACCTAGCGCTAACTAGAGAAGTAGCACTGCAGCACGGCACTAACATGGAGCCCCAGAGGCATGGCAGGACCATGAGACAAGAACAGGGACTTTGCCTGCCATGGCCAGTCTCTTTGATGGTTGGAGCAGGTGCCTCTCTGCGTCTGTGTCATCCATCAGACGAATTTACTACCTCACACTACAGCAACAGAAAGCATTTTTTTAATACTTTTTTAAATATACCACTAGTGAATAAAAGGCTACTATTCACCAGAGGTATTATAAAACAAGGGGCATAAACAAGGGCGAACAACCACTGAAAATGATGGGTTTTATTCTTGGTGAATCAACTGGTAGAAAGCATTTCCTAGCAGTTTTTTTCTCTTTTCTGTCATTCTGGGTTTTATTCCCCTTCTATCTCGACTGAACCTACTGCCACCTTGGCTGTGTGCTAGATTTCTGATTTATCTCATTATCAGGGTGGAGAGCATAGTTGATTGAAGAGGCTATTTCACTATTTTGTACAAAGCGTTGAGACTGCAAATATATATTGAGTTTTTGGAGCTGTAACGTTTACAATTTTGACCAACGTTACTGATCGTACAAACTTTGCAATTAATTATTTACCACATATTTTTTCCAAAAATGATCCCTCTGATACTAAACAAGTAATGTTTTGTCAAAGGTTGTGATTCTTGAATATGGGCCACTTTTTTGGGCTGCCCTGGCCTATTTCTAGTCTCAGTTTGACACAGAGTTGCCCTCAGCCTTTTGCCTCCCAAAAAGAAGTAAATGAGTACCTCTTACTAACAGTAAACATTTGTTGATAGCACTAAGGTAACTCAGATGTTGAGCGTGCACTCGAAAAAGGCTTACATTGTGTAATGGTAAAAAATTACTCATTGCGTCCATGTCAATGATGATACATCTCTGTGCCACAATGCTTGATGCCATCACAAGAACAAGGATTTGCAATGCAATAGGTCTCATATATTTCAAACAAGTTAATTGTCATCTTTTGACAACAGCTCCAGTGAGTAAAAACAAAAAAAAAAAACTTGAGTGGAAACTGAGATAAGACGACCTAACAAAATAAAATTAACTTAGCTTTAAAAAAAAAACTTTTCCACATTGTTTGTCCTGCTGGACACATTGTTGCCAGTCTCAAGCCTTTTGTTTGTGGGACACTGGAAGTTAGAACAAAATAGTGCCTCAATTACGTCGGGAGCAGCAGACGGGCACTAATTAAGTTGAAATCAATTAATACTAGATCCCTGCTCCACACAGAAGAACGGAAATTATGCCAGACATGCCTTGACGAATTGGAATACTGTCAAGAACAGAGCCATGCAAACCAACAAATGGTGAGCGACAAGCGGGATCCAAACCCTTTACTGAACACAACAGTGTCTCTCATGCAAGACGCATGGATAACGGCATGCACTCGCAGGCTCGACCCTAAAAATACAGCCCTTTTCTCGGACTAACAGCTAGCACACAATGAACAAACATTAGGTGCCTTGCCCTTAAGAAAAGAAGCCTTATACAATAAAGAATGTTTGACAATAAACCCTTCAATCCTGTGGTGAAGAAATTTGAAAATTCTACATTTTTCCAGGAGGTATGACATTTCATTCACTCCAACCAAGACTCTAAAGTATAGCAATGAAAGAGCCTGCAATTTTGAAGTATAATGACAAAATGTCCAATGGATTGTAATTTATTCAATACTTCCATTTTGGGTTCTTGCTTTTTAACCAAAAGCCACGGAGAATATTTGAAACCAAAACAGTAATTTGGCAACTTGTTCTTTCATACTCAAAGTGAAATTAGAACCAATTTCTGCAAGAAGTATACATGAAATGTCATTTTTGATAGCCGGTTAGATGTATGCCTAACCATTTATCTTCTTCAATGGATGAATCCTGCACAATATTTTGAGTCTATAGTAAGCTCAGAGGCAAGTTCTTAAATGCATTGTGTAACATTTCTATAATTGTAGTCGTTGATTCACTTGAATGTTAATCGGACAGGATGTATTATAATCAGGGTGTTTGATCCAGACATGCGCCATTTCCACAATGAATATTTAAATCAACCTTATCTAATGTTCTATCAGCAGGCATTGGCACCATTTGAAAAATGTCTTTAAAGTAAATTTGCTGGACGTCTGTACAGTTATGACCTGCGGGTAGATAGAGAAAGCAAGATTGCAAAAGAACCTGCACACCTTAATCAAAACAGTGTGCTCATGACTCATTTTGGAAAGCTCAGCCAAGGCAATTCAACTTTAAATTATAGCTGCAGTTTCCGGACTGTACAAGGAACATATATTTCATGGTTTATTTTCAGCAGTGGATGGTATAATGAGAGCAAAGAACGAAAGCCATATTCTTAAAAAGAGCTCTTATTGAAAAGTTCCCTTTGAAAGTTAATGCGAACCTCAAAACTACCATTTATTTACTCCTATTTTCTGCTTTATGTCAAAGAAGGAAGAGGTAAAAATGACAGAAACATCAAGAACGTAAATCCCGGGAATAGTTTAGTAACATTCTGTCAAGTCACTAAGGACCAGATGTAG
This sequence comes from Pleurodeles waltl, assembly GCF_031143425.1. Taxonomy (NCBI): domain Eukaryota; kingdom Metazoa; phylum Chordata; class Amphibia; order Caudata; family Salamandridae; genus Pleurodeles; species Pleurodeles waltl. The sequence continues at coordinate 806,441,642 of NC_090446.1, forward strand.
GAAACATTTTTGCGACTTGAAAAATGCTTTTTGGGATGTACAAAGTCCAAACTGCGATTCGGGGCCAGATGTATGAAGCATTTTTCAAGTCGCAAACAGAATCGGCCCCTTTGCGACTTCAAAAATACTTTTGGGGATGTACAAAGGCCAAACTGTGAATCGGTAACTTGTTAACTGAATCGCAGTTTGGGGTTTTTGCGATTCGTTATTAGGAAGGGGCGTGTCAAGGGCGTCCCTTCCTAATACCAAACCAAATGGTATGTATGATTGTTTTATTTGCGGTCACAAAACAATCGCAGTCAGCACCAGTTTCAAACTGGTGCTAACCCATTTGCAAACGGGAACGGGTCCCCATGGGACCATGGACCACTGCCTGCTCTGAAAAACGAAAAAGAAAACTTTTCATTTTTGTTTTTGAAATGCAGCTTGTTTTCCTTTAAGGAAAAAGGGCTGCATTTAAAAAAAAACTGCTTTATTTAAAAGCAGTCACAGACATGGTGATCTGCTGTCTCCAGCAGGCCACCATCCCTGTGAGGGCGACCATTCCCAATGGGGTCACAAATTGCGACCTACCTCATGAAAATTCATGAGGTAGGTCATTTGCGACCCCAAAGGGAATCGCAAACAGTGTAAATACACTGTTTTACATCCGTTTTTGCAACTCGCAGTTTGCGAGTCACAAAACTGGATCTTTGTACATGTGGCCCTTAATATGGTTAAAGAAAAAAAATCAGGCTGCCTATATATATATATATATATATATATATATATATGAAACTTTGGAAATTTATCATAGCTTCCCTCAGCAGTATTTAATGGTGAGTGGGATACAAGAAAACAACCGTTTTCTATTCAGGCCCAGAGGATGAAATAATATGTCAACAAGTCACTGACTACATCAGCGTCATTTCTATGAACTTGAAAGTGTTCCTTTATGTATTAGCAGTAGCATCTAGGTCTACATTGGCGTGGCTATAGGATATACGCTTGATTAATAAATGTGTGCTTCATATCATGAACATTTTGCATTAAACAATTGCACTGCACTTTTCAGAAATATGTTTGCTAGGCATGGTTAAACTAGGCCCAATCTAACTCCATCTGGTATTTCTTTGCACTCATGTTTTCATTTCTCCTGTCATCACACAAAGCAAAATGTGCACCAATAAAATACTGTGTTGTCATGCTGTTCTCTGAGCACTTGGGAGGAAGCTTTTCCAAATGTAATTGTTAACTGCTCAAAGGCGGTTCCCATCTGTCTCAGTAGTTATGGGTTTGCCATTGTTAGTGTGTAACTAGCTTTGTACAGTCAAACCATTGACATTTGTTCAAATATTGATTAATTATTTTTTACTTTAGTTCTGCATTGCTGCATATTTCTGTACTGTGAATGGATGACCTATAAAACATCTGTTTAATTTTCTGCTGACTGTTTTTTATTGTTCATTTTGTTATAAAAGAAGCCCATTGTAAAGGTGAGGCTGGCCTTGTCTTGTCTTGTCTGGTTTGCCCCGACCTTTAGGGAGCAGACCTGCATCAGCCTATCTCTTGTTAAGGACTTGGAATATTTTGTCAGTGTTTATGCTGCATTTGACTGAGCCCTATGTTAATTCCCCATATTTGCTAATTAACTGTATCTTTGCGTTTGGCAATGAATTTCCATCTTTAATAAACCTTCATGGATTCAAAATTTTACTCTGTCTCAAGAAGGCTTATTTGATTAATTATGCTATATATTTAATTTTTTAACCTGACATTGGGCACATTACCCCATCCATTCTTGAGGTTAATACTGCCACCACTCCCCATCAGGCACTTTATCTTATGCCTTATCGGATTATCAATGATAGTGTCAACGTGTGTGATTTTAGGTAGGCACAAAAACTATGCAGGCATAGTTACTAGGTGGTCATTACGAGTGTGGCGGTCACGGTCGCTGTCAGTACAGCCGTGGATGTGGCGGTCCGACTGCCACATTACTACCCTGGTGGTCCACTGCCACGGTCATGGATCCCAGCAGCCTGGTGGTGGCGGAGATCGTAATCCGCCAGGGCAGCACTGCATGCAACGCTGCCCTGCAGATTACGACCTTGTTCCCCCCGGTCTTTTCAAGGCGGAAACACTGAAATGAAAAGGCTGGCAGAGAAAAGGTGCAGGGGTCCCCCACCCAGCACCATCACAGTGTTCACTGTCTGCAATTGCAAGGGTGCTGGTGCACCCTGCTGGCTACAGCATTGCTGCCGGCTCAGTTACGAGCCGGAGACAATGCTGCAGCCTGTTTCCCACTAGGCCGCCAGGCAGAAACTCAGGTTTCTCATAATAACTCCAGCTGGGAGGTCGCAGTGTGGGTGGTGGCCACCCTGTTGGGATTTTGGCGAATGGGCTCACCCGTCTGCCAAACTCATAATGTAGCCCTTAGTCTGTTACACACCAGGGTGCCTGTACCTCAAAGTCCTGAGCTTATATTAAAATATGTCACCCTGCCCTGCTCAACTTCTCCCCACTTTGTGGGGTTGACCACACCTTCCCCACTCAGTGGTAAGCCCCAGTGGGACTCAGACCTGAAGCACTACATCCACCTTGTGCCAAGGTCAGTTTCCATCCTTAATGCAATTTACAAAGGCTCAGAAAAATAGCCATGTCATTCATGATATTTATTTTACAATATTCTATTAGAGACTAAGGCCCTCATTCTGACCCTGGCGGTCTTTGACCGCCAGGGCGGAGGACCGCGGGAGCACCGCCGACAGGCCGGCGGTGCTCCAATGGGGATTCCGACCGCGGCGGTAAAGCCGCGGTCGGACCGGCACCACTGGCGGGCTCCCGCCAGTGTACCGCCGCCCCATTGAATCCTCCACGGCGGCGCAGCTTGCTGCACCGCCGCGGGGATTCCGACCCCCCCTACCGCCATCCAGATCCCGGCGGTCCGACCGCTGGGATCCGGATGGCGGTAGGGGGGGTCGCGGGGCCCCTGGGGGCCCCTGCAGTGCCCATGCCACTGGCATGGGCATTGCAGGGGCCCCCGTAAGAGGGCCCCTACATGTATTTCACTGTCTGCTGCGCAGACAGTGAAATACGCGACGGGTGCAACTGCACCCGTCGCACAGCTTCCACTCCGCCGGCTCGATTCCGAGCCGGCTTCATCGTGGAAGCCTCTTTCCCGCTGGGCTGGCGGGCGGTCTGAAGGCGACCGCCCGCCAGCCCAGCGGGAAAGTCAGAATTACCGCCGCGGTCTTTCGACCGCGGAACGGTAATCTGACGGCGGGACTTTGGCGGGCGGCCTCCGCCGCCCGCCAAGGTCAGAATGAGGGCCTAAATATCTTGGAACATTTACTTACCATCATCAAAGCAGAAATATGCCATCTTCCCAAAAAACATATGGCATGATTGTTAATGTACTCTTTATTCAATCATTGATTTTGTCGAAAGACTTCAGTTTGTTTTGTTGTTCAAGGAAGGGTTGCTAGCTAAGTTAATAGTCACGCTTAAAGGTTGGTGTTTTCGTTTTTCTCTCAGTAGCTATAATAATAAGAATCTACCACACAATTTAAGCTAAGCAACTCTCTGTTTTATTAAGAAATAATTTTGCGGGATATTCCATTCCCCTCAACTACCATGGCAGATGTACCACCTACCAAAGTGGGCTGCATTTTCGCAGTTGCAGCATATATATCTTGGAGACTGAGGTGCTATTCTGAGTTTGGTGGTAACCAAACTGCCACGCCGATGGCGGTATTGTGACCGCCGGCAGGGTAGCAGTGCAGACTGCCAAATACTGAGTAACGTGGTGAACCCAATGCAATACAGACAACTCATTGCCAGCCCCGCCACCACCGACGAGCTGCATCTACCGGCAGAAGACAACTTCAGGCAGGAGGCAGGCAACATCCCGCCCGTCACATTTCGAGTAACCAGGATATCCGGTGGGGCCATCCCTCCATGAAAAACCTGGTGGAAACAGAAAGTATAAATGAAAACACCATCCTCCAGGCACAGAGACGCCACCATGGCCACCATGGCAAATGAACTGCTAGTCTTCCCAGCATTGTATATCGCCATACACCTTCAGGAGCACCAACGAAGACGACAACCGTAAGTATACCTAGTACAGAGGGGAGGGGAATGCCAGTGATACACTCCCATAAAGAACACACATACCCCACACACACAGTGAAGGCCACACACACGCACACACAACATACCTCAATGCCAATTACCCAATACACACACAAAGCCATGCAGATACGTGCCAAACATACAGCACAACGCACAACAACACCACCAACACACCCCAAAACCACACAATGACAAATACCCCACAAACATCCATGGCATAGATGGGCACGTTGTGCGACACCACACATACACACACACCATGAACTCCATGTAGCAATGAAACACAAGCAATAGCTGTGAACGCACATCCAGTCAAACATACAGCTGACATAAGACGTACAAACAACAATCAATGAAATACACACATCCAGCACTAGACACACAGAAGCACACAACACCCCATACAAACACACATGCAAGCAGACACACACATGACAACATCCCCATGGCCCAAACCATCTACCAAGCGCATGAAACAACACAGACACATTCCACACACAGACACCACACAGCTTTGTATATAGATGTCACACCACAATGTTGAAGGAAACCAGGACAAGCATCTCATCTTGCCAACCACAGCAATGTAGGCAGTTGCATTGTAACACAAAAACATATCAAAAGGTGCTAATTGCAAGTTCAAATGTCTGATTTTGCACAACACATTGTCCATGAAGAATAGCCCAATCTGACTCCTGACTGAAGGTAGGCCTCCACTACATAGGGGCAGCAATGGGACAGGCAGGCACCAAATGGTTGTGGGAGTGGTAGGGGAGGCTTGGAAGTGGAAGGGGCACATTTTGGCTTGGGCTTGTGAGGGGTGACCTTGTCACTGGGAGCGGTCAATTTTTTGCTGGGTGGAGGAGCAGGGAAAACACCAGAGGGGGGACCAAAGGAATGGGAGGTGGAAGGGCCTGAGAGGGGCAGGGTGACACGCTGTTTACGGGGAATACGGGGTGGGAGAGGAGTAGGGAAGAGGTCAAGGGTGGCAAGGAAAACTCTCTTAGGTACACAGGGCGGTCACATGATTGTGAGTTGAGAGTGGAGGTAGAGGGAGTGCTCGTCTGACATGTCTGTGTACTGTACGTGGATGCTGGTGTGTGCAGTGTCTGGTTGTGTCTGGTGGCTGAATGTTGGGTGGGTGAGTGTGTACGTATGCGTTTCTTGGGGGGGCAGAGAAGCAGGGAGAGGGAATGGGTGATGTGTGAGTGAATGTTGAGGTGGTGTGTGTAAGTGAGGTAGATGTGCTGCAAGTGGCAGAGACGGTAGTCGAGGTGAGTGCGGATGTGGTGTGTAGGGTGTGTGACTGTGAGTCTGCTGCTGTAGGGGAGGAGGTGGTGGGAGAAGTGTCTGTTGTTGTGTCAATAGATGTGTGTTGTGTGTGTGCATGCCTGTGTGAACGTCTGTGATGCCCATGTCTGTCTTTGCGCACCTTGGCGGTGATTCTAACCGCGGCAGGCGGCGGTCGCCGCCCACCATGCGGTTACCGCCAAATGACCGCACCGGCCATTCTGGCTTTCCCGCTGTGCTGGCGGGCGACCGCCAAAAGGCCGCCTGCCAGCACAGCGGGAAAGACCCAGCAACGATGAAGCCGGCTCCGAATGGAGCCGGCGGAGTTGCTGGAGTGCGACGGGTGCAGTAGCACCCGTCGCGAATTTCAGTGTCTGCTAGGCAGACACTGAAATTCTTTTTGGGGCCCTCTTACGGGGGCCCCTGCAGTGCCCATGCCATTGCCATGGGCACTGCAGGGGCCCCCAGGGGCCCCGCGGCACCCCCTACCGCCATCCTGTTCCTGGCGGGAGACCCGCCAGGAACAGGATGGCAGTAGGGGGTGTCAGAATCCCCATGGCGGCGGAGCGCGCTCCGCCGCCATGGAGGATTCTCAAGGGCAGCGGAAAGTCGGCGGTACACCGCCGACTTTCCGTTTCTGGCCGCGGCTGAACCGCCGCGGTCAGAATGCCCAGCGGTGCACCGCCAGCCTGTTGGCGGTGCTACCGCGGTCATTCGCCCTGGCGGTTTTTACCGCCAGGGTTAGAATGACCCACCTTGTCTGTTGTACTGGGTGTATGCGTGTGTGTCTGTATGCCATGGATGGGTGTAGGGAGAGGGCTTGTGTATTAGCAACAGGTAGCTGGAGGGGGGACAGGCGATGAAGGGACACTGGCTGCCGTCAACGAGGAGGCCAGAGCCTGAAACAATCTCTGGAGGCCAGACAAGGCACCGTGAATGCCTTCCAGGAACAATTTGATCTGCTGCATCTGGGATGCCAGTCCTTGGATGGCATTCACGATCGTTGTCTGCCCCGCAGAGACGGACCTCAGGAGGTCAATAGCCTCCTTATTGAGGGCAGCAGGGCTGACTGGGGCAGGGGCAGAGGTGCCTGCGGCGAAGGAGACGCCCACCCCCCTGTGTGAGTACGGGAAACTGGGTGGGGTGCTACAGGGAGAGCGGTGCTGGAATGGGGGGTGGTGGACAGCAATGGTGTTGGTGTGGTACCAGAAGGGTCCACCACTGCCAGGGAGCCACCATCGGAGGAGGAATCTGAGTCAGATGCTGTGGTAGCTCCGGGCTCTGCCGTGGTGCTCCCCTCGCCCTCCGTCCCACTGGCCCCCTCGGCTTCACTGCTGGTTGCCTCCTGGGTCCCGTGGGCTGCAGCATCCCCACTCACCGGTGCCCTTCCTCCCTCGCCCGATGATGCTAATGCGCACATAGACAGAGGAAGAGAGAGAAAAGGAGGGTGGCAGAAACAGAAAGGGAGGAACATGTTAGAACTCACACATCTACTTCATACACAAACAATGCAGATAACAGTCCCTGCCTGCCAAACATTGGAAAATTTAGCAGTCATTACCAAAAAGAGTCATGCAAGCTATGTCCAAACCCATTACAACTCTGCAGACCAAACCCCTCCATGGAGACACCTACATGCCCATCATTGCCAAAATGAATACTCCTAGAATCAAGCCCTGGACTATTACCAATCACATGTCATCCACTTCAGCGAGGTACTCCGACACTAACTAACTGACAGGAATGTGAGGAGTACATTTGGTACAGAGGATCCATTGATGTAGGAAGTGATGCAACCCTCACGTAACATGCCTGCCATTACCTGTATACAGTGCCATCATGACCAACTCAAACTACTACGGTACACGTAGAGGTGGAGGATGCAGCCATTGACATGATAGCTGACTAGAGAGACCTATACCTACAGCAGAACATGTCTGACTGTACCACCAATACTCATACTGCATGGTTCAACATAGCATCCATAACACACTCCTACCTGATGGGTGTGGCAACCAGGACTGTACATTCCCTATATCATATTTGACTACATTCATTCCAAGTCCAAGGAGGGTGACAGTGCACAACCATGCAGTAGTGACCTGACTGTCAACACTTCCCCCCTTGTGGCTGCTGTGCTGCCTTCTAGCGCCCATCCAAATCAGGGTACACCACCACCAGTATGTAGGCCAATAAGGGGGTCAGGATCCGACGTGCACTCCTTCCACGTTGGGAGGCCATCACCAGCTGGGCCTCTGCGGTCTTCCGGGCCCAGCGATGCAGTTCCTCCCACTGCTTTCTGCAGTGGGTGCTCCACCGGCAGTGGACTCCCAGGGTCCGCACTTCCTTGGCGATGGCTCACCACAACCCTTTCTTCTGGTGGGCGCTGACCTGATTGAGAAACAATGAGAAAAGGGGGGACATGATGTAAATGATAACAATCCAGCAGTGAGCGTAGGCGACACACAACGAACACTGCTCATACAAACTGGCAATGTCCCACACATATCATGTGCATGCTACACACCTGGTCAGTCATGACATGTGAAAGAGCACACACATACATCATCAAACAACATTCAACTTGTAGTACCATGGACGTTGTACTGACCTGTTGTCCTGGAGCTCCATACAACCGCCCATACAGGGGTAGGACCTTTTACACCAGTTTGTCCAGCGCCTCTGTTGAGAAGGCTGGGGCCCTTTCGTCTGCAGTGTGTGCCATCGTTGCTCCAAGAGACAGGACACAGCAGCACACAACGTGGAGGTCTGTATCCCCCAAATGCCATTAGTCAAGTGAGCTGTCTCACACAAAATGGCGGTTATGACCGCCGCGGTCATGACCGTCACCAATGATCGTCATTGGTTCAAGTCCTCCATTGACATCAATGTTAACCAATGAAGAGTTGCACGGCAGTTCTGACTGCACTCCACCATGAAAACTTTTGCTGGCAGAACAAGGTCACTTCCAGCAGTACAGTGCATGCCGAACACGCATATGCCATTTTAGTTTGTGACATTACTGTCCTAAGTTTACACAGCTTCACTACCTGCCTGTCAACACATAAACATACCTCTGGTCTGACATGGTGAATATGGACACATGTAGTGCATGTCTCGTGAAATGTACAGACTTGGCACAACAATTGTCAGCATATTTGACGAGTAAGGTAAAACACAGGAAAGGTGTAGGTGTACATGTCCTGTATATGTCCATCCACACAGTAATCATATGCCATTGTCTGGTTCGATATGGATGGTAGAGTAATGTGTACTGACACATTACATGCAACTTGCATGAGTATTGAATAATTACTGTTGTGTATCATACTGTATAGCCAACGTTGTGACAGACATCCTGATTGTTGTATGTATCCCCACACAGATTTGGCCAGAATGGAGTGAGGAGGAATGCACCAATTTTCCGGCCACTCATGGATCTGGAAACCATGGAAGAGCGCCACATTATTCTGACCTATCGACTGAACCATTTGTGCATCAGGGACCTGGTCGCCCAGTTAAAGGCAGACCTCCTGCCGGGTTTGAGGAATCCCCATGCCATCCCTCCAACAGTCCAGGTGTTGTCAGTCCTGCATTTCCTGGCGAGTGGCTCATTTCAGAGCAAAGTGGGACTGGCTGCAGGCTTTTCGCATCCCCAGTTCTGTAAGGTGTTGCAGGATGTGCTGGATGCCCTACTCAAGCATGTGCACAGGTACATTAGTTTCCCACTACCTCCAGATTTTCCCACTGTGAAAGCAGCCTTCAACAACATCTCAAATGTCCCACATGTAATTGGGGCCAATGATGGGACTCACATTGCCCTGGTACCTCCGAGGATCAATGAACAGGTTTATAGGAACAGGAAAAGTACATATTCACTCAATTTACAAGTGGTGTGTCTTGCAAACCATTACATTACAGATGTGAACGTTAAATTATCTGGATTAGTACATGATTCCTACATCCTGAGTGTTAGCAATGGGGCCTTTGGTTTACCGTCAGGTTACCCCCTGTTCAAGCAAGGACACTCACTCTAGTCAGGGTAAAAGAGAATCACCCTCAGCTAACCCCTGCTTACTCCCTTGGTAGCTTGGCAGAGCATTAGGCTTAACTTCAGAGTGCTAAGTCTAAAGTATTTGTACCAACACACTCACTGACTTAATGAAAACACTACAAAATGACACATCACAGGTTTAGAAAAATAGGAAATATTTATCTGAACAAAACAAGACCAAAACGACAAAAATCCTCAATCTACAAGTCAGGTTATCAAATAAAAAGCAAAAAGATTCTTTAAGTAGTTTAAAACACATACTAACACTCTTAGCGTGAAAATGTACATTGGGTGCGTCAAAAATAACCCTGCAAGGGTGAGTGTGTGTCAAAAAGGGCTTGCGATGCGTCGATTTCACTCACAAGCGAGACCTTGCATTGTTTCTCCTTTCGTCGGGTTGGGGCGCATCCTTTCTTTTCTCCGCAGGAGAGCGAGGCGCCGACCGGTCAGCACTTTCGGGTCCGGGCAGGCCTTGCGTTGTTTTTACATGCCCATCGGTGCTTGTGTCAGAAATCCAGGCGCACGATGATCTGAAAACCACACAGCGCGGGTTGCGAGCTCCCAGCCTCCGTCAGCGAAGCTGCGTGTTGATTTTCAGCCGCAGAGCCGGAGGCGCATCGATTTTTCAGCCGCAGATCGGAGTCACATCTATCTTTTCCCCGCATGGTGGTCGGTGCGTGGATTTCTCACTCTTGGGCTGCCAGCTTCTCCTTTCAGGGTCCCAGGAACTGGATGGGCACAACTTGACAGAGTAGGAGTCTCAGCAAAGGCTCCAGGTGCTGGCAGAGAGAAGTCTTTGCTGTCCCTGAGACTTCAAACAACACTAGGCAAGCTCTAAATAAAGCCCTTGGAGAGTTCTTCTCAAGATGAAAGGCACACAAAGTCCAGCCTTTGCCCTCTTACTCTGGCAGAAGCAGCAAGTGCAAGATAGTGCCACAAAGCACAGTCACAGGCAGGGCAGCTCTTCTTCCTCAGCTCTTCAGCTCTTCTCCAGGCAGAGGTTCCAAAAAGTCTGTGGTTTTGGGTGCCCTTATTATACCCAATTTCTGCTTTGAAGTAGGCCGACTTTAAAGCAAAGTCTCTCTTGAATGTATAATCCTGCCAGGCCCCAGACACTCACCAGGGGTTTGGAGACTGCATTGTGTGAGGACAGGCACAGCCCTTTCAGGTGTGAGTGACCTCTCCTCCCCTCCCTCCTAGCACAGATGGCTCATCAGGAAATGCAGATTACACCCCAGCTCGCTTTGTGTCACGGTCTAGTGTGAGGTGCAACCAGTCCAACTGTCAAACTGACCCAGGCAGGGAATCCACAAACAGGCAGAGTCAAAGAAATGGTATAAGCAAGAAAATGCTCACTTTCTTACAGTGGCCTTTTTGAACACACAATCTTAAAATCAACTTTACTAAAAGATGTATTTTTAAATTGTGAGCTCAGAGACCCCAAACTCCACATGTCCATCTGCTCCCAAAGGCAATCTACACTCTAATCAGATTTAAAGGTAGCCCCCATGTTAACCAATGAGAAGGACAGGCCTTGCAACAGTGAAAAACAAATTTAGCAGTATTTCACTGTCAGGACATATAAAACACATTACTATATGTCCTGCATAAACTATACACAGCACCCTGCCCTGGGGGCTACCCAGGGCCTACCTTAGGGGTGACTTACATGTACAAAAAGGTACAGTTTAGGTTGGCAAGTGGGTACACTTGCCAAGTCGAATTTACAGTTAAAACTGCGCACACAGACACTGCAGTGGCATGTCTGAGACATGATTACAGAGCTACTTATGTGGGTGGCACTACCAGTGCCGCAGGCCCACTAGTAGCATTTGATTTACAGGCCCTGGCACCTCTAGGGCACTTTACTAGGGACTTATTAGTAAATCAAATATGCCAATCATGGATAAACCCATTACATACAATTTTAAACAGAGAGCATATACACTTTAGTTTAGTTTAGTTTAGTTTTAAGGATTTATAAAGCGCGTAGTTACCCTAAGGCATCCCAGCGCTAACGTAACATGACTAATGCCAGCAGCAGGAAAATCCCGAAAGTTATCTACAGAAAAGGATAGTCTTGAGTTTTTTCCTAAAAAGCTGCTCTGAGGGTTCATGACGAAGCTCAGAGGGAAGATCGTTCCAAAGGCGGGCGGCCTTGGTGGAAAAGGAATTGGCTCCCCAAGCTCTCTTAGACCGCAAGATGTTGACGTGACGGGAGGAGGAAGACCTCAGACTTCGAGAGGGGGCATAGATATGGATCCTTTTTCTGAGGAACATCGGACCCTTATCCTGAAGGGCTCTGTGAACAATGCACAGGGCTTTAAAGTGGGTACGCTGCTTGATGGGGAGCCAGTGAAGTGTTGAAAGAGCCGGCTTTGCGGAAAGATGTCTAGGAAGATTAATAAGAAGCCTGGCCGCTGCATTCTGAACTGTCTGCAGCTTCTTTATCACATAAGACGGGGAACTGAGAAACAGAGAGTTCCCATAGTCCAGGCAGGAGAGGATCAGAGTTTGAACGAGGATTCTTCTGGCCGTGGAGGGTAGAAGGTTAAAAACCTTCCTAAGGACTCTTAAAATACCAAAACATGTAGAGGAGACTTTTTTTGCTTGAAAATCCATAGTCAAGCATGAATCCAGCCAAAAACCAAGGCTTTTTACCTGAGCCTTGGGAGGAGGAAGATTGTTAAAAGCCTCGGAGTGCAATGAGAGGGGGGAAGCTGGGGAACCATTGCCTAACACAATAACTTCAGATTTTCCATAATTAAATTTAAGCTTAGATTGAATCATCCAGTCTCCGATATCTTCCACACAGCAAGAAAGATTGGCCACGGATGAATCCCCAGAACTAGATAGTGATACCACAAGCTGAGTGTCGTCGGCATAGGTGACCAAGGAGAAATTATAGGGAACAATCACTTTAGCCAGCGGGGATAAATAAACATTGAAAAGAGTTGGACTCAGGGAGGAGCCCTGAGGAACTCCACAGGTCAATGGAAAAATCTCAGAGAAAAAGGCTTGATCCAGAACTTGAAAAGATCTTCCTTTAACAAAAGCGGACAGCCAGGACAATGCTGAACCTCCTATCCCTAATTCAGAGAGCCTGCAGCAGAGAAGGTTGTGGTCCACCGTATCAAAAGCTGCGCTAAGATCAAGTAAAATAACAGCTACATAAGCCCCTTGGTCCAAAAGTTGCCGGGCTGACTCCGTCACTGTAAGGAGGGCTGACTCCGTGCTATGGTGGGCTCTAAAGCCCATTTGAGTAGGGTGGAGAAGTTCATGACTCTACAGATAGCTGGTTAAATGATAGTTAACATGCTTCTCCAGGATTTTTGTTGAGATGGGAAGGAGAGCAATGGGTCTGTAATTCTCCAGCAGAGAAGGATCCAACTTAGGCTTTTTTTAAAGAGTCTTGATGATGGCATGCTTAAAAGAAGAAGGGAGAGAACCTGAAGATAAAGAATGATTCAGTATTTTTGTAAGAGGAGGAACAACAATATCTGAGACCCACGAGAGGAAGGCAGGAGGGGCAGGATCAAGGGGGGAGCCCGATTTAATTTGAAGAAGGAGGCTGGAAGTTACAGCATCCGTAAGAGGTACAAAGGCAGTTAATACGCTTCTAGAGAAGGCGGGGTCCATCGTTTGATATTCTGACGACTCCAGGGAAGGAGAAGAGGAGAACCCGGAATATATCTAGATAACTTTATCATGGAAGTAGGATGCCAAGCGATTACTGTATTCAACGGAGGGCTCTGTGGGGGGGGGGCAGGCATAGGGGTTATGGTTAATTCTTTAAAAATCCGAAAAAGTTCCTTCTGTGAGCAGGAGGAATTTTCTATTTTTGTACCATAGTAAGTGGACTGAGCGGCTTTAATATTTTGGTGGTTAAGTCTGATGGATTGCCTGTATACTTCTCTGTCGGTGAAGCTGTAATTCTTTCTCCAGGTTCTTTCTAACTTTTTACACCTCTTTCTTAATTCTAATAAGAGAGGAGAGAACCAGGGTGTAGCCTTGTGAGAGGGCTTATTGACTCTAGATTTAATGGGCAGAATAACATCCAAAGAGGAGGAGATCCATTCATTAAATATATCTGCGGAGGCAAGAGAGCTGTTGACCCCAAGGGAGGCTTGGAGAACAGTAGGCCACTCCCTAAGAGCCAACTTTGACCAGATACGCCCAGAGGTTAAGGAAGTGGAATGTAGGTCTGGTATGACATTATAGGGAAAAGAGAACGATAGAATAGAATGATCTGTCCAAGTTAAAGGCAAAGAAGGCAGGGTGGTAAGAGCAGGGAAATTGCTGAATAAAAGGTCCAGAGTATGGCTTTTGGTATGAGTAGGTCCAATTACATGTTGAGTTAAGTCAAGTGCAGAGAGAGAAGCTAATAGAGATTTAGCCTGAGGACAGTTTTAATTATCAAGATGAATGTTAAAATCCCCAAGAATAGTAAAATTAGGGCATTTACAAATAAGACTGGCTACGGCCTCCGGTGGGGAATCTAAAAAGCAAGTACCAGGTCCCGGGGGGCGATAAAGAAGCATTCCGGAAAAAGTAAAAGTGGGGGAAAGATAGAGAGAGAAAATTAAGCTTTCGCAATCTGGGATGTCGGAGGAGAATGTGATGCACCTAAAGGTATTTTTGTACATAATGGCTATACCACCACCTCTTCCAAGGGGTCGATCTACGTGCGCCATAGAGTAAGTAGAGGGTAGAGAGTTGCAAATATCTACCGCTGAATCATTATCCAACCAAGTTTCGGTAAGAAACAGGGCATCGGGAGTGAGGTCTTCTAGGAGAGTATAGATGTGTAGGGAGTGGGCTGGCAGAGAGCGACAGTTGAGCAACAGCATTTTGCTCATTTGGGGTGGAGGGGAGTCAGAAGGTAAAACAACCATGTGGGGTCTAGAGCAGCCCGGGCAAAAAGGAGAAGCATGGGGCCCAGGGGATCCTAAAAGGGATGGACAAAACCCTGCCCCTCTCAGTGCCTGGAGCTGCGAGGGAGAATAGACTAACCTATTAATAATGGAAGGAGCAGCATCTCTGGGCTCTGGGCACTTCAGGGCGCGGACGGGTGCAGACGGGCTTGCCTTTGGCGGACCGAGCGGCGCGCCCGCTGCGCGTGTCTGCTGTGCGGCCTGAGTCCGTCCGGCATTAAATGTACCAGGGAAGCCGATCGAGGCTCAAGGGACAAAAACAACTAGACCGCTGACAAAAATGGCGATCTAGTTAGTCCCAACCAGGAAATGAGAAAGTTAAGAAAACGGAGCTACCGGAGGCCACTGAACACGGGCCCCGATGCTCCAATTAAACAGAAAAACCAAATTATGCCCACAACAATCATAAATGTGCCCCAAAAGTGAGTCCAACGAGGTAAAAAATTATATTTTTAAAAATAAGTCGCCCCGGAAAAAGAGTGAAGGTAAAACATATAGCCTTCAGGAAAAGAAACGGGGAAGACAACAGTGTAGATAAAATACCCAATAAAATAATTAGAATTGCAGCTAAAACATTAATTTTCACAAAAGGATTAAAAAGTGCTCACACAGTTACATCAGGGTGCCCGGCTGGCGTCCGTCCGGCATTAAATGTACCGGGGAAGCCGATCGAGGCTCAAGGGACAAAAACAACTAGACCGCTGACAAAAATTGCGGTCTAGTTAGTCCCAACCAGGAAATGAGAAAGTTAAGAAAACGGAGCTACCGGAGGCCACTGAACACGGGCCCGATGCTCCAATTAAACAGAAAAACCAAATTATGCCCCCAACAATCATAAATGTGCCCCAAAAGTGAGTCCAACGAGGTAAAAAATTATATTTTTAAAAATAAGTCGCCCCGGAAAAGAGTGAAGGTAAAACATATAGCATTCAGGAAAAGAAACGGGGAAGACAACAGTGTAGATAAAATACCCAATAAAATAATTAGAATTGCAGCTAAAACATTAATTTTCACAAAAGGATTAAAAGGTGCTCACACAGTCACATCAGGGTCTTTAGCACTGGTTAGCAGTGGTAAATTGCTCAGAGTTCAAAAGCCAACTGCAACAGGTCAGAAAAAATAGGAGGTAGGAGGCAAAAAGATTGGGGATGACCCTACATAAGTAAAAAAGTCCAACACTGAGGAACAGCAGTGTCCCTGCAATAATGTCCCAGCTACAGGTAGAAAGGGCCTGGCTCAAAGGTATGTGTACTGCTCTCCATGTCAGACGTCTATACCCCTCATGACCCAGTCAGCACTCTGCCTAGCAATGTTACCCATGGCCATGTTTCCTTTCCCACACAGGCCACTCTTGACACCCCAACCTGCCCCAGTTCCTTACACGTGAGACATCCAAATACCTTAGGGGAGAACAGGTACAGTGAGGCACATGGCTGGACGAGGCATGTGATTGAACGTACTTTCAGTGTTTTGAAAGCCAGATTTAGTTGTCTCCATGTGTCTGGTGGTGCACTACAGTACAATCCAGGGAAAGTCTGCAAAATCATTGTTGAATGCTGCATGCTCCATAATCTAGCTCTCAGAAGGCACATCCCACTGTTAGAGGAGGGGGATGTTAATGCTGGAGCTTTTTTTGTGGCCAGTGACTCTGATGCTGAGGGGGTGGCAGACGAGAATGAGGCACATGACAACAGCACTGACATGATTTGTCACTACTTTCCTTGATGTACAGGTACTACATATCATCTGCGCATGGGAGATGTTTTGTTGAAGGCAGTCTGTAGGCAGTATTTGCATGCATCAATGTATATGTGGGGACTGGAGCCTTACATATTGGTTAACGACCTTGAAGGGTAGGTGACTCACCATGACGGGTAGTGGAAATGCAAAGCTGCTAACTTCATTTGTGGTATGCTGGTGCTATTGCGGTACAGCCTTAAAGTTGTTGTGAAGGTTTAGGGTCCTCAGATTGCCCAATTGGGGCTACATTTGGCGGACTTCTCACTCTTGTCCTGCTGCGGGGGCATATCATGCTTTGACATCTGCTGGGTGTCAGGTACCTGTTCATGACTACACAGGGAGTTAAGCATTTGAGGATGTTACCTATGTATCATCTTTCCTGTATGCCAATGCAGTCCCTCATTTATGGTGCAACATAGCTACAGGGACACTCATCCTGTGTTTGTGCTCAATTGCTGTTGAAGTATCACTGTAGTTTACATTCCTACCACCTTGTAACTCATTCTATTTATTTATCCTTCTTCAGGTGACACCTCTGTTTGCAATCTGCGTGCTGTATTTGTCTGTTGGTGTAGTTGACAGTGAATGTTACAACAAAATGGATGTAATTACACACCTACTGGAGTATCACAATACATATGTAACCTGGACATCTGTATTTTGTTGACCATGTGTATTATGGTTTTGTACTTCAACATATTTGGCAATACTTACAATAAAGAAACATGCACCATGACTTGTGATAATAAGTGTTTATTTTGTGTAGCATCTTACAGTCCAGAGGAGTGGGGTAGTGGTGTAGGTGATGATCAGAGTGGGTGGTCCAGTTGTTAGGTTCATATGTCCTGTGACCATTAGCCTCAGAATTATGTGACCTAGGTGTTGGACAGCCAACAGGGTAGTACAGTGGCACACAAGGGTGACATATCAGAAGAGGGGTCACTTCCTGGTGGAGGGATTGGTCTTGGCCTGGGGTCCTGGAGGATGCCTGGATGGGTGACATCTTTTACGGGGGGTTCCTCAGCTGCAGGGATAGGGGTGCTGTTGTCCCGTGGGTTCTCCTGCTGGGCCTCCATTTCAGTAGCAGATGCTGATGTTGAGGGCAGTGGTATGGACTGACTACTGGATGGGGCCTGCTGTTGGGTGGAGAATGTCTGCAGGATGCTGTTGAGTTCCTTGAACTCCCCTAATATGGAGGCCATGTGAGCCTGCCACTGCTGCCTGGCCTCCAGGGGGTATTCCTTCTGCAGCCTCTATGTGTCTTGCAAGGTGGTGTGCATCTGGCCCAACTGGTCCTGGGTTTGCTGGTTGGCTCCCAGGACCATGGAGACGGCCTCCTGGCCAGTGGTGTCCTGGACCTGCCTCGTCCCTTGTCCCACGATTGTCCTCCCACTGGCCCCTGTTCCCTGTGCCTGTGCCCCTGGTGCAGTGTGACCCCTCGACTGACACCAGGACAGTCATTTTCTTGGGTTTGCACTGTTGACTCCTACCCCTGTCCTGTGGGGCACACTGATGATTGATGTGACCTTGGGACAAAGGTATGGAAAGGTGGGCTCTGCTGAGCACTGGGTGCCACAGGGGAGGTGGTTTGGGTTGTGGGCAGGGTAAGGCTGGTGGCGGTGGACTGACCACTCATACCTGATGGGCCAGGTTCATTGTCTGAATCCAAACTTGCATGTAGATCCTTCCCTATTGGTGCTGCATCCAGACCTGGGCTTCCTGTCACTCGGCTCCTCTGTTGTGTGTCAGTACTTGGGAGACCTCTGAGATGAGAGGTATTGTGTCAGATGATGTTATTTATGTGGTTACACACATGGTTGTATTCCCTCATTCACTGTATTTGCAGGGTAGTATTGGCAATTACAGGTTGCAGTCCACTGCTTGTGTTCCCATCAGTGGAAGGTAGCAATGGTCCTAATTTGCAGTACAGTTTACATTTGCCTTGCTACTATCATTGCCATGTACTGATGTGCATTCCTGCCACATATTGGTGATGGGGAGTGACATGGTTTAACGTGTAATTGCAGAGATGTGATATGGACATAGCAGTCAGCCAAGGGTAGGGGGTGTTGCATTGTGGTAGATGTGGTACTTTATGCTGTGTGAGGCATACATGCACTAGGTTGGGCTGTGTGGGAATGGTGTCAGTGGGGAGATGTGACATGCAAGGGTGGGTATGGGGCCTGTGATTAGATTGTGCCCTTTCGGGTGCTTTGAAGGGGTGAGAAGGTGGTGGGGGTACATGCTGTGCACAGGGACATGGTGGCCAGTGAGTACAGTGGACTTACCAGTGTCCAGTCCAGTAGCAATTCCAATCAGGCCTTTGGGATGTAGTATGTCCAGGACCATCTCCTCCCACAATGCCATTTCTGGGGAGGTGGTGGTCCGCCACCAGTCCTCATGACGGCCACTTGGTGCCTGGAAGCCATGACCCGTACCTTTCCCCTCAGGTCATTCCACCTCTTCCTAATGTCCTCCCTTGTGCATGGATGGTTCCCCACAGCATTCACCCTGTTGACTATCCTCTGCCATAAGTCCATAAGTCGTTCTTCCGGGCTATGGATGTCTGCTGGACCAGTGCTCCAAACAGTCTCGGCTCCACTTTCACTATTTCTTCAGCCATTACCCTGAGCTCCTCTTCAGTGAATCTGGGTTTTTTGTGGTGCCATGGTGGTTGTGTTGTGGGTGGGGGTGTATGGTGTGCAGGGATTGTAGGTGTGCTGTTTGTAGTTGTGAATATGTGTAATGAGATGTGCGTGTTCTGTGTGGTGTTTGTGTGCAGTGGTGTGTTGTGTGCTTTGTATGATGGTGCCTGTGGTATCTAGTTGCAGAGCCTCCTTTCAGTGTGTCCTTCTCTCGCTATTGCTGGGTTTCTATTTGACAAGGGTTATGGGTATGTGTGGGGGTGTGTTTTGTAGTGCTGTGGCCAGGTGTGTATGATATGTGTTTCAGCTGTTGCTATTGTTGTTCTCCTATCTGGTGCAGTGTTGCTGCGGTGGTGGCTATTTATTTTCCCGCAGCGGTTTGGACCTCAAATGGATTACCACTGATTTGTGTATCGGAATTTGGTGGGTGGTATTTTCTCTCGCGGGGCAGTGGTGGTGGGGCAAACGCCTCCTTCCTTCTGTGGTTTGGGCCGGCGGTGTTATTTTTCCGATCAAAATGTGGCAGTGTTGTGTTTGTTCACTCATGCACCACCAAACTCAGATTGTGTACCAGAATGTCTGCTTCTTATATGCACCAGCAGCAGCTGGTACCCTAACCATTTGGTGGGGCAACCAACCAAACATTTAGGGTACCAGCTGCATGTAAATAATGAAAAATAATTATGCACTCACCCCCTTTGCTCGCCTCCGGTTCTCATCCTTTGGCACCGAGTGCAACAATTGAATGCTGCACACCAGTCTAGACGCTGCTCTCATGCTGCTGATAATGCTAGTAGCATGAGGGCAGCACCAAGACTGGCTGAAATTGGCTGCCTCAACGCTCCAGCAGGCACTGGGGGCAGGTGTCTGCTCTCCACTCAGTTGTCTCAGACAGCTTAATGGAGAGGTTCACACTGTGCAAGTCGGGCTAGTCGCCGCAAGGCGGCCAGCCAAAATGCCATGCGTAGTGTAAACTGTGGAGTGAACATCACTCTCTTGGTGCCAGGCACCAGCATGGCCCCGCCCCCAAACACGGCTGACTGGTCAAAGTGAAAAATAAAATGGAATTACGTGTATTTGATTACCTTTTTATTTTTCACCTTTTTAGCGGCGCTGGAAGCAGGGGGGCGACGATCCTCTGCCCTAAGGGAGCAGCCATCGCTGATATGCACCAGAAATCCTGACTATATAGTATTGGTTTGTTGTGTTTTCTTCCATCTATACTTTTGGTGACAACCAATAAAACTGTTATTTTCCTAATATATTTCTTTATACATCAGTCCTCCCCATGGAATAACATATGATCAGAGTTACATGTACACATATTATATTGATATGGGGAACATGAACATTTGAGTGCACCCTGATATGATTCAATCCTTTGGCCTACACAGATGGATGCTCTGTGGATATTAGTTATTGAGTATCTAAACCATTGTAACCAGTAAAATCAGCAGTATATAATTTATGTTGATTTACACTTTTTCACAAAACATCTTTGGTAGATTTTCACTGCAGCGGCTCCTAATATTTTATCTTGGCTGCATTATGCTGCCCAAAAGTCTAATCTTGTTATTAATTTGTTTCTTCGTATTGCTGTTTTTCCTACTTGTAAACCCTTATTAAAATAAGTATGTTGCCTGCATTGGTTATATCCCTAGATATTGCAAAGCATTAACCAGAGGAGAGGGTCATGATGAAAATTCCCTTTTGCTGCTTATTCCTTGCTTATCATTTTCCGTCCAAATAGAAAGTAATTTACTTCATCTTTTGTGAACGTGTCCCTGTTTGCGAGCTACTATTGGTAGTCAGGGAGCAAATTTGTGGCCCCTTGATTTGAATCTTCCCGAATAGATTTATCTTGTATCCATCATTTGTTATACATCTGCACTTATAATGAATCTGGGACATCATGATTTTTCCATTTTTTGTCAAGATTAATCAGGTTGTAGTGTTCAATAGTGTTACCAAATGTAGTTCTAAACAATCGTACAATACCTTGCCTTCACTTGTTAGCAAGTACTACAAAGAATGAATGAATGTTGAGGTATAGGACTACATAGCAGGATTTCTGATCCCACAAAACCTCTCTGTCTCCTCTTCATTCAGCATGGCACCTAGAAATAGAAAGGGGAAAAGGGAAAGTAAAGAAACAGCAAGAGGTCGTAAGATGAGAGAGCTGAGTAGGTGAAAGAGTAGAAAGAAAGGAAAGACACACAAGCAAACACAGGTTAGGTTGGTATAAAAGTATGCAACCGGTTACGGTCCCACCCATACACGAGGCTCTTGAGAACCATTACTAATGGTGCTAGTGAATATTCACACAGATGAAGGAGGTGATATTGAAGATGAATATGCTACTGTGTTGGAACCATTTGATAAGAGGTTCGATCCCCAGAATAATATAGTCTTGAAAAGGTACAGATTTGTGCACAGAATGTAACAATCAGAAGGACTGATGAATTTGCAGCAGCACTGCGCACCTATGCAGCTAAGTACAACCACTGCAATCTCAGAGATGAGATCATAAGGGATCAGCTAATTGAAACAGCAAGCAAAAAGAATATTCCAGAGAAGCAGCTACTAATGGAGAATCTCAACCTTGAGATTTTCCTTGATTTAACTAGGGGGTAAAGCATTCATAACTTTATATTAGGGAGAAGTCCACATTGCATGTGAGGACCAATTGCAGGGATACAGAATTCATGAATAGAGTTGTGAGAATTTAGATCAAAAAGCAGGGTCGCTGTGAAGGTGCTATAAGAAAGAGTGTGCGTGAAGGAACTGAAAATGTATGCTTCTTCTGCAGGAAATTAGCTTGTGTGGGTAATCATAAAAAGTGTCTATCCCAAGGAAACAGGTGTTTTAGGTGTGCTAAGAAAGGACATTTCCCATATTTGCAAAGTAGCTGAGACCAATAAGTGTGCAGCAAATCATGTTATAAAGGTGAGAGAGGAAGACAGTGTGCAGCACAGACAATTATGCATTGTTGGTGATGGATCATGCTGATATGTATGCTGGTGTAGGAAAAGAAGCGTTAGTGAAAAGAAGGACATCCCCATTTTGCAACATCAAAATATATTGACATGAATTGAAAGCTATGCCCGACTCAGGGTAGCCTTTTACATTAATTGGTAAGAAGGAGATGCATACATCTGGGGATCTATTCTTTGAACATTCCATAATTGAAACATTGGGCTATGGGGCAAAAAAGTGTAAGGCATTAGTAAATTCAATGCTGAGGTGAGATTTGAAGACTATGTAGAAAGAGGGGCCAAGAATGGTTCCAGTCAGTTGGAGATGGAGAAACTAAGCGAGCTCGACATAATCCTTAACCCCCAATTATCCAGATCAGGTGAATTCAAGAGAGTGACTGGTGGGAAATTTTTGCACTGGAGAAGAGGAAGACATTGCAGACAACTGGGTATGGTAGTTAAGGGGAGTGCTTAGCAGCATATTAGGAAGTGCTTAAGATCGGGATGATAGCCATGATGTCTAAGATATCCCTAAGCCTATGACAGAAGTGGAAAATGGAATTTAAAAAAAAATGTGCAACCTTGAGATATTTGAGTTTAGACAGGCTCCCAAATTGTTGACACCAGTTATATTCTCATTCAATCCAGGCCCCCTGAGATCTTTCTCAACAGACCCTCAAACACTTATTCTAACCTCAGTGGTGAATTTTACAACCATGGGGTGATTTTGTGGGTAGCATCAACACAGGATGCATATGAGTGTTTCATCATGTTAAGAGGGCATAAGGTCATAACAGTGGCTACTGTGGAGTAGGAAGAGTAAAGACGAATTATAATATTTTGGGGGAGAGGAGACTGGAGTGTTTAGGTCTTTAGTGAGTGGAACATAGTTTTCAAAAGCAGAACCTTTCCATCATGATCAAAATGTTGTCATTGTTGTGACTAGTAATTGTGAAGTGAGCTTTGGAGAGTTGAGGGAGAGTTGTGGATAATGTGAAAACACATGGGGCTTTTCTTTTATATGCTACCGAAAATGTTGCAACAAAAGTGTCACAGAAGGATTGGGTGTTAGTTATACAATAAGATTATTCCAGGTTTGTGCTAGCCACTTCAGGTACTGTGGCATTGATCCATAGTGAGGGTTTTATGGATCTCCTTTATGAGAGACAGCTTGCATTTGTGCAGACATTTCTAGAATGAATAGCAGGGTTTGTTATTTTGAAGGGCAATATGCCAGATTTAAGAAGGGAAAATTTACCTTGAGTGATGGCTTCATAGGTTGTCATAGTGGAGGCAATAAAGTAGATTGAACGGGAGATTACAAAAAATGGTGAGAGAGAACTGTCAACTCTTTTGGAGCAATAAAAGCAAGATAGGAAGTCTGGTTTTGAAGGTGAGCAAGAAACCTTCTCCCTCATTTTGATGGGAACTACTGGGATGATAATATTCTGGTGCATGGTAAAAGACTTGTAACTGTGTCCTGTAAGTAAATCTCGTATCCAGGCTTTATTTATGCCTTTGTAGACATGAAATCCTGTGTGTGCTGCAGGCATAAGCCTACACTTGACACTGAGGCCCAGAGACTGCCTTTGAGGTCTTGCGGGTTGGAGCGCAAAAGTGTACCTTTCTCTGGACATGAGACTACAATCTGCCTCCCTACCCATATGCAGTGAGCAGTGGTGGCAGCATATTGTGTTTTTAGAAATCTGCAGCTTAACAGGCTTTTTTCCTGTTCAGGGATATGAGCACAATGCCTACGGGCCTGATTAAGTAAAGTTTCACTCATGTGTCATGACCAGACCCTTTACTTTTATCCCTGTGTGAATGTGCTGTGCATGTGTGCTCTATGGTGGCAGGGCAACATATTGTTTGGGAGTGTGCATAAATGGTGTTACCAGTGAGATGTATTTCGGATTGCCCCTGGTCTGACAAGCAGACAAGATGAAGGTTTTGAAACAGCCCCCCGAGAGTAGAGGTATATAGGCTGCATTCCTCAAGAGGAGCATGTAAGCATAAACACCGAAGTGTTGAGAAATTGTATTTAGAAATTCTATATGACCTTTTAAGAAGGGGTCACTGATTAATCTTTCCTGAGTACTATCGTTTACTTAATCATGAGGGAATGATGGTGAGTCAGTGGATAGAGCTGATAGTGAAAGGTAAGTTTCTGATGAGAGTCTGGGTCTTTTATTTTCCTTTGAGTGCCCCATCCTGGAAGGTGGATGAGAGCCAGGTTTATAGCTTCACACTTAGATCCTGATTTAGAACTCGGCGGACATTTTACTCCCATCCACCCAAATGTAAATTCCATAGCACATAATGGGATATATATTTTGGCGTACCAGATATCCATCACCGTTGTGATGGAGTAACCTGTTCGCCAAGTTCTAAATCAGGCTCTTGATTAGATCAAACTGGGGTACTCCTGCTTGGAGACAGCATTGTCCCTTCAGCTATGAGGAGCTATCTCTTTGCACAAAGAACATGTCTACACTGCAGAGAAAAACTAAGGTATGAAAAGAAACCGGACCAAACTGATTTCTACACCCAGACATTGGATCCACATCTCTCGTCCTAAAATACCATATACAACTGGCTCCCATACTTCCTCACTCTGTTCCAACTTGAGCTGCTTCACTGCTTAAAGAAAAGAGGTACTGTGTTCCAGGACTGGCAATGCTGATAGCCAATCTACCAAAGGCGTGGGGCATCACCTGGTGTCTTCAAACCTTTCTGCAACAAGAAACAGGTCTGCTACTGACTCTGGGATAGCCTGCCTGCCACAACAGGAGGAGAGCTCATGTCTGACTTGCCAGTGCCCACTACAAAGTGAAGACTGCCTGATTCGGAGACCATCACAGAGAAAAACTCACACCTCCTGTGCTTTGTCGCAATAGAGAAATTACACCAGTGCCCTGGAATGAAGTATGAAGATCGTTCCATGGCAACTGCTGGAGCAGACTGCAGGAGTGGTGGAAGCTTTGATTGAAGATCGTCCCATGCCCTGTCCACCAGCACACCTGTACATGGTAATTCCAACTGTGCCCCACATCAGATAATTTCATATTCCTGAGAGACACGTAACATTTTTAAGTAGGAACATGCTATCCCCAGGTAGTATTTGAAAAGTAATTTGCTATGGATTAACCTAGAGGTCCAAAATTGCCAGGAAGCTTCTCCATAGAAGCATAGTGAACCTCCACCTGAGTGGAGTGATTACTTCCAGGTTTTTATTCTGTAGAGAATCTGGTATACCACAAGCACACCTGCACTTGGTAATCTGATTGTGCACTACATCAGGTAATTTCATATAACACTGACATTGAACATTTTTAGGAGGGAAAATTGATCAAACTTTGCTATCCCTGTGCAGGAACTGAATAGCTATTTGCTTTCAAATGACCCAGAGGTCACAAAACTCTAGGCAACTGCTCCACCTCATCATAGACAGCCACCACCTGTGCATGTCATAGTGATTACTTCCATGTTTTTCATTCTGTAGAGAGAGCAATAGATCCCATAGTGCATTCCTATAGAGATGTTTACTTAGTGAGCACAGTATTAAGTTTGGCTATGACTAAAATAGTTATATTTTTCTAAAAAGACAAGCATTGGAAACTAACTTACCCATTGCATCGACTGTGTGATTGTTTGAGTGCTGAGTCTCTGTCCGCCTCACTACCTCCCTGAAATGCCTTGGACTGTTTGCCCTCGTTACCTGGAGAGCCAAGTGCAAAAGGGTGTACTTGGCCTCAGCATAGTTGGATTGGCCACATGATATTGCTAAACAACCTCAACCACCACAGTTGGGATCCAGTAGCTTCTGTCCACCCTGTGACACCTATACAGGGTATGACAACAACTCAAGTATTACCACTATTTACTTCTACAACACTGTAATTAGCATGCAAGTAAGTATTACGCATACATTTTCCGGCAGTTTACAAAATGCAACTTTACCACTAAGTGAGTTAAGAAATTTGCAGAGGTTCTAGGGATCAGGTAAGGGTATAGGCTTGTGCAGGCTTTTAGGGTTCAGAGATACGTAAAAATAGAGCCAGGGGCACTCTTGGATTTCACTTCCTCACCCCAGCGTGATGCGTTTCGGCAAACACATGCCTGCTGCAGAGACAGGACATGACTTACATGAAGTGGCACAGATTACAATAATTGGCGTTTCCAGGCTGTGTGAGGAGTCTCAGGGGTGAGATATGGCAAGGTGAAATGGATCATTAGAACTACTGATAAAGGGACACACGCACGTTTTGAAATTTGAGTAAGAGAGAGATGGAGGCTGGGAATGCACTTGCCACTACAGTACAGCTATGTTTCCAAAACCAAAATGTTCTTGGTATTACAATCCACTGAGAGAAAATATGATTGGGACTGTGTAAAAACAAATAAGAAAAATCAGAGTGGTAGCATATCCAGCTTGGTGCATTATGGGAAATGAAGTCTGTTTGTAATCATGAATGAAGTGAAGGAGGAGTAAAAACGTGTTTAAACCCTAGTGGGCGTGTGTCCTATAATTACCGGCATCTGAAGAAGGCACTTCGCCGAAACGCGTCATGCTGGAGTGAGGAAGTGAAATCCAAGAGTGCCCCTGGCTCTGTAGTGGAGCTGCTTGGTTTGGACATTAATTACGTGCAGTGCTGCTTGCAGGAAGGAGGCACCCACCTGATAGAGTTCAGTAACAATGAGCAGCATCTCAGTGAATATATATATATATGTATATATAACTATATACATATATATATATATATATATATACAAGAAAGAAGTGACTCAAAAAGATGATCTCACTAAAGAACAAAAATATATTTCTACTACAACGTATATATATATATATATATATATATATATATATATATACATATATATATATATATATATATATATATATATATATAAAATGTACTGGTGGTCACCAGTAGGTAGTTATATTTAGGACCTAGTTTCCATATAAAACTAATTTTTTACTTGTCTATATCTTTGGCACCATTTGACAAATACTCACAAAATTTCCCCCAAAAAATGTGTGCCCAAGCATCTTGTTGAGCATGGGAAGTTTTTGAGTTATCCATCAAGCAGGGATGGAGAAAAAGGGGGGGGGGGCAAAAAAGAGCACTTCCCATTTGATTCCCATAGGAGTTTTGAACACGACTACAGCCCGAACCACTATACAGAACTACACCAAATTTGGCAGAAAGATAGCTTTTGGTATTCAGATTACACTTTTTGCTATTTGATGTAAATCTGTTCAGTAGTTTGAGAGAAATTCAAGGAGAACCACATTTGTATATCTAGAGGTTCATAGGCTTCCCAAATCATCCAGATCTCATGCAGAGATCTGATTGGCTGCCAAATCTTCAATCAGGAAGTGTTGGCAGCCATTTTTTAACTCTGCCTCAGCTGAGATTCAAACAAAAACAAAAAAAAGGGTGCTGTTACCCTAACTCCCTAACCTGGTGCAGGAGTCCTGCAGAGGTGACAGCTCCCACCAAGCAAAAGCAAACATAACTCCGCTTTCAGCAAGTGGGAGCTGTCAAAGCTGAAAGCAGAGTTTTCACATCTTTCCCTGCACACTAACATGTAGGGAAATAAATAAAAATATTTCTCCCTTAAGCAGGGCTAAAAGCATTTTTTCAATTCACAGTGAAAATCGCAAATATTCATGATTTTTGCCATTGATTTAAAAGTAAGCCAAAGGCAGTCTCCTGCGCTTGCTTTTCATTTTGCCCCTGGGTGAGCCAGGTCCTGGGGCATTCCCAAAATATAGGAGGGGGCGTAGGACCCTCACGGGTTTATCAAAGCTCAGAGGACCACCACCTCCCCGGGACAATGACGGTAAAAGTATGCAGGGGGGGGCTTTGTAACCTCCCATGCCCTGGGGACTGCCACCTCTGATGTGCAAATCTGTAATTGTATTGTATGCGGGGCCCACACTGGACCTCTCGCACCTCAGGGACTGACACATCCCCGGGGCAATGAATTGTAATGTATGTAGGGGCCCTGCATGGCCCTCATACCATGGAGACTGCCACCTTCCTGGGGCAATGCACTGTTATGCATGCGGGAAACCGGGCAGCCCCCCTGCAAGGTGGGATGCCACCTTCCCGGGTCTAGACAATTAAAACATTAGGGGGTTGTGGGCCCCCCGAGCCCCAGGGCAGCCCCCTCCTCGGGTCAATCTATAATTGTAGTGTATGTGGGGGCCCAAACGGAACCCCCTGCACCCAGGAACTGCCACCTCCCCAGGGCACAAAATTGTAATCTATGCGGAAGGGCTCGTGCAGCATCTCCGCACCCCTAGGACCACCACCTCCCTTGGGCAATGTATTTTAATGTATGCAGGGTGGCCTGCATGGCCCCCGTGCCCTGAGGACCACTATCTCCTCAGGGAAATGTACTGTTATGTATGCAGAGGGCTGTGCAGCCTCACATGCCCCAGGGTCAGCCACCTCCTCTGAGCTAGAAAATTAAAAATTAGGAGGGGCATGGGGACCCCAAATCCACATGGACCACCACCTCCCTAAAGGCTACAATAGCATTTAAGAATGAGGTCCATGCAGACCTCTGCGCCGAGGACCACCTCCTTCCTTTGGCAAATTTCAAAAGATGGAGGAAGGCTGTGCAGCCCCCCTCTTGGAGCCATACATGGCCCTGGGGGCTACCATCCCCCAGGGCTTGCTTCTTCTACCTCTAGAGGTGCCCCCCTCAGGAGGCTGTTGTTTGCAACTCCTTGATGGAAGCACCAAGCACAATTAAACATAACTCTGTTTTCAGCAAGCAGAAGCTGTCAAATAGCTCTTTTTTGCTGAAAGCAGAATTTTCACCTCTTTCCCTGCACACTAACCTACATGCAGGGAAAGAGATAAATACATCACTCTCGCAAGCAGAGAGCTACTATTTAAAACAGCTCTATGTGTGTGGGAGCAATTCCAGCTCCCACAGGAGGTGGGGAGCCGGCTAGGACAGTGGGGACCTTGAGGCTCCTCCCACGGTCCTGTGGCTTTCTCTCTCTCTTCCATCCCATAGTGGGATGGAAGAGAGAGAGAGATTTTAGCGCAATGGTCTCTCCATAAAATGAATTAAAAGCATCACACCAGCAAGATGTTTGTTAGGAATGTTATAGTCCACTTTTGATGCACAGCCAAACAGAGTCACCTCTGGCCTACTGGTAAACCCTTGTAATGTCACTCAATAGGTGTCATGGTGTACTTTCCTCCGGATCTGCACGTCGCTGAACAAAAGGTCCACCTTCCGGCGTCACCAACTCAGAAAGCTATTATAGCACAGAGTTATGATTAAGCCAGTCGGGGGAAGGGAATTACGGTAGGGAACAGCAGGGAGAGAGATCTGAAAAGTAAAGGTTAGAACAAATATGAATTTACTCATTCGTAGAACTGTAACTCATCAATAGACTCTTGACTAAATGCGTCTCCAAGATATCAGATGGAGACCTCTTTTGAAATGAGGACAAAGCCCCTTGTTTGATACATGGAACAAGATGTAAACTATGACCTCAGAATCAAGAGATGACAAGAACTTTGAACTATGATTATGCACAGAATATCAATCCTGTAACACCTATATATTCACAACATAAACCCTTGATCACGACTTAGAAAATCTCAGAGAATTAAATATGCTTTTCACATCTCAAGCTTTTCAAAGCACAATGAAAACTATGATTTGCTTATCTCCAGAAATACATTCACATTCACAACAATAAATGCCAAAAAGTTTTACTCATCGATCTTGAAGTGCTTTACTCAATATTACCAGGAAGCACTTTTACTCAAGTAGCCTGAATCACTTAGATTGTGGTGCCAAGAACCTTTTACTCTTGTGAACTGAAGCGCTTTGATTGTCGTGCAAAGAGCGCTTTTAACCTGAGGACTGAAGCGCTTGAATTGCTATGCTAAGAGCGCTTTACATCTGTGAACTGAAACGCTTTGAATTGTTGTGCCAAGAGCGCTTTACATCTGTGAACTGAAGCGCCTGACTTATCCTGCCAAGAGCGCTTTACATCTGTGAACTGAAGAGCCTGAATTGTCATGCCAAGAGCACTTTACATCTGTGAACTGAAGCACTTTGAATTGTTGTGCAAACAGCGCTTTACATCTGTGAACAGAAATGCTTTGAATTGCTGTGCACAAGAGCGCTTTACATCTGTGAACTGAAATGCTTTGAATTGCTTGTGCAAAAGAGCGCTTTACATCTGTGAACGGAAACGCTTTGAATTGCTGTGTGCAAAAGCACTTCACATCTGTGAACTGAAATGCTTTGAATTGCTGTGCAAAAGAACGCTTTACATCTGTGAACGGAAATGCTTTGAATTGCTGTGCACAAAAGCGCTTTACATCTGCTCACTGAAATGCTTTGAATTGCTGTGCAAAAGAGCGCTTTACATCTGTGCTCTGAAATGCCTTTGATCGTTGAGCCAAGGCTGCTGTACTCTAGAAACTGGAAAACGCTTTGCTCATTATGCTAAGGGGCGCTTTACCTTTTGGAAGTAATGACTTCCTCCAAATTTGGATTCAGCAAGGCCTTACCACTATGAGTACGACCTACTTGTTTTTGAATGCACCATGGAAACAAGGATTCTTTGGTTAGACGAGGCTTTGCCATTCAGGAACTCTGTTCTTCTCCAGAGAAACCCCCACGAGGTCTGGCTGCATCAAAGTCTTCAAAATAGTGAGCAACGTGCTTGGGTGTGGCTGGGCTTTATAGGCCTGCCACACCCCAAGATGGCTGCTGCCTCTAAAAACATGGGAATAGTAGACCCTTCATAGAACAGCACTGATAAGTGCATCTTATCCACCAATGTCCTGAACCTGCAGGTCTATTAGCTTTGCCACAGGGAAGACAACACTGATAGTCACCTTTGGAACAAGAGGGGATGACAAGTGGTGCGCATAAAGCGCCACAGAGTCGCGCGCCGGAGTTTCGGGCGAGACCTGGACCGCCCCTGGCTTTACTCCTGACATTACACCCCTCTCCCAAGGACCTGGTTTAACAGGAAGGAGGAGGTGAAATTGTCGCACCAAACATGGTGCATGGACATGTCTTGCAGGTTCCCAAGAGTCATTTTCTGGTCTGTATCCTTTCCAGGACACCAAGTACCAAAGGGAAGACCGCCTATATTTGGAGTTTAGAATAGATTGCACCTCATACTCCCAATGACCTTGAACTAATAGAGGAGCAGGTTGTGTGACGCTTTTGGGCGAAGCTGGCTTAAGAAGTGAAGTGTGGAACACTGGATGAATTTTCAAAGACAATGGTCATTTTAGCTTGTATGTTACTGGGTTTACTTGTTTTACTACTTCACAGGGCCCTATGAATTTTGGATGAAACATATTTTTATTTTTGAATACAAAGTTTTTTGTGGATAACCAAACTCTATCTTTGATTGTATACTGAGGACCAGGCTGGTGTTTTTTGTCATATTGCCTTTTATATTTTTTCTTTGCTTAACAAAGATTTGTTTGTAATTGTGCATGTATCTTTTTCATGTCCTTGACTGCTGGAGTGGTTTGAATAGATGCAGGTAACGTGACTGGCAAAATGTGCGGATGACGCCCATATAAACCATAGAAAGGAGCTGAGTTTATTGAAGACTGGTGAGAGTTATTTGAACAAGAGTATGCAAATGCCATGAAATGATCGCGCACACTGTTGCCGATCTGAACATCAAGTTTTACATGCTGGAAATGAATCGCGCACACTGCCGATTCGAACAAGAATATGCAAATGCCATGAAATGATCGCGCAAGCTGTTGCCGATCTGAACATCAAGTTTTACATGCTAGAAATGAATCGCGCACACTGCCGATTCGAACAAGAATATGCAAATGCCATGAAATGATCGCGCAAGCTGTTGCCGATCTGAACATCAAGTTTTACATGCTAGAAATTCCTGACAATAGGTTTAAGGTTCAAACCTGGTATCTTCTGGCATTGTGTCTGTTTACTTACTCGTGTTTTGAATGTTAAACATTCCTAGTGACAGAACATTTAAGTCTTTTTCCCATCACCATCTTTGGATTGAATGTCATAGAGATTTCTGGACCGTGTGTAATAAGGAATCACCTGTGGCCTAGTGGTTAATGTCTCAGACCCTCACACAGAAGATTAAGGGTTCCAGTCTAGGTGTGCCAGTTGTCATTTCTCAGCTTTTAATTATTTTCAGCTTCAAATATTTAAGGTATACACAGAAAGGTGATCTCACTATTTGTACTTCTGAAATACGTTTTTTTAAATTTGTCAGCACATTTCTCATACTATGTGGTGCGGGTTTGGTGTTTGTAGGAGGTTGGCTACAGGGCTTGGCCATAAGCCAGGCCCTGTGGCCATCCTCCGCCGTGCATGCCCAAAGTCTGTGTGTGGCATGGGTTTGGGTGGCTATAGGGGATTGACCGCAACAGTCAGACCTTGCAGCCAACTTGTACCACGCATGACCAGAAGACATGCATGGCTCGGGTGGGGGTAGTTATAGAGGATTGACTGCAGGGCCTTGCCCCAGACCAGGCCCTGCAGCCAACCTTTACTGTGCAGGGCTGAAAGCTGTGTGTGGCATGGGGTTGGGTGGTTATAGGGGGTTGACCGCAGGGCTGGGCTGCAGGCCAGGCCCTACAGCCAACCTCCACAGCCAGGGTTGAAGACTGTGCATGGTGCAGGGTTGGGTGGTTATAGAGGGTTGGTCACATGGCCTGGCCACGAGCTTGGCCCTGCAGCCAACCTCCACAGCACAGGGCTGAAAGGCCGTGCATGGCATGAGGTTGGGTGGTATAGTAGTTGACTGCAGCAGCCAAGCCCTGTGACCAAATTCTACAGTGACTGACCAAAGCCCATGCATGGCTCGGGCTTGGGTGGGTATAGAGGACTGACTTCAGGACCTTGGTCCAGGCCACACCCTGCAGCGAACCTCCTCTGCGCAGGGTCAAAGGCTATGAATGGTGTGGTGTTGGGTGCTTATAGAGGGTTGGTCCCACAGCGTTGCCACAGGCCAGGCCCTGCAGCCAGCCTCGGCTGAGCAGGGCTGAAGACCATGTGTGGCATGGGGTTGGTTGGTTATAGGGGGTTGACTTGAGGGCCTGTCACAGACCCGACTCTGCAGCACACCTCTGCCACCAGGGCTGTTCAAGCTAGTCTGGCTGATGAAGGGTGATACCCTGAAACTGGACCCAGGATCCTTGTTTCCAGTCCAGGGAGGACCTGGCCTGGCAGATCAGGCTGGACTGTTCCCATGAGGAACCGGGTCAGGACTGATTTGCACATGGCTGGGTTCAAACTGGGGTGGCATGGTGAGCAAAAAAACAATGAATTAAACCCAGATCTGTGACAGGGGGTGAGTGTTTGAAAAGTTTCAGCACTCCATCCATCATCATTTTGTGTTGTTGAAAATCTGCAAAATAGGTTTCCATTAGCATGAGTTGAAAAACCTTATAACTTAAGAAATACTTACTTTTCTTACCTGCAGCATCCAATAGAATCATCTGCACACCCTAATATTTAATGCTGCCAAATTTCAACAGAAGCCATTTTCGCGCTTTGTGAAAGAAAAAAGTCTATATATAATTAATTGGATTTCAAACCTTTTTGGGATCCCACTTTTTTCTTTGCACCCACACCACAAAACCTTCAGAACTCTGATAATGAAACACGGGGCAACAGGTCTACAAAGTTTCATAGATATTCGTCAAATGGGTGCAAAGTAGAACTTGCCATGAGTGATATAATATGTATTGTCATAAGCAGTGCATGCTGACAGCGTGAGCTATAGTTACTTCTTTGACTAATACGGAGCTGGATGTTTCAGGGATGACTCACAGGCTTGTAAGAATACATAAAAGAATACTCCTGTAGCACTACATCCAGTGCTCGTAAATGCTTTTGTGGATTGGCCACAGCGTATTTCTCTTTGATGATAGCCTAAAGGAATCTTGCCAGTTGACTGAGGAGTGAGCTTTTGGATTCACTTGCACTGCATAGGTTTGTAGTGTGGTCAGTTTTATGTATCCTTTGCGCGTTAGCTTCAGGCGTTAGGCCTTTGTGCACTTTGCCCTGGATGTGTTTTATTCCTTTGCTCGCAGCATAGAGCCTCTGTGCACTTTGCTCTAAATGCTTTTTATTCAGCTTCATACTGTTATTTTTCAAATAGCCAGTTCTACGGTCTTGTTTTATTTTTTATATCACACTGTTTAGCATACTTCAGCACTGGAGTTTTCAATAACACATTCTTGTTCACTCTGTGCTTCAGTCAAGGATACAGTCTGGTACTTTGCCGATAGACGTGGTAGGAGTTTAGTCTTTGGCGTTCTCTCGTAGGGACATTTTGTGATCACACTGACATGTTAGTTATAAAAACACTTCCTTGTCCTAATACAAGGGAGAGGGAGATTCCGACCAGGGAACCACAACTAGACGCTGACTGCCTCGTTGCAGATGCTGAACCAGATCACAGGCCTTTGCTCAGGTATGAGGGTTGATGGCTTCCCAGGGAATCTAAAAGGCAAGTTAGAAGCTTAACATGCTGTGCTCGAAATAGAACTAACTGAGAGAGAGTAGAATTTATTAACACCATGATAGCGTTATTCTTATGTTTCACTCTCCTCGTGACTATTTCAATCCTACTGTGTTGTATGGTTCTGGTTATTGCGGCTCACACCTTAATATCTAAAATACAGTCGTTTTATTAAAAAAATCTATAAAACTCAAACTGCCTTTGTCATTTGTATATGAGATCATACTGTAAATGAGAGAGCTGGTTTGGATCTGAGTGACCACGACTTCCCTGAGAAGTTCCAAAGATGTCATGCGCTCGGCTGCCCAATCATATCTTCCCCTCGGGAGAGATGAGGCACTGCTAGTTAGCCGGAGCAAAACCGGATTTGGGGTGACAGTGGTCCTTCCGAATGGGTAAGACTTAGTCCCCCACACCAGGAACAACCCTGCTACCTAGAAATCCAGTAGTCTCATTTAGGATAATGAGAGCCCACGCAACATGGCGCCCCCAACGATTGGTCTGGCTCTAATTTTCGGGTCCGGCTGACTCTCTCGGTCTCATATATATATTGACTCCTCGGTTCCGTTAACGGAGACGTCCGTGGCGCTGAGGATTTCCGCCACCACAATATAGGTACGTCCTATTATTTTGTGGTCGGTTGTTCAAGCTTGAACTCTGAAAGGAAAACCCCTATTTTGGTGTGCCTTCTCTGACCTAGTGCTGTTTTTCATAATGGCGAATCCTCAAGTAGTGAACATCGCGCTTAATATGCGACAACCGCTCACAGAGCATCTGATAGCACATGGTCTGACGAACCAGGGGGGTCCGGTCACGTTGTGGTGGACGCCCATGCAGCATACAGAACAGAGCTTTTTTATTCTTGGGTCGTATTTCCAGCAGCTGATAGGGGTACACACACTTTTCATGATTACACTATTGCGAATGTCCCTGGACAATACAGGGCATATGCATACTTAGAGATACCTTTATCTTATCAAGAACACCATAATTGGCTTGATGGCGCCCTCCCACACACAGTAGCACAAGTTAGGTTAGGTCCACTGAGTAATGATGGTCCTACCTGGCCTTTATTGGGTACATATACACCATATCCTGCGGTTGCTAACTTGGCGGTGGCTGAAGTTCGTCGTTTATATATAGACTTAGCAACTACATATAGACGATTAGTTCAGTTTGTAATGCAGACACTAAATACAAACGCAGCGCGTGCTGCTCCGGCACAACCACATGCGGTGGTTCCGGGTATCAATCCGGCCACTGTACACTCAGTTATGGGTAAAGTACCGGCAAAACGAGAGGAAACTCCATTTTGGCTGGCGCAAAAAATTAATACGCTGGAAGCAGTATTTCCCCATACGGGACCTCAGGAGAAACATAGAATATTGACGATGTGTTTGCCGTATGGTATGGTTCCTACTGTGGACTTTTGTAATACTTGGGGCACGGTGTTTGCCGCGCTCTACACTACGGTACACCGACATTGGCTAATCTACCGGAAGTGCTAAAACAAATTCAAGATGAATATGGGGCTGCCCCAGCCTTAGATTTAGGGATGCAACTGATGGGCAATTTTGCCGCAGTTTCTTATATTATATTGAGTAATTTCAAGGGGGAGGCAGTGCCAATAGCGGTGCGTATGCGTCTTCGAGACGTCCTGCAGCTTAATCAAGAGCGGGAGCTGCCGAGAATAATAGCGGAAACATATTCGAGTATCGGTCGTGATAGCCTAGGGGCTAGACCGCAGAAACCACAGTTGCAGGGTAAAAGTAGTAAGGACACTACTAAACAACAGCAACCTGAGGGTACTAAAAAGCGCTGGGAGAAAAAACAGCAAACACCTAAAAAAGACAGGGGACAATCTCCGCAACCGGAGACTCCACAGAATAGGTATGATCTCAGGAATAGGGATAATTTGAAGACGCCTGATAGATATCAATATACAGATACACGCCAATCTCGTTCCTTTCAGGAGTCATCGGAAAAGAGAAATGAGAGAGGTGGGCGGTCAGAGCGGAGAACAGAGTACGTGAAACCGAGACAGGAATCACAACGCTCAACGGAGGTTTCTGTCAAGAAAGAAGAGAAACCGATCCAACAAAAGCAGCAATTTAAAAAGAAGAAGGTGGCAGCAGTCTCAGTTAGACATGCCACACAAGAAGAGAGTTCTCTTGAAGAACAAGACGTGGGTGTTAGCACTGTTAGACAGCACGGCAGAGGTCACAATAGTTCTCCGGAATCTTCTAGAGCATCTGGAGGTGAAAGCAACTGATGACTTCATACAAGTCGAAACAGCAGATATGCGTGTCTCTGATCCCGATAGAGTTTATACAGTAACTTTACAATTAGAAGGGGACATTGAGCGCACTATAAACGCCATCTTTTGGGACCATGTGGTCAAATTGTATGACATTCTGCTGGCCGAACAGGATTGGCCCCCAGACTTTGTTTGCGACTGTCCAGTAGGGGAGGAGGTTATTACACCTTCATTCTCACCACTTGTTCCGGGAGAACTAGCAGAGTCCTATAGTAATATATGGGCTCTGGCACAAGCACCCGCCTTGTATAGAAATCATGTGGGGTGGGATAGGGATTCACCTTATCATGTAATTCCGATAAAGGGCGAACCTCAGCCGCAACCGCAATATCCTATAAAATTTGAGGCAAGGGCATCGGTAAGGAAAATACTTACACAATTGGAGTACCAGGGAGTTATTGAACCCTGTGTCTCGCCGATGAATAATCCCTTATTTCCTGTAGCTAAACCGGACCATTCTTATAGGATAGTGGTGGATTACAGAGATTTAAATGGACATACACGCACATATGCAATACAAAATTCACAAAGAGCAGCGCTCATGAATAATATTGTGCGTAAGAAATACAAAACAACTTTAGATATCTCTAATGGATTCTTCTGCCAGAATATAGTGCCCGAAAGTAGGGACTATACGAGCTTTAGTGCGTTTGGCTCTCAGAAAAAGTTTTGTCGTTTGCCTCAGGGGTATAAGAATAGCGCAGGACTATTTTCGGCTCGTGTAACAGAAATTTAGCACGAATTGGACCCTGAAGCTTTGTCATATGTTGATGATATATATCTGACAGATGACGAGTTACTACAACATCTAAGGCGGGTAGCCTGCATTGTTGTGAGACTTGCCGACATTGGCTACAAATTAAATTTTAAAAATTCAAAAATTGCATTCCTCAGCGTCATTTTCCTGGGATATGAGCTGTCGAATGAGGGCAAGAGCTTAGCGCCACACTTTTTGGAAAAATTTGCACAGTTGCAACCTCCTAATACGATTCGGAAACTCCAGTCGTTGTTGGGGTTTCTAAATTGTGGCAGAACTTACATTCCTGATTATGCTACACGCATAAAACCATTATATGAGTTGATTCACCCGAATTTTTCGAGTACATTTTGGACGAATGAGCATACACATATTCTTTGAGATTTGCAAACTGATCTTTTAGCAGTAAAGCATTTACACACATGGGACAATAAGACGCATCTGGTCATCAGGGTTATACCTGGGGCCGTTGAGTTTACATATGTCACCTTTAATGAGGGTGAGACAGTCCCGATAGCATACAAGTCCCACTTGTATTCTGCTGCAGAACAACGTTTTGCACAGACTGAGAAAATTCTCACTGCTGTACAGATGGCTGGGATTAAAGAACGACCTCTTGCCCAGGGCCAACGCATCGTTGTCGTTTCCCCGATTCCAGCCTTAGAGGCTGTTACAAAAGCAAGTGTTCCTAATTCGAAAGCTTTAAACCCGCGATGGATACAATGGGCAACGTCTTTAACAGCCACTGATGTAGATTACATATTTGACCCTAAACTGCAGACTCAAGAATTTCTTCAATATGAAATAGAGTACCCAGTTCCCGCTGGCACATTGCCTATTGACCAATATCAGGTGGTCATGTACACCGATGGCTCTGCGCAACCAGCGGTTGGGACTAAACAACAGTATTCTGCTGCATGTGCGGTGGTGGAGGGGGAAAAGTTCTGTCCCAACATACTTATACACAGACATTGGGAGACTGTACGGCACAGTTGGCTGAGCTGAAAGCTCTGTTATTAGCCTTGGAACATGCGGATCAGGCAATAGATACACTGCTGGTTTGTGATTCCTATTACTGTGTTCAGTCTTTCAATGAATATTTACATTACTGGAGGTTGAATGGGTTCAGAGATTCCAAGGGTAACACCATTAAACACAAATTGCTGTGGGGGAAGGTTGCGGATCTGACGGAAACCCTTCCTAAAGTTCATGTTGTGCATACACTTGGACACCAGCGCGTTGGAATACACGTTGCTGGGAATACTTTGGCTGATGAAGCCGTGAAATCGGCAGTGGCAGTTGCCACTGTGGCCGCAGTAACTCGTTCGAGTTCCAAACCAGACACAGAGATTTTGGCTGCCATAAAGGCTACGGCTGATGGCACACCATTTCCTAAAGGATTCCCTTCTAAATATAGTTACTGCATGGGTGGTATGCTGAATGCTGTAGTTAAAATTCCAGGCGTTGGTGTACGTGAAATGCCCAATAAAATTGAGCGACCTCGATTAATTACTGCAGCACATGAGGGGGCGGCTTCTGCACATGCAGGCGTGGCTGCCACCATTTCACTCTTACAGGCTTGTTATTGGTGGCCTGGTCTCTATAAGGAGGCAAAGCAGTATGTTCTTTGTTGTGATATCTGCCAACAAATTAAACACCGCAGCAGACGCCCCTTCTGATATCAAATAAACCTTTACAGTGTGTGTACTTGGATCATTGTGGCCCGCTGACACCAGATAGTGCACACATATATATTGGTAGCTGTAGATTCGTGCTCCAGATTTGTGTGGGTCTGGCCACAGCGCTCGGCTGACGCTCGAACTGTTATTAAAGATTTGTGCATCTTTGTCGATACATATGCAGTTGCGGCTTTTCATTCGGACCAGGGCCCTGCTTTTGCCTCTAAGGCATTCAGGGACACCATGGCTTCGTTGGGGGTCCAGCTCCAGTTCTCGTCTCCATTTCATCCCGAGGGAAATTCTGTCGTGGAGCGTTTAAATCGTGATTTAAAGCAATCCTTAACGGCCAGAGTTATAGGTACGGGTTGTAGTTGGCTAGTCCACCTGTATGGAGTACAGAGAGCACTTAATAACTTGCCTAGAAGGTCCCCGGGGGGTCGTACTTCATATGAGTGCCTGTTTGGAACACAAATGTATGTTCCTGATCTAGATGGTCCTGGTGTGGAGACGGCAGATACGCCCTTTGACATAAAAGATTGTGTCACCGTTTTACAGGATTTACAACAATTTCGTGAAGATAACTCTTCTGCCAGTGCTACCTCCACAGGAATTAAGAATGAACCAGTAATGCCTACTGGTTGGATTCCCAGAATTGGGGATCTTGTGCGTGAAAAGGTTGCAGTGAAAAAAGAATTTGGCTCTTCATATCAAGTGCCAGTCCCTGTGCTAGGGATCCACGGCACAAGAACTGTGATTTTGCCACCACTGCTAGGGGCCAAAGGAAATCGCTTTGTTTCCATTGATAATGTAAAGTTACAACATGTGGCCGATTCTGCACAGCAGGCCAAGAGGGACGCCCAGTAGTTCCGGAATCCCTCTCACTAATGGGGACGAAGTTCCGCTGCAGGTGATTTGCACCGACGATATTTCCTCTCCGAGCTTGGGGAGGGTGGAAGCTGATCTTGCGATTGTTCCACTAATGGCGAATAATTTGGAAACTTTTGATGAAGTTGCTGTGAGTACTACTGATGTTACTGAAAGTATAGTCTACAGCGTACCAAGGCGGGAGCCACAATCTGCTCCTTTGTTTACGGTTGCACCTTTTGCGAGAACTGCCTCCGGCTGCTTCAACACCACTGATGATACCATATCGGACTCTTCCTCCTCTTCGACATCAGCCCTGGGTCCACATAAGATGCTGTGTTGGCTCAAACATACATATTTTGTTATTCCGTGGAACTATCTGTGGCTTTTCATGGCGGTGATGACTTTTTTCCTATGGCTGGGGTTTGTTGTTACCTTTTTTCTGTTGATACATGGTCATTTTCTTCCTGAACGGTCTGAGATTGAGCACGTGGAGAAGGTGTTGAAACCGCATTTTTCATCAACTATGGTTCGAAGAGACTTGTCCTTTGTGAACATTTCTGCTGTACCAATTCTGGATGGGATTGTGTGGGATAGAGTAATGTTTGATATATATGGTCCCACTGAAATAATTCAAATACCGTATGTTCTCAAATTGTCAATGAATGATATCGTTATACCAGGCATTGTGTCGGATGATTGGGATGTAAAGACAGTTGATTATATGTTGACAGAATTGCAATATTATACTGTCTATGAAGATGAAGATGCTTACCAATTTAGAGATAATTATGGTGACATGTTTTGCTACAATTATTATGGACACCACTTTATTCATAAAGCTAGTAGCCCTAAATCAATATTTGAGTATATGCAATGGGAACATTGCCCGACTCCTCCACAGGGGAGTTCTAAAACTTATTCTGATAAATTTGTATATTTCTCTGGGCATAATCAACAGAGTGCTAAGTCCTACTATTTTAAAGTTACTCCGCATGCTAATAAGCAAATGTTATTGACTGATACTAAATTACTGTATTCAAATTTGTTTGCATCCAAACTTTCGGTTGAGGGGTATGAATACTGGTCCAAAACTGTTGATTTGAAAAGTGTCTGGGGAACGAAAAATTGGCAAATGCGGGGTAGGAACACATTGTTTAGGGCATGTATTATTCCTGTCCAAATTATTTTCTTAAATGACACTGTACAACAGACTAGCTGTTTGGGCTTAGCAACAATTAGAGACTTGAATTTGCCTAGCATACCTGTCCCTTCCCAATTGAAAAATTGGCGGCAATATATTAATGCCACGTTTAGTGAGCTTACAGACTGGGTCCAGAATGGTACGCTTAACACTTCATTGACACGTCCGGGCGGGTGGTTATTGTGGCCCATAGACACTAATGGGTGTCATCAATGTTTCGTCACCTCTTCGGGGGGGTTCAGGACTAGTAGGGCAGACCCTCGCTACATATCACCGGAACATGCTGATATCATTACTACACATAGTGTGGGGAAACTTTGCCAACAATGGTTAAAGTCATCCACGCTAGATGCAGCTAAGTCACATCTCACGTTAATGTCTAATAATACTGACTTACAAGATTTTTTGTCAGGTCCAAGAGTGCCCAGGAAGAAACGTTTTTTGTATGAAGTGTACAATGAGATTTGGAAACTTTCACAACAAGAGGCGGCGGCCCGGTTGAGGCAGATAGATCAGGGGAATTTGAAACAGGCATTGTCTGTTGTGGATAATGGAATGCATACCCTATCCGACCGTGTATATACGATTGATAACATTGTTTCCTCTGCTATAGACATTATTAAATCGGATATGTCTTCTTTATATCATGGGCAGAGTCAAACGCGGTCCATTATGCAGTTGGGTTGGACTCTACAGACATTAAAGGCAGGTCGCGTTCCGTGGCAGCACATCCGAGCCAGGGAGATATTTTTTTCCTTTAATTTGACACGTCAACAACAGCTAATGGCTAAAAAGGAAGCGACATATGTTATGTTAAATATTGAAAAGTTGGAGAAGTTGCCTTTTACTGTGGCTGAGATTCCGTCAGCTGAGTGGTTAATACACGTGGTTATAAATTTGCCTATTTCCACTCTGCAATTCACTTCTTGTTTGAAGCATATTCCGGTGGGCAGATATGAGAAATTGGGAGACAGTTACATACATGAGGTGGGGGAGCTTCCCTTTTTATACAGATGTCTTAATGGTATGAGGGAGGTTTTTCTTAGCGGTAGTGAATGCGAAACTTCTGTCAGCCATTCGATGGTTTGTAAGCAGCTGTCTTTGCATGGGGCGTGTAATGCCTCGGTTGCGAACTTGGCTTGCTATCTAAAGGGAGTTCCAGTCCCCATGATTAAAAACACTTTCCAGGTACTTTCAAACGGCAGCTACTTCCTTCTTAACAGTGAAGCCTGTTGTGGCATGAGTCCCGGAATAGTTTACGTGGTCGTTGTCACCAAGGCCGTTACGTGCTGCGGGAATGTGTTGTTTCCCCCCACTCAATTTAGGGAGTTAGCGGACATCTGGCCTCACATTGCTACTTCGAAGGTGAATTTCGACAAGTTGAGTCGACTAAAGGCTCTATTGTTTCAAAAGCATGTGGCCCTTACATCTGCACGCGAGACCTACTCACTTCAGGTGGCGAGGTCATCAGCAGAAATACAGTCCCTATTAAATACTAACTTTCCGAGCCACTTTGGTGAACTCGTGGGACGTATATTTAATGCATCCAGCACTGCTGGAATTGCACACTTTTTCAAAGCCGTTGGTGTTGGTTTTGCTCATAACGTCTCTTCCATATTCGGTTTGATGCCTTCGGCTATTCATTCTATTTTCGGAAGCATTTTTGGGGGATTTCCGATTACGTTGGCTTTGTTAGCTGGTGTTTTGCTTTTGCTGTTGTTCTTCCGCAATGGCTGTTCCACCGCAATAAGATCCAATATTGGCGCTCCTGCCAGCGCAGCTGTGTCGTGAATGCATGATGCAGCAGTTTGGAGCAACACTCCTAGGACAGTTGGAGTGTGACTGGTCTCTGTCATTCCGACCAGTTTTGGATTGTGTGCAGCCCGTGTTTCAGTGCCTTTGGTGCTCGTTTGAACATGCACTGGCTCTCTGTCTCTCACTGCAGCGCCCCCCCAGTGGTTGTTACTAATCTGTTGATGGGCCCGGTTAGGGCTCATTCCCAGACTTGTGCACTGCGGTTGCGTTTGCTTCGTGAGGCAGTTTAGAAGATTCCCTTCCTGGACGAAGATGGTAATGTCTCATTGTAGGAGGCTGGACTGGCTTGTAGTGAGTACCTAGGGGTACTTGCACCTTGCACCAGGCCCAGTTATCCCTTATTAGTGTATAGGGTGTCTAGCAGCATAGACTGATAGATAATGGTAGCTTAGCAGAGCAGCTTAGGCTGAACTAGGAGACGAGTGAAGCTCCTACAGTACCACTTAGTGTCATATGCACAATATCATAAGAAAACACAAAACACAGATATACTAAAAATAAAGGTACTTTATTTTTATGACAATATGCCAAAAGTATCTCAGTGAGTACCCTCAGTATGAGGATAGCAAATATACACAAGATATATGTACACAATACCAAAATATGCAGTAATAGTATTAGAAAACAGTGCAAACAATGTATAGTTACAATAGGATGCAATGGAGACACATAGGGATAGGGGCAACACAAACCATATACTCCAAAAGTGGAATGCGAACCACGAATGGACCCCAAACCTATGTGACCTTGTAGAGGGTCGCTGGGACTATTAGAAAATAGTGAGGGTTAGAAAAATAGCCCACCCCAAGACCCTGGAAAGTGAGTGCAAAGTGCACTAAAGTTCCCCAAAGGACATAGAAGTCGTGATAGGGGAATTCTGCAGGAAAGACACAAACCAGCAATGCAACAACGATGGATTTCCAGTCGAGGGTACCTGTGGAACAAGGGGACCAAGTCCAAAAGTCACAAGCAAGTCGGAGATGGGCAAATGCCCAGGAAATGCCAGCTGTGGGTGCAAA
Organism: Pleurodeles waltl; assembly: GCF_031143425.1. NCBI lineage: Eukaryota > Metazoa > Chordata > Amphibia > Caudata > Salamandridae > Pleurodeles > Pleurodeles waltl. The sequence goes on from NC_090446.1 coordinate 806,485,580, forward strand.
GATGCTGCTACTGGACAGTAGAAGCGTAGGTTTCTGCAAGAACGACAAGGGCTAGAGACTTCCCCTTTGGAGGACGGATCCCACACGACGTGGAAAGTTGTGCAGAAGTGTTTTTCCGCCGAAAGACCGCCAACAAGCCTTGCTAGCTGCAAATCATGCAGTTGCTGTTTTTGGATGCTGCTGTGGCCCAGGAGGGACCAGGATGTCTCCAATTGCGTCAGGGGACAGAGGGGGCATCGAGCAAGACAAGGAGCCCTCTCAGCAGCAGGCAGCACCCGCAGAAGTGCCAGAAACAGGCACTACAAGGATGTGTGAAACGGTGCTCACCCGAAGTCGCACAAAGGAGTCCCACGTCGCCGGAGAACAACTTAGGAGGTCGTGCAATGCAGGTTAGAGTGCCGTGGACCCAGGCTGGACTGTGCACAAAGGATTTCCGCCGGAAGTGCACGGAGGCCGGAGTAGCTGCAAAAGTCGCGGTTTCCAGCAATGCAGTCTGGCGTGGGGAGGCAAGGACTTACCTCCACCAAACTTGGACTGAAGAGTCACTGGACTGTGGGAGTCACTTGGACAGAGTTGCTGGATTCAAGGGACCTCGCTCATCGTGCTGAGAGGAGACCCAAGGTACTGGTGATGCAGTTCTTTGGTGCCTGTGGTTGCAGGGGGACGATTCCGTCAACCCACGGGAGATTTCTTCAGAGCTTCTAGTGCAGAGGAACTCGGATGAGCTCTTGCATTCGTTATCTAAGGAATCCCAAGAGACAGAGACCCTAAATAGCCAGAAAAGAGGGTTTGGCTACCTAGGAGAGAGGATAGGCTAGCAACACCTGAAGGAGCATATCAGAAGGAGTCTCTGACGTCACCTGGTGGCACTGGCCACTCAGAGCAGTCCAGTGTGCCAGCAGCACCTCTGTTTCCAAGATGGCAGAGGTCTGGAGCACACTGGAAGAGCTCTGGGCACCTCCCAGGGGAGGTACAGGTCATGGGAGTGGTCACTCCCCTTTCCTTTGTCCAGTTTCGCGCCAGAGCAGGGCTAAGGGGTCCCTGAACCGGTGTAGACTGGCTTATGCAGAAATGGGCACCAAATGTGCCCATGAAAGCATTTCCAGAGGCTGGGGGAGGCTACTCCTCCCCTGCCTTCACACCATTTTCCAAAGGGAGAGGGTGTAACACCCTCTCTCAGAGGAAGTCCTTTGTTCTGCCATCCTGGGCCAGGCCTGGCTGGACCCCAGGAGTGCAGATGCCTGTCTGAGGGGTTGGTAGCAGAAGCAGCTGCAGTGAAACCCCGGAAAAGGCAGTTTGGCAGTACCAGGGTCTGTGCTACAGACCACTGGGATTATGGGATTGTGCCAACTATGCCAGGATGGTATAGAGGGGGCAATTCCATGATCATAGACATATTACATGGCCAAATTCGGAGTTACCATTGTGAAGCCACATATAGGTAGTGACCTATATGTAGTGCACGCGTGTAATGGTGTCCCCGCACTCACAAAGTCCGGGGAATTGGCCCTGAACAATGTGGGGGCACCTTGGCTAGTGCCAGGGTGCCCACACACTAGGGGCCAGATGTAGGAACCAGTTTGCGACTCGCAAACGGCAAAAATTGCTGTTTGCGAGTCGCAAACCGGAGTTTCCTATGCAGAAATGCATTTTGCGAGTCGGAACCGACTCGCAAAATGCATTTCCGACTCGCAAATAGGAAGGGGTGTTCCCTTCCTATTTGCGACTCGCAGTGGGATGCAATTCCATTTGCGACCGCGTACGCGGTCGCAAATGGAGTCGCAGTTACCATCCACTTCAAGTGGATGGTAACCCACTCGCAAATTTGGGACCCCTTCCACTTTGTGGATGGACCCAAAAATATTTTTTCAGGGCAGGGAATGGTCCAAGGGACCACTCCCTGCCATGAAAAAATACCGAAACTAAAGTTTTTTGTTTTTTTTTAAGTGCAGCTCGTTTTCCTTTAAGGAAAACGGGCTACACTTAAAAAAAAAAAAAACTGCTTTATTGAAAGCAGTCACGAACATGGAGGTCTGCTGACGACAGCAGGCCTCCATGTTTGCGAGTGCCTATACACGCTATGGGGCCGCAATTTGCGACCCACCTCATGAATATTCATGAGGTGGGTCATTGCGACCCCATAGCGAGTCGCAGTCGGTGTCTGAGACACCGTACTGCATTCCAAATTGCGAGTTGCAATTTGCGAGTCGCTGGGACTCGCAAATTGCAAGTCGCAATTTGGAAGTTTGCTACATCTGGCCCTAAGTAACTTAGCACCCAACCTTTACCAGGTAAAGGTTAGACATATAGGTGACTTATAAGTTACTTAAGTGCAGTGTAAAATGGCTGTGAAATAACGTGGACGTTATTTCACTCAGGCTGCAGTGGCAGGCCTGTGTAAGAATTGTCAGAGCTCCCTATGGGTGGCAAAAGAAATGCTGCAGCCCATAGGGATCTCCTGGAACCCCAATACCCTGGGTACCTCAGTACCATATACTAGGGAATTATAAGGGTGTTCCAGTATGCCAATGTAAATTGGTAAAATTGGTCACTAGCCTGTTAGTGACAATTTGTAAAGAGAGAGCATAACCACTGAGGTTCTGGTTAGCAGAGCCTCAGTGAGACAGTTAGGCATCACAAAGGGAACACATACCTATAGGTCACAAACTTATGAGCACTGGGGTCCTGACTAGCAGGGTCCCAGTGACACATAACAAACATACTGAAAACATAGGGTTTTCACTATGAGCACTGGGCACTGGCTAGCAGGATCCCAGTGAGACAGTGAAAACACCCTGACATACACTCACAAACAGGCCAAAAGTGGGGGTAACAAGGCTAGAAAGAGGCTACTTTCTCACACAACCCCCCCCCAAACGAAGCACAATAAGGCTAACCTTGGCCAGTTGAGACTTTATTGTCTAAGTGGTGATAAGTAGAGAGTAGCTCTGCAATTGACTGGTTACTCCCTTTATCATCCACTATATGGTTACTTCCCTGTGGGGATGTAAACCACCCTGTTTGAAGTTTTTTAGCTAACCACTTGCTACCGACAAGGGGAGGGTGTAGTGTGGTCAGTTTTATGTATCCTTTGCGCGTTAGCTTCAGGCGTTAGGCCTTTGTGCACTTTGCCCTGGATGTGTTTTATTCCTTTGCTCGCAGCATAGAGCCTCTGTGCACTTTGCTCTAAATGCTTTTTATTCAGCTTCATACTGTTATTTTTCAAATAGCCAGTTCTACGGTCTTGTTTTATTTTTTATATCACACTGTTTAGCCTACTTCAGCACTGGAGTTTTCAATAACACATTCTTGTTCACTCTGTGCTTCAGTCAAGGATACAGTCTGGTACATTGCCGATAGACGTGGTAGGAGTTTAGTCTTTGACATTCTCATGTAGGGACATTTTGTGATCACACTGACATGTTAGTTATAAAAACACTTCCTTGTCCTAATACAAGGGAGAGGGAGATTCTGACCAGGGAACCACAACTAGACGCTGACTGCCTCGTTGCAGATGCTGAACCAGACCACAGGCCTTTGCTCAGGTATGAGGGTTGATGGCTTCCCAGGGAATCTAAAAGGCAAGTTAGAAGCTTAACATGCTGTGCTCGAAATAGAACTAACTGAGAGAGAGTAGAATTTATTAACACCATGATAGCGTTATTCTTATGTTTCACTCTCCTCGTGACTATTTCAATCCTACTGTGTTGTATGGTTCTGGTTATTGCGGCTCACGCCTTAATATCTAAAATACAGTTATAAAACTCAAACTGCCTTTGTCATTTGTATGTGAGATCATACTGTAAATGAGAGAGCTGGTTTGGATCTGAGTGACCACGACTTCCCTGAGAAGTTCCAAAGATGTCATGCGCTCGGCTGCCCAATCATATCTTCCCCTCGGGAGAGATGAGGCACTGCTAGTTAGCCGGAGCAAAACCGGATTTGGGGTGACAGTGGTCCTTCCAAGTGGGTAAGACTTAGTCCCCCACACCAGGAACAACCCTGCTACCTAGAAATCCAGTAGTCTAATTTAGGATAATGAGAGCCCACGCGACAGGTTCATGTCTTTTACTTTTTCTTTAATACCTTTTCAACTTGATGTGAATCTGTACAAAACCTCAACCTTGAGGAGGAATCTACCATTCTGCTACTGTAAAGCCTCAGTTCTTGATCTTCTAATGCAATGGAAGGAAAATCTGAGAGATAAGTCATCAAAGAGTCCACTTGTACTGATTATGTTAATAAACCTTGGTGCTACAAAGACCTCCTCAATGAATCTTGTTAGACAAATAATATGACGTTCCACTGATACTCTCACTTCCTGTCTTGGGAAGCAACAGGGCCCCACCTTGTTTAGGCTTCTGATATTGCCTTATCAATGGGTACGTCAGTGGATCAGACGTATTTCCTTTTCAAGGTCTACTTTCTCTCCTGTATCTTTGAGAAAGTCAACAAGGGTTTCCTTACACATGTATTTACCATACAGCTTGCATTCCTGGATATTTCCTCTTCCTCTTCCCCTGTAGGATCGTAAAAAAAATTGAAAGAGACAGTAGGAGAACAAGAATGTCCCTTGTATTTGTTTTCACTTCTCTTGTGAAACCACTCTCAAGTCTGCTGAACAGTTGCATGCTCCTTGCCGTAGGATGCAGAGGGAATTACCTCTCCTTTCTTTTTTGTATGCACATATTTTTTGCTCACCCACCTACTGAGAGAAAGAGAGGTGAGAAGATGCATCCTCCAAAGAGGAAGATGACCAAGACCGGCCCCTTACTGGTAACATGTTCTATGGGGTCTGAACATTCTCAGTACAAGCTGCACCATAGCAAAGCCAACAATGAAGTCAGTGCATTCTAAGTCAAATCATCACCATTGACTTCCCACCTTCCCAGCTGATTTTATGATTCTCTCTGTCTCTTGAAAACTGCAAGTGATACTGAAGGAGGCACTGCAGTGTGGGCCATGTCACACTTTTACTGCAGGCCCTGTCCTTCGTTAGACAGCGCAGAGCTCCATTAACTTTTGTACTGTGGCCCATCATCCATTTGATGAAGAGACTACCGCCATTTGACACTCAAATATTGCTGGCTTTGCTAAGTCCACTACTACCTGTAGGACCACTCGCATTTAATGGATTTTGAGACAGAACCATCATTGCTTCCACTAATCACCTCGTTCTGTTTTCTCCCTCGCATAAATGTCTGATGAGGAAAAAGAAGTGCCCCTCCAGGGAGAAAAGTAAGTGCTAGTCCCGAAAACCAGTGACTGTGGGCCCCACCGACAATCATTTCTCAAATGAATGACTCATGGAATATCTGAAAACTTAGTCCTCCTTTCCCGAGAGGCAGGGCCACTTCGGTTTCCATTAGCTTTGGTTTTAATTTGGAAATTGAGACTGTCATGAAGTAAGGACTACGAAAGAGAAGAGATGAGGATTTTTAATAAATGGTGATTCACATTATTGGTTATGGGATATTTCCACATACTTTTGAGCATTGTGTTCGAATAGGTTCCTCCTCGTGAGCAAGCACAATTGTCACAGAAATAAGCCCTGCATAAAACTGCCCTTGACTTGTCTAAAACACATTGGGCAATATTTTATGGTGCTTACGTGGAATCAATTGTGCAACCCGATCTAAAACATGAAAATTCTAATAGCAGAATAAGAAATGGAGCTGTAATTATTATAACTGCCTGTATTTTGATTTTAGAGCAAGCAAGCTGCTTTATGAAGTTTTATTTCGTAAAGTATGTTTCCATCTTAGCTACACTGTGTGCTTTGTGGCCTTCTTTAACTAAGTGGCCAAATAAGTGAGCGTTGTTTAATACAAGTGGTTTGCTCAAATTATACCTCACTGCATCTGAGCAAAGAACATAATTCAATCTTGAATTCGTTTATTCAAAGAAAACTGCTCAGAAAAGTAATGCTGTTCCACTCGGGCATGATTTTTCGTTCGGTGTAGGGCTCAGTTGCTTAAGGCATATTTTGGTGTGAAGACTCTTGTATTTTATAAATAAACTGGTGCCGACAATCTGTTTTAACGGATGCAGTCCATTTCTAGATACAAGGAGAAAGGTCAAGATGTCATTCGCGGTGGGAAATGTAATGTCTCAAGTGCGATGTCATTTTGTTCCTGCTGTAACATGATAAACTGCGGATGAGGCTACTATTGGCTCATAAAAGGTAAAACATCTGTCAGAGTCATCAGCAGCTCCCTGGTCACATTAAAGAGCTTGGAAACTTGTACTTAATCAATGGTGCTCTCACCGAAGATGCCATCGAGGTCTGGGATAACCATTAAGTCTTCTCAAGAACCCAGGGACACGTTAACCCAAAATACCACCTGCGTTGCGTGGACCACAAATTTATTTTTTGCCTTGTCAACATTTCTAACAGTATGCAAAACATTGTTTTAGTTTGTAGTCAATCTGAAAAATATTATTTATGACTTTTTATTTATTTTCCTTTATCGGAATATCCTCACCAAAGCTTCATGAATTCCAAAACAGTGATTTTGCGATAGAAGGTCCAAGTAATGGTGATGCTCTATTTCTTATCATTTTTTAAATGTTTTAAGATGTATTTGATTTTATGTCTTCTGGACTGTGGGAATCAGGTTGGATTTAGGGGATATTTGTTTCATTTTTTAAGTAAACAGTATGAGGACATGTGTTTGTTGCGTTAGAGCTCCTCCAAATCATAAACCATTAAACGCATCCTGTCCAGTAATAGAAAATGTAGGAGAGCAAATCCTGAAAAAATGAATCGGGCCCTGATTACAAAAAACAGGCTTATTCTATTTTGTAAAGCAAACTCTTCCTATGACCTCTGAAACTGGATTACAAACTGGGTGCAAAGTGGGTGGGTATATTTCTGATTTGTGGCATTTTTAACTACTGCAAGTATAGAACATTCCCCTGAACACCAATAGTGCACCATTTCTTATTCGAAGATCTGCAACTCAGATATTCACATGTTCTTTTTTAACAGAAATGTGTGTCTGATACATTCATCCTGGATATTTCAGACACCGCCCCCTGCAACTATAAAACTACTAAACTCGACTGCGTCAGAAAAATTAGGGGTGGGATTACTATGATATTTAGATCCTCCTTAGCATGCTCCATAACATTACTCTCTTTTTCAGATGGCGTGACATAGGGGGGCGGGGTTGGCTCCGACCAAGATGGCCACTTTCTCTCGAGCTTCATGGTGATTGATGCAGCTGGAGAAAATACCGGACTTCTTTTAAACAGGCTGCTTTCATGATGGGTTGCCAAAACTCAAAGTCGGACTACCTGCAGAGGCAGTAGTTTCTGCCAAAAGCTTGTTTCTTGTCTCCTTTAAACTTTAAATTAGAAATATGCGGTAGGAGTGCTGAGCAGTAAATTGCGCCTGCCATTTTGGTTGTGATTGAATCTCCTCGCAAAGATTTTGCTCTCTCTATCAGGCCGCTTTAGTGCCGGCTCATCACAAATCAACGTAGGAATTTCCAAAGCTGCAGTAGGTCTTGCCAGCAGTTTTGTTTCCCAGCCCCCTCTCAAATGTAATTTCTAATGTACTTTTAAATGTAGTTCCAGAATAAGTGGCTGGCGTGCTGAACAGTAAGTCACGTACATCATTTTGTTTTTGATCACCTCATCACACGTTGCTTTTGATATTCTCACATCTCTGCTTGATAATTTAATGCCTTGCAAAGCAGATATTTTTACATAAAATTGAGAATAAACACTTTTCACAATTTAAAGTTCCTAGTATACCTGCCATTTACTTTGTATTGCAGACCCATATCTGCCCCATTGACTCTCTCATTAGCATATGGTCAGGAAAAGGAATTTGCAGTTGAGCTAAAAAAAAATCCTCTATTAATAAGTCTTTTTCCAAATGAGTTTACTCTAATCTTTTTTCTGTTCTGGAAAATATGGAATATACTGGGGAAACTTGTCAGAACTCATCTTCTAATATGACAGAGACTCACTCCACCTCTATCAGAAAAATACTTTCCAAGATAGCTACAACGTTTAATGCATCATCCCATAAATGAGTAAAAAAAAAGACACTCCCTTTCCAATATAATCCACTCCTGCAATTTCATCGGAATTGTTACTTGAAGAAATTCAAGCACTCAAACCCTACATGGAAGACAGTAATAGGGAATTTCAAAATGTGGATGAAAAATGGTCACATGTGAATGATAGGGTCATTCAGATAGAACATAGGGCTGGGATGCTTGAAGATACAGTACAAAAAGTACAGTAATTGCAATCTGAAATCTTGTCTTTATAAAAACATGCCAAAGATGTAGAAAATCAAAATAAGACCAACAATCTGCACATCTATGGTATTGCTGAAGGAGTGGAAAGTCCTGATCCGAATGCTTTCGTCCAGACTGTTCTTCCTAAGGTTTTAGACTTACCAACTTCCCCTCTCATAAATATTCAAAGAGCTCACAGATTAGGACATTCTCCTCAGTCAGCCTCAACATCACGAAAACCTGCCAGAGTAATTCTTTATTTTTTGGAATATCTGGATCTTCTAAAAGTCATCAAAGGGACGAAAAACAAAGGTAATATTTCATGGTCCAGGTCCAACTTATTTTTTTGTGCAGGATTTTGCCAAGGCCACAGCAGACAGAAGGAAACGTTTTTGGATATGAGACCACCTCTCTGCTCTCTCAATGCAACGTTTTGTTTATTCCAAACATGTGTGTTCATAGTAACATATAATAACAATACCATTACATATGAGGATCCCTCCCTATTACAAAAATGTATTACCAGCTGCACAGGAGAGGTCATGGACACTTCTAACCTTACTAAAACTTAATTTATAATCTCAGCTGCTCTTCTGTCATTACCTTAATAATCAGTTTTTACGCGTAATAATTTATCTTATGATTCATATTTTCCTACATATATTATTACTTATGTAATATTTGTTATATTTGTCTTGAAGGTATACCCCATGTCTCATCAGGATTTCATGATCATTGTTTTTCAGGTTTGTTGATCGTACAAAGTTTCAGTCATGTCATCCCATCCTGTGGTTCCACCACCCTCAACCTTTTGTTTGTCATATAGGTATGTTCTTTCTGTTTTCTATTGTTGTAGGTTATATCTTGACTCTCTACTATCTACCTTTTTTTGTATCTCAATCTTTTCTTTCTTTTTAATTTGGTATATATTTATATTATCTTCTCTAGTTTATTACATACTTACTTCCTTTTCTCCAACCAAACTCTTTTTCTATTGCACCCTATTCTCCACCTCTTTTTCACTCTTTTCTTCCTCATGACTACATCCTACTTTTCACATACTACCCATTTTTGTTGGTATTTTATTGCATATTCTTTGTTGTAGCTCATTACATATATGATATTATTGCATTTTAGATGTTGTTATTACTTTTCCAAGGTTTTTTGAATTTCTTAGTAAATTACAGATGGCTTTAAGAATTGTTTCATGGGGCATCAAAAGTTTAGACTAGCCATAAAATGTCGGAGGGTTTTAAGTCATATTTCCAATCTAAAAGGTGATATTGCTTCTGTTTACGCGTCCTTCTATGTCAATTTATACACATTAGGACTCGTTTTAGGCCAATTAATCTTTTGACCCAGTGGTGAGACACCGTAAGACGAGGTAACTAATCAATATATCAAGAAATATATCAATAATATTATCAACATATATCACCACAGTATATCTCAATTTAGACATTGGTTAAAACTGTCGGCGCAAACATGACCTTTCAGTCATGAATAACCACACATTTGTTGAAGTTTTGTGAATTTTATTCCCTATTGATTACAATCTAATAGTAGATATATTAACCTCAAAACCAAGAAGCAAAAGAGCATAGTCACGATATGGCAATTGTGATAAGATTTTGACAATGTGAAGATGACAAACATTAGGCCACTAATATATGATATATGCACAAATCAAATAAGTAGAACGGCATGTATGTCTCAGTTCAGCATAGCACAATGTCAGTCACGTTCGTCGCGTCAGTCAAGGTGAACCCTATCCTAACCACTAATTAGCATCAGCATGTTGGACTTCATGCAAAAACAATTTAGAACATCGATTTGGAAAACATCTAACTAAGGTCTCTAATCAAAAATACAGCAGTTGGTACCTAGAAAGGAAAAGCGAATAGACAAATTACAAGAGCAACTGTCATAATTACCCTCCTCGGAATGAGTCAGCATACAGGATCAGTCTTCGTCTTCAGGACATCAGTTGAATCGCTGTCAGTCTATCTAGTCTAAGGGCAGGGAACACTTCCCTCATAAGGAAGAAAGTATAATGGGGCGACTAAGGGTGAGGATGGTTTATTAAGTCTCAAATCACCAAACAGAGTGACAGAGTTTCTGGATGCAATCAATATCATTCCCTACCTAGTTCTCTCGAGTCTCCTGTGTCATGGGTTTTTATCCCCTTTTGGCAATACCTTCCCCCAAAATTCTATTGGATTGTTATTTCTCCCCACTATCTGTAACCTATCAAATTATACGTTAAGTAATGCACTTGTCATTTCACGATAATTCATGTTTCTGATTGGTCTTCATAATTGACGTTTTTCGTACGTGGCACATCTGGGGTTACTTCATTCTCTGGCACCTTCTTCGGGTCAAAAGTTCTCTTTTCCATGATAGAATGTCCTTGAAAGTTTCCATATTTTGTTGCAAAGCGTATAAACTTTATACTAAAGCAGCTACCATGCGGATGAGAAAAACTAGCATTGTTGCAAAAAGCGAAGAAGAGAACAAATGCTGGGTCATGGCCCTTTTGCAAGTCAGCACACTGGAGAAACAGAAAATATGCTTTAATATGAGAGCTAAACAGCTAATTCTTCGGCTCACGCTAACTTAAGGCTTATGGATTCTAATAAATGCAATCTTCGTACGTGTTAACATATTCAATTAATCAAAATACAAGCAATCGTTTCTTCCTATTAATATTAGTATATGCGTACAATAATTCTTCATGTTTAAAATACATTTCAATGAATAATATTATTAATGCAGCATTGTTAAATATAAGCATTTCACATCTAAAATAGGTATTATTTAAACTACGCTCTCTCAGTCCCTCCTCTGATGACGCTCGTCATCACAAATCTTTTTTTCGATCTAATTTTTCACCTTGCGCATGATGCGCTTTTTAACATCTTGCCCTTTATGAGAACTTTCCCATATTTCATTGAACATTTTCTCTCTTTCACTTTCTTCATTTCGTCTGGCTCTTTTAGTCCAATTTCTTTTTACTTTGTCATTGATTTTACATGCCCCCCATAATCCTAATAGACAAACCAAAACAATTAATAGACCCATCATAATTTTTGCAAGTACCCCATTCCAAATGTTGGCAAACCAGCTTCCAATTCGGGCAATTCCCTTTCCAAATTTCTCCCAAACACCAAGTTCTTTCAGATCCTTCAAATCTGTACTATCTCTAGTAAGGTTAGTAAGCATGCTTCTAATTTTCTTACTGTTATCTGGAATGAATGAACAACAATGACGCTCATTAAGCATTTTGCAGACCCCTCCACTCTGCTAAAAGAATGTCTAAAGCAAGCCGATTTTGAAGAGTCATAGCTCTTTCTGCAGCAAGTTCAGTATCCATCAGGAGTATGGCTCCTGTAAAGTTTGTCAGCATGTTATCCACAATAGTAGACAACTTTTGAATTTTCATAGAATTCAAGATAACCCCTACTGATGGGATTATGGCTCCAAATATATCACCAATGACAGCCGCCACTGATTCTCGTTTTTGTCTAGAATGTTGTAATTCAGATGTCTTAGGTATTTGTTTTAAGTCATCAATCTGGTATATCTTTGGGAATACTATCCCCAAATAACATGTTCCGTACCATCCCTTAGGGAGACGGTAATAAGCATTTAGCCCACAAATGTAATAGATTCCAGGAGTCGCTGGATCTTGTCCATTCAACATAAAGGTCCATTTACTCTGAAACAAAAACACATGCCTACACTCACTCGTACCCACAAACAAATTGTCTTGATCAGATTTTGGCCTATATACACAGAGCCTACCTACGTGTAATGCATCTATATCTAGTTTGCCTTGTGTTTTGATTGCAGTATAAGCATAATCATTTGCATAGGTACGTTTTTCTAATCCTTTCTCTAACCTTTCTTTTAATATTTTGCTTCTATCATCTATGTGATCTACGAAGCTCTTTTCTACAGGCGACAGTAAGCAAGTCAAATTGTTGCGATGTGCATAAGCAGTTCCAAATGTAAGTGTTGGCTCAAAGAATCCTCGAACTATTTTTATATCATGCTCTTTAGCTAATTTATTCAAGAATTCAATCACAGGCACAAAAGAAAACACAACATCCAAATTTGAATACAAGTATTGCACATGCTCTTGATTATAGAATCTTGTTAGTAGCAAGCTGCAACTAATTCCATAAGTAAGAGGGAGGCTATGATAGGTAACTCCCGCCTGCACAGACAAAGGAATTTTAGTACATACATAGCAATCTTTCGCATCCATGGTTTCCACATACTCATTTAGTAAGCGATAGAAGACATTAGTAGAAAGCTCCCCTTTTGCATTAGTTCCCTCATGCATATGTCTTGCATCCTGTTCAAATCTCTCCCACGGTGTTAGTTTAGTAGTAGTTTCAGGTTTTGAAGTTGCGTTAATAGTTTCTTTCTCTCTCCATGGCATTCCCACAATCACTCCTACAACCATTATTGCACACACAACACCTATTATAAGACCTAACCAACCACACACTTTACTTCCCTCGCGACTATTTCTATTGTAAGCCATGTTTGTATAGAATCAGAATAGCAGATCAACACTCAGCTTGAGGAAAAACTTTTTCTCTTTTTTTTTTTTTTCTCTGCGTATATTACAGCGCCTTCACTCATTCCAGGACCCTTTTCGGCAATTCAGGTTAGCAGCTTGTCTTAATCAGGTTTCTTTTCAAGTCAAGTCTGGTTTTAATGTCACTTCCAGTAATTTTTCTATAGTCTCTTTCTTTTAGTTTACCAAATTTTCAAACTTAGCCAAGTCTTCCTTGAGTTTTGTTCAGGTACCGTAATACTGGCCTGGTACTTCTCGATCAAAACAGAATGCTAGGAATTCTTGTTGCCATTAAGATGTTGTAGCATATGCCCATTCAGGACCTGTATATCTTCTGTTCGCAATTCTTTTCCTCTTTACTCGTCGTTCTCCTTGTTGTTCTCCTTCACTCAGATCATCAGCTTGTGTGGTATCACTCTCTTCTATTATGGTGTCATTCGATACCTCTCTTATTTTAAGATGCGATTTGTCTGGCCAATTATCACCTCTATGTGTCTTTTCTCGACGCTTCCCTTCAGGACGTTGGACAGCGCCCTCCTCTTCTGATATGGTGTTTTCTCTTGACGGACCTGCAACTGGTTCGGGAGATTCTTACACGTTTTGATTTGTATCTACAGTTTCTCCTTCTCTTTCTCCTTCTAGTTCTGTGTTGGGTTCAGATTCTAACCCGTATTCATCTACTTCTGGGAGAACCTCTCCTTAGCTTAGTTCTCCTGCTGCCTCTACTGAGATAGGCACTCCGTCACCTCTCTCGAACTCATTGACAGCTTGAGGGACAAGGCTGTTCTCAGTGGGCTCTCCAGTAGTCTCAGTTCCTTCTTGACTGATCTCTGACTCTGAGACTTCTCTTCCTGAAGTTGCTGTACCGGAAACTTCAAGTTCCTCTTCAACAGGACACGTTACCTTTTTCGTGTGACTGGCATGTATCCAGTTGGGAATCCCGGCACACTTCACATCAGTGGTAGTCGTCAATATTACTTGATACGGTCCTTTCCAACGTGGCTCTAAACACCATTTTCTCACGTGCTTCTTGACAAGCACCCAATCTCCAGCTTGCAGAGAGTGGCCTGGATCGCCAATTGGTGGCAACGTGTTAGCTTCCACCTGGTGAGAAAAAGAGCGAATCACGTCAGCCAAACCTTTGCAGTAATCCAACACCATATCATCTGTAATATTCACTAGTGCATTTGCAGGTACTGCTGGTAATCTCATTGCTCTGCCCATGAGGATTTCATGGGGGGACAGTCCCGTTTTCTTGTCTGGGGTATTTCTCATAGACATCAGTACTATAGGTAAGGCATCTGGCCATTTCATGTTTGTCGCTGCACACATTTTTGCCATTCTTGATTTCAGAGTACCATTCATCTGCTCAACTTGTCCTGATGCTTCAGGGCGATAGCTACAATGCAGCTTTTGTTCAATGTTGAGTGCACCGCACAAGAGTTTAATTACCTCATTGTCAAAGTGTCTTTCCCTATCTGATTCTATAGAAACCGGAAACCCGAATCTTGGTATCAATTACCTGAGCAGCAGTTTTGCAACTGTAAGACTGTCATTCCTACGTGTGGGATATGCCTCAATCCAATGACTGAAAACACACACAATCACCAACACGTACTTCAATCCTCCACAAACAGGCATCTCGATAAAATCCATTTGTATTTTGTTGAATGGACCTCCAGCTCTCCCAATGTGGCTCAAAGTTACCACAGTTCCTTTTCCAGCGTTCATCTGTTGACAGATGACGCACCTGTGGCAAGTGATTTCTGCAGCATGCCTGAATTTTGGATTGAACTAATCAATCTTAAAGGACCTGATCATGGCATCTCTTCCTAGATGTGCCTGCCCATGGTATAGCCGGGCAAACTGTGACAAAAGGCTATTTGGTAAGACCAATTTTCCCTCTTCTGAAACCCATAGGTCATCAGCTCTTTGTACACATTGCATTCTTTGCCAAGAGCGTTTCTCCTCTTTGCTCGCACGACCTTGTAATGTTTTCAGTTCATCTAAGGTGTCAACCACTCGTAATGCCATATTCAAATGTGTGTCGTTTTCAGATTGTGGTAACAATTCCCATTGTTCCTTAAACGATATACAGTTCAATGCACAAAATCTTGCGACTTGATCTGCATAGCCGTTTCCCATAGACACAAAATCGTGTGACCTAATGTGAGCACTGCACTTCACCACGGCAATTTCTTGAGGTAACTGAATCGCATGCAACAAATCTCTTATTTGTTCACCGTTTTTCACAGGAGAACCAGAGGAGGTCATGAAACCCCTCTGTGACCAAAGTTGGCCGAAATCATGCACAATTCCAAATCTGTATCTGCTATCAGTATAGATAGTTACTTTCAAATTTACAGCTGCATGGCATGCCTTAGTAAGGGCAATTAATTCTGCCACTTGTGCAGAGAACACTCTCTCGAGCCAGGAGGCTTTGACAATACCAGTTATGGTACATACTGCGTAACCGGCTCTCAGTGTTCCGGCAGAGTCTCTAAGACAGGACCCATCAACAAACATGATTCAATTGAGTGTCCTGAATATCTGGACGAGGTTTGGTGCACAACTCCGTCACCTCAAGACAATCATGTTCAAATTCTTCCCCGTCTTTGATTTCAGTGTTTTCATTAGGAAGCAAAGTTGCCTGGTTCAGCACAGTGCATCTTTTAAGAGTGACATTCGGTGACCCCAGTATGATCGTCTCATACCTAGTGAGACGTGCATTTGTCATGTGTTGAGTCTTAGTTCGTGTCAAAAGAATTTCAACTGAATGTGGAACCATTACTGTCAGAGGGTATCCCATGACTATGCCTTCACATTGTAAAAGGCTCTGACCAACTGCTGCGACTGCCCGCAAACAACCTGGTAAGGCTGCTGCGACAGGGTCCAAAGTAGCTGAAAAATATGCTACAGGGCAATTTGCATCTTCGTGGACCTGTGTTAAGACAGGCAAAGAACAAGCATCACGTTCATGACAAAACAACAGAAAAGGCTTTTCGTAGTCTGGCATTCCCAATGCTGGTGCCCTGCACATGCATTCTTTTAATTCTACGAATGACTCAAGCTCCTCTTTTGACAAAGTTATTGTGTATGGCTCATCCTTGACTTCCTTTCCTGTCAATTTTATTAACGGCTTTGAGATGATGGAGAAGTTGGGTATCCACTGGCGACAGTAGCCCACCATTCCCAAAAACATCCTGACATCTCTTTTTGTTGTTGGAGGATTCATTTGCAAAACTGCTGTTATTCTTTCCTTTGATATTCTTCTGGACCCTTTCTCAATCAAATGTCCCAAGTATTTCACTTCCTTCTGACAATATTGTAACTTTCTGGGTGACACCTTGTGTCCATTCTTTCCCAGATGATTCAGTAATGCAATGGTATCGTATTTACAACTGTCTCTGGTTTTGGACGCAATTAGCAAATCATCGATGTACTGCACAAGAGTTGAATTAAAAGGCAGCACAAGAGGTTCCAAATCCTTTTTCAATATCTGATTGAAAATGGATGGTGACTCTGAGAACCCTTGAGGAATTCTGCACCAACTGTACACTTTATCCAGGAATTTGAAACTGAACAAAAATTGGCTATCCTCATGAAGAGGTATCGAAAAGAAAGCTTGCGATAGGTCTACTACGGTAAACCATTCAGCATCACAGGGAACTTGAACCATTATTACTGCTGGGTTAGGTACCACAGGGCAGCATTTTAACACAATTTCATTTATTTTCCGCAAGTCTTGCACAATTCAAACTTTCCCACAGGGCTTCTTTAAACCCATGATGGGTGAGTTACATAGACTGCTCAAGACTTCTTTCAGAACTCCTTGTCTGAGAAAATCTGCAATTATTTGTGACACCTCAATGAGGACATCTTGGGTCATGTGATACTTTGATACTTGTGGGAACACTGCATTTGGTTTGATTTGAACTTTGACTGGTTCTACCCCTTTTATTAATCCCACTTCCTTTCCGGTCAAATCCCACACTTTCTCTGTCACTGTTCCCTGTAATTCAACAGGTAAGTCAATAAATGTATGCATTGGGAATAAAGTAATCAAAGGATAGTCTTCATTTGTTCCTGCTTCTTCCTCTACAAATTGACTCTCATCTCCCTCATCGTCACTGTTTCTTTGTACCTCAATTCCATCATTGGAACAGGTAATCGAACATTTTGTCTTACACAGTAAGTCCCTTCCTAGTAAGGATACTGGACTTGAATCGCATACAACAAATCTATGCAGCCCTTGAAAGTTGCCAATTTCAACTTGCACCGGATCAGTAATCAGATTAGTCAGGTACTGATTTGCTACTCCAACCGCTCGTATAGTACGCCCTGAGAGAGGTAATCTTGGGACTTCTGCAATTCGAACTGTAGAGCGTGTGGCTCCTGTGTCGACCAAAAATGAAACCTTATAGCCCATTAATTTTCCCTCTACGTATGGGCCTCTCTGATCCACCTCTAGGGATGCTGCAAGCCTGCACTCTTCACTGTCTGAGCTGTCATCTGACCAATCCTCATTCATGCCATTTTCACCTCGTAATGGGAATTGTTGTACAGTGTTATTTTGATTTGTTACCTGACCTGTGACCTGCTGAGGAAGCATCACCAGTTGCTGTCCCATTGGAGCCATAGGTAATTGCATTTGCTGTCTAGGCACCATAGGAATCTGCTGTTGCACTGGTTGCATTTGTATTGACTGAAAACGCGGCATTTGCATCTGCTGCATGGGCTGTACCCCTTGCATTTGTACCAAATTATTCTGAAAATTTGGGTTTATATGTCTCATCTTTGGACCTCGTGAATTCTGTAAGGTACCAACATTAGTGCTCTGCTGAACTGCACCATCCTGCACCATATTCGGACATTCCCGTTTCCAATGCCCCACGCCCCCGCACGCGTGACATGGCGACATCTTTTTCACTCCTTGAACGTCATTTTGAATAACAACATTATTCATGTCTGAACCGCGGTTCACAAACCCTCGACCTCTGCCTCTCGGCTGTGCCTGAAACACACTATTCATTTGCGGTTGTTGTTGTATCATTTGCTGAACTCCATTTCCCTGTATTCCAGCCTGTGCAGCCCTTATCTGCATCACCATCACCTTTTCCTTTAACTTTCTCTGTTTCAACTCGATCTCATCACTACAGTACTTTGCATACTGCAATACCTCATCAATCGGTTTAGCTTGCCAACAAATCAAATGATTCTTAATAATTTGGCTAACTTCTGGTCTCAATCCTTCGACGAATCTAAACACAAGGTGATTCATGTCTTTTGGTTCAATTGTCTCAGTACCACTGTAATGCTTAAATGCTTTCAACAATCTCTCATAATAAGCATGTTTTGACTCTTTAACCTCTTGAGAGGTCCGGTCGATTTTCTGCCAATCAGTCACCTTCGGCGACACCTTCTGTTTCATGCCTGCAGATCTCATGTGTTCAAAATCTTTTGAATCAAAATCTAATCTGTAACTCCTTTTCAAATGTTTAGTGTTTCCGATATCGATATTGTATTTGTCTGCTAGGTTTGCCAATCTCTGATGTACTTTACCTACCTCCTTAGTAATTTTGGGACACAAATATCTCAGCTCTGCCTCTGTGTATGACTCCAATCTATTTACTCCCATTATCCCTTCTACTAACTCGGCAGCTTCTGCCCCTAGTTGTACAAGGTTCAGGTATTCGTCTTGTTTCTCTTTCTCGGGTTCAACTGTGGTCACTGTAGTCTTTTGTGGAGTATAGGTTTTCTCTAACCATTCGTTTAACTGTTGTACCGTAAATCCCTGCAGTGAAATGTTCCCTGCATGTATCATTGGAGAATGCAAAGTATTCGTACTCATGGTTTGGGGAGTTAAAACTCCTAATCCTGCTTGATGCATTGCTTCGAGAGGTGCCCCCACTGGACTAAGGTCCATTAAGGGTCTCGGTGTCTCATTTACTTGCTCTCCAGGGGCCATTATCTGTGGAATTCCCATAGGCCCTTCTCTTATCGCTTCCTGAGTCATCACTCCCTGATCACACGCCCCTGTTTTACCTTGTGCATACAACAGCACTGGGGGACCAACAGTAATAGGTAGCGATATAGCAGCAGGTGTCTGGCCTGGACCCAGACTTCTTGGAGCCTCCACTCCATAGGTCTGTTCCAATGTACCTGGAACCGGTACTAATGGCGATCCCGCTACAGGATTTTACCCTGGTATCAACTGTGGGGGTTGGGACATTAACTTCGGAGTTGATTCAATCTGTATTAACTTTGGCTTTGTGTATATCGGGTCTGGCAGCACTATCAAATTTGTTCTAGTTTCAAGCACCGGGACATCAGGATAGATTCTCTTTATCTGTGGTGGCGGTTGCAACTGTATCGGCATGTCGGGTGCAGTGGGTACACTGACACCATTCTGTGTCAAAGCTGTATCACTAGTCTGTACCGTATCAGTAACTCCCTTTTCCTGCGTCTGGTTCCCAGGATCCAAGCTAGTGCTTGGAGCGCTTTCGCTCACCGCATGCGGTGGCGGCCGATCATGTAACAATCTATCCATAAATTCCTCATCGTCTGAATCATCGTCTTCTTCCCAGGATCTTTTATTTTCTTTAGATTTGCCTGAGTCTTTATCAGTTTTACAGGAGGCTTTCTTTCCCTGTGTTTCTTCTCCTTGAGTTATTGCTGGGAATAACTTCAACCCATCTACAATTCCCCTTCTCCACATTTTGCTCTCGTTGTCCCACCTGGCCTCTGCGTAGGATTTTTCTGCCTTTTTCAGTATTCTCTGAAACCTTTCTTGTCTATGTTTAAGAGCCATTAAGTCCCAAATCGCTAAAGCCTCATATTGTGCCGGTCTTGGAGGTGGCTTTTGTGTACTTAACATCCACCTCAGATTTTCTAGTACCTTTGGATTGAACGTCCCATGTTCTGGAAACGCTAGACACCCTTCTTTCTCTGTTAATTTACGCCACTGCTTCATCCATAAACAAGGCGCAACACCTTTCTCTTCCATAACCGTATAAGCTGGCGTACCCTCAGGTGGTGTAGGTTCCCCATCAGTTGCTACAATATATACATCTCCCTTTAGAGCGCTTTTGAATGCTTTGACAAAATTCATTTTTGCGATTCTCTTATTTTGTATTTAATCAGAAATGGCTTAATTCCCAGGACACTCTTCACCCGCCCTTTCTCAACCTATTGCCTCTCACCGACGGCAGCCAATCCGTGCTCGACCCTTCTCGACATCCGACCTATCTCAGCGCGGCACCACTGACGTCACACTCACACACAGAGCAGCTGACAAAGTCTTGCGGCTTGTCCGCTCCTCACTGACCCTTACAACTCACACAAACTGATGCAAATTATTGCTAGCATATTAAAATGACAACACAAATCTGTCGGTTTACTACAGGAAGGGTAACACATTCGCTTCAGAACTTTACAGAGATTTCACTTGAAGCCTCGGCCGCTACTCTCTCCTTATCAGTTCCCGCATACACAAGCAGAATTCGACCTGCAAATTCTACTCTCGACTTGTCAATGACTCCTTCTAGTGCACTTTAGAATTTGTCAAATCTCCATCGAAGGTTTCATACATGCATTATAACTCAAACTCGAATTGTCAACCACGCCCGATTGACCTATTAAACCGCACAGATTACAACATAAACCACATTTATTTTCATACTCCGGAGTCTTAGACCTCAACAGGTCCGTACACAACAACCAACCACTTGGATAATTTTGAGCAACAAGCGCTACATTCACATGAAGTACGCCGACTTCCCTACTCTCATACTGTGGAGTACGCCTACTCCTTCTAAACAACACTTAATTTGGCCTAATTCACACAGATTTTCACAAACACCTGCAAATTGCATAAGCTTAGGCAAGCGCAAAAGACCCTAACCACACATATTATGGCACCGAGAACATTCCCAACTCATTTAGGCAGGCTCCGAGATCCCAGGAAAGCCATGGCGAGCTTAGAAACCCATCATATCTCCGAATTGCATTATCACAGAAAAACAAATTAAACAATGAATCTCCGTCTTAGGGCCCCCAAGGGCCAAACCGTCGCTCTGCTACCAGAACTGTTTACGCGTCCTTCTATGTCAATTTATACACATTAGGACTCGTTTTAGGCCGATGAATCTTTTGACCCAGTGGTGAGACACCGGAAGACGAGGTAACTAATCAATATATCAAGCAATATATCAATAATATTATCAACATATATCACCACAATATATCTCAATTTAGACATTGGTTAAAACTGTCAGCGCAACCATGACCTTTCAGTCATGAATAACCACACCTTTGTTGAAGTTTTGTGAATTTTATTCCCTATTGATTACAATCTAATAGTAGATATATTAACCTCAAAACCAAGAAGCAAAAGAGCATAGTCACGATATGGCAATTGTGATAAGATTTTGACAATGTGAAGATGACAAACATTAAGCCACTAATATATGATATATGCACAAATCAAATAAGTAGAATGGCATGTATGTCTCAGTTCAGCATAGCACAATGTCAGTCACGTTCGTCGCGTCAGTCAAGGTGAACCCTATCCTAACCACTAATTAGCATCCGCATGTTGGACTTCATGCAAAAACAATTTAGAACATCGATTTGGAAAACATCTAACTAAGGTCTCTAATAAAAAATACAGCAGTTGGTACCTAGAAAGGAAAAGCGAATAGACAAATTACAAGAGCAACTGTCATAATTACCCTCCTCGGAATGAGTGAGCATACAGGATCAGTCTTCGTTTTCAGGACATCAGTTGAATCGCCGTCAGTCTATCTAGTCTAAGGGCAGGGGACACTTCCCTCATAAGGAAGAAAGTGTAATGGGGCAACTAAGGGTGAGGATGGTTTATTAAGTCTCAAATCACCAAACAGAGTGATAGAGTTTCTGTATGCAATCAATATCATTCCCTTCCTAGTTCTCTCGAGTCTCCTGTGTCATGGGTTTTTATCCCCTTTTGGCAATACCTTCCCCCAAAATTCTATTGGATAGTCATTTCTCCCCACTATCTGTAACCTATCAAATTATACATTAAGTAATGCACTTGTCATTTCACGATAATTCATGACATTCTGATTGGTCTTCATAATTGACGTTTTTCGTAGGTGGCACATCCGGGTTTACTTCATTCTCTGGCACCTTCTTCGGGTCAAAAGTTCTCTTTTCCATGATAGAATGTCCTTGAAAGTTTCCATATTTTGTTTCAAAGCGTATAAACTTTATACTAAAGCAGCTAGCATGCGGATGAGAAAAACTAGCAGTGTTGCAAAAAGCGAAGAAGAGAACAAATGCTGGGTCATGGCCCTTTTGCAAGTCAGCACACTGGAGAAACAGAAAATATGCTTTAATATGAGAGCTACACAGCTAATTCTTTGGCTCACGCTAACTTAAGGCTTATGGATTCTAATAAATGCAATCTTCGTACGTGTTAACATATTCAATTAATCAAAATACAAGTAATAATTTCTTCTTATTAATATTAGTATATGCGTACAATAATTCTTCACGTTTAAAATACATTACAATGAATAATATTATGAATGCAGCATTGTTAAATATAAGCATTTCACATCTAAAATAGGTAATATTTAAACTACACTCTCTCACTTCATTACAAGAAACCCAAGTACCAAACAAAGAAATATTTAAACGTTAAAAAAAGTCGATAGACTACATTTTTGCTTCTTTGGGTACAGGGAAACGCAGTAGAGTGGCTATTTTATGTCATAAATGCTTAGATATACAAGTCATTTCTCAGGATTCTGATACTATGGGGATATGGGGGTTCTGTCTCCATAAATGTTAATAAAATACATATGACTATTTTTAATCTTTATGCACTCATTACCCCAGACAAATCATTGTGGCCCGAGGTATTATTTAAACTGATGGCCTGCCATGGTGACTATTTAAAAGTAGGCGGGATTGTAATATAGTTTTTGACCACATTATTGATCAGCACTCTAAATCTAGGTTTATCCCCTCACATACACATTCCCAATTCACATTCACTATACAACAAAGATCCCTTGTCAATGCTTGGAGATTATGTAACCATACCATACAAAAGTATACCTTTTTCTTTCCTGTACATTCTTCTCAATCCCAAATCGACTGTTTGTTTACTTCCATGTCACTTACACAACATATTATACAGTCAGATGTCAGCTCCATATTAATCTCTGATCATACTCGCATCACTCTAGACTTAGACCTTCTTGCAGCTATTCATGGTACAAAAGGATGGAGATTCAATAACTACTTTCTTCTAGATTCCAAATTTACACAAATTTTTGAACATTTTGCCACCACCTTTTTTCTTGAGAATGAAAATCCAGATAGTTCCCCTCAAATTATATTGCACACCATTAAAGCTGCTTCTAGAGATTTCATTATTTCTTTTGTAGCCAATAAAAAGAAATCTTCCTTCAAAAACTTAAATTAAATTATGACACATATTAAACAATTGGAACATTCTTATTACATTACTAATTCTAAAACTTATTGAGATGAATGTAAATTTGCCTTTGGTAAAATCTCTACAGAGAATACCAACTCATATTTACTTAAATACATTGACAAATATTATGGATGTCAAAATAAGGCTGAGAAACGTCTCACTAATTACCTCAAAATTAAAAAAGACTGTACCAAAATCATCTCTCTCTTGACCTCTACTAACTGTACTGTTCATGAAAATTAAGACATACTTTCTGAATTTGCTCATTTCCTTCAGGCCCTATATACTCCAGAATCCCATACCAATCAAGCAGATATCCTTCACTACTTATCTTCCATCACGCCTCCCTCTAATCCTAACAAAGACTTTTCTTCATTAGATGATGATTTTCATTACTAATTTAGATTGTGAAAAACTTTGCTAACGTAATTGTGAAAATACGTGCCCTTCGTCTAGATTCCTTATTACCTCAATTCATTGTGAAGGAACAATGTGGTTCTATTAAAGTCAAACATATTTCTGAAAACACTCGATTATTTTCAATATTCAAAGAAAATGCAAATCATACAAACATTCTTTAGTAGTTATTTTTCTGGATGCCGAAAAGGAGTCAGCCGGCCTTTTATATTTTCTACTCTTTCCTGGTTCGGCTTTGGCAGTAAATTTATTAATTTTATCTCCTTGTTATACTCTCCTCCCGAAGCCTTCATCTTAGCCAATGGCCTCAGCTCCCCATCTTTTCCCGTTCTCCAGGGTTTTCCACAAAGCCGTCCTCTTTCTCCCGTATTCTTTATTTTTAACCAAGAGCCTTTTCTATCAAAAATTCATTTAAACTCAGAAATTAAAAGCTTCCAGTATGGTGACAATCAGTTAAAACTTTCAGTTTATGTAGATAATATTCTACTATTCATCTCACAACCACAGACCTTTTTACCAGAAGTTCAACATATTGCATCCATCTCTGGTTATGAATTAAATGGTGATAAGTGCAAAAATCTCCCTTTAAATAAATTGTGTTTTGGTGAGGATTTCCCTTCTTCTCTCTTTCATTGGAATTCAGATAAAATTAAATATCTTGGATTGTGGTTTAAAGCTGAGATCAAAAGAAACTGCATCTTTGAAATATGAATAACACTAACTTTTTTACGTCTCAGCGTAACCCTTTTTTCCTGTCTTGTTGGTGCCACTTGGATACAATGAGGATGATGTTCACTCCCATAATAATTTTTTATCTTTCTAATATTAATATCAACATCTCTATTTCTCATTTTAAAAACATATATTCTGTCTTGTCTACATTTTTATCTTGAATGTCCCTCCACAAACATAAAGGGCGCAAATATAATGGGGGGTAACGTTCCCAATTTCTGCATGTATCAATCAGCATTTTTTCTTAAACAAACATCCTTCTTGCAACTTGAGGATGATTCCATAATTCCCCCATATGGGTGGATATTGAAAAAGCATTTTTTCACCGCTTTTCCTCTGAATAGTTTGTGTCTTTTACTCACAAACCCTTATCCTTATCCCTCCTTATATTCATGAATATGTGTAAAATCCTCCAGCCTATTCTTATCTCTCATCAGACGCTAACAAAGAGTTTCTACATTCATCAATCTTGTATAATAAACATATTAAATAAATTATATTAAAATAAATAACAAAACAGTCTTTTGGAAAGCTTGGCATACTAAAGGACTTGGGTGGATTTATCAACTCTCTCAGAATGACGTTTGTATTTCTTTCACAATAGCTCAAGCACACTTTTTTTTTGCTCTTCAAATCAAACTAAATACATTTCATTAATATCTGTGGTTCAATTATCATATACCCAACTCCAACATAATCATTTATCTACTCCTCAGGAACCTAGCCTAACCTCAGTTCTATACAATTCTCCCTCAGCATTCTAAATATATAAACATCTAACTCCTCTACAAGATGACCAAGACAAAACAGTGGTAGAGCTCCAATGGGGATCGGACCTACAAACCTATTTTTTCAATTCCCTTCTGGAATAACTTTTGGAACGAAATTAGGTAATCATCTAGAGCAGCTAACACTATTCAAATTCTATTTTGTTATTACAATAGCCTTTTGATTACTCCTTCTACACTACATAAAATTGTCCCTACCCTTCCCTCCTCTTGTCCTTCTATACACAAATTTTGGGCGCAATTTTGGCAAAAGATAAATTATATTTTGATCACACAAGTTCCATTTATGTTTGCTAATAATTTTCTAGGAAGTGTTTCAGATGATTAGTCTTCTCACTCAGACTGTATTCATACAGTGGACTCTCTCCTTGCAGTTGCATTCCAAAGGATTACCAGGACATGGAACTATTCTACTACCATATATTTTCAGGCTTGGTGGTATGGAGTTTGTTGCAAATCCAAATATTATTTCCAAGAAAAGAGACCTTTGTTGGGTACCTGTAACAATTTCCTACATTTCTCTGCAAAGAATACATGTTTATATAGCCTTTGAATTGAAGAAGTACCTAAACCTCCGTGATTTTTTAGTAGCACCATTATTAATATATATATTTCATTGCCATTTTTGTAATCTTATTATACATCTGTACTCTATTCTTGATAGCATACGATTATGTTACTTTTCTCTCTTTACTTATGTCTATTTTTCTAACCTTTCTATCCTATAAATATTTTGTAAAAATTCTAAGATTTTTCATTTTTATATGTCACACATCATATTATAATTAAACACTTAGGGGGTCATTCTGACCTCGGCGGTAAAAGTCGCTTACCGCCGGCCAGAGGGCCGCCATAACACCGCCGCGGCCGCGGTAAACCGCCACGGTCATTCTGACCCGCAACTGGCAAACCGCCAAAAACCCGACATCCACAAAAGTCCGCCACACCAAAGGTCAGCGGGAAACTGGCGATGACCAAACCTCCACCGTCACGCCAACAGAAATACGCCCATACCATTCCGACCCACAAATCCCTGCAGCGGTCTTTCAACCGCGGTATTCCATTGGTGGTACACACCGCCGCGGTCAAAATACACACACCTTTACAAAACACTACCACATTGGATAATTCAAAATACACACACCTGAGACACATACACACACCACTCCCACACACCCAATTAAATATAAAACACACACCCACATCACCCACAAACCCCTACGACCACAATTGCGAGTGAAGGACAGAGAGAGAGAGCACAGCATAGAGTACACCATCACACAGAGGCAAATCACAACATCACCCACACAATTTCCACGTACAAAACACCATACACCACCACACTCACCACACTCTACAACACATACACCACCCCTCACCTCATCCACACCACCCCATGGCACCCCATAGAGACCCCAGGTTCTCTGACGCAGAACTCAGGGTCATGGTGGAGGAAATAGTTTGTGTAGAGCCCCAGCTCTTCGGGGCACAGGTGCAGCACACCACCATTGCCAGGAAGATGGAGCTATGGCAAAGAATAGTGGACAGGGTCAACGCTGTGGGACAGCATCCACGCAATCGGGAGGACATCAGGGAGCGGTGGAACGACCTACGGGGGAAGGTGCGTTCCATGGTATCAAGGCACAACATTGCGGTGCAGAAGACTGGCGGCTGACCCCCACCTACTCCCCCAGAATTCACAGCATGGGAGGAGGAAGTCTTGCACATCCTGCATCCTGAGGGCCTCGCAGGAGTAGGCGGAGGAATGGACTCTGGTAAGTCAAATCTTCACTACTCCATTCCCCCCACCCCACCTGCATGCCAAATCATACCCCCACCCCCATCACACCAACTCCTTGCAAATGGCTCACCATCACATCCCACCCATCCCAAAACCTAGCCCAGCGTGCGTCCCCAAAGCATGGACACCCATCCCCAAAGCATGCCCACTGCACACACCCATCACCCCCACAAGCCACCGTCACAAAAGCCCCCACAAGGGAATGCCAGCACTGGGGGACACGGCCACCCACCCATTACACGAAATGCCACACACAGAAGCAATAACCATACTCCTATACCCCTGCAGGATCCGAACGCCACCACACCGCCACGGAGGGTCCAGAGATGTCCATCCCACCCCCAGAAGAGGCCCCCAGTGATGACAGCAGCTCTGTCTCCCTGGACCCTGATGACCAGCCCGGCCCATCGGGGACCTCGGGACAGTCGGTTCCCCACAGACAGCCACAGGCTACACCAGACCTAACCCCCTCTGAGAACACCAGCACAGCTCCCACCCAGCGGGCCCATGCCTCTGTCCCCAGGACACGTCAATCAGCGGTGTGTCCACCACTACAGGGCACCCAGGTTGACCCACCACCCCAACAACCACAGGGACCTGGGGGCAGTGGTAGTGGGCACACCGTCCAGGGGACAGAGGCCCAGGGAAACAGGGGAACTGGGAGGGTTGATGTGCGACGGGGGGGACAGGCCCAGGGAACCGACTCTCCCAGGAGACGATGGCTACGGTACTGGCCAGGTTCCAGGAGATCCAGGTCATGCAGGAGCAACAGTACATGGGGTTCAGAGAGGAACTGAGGAACATTAGTTCCGCAATGGGGACCATCGTCGTGGCCCTAACCCAGATAGTCACCACATTGCGGGACCATGTGGCACCACAAAGGGCCCCTGTCACTAGCCTGGACCAGGAACAGCCTACCACCTCCGCCGGCGCTAGTGGACAGGAGGCCCCCACACAACGACAGGCCACCAGAACCCCACCTCCTGCAGAAGAAGAACCACCCCGCAAGCGGAACCTGAGATCTCACAAGAAGACAGAGTAGGATTGCAAGACCCCCGCCAGCAAACGATACCCCCTGATGTCATCCCACTGTCCCACATTGTCACCCTGTCCAACCTTGAACTGCCCCTGCTCCATCCTTCCACAGGCATATGGACAATGCACCTGTGCGACTGAGAACTGGACTCTTCCATGGACATTACTCCGCCATCCCCGTTTTACAATCATGTTCCTTAAATTTAGCACTTGAATTAAATCACTTCTTGCACTAAAAAAATCTGGAGTCTGCTTGTATTTTTAACAAATGTATCAGACATAATGGTGCCAAAATGTTCAGTTACATTGTGATGACAACATACCACTGTCACACAGCTGTAGTCCATGGGCAAAGAAAGCAGAGCTCACGCAGTGGGGCCCACAGCTCTGAAAACGGAAGGGAAAGTCACAACTCAGTTAACAGGAACTGGGGGGAACTCAGACAGTAGAGAGGCAGGGGACTTTAAGTAAATGTAAAATGGCGTGGTTGATTCGTACCTGTGTGCTACTGAAAATACTGTTGTATCACTGTGTCCCTGTTGTCTGTGTCGTCCCCATCGTCCTCCTCCTCTTCACTCTCCACAGGCTCCACAGCTGCTACAACACCCCCATCTGGACCATCCTCCTGCAGGAAAGGCACCTGGGGTCGCAAAGCCAGGTTGTGAAGCATACAGCAGGCCACGATGATATGGCACACCTTCTTTGGTGAGTACATTAGGAATCCCCCTGTCATATGCAGGCACCTAAACCTGGCCTTCAGGAGGCCGAAGGTTCTTTCTATAATCCTCCTAGTTCGCCCATGGGCCTCATTGTAGCGTTCCTCTGCCCTTGTCCTGGGATTCCTCACTGGGGTAAGTAGCCACGACAGGTTGGGGTAACCAGAGTCACCTATTAGCCACACACGGTGTCTCTGTAGCTGTTCCATCACATAAGGGATGCTGCTATTTCGCATGATGTACGCGTCATGCACTGACCCAGGGAACTTGACGTTTACATGGGAGATGTACTGGTCAGCCAAACAGACCACCTGGACATTCATAGAATTATAACTTTTTCTATTCCTGTACACCTGCTCACTTCCACTGGGGGGAACCAAGGACACATGGGTCCCATCAATGGCACCAATGATGTTGGGGATATGTCCAAGGGCATAGAAATCACCCTTCACTGTAGCCAAATCGGCCACCTCAGGGAAAACAATGTAGCTCCGCATGTATTCATCAGGGCAGACAACACTCTGGACAAAACCTTAGAAAACATAGGCTGAGACATCCCTGATGATATGGCCACTGTTGTTTGGAATGATCCACTTGCCAAAAAATTGAGTACTGACAGAACCTGCACCAGAGGGGGAATCCCTGTGGGTTGGCGAATGGGGGACATCAGGTCTGGCTCCAGCTGGGCACACAGTTCCTGTATAGTGGCTCGGTCAAGTCTGTTTGTAAGTATGACATGTCTTTCTTCCATTGTCGACAGGTCCACCAGCGGTCTGTACACTGGAGGATTCCTCCATCTCCTCGCAAGTCCCAGCGGACGGTGCCTAGGAAGGACAACATCGAGCACAGAGTCAAGCAACCCACAGGTACGTAACCACAGCTTGCACAGTACACGATTCGCTATGCATTGAATGGCTTGTATGAGTGGCAATGCAAGGCCTAGGCCTGTGTGACGCCGTAGAAATTCAGCCATGTGGACCCTTGAAATGGCGGCTGCCTGACCTGTGAAGTGTGACAATGGGATGTGAGGTCAATGCGCTGGCGTGGCACACCGTGGCGGTAGGCGGTCGAAGACCGCGGCGCAAAGCAGCATTGGTTAACATTGAACCCTATGGGTCTCAGGAGCCAATGACGATGTGCGCCGGCGGTCGCGGTACGCACCGCCGCGGGCGTGACCGCCATTTTCTACTTGCTTAATCACTCGAGACCTGATCATCCACAGGAGAGGACCTATACTGCAAGTGCTGCTGTGAACTCGGTCTGGAAGAGACAATGGCTGCTCCGACTGGGGAAAGGGCCCCTGCCTTCACATCTGAGGAATTGGATTAACTTGTTGATGGGGTCCTCCCCCAGTATGCGCTACTCTACGGTCCTCCAGACCAACAGGTAAGTACACTGGGAGCACGTAGTATGGGCTAGGCCTGTGTTGAGTGGGGTGGATGTAAGATGGTGGGTAGGGGAGCGAATGAGGAGTGCAACGCACGACAGATGAGAGCATGTGCCACATGGCAAGGTTGGGGAGGGGGGGCCGCGCACATCGACCATGCAGAAAAGTGATGATATTTATTTTTCAACCCTGTACATGTCACATAGGTCAGCGCCCATCAGAAGATCGACATTTGGCGTGCCATCGCCAACGACGTCCGGGCCCTGGGCGTCCACAACAGACGGGGCACCCACTGCCGCAAGAGGTGGGAGGACATCCGCCGCGGGAGCAGAAAGACCGCCGAGGCTCGGCTGGGGATGGCCTCCCAACGTAGGAGGGGTGCCAGTCGTCAATTGACCCCCCTGATGTCCCGGATCCTGGCGGTGGCCTACCCCGATTTGGATGGGCGCGTGAGGACATCACAGCAGACACAAGGGGGTGAGTATCAGCACATTCCGCTATATTAGCGCACAGTGGAGGCGTCTGGGTGGGGGAGGAGGGCTGTGGCTATCTCCAGGCCAGGGCGGTTTCTGTAGGCTAGGCCCCTCCGTTAGACATGGCCCTGTGCCCCCGGCCCCCACCTCTGTAGGGTGCTAAGTACAGCTATCCATGGCCCAGGCTCACCTATGTGTGCATTTGTCGTCCATAGACTTGTAGGCCAAGTCACTATAATTGAGTAGTGTACCCCGAGTGCGCGGCGTAGTGCAGGGGGCTTCTGTGTCTGTCCTCTCCGCCAACGGTGCCGCCAATGTATGCACTCAACATGTCTTTCTTTCTTCTCCCCCCCCCCTTTTTTTTGGTTTTCCTGTTCATGTGTGCATTAGCATCATCAGGCGGAGGAGAAGTGGCATCGGCGCACGAGGGAGCTGCATCTCACATGGCCCCGGAGGGCCCTGCAAGCGACTCTGAGTTAACCAGTGAGACGGAGGGCGAGGGGGGCTCCACAACGGGGACCCGTGGAGACGTCAGCGACACCGACACGTCCTCGGAAGGGAGCTCCCTTGTGGTGGCGGCAACATCCGTGCCCACCGCAACAACAGGTACAGCCGCTACCCAGCGCACCAGCTCTGCCCTCCCAGCAGCCCCTCAGCTTCCGCCCCGTGCCCGCTCGGGCAGGAAGCCGGCCATCTCCTTCGCCCCTGGCACCTCAGGTCCTTCCCCAGTTACCCCTGCTGCCCTCAGTGCGGAGATCATTGACCTCCTCCAGACGCTCATTGTTGGGCAGTCTACCCTTTTGAATGCCATCCAGGGGGTAGAAAGGGAGGTGCATCGGAGCAATGCATACCTGGAGGGCATTCATTCGGGTCAGGCTGCCCATCAGCGATTGTTCAACGCTCTGGCCTCAGCACTGACGGCAGCAATTGTCCCTGTCTCTAGCCTCCCCCCTCCAACTTCCTCAACCCAGTCCCACTCCCCTGTTCCTCTGCCTATCCCAGACACACCTACAGACCAGCCTGCACACACCTCAACACCCAAGGGCAGCTCATCCAGACATAAGCACCACAGATCACACAAGCATTCACCCAAGCAACATCCACATGCAGACATGCCAACAGCCACTGCCTCCTCTGTGTCCCCCTCCTCCTCGTCTCCCTCCTCCCTCCCTGTGACGTCTCCACTCACACATGCATGCACACCACCATCAGCCACTACATCCATCACCACCACACCCACCAGAACAGTCCACACACGTGCAGTCACCACCCCCACTGCCATTTACACGTCCCCTGTGTCCTCTCCCAGTGTGTCTGTCACTCCCTCTTCCAAGCCACACAAACGCCGCCAGCCACCCACCCAACAGCCATCCACCTCACCACAGCCTCCAGCACAAGCACCTGCACCCAAAGACAGCACACTTGACTGTCCTACAACCACATCCTCTCCCTCCACTCCCATACCCACTGCACCTACCCTTCCCATTGCTCCTAAAAAGTTGTTCCTCTCCAAAATTAACCTCTTTGCATCACCTGACCCACCCCCTCCATCTCGTAAAAGTCCAAACAGCACCTCAGCCACCACAAGCCCTGCACCTACTAGGACCATCGTTCAGGGCTATTGGAGTCCACCAGCTCCTAGGGCAGCAGCAAGGGGACAGCCAGCCCACCCCCTGGGAAAAGAACCAAAAAAGGGAAGGGCCGGCGCGACAGGCCTAAGACAGCTGCCCCCAAGGACACCACCCTTGCACCGTCACCTGGCCCATCAACAAAGGGAGGCAAGGGCCCCAGAGATTCGGCCAAGGGGGGCAAGGGCAGCAGGGCGGACAAGTCCGGCAGCAGGCGAGCTGCCCAGGAGGGCCCCACCAGCCCCATTTGGGGTGTGACGGAGGACACCCACGGGCCAAGGAGTCCAGCACAGGAGGGCCCCGCAAGCCATAGGTCGGATGGCGACTGAGTGGGAATGATTGCCCAGATCTGGTTCCCTAGGAACACAAGACAAGCACCGCTGAACAGGGCCCCGCCAACAGAAGCACCGCTGAACAGGGCCCCGCCATGAGAAGCACCGCTGAACAGGGCCGCGCCGTGAGAAGCACCGCTGAACAGGGCCCCACCAAGAGAAGCACAGCTGAACAGGGCCCCGCCGTGAGAAGCACCGCTGAACAGGGCCCCGCCAAGAGAAGCAACGCTGAACAGGGCCCCGCTGTGAGAAGCACCGCTGAACAGAGCCCCTCCTGTCGGGCACCGCTCCGCTGGGCCCTTCATCTCAAGCACCGCTCCGCTGGGCCCTTCCTGTCAAGCACCGCTCCGCTGGGCCCCTCCTGTCAGGCACCGCTCCGCTGGGCCCTTCCTGTCAAGCACCGCTCCACTGGGCCCTTCATCTCAAGCACCGCTCCGCTGGGCCCTTCCTGTCAAGCACCGC
The DNA here is from genome assembly GCF_031143425.1 of Pleurodeles waltl. Lineage (NCBI taxonomy): Eukaryota > Metazoa > Chordata > Amphibia > Caudata > Salamandridae > Pleurodeles > Pleurodeles waltl. Next base: position 806,518,683 of record NC_090446.1, read on the forward strand.
TCCGCTGGGCCCCTCCTGTCAGGCACCGCTCCGCTGGGCCCTTCCTGTAAAAGCACCACTCCGCTGGGCCCTTCCTGTCAAGCACCGCTCCGCTGGGCCCTTCATCTCAAGCACCGCTCCGCTGGGCCCTTCCTGTCAAGCACCGCTCCGCTGGGACCTTCCTGTCAAGCACCGCTCCGCTGGGCCCTTCCTGTCAAGCACCGCTCCGCTGGGCCCCACCGTCTCTGCACCGCTCCGCTGGGCCCTTCATCTCAAGCACCGCTGGCCCATTGGCAGGGCCGGATCTGTGTCGGACAGGGCTTCACGAAGCACTCTGGGCACCATGCCTCCTCCATAACCAGTGGAGTCTGTAATCCACCAGATGGACTGTGGCTTTGCACTCCCCAGGATGGTACAGTGGGCAATCCACCCACTGAAAAGACTTGTGAGACTGTAGCTTTGCACTGCCCAGGATGGTACAGTGGGCAATCCACCCACTGTAGAGACTTGAGAGACTGTGGCTTTGCACTCCCCAGGATGGTACAGTGGGCATGGAGGCCCCTCGTGGATCTGGCGTCGTGGACTCATGTGGCTGAGGTGCCCCCCATTCCCTTCCCCCTGAGGTGCCTGTGGTTTTATTATCTGATGCCCCAGCAGTGTTCTCTCCAATGGAATCGGGTCTCGTGTGTGGGCTTTGCCCATGTGTTTATGCACATTGTCCCACGAACAATGGCATGTAGACAATATGTGCAGGACTTTTGGACTATGTATACATTGTTCATGTTGTGATTTATTTATTTTAAAAATCTCATATTTCACTTAAGTTCAAATATGCTTTAATATACTTCTATTTTAATGATCATTTTATTTTGTCTTTGAATTATTTCAGGGGGTTTGGGGGGGTGTAAATCTGACTTGTTGCTCTGCATTGGTGTGTGGGGATTTGGGGGGAGGGGGGTGTTGCGTATGTGTGTGCCCGAAATCTTTTCTCCTCCCCCCTCCCCTGTGTCGTAGGTGCAGTACTCACCATTGTCTCCTGCGGCGGCGTTCGTGCTCCTGGTAGAGGAGCAGGTAGACAATCGCTGGTAGGATGTTTAATTCGGGTTCCATGCTGTCCAGATTCCTCAGTGAGCGTTTTCCCGTTCGTGGTCTGTTTCTGCCGTGTTTTTATCGGCGGGGCTCCCACCCCGGAAAAGGTGGCGGATTGGTGGGTCGTGATAGGGTGGGCGGTACATTGTCTGCCGCCTGTCTGTTGGCGGTGACCGCCGCGCTGTTTGTTTGCCCCGCCGTGGCGGTCGGAGTGTTAAAGTGGCGGACTGTGTTGGCGGTTCCCGCCAGGGTCAGAATTCCATTTTTTTTACCGCCTGCCTGTTGGTGGGTTGGCCGCCGCTTTAACACGGACCGCCAGGGTTGGAATGACCCCCTTAATGTACATGCTTGTATTTTAATTTATTTTACTTCTTCAACTACTAAATAAAATGCATCTATTTAAAACTAAAAAAGATGGGTGATATACCTCCTAACAATTAATGCTATCACATGTTATTTGGATGCTTTGATTTATCATAAGCCATCTGCGCAGATGATTTTAAAACCATGATCTGTGACTTTCTAGTGCCTTTTTGTATTTGATTTACTAATTTCACTATTCTAGACAATCCTCATTTTCATTTAGACAACCTTAAAAATTCACAAACTAATAGTCTCTTCTGTTGTTGTGAGGAGCTCTTGGACATGTGTTGATTCTCCCTTTTTTAACTTCTTTTTTTATATTTCATATTTTATTCATTTTAGTTAGGCTGCTTTCCGTAATTACTTTTTACATACTTTTATCAGCTTACTTTTATTCTAGGACTCCAACAACAAGATGTTTGTTTAGTTAGCCTTTACACAACATGTAATCGGTACTTTCTGTCCAAGGTTAAGAACAATGTACACAATATGCTAGTTTGTGTTGCTCGTTCAAGAGACAGCTTCTTTCACCTAGGCACAATATTGCATCAGAGCTGTGCTTCAAACACAGTCTGGTTTATTATATAAATGATGTACTGACCCAGAAGGGGCAGAGGGCATTCCAGCCACAAACAACTTTGGACTAATGCTGTGTTTGACATGCAGCTCTGCTAGCGCTAATCCACCAGCTCCTCAAGAGGATTGCCATCTATCCCACAGGCCAACTCCTGACACTGTTTTTCAGTATGAGGTGGGGCTGATCCCTTAGATTGGTCAAGACAGAAGGATACACTCGCTATGCTCTCGAGTGTAGTCTTTAGGTTAAGTAGGAACCACTAGAACATACAGAACAAAATACATAATGGTTGGATTGTTTATTTTCTTTACCATATTTATAAAGTTGACATATTTGCTTTGTTTCATCTGCCTAATTATCGCAGCTCGCCTCCTTATACCAGATTGCAATTATTTCAATAAATGCATTGAAAACTCATCACACATCTCTTTTGTGTCTCTCCTGGGTGTACATGAGTAATACCATGAAAGGTAAGATCTGTTTCCACAACTTTCCGGGGAAGTTAGAGTGTCATGTTTAGGTTGCCATACTCACCTTCAAACACCAGTTGATTTGGGGGTTCAGGTAAGGCAATGTGAGCTAGCCAGGATCTGGGCTAATAGATTCTGATGGTGTGGATGAACTCAGGGGCATAGGTACAAGCCCCACTGTGCCACAAGAGAGTCACTTTTGTGATGCTCCAGTTGTGCAACTGAAGAACCATATCTACAAGGCCTTGTAGATATGGCCTGAGACAACGCAGCGGATGTCACTGAGTTGCCTCACACTGCGTTAGTTAGGCCAACCATGGGCATTACGGTGGTTGCTTCCACGTAAAGTCCATAGAATTTGACACATTCCCAGATTTACAAGAAATCGTAAACCTGTGAATGCATCAAAAGCCTACACCTTCCCAGGGGTGGTGTAATGGGGGAGCAATGGGGAAAATAACATTATATTTCCCCGCTTTGTCTTCTTTCTTTGTACGCTGTATTATGCGGCAGACATAGAAGGAGGAAATCAACTCCATTGATTGTTTTTTTTGCAGAAAGGTGTCCCTTCCTGCACAAAAACAATCATCCCCACAACGCATTCACTCTTGCATCAGGGTGCAAGGGTGCCTGCATTGGTGCATGGCAGCCCTTTGTGTGCTGGAGCACGAGGGAGGACTGAAATGTGATGTATATTGAAGATATGATGCATTTTTGCCCTTTTCCGGTGGTGCAGGGCCGTGCAGCGCACGTGCCTGAGGAATTTTCTCTTGTGTGCTCAAGGTGCCTGATTCATCATTATATGGAGATGTCCGTGGTGGTAAGGAAAATTCCTCAGCAGTATAGGCAGCACCTAAATTTGTCACTAGGTTGTTCCAGCTTGAAAGGATATTCCACTTAGCATTGGCTCTCCTGCCTCCCTGCCTGCCCTTCCCGCCTCCTAGGACTACTTATGGAGGCCACTGCAAGACCTCCAGTGAGTAGCCTCTGACCACGGTCTTAGCAGCCTCCCCCTCTGCCCCTGCCTTGCTCCTCTTGTGTGCTGCCCAGCTGCAGCACATGTGGCTGCTGATTCGATCTTGTGGTACAACTGGACTGACTCACCGCCTTGTGTAATTGCCATCACAGTAATTGTTGTTGTAAAGTGTGTTTTTTGTAAAGTGTAATTATAGACTTGTTTTTCTGGACTCTTAGTTGCCCCGTTCTGTTTTGCATTCTTGCTGTGCCCTGTTGTTGACTGTACTTTGCCTGTTTTTCCCTCCATTTTCTCCCTCCCCCACCCACAGCCCTCCCCCCTCCAAGACATTCCCTTCCACCTCCCAGGACTACTTAAGGAGGCTGCTGCATGACCTCCAGTGAGTAGCCTCTGACCCCGGTCTCAGTGCTCTCTCCCCATGTCTCTGCCTTGCTCACCATGCCTGCTGCCCAGCTGCAGCACACAAGGCTGCTGGTTCGATCCCGCAGTCCACTTGGACTGACTCACTGCCTTGTGTAATTGCTGAAGTTGCTGTCATTATAATTTTTTGTTTGTAAAGTGTAATTACAGTCTCCTTTATCTGGACCCTTAGTTGCACTGTTATGTTTTGCCTCCTTGCTGTGTCCTGTTGTTGCCTGTACTTTGTCTGTTTTTCCCTGCCATTTTTTCCCTCCTTCATCTGCTGCCATCTGCCTCCCTGTCAGTCCCTCCCAGAACTACTTATAGAGGCCACTGCACAACTGTGCAGCAGACGCGCCACCAGCGCACTGAATGTGTGCCAAAGGCAAGCCCATCTGTACCTGTCCATGCTTGGATGGTTCCCAGTGCCAGGAACCCTGGCCCAACTCATCCCCCACAGATACTCCTCTGCGGATCTCTGCGCTCTTGACCCCGGATGCAACAACAACTGCTGCCTCGCATCACCTGCCATACAGTGGGACCATTTACCTGCACCCACTGCAGATACTCTTCCACACCATGGACTGACCACCATCCCTGTCAGCCTTGCCATCCCTGCTGACAGAGACGGCCTTGGAACAACTCAGGTGCATATTGTTCAATGCCAGATCACTCTGCAAACACACATCTAAACTCTGGGATACCATCCCTACCCTCGCCCCTGACATAACCTTCATCACAGAGACCTCGCTCACCCCTGTCTCAGCCTCAGATATTGCCAGGGCAACACCCCCTTGCTACAAAATGAAAGACTTGACATCACCACGGAGGCAGTATCGCCATCATACACAAGGAATCAATCACCTGCACCATCACCAATGTCAAAACCACACTGTTAGACTTGGCATCCTTGGCATGGTCTCCCCTAACTTTTTGCCTCTGTTCCCCTGATTGTTGATGTGTGCTGGACTTTGTTTTTGCTGTTTTTATTACTCTGGGCACTTTACCTGGTAACCACTGCTGTCAGTGGTGGTTGAGTGGGAACCGCTGCTGCCATTGGTGGTTGAGTGGGAACCTTTCCCTTCCTGGCTGGTGGAGTGGGATCCTCCATTTCCTGGCTGGTGAAGTGGGATGCTTCCCTTTCTTGGCTGGTGGAGTGTGATCCTTCCTTTTCCTGGCTGGTGGAGTTGGATCCTTCATTTTCCTGGCAGGTGGAGTGGGATCCTTCACTTTCTTGCCTCCACGACTATGAGGTTCCTCGACTGTCCCCGTGGACTGTATGGCTGAGGTGCTGGGCTGGGTCTTTGGGACCCTGCTCTTACTGGCAGGACGGGGGGTCTAGGGGGAGGAAAGAGGTCAAATTGGGCAAGGAAAAGCTTCTTAGGGATGGTGGGGTGGGATAAGGGAGCAGGGATGGCAGTGGAGGTTGAGGGAGTGGTTGTTGGAGTACGTCTGCTGGACTTGGGTGCAGGTGCATGGTCAGTGTGCTGATGTGAGGTGGATGGCTGTTGGGTGTCTGAGTGTGTGCGTTTGTGTCCCTTAGGAGGGGTGGGACAGACAGGGTGGGAGAGGACACAGGGGACGCATGGATGGATGTTGTGGAGATGTCTGCTAGTGAGATGTGTGTGCTGCTTGGAGTGGTGATGGTGGTGCTGGCTGTTGAAGCACTGCATGCAGGTGTGAATACATATGTGACGGTGAGGGAGGAGAAGGAGGGTTAGACAGTGGAGGCAGTGGATGTTGTTGTTTGTGCAACTGTCTGATGTTTGTGTGAGTGCTTGTGGCCTGAGGTGTGCTGCCTGTGTTTGACTGTGCTACTCTTGTCTGATGTTTTGTGTACATGCTTGTCTGCAAGTGTGCATGGGATGGGTTGAGGTTGAGGAGACTGAGACTGGGAAGTGGTAGTTAGAGGGGGGACGGTAGGAACAGGTCAATGGCTGCCATCAGAGAGGAGGCCAGAGCCTGGAACGATCTCTGTTGAGCCTCCAATACACTGAGAATGCCTTCCAGGAAAGCATTGCATTGCTGCATCTGGGATGCCAGCATTCAATATGGTTAACTGCCCTACAGAGATGGTTCTCAGGAGGTCAATAGCCTTTTCCCTCAGGGCAGCAGGGCTCACTGGGGAAGGTCCTGAGGTGCCTGGGGCAAAGGAGATGCCCACCCTTCTGAGCAAATCGTGAGGGGCTACTGGGAGGGCAGTGTTGGTACGGGGGTGGTGGCTGTACCTGCAGCTGGGGGGATCCCAGAGGTGTCCACCACCACCAGGGAGCTCCCATCAGAGGAGGAATCAGAGTCAGTGTTTTCACCTCCTGTCTCCGCCATGGTGCTCCGCTTGCCCTTGGCGCCGGTGGACTCTGCCTCCTGGGTCCAGTGGGATGCAGCTCCCTCAGTTGGAGGTGCCCATGCTCCTCCGCCAGGTGATGCTAATGCACACATGGACAGGATGACAGAAGAAGAAATGGTGGAGAGAGAGAAAAGTAACACTCAATTACAACACCAACACCATAGTTGGCATACACATTACCATCACACACAGGGTTCAGGATTGAGCACTATGCACCACACTGACAATCATTTGGCTAGGTGCCACAGCAAGATGAGGGCCAAACACCGCCAACTGCAGCCCTCCTGGGACCCGCTAAGCCCTGTCTGACATGAAATACAACCTAGCTAGGTTACCTGATTTTACTATACACCCATTACCCTTGAACTGGGTCACGCTGCAATGTCTGACCTGGCATTAAGGGGCACCCACTGACTCACACCCACCACCCGGATCCCATGCCACCTACCAGTGATTGTATTTACGCCCACTGCACTCACCCCCTTGTGGCTGCTGTGATACCCTCAAGCACCCATCTAGCTCTGGGTAGGCCACTGCCAGTATGTGGGCCATCAGGGGGGTCAGGTTCCGATGGGCACCCCTTCCTCATTGGGATGCCATCCACAGCAGGGCCTCCGTGGTCTTCCATGCCCAGCGTCTCAGGTCCTCCCACCTTTTCTGACAGTGGGTGCTCCACCTGTTGTAGACCCCCAGGGTCCAAACGTCCTTGGCGATGTCACATTACAATCCCTTCTTCTGAAGGGCACTGACCCGCAGAGGTAATGACGACAGAAGGACACCATTACACATACAATCCAGCCTGTCACACATATGGCCCACAAATCCCATCTCCATCTCCATTGGCACACACATCACCTGGTGCCAACCATGTACCCTGCCAATAGACATACCATCCCTCCAAATGACACGATGCTTGCACACATATATCCAAGCAACCTTGCCACATGCATCGTGCCCGAGGCGTACTCACCTGTTGGTCTGGAGGTCCATACAGCAGTCCATACTGGGGTAGGAACCCTTCCACCAAATGCTCCAACTCCTCCGAAGTGAAGGCAGGGGCCCTTTCCCCGGTCACACGGGCTATGGTAGGTTCCAGGCACAGGTCACAGCAGCACACATGGTGTAGGTGTTGTCCTGTGGAAAGTCAGGAATCAAGTGAGGATTAAGATAGAAAATAGCAGTCATGTCGGTGGCGGTGGCCACTGTACTCCATAGAGCCCCATAATAGCCTATGAGGAATAGCACAGCACTGCGAGACCACCTACCACCACGACTCCCAACATCGGCAGCGTTACCTCATTTCCACCTGTCCCTAGAAACAGGACAAGGGGTTGCCATTTAATGGTGGTGCACAACATTCAGATAATCCATAACTGCATCATTGCTGATTATTGCACGTATATTGCTATTCCCACTGTCCCATCACATTAATGTTCTATCTACACTGAGGTGGTGGTGCCATTGTTCAAATTGTGACAGCCTACTCACTCTTGTGTCCCTTAGATACCTACCACTGTGGATGAATAGGAGGAGGAGACAAGCCCCTGTGTACAGACCCCTTGTGGACTTGGCTACACTGGAGGACAGGCACATTGTAATCACCTATAAAATGGACATGGCCACAATTACAGAGCTGTGTGCCCAATTAGAGCCTGATCTGATAACAGCTATCCATCATGCCACTGGGATCCCCCCTCTTGTGCAAGTCCTATCAGTGCTCCATTTCCTAGCAACTGGTTCTTGCCAGGTGACAGTAGGCTTGGCAGCAGGGCTGTCACAGCCAATGTTCTCAATCGTGCTGGCAAGGGTTCTGTCTGCCTTGGCCAAACACATGTGCTGCTACAGTGCTTTCCCCCAGGTGGATGATTTGGCCACTGTGAAGGCAGGATTCTATGCAATGGGACATGTACGCAATATTATTGGGGCGATTGACGGAACACATATTACTTTTGTCCCCCCACCAGAATGAACAGGTGTTCAGGAACTGGAAGAGTTTCCACTCACTCACTGTCCAAATGGTGTGCCTGGAGGACCAGTACATCTCCCACGTCACTGTTATGTATCCGGGGTTGGTGCATGCGCCTTTGTTCTGAGGAATAGCAGCATCCCAAATGTGATGGTACAACTACAGAGGAACAGAGTGTGGCTAATAAGTGAGCCTGAGTGCCCACCTAATGTATGTCAGTGTATGCCTTCTGGTTTTAGCCCCATACCATTGTGTAAGGCAAGTGTTTGTCCCTCAATACTTGCAAGTGACTCTGGCTACCCAAACCTATCGTGGCTCCTAACCCATGTGAGGATTGCCAGGACAGGGGCTGAGAATCGTTACAATGATACACATGGGCAGACCAGGAGAATCATCGAAATGACCTTCAGCCTCCTGAAGGCCAGGTTCAGATGCCTGCATGTGACAGGTGGATCCCTGTGCTACTCACCTGAGAAGGTCTGCCAGATAGTAGTGGCATGCTGCATGTTGCAAAACCTGGCCCTCGGACGACATGTGCTTTATCTGTAGGAGGAGGAGACTGGAAATGCCCCTGTGGCAGCAGTGGATCCTGAGGACAGAAAGGATGAGGAGGCAGAGAATGAGGATGTGGACTACGGAACATCAGTTATACATCAATCCTTCCAATGACACACAGTTGAGATAGTGTAACTCACCATTCCTCTGACTGTTGTTGTTGGAAATGGCCTTTCTGCAGGATCACCCCCAGAGGTTTTGCCTTCCTCCTTCTCTTTTTATGACCTCATTTTTACTTGCTTTAGGACTCTGCACAATTTACAACTGCCAATCAGTGTGAAAGTGCATATGCTCTCTTCTTAAGACATGGTGACATTGGCTCATACCCAATTGGCTTATTTAATTTACTTGTAAGTCCCTAGTCAAGTGCACTACATGTGCCCAGGGCCTGTAAATTGAATGCTACTAGTGGGCCACCCACATAAGTAGCTCTCTAACCATGCCTCAGGCCTGCCTCTGCAGTGCCTGTGTGTGCAGTTTCACTGCCACTTCGACTTGGCATTTTAAAGTACTTGCCAAGCCTTAAATCCCCTTTTTCTACATATAAGTCACCCCTAAGGTATGCCCTAGGTAACCCATAGGGCAGGGTGCTGTGTAGGTAAAATTCAGGACATGTACCTGTGTAGTTTACATGTCCTGGTAGTGTAAAACTCCTACATTTGTTTTTACACTACTGTGAGGCCTGCTCCATTCATAGGCTAACATTGGGGCTACCCTCATATATTGTTTGAGTGGTAGCTGCTGATCTGAAAGGAGTAGGAAGGTCATATTTAGTATGGCCAGATTGGTGATACAAAATCCTGCTGACTGGTGAAGTTGGATTTTACATTACTATTTTAGAAATGCTACTTTTAGAAAGTCAGCATTTCTCTACACTTAAATCCTTCTGTGCCTTCCAATCCACGTCTGACTAGGTTTAGTTGACAGCTCCCTTGCGCATTCACTCAGACGCACCCAAAACACAGGATACTCAGCCTTACTTGCATACATCTTCATTTTGAATGGGTCTTCCTGGGATGGGAGGGTGGAGGGCTTGGCACTTACATGTCAAAGGACAGTAGCCTGACCTCACACAAAGGACTGCCACACCCCCTACTGGGACCCTGGCAGACAGGATGAAACTGAAAGGAGACCTTGTGCACTTCTAAGCCACTCTTTGAAGTCTCCCCCACTTCAAAGGCACATTTGGGTATTTAAGCAGGCTCTCTGGCCCTACTAACTTAGACACTTCTGAGGTAGACACTCTACCTCACAGACACTTCTGGACAAGAAACCTGCTGGTGAAGAATGGCTGAACCATACCTGCCAAGAGGAACTGCCTGGCTGCCCAAAGGACTCACCTGGACTGCTTTCTGTGAAGGACTGCTGCCTTGCTGTTGCCCTGCGGCCTTGCTGCTCTCTGGCTGTGCTGAAGAGTGCTCTCCAAGGGCTTGGATAGAGCTTGCCTCCTGTTCCGTGAAGTCTCAGGACCAAAAAGATTTCACTCCTGCAACGGGACTCCTTGTGTGGCGAGAATTCGAAGCACAACCTGCTAAAAACAATGCAAAGCCTGCATCGCAGTGAAAAATTCACTGCACGCCAAACTGGAACGACGGAGCCCGACTTTGCAACGAGAAGATCGATGCAGTGCCAGCGTAGCAACCAGAACTTTGACGCACAGCCCACTGGATCGACGCACAGCTGACCCAGGATGATGCAGCCCGACTTCCAGAGAGGAATCGACGCAGCGTCTGCCGTGCAAGAGAAATTTCCACACAACGCCCACCAGATCGATGCAGCACCTGTGACTTTGCTCTGCAAGCCCAGGATTCCACGTATTGTCCCCGGGGCATCCAAAAACCCCGCAATCCAGGCAGGAACCAAGCCTGCGCACCAGAAATCGACGCAAAGTCTTCCCCTGCGTGAAAAATAACAACGCAAGTCTGTGGGTGAAACCAACACACACCTCCCTGTTTTCCCCGCATCACCTCCTCTGCGGTCCCTTGCAGAGATTTTCAACTCGAACCAGGTACTTTGTGCTTGAAAGAGACAATTATTGCTTTTTAAAGACTAAAGACACTTTGTATCACTTTTACAATGATATCTCAACATATACTGATTACATTTTAATTGTTTTGACCTGCATCTTATCAGATAAATATTATAAATTTTTCTTAACACTGTGTGGTGTATTTTTGTGGTGCTATCCTGTGTTATTTGTTGATTTGTTTCACAAATACTTTACACATTGCCTTCTAAGTTAAGCCTGACAGCTCAGTGCCAAGCTACCAGAGGGTGGGCATAGAATAGTTTGGATTGTGTGTGACTTACCCTGACTAGAGTGAGGGTCCTTGCTTGGACAGGGGGTAAACCGACTACCAACCAAAGACCCCATTTCTAACAATTGTTTTATCTGTGTGGCTGTAGTTGGCTAGCATTCACTTGCTTTGCATCTCTACTTACTGTCCTCTATGTATTCTCATTTTGCAGATGTTGGTGATATTACAACAGTGTACTGGTGTGATGACTACAGACATCTACAGGTCATTAATTGTATGCTCTCACAGTGCTCAGATCATTTGCACATGATGTGACTGTTTCCATAAATGAACATTTTCATAACATAAAACACTATCAGTCAAGTTGTGTTCAAGGGTGTTTATTATAGTGCAAATAATTGACGGTAAAGTGCAATGCAATGGGGTGATGGTAGAGGAAAGTCCAGGGTATGGTTCCATTCTGTTTGCATCACAGGTCCAGGTTCCAAGGGGCCATCGGAAGGGGAGCAAAGGCAGTTCAAAGTGGACAAAGTGACAGGGTGGGACACAAGGGGGACATTCAGGATGGTCTTATTTCCTGACGGTGGTCTTGGTCTTGGCAAGTGTCTCTGGCTTCTGTCTGGGTCACAGGGAACGTTTGCGGGGTGGTTCACCTTCTGCAGGGGGAGGGGTGCTGGTGGCCTGTGGGTCTTGTGGCAGGGCCTCCTGCCCACTAGCTGCAGCAGAAGTGGAGAGCTGGTCAGTAGGCTGCCTAGTGCTAGGGGCCCGCTGGTGTGCTGTCCATTCCCTCATGATGTTGGCCATGTCTGCCAGCACCCATGCTTTGGAGACCATGGCGGTGTTGAGGGCCTGCAAATCCTCCCTCATCTCCTGATGGTGTTCCTCCTGCAGTCACTTGTTCTAATCAAGTTGGTAAACATCTGGCCCATCTTGTCCTGGGATTGTTGGTAAGCCCCCAGGACATTAGTGAGTGCCTCCTGGAGAGTCGATTCCCTGGGCATGCCCCCCCTTGCGCATAGTGGTCCTCCCAGTGTTCCTGTACCACTGTGTCTCTGTCCCCTGAATGGTGTGCCACTGGCTCTGACCCCAGGACCCTGATTGTCTTGGGTGTGAGGTGTGGACTGAGGTCCCTATACAGGTGGGCACACTGCTGATTGACATATCCTGGGGACAGAGGTGTGTGGACTTTGGGTAGGTGTTGTGGTGTTGGATACTGATGGGGAGGCTCTGTGGTGGACTGTGAGTGGGCTGGGGTGGCCGACTGACCAGTGGTCCCTGATGGGCCAGATAGTCAATCCAAATCCTGAAGTCCAGAGTTACTGTCATCACTGGGGGCATCTTCTGTTGGGAGACTGGTTAGATGTGGCATCTCCTCTCTGCTGAGATTGGCTGGTGCACCTGTGGGGATAAAGTGGTGTATTATGCTTCATTTCTGTGACAAATTGAACATCACTGGCTTCCCCTCTATCGTTGCTGTTGCCCTGCCATCTTTGTTTGTGTATGGTGATGTATTGTGGGCTTGTTAGTTTTCCATACTGTACATGCTTCTGTGATGGTTGTCCATGCAGGGCTGGGAGAGCTGTCCATGCATTGGTAAAGCATGCAGAGCTAGGCATTGGGGTTAGTCATATGTGTAGGTGGAGTGTGTCGGATGGAATGGAGTGATGTGAGTGAGGGTTAGGGGGTGTGATGGCATGCAGGTATGGGGGGGTGATAAGTAGTAAATATTGACTCACCAGTGTCCAGTCCTCCGGCAACTCCAGTGAGTCCCTCTGGATGCAGTATTGCCAAGACTTGCTCCTTCCTTGCTGTGATCTGTGGGGGAGGAGGTGGGGGTCCACTGCCAGTCCTCTGTATGGCGAGCTGGTGCCTTGCTGCCACGGAACGTACCTTCCCCCGTAGGTTGTTCTATGTCTTCCTGATGTCATCCCTTGTTCTTGGATGCTGTCCCACGGCGTTCAGTCTGTCCACGATTCTCTGCCATAGCTCCATCTTCCTGGCAATGGATATTTTCTGTACCTTTTGCTCCAAACAGCTGTGGCTCTTCCCTGACTATTTCCTCCACCATGACGGCTACTCCTGATCAGTAAAACATGGGTGCCTTAGAGGAGACATGGGTGTTGTGTGGTGTGTGTTGGTGAGAGGGTGTTGAGTAATGCTGTGGGGTGTTGGATGTGGGGTACGTGGTGGATGTGTGGGTGTTTGTGGTGTGTGTGTTGTTGTCTCAGTGGTCTTGGTTTCAGTCTGGTGGCAATAATTGGTGTTCGTGAAGGGTTGTGGGTAATGTGGGTGTGTGTTTTATAGTGCTGTGGGTGGGTGGGTGTGGTGTGTGTATGAATGTCTGTTTGTGGTATTGGCCAATGTGGTGTTGTTTTGTATTTGGGTGTATATCCTGAGTGTACAGGTGTGTATCGACAAAGGTTTACCACCGTTGAATGTCCGCCGTGGTGATTCGTGGGTCATAATGTGGTGGCCGTTGTTTTGTTGGCGTAACGGTATGGGTGTTGGTTCTGACACTTTACCACTGACCTTTGGGCTGTCGGATTTGTGTATATTTCAGTGTTCTGTCGGATTGGTGTGTGAATGTCATAATATGGCAAATGGATATCCGCCACCGCGGTGGTATGTTGGTGGGCATCACCACGGCGGTAAGAGGGATTTACCGCCAATGTCATAATGAGGGCCTAGTCAACTGTGCAAACATTTGAAAATATATTTCAGTAGTTGTGAAACCCCTTTTTTATTTTTCTGTGTGATGAAAAATATTTTAAAACAAATTACAATACTTTACATGTTGATGTGCAAAGGATATGTTTTCTGAAACCCAATTTTCACAGATTGTTAACACACTATATAGTTTTATCAGCAAAGCTGCAAGTTAGTGGAGAGGTTTTTGGATATTTCTTGGAAAGTTACTGTGTGTAGATGACAATATGTTACTATATCATGGTTTAGTAACATATTTATTAAAACTGAGCGTTTAAAGAAACTGAGAAACACTCCTGCCCTGATGTCAATGTTGTTAGTAAACTAAAAGAAGTCCTAGGTTATGTGGGCTAGACCTCATGGGTATGTGGGCTAGATTCTTGACATGCATGCAGCAAACCTTAGTCTACTTAATCAAACAAAATAGTTTTTTTTGTACTGCAGTAATGCTGAGCTCACATATTTGAAAGTGCAATCATTTGAGAATTGAGAAAAAGGCGACTCTGTAAACTATTTGCCTAGGATCACACAATTTGAGACCCGTTACGGGTCAGGTACATTACAGTTAGGTTGTAGGGTTTATTTAAGTTACTCGACCTGCAGGTGTAGTAACATTTTTATGATTTGTCGAGCCCTGTGGACTCTCCATAAAACTTTACAAAGCCTGCTTCCACATGCTCTGCATGCTCTGCAAGATCTTTAAATGGCTCCCCATTGGCATGAGGAAGACAATGACGGTGGCCCTCACCCCGAGCCAAGTGGACTACGGAAGTGCGCTCCACGCAGGCACCACCACGGAAGTCATGCAAAGACTCCAGATGTTCCAGAACACAGCTGCAGTACTGATCCTCAAAGCCCTCCCTAACCAAGAACCTGCCTACCTGAACCACCGCCTTCATCTCCACCAACCGACCAGGAATCTCCAATTGGCACACATCGCCTTCACAAAGATACCACGCCTATTCCTCTAACATTTTGGCGGACACTCCTTCTCCCACCTCGCCACCAAAGCCTGGAACAGCCCCCACCTCTGGACTGCATCCTTGCTGACCCACTTCATTAAGGGACTGAAAACCTGGCTTTTCGAATAAACACCTGTGATAACGCATCCCAGCTTTGATAATTTACTTACAATGGCACACGTTTTAGGCCAATGAATCTTTTTACCCTGATTGGAGACTCCTCAGGACGAGATATCTGTTTAACATCCCAACCGACAGATCAATAACCAAATCAATGTTCACAACAACTAATCAATAACACTAATCATTCACATTTAATAAGAATGGAACACACCATGACCTTTCGGCCATGAATAACCACACAGATCTAGTAAGATTTTGGATATTTATTCCCTATTAATTACAACCTACTAGCATATTCTTTAGTCTCAATACCAATAAGCACATCAATAAAACTACAATATGGCAACTGGAATAAGATTTTATCAATGCAAAGATCATGAACATTAGCAAAAAACAGGAAGTCAAATGAATTAAACTTTAGCAAAGTATTATTAGTACCTTATTCAACAACGCAAAGATTCAGTCATTTGTCTATTTGCCCCGATTTTGGTGAACTCCTTAACTAACCTCTAATTAGCATCAGCATGTTGGGCTTCATGCAAAACAATTTAGTAACATGAATTTAGAAAACATTTAACTATGGCCCCTGTCAAAAGAGCAGTTGGTACCTAGAAAGGAAAGGCAAACAGACAATTACAATTCATCATCAGATAGTTACCCATCCAAATGCGGCGGTATACAGTGACACTCTTCGTCCTCAGGACATCAGTCGATTTGCCATCAGCCAAGTTAAGCAGGTAAGGCTCAGCAGGGTATAGCAAAAGCTCTTCCCTCATAAGGAGGAGAAGTGCAAATCAGGCAAGGGGTACGGCGAGGATGGTTTAGGGTTTCAAACAACTAAAGACAAAGGGGGTCATTACGACCCTGGCGGACGGTGTAAAAGGTGCGGTAATACCGCAAACAGGCCGACGGACAAAAAAATTGAATCATGACCCTGGCGGAAACCGCCAACAAAGACAGCCACTTTAACACACCGACCGCCATGACGGTTTCAGACAAGCAGCGCGGTGGTCACCGCCAACAGACAGGCGGGAGACAATGTACCGCCCACACTATTACAACCCGCCAATCCGCCACCTTTTCCGGGGCGGATTCACCGTGGATAAAAACACGGCAGAAACAGCTTTTGCTATGGGAAAATGCTCACCTCAACATATCCCACGAGGAAAGACGACTCCATGGACCCCGAACTCCAAATACTACCTGCCGTTGTCTTTCTGCTCCTTTACGACCAACAGCGAAGTAGGCGCAGAAGATACCGGTGAGTACTGCACCTACAACACGAGGGAGGCAAAAGTTAGGGGGACACCCACCAAACACCCCCACCCCCACCCTTGCATATTACAACATACACACCAATGCATTCACAAAAATCACAGTAACAACCCACAATGCCCCCGGAAGAATGAATACAAAAAGCGAAAATCGGTCAAACAATGTAATGTGGCAATATACATGTCATACAAAAATATACAGATATATATTTGAAAATCAGTCATAATTATATACAAGACGAGAAGTAGTGCAGATATGTACACAACACTGTCCGTGCACCAACAGTCCAAAAATGCATGGGCGAGGCGCACAATAGATACCTGACCAAAATTGGAGAGAACACTGCCGGGGCATCAGATAGAAATAAAACAGGCACCTCAGGGGGAAGGGAAGGGGGGGCACCTCAGCCACATGAATGCGAAGCCAGATCCACGACGGGGCTCCATGCCCATTGATGTATCCTGGGGAGTGCAAAGCCACAGTCTCACAAGTCTCTACAGTGTGTGGTTTGCCCACTGTTCAATCCTGGGGAGTGCAAAGCCACAGTCTCACAAGTCTCTACAGTGGGTGGGTTTCCCACTGTTCAATCCTGGGGAGTGCAAAGCCACAGTCTCTCAAATCTCTACAGTGGGTGGCTTGCCCACTATGCCATCCTGGGGAGTGCAAAGCCACAGTCTCTCAAGTCTCTACAGTGGGTGGCTTGCCCACTGTGCCATCCTGGGGAGTGCAAAGCCACAGTCTCTCAAGTAGATGCAGGTCTCCACTTGTTCTGGAGGGGGACTGGTGCCCAGACTGGATGCGTCTCCCCGTGAAAGTTCCTGTCCTGTCACTGTCCCAGCTGCACATGGGATAAGGATGCCTGATGTGGCGGTCCATTCATTCCTACACGGTCCATGCCCTGTTCAGCGGTGCTTTGACATGGCGGTCTTTGCCCTGCTCAGCGGTGCTTTGCCATTGAGGTTAATGACTGTTCAGGGGTGCTTTGCCATAGCGGTCTTTGCCCTGTTCAGCGGTCTTCACCATGGCGGTCTTTGCCCTGTTCAGTGGTGCTTTGCCATTGAGGTTCATGACTGTTCAGCAGTGCTTTGACATGGCGGTCTTTGCCCTGTTCAGCGGTGCTTTGCCATTGAGGTTCATGACTGTTCAGCGGTGCTTTGACATGGCGGTCTTTGCCCTGTTCAGCGGTGCTTTGCCATTGAGGTTCATGACTGTTCAGCGGTGCTTTGACATGGCGGTCTTTGCCCTGTTCAGCGGTGCTTTGCCATAGCGGTCTTTGCCCTGTTCAGCGGTGCTTTGACATGGCGGTCTTTGCCCTGTTCAGCGGTGCTTTGCCATTGAGGTTCATGACTGTTCAGGGGTGCTTTGCCATAGTGGTCTTTGCCCTGTTCAGCGGTCTTCACCATGGCGGTCTTTGCCCTGTTCAGCGGTGCTTTGCCATTGAGGTTCATGACTGTTCAGCGGTGCTTTGCCATAGCGGTCTTTGCCCTGTTCAGCGGTCTTCACCATGGCGGTCTTTGCCCTGTTCAGCGGTCTTCACCATGGCAGTCTTTGCCCTGTTCAGCAGTGCTTTGCCATAGCGGTCTTTGCCCTGTTCAGCGGTGCTTTGACATGGCGGTCTTTGCCCTGTTCAGCGGTGCTTTGCCATTGAGGTTCATGACTGTTCAGCGGTGCTTTGCCATAGCGGTCTTTGCCCTGTTCAGCGGTCTTCACCATGGCGGTCTTTGCCCTGTTCAGGGGTGCTTTGCCATTGAGGTTCATGACTGTTCAGCGGTGCTTTGCCATAGCGGTCTTTGCCCTGTTCAGCAGTCTTCACCATGGCGGTCTTTGCCCTGTTCAGCGGTGCTTTGATATGGCGGTCTTTGCCCTGTTCAGCGGTGCTTTGCCATTGAGGTTCATGACTGTTCAGTGGTGCTTTGCCATAGCGGTCTTTGCCCTGTTCAGTGGTCTTCACCATGGCGGTCTTTGCCCTGTTCAGCGGCGGTTTGCCATTGATGTTCATGACTGTTCAGCGGTGCTTTGACATGGCGGTCTTTGCCCTGTTCAGCGGTGCTTTGCCATTGAGGTTCATGACTGTTCAGCGGTGTTTTGCCAAGGCGGTCCTGATACTGACATTGGTGTGTGGCATGACGATCTCTACACTGGGCATTGGTTTGTGGCATGACGATCTACACACTGGACATTGGTGTGTGGCATGAATGATGTTCCATCATTGGCCAGCGGGGCTGTGGCATCCTGTCCCCTCCTGGGCTGTGACTCTGGCGGTGGTCTCTGGACCAGTGACGATACTTGTGCCCTCCTGGGCTGTGACTCTGGCGGTGGTCTCTGGACCAGTGACGATACTTGTGCGCTCCTGGGCTGTGACTCTGGCGGTGGTCTCTGGACCAGTGACGATACTTGTGCCCTCCTGGGCTGTGACTCTGGCGGTGGTCTCTGGACCACTGACGATACTTGTGCCCTCCTGGGCTGTGACTCTGGCGGTGGTCTCTGGTGGACCAGTGACGACGGTGCTGGCGGTTGTGTCTGGACCGCCGGAAAAGATGGCGCACTTCTTCGCCGTGACACTGACAACAGGCTGGGCATACTTCCTCTGGACCTTCCCCAAGTTTTTTGGAGTTACAGCTGACTCACCAATCGCCTTCGATCCCATTTCACTTGTTGTCCCACCAGGAGTCTTGACACGGTCCCGTCGTCCACTCTCCAATATTGGAGCCTTTACAGGGGGTGGGCTGCCAGTGCCTTGGCTCTGGGTCCTACTGCCTGCCCTGGTGGACGGTGCACTCCAAAAACCTGGAACACGCACCACTGGTACTGGAGGCTTTTTGACTGAGGCGCTACGACGGGACTGATGAATTGGAGGTGGGGTGGGGGCAAAAAGGTCAATTTGACACAGGGACAGTTTCTGACGGACACTGGGATGGGTAGCTGGAGGGGTTCTGGGAGTGGAGGAAGAGGAGGTGGTTGTAGGAGGTGTCACTTTAGCTGTTTTGGGTGCAGGTGCAGGTGCAGGTACTGGAGGCTGTCGTGAGGTGGATGGATGTTGGGTGAGTGATTCCCGGCGTTTGGGTACTTTGGGAGGGGGCGTTACAGACACACTGGGAGAGGACACAGGGGACGTGTAAATGGCAGTGGAGGTGGTGAGTGCAGGTGAGCGGCTTGTGGTGCTGGGTGTCCTGGTGCGAGTCCTAGTGCCTGTAGATGTGGTGCATGCAGGTGTGTGTGTAGACGAGACTGGGAGGGAGGAGGGAGAAGAAGAGGAGGGGGACACAGTGGAGACAGTGGATGTTGCTGTATCCGTATGTGGGTGATGCTTGTGTGAGTGCCTGTGGTGTGTGTGGTGCCTATGTTTGTTTGAGCTACTTGTGTGTGTTGACTTGTGTGCATGCTGGTCTGTAGGTGTGCTTGGGATGGGCTGGGGTACAGGGGATTGGGTCTGGGTGGAGGAAGTTGGAGGGGGGAGGCTAGACACAGAGACAATGACTGCCATCAGTGCTAAGGCCAGAGATTGCAGGGTTCGCTGAAGGACAGCCTGACCAGAAGGAATGCCCTCCAGGAATGCATTACCGTGTTGCAACTCTCGTTCTACACCCTGGATGGCATTCACAATGGTAGACTGCCCAACAGTGAGTGACCTGAGGAGGTCAATGGCCTCCTCACTGAGGGCAGCAGGGGTGACTGGGGCAGGGCCTGAGGTGCCTGGGGCGAAGGTGATGCCCACCCTCCTGGGTGAGCGGGCACGGGGCGAACACTGAGGGGCTGCTGGGAGGGCGGTGCTGGTAGGGGAGGTGGCGGCTGTACCTGTAGAAGTGGAGGGCACAGATGGTGCCGCCACCACAAAGGAGCTCCCATCGTCGGACGAGTCTGTGTCGCTGGTTGCTGATCCGGTGGCCGACGTGAAGCTCCCCTCGCCCTCCGTCCCACTGGTGCATTCAGAGTCTGTGGTGTGGCCCTCCATGGCCATGTGGGATGCAGCTCCCTCGTGCTCCGGTGCCACTGTACCTCCGCCTGATGATGCTGATGTACAAAAGGACAGGAAGAGCAGAAAAAGGGGGGGAGACAGAAGTAAGAGAGTTTTAGTGCATGGCATACCGCTACCGTTGGCGGACATGACAGACGCAGCAGCCCCATGCATTACGCCGTGCTCCTGGCCTCTGCACATGCAATTTCTGGGATATGGCCTACATGGCAATGGTGGACATCTGCGCACATGGATGCCACATGGGCAACTATACCTCAACTTGGCACACTTCTGAGGTGGGGTGGAGTGCCACATGGCCTACATTACAGAGGGGCCTTTCCTACCGAATTCGCCCTGGCCTAGGGACACAAACAGCCCACCTCCCCCACCCAGACCCCTCCACTGCACGCAAAGTCCTATGAATGAGGTTGTACTCACCCCCTTGTGTCTGCTGTGATGTCCTCAAGCGCCCATCCAACTCCGGGTAGGCCACTGCCAGGATCCAGAACATCAGGGGGGTCATGGTGCGACGGGCACCCCTCCCACGTTGGGAGGCCATCCCCAGCTGAGCCTCCGCCGTCTTCTTGCTGCAGCGGCGAATGTCCTCCCATCTCTTACGGCAGTGGGTACCCCGTCTCTGGTGGGCCCCTAGGGTCCGGACCTCCTTGGCGATGGCACGCCAAATGTCCCTCTTCTGGTGGGCGCTGACCTACATGACATGCACAAGGGAAGAGGAACAGTCATTACCAACTGCACCATCAATGTGAGTGGCCACCTCCCTACTCTGACCATGTGGCCCATTTATTCCCATTCTTTACGGTAGTATGAACTCTGCCCCCTTCACTCTTCCCCACAGCCCTGTCCACCCATGCCTAGCCCATACAACGTGCTCTCTATGTACTAACCTGTTGGTCTGGAGGACCGTAGAGTAGCATGTACTGGGGGAGGATCCCATCCACAAGTTTCTCCAACTCCTGTGCAGTGAAGGCAGGGGCCCTTTCCCCAGATGCAGCAGCCATCGTCGCTTCCAGACCGAGGTCACAGCAGCACTAGCAGTGTAGGTCCTCCCCTGTCGAAGGTCAGGTATCTAGTGATTGAACTGATAGAAAATGGCGGTGACGTCCGAGGCGGTGCACATCATCACCGCCAGCGCACCTGTTCATTGGCTCCTGGGACCCATAGGGTCCTATGTTAACCAATGCAGCAGTGCGCCGCGCTCTACGACCGCCTACCGCAACGGTGTGCAACGCCAGCGCTGTAACCCTACAATCCCATTGTCCCAGTTTAGAGGTCAGGCAGCCGCCATTTCAGGGGCCCACATGGATTCTTTTTCAACTGCGTCACACATACCGAGGCCTACACTCAACACACATACAGGAAGGGTTCGTTGTCTGGTGTAGTCTTGTGTGTGACTGTGGATACATACCTGGAGGAATATTGACTGGTTCTTCGCTGTTGTCCTTCGTAGGCACTGTCAGCTGGGACATGTGAGAAGGTGGCGGAATCCTCCGGTGTACCGACCGCTGGTGGACCTGTTGACAATGGAAGAGAGACATTTAATCGTCACCTACAGGTTTGACCGTGCCACAATCCAGGAACTATGTACCCAGTTGGAGCCAGACCTGATGTCACCAATCCGCCATCCGACTGGAATCCTCCCTGACGTGCAGGTGCTGTCAGTGCTCCATTTCCTTGCAAGTGGGTCTTTTCAGACAACAGTGGCCATGGCATCAGGGATGTCCCAGCCTATGTTTTCAAACGTGTTGTCCAGAGTGTTTTCTGCCCTGCTGAAACACGTAAGGAGATACATCATTTTTCCTGAGGTGGAGGATTTGCCTACAGTGAAAGGTGACTTCTATGCCCTTAGACATATCCCGAACGTCATAGGTGCCATTGATGGGACCCATGTAGCTCTGGTCCCCCCCCAGGAGTGAACAGGTGTACAGGAACCGGAAGAGTTATCCTTCGATGAATGTCCAGATGGTCTGTTTGGCAGACCAGTACATCTCGCAGGTAAATGCTTTGTTCCCTGGCTCTGTGCATGACGCCTATATCCTGCGCAATAGCAGCATCCCTGATAAAATGGGTCAACTCCAGAGGCACCGTGTATGGCTATTGAGGGACTCTGGTTACCCCAACCTTTCCTGGCTATTGACCCCAGTGAGGAATCCCAGGACCCGGGCAGAGGAACGCTACAATGATGCCCATGGGCGGACTAGGAGGGTTATCGAACGCACCTTCGGCCTTCTTAAGGCCAGGTTCAGGTCCCTCCATATGACAGGTGGGTCCCTATTCTACTCACCGAAGAAGGTGTGCGACATCATCATCGCCTGCTCCATGCTCCATAATATAGCATTGCGACGCCAGGTGCCTTTTCTGCAGGAGGATGATCCAGATGACGGTGTTGTTGCAGCTGTGGAGTCTGTGGAGCCTGTGGACAGTGATGAGGATGAAGCTGAGGAAGAAGAAAACGACAACAGGGAGTCAGTCATACAGCAATATTTCCAGTGAAACTCAGGTGAGTAAATTTTCCGGTGTGACATTACATTAACTTTCACACGTCTACCTCTATCCTGTACCGACATTTCACTCACTATTTGTTAACTGAGTTGTCCCCTTCCATTTCAGTTTCAGAAATGTGGTAACCTACGTGTCAACTGCTTGCATCCTTGAAGGGCTTGTGATGTGTGACATTGGTATGTTAGCCTTCCAACGGGTAACCCATTATGGCACTGTCACTGATAATAGAAAAATACAAATCATAGACTGACTCCAGTTTTTTTAGTGTTTCAAGTGTGTTTATTTAAGTGCTAAAAATGAAAGGGGGGTTGTAAAATGGTGACGGGTGATAGTGGAGGAATGTCCATGGCAGAGTCCAGTCTATTAGTCTCACAGGTACATTGCACATCTGCCCATTGGAAGTGGAGCTGGGGCAGTTCTGATTGGGACAGGGTAACAAAGTGGGACAATGGGGGGACAATCAGGGTGGTCTTATTTCCTGGCGGGGGTCTTGCCATCTTGCTCTGTCCTGTTCCTGGATCTCAGGGCCTGCTTGCGTGGTGGTTGTCCGTCTGCAGGGTATGGGGTGCTGGTGTGGTGGTCCTGTGGCGGGGCGTCCTGTCCACTAGCGCCAGCGGAAGTGGTAGGCAGTTCATCGTGGTGGCTAGTGTCAGGGGCCCCTTGGAGTGCCACGGTGTCCCTCAAGGTCTTTTGAATGTCCGTCAGCACCCCTACGATGGTGCCCAGGGCAGAGCCGATGGTCCTGAGCTCCTCCCTGAACCCCAAATACTGCTCCTCCTGCAGACGCAGGGTCTCCTGCAACTTGTCCAGGACCGTGGCCATCATCTCCTGGGAGTGGTGGTATGCTCCCATGATGGAGGAGAGGGCCTCGTGGAGAGTTGGTTCCCTTGGCCTGTCCTCCCTCTGTCGCACAGCAGCCCTCCCAGTTCCCCTGTGTTCCTGTGCCTCCGTCCCCTGGACCGTGTGCCCACTACCAATGCCCCCAGGTCCCTGTTGTTGGGGTGGTGGGTTAGCCTGGGTTCCCTGTAGTGGTGGACACACCGCTGATTGACCTGTCCTGGGTAGGGAGGTTTGGGCCCGCTGGGTGGGTGCTGTGCTGGTGTTACCAGAAGGTGGAAGGTCAGTGTTGGGCTGTGCCTGTGCGAGGGGAACCGACAGTCCTGAGGCCCACGATGGTCCGGGCTGGTCATTAAGATCCAGTAGGGCAGAGCTGCTGTAGTCACTGTGGGCCTCTTCTGGGGGTGGAGTGGTGTTGTCTGGACCCTCTGGTGTGGTGACGTTCCTTCGGGTTCCTGCGGGGGTATAACTACATGATTATTGCATGTGTGTGTGTAATGGTGTGCAATGGTTGGGTGTGCGTAAACCCCAGTGCAGGCATTCCTGTGTGTGGGGTTGTGTGCTGATGGTTGGGGGGTGTTCTGGGTATGTGCAGTGGGCATGCTTTAGTGATGAGTGTCCATGGTTAGTTGTGTCATGCAGGTCTTGGGGTTGGGATGTGTAGTTGGTGTTCTTAGCACATTAGTGAGGAGTTTGGGTGATAGGGGAGGGTGTGAGGGTGGGGGTGTGTGATAGCATGCTGGTAGGGTGGGGGATGTGATAATTAAGATTTGACTTACCAGTGTCCGTTCCTCCGACGACTCCTCCGAGGCCCTCAGGATGCAAGATGGTCAAGGCTTGCTCCTCCCATGTTGTTAGTTGAGGGGGAGGAGGTGGGGGTCCGCGGCCAGTCCGCTGTACTGCGATGTGGTGCCTGGATACCGTTGAACGCACCTTCCCACGTAGGTCGTTCCACCTCTTCCTGAGGTCCTCCCTATTTCTTGGGTGCTGTTCCACTGCGTTGACCCTGTCCACTATTCTTTGCCATAGCTCTGTCTTCCTTGCAATTGATGTGTGCTGTACCTGTGAGCCAAATAGCTGTGGCTCTACCCGTAGGATTTCCTCCACCATGACCCGGAGCTCCTCCTCGGAGAAGCGGGGGCGTCTTTGGCGTGACATGGGGTGGTGTGTGTGATGTGTGGGGTGGTGTATGTGGTGATGAGTGTGGTGAGTGTAGTGGTATGTGGTGTTTTGTGCTTGGATGTTGTGTGGGTGATAGTGTTGTGTGCCTCTGTGTGATGGGGTTGTCTATTCTGTGCTCTCTCTCTCGCCTTCTCTCAGAATTTCTGGTTGTAGGGGCTTGTGGGTGATGTGGGTGTGTGTTTTATATTGTGTTGGGTGTGTGGGAGTGGTGTGTGTATGTGTCTCAGGTGTGTGTATTTCGAAATGTCCCATGTGGCGGTGTTTTGGAGATGTGTGTGTATTTTAAGCGGCGGTGTGTACCGCCAATGGAATACCGCGGTTGAAAGACCACCACGTGGATTCGTGGGTCATAATAACATGGTCGTGTTTCTGTTGGCGTGGAGGATGTGTTTCCGCCAGTTTATCGCTGACCTTTGGTGCGGTGGTATTGTGTGGGTGTCTGAATTTCGGCGGATTCCGTGATGTGTGTCATAATAGCTGTGGCGGTCTACCGCTGCCGCGGCGGTGTATTGGCGGTCTTCTGCACGGCGGTAAGCGCCTTATACCGCCAGGGTCGTAATGACCCCCAAAGTCTCTTCAGGAGTAAGGACAAATAACAGCATCAAAGTGGCGGGGAAGACGGCTAAGAATGGCTGAGAACAGCAAGGTAATGGCTTGCTTCTCCTTGTGTCATGCCGTTATATTAAACTTGTCAAACAAGTCTCTAATTTTCAATTGGGCAATATTTGGTGTATTGTTATCTCTGTCCAATAATCCGTTGCTCACCTTACTAGAATTTTCACCTAAGACAGTTCTCATGCAGTTTATTGGCTCCTGTGATTGACGTCTTCAATGGGTAGAATGTCAGGTAGGAAAAGTTACACTAGTCACTCCAGTCAGTAGTTTCATTGTCTTCCCTTGGTTTAGGCGACCTTGTACCAGTTGCAAATTACACTGTTGCATTCGGCAAGAATGTCTCCTTGAGCAAGTCGGGTCTCATGAGAAAGAATTTACTACTGTTACACACACATCTCTAGCTTCTGGAAAAGTACAGCTTCGTGTCCTTCAGGAAAACAGCACATTGCACGTTAGAAAACACAGTTAATATGAGACCAGGCAGCTAGGCCCAGACCATTGCTAACTAAGGCCTAGTGAATAATTTAGCAAAACCCAAATACATAACTCTTAACTCTAATACAAAATCATACATGAATACAATATTTAATTCATCATTTGTCAATTTCATTAATCATCTTATACAGTGGTGACCACTCCCTGTGGGCACATTTCAAACATGTAAATTAGTACTGTACTAACACATTTTCTATGCGGCTTTATTATACACTATTTTGCAAGCTTTTCATGTTAATATTGATTATAAAAATCACACTCTAACACCTGCAGCAAGTGCCTGGATACCCACTCGGGTGACAACCCGTGCTATACAAATAGCACCTGAATAATTATTTCCCACTCTGAATTTTGTTTTCAAAATGGTGAAGACAGTTGCTGTAAATTGTAGACATGCTGTCACACAACATTTACTTCAAAATGGGCTACCTGATGGGAATGGAGACATTACGTTCGTGGCAGAGACACACAATGCTTACAAAATGAAACTGAAACCTTTTATTCATTGTTCACTTTTCCTGCAGTCGATGCCAATTCAAATACATTTCATACCTACTGGGTAGCAAATCCTCCACAACAATACAGAGCATACAGCTATTTAGAAATACTTTTAACATCTCAGGAACACGAAAACTGGTTCCAAGGCACTCTACCACACGTTGTTGAACACCTTCGATTGGGTCCCCTCATTAATGATGGGGTCACATGGCCAGTCTTAGCTGCCTACACACCTTATCCAAACATAACAAATTTAGCCTTTTAACACAATTTGTTAAGAGAACTTTGCATACTTCCCCATTTAGGGCTGCTCAAGCTATTTAACCACGGTTGGCTATGCCTGGGATTAACCCTGTGGTAACAGGATTAACCCAGTGGCTACCCACCAGATAGGAGGAAATTCTTTTCTGGATTGCTCAAAAAACAAATCAGCTTGAAGCAGTGATTCCCCATGCGGGACCCCAAGACAAACATAGACTTCTCACAATGTGCTTCCCACTTGGGATGGTACCCTCTATTGATGTCTGTGCTAAATGGAAATGTTTTACCAGATGTGTTGAAACAGATACAAAATGAATATGGGGGTGCCTCTTCACTGGAATTGGGGATGAAGTTAATAGGCAATTTTGCCATGGTATCCTCAATTATTTTAGGAAATAGAAAAGGGGAAGAAGCAGCATTGGCAGTTTGCCAACATCTTGTACAAGTTCTTTAATTGATCAGGAGCATGAAATACCAAAAATTACTGATGAAACCTATACCTCCATAGGTTGCAGTACTTTAGGGGCCAGACCAAATAAGCCACAGTTTAAATGTAATCCTGAAAAGAGTAATATCAAGCAAGCAAGAGAGCCTTCTAAAAAGTGCTGGGACAAAAAAAAAAATAATGGTAAAGGTAAATAACGGGGAGAATCTCCACAACTAAAGAGCCCTGAAAAACATTATAATTTACGTAACCGTAATTAGAAGCAGCCTGACAGGTAGCACTACATCGATACACCCCCTTCTCGTCTTTTCAGGACTCATCTGACAAATGGCTTGAGAGAGCGGGTTGGTCAGAGTGCAGAACAGAAGAGTATGTGAAAGCAAACAAGAACTAACAATGTTCGTCTGACATCATCATGAAGAAGGAAGAGTAACTGCCTAAAAAAAAATCCCACATTAAAAAGAAGAAGGTTGCACGAATTTCAGGAAAATATGCCACACATACTGAGAACTTTACTGCATAACAGGACATGGGCAGTGACAATGCTAGACAGTGCAACGGGGGAGCAATAGTTTGTCAGAATCTTCAAGAGTTTCTCCATGTGAGAGCAGCTAAGGACTACATAGAAGTCAAAACCCCAGATAGGTGAGCCGCCCCTCCAGACCGAGTCTATAAATTAACCATACGGGTTGAGGGGGAGATAATACACACAATTCAGGAATTTTTTAAGACACACTAAGACTCAGCTATGACATTCTATTGGTTGAAAAGGAATGGCTACCAGAGTATGTCAGAACTTTCTCACAAGGAGATGTTGTGATTTTACAGTGTTTCTCAGTCCTTGTTCCTGAGCAAGTGAAGCAAGCTTACACTGGAGATTGGGCTCTTGCACAAGCACCAGTACTATAGCGCAACCATGTGGGCTCGGATAGGAACTCTCCTACTCATGTAATACCTATAGGGTCGAGCCCACAACTGCACCCACAATATTGCATAAAACATGAAGCAATAGCTCCTGTGAGGAAGATTCTATCTCACAGCTCAAGTACCAGGAAGTAATTGAAACCTGCGTATCTCCAGTGAATAAACTTTGTTCCCAGTAGCTGTGTCGGATCTTTCCTATAGAATAGTCTTAGGATACAGACATTTAAATAATCACACATGCACATTTGCAATGCAAAACTCTCATAATACAGCAATAATGAACAACATTGTATATAAAAAATACAAAACAACCCTAGATATTTTCAGTGGGCGTTTCTGCCAAAACTTGGTGCCTGAAAGCAGGGATCTAACTACTTTTTCCATGCTGGGTTCTCAGCTCTGTTTTTGCGGACTCCACCCAAGGGTATAAGAACAGCCTCTGCCCATGTAACATCAATATTACATGATATTGATTCAAAAGCATTGGCCTATGTCGATGAAATATACTTGGTGGATGATGACTTAAACACTCACTTAGCCAGAGGAGATCACATTGTTTTGGGATGTGTGGAACATGGCTGCAAATTCAACTTTATAAAAGGAAAATTGCCTTTCTCTGTGTTCAGTTCCTATGATACAAACTGTCAAATGAGGGGAAGAGCCTGGCACCACACTTCCTTGAAAAGTGTACACAATTGCAACCATCAAACTCTATAAAAAAATTACAATCATTTTTAGGATTTTTAAAATTTGCCAGAATCTATATGGCTGTCTATGTGTAACGCATAAAACCAATTAAATTCATCCACATTTTTCCAGCAAACATTGGACACAGGAACACACACAAATACTCAGATCACTACAGACGGACATGCTGGAAGTGCGACACCTAGACACATGTGTAAACAAAACAAATTTAGTCATCCTGATAATTCTGGGTGCCATTGGTTATACCTTTGGCACATTCAATGAGGATGACACAGTGCTGATTAACATAAATTGCATTTACACTCCAATGCTGAAATGCGTTTTGCGTCCATTGACAAAATACTGTACTGGAGTTCAGATGGCTTTCACTAAGGAAAGACCACTGGCTCAAAGAAAACGCGTCATTGTCATCACACCAGTCCCAGCCTTAAAGGATGTCACAAAGGCTGGTGTTCCAAATGCCAAAGCCTTACAGCCTAGATGGGCACAATTGGCCATTCCCTTGATTGCCACTGATGTAGACTATGGGGCATATTTATACTCTGCTTGCGCTGAATTAGCATCATTTTTTTACGCATATTCAGCACAAACTTAACTCCATATTTATATTTTGACTCTAGACCTGTCTAACGTCAAATTTTTAGAGTTAAAGTCATTTTTTGGATGCGTGAAACCACCTTGCGTCAATGAGATGCAAGGTAGGTGTTCCCGTCCAAAAATTAACTCAGAGCCCCTACAGCCTTATTTATTGTTCCATGCAAAAATGGTGCACGGGGTGAGGCGGACCTAAATAATGGTGCTAAGCCTGCTTAGCACCATTATTTAATGCCTGGGTCAGAGCACGCATTAGGGGACCTGTGGACCCATTTCCATGGTCAAACACCATGGAAAGAGCCCACAGGTGCCCCCTCTAAGCCCCAGGAACACCCCCACCAGAGGAACACCACAGGAAGAGGGACCCCATCCCGGGCAAGTAGAGGTAAGTATCTTGAAAACGTTTTTTAGGTGCCATTGGGGGCCATGGCACTGGGTGCTATGGCCATGCCCAGGGGACACTTGTCCCCTGTGCTGGCCATTGTGGTGGAGGGCATGACTTAG
This sequence comes from Pleurodeles waltl, assembly GCF_031143425.1. NCBI lineage: Eukaryota > Metazoa > Chordata > Amphibia > Caudata > Salamandridae > Pleurodeles > Pleurodeles waltl. Next base: position 806,548,266 of record NC_090446.1, read on the forward strand.
TTCTTTTATAAGACAGGAGTCATATTGTATGGATGGTTTTGTGTCAGGAAATGAAACTAGGCTGGTTAACTGCATTTTTAATGCCTCTAACCAGCCTTGTGTCATTTTTTGAGGCAAACCTCCCTCACCCCATATTGCCACCCCCACCCGGCTTATGTAATTTTATCTGACGTTAGCCCAACCAGTGCACCGGCTTGTTGGATTCCATATATTTGGCACCCGGCAGGCATTCAGGAATGGCGCAACCTGGTGCTATACTTTTTAACACAAAACTGCCTTTGCGCAGTTTTGCATCAAAAAGTATACAAATGGGCCCATGCGTTTAACCCTAAATTTCAAACTTAAGAAATTTTCCAGTATGAGCTGGAATACCTCATGCCCACTAACATTTTGCCTCTTGATCATTATGTATATTTTATTTACACTGACGGTTCAGTTCAACCTGCTATAGGTACCAAACATCAATACTCCATGAGTTGTTCAGCTCTTTATGGAATAATTAGGGATGGAAAATTCCACTGTCAACAAACTTTCATGCAGTCCCTTGGGGATTGCACTGTTAAGCTAGCTGAAATAAAAGATTTGATTCTTGCTTGGGGACATACAGAACATACGGATTCTGAATTCCCCACTTTTATAGTGCCTCATATACAAGGCCTTTGTGTCACTGTTGCGTATTTTTTTTTGACACAGTGGTGGTGCTAGCAGTGCTTTACACTGCTTCAGATGTTCAAATGGATGCATTGGGCCCAATGCGTCAGTTTTGTAAACTCTTGTGTCACATTACATCTGCTCCAGGTATAATGTATGCAAGGTAGGCATTCCCACACGAAAAGCCACGCAGAACTAATGCAGTGAAATTTACAACATTTCACTGCATCATTCTGTGACTTCACTGTGTTAGAATTTTACCGCCTGCTCAGGGCAGGCAGAAAAGTGATACAGGGCTTTTCTCTAGGAGGCCTCCTTGCATTGCTGGAGCAGCACCATTTTTTTTACGCTAGTCCAGCAATTCGTGAGTTTAGTGCCAACAGATGCATCAGAATATCTGATGCATCTGTGAAAACGTGGCTCATGGAGTTCTGTATTTTAAATACATCAGATTCTTGCAAATGAGGACCATAGTGTAATTCGTATTACTGTGTTCAGTCATTTAATTAAAACTTGATTAATGACACATAAATACATTCAGAGACTCTATGGGAAATACCATAAAAAATAAAGGGGCAGATTTAAGGAAAGTGGCACTGCACCCAGTGTTGAGCCACTTTCCTTACGCCCCTTAGTGCCCACCTATCTCCACCATGCATGTGCCATATCTAAGATGCAGCACACCATGGCACAGGGTAGGGGGAAATAGCATCAACATTTTTGACACTATTGATGTACTGTTCAGGATTAGTGCCAACATTTTGTGCTAACCCTGAACAGTTCACAGTGGCCCATTGTGAACAATGGTGTGCCCCCTTTTAATGCCTGCCCTGAGCAGGCATTAAAAGTGCCAAAAAAATGAAGCAAAGAAATCTCTTAGATTTCTTTGTGCCATTTTTTCACCCCTCCCCCCAACGGAGAAATGCCCCCTTTCCATACATTATACCTGTTTCAGGCATAATGTAGAGCTAAGGGTCGCAAAGTGGCACAATGCAGGCACTGCGCTGCCTTATAAATATGGCATGGAGTTTTTGGTCATCTAATACACATTAGCAAAAAACATTGATGCTAATGTGTCATTAGATGGTGTTAGGCCCTCTTAAATCTCGGCCAAAGTGCTTTGGGGAAAAGAGGCGGAACTCAATGGGTCATCAATCTGTTGGAATACAGGTTGTAGGGAGTTAATTCCCTGATGAAGCTGCTTAATCTGCAGTCATTACTGTAATAGCAGCAGTGATTATTCATTTGTATACAAGAGTTGATAAAGAAATACTGGCTGCCGTGAATGCTTTGGCTAATGGCACACATCTACCAAAAAGCATATGCAGCAAAATATTTATGCCATTCAAGTGCCCAAAACAGTCCTTATGTAACCATTCCATGGGTGGGTGATAGTGTAATCCCCAACCAAGACCACAGGTTAGAATTAATTAAATCAGTTTATTAGGAGGTTGCATCTGCCCATGCAAGTGTGGCAGCTTTAGTTTCTCTGCTGGATAAGTGCTATGGTGGCATAGTTTGCACAAACAGACAAAACAATATGTTTTTAGTTGTGACATTTGGCAACAAATTAAGGGTTCCACCTTTAAGCACCCACCGCAGACACCCCTTCTAGTTTACAGCAAGCCGCTACAGTGTGTGTAGCTGGAACATTATGGCCCATTGCATTTGGATGGTGCATTCAAGTACATCCTACTTGCTGTAGATTCTTGTTCCAGATTTATTTGGGTGTGGCCACAGCGATTGGCTAATGCTTGCACTGTTATTAAAGATTTGCATGTCTCCATCTGGACATATGCATTAGCTGCATTCCACTCAAACTAGGGTCCTGCCTTTGCCTCCAAACCATTCAGGGATATAATGGGAACCCTGAGTGTAGCTGTGCATTATCCTCCCCCCTTTTATACTGAGGAAAATTTGATAGTAGAGAGGAAAAACCGAGACTTAAAGCAATCCTTAGAGAATTATGTTCAGGTTGCAATTGGATCCATCACCTTTATGGAGTCCAGAAATCATTAAATGATCTGCCTAGAAGATTCTTGGGTGGCTGTTCCCCATGTGAAGTCCTGTTTGGCATCCAGATGTATGTCCCACATCTTGATGGTCCTGGCACAGTGGCTGCAGAAACACCTTTTGACATAAATGAACGTTTCACTGTATTAAAGGGACCTCATGACTTTTGAGATTAGTGCCCTACTATGCATGCTGCTACTGAGGGAATAAGGGATATACCAGCGCCCACAGGCTACAATCCAAAAGTTGCAGATCTAGTTAGATTGTGGTGAAGAAAGAATTTGGTGCATTATACAGTGCACCAGTGCCAGTCCTTGGAATTCAAGGTACAAGAACTGTGATCTTGCCACCGCTTGCTGGTTGTAAAGACAAAAGTGTTGTCTTCATTGATCAAGTCAAGTTGCATCATGTGGCCGATCCTACAAGGTAGGCCTTGCAGACTATCCCCTATGCCCTCTCACTACCATATAGGAAATACCTCAAACATTGAGCACCACCAACACTGTTTCCCTATGTAGGGGAGGTTGGAGAGTTAACTTCTGCTAGTTCCAGGTAGTACTACAAGCACAGATAATGCACCAGTTGTAAGTCCACAGTTGTGTACTACTCCTCAAAGCAATGGAGTTGTTTATGATGAACCACCTTTAGAGGCTTCTACTGGTTCTCTTTCACTGCTGCGCTTCTGTTTTTAGACAGACTGCTTCTGGGCTCTTTGTCGACATTGATGACTTCTCTTCAGATTCTACAGATACCTGGCATAAGTAAGCTGTTTTGCTGGTTTCATCACACTTATCTGAACTCTCTATTGTTGTGGATTATACTTGTCTTTTTTGCCTTGTTCCTGTGGATTCAACTTGTGACTGTTTTGTCTTGCTAATAAATGGGCATTATCATCCTGAACACTCTGTTGTTGAACTGGTAGGTGAGATACTGAAGCCTCATTTGTCTTCCCATAAAATGAGAAGAGACTAGACCCTTGGGAAAATTTCTGCTGTTCAAGTTCCTGATGGAATTGTTTGGGATAAGGTTCTATATTATATTTTTGGTCCTACAGAGACAATTCAAATTCCATATGTTTTTAAAATTTCGATGGACGATGTAATAACCCCAGGGCTCATGACTGATGTTGGGATTAGAAAACAGTTTCTTTGATGCTTTCTGAGCTTGAATATTACAAACTCTTCGAAAGTGAGGACATGAAGATGAATTCTGCAAATTATGGAGAAATGTTAAGTTATCATTATTATGTACACCATTGCCTACACAGAGCTAGCACCCCACGTGCAATTTTTTATCATACACAATGGGAGCATTGCCCGACTCCACCAGTGAAGAGTTCTAAAAATATTCAGATAAATTCACATACTTTTATGAGCATGATACTTCAGAGCCTGTGTCAAATATTTTAAATTACTTTCAAATAAAGCAAAGAAAAGTATGCTAACCAATACCAAATTAAGGGCCAGATGTAGCAAACGTTTGCGACTCGCAAACGGGCCGATTCGCAATTTGCGACAGTGCAAAATCGGAAATGGGATGCAAAAAGCCCATTTCCGACTCGCAAAAAGCGATGGGACCCGTTTGCGAGTCGCATCCGTTGCGACCCCATTTTGCGACCCGCAAATTGCAAGTCGCAATTTGCGAGTCGCAAACCTTATGCAATTGCAACTCGCAAATTGCGACTAGTCGCAAAAAGCCCAGTTTGCAAGTCGCATTTACCACTAACTCAGAGCAGGTGGTAACCATTACCAAAGTATAAAAGGAGACCCAGAAGGCATCTGGGTCACTCAAGATGGCGGACATATACCTGATAGCAGTGAGGAGGAGAGTCTACGCAGCCCAGCAGAGGAGGAGGAGGGGCCACAGACAGGAGAAGATATATAGAACAAGGCAGACCCTTTTCCAGCAAACTGAAGAGGAGATCTATGATACATACCGCCTTAGCAGCGCTGCCATTCTAGAATTAATAGATTTACTAAAACCACAGCTAGAACACAAGACTCTGCGTGGCTGCGCCATCCCTATGCATGTGCAAGTACTATGCGCACTGCACCTCTTGGCCTCAGGGAGCTATCAGGGGGTCATTGCCGTGGCAGGTGGGGTATCCCAAAGTGCAGTGTCAAGGTTCCTCAGGGCATTCCTAGATGCCTTAGTAGCGCACAGGTCTCAGTTCATATACTTACCAAGGAATGAGGCAGAAATTAACAGCACCAAGCTAGACTTTTACCGCATTGCCCACTTCCCCCATGTCATTGGATGTGTAGATGGGACACACATTCAAATATGCCCCTCGCTAATCTGGAACATATTTTCCGCAACAGAAAGTGTACCCACTCACTCAACATACAGGTTGTTTGTGATGCCCATTACGTCATTGCGGACATCGTAGCTAAGTTTCCAGGCAGTACCCATGACTCATACATTTTTAGACATAGTGGGATACATCAACGCCTGGAACGTGGGGAGTTTGGAGACGGATACCTCCTAGGTAGAGCTGCATACACCTTGCAGACATACACACAGGTCACTGTGCACGACTATCTGGACTTACTAACAGTGTACTTTTGTGCCCAACAGGTGACAGTGCATATGCTCTAAGGCCATGGATCATGACTCCATTTTTAACACCCAGCAATGATTCAGAGAGGCAATACAACAGTGCGCATAAGAGGACCAGGAACCTGATCGAGCGCACCTTCGGACTGCTGAAGGCAAGATTCAGATGCCTCCACCGCAGTGGAGGCGCCCTCCAATACACCCCCATTACCGCTTTCGAAATTGTGGTCGCATGCGCCATCCTCCACAACATAGCCACCCGACGTGGGCTACCTCTCACCCCTGCAGACCCAGATCCTGATGATGAAGAGCAAGAACAACCACATCGCCATCATGGGGATAGGAGTCTAGCTAATCAAGGCAGACTGAGACGGGACCACATTGCAACGCAATATTCTGGACGGTACGTGTCAACTCCCACCATACTCACCTATTAATCATTTGTTAAGTGGAACAAAAATAACTGTTTTATTAATGTCATGAAGAAACTATATACAAGTTGAAATTGTCCATGGGCAGGGAAATGCCAACCAGTCATGTGGCACATTAACGCCATGTGCCACATGAATCTGTCCTGGTTGTTATCTATGATCTCCTGCCCCTCCTGCCAGCCTGGCTGGTCCCTGCTGCGTCCATGGTGCTGTGCCTACCACTCCTCAGCACCCTACTGTGAGTGGCAGAGACACTGCTCACTGTTGAGCCCTCCTCCCAGGTGTATTTGTTAACTTCCTGGCTGTGATGTCATCATCATGTGCCAGGAAGTGTTTCCAGGGTGTTCTGGTATGCTTTCTGGAGTGTTCTGCTGCATCTGCAAGCAATTTTTAAGGTATTCGCAATTTGCAACACCCACTCGCTAATTGCGAGTTCGTTTTTGCACACTCGCAAACAGCGACCTCGCAAACTGCGGACTCGCACACAGCGTTGCGAGTCCGGCTGCGAGTCGCAAAATCGGATCGCTTTTTTTTCTGGCATTCCAATTTGCGACTCGCATTTTGCGAGTCACATCAACTCGCAAAATGCGAGTCGCAATTTTTATTTTTGCTACATCTGGCCCTAAGTAGTTAAAATTCATTTCTTTCCCCATTGGTCATTAAAGGCTATGAATATTGGAAAGAAACAATTGATTTAAAATCAGTTTGGGGAATAAAATATTGGCAAGTGTAGTCTGATTCCATTACAGATGAGTTTCCTGAATGAATTATTTTCAACTGACAACTTGCCTAGGTCTAGCAAAAATTAAGAATATAAGGGGCATATTTATAGTCACCTAACCCCACCTAGCGCACATTAACGTCATTATTATTGACGTTAATGTGGCCCAACAAGGCAGATATCCCAGTGCCTTATTTCCAGAGTGGTGCAATGCATGCATTCTTTAGAATGAGCCCCTATGTACTCTCCAGAATTAGCACCAACAGTTTGGCGCTACTCCTGCAGAGTACATCAATAGCGTCACATTGAATGATGCTATTGCCCCCTACCCTGCGCCATGGTGCACTGTAATTTAAAGACGGCACACACACGGTGGCAGTAGGGGGGCTAAGGGACACAGGGAAAGTGGTGCTGCACTCCGTGCAACGCCACTTTCCATAAATCTGCCCCTGAATGTTCTCAGTAACCCTTCAATTGCAAAGTTTAACAATTGGCAAAGTTTAGTAAATTACACAGAAGTACTTTCAGGTCCCAATGGGTGGTTATTGTGGCCAGTGAACAGAAACTGTTATCATGCACATTTATTAAACTCTACACAGGTATTTAAAGCATGCAGACTGGACCATCATCATATCGAAACACAATATGCAGGGATGATTATTACCTACAGCATAGGGAAGTTATCTCAGCAATGGTTTGAACATTCCACTTTGACAGCTGTAAAACAACACTTCTCTATCCTCTCTGATGAAAGGGATTTGTAAGATTTCTTGTAAGGTCCTAGATCATCATGCTCCAAAAGATTCTTGTATGCAAATTACAATGAAATATGGAAGGTTTCTCATATGGAAGCGCTGCCCGTTTAAGGTAAATAGAGCAGGCTAATTTGGAGAAGGTATTGGCTTTAGTTGATAACAGAATGAATACATTGTCTTCTCATATTTACACACTAAACAACATTGTTTCTTCTGCAGTTGACATCATACAAAATTGCGTATTTTTACAGTCAGCCTAGATTCATAAGGCAGTTGAGTTCGATATTACAGGTTCTAAAATCAAACTGCATGCCCTGGAAGCACATCTTGCTGTTTATTTATAACACGAAAATGGCAGACCATATCACAGACGAATGCGACATACACAAAGCTTAATATAGAAAAGTTAGAAAAGTTGCCATTCCGAGTGGCCAAGACACCGTCAGCAATGTGGTTAAGACATGGAGTAATAGCTCTACCAATCTCAAAGTTTCGATTCATGGAGTGTTTGAAACATTTTCCAATAGGCAGATTTGTGACTTAGGGGAGAGTTTTATACATGATGTGTGAGAATTACTTTTTGATTACAAGTGATTGAGCTGGGAAAAGGAAGTCTTTCTTAGTGATAGTGATTGTGAATCTTCTGCAAGACACTCAATGATTTGTAAATGGGTGACATTGCACGGCATACCAACATATCAGTGGCCAATTTGACATGTTACTTGAAGCGATTTGATTGGCCCACTGTTTCAGTTACTTTAAAACGGAAGTTACTTTAAGCTGAGTGATCAAGGCTTTTGTCGGGTGAGAGCAGGTGTCCCATATGTGATATCTGTTTCCAAAAACTGACCTGCTGTGCTAATGTACTATTTCCCTATGCATTAAATTAGGGTAGTAAGTTTGTGGGCTTCCATTCCTACCCTTAATAATAACTTTGACATGCTGAGCAGACTAAAGGCACTATTGTTTTAAGAACAAGTGGTGCTTACGTCTGCCCTTGAAACATTTGAATATGCCTTCAAAACATTTGAATTGAAGGGCATCAACCAAGATACAGCTGCTTTTAAATAGTTACTTTCCAAGGAACCTTGGTGAACTTGTGAGCCCCAAATTTAATGCTTTCAACACCACGATGCTGTAAACTTTTTTAAGGTGATTGGATGTGGTTTTGTCAGCACATTTCAGACTGTTTTCTGAGTAACCCCATCTTTTATACACTTTCTGTTTTCAAGTGTTTTTGGAGGCATACCACTTGTGTTCTTCCTAATCAGTAGTATGTTGTTACTCCTCTTTCTGCTGTACAGTGGAACTACCACTCGTCCAGCTGTGTTGTGAATGCATGATACAGTACTTTTACGTGCCTTTGTTGGAAGAACTAAATGACAACTGGTCTTTGTCTTTCTAATCAGTATGGTTCTTTTGCATGCAGCCTGTGTTCCACTGTCTTTGGTGCACTTTCAAGTGTGCACTAGATGTGTGTCTTGCAATGCAATTAATGCTGTATACGGACATGAATCTGCTAATGTTCCCATTGAGGGCTCATTTCTGGAGCTGTCCTTTGAGTTTCCAGTTGGTTTAAAATGCCTTTTATAAGTCATCTTACATGGATCTGGATTCTACGGCTCCAGGAGCCCTTTCCTCTGGCTCAACCACTGCGGGCCTTGCACAGGATGCTACTTCCTTCGCAGAGGCTGAGGCTCTTGATCATGTATGTTCCTTTGACTTACTCACCAAGGCTTTGGTGGTTAGATCGTCTGCGGATTCAGGATCCCTCTTGGATTCCATCCCCACTGATGTTTTGGATGACATCATTGCTGGCTCTGATGACTTTTACAATTTGTCCTTTGTTTTGAAGCAAGGTGTTGTTTTGATTGGGTCATTTTTTAATTGTTTGCTCTGCTTGTTGGTGTGAACATTTTAATGCTTTTTAGTATCTTACATTGTCATTTTATTAGAATCTGCCTTTCCTGGCTAGCAAGGGGAGGGTGTGCGAGGACCTCTTGAACCTGTGCTGGTTCCCCCTGATTTTAGTTTCATTTTTTATTTCATATTTTACTAATTTTAGTTGGGCTGCTTTTAGTGATTACTTTTTACATAGTTTTATCAGCTTGCTTTATTCTATGAATATAAAGAACAAACTGTTTGTTTAGTTAGCCTTTGGATGACATGTAATCAGTACTTTCTGTCCAAGGGTAATGCCAGTTAATGTTTCCCATTCAGGAGACACCGTTTTACACCTAGACACAGCATTTAATCAGGGCTGTTCTTCCAACACATTATGGTTTAATCTATAAATGATGCACTGACACAGAACGGGCAGAGGGCATGCTGGCAACAACTGTTCTGGGACTAATGATTTGTTTGACATGTAGATCTGCTGGTGCTAATCTACCAGCTCCTCGAGAGGACTGCAGTCTACACCACAGGCCAACATCTGATACTGTCTTCTGGTATGGCACTGGGGCTGATCCGTTAGATCGGGCCAGGCAGAAGGGTACACCCGCTATGCTCTTCAGTGTAGTCTTAGAGCTAGGTAGGAACGTCTAGAACAAGTAGAACTACATTAATCATGGTTGGATTGTTTATTTTCTTTACCATGTTTAAAAGCTGATTACTTTGCTTTGTTTCATCTTCCTAATCATCACAGCTCATTCGCTTTATGTCAGATTGCGATGGTTTCAATAAATATATTGAAAACTTATCTCTCATCTCTTTTGTGCCTCCCCTGGACATACATGAGTAATTCCATGAAAGGGTAACATCTGTTTCCACGACTTCCCTGGGGAGTCAGAGTGTCATGTTTAGGTTGCCATAATCACCTTTCATCCTGGTTGGGTTGAAGGTTCAGGTAAGGCACTGTGAGTGAGCCAGGATTTGGGCCAACAGATTCTGATGGTGTGGATGAACATTTTTTCTAATTTGGTCAGATTATAAAGCAGTCCCACTGTTCTTCAATGATCTTGCTACTCACGTTTCGCACAAATTGGACTGCCTTCTCTTTACTCCTATGCATAGTAGAAAGTAAATAAGTATAATCTTAGCACTGTATTAAGCCTGTTAGCCCCCTTTTGTTGATAAGACATGAACTTGCTGACTGCCAAATTCGCTAAATTGTTAACCACCAACTCAGAGCAAACTGCCCCAATTCTTATGTTTACATCTAATACAGATCACCTCTCCTGATAGATCACAGAACACCTAAGGGACACTTAAAGGGATGTGTAAAAAACTTGTATGAATATGGAGATCACTCTACAAGCCTGAATAAAAGTTAATATGTATAGAGGCCATCAGTAAACACAAAGCACTTATTCATGGTGTTGGTGTTGTTTTTTACTCCGCAGCCATGTTCATTTCTAAAAATGCCACATGCATCCCTTTTACCATTGCAACAATCTTATCCAGCCAGTGGCCGAAATAAGCCTCTTTACTCCAACTCAGTCTTGTGTGACAGTCTTCAAATATTTTCTAAAGAGAAAATTGAGAAAATATATTTAGACTTCCCTCCATCTAATCCAATAGAACAGCTGCATCTGGTCCATCAAGATTTTCTTTCCTTAGATGTACTACCCATAGGGAATTTGCTTAAATTAGAGAAAATTAAGTTAGAGAAATTTGATGGACTCTTTATCTGGATCCTCAATAGACGAGCCTCTCCCACTCACATCATGGAGTTGCTTCTAGCAAGATCCTCTCCCTTCTCACCAGTCTTGTAACCTTTCACTATTCACTGGCAGGTTTCTTGCAAGGTGGAAAATGTATAGGGTAAATCCTCTTTTTAAGAAACCAATTTCAGACCCATCCCTTCCTTCTAACTATAGACTGACTTATTTACTCCCCCTTTTAAAAAAATGAAATGCTGGCAGTATCCTGGTTTCTAAGCGGCATATTTGCAGGGAAATGGCGCATCGGCTCTGATGCACCAGCTTCCTTGTATCACCCTGTACCCACCTAATGACACCATGGTAGAGCTGTATTTACAATACAGTGCACCATGACTCATGTTAAGGCAAGTCAAAATTCTTGACGCGATTGTGCGGCTTTCCTGGATTAGTAGCAAAAATGTTGTTGCTAGTCCAGCAAAGCACAGGGAGGCCCATAGGTTAATGCACTAACCTCACTTTAACGCCTGCCTGAGTAGGCGTTAAAACATCTGTTTGATTTCACTGTGCCATTTATTTGGGCCTCCCTGCAGGAGAAGGCCCTTTTGCGTACATTATACCTGCTGCAGGTATAATACGGCGCAAGGGGTTACAGAGAGGTACACTTTGTAAATTTCAGCACAGGGTGAGGGCCTGTTTAGAGCTGCCGTACCATAAAACAAATTACTCTATGGTGGCACTAAGGGGTGCAAAGGGCATGTAAATATGCCTCTAAGGACAGTGAGGATAACTCTCTTTTCAATCTTGCACAGTCCTTCTAAGAATCAAATCGGCCTTGCTGACAGTAACAAATTGTGGCATTCTGTAGGAAGGTTGCCATCTCATGAGTGAATGCTGTGATGGAATGTTTAGTATGTTTTGAGAGAATGATAGTGAAGTAAAAGCCAGTGGCAATTGCATGGGTGTGGCGTGTCGGTTTGGAGCGGATGCCTGTGGTAACTTTTTTATTGATAACCTTGTTTTCATCACAAAAAATTGGTACTTGCTATGTGAATATAACCTTCCTTACCTGACTTCTTTGGTGTTCTGGATTTCTCCCTGGCAACAAGAATGTTCTGAGCAGTGGTTGTGCTCTGATTCTGCATAATTATACTTCGCTCGAAGATAAGGATGTTATTCCGTAGTTCATTTGTCTATTGTTCCTGGAGGTTTTTGTGTTGTGGTAAACGTTTTGTGCATCTTGTGAGTTCAGGGGTTGGCAGGCTCATCAATCTTCACTTTTGCCCAATGGTGGATTGAAACACATATGCATTCAACCAACTTCTGTGTAAAATTCAGACGGAAGTCTTTCAAGCTCTTAAGCCTCTGGTAATTGTGTATGCTGTTACTCAGTGACCATCTTTTAGGGTGGACTGTGTTTCATACCCCATCAGCCATAGAAAATTAGAATGTGGCAGTTTCACCATTATCTCACCACTAGTCTGGGAACACTGCATTGGGTGTGCAGAGTTTCCATATTCAGAACTATCTCAAGTAAACTCAGAATTGACTTGCTGGCCTGTTACTTACATCTTTTTTCCCTTAAGAATTATTGTCTACACTTGTTGTGAATTACTAAGAAAATGTAATACTAACATACAGCATGCACACACCGAAAGTGTCCATGAACACTTAAAAATTCATTTTTGCATGACACAGAAAAGAAATGTTCTCATGAACTACAGAACAAAACTAAAAGGGTTGCTGCAGGATTTTTGTGATCATGACAATATTGAAGCTGTGGGATCACTCCCATGGGTTTCTCCAGCGGTTATATCCTTGAAGGTGTCTGGTGAACGTCTTTTTGTGTGGATATGTGCAGCGTAAATACAGCCATATGAGCCGATTAATATCCATTAGCCTACATTAATGAGTTAGTTTCCACATTGGCAAGGGCTACAGTTTTTGACGATCTTGAACTTGGCCAGTGTATGCCATCAGTTCTCCAAAAGGATACCGAACATCTTGCCAATTTCATTACACCAAAGATTCTGTGTCAGCATAAATGCATGCCTTTTGGCCTAGCCAGCACTGCTGCAGTTTTTCAAAATATCATTAAAGAGAGACTCTAAGGATTGGAAGGAGACGTCACCTTCCAAGATGACATGTTAATCTTTGGGAAGAGTCAAGTGGATCCCAGCAGGAACCTAAGAAGAGTTTTGGGAGTACTTCACATGAAGGGTTTGGCCCTTAAAAGGGACAAATATCACTTTGCTTGTAGAAAAGTGGTATATGTTGGCAACTGTATATCTGTTGATGCAATTACTAATAAAGACCACATCAAAACAATTTGCGAAGTTCCAGAACCCTTAACTCAAGGAACAGTTAGCATCTTTTCTTTAGGAGGAACAGAATTCTATTTGAAATTTGTAGAAAAGTATGCCTTTAAGATGGAGTGTTTGAGGAAGTTGTTGAGGAGGATGAGAAATGTGACTGACGTATTGACCAAGAAAATGCTTTTTCTTAGCAGAATGATAAAGAAAACGCAGCATGACTGAAAACATTCATAGTCAAGAAAGGGTGTATAATCTGCGTTGATGCAAGTTCTAAAGATATGGGTGGAGTCCGTGTGCTGGAAGGTGGAAAGAAGTATGGGCAGTTGCAACTCCCTAGTGACTGAGCAATAATAGCTAGCTTGTAGGAGGGCTTTGGAACATTACAGAATATATGTATGTAGGATGAATTTCACCTTTATGGCAGATCACAAATCATTAGAGGAGTGTGCACACATGCAGGATCGTGAAGAAAAGAGCGAAACTTAATATGGATAGGTTCAGAGGCTTTCTTACCAAAACGCAAACTCAAATTGGTCAGGTAATAAGGATTAAGAAACCTAGGCACAGTAATGACTGATCTTCAGAATGTCTACTGGGTAAACTGTGAAGCTTGTGGAAGATTCATGGGTCATCCTTTGAGAGTTTAAGTTATATTGATGAAACTCTCACACCCGAAAGGTGGGTTAAATGATAGCTTATCGTTTTGGAGACGTTTTGCAGTTCAGGGAGGTGCAGGCAGACTTACCATGGACCTTTTCTTTAGACAGGGGGACTAAAATAGTCAGATTTCACCCTGATCACTGTTTGGTGACAAATTTGGGCCTGGCCTTGTGCAAATGTTTGACCTCAGAATGCTTCAGTGTCCGTATTCCATATCACGATTGGCTCTGAGAAGCAGCGAGCACAACATTTCTGCTGCTGCTTTGGAGTATTGAGACATGAAGAAGAAAGCGCTCTTGACTGACCACTATCTTTTTACACTAGACATGTTAAGCCAAATCAAGAGCACCGATGTACCTGTTACAGAGTGTAGTATGGTTTAGGAAAAGAAAATAGATAATAGGCACCCATCTTCATACAGAGATTTGCAAGAGTGCACATGGACTTTTGTAGGTCTATCCTTCTCTACTTATTGCTCTTTGCATCCATGAGTTACTCCTATCATCGGATTTTTTTTACTGCTAACTACAGAATGCTTAAACCTATAACTCATCCATCTACGGCAACCGCTCTTTTCTTTGTTCTGGGTCTGTTATTAGAAGGCCATGGTCCTTCCATTGACTATTATCTCCGTAACACCACATTAACTGTGCCGTGTACTGATGTATTAAATTAGCGTATATGTTTTATTAATGTGATGTACCAAAGGCCAGGCCAGGAGGCCTTGAATGTTAGCGAATATAATCCAAACAGGAAATGAATTTTTAGGGGGGTTTAATGCTTTCATATTTAACAGTGCACGCACGGAGGGCCAGAAAAATGATAGTCAATAGTTTTATCAAGCTATCGAGTTACAGATCTGAAATAGGAGTCCATAATGAACTGAGAGGTTATAGTAACGGTGTTTCCACACAATATATGCTCAAAATTATATAGTCTGGCATAGTGTCTAAATATATATCAAATCTTTTATTGTATTTCTGAAACAACAAATTAAATCACGTTGTTCAATTATCGTACTCTGGTTTAAAAAGCATATGGTGTATCATTTTAATAGCATGAATTTGCAGACACGTTTTATTTAATATAGCTTCAACTTTCTGACATTTTAGGCAGCTTGTAAATGCATATACAGTTCTGTCTACTTATAACCTAGAATACATCAAACAAATTACACTAAAATAAATATGTCCGTGTTAAATATGTGTTCTCCTACTTATGTAGTACTTCAACCTGTGCATTATTTAAAACAAGGCCGTGGTGTATCTGAAATAGTCTACACTGACTATGCTGGTAACATACCTAGCTAAACTAAATAGCCCAACACTTATGTCATAAGTGTCATGTCATCTGTCCATAAAGGGAGATGCTTTATGTATATAGGGTCAGACATATGTGGGTTCCAGACACATAAGGATGGATCACGTTGGATACTATCCAGAGTAAATATAATAAATACCATAGAGTCCATGGAACACAATGTCCATAAGAAGAGCCAGTAGTGGGCACAGGGCCCGATCCGAGTCAGTGTCCACTGGGGCCGCCTGTCTTCAAGCGAATAATAAAGTCTCAGAGGAAATACATCTAGGGTGAACCAACATGGCTCATTGCACAATGCAGTGGTTCTTATAGTAAAAGGAAGTCTTGCAAAAAAGTGGGACAAGCACAGTAAACAAAAGCAGTGAGCGTGAGAGGCGGGGTGTGACTAATTGAACAATTACGCTTACCCGCGTGGCAAACTCTGGTGCCTTCCTCGCCGGGAGAACGCCTGTGGATTGCAAAGAGTATCCAGGGCAAGCAGTAGTAGGGATACTTGCAAGACGGCTGAAATTGCAGAAGGATAAGACCAGAAGTGGGGGAGGAGTGAGGTACAATCTACAGAAACAGAGATGGGCAGTAAATGTGCTGCAATTACAGAGGAGAAATGTCAATTACCGAAAATGAAGCCAGAGATGTACAATGTGCATTTGAGGCATCGGGATGGCGAACACTCGCTTACGGAAGAAGCAATGCATGTGCTGCTGCTACCGGTGTAAATACTTGGCTGAACATTGGAAGGCTAGACCGTGGAGTGACCAGAAGGGTTGTTCCCCATGGCAACAGACTGTTGGCCATATCAGGTTACAGGAGATGGCTCTGAACGGACCAATGAGGTGCAATCCACAGTTAGAAAGTGGTGGCCATGCTGGAGGGGATTTTTGGAAGTGAGTACCCATAGACAATGTGGTGAGGGAGGGAAAACTATGTAATGGACCCCAAGAAAGATGAGGAAGAGTCTCCAAGCCCCATTCATAAGAAGGAGGCAGCCCATTACTGTAAAAACTAATAAAACTAAGGGAAATCCCATGCCACAACTAATTGACATTGGCAATGAAAAATACAGGTGTGGCAGATTAGAGTGCAAAATATGTAAAAGGAGAAAGAAAAATGCTAAAAACAAGAAGAAACCATACATCAATAAATATAAATAAAGAAGGACAATTACGAATAGAAGCACCGTTTTAAAAAAAAGAAACATTATTGTGCTAAGCAATTGTCAGGTACATCCATGTACCCTGAGTAGTACTGGTACAGATTGCATGTAGCAATAAATATAGTTCAGTAGCTAAGAATGCCTTGTAACTCTCTCACAGGCATATTATTTGTATGTCCTGAAGATGATCCTATGGTCTTTTAAGGATCAAAACGTTATTGACTTCAGTACCTAGACTCAGTTGTAAATGTTGACACTATTGTACATAAGAGCAGTGGTACGAGTAAATTGTGACTACACCCACTGAGTTTAATTTATCACACTTATATGTTACTTATAGTTTTCCTCACTGTTTCCCTTTTTGTTTTTCCCTTCCCACTTTATTGCTTGTATCAATGCAAATACATAATTTATGAACTGTCCACTGGACAACATATTTAGGCATCACTGTATTCCTATTGTATTCATTTGATGATATGCTTTGACATGAGGGATCTAGGTCCTTTATATATCCATGGGTTTTCCTTGTTCCTCATAAATACAGAGCCACCCAATGCAGCACCGCTGACAGGGCTTATGTCACAATTGCAACCACTGCCATGTTTATCAAATTGACTTATGCATCCCACCATTAATGACAGCCACAAAACTGAAGCACCACTCGGCCAATGTCCCTGTCTTGTTCCAATACCATAAAGTAGTGGTTCCCAAACTGTGGTCCGGGGCGAAGCCTCCTCAGGGGGGTCTGTTTTTACTTAGAAAATGAAATAATATTAACAGATTAGGTCCCCAGCTTTCAGTAGTGACTTAGTAGGGGGTCCCCGGATTCCAATAATGATTCAGTGGGGGTCCCCCGGTTCCAGTAATGATAAAGTGGGGGTCCACGGATGTGAAAAGGTTGGCCATACAGTGTTCAGCAACCTTGACAATATTAATGGGCACATGCCAATCCTCTGTAATACCTAAGCAGAAGATTAGCCTGGGCCACTATCATACAGCAAGTTCTTTCATACTTTTTCAGCTATACTAAGGCATTTATTAAAACACTCTGAGATATCCTCTGGCTGAGAAGGCTAGCTAACCAAATGAAATTAAGTATAATCCATTGTTTTAGACTTCTGCAAATCTTAACCCTGACAGCATGAATCAAAGGGTACAATCTCATTGGCTACTTACTCTATTTGTTTATTTACATTTTCGCAAATGTCACTCTTTAAACAGCAAATTGGTTAAATGCTGTCTCTCAGAAAATGACAGCAAACTCTGGTTTCAAGAACAGCCAGGCTTTTATAAATGTGCCAAGAGTAAGGCATGCAAGCACTGTAAAATGTGAAAGAGTATTGCGTGCATTGTATGACCAAAGAGAAGGAGGTCACGAAGCACATTAACTATAAATCAGAGTTTTGTTGTGTGTACTGTTGAATATCCCTTTGTGGTGCGGTACGAGACCAGCACTATCTTCTCTGTGAAGAAAGTAATTTGATAGCAAAATAGAACGTTTAACCATGCAGAGAGTAGATACAGAACAGGAAAACATTTGAAAGATGTATGTAATATGAAATGGGAGAAATTAAAATTCGACTGGTCTGACAGAGTAACAAAAACAAAACTAAGGGTTGGTGACAGATTAAGAAACTGAAACAATAGGAGTCGAGGTATGTAATAGACTCAGAAGGCTGCAGGCCAAGGGGATGAATGAGTATGAAGAAGTATCTATACACATGTAAAATAAAGTTTTGTGTCTTCTAATTGTTGACTTTGGTGGATTTATATTCATATACTGTTTTTGTTTTTAAAATAAAAAATATTTTTTCATCTCTTCACAGTGGTCATACCTGATAACAACAAAAGTGATAACAGTGATTGTTGTACAAGCCCTGCCAGAGCTCCTGCTTTTTGAAATGCAGGAATCATTTTCTTTAGCTCCCTCCTCCTACATGCCGCAAAAACTGACATATCTGAATAAATTCTGAAAGTGTAATCGCCAGGGATCTGATGTGCTCTGCTCTTAATCGCCTGTTGTAAAATGCACTCTTTAATAGAAAAGTCACCAAAGTTCACAAGTATTGTTCACGGATATTTAGCATTAGGTTGTTGTACTGCCAGGACACGATGAGCTCGCATAATGGAAAGATCCTGATGGCTATCTGCCAGATCCGGAAGTACATGTTGTTTCACAAGACCAGTAATCAATTCCATAATGTTCTGCCCATTCTCGAGGCCTTCAGGCACCCCTATGATTCTTAGATTGGATATTCGTGAACGATTCTCTGCGTCGTCCATCCGAATCTGTAATTTGAGCAGGTCCGCTTGACATTTAGAAATTGAAGGAGCCAGGTGAACTTGTTGGAGTGTGACTTTTATAATCAATATTAACTTGAAAAGCTTGCAATTTAATGTCTAATGAAATCGCATAAAATGTGTTAATGTAGTACTGATGCACGAGTTTGAAATGTGCCCACGGGGAGTGGCCACCAATGTATACGATGATTAATGAAACTGACTAATAATGAATTAACAGTGTACTAATGTATGATTTTGTATTTGCATTAGGAGTTATGTATTAGAGTTATGCTAAATTACTCACTAGGCCTTAGTTAGCAAGGGTCTGGGCCTAGCTGCCTGGTCTCATATTAACTGCGTTTTTCTAACGTGCAACATGCTGCTTTCCTGAAGGACAATAAGCTGTACTTTTTCAGAAGCTAGAGATATGTGTGTAGCGTAGTAAATCCTTTCTCATGAGACCCAACTTGCTCAAGGAGACATTCTTGCCTAATGAAACAGTGTAATTCACAACAGGTGCAAGGTCGCCCAGACTAGGAGAAGACAATGGATCTACTGACTGGAGCGACAAGTGTAACTTTCCCTGCCTGACATGCTACCCGGTGAAGACGTCAATCACAGAAACCAATAAACTGCATGAGAACTGTCTTAGGTGAAAATTCTAGTAAGGTGTGCGACGGATTATTGGACAGAGATAACGATGCACCAAATATGGCCCAATGGGAAAATTAGAGACTTGTTCGACGACTTTGATATAATGGCATGACACAAGGAGAAATCAGCCATTACGGAGCCATTCTTCCTGAAGCCATTACCTGCCGTTCCTTTGCCATTCTGAAAGACTATTGCCCTCATTACAGCATTGGCGGTAAATGCCGCTTACCGCTGTGCAGAAGACCGCCAACACACCGCCGTGGCCGTGGAATTCCGCCACAGCTATTACAACCCACAGCTCGGAATCCGCCAAAATCTAGACACCCACACAAGTCCGCCACACCAAAGGTCAGTGATAAACTGGCGATAACAAAAACCACTGTCACGCCAACAGGAATATGCCCACACTATCACGACCCACAAATCCATGCGGCGGTCTTTCAACCGCAGTAAACCATTGGCGGTACACACCGCCGCGCTCAAAATACACACACATTTATAAAACACAACCACATTGGACAATTCCAAATACACACACCTGATACACATACACACACCACTCCCACACGCCCAATACAATATAAAACACCCGCCCACATCACCCACAAAACCTTACTACCAAAAATTTAGACGAAGGCCAGAGAAACAGCACAGCAAAGACAACACCAGCATACAGAGGCACACAACACCATCACACATACACATCCACGCACAAAACACCACACCCCCCTAAACGTCACCCCACACATCACAACACACACCACCTCACACATCACCCACACCACCCCATGGTACCGCAAAGAAACCCCAGGTTTTTTGAGGAGGAGCTCAGGTTCATGGTGGAGGAAATCATCTGGGTAGAGCCACAGCTATTCGGATCACAGGTGCAGCACACCACCACAGCTAGGAAGATGGAGCTATGGCGCAGAATCGTGGACAGGGTCAATGCAGTGGGACAGCACCCAAGAACACGGGATGACATGAGTAAGAGGTGGAATGACCTACGGGAGAAGGTGCGTTCCGTGGTCTCAAGACACCACATCGCGGTTCAGAGGACTGGCGGCGGACCCCCACCTCCTCCCCCACAACTAACAACATGGGAGGAGCAGGTCTTGGCTATACTGCATCCTGAGGGCCTCGCAGGAGTAGCAGGAGGAGTGGACTCTGGTAAGTCAAATCTTAACTATTACATCCTCCACCCTACCTGCATGCTATCACATATCCCCACCCTCACTCTCACCCCATCACTCTAACTCCTCACATATGTCCCACTATCACAAACCACCCATCCCAACACCAAGCCCTGCATGCAACAACAAAGCATGGACACCCATCACCAATGCATGGCCACTACACATACCCACACAGACTCCTAAACAATTAGCACACAAGGTCCTACACAGGAATGCAAGCACTGGGGTACAGGGTCACCCACCCATTGCACACCATGGCACACACAGATGCAATAATCATGCCTTTACACCCCTGCAGGACCCCTACACAACGTCACCAGACAGAAGGTTCCAGACATGTCCACTCCACCCACAGAAGAGGCCCACAGTGATGACAGCAGCTCTGTCCAACTGGATCTAGATGACCAGCCCGGCCCATCTGGGACCTCAGGACAGTAGGTTCCCCTCACAGTGGCACAGGCCACAACAGAGCCTCCCCCCTCTGGAAACACCAGCACAGCACTCACCCAGCGGGCCCATACCTCTGTCCCCAGGACACGTCAAGCAGCAGTGTGTCCACCACTAGAGGGAACCCAGGCTAACCCACCACCCCAAGAACAGCAGGGACCTGGGGGCAGTGGTAGTGGGCACACGGTTCAGGGGACAGCGGCCCAGGAACACAGGGGAACTGGGAGGGCTGCTGTGTGACAGGGGGAGGACAGGCCCAGGGAACCCACTCTCCACGAGGCCCTCTCCAACATCATGGGAGCCTACCACCATTCCCAGGAGACGATGGCAACGGTACTGGCCAAGTTTCAGGAGACCCAGCTGCTGCAGGAGGAACAGTATTTGGGGTTCAGGGAGGAATTCAAATCCATCAATACCACCCTGGGCACCACTGTAGGGATGCTGAAGGAACTCATGAACACCAGGAGGGAAGCTGTGGCACAACAAGGGGCTCCTGACACTAGCCAAGACGATGAACTGCCCACCACCTCTGCCAGCACTAGTGGACAGGAGGCACCACCACAGGACCCCAACACCAGAACCCCACCCCCTGCAGATGGAGAACCACCCTGCAAGCGGTCCCTGAGATCCAGGACAAAGACAGAGAACAATGGCAAGACCCCTGCCAAGAAGGGAGACCACCCTGATTGTCATCCTTCTGTCCCACTTTGTCACCCTGTCCATCCTTAAACTGCCCCAGCTCCACTTCCTATGCCCCTTTGGACAAGGCACCTGTGAGACTAATAGACTGGACTCTGCCATGGACATTCCTCTATCATCACCCCTGACCATTTTACAACACCCTACACTATTTAGCACTTAAATAAACACCCTTAAATCACAAAACAATCTGGAGTCAGTCTGTGCTTTCACAAATGTGTATTTGCAATAACTGAGGGAAATAGCAATGTCCATTGTATTGTCAACATACCTATGTCACACAGCTCTAGTCCATGAGGAAACATAGCAGAGGTCACACAGTGGGACCCACATCTGTGAAATCGAAAGGGAAAGTGACAAATCAGGGTCCTTACACTGGGTGAAAGTGACAGACAGATGAGAGGTAGAACAAGTGTATCAGATATAGGAGGCAGTGATGTCTTCTTACCTGTGTCTCACTGGAAGCATTGATGAATCACAGTGTTTCTGTTGTTGATATCGTCTTCTTCTGCCACCTCTTCTTCACTGTCCACAGGCTCCACAGCTGCCACACCACTTCCTTCAGGACCATCCTCCTGCAGAAAAGGCACCTGTCGTTGCAAAGCCAAGTTGTGCAGCATACAGCAGGCCATGATGATCTGGCACACCTTCTTTGGTGAGTAGAATAGGGAACCACCTCTCATATGGAGCACCTGAACCTGGCCTTCAGGAGGCCGAAGGTCCTCTCTATAAACCTCCTAGTTCGCCCATGTGCCTCATTGTACAGTTCCTCTGCCCTTGTCCTGGGATTCCTCACTGGGGTCAGTAGCCATGACAGGTTGGGGTAGCCAGAGTCACCTGCAAATGTCGAGGGACATCTGTTAGACACACACTAATCCTTAGGGACACCCCCAGACCCAGACAAATATTCACACTGTATAGGGTCCATGTCCTCACCTAATAGCCACACACGGTGCCTCTGGAGTTCCCCCATCACATAATGTATGCTGCTATTCCTCAGAATGTAAGCATTATGCACTGAGCCAGGAAACTTGGCATTCACATGGGAGATATACTGGTCGGCCAAACACACCATCTGCACATTCATAGAATGGTAACTCTTCCGGTTTCTGTACACCTGTTCACTCCTGCGGGGGGGGACCAAGGCCACATGTGTCCCATCAATGGCACCTATGATGTTGGGGATATGTCCCAAAGCATAGAAGTCACCTTTTACTGTAGGCAAATCCTCCACCTGAGGGAAAACGATGTAGCTGTGCATGTGTTTCAGCAGGGCAGACAACACTCTGGACAACACGTTGGAGAACATAGGCTGGGACATCCCTGATGCTATGGCCACTGTCGTTTGAAAAGACCCACTTGCCAGGAAATGGAGTACTGACAGGACCTGCATTAGAGGGGGGATACCTGTGGGATGGCAGATAGCTGACATCAGGTCTGGCTCCAACTGGGCACACAGTTCATGGATTGTGGCACGGTCAAGTCTGTAGGTGACAATTACATGTCGCTCTTCCATTGTCGACAGGTCCACCAGCGGTCTGTACACCGGAGGATGCAGCCATATCATCCTCTGCCCCAGCGGACGTGCTCTATGGATGAGAACAGCGAGCAGAGGGTCAGCCAACACTGAGGTACGAAAACACAACTTTATTCCACACATTTGTCAATCCGCTATGTGCCTGTCTTAGTGTGTATGCAAGGCCTAGATATGTGTGACACATTTAAAATTAATGCCATGTGGCCCCCTGAAATGGCGGCTGCCTGACGTGTAAGGTGGGACAATGGGACATGAGGTAACTGCGCTGGTGTTGTACACTGTCGCAGTAGGGGGCCGAAAACCGCTGCACAATCCTGCATTGGTAAACATTGGACCTTATGGGTTCCAGGAGCCAATGACGATGTACGCCGGCGGTGACGGTGCGCACTGCCGTGGACGTGACCGCCATTTTTACTCTGTTCACTCACTTGATACCTGATCTTCGACAGGAGAGGACCTACACTGCAAGTGCTGCTGTGACCTCAGTCTGGAAGCGACAATGGCTACAGTTTCTGGGGAAAGGGCCCCTGCCTTCACTTCGGAGGAGTTGGACAAACTAGTGGATGGGGGTCCTCCCCCAGCACACGCTACTTTACGGTCCTCCAGACAAACAGGTGAGTACACTGTGAGCACGCTGTATGGGCAATGCCTGTTTGGAGTGGTGTGGATGGGAGAATGGGGGGGAATGAGGCATTCATGAAACGACGGTGAGTGTATGTGCGTCAGGGCAAGGGTGGGAACGTGGGCCAATGACAGTGACGGTCGGGACGGTTATATATTCTCCTTTTCTCCTGTACTATTCCTCTAGGTCAGTGCCCACCAGAAGAAGGATATTTGGCGTGCCATCGCCAAGGAAGTCCGGACCCTGGGGGTCCACCACAGACAGAGCACCCACTGCCGTAAAAGATGGGAGGACATTCGCCGCTGGAGCAAGAAGATGGTGGAGGCCCAGCTGGGGATGGCCTCCCAACGTGGGAGGGGTGCCCGTCACACCATGACCCCCCTGATGTTCCGGATTCTGGCAGTGACGTATCCGGAGTTGGATTGGCACTTGAGGGCATCACAGCAGCCACAAGGGGGTGAGTACACTCCCATTCAGCTGATTCAGCACGCATGGGAGATGTCTGGGTGGGGGAGGTGGGCAGTGGGCTACCCTAGCCCAGGGCGAGTTTTGCAGGCAAGGACCCTTTGTGAGGCAGGCTCAGTGGCATCCCATCCCCACCAGTGGTAAGAGCCATCTGCCCCCAGTCAGGCTCCTGTGACTTCCATGTGTGCAGCAATCGGACATAGGCCTTGTACCCCATGGCCCTGTGATTAATTAAGGAACTCTTAGTGCATGGCGTAGTGCAGAGGGCTACTGTGTCTGTTGTGTCCGCCAACGGTAGTGGTATTGCATGCACTGAACATGTCTTTCTACTTTCTTCCCCCCCCCTTTTTGTGGTCTCCCTGTTCTTGTGTGCATTAGCATCATTAGGCGGAGGAGCAGTGCCACCGGAGCAGTAGGGAGCTGCATCCCACATGGCCCGGAGGGCGAGACTACGGACTCCAAATTAACTAGTGGGACGGAGGGCGAGGGGAGCTCCACGGCGGGGACAGGAGCTGAGACCAGCGACACTAACACCTCCTCTGATGGGAGCTCCCTTGAGGTGGTGGGCCCCTCTGTGCCCACCGCATCTGCAGGTACAGCTGCCATCCCCCCTACCAGCACCGCCCTCCCAGCAGCCCCTCAGCGTGTATCCCGTGACCGCTCACCCATGAGGGTGGGCATCTCCTTCTCCCCAGGCACCTCAGCCCCTGCCCCTGTCAGCCCTGCTGCCCTCAGTGAGGAGGCCATTGACCTCATCAGATCCCTCACTGTTGGGCAGTCTACCATTCTGAATGCCATCCAGGGTGTAGAGAGGCAGTTGCAACAGACCAATGCATACCTGGAGGGCATTCATTCTGGTCAGGCAGCCCAACAGCGAGCTTTTCAGACTCTGGCCTCAGCACTGATGGCAGCCATTGTCCCTGTGTCTAGCCTCCCCCCTCCAACTTCCTCCACCCAGACCCAATCCCCAGTACCTCAGCCTATCCCAAGCACACCATCAGACCAGCATGTACACACCTCAACACACAAGGGTAGCTCTGGCAAACATAAGCACCACACATCCCACAGGCACTCACACAAGCATCATACCCATCCAGACATGCCAACATCCACTGCCTCCACTGTGTCCCCCTCCTCCACGTCTCCCTCCTCCCTCCCTGTCACGTCTCCACTCACACCTGCATGCACTATATCTTCAGCCACTACGTCCACCACCAGCACGCCCATCACCACACACCGCTCATGTGCACTCGACACCCCCACTACCATTCACACATCCCCTGTGTCCTCTCCCAGTGTGTCTGTGAGCCCTCCTCCCAAAGAACACAAATGCAGTCACACACCCACCCAACAGCCATCCACCTTGCGACAGCCTCCAGCCCATGCACCTTCACCCAAAGTCAGGAAACGTACACCTCCTACAACCACTACCTCTTCCTCTACTCCCAAACTCCCTACATCTACCCGTCGCAGTGTGTCTAAAAAACTTTCCTGTCAAACCTTGACCTCTTCCCTACACCTCCCCCACCCCTTCCATCCCCTAGGGCCCGCCTGTCCAGGTCCCAATCCAGCACCTCAGCCACCACATCACCGGGATCAGTGGTGCCAGCAGTAACTGGCTTCTGGAGTGCGCCAAGCAGCGGGGCAGCCAGTGTGCCAAGAAGCCAGCACAAGGATATTCCCCAACCTCAAAAAGTAAAGAAGTTGGCCACAGCCTGGAGGGAGAAGGCCAAAACACCTGCCACCAAGGGCTCTCCCAGGTCTACAGTTGTGAGTGGCAAGACAGCTGCGCCACCATCCAAGGTGGGGAAGGGCCAGAGGACGAAAGGGAAGTTGCCGCCAACCTGCACGGCGGACAAGACCGCCACCAGCACCGCCACATGCACCGCCGCCACAGGCACCGCCGCTCAGGACACCGCCGCCAGCAGCACGCTCACTAAGCCAGCCACCAGCACCGCCACCGCCACCGCCGCCAGCAGCACGCTCACGGAGCCAGCCACCACCACCGCCGCCCAGGACACCGCCGCCAGCAGCACGCTCACAGAGCCAGCCACCAGCACCGCTGCCCAATGAGCGCCGCAAGCACTGCCACCACTGAGGCCGCCACCAGCACCACCAGCGGCCGGCCACATCCTGTGCCAGTGGCACCACCGCAGACATGGCTGCCATCCCCAGTGGTCAGTTGTACGTGGCTGGTGGTCAGTTCCAGGGGCCTGGACAGCTTCCATGTTGGCCCACCGTCAGTGGAGAATAACATCCACGACCTTTGTCCCTGGCAGGATGAAGCACTCTGGGCACAAAGCCCCCTCCAGAACCAGTGGAGAATGACATCCACTACCTCTGTCCTTGGCAGGATGAAGCACTCTGGGCACAAAGCCCCCTCCAGAACCGGAGGAGAATGACATCCACTTGAGAGACTGTGGCTTTGCACTCCCCAGGATGAAGCAGTGGGCAAACCACCCACTGGAGAGACTTGAGAGACTGTGGCTTTGCAGCCCCAAGGATGAAGCAGTGGGCAAACCACCCACTGGAGAGACTTGAGAGACTGTGGCTTTGCACTCCCCAGGATAAAGCAGTGAGCAAACCACCCACTGGAGAGACTTATGAGACTGTGGCCTTGCACTCCCCAGGATAAAGCAGTGGACAAACCACCCACTGGAGAGATGTGTGAGACTGTGGCTTTGCACTCCCCAGGATAAAGCAGTGGGCAAACCACCCTCTGGAGAGACTTGTGAGACTGTGGCTTTGCACTCTCCAGGATACGTCAATGGGCATGGAGCCCCCTCGTAGAGCTGGCGTTGTGCACTCATCCGGCTGAGGTGCCCCCCTTCCCTTCCCCCTGAGGTGCCTGTTTTATTTTGATCTGATGCCCCAGCAGAGTTCTCTCTGTTTGGATCGGGTATCTTGTGTGGGCTTCGCCCATGCATTTTGGGCCCAGTGGTCCACGGACTATGTAGGTGCAGTACATGGACTTGAAATCTTGGTGTACATATTTGTTAATAGTGTATATATATATATATATATATTTTTTTTTGACTAATGGATTTTTACTCATCACAATTGTTCAAATCATTTCCTTTTGTCCTTGCGTTCTTCCGGGGGGTAGGGGGTGTAAATGTGATGTTTCAACATGTATTTGTGTGTATGTTGTTGTGTGTGAGGGTGGGGGTGGAGGTGTTTTGTGTTGCTTGTGTATGTCACTCTCTTTTCCCTCCCCCCTCCCCTGTGTCGTAGGAGCAGTACTCACCGTGGTGGTCGCCGCCGTCGGTCGTGCTCCTGGTAGAGGAGCAGGAAGAGAATGGCAGGTATAATTTGGAGTTACAGCTCCATGGCATCCTGGTTCCTCGTGGGGTGTGTAGAGGTGAGCGTTTTCCTTTCCAAGTCCTGTTTCCGCCGTGTTTTCGTTCACGTTGAATCCGCCCAGGGAAAGATGGCAGATTGGCCTCTCATAATGGTGTGGGCGGAACATTGTCTTCCGCCTGTCTGTTGGCGGTGACCGCCATGCTGTTAGTTTCTACCGCCGTGGTGGTCGGAGTGTTAAAGTGGCTGTCTATGTTGGCGGTTTCCGCCACAGTCATAATTCCTTTATTTTTAACGCCGGCCAATTGGCGCTTTAACACCGACTGCCAGGGTTGTAATGAGGGCCTTTGTCTTTAGCTGTCTGATACTCTAAACCATCCTCGCCTTCCCCCTTGCCTGATATGCACTTATCCTCCTTATAAGGGAAGAGTTTCTTGCTATGCCCTGCTGAGACTTACCTGTTCTATTCTGGCTGATGGCGAATCGAATGATGTCCTGTATGCTGCCCCATTTGGATGGGTAACTATCTGATGATAAAATTGTAATTGTCTGTTTGCCTTTTCTTTCTAGGGACCAACTGTTCTTTTGATAGAGGCCTTAGTTAGATGTTTTCCAAATTCATGTTGCCAAATTGTTTTGCATGAAGCCCAACATGCTGATGCTAATTAGAAGTTAGTTAAGGAGTTCACTAATATCGGGTGCAAATGGACAAATTATTTAATCCTTGCTTTGTTGAATTATGTACTAACGATACTCTGCCAAAGTTGATTCATGTTGACTTCGTGCTTTGTTCTAATGTTCATGACCTATGCTTTGATAAAGTCTTATCCGAGTTACCAAATAATAGTAGTATTGATGTGCTTATTGATGTTGCGATTAATAAATATGATGTTAGAGTGCAACTAACAGAGAATAAATATCCTAACTCTTACTAGATTTGTGTGGTTATTCATGGCTGAAAGGCCATGGTGAGTTTCATTCTTGTCAAACGTTATTGATTAGTTTGTTTAATTAGTTATTGTAAATATTGATTAGGTTATTGATCTATTGATTGACATGCTAGACAGATATCTCGTTCTGGGAAATCCCCAAACGTGGTCAAGAGATTCATTGGCCTAAAACGAGTCCCCTTGTAATTTAAGTTGACAAGGTCTGGATGCATTATCAGTTCTGGTAGCAGAGGACGGTTTTGGCCCTTTGGGGCCCTAGGACGAGGGACCATTGTTTGAAAATTGTTTTTGGGATAATGCAAATTGGAGAAATTATGTGCCCCTAAGTCCCAAATTACTTTCCTGGAATCTCAGAGCTTGCTGAAGTGAGTTGGGGTATGTTCTCGGCTTTCTAGTGATAGTGTGAGTGACGTGGGATTTGCGGTTGCACAGCTTATGCATACCACAGGAGAATTGTGAGGTTTGTGAGAATTTTAGGCCAAGTGATGTTTTAGTAGGAGTTTGAGTACTTCGCAGTATGAGAGTAGGGAAGTCGGCGAACTTCATGTGAGTGTGGCGCTTTGTGCTCAAAAATTGTCCATGTGGTTTATGTTGACGTGGTCTAAGGCTCCGGAGTATATTGATGGTTTATGTTGTAATTTGCACGGTTTAATAGGTCGTGGTTGACGAATCGAGTTTGAGTCAAAGTGAGTGAATGAAAACTTCGATGGAGATTTGGTGAGTTCTAAAGTGCACTTGGACAAACCATTGACAAGTCGACAGTAGAATTTGCGGGTCAAATTTTGCTTGCGAGTGCGGGATCTGAGAAGGAGAGAGTAGCGGCTGAGACAAAAAGCAAAATCTCTGTAAAGTTCTGAAGCGATTGTGTTACTCACCCTGTAGTAAACTGGCAAATTTGAGTTTTTGTTAGTGCTCGCAATATATTGCATTAGTTTGTGCTAATCAAGAGTGAGGAAGACAAGCCGCAAGACTTTGTCAGCCGCAGTGTTTGTGAGTGTGACGTCATTGGAGCCGCGCAGGGATAGGTAGGTTAGTGAGAAGGGTCGCGCACAGATTGGCAGCCGTCCGTAGGAGGCAATTGGGTGAGAAGGTAGGCGAAGAGATTTATGGGAATTAAAGTCACTTCCAGATTCAATTGTAAACAAAATAAAGGACGCAAAAATTAAGTTTTTCAAGGCTCTAAAGAGCGCTTTGAGGGGAAATGTGTATATTACCGCAAGTGTGTGGTAGCCTACACTGCCAGATGATACTCCGGCTTATGCCCTAATGGAGGAGAGGGGAGTTGCGACATGTCTTTGGCTAAAGCAATGGTAAAAAATAACAGAGAAAGATGGGTGTTTGGCGTTTCCGGAGCACGGAACGTTCAATATAATGTTTTGGGAAAGTTTGCGGAAGGCGTTAAATGAGCAAAAACCACATCCGAGGCCAGCACAGTTTGAGGCATTAGCAATTTGGGAATTGATGGCCATAATACAACGGCAAAAGAAATTTGAGAGGAGAATGAGGAAAGCAGAAAAGACGCTAGCGAAGGCTAGGTGGGATAGTGAGCACAGGATGTGGAGAAGGGAGATAATAGATGGAGTTAGGATGTTTCCGGCAATAACCTAAGAAGCCGGAACTCAAGGAAGAAAAGCCACTTGTAAAACGGATAAGGGGTCTAGCAAAGTAAAGGAAACTAAAAAGTCCTGGGCAGAGGCAGATGACTCAGATGATGATGAGTTCCTTAATCAGTTGCTACATGATCGACCACCTCCATATGCCCTAGATGATAATAGACCAAGTACTATTGGGGGTCCTGTAAATTCGACACAGAAGCAGGGGACAACGAACACGGCACAGGTCAATGCAGTCGCAACGCCAGCTCCAGTACAGAATAATGTCAGTGTGTCTATTGCTCCGGAGATGCAAACTCAGTTACAGCCACCACCGATTCAGAGACTTTATCCTGATGTCCCAATATTAGAGGCAACTACGAGCTTGATGGTGCTGTCAGATCCGGCATATATGAGATCAAAGTTAGTGCAGATTGAGCCAACTCCACTTTTACTGCCTCAGGCACAGCAACAGATGGTTCCGAACTATACCTCAGTCATGGGACCGCAGTTAGCTACAGCACCGATAATAAATCAGAATATGGGGGCTAATGCTCCACAGGGTTTAGGAAGCAGGCAATCGCCAGCCGCCATATCCTTACCTATTACAGTTGGTCCACCAGTACCATTGTATGCACAGGCGAAGCCTGGTGTATGCGATCAGGGAGTAATGACCCAAGAGATGACAAGAGGAGGGTTCATAGGGAGCCCTCAAGGAATAACTCCAGTGGAACAGACGATAGAGAGATCCAGATCCTTGTTAGACTTCAGTCCGATAGGGGTTCCTCCAGATACCATGAGACACTCAGGTGGGTTGGGACTGCTGACTCCGCAGATCTCAAGTGCAAATGTACCGCAAACACCAATGATGCAGGCTGGAAATATCTCATTGCAAGGCTTAACAGCGCAACAACTGAATGAATGGTTGGATAAGTTAAATTCACCACAGACTACTCTGGCGGAAAGAGAGGAATATCTGAATTTTGTGAGGTTGGGCATGGAAGCAGCTGAGCTAGTAGAAGGGAGTATGGGAGTGAACAAATTGAAGTCATACACTGGAGCGGAATTGAGATATCTGTGCCCAAAGATAACTAAAAAAGTAAGCAAGGTGCACCAGAGGTTGGCAAACCTGGCAGATAAATACGGCATAGACTTAGACAATACTAAGCATCTGAAGAGGAGTTACAGGTTAAACTTCGAACCTAAGGACTTCGATCACATGAGGTCTCCTGTGATGAAGGCACACCTTAAAGAAATACCTGAGAGTGCACAAGTTTGGGGAGCGTTAGAGAAGTGGGAAGGCAGATGGGCAAAAAAAAGAGATAAAAGGAAAAGTGACTGCTCGGAGCAGCAGCAGGTGAAATCAGTGCCTGAGACTGGTACAATAAAAATGCTACCCATGAGAGAGACAGCTGGAAGGGTTCTTGTCCATGTACCATGGTTCCGAGGCTGAGGGAAAAGCCAATAAAGTGGTCTCAGCAGACAGGTAGGTTTGTGAAGCTTGTGAAGTGTCTTTGGAAAGACCTGAATACCCTGTTTGAGATTATAGTTCCAGCTGATTTGTGGATTGAATGCAAGAGAAGTGTTGATTGGCCAACAGCGGAACCGGCAAGGGACAGAGCTACAGGAGCACCGTCTCCTTATGCAATGAGGTACTACTATAAGGTGATTGAGTTTTTAAAGCAGAAGGTGTTGCCGCAAAATATTAATTGGCAAAAGATTGATTGAACAGCACAGGAAGCCAAAGAGTCGATACAAGCTTACTATGAGAGGTTGTTGAAAGCGTTTAAGCACTACAGTAGTACAGAGGTCGTAGAGGCGAAGGACATGAATCACCTTGTGTTCAGGTTTGTCGAAGGACTGAGGCCAGAGATTAGCCAGATGATTAAGAATCATTTGATCTGTTGGCAAACGAAGACGATTGATGAGGTGTTGCAGTATGCAAAATACTGTAGTGAGGAAATTGAGTTGAAACAGAGAAAGTTGAAGGAAAAGGTGATGGTAATGCAAATTAAGGCAGGGCAAGCCGGGATGCAGAGAAATGGTCTGCAACAGATGGTGCAACAGCCGCAAAGTGAGAGGCAGAGGTCGAGGAGGTTTTGTGAACTGTGGTCCAGATATGAATACCTTAGTGGTTCAAAATGATGTACAGGGGATGAAGAAGGTGTTACCATGTCATGCTTGCGGGGGCGTCGGACACTGGAAGCGGGAATGCCCGATGATGGGGCAGGAGGGTGTTGTTCAACAAAACAATGATGCCAATGCATTCCAAAATGTTAAAAGACCCAGAATGAGGGGTCAAAATCCGAACTTCCAGAATAAACATGGTTCAGATGCACGGTCTTCAACCCATGCAACAAGTGCAGATGCCATGTGTACAACCAGTGCAGATGCAGCAAGTGCAACAGCAGATTCCCGTGGTACCTAGACAGCAAATGCAGTTGCCCTTAGCACCAATGGAACAGCAACAGGTGATGCTTCCTCAACAGGTCAAGCAATGAGTCACAATAGCGCAGTACAACAATTCCCATTGTGTGGTGAGAATGGAATAAACAATGATTGGTCGAATGAGAGCTCAGATGGCGAGGAGTGTAGACTTGCAGAATCCCTAGAAGTAGATCAGAGAGGGCCCTATGTGCAAGGGAAAGTGATGGGTCACAAAGTTTCATTCTTGGTTAACACAGATAAAAGGAGTAGAACCAGTTAAGGTTAGTGTAAAGCCAAATGCTGTGTTTCCCAAGGTACCACAGTACCACATGGCGCAAGATGTCCTTATACAGGTAACACAGAAAATTGCAGACTTTGTGAAGCAAGGAGTTTTGAAAGAAGTGATGGGCAGTCCATGTAATTCACCAATAATGGGACTGAGAAAGCCCTGTGGGAAAGTTTGAATTGTCCAAGACTTGAGGAAAATCAATGACATAGTGAAGAAATGTTGCCCATTGGTGCCAAATCCAGCTGTGATCATGTTCCAGGTTCCATGCGATGCAGAATGGTTCTCAGTCGTTGATTTGTCCCAAGCATTCTTTTCTGTGCCTCTTCATGAGGACAGACAATTTCTTTTCAGTTTCAAATTCTTGGACAAGGTCTACAGTTGGTGTTGAATTCCTCAAGGGTTTTCGGAATCACCTTCCATCTTCAATCAGATACTGAAGAAAGATTTGGAGTCATTGGAATTGCCTTTTCAATTGACTCTAGTGCAGTACATTGACGATTTGTTGATTGCCTCCAAAACAAGAGATGATTGCAAATACGATACCATTGCCTTTCTAAATCACTTGGGAAAGAATGGGCATCAGCTGTCCCCAAAGAAGCTGCAATATTGTCAGAAAGAGGTGAAATACTTAGGTCATCTAATTGAGAAAGGGTTGAGGAAAATATCCAAGGAAAGAGTGACCGCCATATTGCAGATGAATCCCCCAACGACATGGAGAGACGTTAGGATGTTTCTGGGAATGGTGGGCTACTGTCGCCAGTGGATCCCGAATTTCTCAGTCATCTCCAAGCCATTGGTAAGACTGATGGTTAAGGAGGTGAAGGATGGGCCAGATGTCATAACTTTGTCCGAAAAAGAGATGAAGGCGTTCATTGAGCTAAGGGAGTGTATGTGCAGGGCTCCAGCTTTAGGTATACCTGATTACACAAATCCTTTTGTCCTGTTTTGTCATGAACGAGATGCATGTTCTTTGTCTGTCCTGGCACAGGTCCATGGAGGTGCAAACCGACCAGTAGCATATTTTTCAGCTACTTTGGACCCAGTTGCAGCAGCCTTGCCAGGTTGTATGCATGCAGTAGCAGCAGTTGGTCAAAGACTCACCCATTGTGAAGGTATAGTGATGGGACATCCTTTAACAGTTATGGTCCTACACTCAGTTGAGATTTTGTTAACCCGTACCAAAACGCAGCACATGACAAATGCAAGATTGACAAAATATGAAACAATTACAGTATATTGGGGTCACCAAATGTAACTTTCAAAAGATGTACAGTGCTGAACCCGGCAACTTTGCTGCCAAATGAAAATACGGAAGTTGAAGATGCTGATGATTTAGAACATGATTGTCTTGAGGTAACAGAAATGTGCACCAAACCGATACCTGATATTAAAGATACCCAATTGGAAGAAAATGACCACATTATCTTTGTTGATGGCTCATGCTTGAGAGACTCAGTAGGAGTGCTGAAAGCCGGATACGCTGTGTGTACGATCACTGGTATCCTGGTAGCTTCCTGGCTTGATAGAGTGTATTCTGCTCAAGTGGCTGAGTTGGTTGCCCTTACTAGAGCTTGCCATGCTGCCGCTGAATTGAAAGTGACTATCTATACTGATAGCAGATACGGATTTGGAATTGTTCATGATTTAGGTCAGCTGTGGTCACAGAGGGGTTTCCTCACCTCTTCTGGCTCTCCAGTGAAAAATGGTGAAAGAATTAAGGAGTTGAAGCAGTTACCTCATGAAATTGCCGTGGTGAAATGCAGCGCTCATGTGAAATCCCAAGACTTTGTCTCCATGGGAAATGGATAAGAGGATCAAGTCACAAGGTTTTGCGCATTGAACTGTATATCGTTCAAGGATCAGTGGGAATTGTTACCTGAAACAGAAAATGAGACATGCACAGGTTACGCATTAAGGGTGGTTGACACATTGGAGGAATTGAAATAGTTGCAGGGACGTGCCAGCAGAGATGAGAAACACACTTAGCTAAAGATGCAATGTGTACAGAGACCAGATGATTTGTGGGTTTCAGATGATGGGAAAATGGTCTTGTCAAATAGTCTTCTGTCACAGTTTGAAAGGTTTTACCGTGGGCAAGCACTTATTGAGAGAGATGCCATGATCAGTCTGTTCAAAATTGATTGGTTTAACCCGAACTTCAGACAAGCCGCAGGAGTGATTTGTCACAGGTGTATCATCTGTCAGCAGATGAATGCGAGCAAAGGGACAGTGGTGAATTTGAGCTACACTGGGAGAGCAGGAGGTCCATTTAGCGGAATGCAACAGGATTGTATTGAGATGCCTGTGTGTGGAGGATTGAGATATGTGTTGGTGATTGTATGTATCTTTAGTCACTGGATTGAAGCTTACTCTACACGCAGAAATGACAGTCTCAAAGTAGCGAAGCTGCTGCTTAGGGAATTGATTCCACGTTTCGGGTTTCCGATCTCTTTAGAATCAGATAGGGTAAGTCACTTCAACAACGAGGTGGTTAAGCTCTTGCGTGCAGCATTGAACATTGAACAGAAGTTGCATTGTAGTTACCGTCCTGAAGCATCAGGATTAGTGGAGCAGATGAATGGTACCCTGAAGTCAAGAATGGCAAAAATGTGTGCAGCTACAAATTTGAAATGGCCTGATGCGTTGCCCTTAGTGCTAATGTCAATGAGAAATACACCCAACAAGAAAACAGGACTCTCTCCTCGTGAAATTCTCATGGGCCGAGCTATGAGACTGCCTGCAGTGCCTGCAAATGCTCTTGTAAATATCACAGATGATATGGTGTTGGACTACTGCAAGGGTCTGGCTGACGAGGTCCGCTCATTCTCTCACCAGGTGAAAGCTACCACACTGCCACCGATAAATAATCCAGGTCACAATCTGAAAGCTGGTGACTGGGTTGTCATCAAGAAACACGTGAGGAATTTGTGTTTGGAGCCACGTTGGAAGGGGCCATTTCAAGTAATACTGACAACTACCACTGCTGTGAAGTGTGTGGGAATTCCAAACTGGATCCATGCCAGTCACATGAAAAAGGTGACATGTCCAACTGATGAGGAAATTGATTTGTCGAAAATAACTGCTTCAGAAAAGGAAGTCTCAGGGCCGGAAAGTAATCAAAGAGGAACTGAGACAGAAGGAGAGCCAGTTGAGGATGGTTTGTTCACTCCAATAAGAGACGAGACCCAGAGGGGTGAAGGTGGGCCTATCTCAACTGAGGTTTCAGGAGGACCGACCCACAGAGAGGTTCTCCCAGAAGCAGACGGGTGCGGTATTGAAGTAGAGCCCCTGACAGACCCAGAAGGCGAAGGAGTTGAGGCGCCAGAGAGTCAAAGTGTCCAGACTCCTCCTGAGCAAATTGCAGGTCCATCAAGAGAAAACACCATAGAGTCAGAGGAGGGTGACGATCTGCCACAAGGAAGATCAAAGACTAGAGAGACGCTGAAAGGAGATAGATGGCCATAATCGCAAGTGACAAAAGAAAAAAGGTGGTTGTTGATGATGCAATAGAGGAAGAAGTTGATACAACAAGGAAGGAAGATCTGAGTGAAGGAGAGTTGTAAGGTGATCGCAAGTTGAAAAGAAAGAGAGTAGCAAACAGAAGTTACGCAAATCCTGAATGTGCATATGCAACATCAGCTGAGTGGCAACAAGAGTTCTTGGCGTTCTGTTTTGATCGAGAAGTCCCAGGTCAATACTATAGTACCTGAGTCTGGCCAGAGAAAAGAGACTGTGCTAATGTGAAAAATTGAGTAAAAAAAACTGAGAAAAGAGACTGATAAATTATCGGATATGACACTGTTATCCTGAATTGACTTTTGAGAACTGATTTTGACAAGCTGCTAACCGGAATTGACAAGGATCCTGGGAGTGAATGTGAACACTGTAAATAATTGCTGCAAAAAAAAAAAACAAAGGCTTTAACCACCCTTAGTTGGTTGTTGTTTGAACTCATAGCACTTTACTTTCTGATTCTTGACAGATCATGGCTAACACTAGAGATGATAACAAAGGAAGTAGGCGTTGTAAATGCTTGGGTGTTGTTTTAGGTGTTGTGTGTGTGATATTCATTATAGGTCTGATAGTGGGAATGCCTTTGGTGGATAAAAGCGAGACTAACAATGCTACAATTCCTGAGACCGTTACACTAACAACTTGGGAGAGGTTCGACAGGACACAAGATATTTGCATGAGGGAACTAACACAAAAGGGGAACTATCAACTAATGTTTTCTATCGCTTGCTGAGTGAGTATGTTGACACTACGGATGCAAAAGATTGTTATGTGTGTACACAAATTCCTGTTTCAGTGCAAGAGGGAGTTACCTATCATAGTTTGCCTTTAACTTATGGGATAAGCTGTAGTTTGTTACTGACATGATTCTATAACCAGGAAGAGATTCAGTACTTTTATTCTAACAATGATCTTGTGCTTTCTTATGTGCCTATCATAGAGGATTTGAATAGTGTAGCAAAATACTATAACATAAAATTAGTTAAGGGGTTCTTTGAAGCGACATTAACAATTAGTACATCTTTTGCACACCGCAATAATCTCACATGTTTGCTTACATCTGTAGAGAAAAGATTTTTAGATCACGCGGAAGATAGAAGACGGGCATTGAAGGGGAAATTGGAGAAAGGAGTGCAGCAGCGAGCTTTTGTAAATAGTGAGAGCTATAGTGCAATTAGAGAACAAGGGAAATTCTCTATAAAGATTCGAAAGTTGTCTACAATTGTGGATAACATGCTGACAAATTTTGTAGGAGCTATAGTCCTGATGGATACTGAACTTGCTGCGGAGAGAGCTATGACTCTTCAAAACAGGCTTGCTTTAGACATACTTTTAGCGAAAAATGGCGGAGTTTTTAAAATGCTTAATGAGCTGCATTGATGTGCCTATATTCCTGATAATAGTAATGAGATTAGAAGTATGCTTACTAACCTAACAAGAGATAGTACGGATTTGAAGGAACTAAAAGAACCTGGAGTTTGGGAAAAGGTTGGAAAGGGACTTGCTAAAGTGGGAAGCTAGTTTAGTAATATTTGGCATGGGATACTGGGAAAAATAATGCAGGGAATATTGATTGTTTTGGAATGTTTATTTGGATTATGGTTGTCATGCAAAATTAGCAAAAGAATTAAATTGAAAATGGTGAAAAATAATCACACAAGGCAAGAAAAGAAAAGGGAGAAAATGTTCAGAGCAAAATTAGACGGGGCAAAAGTGGGGGAAGAAATTGAGATGAGGGAATTCTGAAGATGAAAAGTTTGGGAAGGAAACGTTTGTGTGATGACAAGAGTCATCAGAGGAGGGATTGTTGGAGTGTGACTTTTATAATCAATATTAACTTGAAAAGCTTCCAATGTAATGTCTAATGAAATCGCATAAAATGTATTAATGTAGTACTGATGTGCGCGTTTGAAATGTGCCCACGGGAAGTGGCCACCAATGTATACGATGATTAATGAAACTGACAAATAATGAATTAACAGTGTGCTATTGTATGATTTTGTATTTGCATTAAGAGTTATGTATTAGGGTTATGCTAAATTACTCACTAAGCACTAGTTAGCAAGGGCCTGGGCCTAGCTGCCTGGTCTCATATTAACAGCGTTTTTCTAACGTGCAATGTGCTGCCATCCTGAAAGACATGAAGCTGTACTTTTCCAGAAGCTAGAGATGTGTGTGTAGCCGTAGTAAATTTTTCTCATGAGACCCGACTTGCTCAAGGAGACATTCTTGCCGAATGCAACAGTGTAATTCACAACAGGTGCAAGGTTGCCTAGACTAGGAGAAAACAATGGAACTACTGACTGGAGTTTCCTACCTGACATTCTACCCGTTGAAGACGTCAATCACAGGAACCAATAAACTGCATGAGAACTGTCGTAGGTGAAAATTCTAGTAAGGTGTGCGATGGATTATTGGACAGAGATAACGATGCACCAAATATTGCCCAATGGGAAAATTAGAGACTTGTTTGACGACATTGATATAATGGCGTGACACAAGGGGAAATCAGCCATTACGGAGCCATTCTTCCTGAAGCCATTACCTGCCGTCCCTTTGCCATTCTGAGAGACTTTGGCCCTCATTACAACTTTGGCAGGCGGGAGGGGGACTCGTAATCCCCTGGGCAGCGCTGCAAGCAGCGCTGCCCTGGGGGATTACAGCCACCGGGACTAAAGTGGCGGGAAACCGACGATCCCAGTGGTGACACCGCGGCACTTCAGCCAACCAGTCGTAATTCCATGGGAAGCACCGCCAGCCTGTTGGCGGTGCTTCCGACGAAACAGCCCTGGTGGTCTTTGACAGGGTTGTAATGAGGACCTTTGTCTTTAGCTGTCTGATACTCTAAACCATCCTCGCCTTACCCCTTACCTGATATGAACTTCTCCTCCTTATGAGGGAAGAGTTTCTTGCTATGCCCTGCTGAGACTTACCTGTTCTATCCTGGCTGATTGCGAATCGACTGATGTCCTGAGGACAAAGACTGATCCTGTATGATGTCCCATTTGGATGGGTAACTATATGATGATAAAATTGTAATTGTCTGTTTGCCTTTTCTTTCTAGGTACCAACTGCTCTTTTGATAGAGGCCATAGTTAGATGTTTTCCAAATTCATGGTGCCAAATTGTTTTGCATGAAGCCCAACATGCTGATGCTAATTAGAAGTTAGTTGAGGAGTTCACTAATATCGGGTGTAAATTGACAAATGATTGAATCCTTGCTTTGTTGAATAATGTACTAACGATACTCTGCCAAAGGTGATTCATGTTGACTTCTTGCTTTGTTCTAATGTTCATGACCTATGCTTTGATAAAGTCTTATTCGAGTTGCCAAATAATAGTAGTATTGATGTGCTTATTGATGTTGTGACTAATAAATATGATATTAGAATGTAACTAATAGGGAATAAATATCCTAACTCTTACTAGATTTGTGTGGTTATTCATGGCTGAAAGGCCATGGTGAGTTTCATTCTTGTCAAACGTTATTGATTCGTTTGTTTCATTAGTTGTAAATATTGATTAGGTTATTGATCTATTGATTGACCTGCTAGACAGATATCTGGTTCTGGGAAGTACCCAAATGTGGTCAAAAGATTCATTGGCCTAAAACAAGTCCCCTTGTAAGTTCAAATAACAAGGTCTGGACGCGTCATCAAACTCATCCATCCTCTAAGTCTGAGACACGCTGTTCTACCTCCATAATACGAGAATAAAGTTGCTGGATGTTGGCATTTATCAAGTTTAACTGTGTCTCTGTTTTGTGGTTGCTTTCGTTTGTGAGATTTTTAGAGATTTTAGCTCATTTAATATTTGAAGCAGGAGGGATTGCGAATGAGTATTGTCTCCTCCATCTACTTGCTCCTGGCCCTCATTGGGTTGTGAATCTGCCTGCTGACTCTCCTGTCCCTGCTGACAAGTCCTGTTTTCTATACATTGTTCAGATCTATTAGATGTGCTCGTAGAGGGGCTGGCGGTACGTGCCTCTGTCACAGTACACATTTCTGATATGTGCTGATCAGAAGGGGAAAGGGTGTCCTCTACAGGGACAACATTGTGGCTGGAGGGCTGGGATTCCAAAAAAGCCTCCTTTAATCCTCCACCCACCCATCCTCCAAATAACCAATAGAGTTTCATAGGGGTGTCGTCGGTGTCCGGAAATTCTTCATTTTCAAGTAGCAAATTTGTTGTCACCTTGCGCTGGCTACAGAGTTTATGTGATTTGTCTTGTATGCTTTGCGCTGTATCCGGTGAACCGATGGGGCTCTGTTCTATTGTAGCATTGTCACAGGGTTTAGACTGGGCTGAGTCTATCACACCGGGAGGATGAGGCAGTTGAGATCTAGAGCCATTAGCCTGTTGAAGGCCACTAACATTCATGCTTAACACTGCATTCGCCATTTTATCTGAAGGTGCTGGACGCTCGTACTTCGGGTCGTAACAAGTTGCAGCGCGTTTTCGCACTCAGAGATTCAAGGAGGCCTTGATGCAAACACGAAGACGCTCCAATTTCCGGGCAACCTCTTCCCTCCGAGCCGGTACCTTGTCGGAGTTGAAGCGGCGTTCAGAGAGTGAGCATCTCCATTTACGCATCTTCCCTCTGGTTAGCCGAATGACTTCTCAGCCGTGGAGCATGGCGGGAGCTCCTACACGGCCACCCGCCTATGAGTGTCTGAAGTTTTTTTCAAGGGCCAGTCAAAAATAGTCCACACAGTTGAAACGGCCAGAACATTGTTGCTTGCGGTAAGCAATTGGGAGGGAGTGTGTTGAGGAGGGCAGTATTTAGAGGGATGAGCTTCATCGCGAAACATTTAAAAAAAATTGGGGGGAAATATGATCACAGCGCACTAAGCTGTTGCATGTTGGTCACCCTCTGGCGCTACTGATGATCAGGTGCTATGTCAGGGCACCTATTTAGGGGTAAACGTATAGGGATGGATAGGGGAGATTGGGAGGGATTTGGGGGATTTTCTTGGGAGGGGAGCGCTCAGAGAGCCCCTAGGCTGGTGGGCCTCGAGGTTAGAGTGCTCAGGGACGAAGGAGAGGGGTGGGGTGATTTCAGGGTGGGAGTGAGGGAATTCACATGGGGGGACTAAAAGGTCAAGAAAATTCAGGTTTTTTCAAGAAGTAGCAAACACTGCAATTGGTTGGATAAGATTGAAGAACAGGATAACTAATAACAAATATGGTCAAAATTAAGGTTATCTCCTGCAATGCAAATAGCATTGAAAAAAATTGGCATAAATATAAGGCAATGCTAAAATGGTTGCGATTATTTAATCCTGATGCTCTTTATTTCCAAGAAACCCATCTAAAAAGTAACAGCCACAAAATATAGATCCTGAAGCAGTTCTCAGCAGCTTTTTTTTGCTTCATCTGGGTTGGCAGTTAGAGGAGTGGCAATATATATCAGTAATAAAGTAGACTGGATTATAAAAGACGTTATTAGACCCCAGAAGGAGGTGGATCTGGCTCAAAGTTTTACAATCAGGAACTCAAGTTAATCTGTTGAATTACTAGGCGCCAGTCATTGATGAAGTAGAGCCACTAATACAACTCTATAATATAGCAATGAGTGCCAAGGGCACCTTTATAATGGGAAGGGATTTCAATTATATACAAAATATTAAACTAGATACTCCTAATCAGGCGAAAAGGCAACTTAAACTGAAAAGTAAAAGACTTCTGAATATAATAAAAAGTGATTTCCAGGTAATTGATCCTTGGTGAGAAAAACACCCTGCTGCCTCTCAATATACCTGTTTCTCGCAGCGTTATAAGACTGCTTCTAGGATAGATTTTTTTCTAATATCCTGTTCCTTGAAGAAGACAGAGCTCATATTTGGGCAAATGCTTTTACCAATCATTCAGCAGTCATGGTGATGTTGGAACTGGAGGCCCCTAACAAACAGAGACCATGATGGCATCTTGATAGATCTTTGTTATCTAATCAGCAGTGGGTCACAGATATGAGTAAATTTATACAGGAGTTCTTCCAGCTCAATCAGAATTCAGCATTTCTGTTTAATGTTTTGGAAGCATTTAAGGCTACAGCCAGGGGGCAAATTATCTCTTTTAAAGCTGCGCTAACAAGACAACAAGACTTACAACTAAAAAAACTCCAGATGGCAGTATATAAGGCAATGGATGAGTGTATGAAATCAGGAGGGCAGGAAGCGTTCAGACGTAATCTCAAACAAATGAGGGCTAAACTTAAATATTTTTTTATTCTTGAAGAAATCACTAGCTCGTGGGCTTATCAGCAGCAGATTTACAAAGAAAGTCAACAGATAGGCAGGCATTTAGCTTGGTCCACTTGTATAAAACAAGAAAAACAGACAATCCATAAGATTCAGGATCCCGGGACTAGTACAATTCTTAACGAGGACAATGATATTGCACCTGTGTTTATGTCACATTACTCTAGGATCAGATCAGATCAGATAGACTATGCAGTTCCACTTTCACAGTTAGAACGATATTACAAGTCTGTCATGCTACCTAAAATTTTGCAAAGAGGTCAGAATGCAGTAACACAGAAGATCATGTTATCAGAGACTAAGGGAGCTATACAGAGAATTCCAAGTGCAAAATCTTGCGGGAGCAATGGTTTTCCAATAGAATTTATAAAACTTTCTATGAAGAGCTCGCACCATTTTGATGGAATTGTGTAAAGCAATACTTCAGGGAGCAGAAATACCCTTAACGTTCAAAGAATCAATAATAGTCAGTTTTTTGAAGAAAGATAAAAACCCACTGAAACCTGATGCATATCGCCCAATTAGTCTGCTGAATACAGATTATAACATTTTAACAAAGGTTTGGGCTATCAGGATTACACCAGTTGCACAACAAATAATACATAAAGATCAGAACGGTTTTGTAGCTGGCAGATTGATGTCTGCCAATACTAACCTTTTGGTACGGACAAGCAACTATTTTTCGATTAATAGAATCCCTGCAGTAACGATAATGTTAGACACAGAGAAAGCCTTCGACCTAGTTAATTAGGAAGGCTTGGTATACAGCCTAACTGAATTTGGTTTCGCTTTGCAATTTACTTCAACGATATGGCGTTTGTAGCAGGGGGTTTGGGCTAGCATTGTCATTAATTCAAAGGTTAGAGGCACAATTCAGATAAGAAGAGGTACTAGAGAGGGTTGCCCTCTCTCCCCCATACTCTTCGCCTTTTTTACTGAGCCTCTTGGTCAGATGATATGTAGTTTGAAGGAAATCATTGCACCAGTACCGGATATGCCCAAAATCAAACTTTTTGCTGATCACATCATTTTATATTTAAAACCAGAAATTGATAACGTACAAAGAGTTCTCAATAAGATTAATGAGTTCACTCAAATACAGGGTACAAGATTAATGAAAATAAAATGGAGGTTCTTCTCTTTAATGTAGGAATTGAGAATCTTCCCAATGCTTTTCCACAGAAAGCTAATTCATCTGAACCTATTAGATACTTGGCGGATTTATGTTACAAAAAATTATAGACATTTGTTTAACCTCAATTATGCTTGGATGCTTGCAAAAGTACAAGTACTTTTAGGCAGGTGGATACTTCCGCTGTTGACGGTGATAGGGAGAGTCTCCTTAATTAAGATGTCAATTCTCCCGCTTTTTCTTTTTTATTCAAAAACGTACCGATAAGAATTAATAGCTCATATTTTCATGAACTGTATTCTATGATACAACGCTTCATATGTTGGAAGAAAACCCCTAGAGTGAGGATTGCAGTTATTCAGTTGAATAGAAATCAAAGGGACCTGGCACTGCCTAATTTTCATGTTTTCTATCAGGCAGGTTTGCAGAATTTATTAGCACAGCACTTGCCTATCGTAGAAATTAT
This sequence comes from Pleurodeles waltl, assembly GCF_031143425.1. NCBI lineage: Eukaryota > Metazoa > Chordata > Amphibia > Caudata > Salamandridae > Pleurodeles > Pleurodeles waltl. Next base: position 806,592,272 of record NC_090446.1, read on the forward strand.
GGATGATTTTTTCATTAATAGAATGATCACAGAGTCAGCAATAAGTCTCCCAGCCTTCATTAAAACGGCAAAACGCCCCAAAAAAACTCGATATAAATATATCCACGATTTTAGAAAAACAATTAGAGATTTTAAGCAAAACATATCAAATACCACTGGGTATATTTATCTTCAATTACAGGAGTGTAAAGATTTTGGTCTACACCTTTCGGCAAAGGTGATAGTCCTATGGAATGGCAATGGGTTTAAAAAGATTGGGGATTTTATACAAAGAAATAGATACATCACTTGGGAAGAGATCGCACCTAGACTCGGTGCGACGGCAAACTCTTTTTGAGCATTTTCCAGATGCCACACTTACTTAGTGCTAGTCTACCCCGTGAAAATACCCAAGAACAACCTATATGGAGGGCCCTAATTAGAAGTAGAGTATTTGGTTCGGGGAACTGGTAGAGACTGTTAGTAAAATGACCTGCCCTGCAAATAATTACAGAATTCAGAGATAATATTTTCCGAACAACACAATGTGTAATATGAAGACTGGAGAACTATTTCGGAAATGGGCCATAAATCTTTGAGGGCAGCTAATCACAAAAGAATGGCTTTTCTCTCCAGGTGGAAGGCCTATTACACTCCTGAAAAGATGCATAAAATGTATCCGTCAACTTCAGACCGATGCTTTCGTTGCCAACGCGATGGGGGGAGGGAATTGGCTTCATGTCTTTTTTGACAGCCCCAAATTAACTCTCTTCTGGTTGAAAATAGAGGAGGTAATAAATTGCAGGTCCAACACTAGGATTGAGATAGATCAAAGCTTATTTTTGTTTGGAGCCTCTGAGAAAACACACCAGTTAGTAAAAAATCAACAATATTTTATAGCAATTGTTTTAGCAGTAGCTCGATCACTAATACTTCAGTTATGGCGCATTGTGATGGATTCCACCATGCTGAGCTGGTGGTATAAAATGTTAAGAACGAAGACATATGAGGCAGTATACTCAAAACATGTTTGGAGCATAAAAAGGTTCACAGCTATATGGAAGGATTTTGCGAAAACAAGCCATGAACAAGGAAAGCTGGGAGTTATATGAAAATATTGCTTGTGAATACTGTATAACAATGCATAATATGGATATAAAAAGAAGAACTCTTGGTGCAATTATAATTTGGAAAGAGATTTGAATGAATGTTTCATTAAACAAAGACAGATACCAAGATTATTTCGATCCCACCAGCCGAAGCATATCGATTGTTATGAATGTATGCTACTTAGGTTTATTTAATGTCTATTTGTATGTATATGTATACCTGAATTTTTTTTTTTTTAGCGACACTCCTAGGCATGCAGGAAGAGAAAGAAAACACCACTTTTCTGCCCAGCGTTCTTCTAATGGCCTAGTGCATATAGTCAATAAAAGAACACTTGAATTTTTTATAGATTTTGTGGGCTCTTTTGTAAAACATTGTGGGCTTTAGTGATGTTCTTTTTTGGACTGCTTAGAAGAATTTTTATGTATTTTTACCAAATATAATATTTACCATGTTTGTAATTTTATGATTGTATGCATGATGGACACTTTGTGGAAAGGCTTATGCTGAATTATATGATTGAGTTGGTCATAGTGACAAGTAACAAATGAAGTACACAAGCCTGGATGTTCATTTAGAAACTTTCTGCTACGTAATGTAGGTTTAATCTGTCATTTTATGAACAAATACAATAAAAACAGCGTGTATGACAAAAAAAAAAAAAGTGATAACAATGAACCTTGGATTAGTTCTGTCATATATATGGCAATTAGCAGTTTTGTGATGAATATTGGCTGGTCAAACCTGCTGATATTTACTGGGGGAAAATGTCTGGTATTTGTCTCAACATACGGATTTTGGTGCAGCATTCAGCAAAATCCTTTTGTCATTCCCAAAAACCCCAAAACTCATAATTGGGTGGTATTTATCGCATCGATAGAATCTGGATGGATAGAGTCAGATTATTTCATCTATGATGATTATCACACCAATTACTACCAGTAATGAGTGCCATTATGCATTAGCCCTGCTTGGGCTTGATTTCGTATTAGAAGGTAAAGTCACAATATCTACATATGCTAACAGTAGCCCACAAGAGCGTGATGTGCTGTTTTGTAATATGTATGTAATGAGTGCCATAGATTTAGACTTGAAATACACATTTTAGATTCAATCATTATGGGGGTCATTCTGACCATGGCGGTAATTACCGGGATGGCGGAGGTCGGCGGTAGCACCGCCAACAGGCTGGCGGTGCACCGCTGGGCATTCTGACCGCGGCGGTTCAGCCGCGGCCAGAAACGGAAAGTCTGCGGTGTACCGCCGACTTTCCGCTTCCCGTCTGAATCCTCCATGGCGGCGGAGCGCGCTCCGCCGCCATGGGGATTCTGACACCCCCTACCGCCATCCTGTTCATGGCGGCTCTCCCGCCATGAACAGGATGGCGGTAGGGGGTGCCGCGGGGCCCCTGGGGGCCCCTGCCGTGCCCATGCCAATGGCATGGGCACGGCAGGGGCCCCCGTAAGAGGGCCCCAAAAAGTATTTCAGTGTCTGCCCAGCAGACACTGAAATACGCGACGGGTGCAACTGCACCTGTCGCACCTTCCCACTCCGCCGGCTCAATTCTGAGCCGGCATCCTAGTGGGAAGGTTGATTTGCCCTGGGCTGGCGGGCGGTCTTTTGGCGGCCGCCCGCCAGCCCAGGGCAAATGTCAGAATTACCGCCGCGGTCTTTCGACCGCGGTGCGGTGTTCTGACGGCGGTACCTTGGCGGACGGCCTCCGCCGTCCGCCAAGGTCAGAATGACCCCCTATGTCTTATAAAAAAAAAGTGATTTATTATGATTAGTTGCACAATACCGAGTTCAATGAATGTTTCTCTACTTTGTAAACATATAAGCCAAGCATGTTAAGCATGCATGTAAGATAGCCGTGAGCAAGGTTAATATGGCCAAACACCCTGGCTATGATACAATAAAAACAGCAACACACTTTACCTATCTTGGAGTGGCTCCCTTCCAACAGCGCTGGTGCATCTATGTGAGGTGACAGCAACATGATAGTGACTACTCTTCCTGTTTGTTAAAGTATGGCTTTTGTGAGCATGGCTGCTTAGGCAGAATGAGGTGCTTGCAATTTTACTACTGTATCATTAAGTACATAAATGTATGTGTCTGTATCTGCTGAATGGAATGTATATGCTGCAAAATGAATGAGAAATTACAAATTTGAAACTGGCCCTCAGTTCCAGGGCCCCCAAATGTTTACATGTGTCAGGCCATAAGGATATAGGCAGCACTAAAGAGTTCAGGTGCAGATAACATGAGTTATGCATGTTTGAAATTGAAATGTCTAAACATGTAGAATTGTATGCTGCAAACATTATAGAACATTTGTAAGTATTTTGTATAATGTGTGGGTAGTATGTTGCTGCTGTTTTCCCGATGTTGATATGTCGTAATAGTGTGGATTTTTTTTAAGGTTTATATTTTTCACAATAAAAATAATATCGAGTAATAAATGTTTTTTATGATGAATCCTATACGTTCAGGATGGAGTAGTATGTATGTACTTGAAAGGAGTTTAATGAAGGGTTTAGGAATGTGTTTATCAACATATGTTGGTTATGCCACCTTTCAGTGAAGCTGCCAAATTGGTTAAAATGGGTGTTGTTTCTGCTGTTTGACTTAACTCTTGTTTTCACTCCCCCCATCAGACCCCACCTGCTCATTTTCTCTACCCACAGGCTCCATGAAAGCTAAGACAAATGACGTAATTTGTCTTCTGATTAACAACAATTCTCTTAAGCAAGATCAACCCGGAGTGGAAGCTCCTGAGGTAAATGGTGAGGTTTTGTAGAGCTTGGGTGTCATGATTATGGTTGTACAGTCATAAATAATGGGGTATGGGGAATTGCTTTCACACTAGCAACTTGCCAACTGTGAACTCCCCACCAGGGAGTGCTGGCAGATATCTTCAATATGCAAAAGGTGTTAATTGTTACTCAACTGAAGACTTCAATCATAACTTCCAGTACTGATAAATGTGATATGTTCCAGGTGAGTTATTAGCACACATTCCATGGTTACCCACTGATAAATGCCTGAGAAATGTAGAATAACAGCAGACATCAATGTTCCATATGTATTTCTAAGTGAAAATTCCATATTCCAGACCATTTTCTGGGACATTTCTGAAGGTTTGTCCTTACAAATATGTCATTGAAAACAGCAAAGAGGTGATAATACCACATTCACATTTACTTTAAATTTTGGAGTCATGAATCAGTCAGTAAGGGCCTTACCAACCAAACGAGGAATTCCAGGAACATCAGAATGCTGGGCTCAGTAGCAGTCATTGGATTACCTTGATTAACTATGGAAGACCAACAGAGTTTGGAACCTGTGACCTTCAGCCTACTCACAGATCTCAACAAAGGATGTATTAGGACAGTGACATCTGCTATTGACTTAGTGCCCACTGTTTAAGTTTTTCCCATGCAATTCCTCAAAATTACTTTCTAGAAATTGTGGTCAGTCTTTTTCATTTTCCCCCTCACCACCTTGGTATTTGGTAACCCATCTGTTGCTTTTTGTCAGCTTGGCATGTTAATAAAAGTTGTTACTTCTAACTAGACTCCTTATATATTAACATGCATTGAAAGCAAGCTTTTACTACTGTAATGTTCACAATCAGCATGTACCTTTTGATAACTGCTGAGGGAAGTTGCATGTTTGGCAATTCAAGTTGGATTTGATACGTGTTATTTCTGACAGTTGCTGCATGGTATTACTATTTGTTCTTGGTCAAAATATTTAAATTGATTCTCAATTTTAGCGACCTCTCTTAAAATTCATTATACCTTTTCATGCTGCTCTTTCTAGTCATTGCATACAGGACACAGTATTCCTCTAGTTGGCCTCCATAAATCCCACTGCTGATTTAAAACTTGAAAGTATTGCTTTTACTGCCACCGATTTCAGGATTCACACTTTCATTGGATGAAACTTTCTTCCTGTTGTGGCTTATATTTTTGAGTAAAAGTTTGTAGAAGGCCAGACAATTGGAATAACTGTTATGTCTTATGTACAAGGACACCCACTTGCCCTTGGCAGCCAGCATATTCTTTAAAATCAGCTGCATCATCTACAAAACAATTATGATTCGCACCCCTGTCAATCTGATGGACAAGCTCAGACTGAAGGCAATGAAGTGCAAGAAAGACCAAGAATGGCAAAGCCGATAGATCTGGCTTTGGCTACTAGCCTTTTGGCAATTCATGTTTTGTTTTGTCATGATTTTTGCAAAATGTTATTGTTCAGGAAATTGCCTGGGCCATCTTCAATCTAAACTAAATCATTAGATAAAGGCAAACATGTGATTTTGGCCTCAAAAAATTGCCATAGTCCTTGGTGCTGGAAGGAACTACTTTGTGTGTTGATGTGCTCCTTGTGAAAGGCAGCACACTGTAATTCATAGTGAAGTCAGATAATGGCTGAAATGGGTTGTCACATAGCTCCTTGAAAATGTGAATGACAGAACCTCAGACAATGGATGAAGTCTGTCTGTACCAATAGGTTACTAACTTATCCATATATTGTTGGTAAAATCAAAAGGTCTTGGTTAACGCAGACTTTAAAAAAGCTAGTTGGTCTGGAATCAACTTCCAGCCTCTTGCCTTGGGGAAAGGAAGAAAGGTAAAAAGAAAGAAAGGAAGAAAGAAATTGGAAGACAAGAAAGAAAAATGAAAGAGAAAGAAAGACAGACAGAAAGAAGAAGGAAAGGAAGAGGGAAGGAAAACACAAAAGATAGCAAGACACCAAGATGAAGGCAAGACAAAAAGGAAGAAGGAAAGAATAAAATAATTAAAGAAGAAAGAAAGAAGGAAAGAAGGAGGAAAGGTGGAAAGAAAAAAAGAAGGAAAAAAGGAACAACAGTGAAGAAAAAAGAAAGAAAGAAAGAAGCAAATAAAGATGAAAGACACAAAGAATGAAGGACAGAAAGATGGCATGCCTGGCTGAATTGCAAAGATAGAGCACCCTCAGGAGCTTATAGTCAGAGTTCACATGAGCTACTGGCATGTGTCAAAGCCAAGGAGTCACATAAACAAAGGGCACTTCAAAAGGAATTTACAGTGGCAATGGCAGGAGACAGGAACTGATAAAGCTGGGATGTGCCTTGGTAGAAAGTGTCCTGCTATCACATCACACTCTACAAACAAAGGCAACCCTAAAGTAATAATAAAGTAGTAGCAAAAACATAGGCAAGGAAAAGACCTTGTATGCGATTGTGCTCTGTGTGAAAGGGTTAGTGAAGTTAGCTAGTGGCTGAAGTAGCCTGACCCATTGCCCCATGCTGTATCATTATGTGGGTGGAAGTATAATGTGAATGACACAATAATAGACCAATGTATGACAAGAGGTGGCAGAAAGCCCCTTCATTTATTTTTGTCAGATGTATAGGGCCTCTTCGTTAGTCTAGAGGTCATTTGACCGACAGAATCATGGATGGCGATGTGAGCGCCATCAATGCAGCAGTCCAAGCACCATATTTTGACCACAGCGCTCGTGTCACGGTGTTACCGCCAGCACCACGAGGATCAGAGATCCTGGCAGTATGGCGGTTGTGGCAGTCTTAATCAGCCAGGGCAGTGCTGCAAGCAGCGCTGCCCTGGGGATCACGACCTCGTTCACCACCAACATTTGCAGACAGTGAACATTGTGAGGGTGCTGGTGCACCGTGCATCCTACAGTATTGCCGCCGGCTCAATTACGAACCGGAGACAATGCTGTAGACTGTTTCTCACTAGGCCAGCGGGCGGAAACTCAGGTTTCCGCCCGCTGATCTAGTGGGAAACTCTTAATGGGCCTGGCAGGGAGGTAGCCACTATGGTGGCAACCTATCCATCAGAAGTTCGGTTGACGGCCTAAACCATGCGCTGAACTCGTAATAAGGCCCATGATGTAAGTAAAATCAAAAGGTCTTGGCTGAGGCTACTCTTAAAAAACAAGGCAGCGGGTCTTAACCACCTATGCAGATAGGGTCTGAACCAACATCCCCTTATCCATCAGGACTGCCCCAGTTCTGCTTCAACTTACGGAAAAGCTGTAGACATACCTCTTTAAATAAAACTAGATCACGATAAAGGGACAGCCCTAATATCAGTCTTAGAAACTAGATATCCCACAGGTTGATTATATCTTTGCAATGAATGTTCTATGGTGCTCCACTCCTTTTGGTTTTATGCCATATAAGTATCACATACCTACATTTATACATACATACATAAAAAATATATAGCCTGCAATGTACCAGGAAAGAATAATGTAACTTTTCGGGAGCCCACAATGATGAATGAAATGAGAACTCAAAGTGGCAGAAACTACAAACCCAAACATGTTATGCCACATGCATGTTTCTGCTCATTGCCTATTCCTTGCTCTTTAAGGGTGTCACATTTCTTTAAAACGTATAATCATGCATTTAGAACGGTCCACAAATTCAACCATTGAATATTTATTAAGTGTCATGCTGGCTCCCTTGTCCATTTACTTGACAAAAACGATCTAGAATGTAGCCACATCTGTATCCCAAAGGTAAAGAAATGTAGTGCTGTTGTCCATCATTGGCATGGGTGTTTGATATAGAAGACGACGTTTAAGCACTGATACTACGGGGCATATTTATTAAAGAGTTGCATCACCCTTGCATGGCCTTGCATGGCTTGATAAATCTAGAGTAATGTAGCACAGTGCAAATCACTGTGTTGTGTTATTCTGCTTTGGGAAGACATTCCATGAGTAGAGCATGGATGTTCCCATTCGCCCACCCATGCTTTTTGGCTCATTCCTAGATTTACCATTACTGGTAGACTTATGAATGTGTCAAAATGCTATGCCTTCCCAGGTAAGGCGTAACAAGGTGAAATATCTCTATTGCTCCTCTTTACTTCCTCTTTCTATGTTTGCTCCATTCTGTAGCACACTTAAAAAGAGGTAAACCCAGCAGAGGGTTTCTCTGTGCAGGAAGGTATCCCTTCCAATACAAAAACAACCCTGCTTTCAATGAAGACACCCTGGCACAAGGGAGCCTGCATTGGCACTATGTAGCACATTGTGCACCAGTGCAGGGAAACAACAGGAATGAACAGTATTATGTTAAATATAGCGTTTTCCAGCCCTTTCCCTATCACTCAGTGCAGCAAGATGATGCTGCAATGTGTGATTGTTTTCATAAATATACTAGTAAATACATCCTTGATGTGTATTATCCAAATGAGAATTAACTAACCTTCCTGCTATTATGAATAGTTTTGTTTTCCAAGTGCAACAAGTTTTTAAGTTTCTTTACCTCAGTTTTTCAGTTTTTTTTTTTATATCAGTTTTTTATGTATGGCGGTGTGTACAGATCATGTTTTATTGCATGAAATAGCTTCAAGGAATCTGAGCAGGAATATAATTATTCTACACATAGCCTACTATCTGTTCAAGATGGATGCCTATCAAAGCCAGTGGGGTATTTGCCTGAGTCAAAAGGCTCATTGTGTCTCCCTAACAGGGGCAGCTCCTTCGCTATGGTGAAGGAGCATCGCCACCCTGGCTGAGCCAGCAGCAGAAAAATAAAACCATAGTCATTTAATTTTTCGGCTGCTGGCTCAGCCAGAAGTGCAACGAAGGGTGGGGCTGGGCCACGGGAGGTCTCATGCAGGACAAACACACATGCCCACTTAGGTTTCTCTAGACCGACTGTGTTTAGATGCTGGGTTGGAGAAACTGCACAGGCCCCATGGCTGTGTCGGAGTTTTGTTATTTTCATCTTCTATTATTTATTTTAATTACTCTATTTTTATACCTCTGTTGTTGGCTTCTTTTGTGTTGTGTTTTCACTGTGTTACTGTTTGAAGTTTTGCACAAATACTCTGCACATTGCCTTTAGGTTACTTCTGACTGGCTGTGCCAAGCTACTCAAGGGTTGAGAATAGGCTAATTTAGGGTTTGCTTGTGACTTCCCCTTAGAGGAATTGGGATTGCTGATGAGAAGGGTTTTACCCCTAGCCCCTCATAGTCAGTAACCCAGTTTCTTACAAATGTGGTCTGTGTTTCAATCTGTTGCAGGCATTCCAGTCAATAGTCATGAAAATTGCTCTTACGTCTCCCACCACCACAATGTGTATCCAATCTGGGTTTATTGAACACACTCAGTGATATTTAAGCATGTCACACTGCAATTCGCAGGAAGTAACCTAACAATCAAATTCAATCCGTCCGTCTCCATAAGTCACTCCACTGAGAGCACATTCTCGCCCAGTCTCTAATTGCATTTCATCTATACTCCACAGCCTCTTATTCTCCATCTTTACCTTGAAAGTCCCTTCTGCCACCTTTAGTGCCATATCCCTTACCATTTATCTGACCACAAAGTCCAACATGAGTATTTCTGGGATGGCTCCATCCAGGCTTTATTTTTACTTTAGGGAGTAGATTCAGCAGCTCAGTAATCACTGCAGCCAATGGTGCTGGGGCTGCCGAGGGTCAATTCTCAATCTCTTCTTTTAACTCAATGCTTCACTTCTGTAGGAAGCACCATAATTACTTTTGTTTCTGAATGTCACTTTAGATTAAAGCCACATATTTAGATTTTAAACTTCACTTTGTTGCTCCATTCAGTCTTCTATATTTGGCTCTGTTGATTCTCTCTACCACAGGAGGACCACCATTACCTCATCCTCCTCATCTCCACCTCCTCCTCCTTCTTCTTCTTTCCTCAATGTCCTCTTTCTCCTTCCTTAGCATGCTACTTCTCCCTCCACCTTCTCCTCCTTCTTCGCCCCTCAGCCTCTTCCTTCCTTTGCCTCCTCCCTATTCTTCGTCCCCATAACCACCTTATCATCCTCCTCTTTTTTCTTTCCCCAACCTCCTTCTCCTTCTTCTTCCCTCAAACTCCTCCCCCCTCCATCCCCACCTCCTCCTTATTTTGCTTCTGCTTTCAACCTCCTTCTCATTCTTCTTCTCTGATTTCTTCTTCTCTCAACCTCCCTGTGCTCCCTCCATCTCATCATCCTCCTTCTTCTTCCCTCAACCACCTCCTACTCATCTGTTTTCATATTCCCTCAATTTCCTCCTCTATCAACCTTCTATTTTTCCTCTCCTTCACTTAAACTCCTTTTCCTCCTCCTGCAACCATCATGCACTCCTCTCTCTACCTTCTCCTCCTTCTCCCTCATCTTCTTCCTCAATGTCCTCCTTCATCCTTGATCTCCTTTATACTCCTCTTCAACCTCCTTCCTCTTTCTTCTCCTCCTCTATCTCCATCCGCACCCAAACTCCTCCTCCTCCACTGCTGGGATCCTATGCCTTAATTTTCAACTATTCCATAACATGTGTTTGTCTCCTCTCCTTTGCCCAGTCACTTTATCCTCCACAGTCCCTGCTAACCCAGTATTACAGCCACTGCATAAGCAAAACCTCACCCTCATAGCACGTTTTGGCATTCTCCATCGTATTCTCTCTCTCTACTTCTTCAAGCCCTCTAAATACCACCTCATACGTGTGACTAGTAGTAGAGATAAGACAATCTCTCATCCCTACTCATCATTTTCAATGCCTCCCTCATTCAAAGCCTCATCCCAGGGCTCTCCAGATAGGCAAGGTCTTCCCACTCGGTAAAGGAACCTAAATTAGACCCTGATGACCTCTCCAACTACTGGCCTATCTCCCACCAGGCACATCCATTGCAAGATCATTCATAAGCAGTCTATGCTCATCTTCAAAATCATATTAATGCTAATCATCTCCTGCACAACTAACTGCCTGGCTTCACATCACACTCCAACATGGAGCCTGCTACCTTACACATCATAGATAATGCCCCCCTGACCACAGATGAAGATGGCTCCTGCCTCCTGATATTGCTGGACCACTCAGCTGCCTTCAACACAGTTGAATATCCCATCCTTGTGCACACCTTGGAGTTTCAAATGGGGTTCACAGGCAATGTCCCTCGCTGGCTCTCATCCTATATTTCTAACTGACACCAATGTGTAGCTCCAGGTCCAAAATGGTCCCCTTCACTATGGTAATATACTGTAGTCTGTCATCTTCAACCTCTACATGGAGCATCTTGATTTTCTACTCAACGATGATAGGATCAAGATTCACCAACATGCTGTGTTGTAGCTTCATAATTGTAGTGAACTATTCAATTTCAAATCTTTTATCTATGCTACATAAAATATTACAACCTTTGCTTTTTGGGATTAAGGCACACTTCTAACATTTTTAAATATATAAAAGAATTATGCCATGATCCCACAAAAATATGGGGGCATCTAGTGCAAGAAATGCATTACACTAACTTGTAAGCCATGTCCGGTATTCAGTGTGAAGCACAGAAGCTTATATTTAATGAAAAATCTTCAGTGGTCAGAAATGTTCTAATACAAGGAGATTAGAGTGTGTTTCATCAATAACTGACCACAAGCATGGGTGTCTGCGGCTACAAATATTTACAGGGATGAACACTATGACAGTACAAAAAAGATGAGCACTTGCACACTGGACCGATTCACAAAGACATTTATGAGCAATTGGGGCAGAACTCTCATAGCATAACTTTGCATAATCTTAAATGTGTTTTGAAAATTGCGCCAAAATGTCTAAAAATAAAAGTGCAAAGGGGGAGCAGTCCTTTCTATTTGTATAAACTATATATGAATATTGCCTATAGTCACATTTCATTCCCAATTTATGTATTTTTAGGACCAGCTCCTAAAAAGTATTTATGAGTATGCTACATTGCACACTCATACATGCCTTTGTGAATTAGCCTCAAACTAATTTGCACTTTTACTAAGAGAGAGCTGGACATTTCAAAGTTGATTAACAAAGGCATTTATAAGTATATCAAGCTGTACTCATGTAGGTCCACTTCACACACTAATGCCTTTGAAATTGGTCCCACAGTATTTAATCTTATTTTCCAAACATTGTTTCAAGGTAAAACAAACAGCCAATTTGAAAGAAAGAAACTCTACCTGCATCCTCAAACAAATTATGGGGGCCTTTGGGCTTGGTCTTTGAAATGTTTTTTAGTGTAATTTCCTGGCAGGTTTCCTTCTCAGGAGAACCAGTGGAGTGCTTATATCAGATTACACCCACACTGTTTGACACAGATCACAACAAGCATTGGCATAGCCAATAGGTCTCACTTCTGGGACCTTATAAATGTTTAGCCATACAGCACACTATTGTTAATGTGGGCAACATGAAGAGCCATTATTTCCAAACCGTGAAGCAGCAGACCTCTTCCATGGCACCTGATGGCTCCTCGTCAATGCACTTACATCTTCCTACTGTGGCCTGAACATCTTTGCCGCCCTGATTCTGCTGCTCCGGCACACTCCATGACGCACTCTGTGGGACACGCGTAACCAGCGCCAAGTGATGACCTATACCCACAGTTCATGTCACCAGAACTATAAAGAAAAGACAACTAAACTTAAAGCCCATCCAAACTAGAAGCACAGTGGCAGCTCCTTTCCTTTGGAGGAGGAGCGTAGCCCCCCGCCAGCAGCATCTTATGCAAATCCTTTAACAAAAGGATAATTAACTAAGTTTATGATCCTTTCGTTGGTAAATGGGCAGGGCATTGGGGATGACAAGCACAGTGGGGAGTGCACAGTGCACTTCCCTCAGTGCTCATGTGTGTTTGGCCGGCCGTCTCGGGCCGGTCAAACACACATGCCTACTGTGATCTCTCCAGCCCAGCACTGTATTGTCGGGCTGGAGAGAGTAGGCACAGGCTCCCAGTCCACCTGGGAACTCCCTGGCTGGGCATTCCCAGCCAATCCTAACGCTGCTATGAGCAGTGTCAGGATTGGCTGTAGGGCAGGCTGGGAGCCTGTGCCTGAATCCTGCTGAGGAGACAGAGGAGCAGCAGTGCGGTGTGCAAGTACGTTTTTTAAATTATTTTTTAACATTTTATCAATAGTCCCCCCGCGTGCCACTCCGCCCCCTGTAACTCCCAGAAGCTGCGACTGTAGAAGCACACTAATTAAATAAGCCATGCATGGCAGAAATCCTACAACTGTGAACTGCGTGATTCAATATACCCCTTTTTTTCAAGTTAAATGCAGTTACTGTTCAAGATTGAAAAAGGAGTCCCTTGATTGCCGTTTTCCAGTATATTGTTCTCTGTATAGATTCTTGGCAGGCACAAGAGACAGTCTACATGAAGAGAGTGTTACAGGCCCATCCAAGAGGAGCTTCCCACACTAACCAGCCCATTTTAACTGCATGTGGTGTTGGCCAGAAGTTGTTTACCAATGGCCGTTTGCTATTCTTCACGTACTAATGTGCACCATCCCCTCCCATTCTTGGTATATTAGAGGGTAGAGAACTGTAACTGTCAATAGTCTTGGCATGTCTCATGGCTAAACAATCCTAGACATCTCTGAAACCTGTTAGAACAGTGACAGAAAGATCTCTTGCAATGTGTTTCAAAGGGCATGCCAACATCTTTTAAGTACAGCAATTTACGATGTCATACACTCGCAAGCCATGTGAAAATATGAAAGTGGGCGCTTCACAAGATTTACAGGGCCGTCGGAGCTTCCAGTCACTGAAACACGAGCTCTTGTATTAGGAGCTCAATAGACCCACTCAGGTTCTGTTGGGACAATGGAGGGAAAACATGTTTTCAAATAAAGGTTTCACAACCGTCCAAAGGCAAGTGTAGGAATAGGCACCAGAGGGCCGAATCAATGGAAAAGAAAAACAAGATAGCACTCCTGTACTCACCAAGCAGCACTCCAGTCGCAGCACCCACAGTCTACACACAAGCAGCAAAGAAATAATAAAGTAATCCCTGATACCAGAGATAAAGAACCACAGTGTAAATATACTGTACTTAGGGCCAGATGTAGCAACTTTGCAAATTGCGACTTGAAATTTGCGAGTCAGAGCGACTCGCAAATTGCAACTCGCAATTTGCAATGCAGAACGATGTCTCAGACACCGTCTGCGAGTCGCTATGGGGTCACAAAGACCCACCTCATTAATATTAATGAGGTGGGTCGCAAATTGCGGCCCCATAGCGACTATGGGCACTCACGGATATGGAGGCCTGCTGTAGTCAGCAGACCTCCATGTTCGTGACTGCTTTTAAATAAAGCTGTTTTTTGTTTTCAAGTGTAGCCCGTTTTCCTTAAAGGAAAACGAGCTGCACTTAAAAAAAAAAACGAAACCTTTTGTTTCGGAATTTTTTCAGGGCAGGTAGTGGTCCTTTGGACCACTACCTGCCCTGAAAAAATAATTTGGGGTCCAGTCACAAAGGGGAAGGGGTCCCATGGGGACCCCTTCCCGTTTGCTAGTGGGTTACAATCCACTTCAAGTGGATGGTAACTGCGACGCGGTCGCAAATGGAGTTGCATACCACTCCGACTCGCAAATAGGAAGGGAACACCCCTTCCTATTTGCGACTCTGAAATGCATTTTGCGAGTCAGTCCCGACTCGCAAAATGCATTTCTGCATAGCAAACTCAGGTTTGCGACTCGCAAACGGCGATTTTCGCCATTTCCGACTCGCAAACCGTTTGCTACATCTGGCCCATAGTCTCTGCTCTGTGGGAGGACCAAAGAGAAAAAGCATTTGCAATGCAATGGGTCTCGTGTTTGTTCGAGTTAGAGCTATTAGCATTGTAAATTCCTAACTGGACTTTTCTTGCCACATAATTTGAAAATGAAAAGTAAAACAGTTGACACAAGCAAGGCAATCCAAAGTACCATGGTTGCCATGAGCCTGAGCAACAAGGAGAGACACAAAAGGAAAAAGAAGTTCACTCACATTCAAACATATCTGCAAAAGTGCAATTATCCATGTTACAGGGGCGATGGCCAAAGCGGTAACAAAACTGCCCAAAGGAGGGACAAACGTAAAGCACTTACCAATGTCATTAAAGGACTTTTGAAAGGCAAGCCCACGAATGAGTAAAAGTGATAGGCGTGAGGTGGGCATGGGTAAAAGCCCACATAGATACCAACATGTCGGAAAAGCAGGGCTTGCGCGCTTCTATGCTCGACCTAAAAAGGAGGAACAAAGAGGCTAGACTAACCACTAGCAAGCAAGGATTTTTTAATGACACTGGAAACAAACAAATGGCAATGAGGGGGATGTCTTTAAGCCCACAGAGATGTATACTAAAGTATACATGAGGTTGCCTAAAAAGGGCAATTCTTTTTATGTCAGTTACATGCAGAGTAATTAAGAACCAGATTTTGCATTTTGTTTGACCGCTAATTCTTTGCCGATTTGCAGAGTATATAACTGCTAACAATGAGGAAGCTGAAAATCTGCTTATTTACATTTTCCTCTAGAGCACCAAAGATGTATCCACCAAAGTGGCTTTATCTGCCAAAGAAAGAAACTCCAGCAATCTGTTTTAGGGACTGGGACTTATTTTTCATAATCAAATCAAAAGGAGATGATGACAGTAAGTATAAAGAATGGTGAAGGAGAGAGGCCTGAAGTGGAGAAAACACTAGGCTGCCTTATCTGGTAAAACCTGTGGTTCTGGCTGCAGGATATAAAGACGTACTTTGGGCCTGCGTGTATACAATGTGTATATGTATATTCCTCTACTACACATGCACATGTTAGTGAAACATTCATCCTAAATTGGGTGGCTGTTCTGCCACCATGTCTTGAGTGGTCATCTCCGGCCCCTATCCACAATGTTGATCCCTTTATAAGAATGATTCTATCAATAGAAATTATTAAAGATATTATTGCCCGTTGATTTCTAAGTGGTATAGCTGGAAAACATTATTTTGTTGTCAACTGCAAAGTTTTCATCATTGGATCTTTTTGATGCTTGGCATATGTTGTCGGCTAGTCAGGGGACAACTAGGTCATGCCCTATCTCTTATCTCTCTATAAGCTATCTTCAGAGGCATTGGTGATAGGTAAATATTATTTGCTTGGATTGGAGGACTTGTGTTGGGCCCCTGTACTGTCCGCTGCATCTAAGTACTGGAATTATGACACAGGTTTCCCCATTTTGTAATCCAAAAGAACTGGGTCTACAAATTCTTTCTCTTCCTGTTTCTGTAATATTATAGAATGTTTTTGCTGTGCAATTGTTTTATGCTTTACTGCTTGAGTTTGAGAACATGTTTGCTAGCGCAGGTGTTTTAATAAAAATTATTAGAGTGTTTGTGTATTTTGAATAATAAGTTTATGTAGAAAATGTAATAACGTAGTAAAATAATGCATGCATTTGAAAATGTGATCACGAAGAATGGCCACCAATGTTAACGAAGTATACTAATCAATGATTAAATATAATTAAATGTTGAATATATGCTAGACTAATTCAGTATTATTTCATATTGAGGCTTATGAATTAAGCATTAGCTTTATTTATTGTAGGCCTTAACTTAGCAAGTGCCTTGCCCTAGTTGCCAGGCCTCATGTAGAAGCTGTATTCCTTAGCGTTTAGTAAAAAAATGCTGACCAAGTGAGTTAAACTGTGAAATGTCTATTGTATTGTTTAAATGTGCTCATAATGGAAGCATTTCATGTGAACCGACTGCTAGGAGATGATGTTCTTGCTAATGCAACATTTTATGTGTAATGTGTGTGATACTAACTTTCCCAGGATAAAAACGGTGAAGATACTGACTAGAGTAGAAGCTGCAACAATATTGTTACCTGACAAGCCGGATAATGAGGACATCGCAAGACGAACCAATCAACAATATGAGAACAAAGAAATAGTAGAATTCATAGATTTGGGATAATAGTTTTATTGGACAGAGTGCAAACATACGATTAACTGACCAATAGGGAATCAGGGGACAGTTTAGGTAACTTTAACATAATTACACCGCACAGATAGAAGATGGACACTCTGGAACATTCTGCCCATTTTTCCTGACCGAGAGGTTACTACTTTCTTATGCGCCTTTAATAGAGACATGCTTAACTTTAATGCTTAATGACTTTGCCCTTTTATAATTCTAATGCTGAAACCTGATGTTTTGCTGATCGACTGATGTCCTGCTGACGAAGACTGATTCTGCTTTGCTGATCAAACCTGAGGATAGGTATATTCCAAATTGTGATTTTTATGCATATTTGCTTTTTCTTTCTAGGTACAAACTGCGCTATTTTGAAAGAGCCATAGTTAGATGTTTTTCTAAATTTGTGTTACTAAAGTGTTTTGCATGAAACCCATCTTGCTGATGCTAATTTGATTTCTTACTAATGACTTATGATAACAGGGACTAATGTTTGGTGGATTTCTCTGCTGAACTTCATGTACTTCATTTCACTGATGTAGCTGACATTACTTTTAATTTGCACCATAACTTTAGAATGTGTTGTAATTCAAGCTTTGATTGAGTTACGTTTCTTCTGACACTTTGGACCACCAGTGTTGTTTCCGTATATGTTTCCTTCGATTTTGAGATTAATCTACATGACCTTAGCATTGTTCATATAGGGAAATAAACGTTCTAAACTTTTACTAAAGGTGTGGTTATTCATGAATGAAAGGTCATGGTACGTGACAATTACTGACTCCATTGATTATTGATTTTATTGATTACTAATGATTGTTGATTATTGTGTATTGATTATTGATTATGTACTGGATCTATGGCAAGAACATCTTAATTGCGAGTCAAAAGGTTCATCAACCTATTCGTTTCCCCTTGTAAGTTTACTTATTAAGGTCAGGCGCGCTAACATTTTCAGCTGCTACATCTGCCTCCACAAGTGATGAAAGCCTTGGGCTGTACCAACACTCCTTTTAGCTTTTCAGTATCAGATTCCAAAAATGGAGGGTTTGCTGTGGAATAACATAATAACAATGGCCCTTATGCATAGGGAGTTTTCTCCATCTGCATTGGGACCATGTCTCGTATGTTGAACCCTCTGTGACCTAAGTTCCTGTAATCACAGGGTTAGGGACAGGTGGTTCAAGGGCTTCTAATGGCAGAGCCTTAGCAGGTGTTAGAGGTCATGTAGCTTTCCTACCTCTAAATGACTAAGGGGAACCAAAAGCTTAATGGTGGTTAGCAGAGGCATAGCTTCAGAGGGGTGTTTGGGGAATTACACCACCCTCATATATGTATTCTTCAGTAAATAGTTGGGGACATGTGTTTTCAGTTGGGTATGGTGAAGTGGTAGATTTTTTACATGCACGCACAGACAAAAAAATACACACATGCTCTCTCCTTTTGAAGTTCTTAAAACTGTTGGTTGTGTTACAACATATTGGCCCTCATTATGACCCTGGTGGTCTGCTGACCACCAGGGCTACGGTGGCAGTATCACCCCCAACAGGCTGGTGGTGAAGGCCGCCACATTACATATTATGAGTGTGGCAGGTTCGCCTCTGACAACCGGCTACATTCCCACGCATACCGCCAGGGCGGTTGGACCCGCCTGGCCGGAGATGAGTGTCTCCGACCCGGTGTTCCACAGAAGATGCCAGCGGTATCTTGAGCCAGTGTTCCATCAGGGTTCACGCAGTGGTAGCTCCAACATCAAAGCCCTGGCAGAAAGGCTACCGGTGACAAGGAATTTCTTCCCTGCAACCGGCAGATGACTCCCCCACACCCCTAGCAAGCACAATACTCCCCCACTCCCCTCCCTCCAAACCCCAGCCCCCACCCCCTCCAGGTACAGCACCCCCTCCCCACATACATGCACGCACACACAGACACCCAAACGCACCCTACAAGCTCATTCACCAACACTGACATACACGCATTCACTCACATGCATCCATACACACATTCACTTCAACACTCATACTTGCATTCATTGCAACACTCATACTCACATTAATTTCAACATTCATGCATGCATACACACTCACATTCATGCACGCATTCAACCATGCATACACACATATATTCACACATGCATACACACACCCATGCACACACCCATACAAATACCCATACACACATACATGCACACACGCAGACAACACCCACTCACACATGCACACACAACAACCACCACCCTCCCAACCCCCTCCCCTGTCGGACGATCGATTTACCTTGTCTGGCAAGGAGGTTGTCTGGCACGGAACGGGCGCCTCCACCTCCGACAGCGCCCCGCCATCGGGACACCGCAACGCCGTATTACTTCTCATAATACGATGGGTGGAGTCCTTTGGGGGGTCGCGGCCAGGGGTGGAAACACCCCTGCACCTTCGCCCGCCACCACAACTATTGCTGGATTTCCACCCAAATAGTGGTGGAAATCCAGCAGTACTCATAATATGGTGGGCGAAAGACTGCCAGCACTGGCAGTGGTCTGGCACCCGTGGATTTGGCGGTCTTGCAAAAAGACCACCAAAGTCATAATGAGAGCTATTGTCTTTTAAGTAATCCTAGCAATCCTCATTGCTCTCCCCTTCCAGTGCTCTTACACCCCTGATGCTCTGCTTCTCATTTAATTTGTTTCGACATGATATGCTAGCATGATTGGTGAGAAATTTGAGGCTCACCCTCTCCCCCACCCCCAATCTTACTGATGAAGCTACGCTCTTGGGTGTTAGGTGCACCAATTTAAGGCACAGCTGTCTCTTTCCACTAAAATCTAAATGACCCCAACTGTGTGCGTACAATTGACAATCCCACTGAAGGACAAAGAATGGTTTTGATCCCCCAAATCAAGAACCAATAGCAGTTTGTTTTCTCTGGAATATTCTCTGCATGGTATATGTGGGTGTTTCCTTGACTTGAGTTCCCAACTGCATATACATATGGTAACCTGAATTTTATTTTAGCCCTAGTCTCATGCTAATCTCAGTGTGCGCACAGGGGCCTAGGCCAGTACCTGACTATGTGAAGTCCTAGACCTATCTTGATATCTAGAGGGGTGCATCAAGTATGCTCTCATTGTGGGCAGATGACTACTGCCCCTGTTACAGGTATAGTGCATAGAATGCTGATGGCAGCATTTTGATTTTTTTGAAAGATTAGTAATGCTACAAGACCTTTTTATCTGTGTCACCAGGAATGAGGCCACTAGGAATATATGCGCAGAACCTTGTGCTGAAATATCATGGGTACGCCAAATGTGTGGGTAACCTCTGTGTCAGTGAGCTGTGTATATGAATGAGCCTTAGGAATAGCAGCCAGGGAGTTTGATTTTAGATGGCCAATGCCTGGTGTAGTACAAATTGCACAGTGACAACTGTACTACCAGACAGTGTATATGTATTTGCCTATCTCTCTGCAGGTGGAATAAGGAGTGCCAAACACTGAAGTGTAGAGATTAAAGACAAGGTTTCCTTAAGAAATTCAATGGGGCCTTTTGTTAGGAAGGAGCTGATTAGTGTTCTTGACCATTTCCATTTGGCGGATGGTGAGAGGGGTGAGACTGCAGTTTCTTTTGTGCGAGGTAAGGACGTTTTTAGGTGTGACATGTTGATTTGTCTGTCCCATATAACTCCCACAGTTGGGATGATGGAAGCCAAATTCAGAAACTTAACATGCCCTTGTGCCTGTGTTGGGAGTGCTCCATGTTGGAGGCAGCTCCAGTGCTACCTGCTGTGAGAAGTATCACTCTACACAAAGGCTGTGTCTGGAGGGAAGCCTGAGAAGGACACTTAACAGAGATAATCACTCCTAAACTTGTCTTGTAATTTGATACTGTGTATCTACATCCCCTGTCTAAATGTTGTATATAAAAGTGGGACCCAAACAACCACTTGGTTCCAGTTTGAAATCCTTTATAACCAGGGAAGGGAGTGCTAAGCAGAGTAATCAAATGAAAGTGAATCCAGGGCTGGTGTCTGTCTGACAGCCAGTTTCCAAGAAGGGAGGGGTCTTCAACCTGATAGCTGTACTTTGTGCTGGAGGAGCTGTAGATCTACCCAAAGCACTTGGAACCTGCTTGTCTGCTTTGGGATGGGAGTCTGCCTATACCTGCAGGAGGAGAACCTGTTCAGGGGGAGCACTCTGCCCCCAGTTACGGAGAGACATTCAGAGAGTGCTGACTGTCCCGTAGCAAGCTGGAAGAGAACTTTTTTGATGGGATCATCATAGTCTCTCACCTAATTCCTGTCAGGAACCACAGACACCGAATGATCACTGTAGGCCAAACTATGGCTGCAACTGATTGATTATTATGGGCCGGGATTGGGGTCTGCAACTGGTGTGCCCATTGTAGGTTTGGCCAGGGGCTGCTATTGCATGACTATCCTAGGCATAGATAGACAGGGACTGTGTTGGACCTGGCTTTTTTGACAGGGTCATCCCCAAACTTTTTGCCTCCTTCCTCCTATTTTTCTGACCTGTTGTTGTTGGCTTTTGAACTCTGTGCACTTTACCACTGCTAACCAGTGCTAAAGTGCATATGCTCTCTGTGTAAATTGCACTATTGATTGGTTTATCCATGATTGGCTATTTAATTTACTTGTAAGTCCCTAGTAGAGTGCACTATATGGGCCTAGGGCCTGTAGATTAAATGCTACTAGTGGGCCTGCAGCACTGGTTGTGCCACCCACTTCCGTAGCCCCTTAATCTTGTCTCAGGCTTGCCATTGCAAGGCCTGTGTGTGCAGTTTCACTGCCACTTCGACTTGGCATTTAAAAGTACTTGCCAAGCCTATAACTCCTCTTTTTCTACATATACATCACCCCTAATGTGTGCCCTAGGTAATCTCTAGAGCAGGGTGCTGTGTGGGTAAAAGGCAGGACATGTACCTATGTAGTTTATATGTCCTGATAGTATAAAACTCCTAAATTCGTTTTTACACTACTTTGAGGCCTGCTCCCTTCATAGGCTAACATTGGGGCTGCCCTCATACATTGTTGAAGTGGCAGCTGCTGATCTGAAAGGAGCAGGAAGGTCATATTTAGTATGGCCAGAATGGTAATACAAAATCCTGCTGACTGGTGAAGTCGGATTTAATATTACTATTCTAGAAATGCCACTTATAGAAAGTGAGCATTTCTTTGCACTTAAATCTTTCTGTGCCTTTCAATCCACGTCTGGCTAGGTTTAGTTGACAGCTCCTTGTGCATTCACTCAGACACAACCCATACACAGGGCACTCAGCCTCACTTGCATACATCTGCATTTTGAATGGGTCTTCCTGGGCTGGGAGGGTGGAGGGACTGCCCTCACACAAAGGACTGCCACACCCCCTACTGGGACCCTGGGTGACAGGATTGAACTGAAAGGGGACCTGGTGCATTTCTTAGCCACTCTTTGAAGTCACCCCCACTTCAAAGACACAATTTAGTATAAAACAGGGCCTCTGCCCTACCTCATCAGACACTTGCTGGAGAAGAAACCTGAACCAGAAACTACATCCTGCCAAGAAGAACTGTCTGGCTGCTCAAAGGACTCACCTGTCTGCTTTCTACAAAGGACTGCTGCCGTGCTGTTGGCCTGCTGCCTTTCTGAACTCTTGTCTGGCTGTAAAAGTGCTCTACAATGGCTTGGATAGAGCTTGCCTCCTGTTCCCTGAAGTCTCAGGACCAAAAAGACTTCTCTTTTTCATTTGGACTCTTCGTGCGCCAAACATTTCGACGCACAGCTTGCTCCGTGGTGAGAAAATCGCCGCACGCCGACGCTGCTCGACGCGACGCCTATGGGGCGAACGGAACTTTGACGCACGGCATCGCATGGACAACGCCGCCCCACTTCCAGAGGGGAAATCGACGCAACGCCTGCGGTGAGAAAGAAAATTCCACGCACAGCCTCCCGGAACGACGCACAGCCGGAAAACAAGCCGAAGAATCCACGCACAGACCCTAGGACATCTGGTAATCCCACGATCAATAGAAGGAGACGGTCCGCGTGCCGGAAAACGACGCACGTCTTCCCCGAGTGAAAAATAACGACGCAAGTCTGAGTGTGAAGGGGCGCAACCTACGCACACACCATTTTTCCACGCATCTCCTCTTCTGCGGCCCTCTGCGGATATTTTCCACTCCAAACCAGGTACTTTGTGCTTGAAAGAGACTTTGTTTACTTTTTAAAGACTTAAGACACTTCATATCACTTTTTAGTGATATCTTTACAAATTCATATTGCATCTTTGATCGTTTTGACCTACAAATACCCAGATAAATATTATATATTTTTCTAAACACTGTGTGGTGTATTTTTGTGGTGCTATATTATGTTATTGTATGATTTATTGCACAAATGCTTTACAAATTGCCTTCTAAGTTAAGCCTGACTGCTCAGTGCCCAGCTACCAGAGGGTGCGCACAGGATAATTTGGATTGTGTGTGACTTACCCTGACTAGAGTGAGGGTTCTTGCTTGGACAGAAGGTAACCTGACTGCCAACCAAAAACCCCATTTCTAACAGACTGCCATGATCATCATCTGCCCAGGTCTGTACTACAAATCCCATGATCATCTCAAGCTTTGTCAGGAGCTGCATCTGTGTGATCATCCTATGCCTGAGGTGGCTGCAACTGTCATCGGCTCATCGGCATCCCTGCAACTGCCAGAGACCGCCACAGAAAAGTCTGCTCCAGTGCCACAGCCTAAATGGTCTAAAGCTGGCCAGACACCCAGTAGACCACGGCGTATGACTTCCTATGGTAGCTTTAGGAATTTCCCACTCACTGTATCCACTTGACCAAGACATGTGGAGGTGCTGCCTGAGCTGCAGGAAATGAACAAAGACTCAAACATTGCCTAAGCAATTCACCAGAAAGGGTAAGTCTTGAATTGAGTGCATATTTGACTGTATGATAACTAAAAAGCTGCATCTGCGCTTGATTCATAGTTTAACCAATGCCAAAAGTGGTGCCTTAGCAGATAGAGGGCCACCCAAAGGGAAATATGAAAGGGAGTTGTGGTGTAGTAAAATAAACAAGAATTTCACTTAGAAAGACTATCTTGTAAAACCAATCACAGATAGAGTAGATTTAAATGCAACTGCGTGATTAAAAGTACTTTCTTTTTCTAAGACCAGCACTGAGCTGGACTTTGGAATTATTGCGACTGTTGGTTGATTGTTTAACGTTGAGCTCGAGCACCCCACACTACCTCCCGAAAGAGTTGCCTACACTACCCTGAGAGATAAATGCTCAATCGATTGTATATGGCCCGGTTTCCAGAGCCAAGGTAGGACGGGTCCCTGACACGGGTGCCAAATAACCCGTCCATGCCTGCCCCGTAGCCCCCTGAACAGCATTGGACAACAGGAAATACATTTTATCGATATATTAAGCCTGCAGCACCAGAAAGTGAATCATTCAGAAGCTGTTTTGTGCAGTCTCACGGTGCCCCATGCTGGCACTTTCTTGGTTATAGCTTTTGTTCACAGAAAGATGTTATCGAACAAATGTGTGATGTGTGATGTGTGTGCCTGTAGCTGTAATTGTGCTTTTCTCCGCTTCTGGCCATAATTCTCCCGATTGGTACCTAGGAGCCACGCAGAAGGTGACATTTCTGTATGATGCGGTTGTCTGATTCCCAGTGGAGAGTAAAAGTCCTCGACACAAACGTTCCAATGTTCCCGCTCCACCTTTTTATTTGTGAGGAAAACAAGTCAGCGGCTCATGAATGAAAATGTCCTTTAGCGTATGCTTTTTCCCACTTCTAAGTTGAACTTGAGTGTCTAAAACCCTTTACCACTTTCTTAATTATACTTTTACTCCCTCAATGTATAAGCATGTTTTCCTTGCAGACAGATCTGTAGATACCTTTGAAAGCTCCCGTCTTTGTACGCCGACCCCTGACCCGTGCATCATGACTTGTGTGATTCAGGACACCAGTGAATTGCTTCCAGTACAGCTCCTGTCCAGTGGCACCATGGCCCAGAGGCTGGAGGGTTAATGAACCATGTTTATTGCTGTTTTTTTTTAGAATTCAAAGAACAGTAAGGAGGCTAATTTCCTTCCCTGCAGTCAGGCCAATAGCACACAGGCTACGCTACTGCTGGAAGAGGGCACAGATGTACCTCAGACTCCTAGTTAAATTTATTAACGCCATGTAATAGCCATATTTTCCTAACACTCATCCCACCAGTCAAAAGGAAACCTCTGACAGGTTTGAGAATGTAAAGAAAAACTGAAATCGTTTTGCAGTCCATTAATAGCCCATTTGGTTGTTTACTCTCCTCTTAAATGAAGCAGAGCAGAAGATATAGTGAGTTAAAATACAGAACTTCTGAGATTATGAAATAAAATACATTAACATTTATCAAACACTGCTCAAACAATACTTTTATCTTTGAAGGAATGGGCCACTTGCCCAGAACCTGGATTTAGTCAGTGCACACAGCCGTCACCGCAACTGCTGGCCAAATATTCCAGCTTTTTCTGTTCACCGAGTTTTTTCTTCTTCAAAATGCGCACGTTAAGTGTTTGTCACGGAATGAGAACAGATTATCCCCTCGTTTTTTCAGGAATGCGTTTAGTGCCAGTTGCAAACACCGCCACCACGGGAAACCACAGGCCAATTTCTAGCGGCTTATTTCCACAAACGTGCAAACAAGGCGACATGTACCAGTAAATCACTGGGTGGCACTAAACGTTGTTGATGAGGAAAGAAATGTCTCAGAACCATGGCTGTTCTAATTTTCCAGCTGCTTTTACTTTACTTATGTGAGTGTGTGGTATCTTCAAAGAACAGTGTAATTAGTGTGCCCTCTTTGTCAAAACCGCATAACTACTCTGTGTGTGGTTTCATCAGATGTTGTTCTCTATCACAAAGAGCGTGGTGATTGGCCAGAGATAAAGGAAATGTGCTATGACATGACCACTGTGCTGAAGAGAAAGCTGGAGCGCTCCTCATGCACTAAAAAAGGAATTTTTTGCCACCAGAAGGCGGCGTACTTAACTGAGTGCTGGACCTAGTTCTAGACTGTCAGTTGTTTCTAAAATAGGATTAGTATTCTGGTCTATGTACAGTATGGGCAAGAATGTCCTAGGTTGACTACCAGTTTGATTGTATCAGATTGATAACGTTACGGTTGATGGTTCTTAACATATTTTTTTAGGTCGAGCCTAGGCAGTGCATATGCACTGTCTCTCATTAGGTCGAGCCTAGGCAGCGTGCATGCTCTGTCTTTTGACACTTTGTAATCGACATCTGTGGGCTTGCACCATACCCATCTCACGCCCATCACTTTTATTTGTTCCTTGGCCTGCCTTTCAAAATTCTCTTGATGTCCTAGGTAAATGCTTTACATTTGACCCGCCTTGAGGCAACTTTTGTACCGCCTTGGAGACTGACCCTGTTACATGGATTGTGGCACGATCAGCCGTAGGCCTTAATGTGTCTCACTTCTTATTTCTTTTGCCTTGCTGCTTCGCGCTGCATGGCTGTATGTTGTTTCTTCCTTTTCCTTGTTTTAGACATGCAGCTGTTTCCTTGTGGTGTCTGTGCACAAATATTGCAAGCTAGAGGCGTGTTCTTGCATGAGTACGTGAAGTTCCATATAGCGCAAACTTGATCGGAGGAGTGCTTTACATGAGTATGTGAAGTTTCATATAGCGAAAACTTGATCCGAGGAGTGCTTTACATCACTATCACTTATGTACAAATTTAGCAGTTGAAAAATATACACACTGGAGCATTTCAAACATGAAAACACAGAAATCATCAATGCGGCTCTCCCGGCACATGGGGAGAGCCGAAACTACAATATTCACTACACTCGGGAAAATCACCCCTTAATGCTTTGTGTGGCATTTCTTTTTCAAAACATTGTGCCCATAACTCAGTCTGTGGTGGTGCTACAACAGTGGGACCACCACCAAACTGTTCAGCGTGACACGCCCTTTCTGTCTAGGTCATCTCTGGGTCCCCACCCTAGGTTGGGGTGACCCATAACAGTAGCCTCTTCCACTATTCAACGTCTTTTAAAGCTCTCTCATGGATGTAACTTTTATTTTAACCTGGGAGTAGTTTGTATTTTAAGGGCTTTATTTGTAATATTATTGCAGTAGGTCTGCTAGGCCTCAAAATGTGTAAAGCACTACGTTCTCTAAAGGCTACATATATGGTTATCCTGCATTACTTTCTGACATTCTGTTTTCATGTTGTTAGGCCCTCTAGGGGCTGAATATAGAAACCTACCCCATAATGTGTTGTGGACATTCTTTTTATAAAACATTTTTACCCATAACTCACTGTGTGGTGATCCTAGGGCAATGAGATCAAAATCATCAGCAGGACATGCCTTTTCTGTCTAGGTCATCTCTGTGGCCCCATACTAGATTTCGGGAGAACCCAAAATAGTAACCTCTCCCACCATTCAATGCCTTTTTAAGCTCTCTCATGGCTGGAAGTTTTGGTTTACAGCTGGGAGTAGTTTGTGTTTTAAGGGCCTTTTTTCTAATACTATTGCAGCAGGCCTGCTAGGCCTGAAAATGTGTAAGCCCCTCTAAGGGGCTATATATATATATATATATATATATATATATATATATATATATATATATATATATATATATGGTACACCGTATTGCTTTTTGCCATTCTGTTTTCATGTCAGTATGCTATCTAGCAGCTGACTATATGGTTATTTGAAAATGCTATTTTTATTTTTGGTTAACTCTAGGGGCTGTTCTGAGTATTACAGTCGACATACAATACTTGCTTCGCTCACCCCATAATGCTTTGCTGGGCATTCCTTTTACAAAATGTTTTTGCCCATAACTCACCCCATGATGTGCTCTTTCTGTCTGGGTCATCTCTGGGTCCCCCACTAGGTTGGGCCCCCCAAAATGATAATATAAAAAAATGATAAACAGCAATCTTTTCATTTTTTGCTGCAGATAGAGGAAGAAGGTAAATGGAAGTGCTTTAGTTATATGCAGGGCCACTGGAATTCTGTGGCAGAGAGGACCAAATTATGTGGCAAGGCTGACCAATTTATGTGGCAAGAGAAGTCCTGTTATGCATTTACAATACCAACAGCTATGACTCAAGCAAATCTGAGACCTATTGCATTGCAAATGCGTTCCCTTCATAGTTGTCTTCCACCATGTCAACAGCTGTTGTGTATCTCAAAACGATGCTGCTGCATTATTTTGCGAAGTGCACCTACAAAGGCACTTAGGGCCATATGTACGAACACATTTTCCCATTGACACAGAATGGGAAAAACCCTTTGCTACATCTGGCCCTTAGTCATGTCACTTCAACTCATGCCAATTGAAATAATTACAATCGAACTTGGGGTCATTTGTGATGCCACAATAGGTCATGTGCCTAATTTGGACTTTACATTTCTCAGCCTTGTAATGCATTCAGTAGTGGTAATGAAACATTGGTAATTCTTCTTTCTATTCAGGTCAGCTCTATTCCATCACCATGGCTGGTCCTCTCCCATCTATTAATGTACCTATTCCTAACCCTTTATAAAAAGTGCTCTTACTATGCCTTTTGCTCACATTTCCATAATCTACAAAGCTTTATAGTTTCCTTTTACTTCCCTAGTTCACATAACATTGATTATTTTACTGAACATGTCAAATATCATGTGTGTAACATCACCCATATTTCATACATATGTTCTAATTAGAATTTTGGGGCCAGGGTTATGCAATGTGTTCTGCATGTAAAATACATATGACCTGTCAGGTAACTCTTAAGAGTCTATGTTGGACCTTGCCCTTGTGGCAGGTTCACCCCCTGACTAGTTGCCTAATTCCTCCTATTTTTTCCAAAAACCAGTGCCAAAGTGCAGGTGCTCTCCCATCTAAAGTTGGTATGATTGGCTTATACCTAATTGACATGTTTAATTTACCTATAAGTCCCTTGTACAGTGGTATCGCTATACCCAGGGCCTGAAATTTAAATGCTACTACTGGGCCTGCAGTGCCACTTGCACCACTCACTGAAGTAGACTTCCAAACCTGTCTCAGGCCTGCTACCGCAGGGCCTGTGTCCGCAGTTTTCTGCCACAGGGACCTGGCATCTAAATTTACACGCCAGATCCAGAACTCCCCTTTTAGTACATGTAAGTCAACCCTAAGGCACGCCCTAGCTAGCCCTATGGGCAGGGTGCCATGTATGTAGAAGGCAGGACATGTGCCAGGTTGCGTGGCCTGTCGTGGTAGTGACAAACAGCCTAACTTGGTATCTCACTTCTGTGAGTGCTGCCTTCTCATAGGATTGCATTAGAAATGCCCTGCCTTACGTGTAAGGGGTATTGTCTGAATTATGAGGGGTAGCGTAGGCATGTTTGGTATGGTTGTAATGTTGATAAGAAATGCTGCTTGCTGGTGTAGGTGTATTTTTTATTACTATTATAGAAATGCCACTTCTAGAAAGTGAGCATTTCTCTGTGCTTATGACTGGTGTTTTGCAGCTTGACTCCAGTCCACATCTGGGCAGAGTGACAGTTGGGGCTTTGTGCATACTTTTCAGACAGCCTGTACACAGGGAGGGTGGAGGTGTCACAGAGGTGGATCTGCATAGTGAATAGTCTTCCTGGGCTCAGAGAAGCGAGAGGCAGGGCACACCTAAATTTCTAAGGGCTGTGTCCTGACCTCACACAATAGGGTTGTTTACCCCCAACTGAAGTTTGGAGCCTGTTTTGGAGGAGAGAGGGGGCACTCCCAGAACCAGTTGTAACTGGTTGGAACCTCCTCTCCCCTTCCATTGTAAAACACTGTAAAAAATGAGTATAAGTACAGGGGAGTTTTCCCCACAGTTTGGAGACATTTTGGAACTGGACACAGAAGGCTGGAAGGACTCACCAGGAACCGCCATGGACTGCTGCTGTGCTGACTTGTGACTTGCTTGGTCACTGTAAAGAACTGCCTGCATCCCCCTTGTGCTGGTCTGACTCTGGGCGCTGCCTCCTGTGCTCCTTCTTCCTGAACTCTGCTCCCCAGGGGCAGGGTACTGTGGCCCCTGACCTCTACAATCATGTGAAGCACAAGGAGTGCTTCAGAACGTAAAAGAACTAGCGCTTTAGAAAGTGCTTCACCTTTTACAGAACTAGCGCTTGGGAAAAGCGCTACACTTTTATTTTCTCAGCTCTTGAGAGCCCTTATTGTGCTATCGTATCCCTCGGGTGAAGCATGCTCTGAGGAGTGCCCCCCAGGGCACAGGCAGTCACCTACTCTGGTGCCTGCCTTCTCTGATGACTGGGTGGACCGCTGTGTGATCCAGGGGATGTTGGGCAGGGAAGGAGGCCTCATTGGAGGCTCCCCCATCCCACAGGGCCCCCTTTTACTTATTTGGAAGGGCAAGGGGGAGAAAGAAGCCTCCCTCTGCCCCACTGGAGCCCCAAAGTCATTCTTCAGGACCGCAGACGGGGCAGAAACCTTGCCGGAGGCCCCTGTGCCACCAGTCCTATTTTTGTGGCCCCTTGTGGGCCAGTGTGTTGGCCCCCCTCGTTGGAGGGCCAGTGAAGGCCCCGGGGCACCTCCAGAGATCGCGGGCCCCAGGAAGGGCCTGTTATTAAAACGGAGGGGGTGCGTGGCATCCCCCTCCTTCTTGAATTATTGGCAGACTTTGCCCCCCCTCGTGAGGGCCGGTTGAGGCCCAGGGGCCCCCAGTGATCGCAGGCCC
Organism: Pleurodeles waltl; assembly: GCF_031143425.1. NCBI lineage: Eukaryota > Metazoa > Chordata > Amphibia > Caudata > Salamandridae > Pleurodeles > Pleurodeles waltl. The sequence goes on from NC_090446.1 coordinate 806,622,826, forward strand.
CTGGAGGGACTCGTCATTAATGCAGAGGGGATGCGTGCCTCCCCCCTCATCCTCGGAACTCCTGGGAGGCCCCCGTTTGGCACAGAGGGGCACCAGGGGCCCCATTTTCGTTCACTTGGCACTGGAGGTTCCCTCATCTTAAGCAGGTACTACTCAGAGACAGTGTATATGACATAAGCTCTTTGTGGAGACTTAATTGATGTCTATGTTGCCTACCTGTTTTAATGATGTTTTCATATGTGTATGCACATTTTCCTTTTATGGGCATAACATGCCAATATGTTTTTCTGACTTGCCATATGTTTTATAATGTTCCTAATATGGGCATACATGATATTTCTATGACAAGTGCTTTGGTGTAATAATATGTTTCCTGACTACTGCTTATGTTGCAGAATACTAAGTAACCTTTGTGTTATTTTTCGACTACTGCTTGTTTTGCAGAGTAACTAATGTGTAACGTTCTGACAACTACTAGGTAGCAGGATATTACTGGTATGTGATGTTTGGTTTAATAATTGCGTTGTTTACAATACAGCATATTTTCATATAACTTGGTGTTGTGTTTCCTTTTGTAGTGGGGATAGTGCATCACATGTGTTTTGTGTATTGTGCAAACACTTTACACATTGGCTCCGAGTTAGGCCTGACTGCTCATTTCAAGCTACCAAGGGGGTGAGCAGGGGTTGTCCTGGACGTGTAACTCCCTTGCCCTGACTAGAGTGGGCAGGTTCTGCCTGGCTTAGGTGCATACCCTGGCCAACCAGAAACCCCATTTCTAACAGTCTACTACAAGGGCAGCGCTCACATTATATTTTTTTGTTGTCAGTAGTTTCTTATATATTTTTTTTAAGCGGTACCACAGAAGACACAAACACATGGAGGAATTTTTGTATTCCATTTTTGGCCAGCAGAGTTAGACACCCACGTCTTACATATGATCTGATCTCTTTAAGTTCTTAAGGAGTGTTATCCAATAATTTTTGTGATACTTCCATTCTATGTGAAAGCTTCTTGGAAACCCCAAGATAAAGATCAAGGAAGATATTAACCACTGATTCCAATACAGACACTCTTAGTTTTAAGGATAACAGATGTAATTTCTTTCTTAACTGGAATAATTGAAACTGCATTTTTTGGATCCAGTCACGATGTGACTAGTCATTGTCAATTTGGCAATGCTAGACCCTTGGATTCATAACCTTATTCATGAGAGTAACCTTTTGGCTAAAAGAAAAGTTTGGGATGGAGCCGTTCTGCGCTGCATTTATAACAACAATTTTGCTGCCAAATAGGATGATTTAATTTGAGTTAAATTTAGCTGAAGCCAGCTGTGATGTATCTAGATTTCAGTTTCTGGTAAATAGATGGTCATGTTATCCTATTGGCTGCAAGAGCCACCCACCTCTATTAATAAATGTGTAAAATAAGCAAGTGACTAATATTTTATCTCTCTCAATTAAATCACTGATAATGATAGCTGAATATTGACTGGGAATAAAATAAGGAAGAGGAGAGGCCACCAGAATTCTCCTCAACTTAACCTGACAAGAGCAGAAAGTCCCTGTTTGAGTCATGGTGGTCAGGGGTAGGAGGTGCTGTATAAAGTTGGGATACAGGTTTCTGCCCACCTGGGGAGATGTGTGAACAATTCCCAGACTGAGAACAAAGGCTGTTGCTGCACTGAAGGTATGCCTCCCACCCATAGAATGGGCTGGAAAGGGTGCTGGCTGAAAGGCAAGCATCAAAGGGTGGTGCCACCTTTGAAGAGCAACACTCCTATGCAGGAAGCCCTTTGTTTCCCCTAGACAGAGTAGAGCCAGGGTTAAGGGAGGGAAAACCGGTTTCAGAACCTGTTATCTTTGGGTGTGCTGCCCATGGTAGCCACACCCCCAGGAGTGGGATACTGAGGTCCTCACACTTGAGGAAGACTTCAGCCATGTTGATTGTGGCACGCAAGATGCACTCTGGGGTAGCCAAATGCCAAAACTCACCGAACTGTCATTGGGTAGGAGAGGCCCTATTAGCCCATTGGCTGGTGACCGCACTAACTCTTTGGGTTGTTTTACTGGGATATAACAGGCACCACTGGCACCCAGGACTTTAGTACTCACTGGATTTGGACCAAGGTTGAGAAGAGGACCACTCTGCACCTGTTGGAAGCACACAAAGAGAGGCTGTAATGCCAGAATGACTGCACCTGCTGCACTTTGGGCTAGTGGAGTTTGGACCCTGTTCTGCATGCCTGGCTCAGGGAAAAGTTGATTCCCGGTCCCAATCCGAAGCATAGACTTCAAGGGTCAGTTAGCTGGCCCATCAGAATGGCACTGGGGACATTAAAGCTGGAAGAGCCCAACCCACATTCCTGGTGGCCACCACAGCTGTTTTGACGCTACCAACGCCAAGCACTCCGACAAACAATTTGGAAATAGCTAGAAGTTGTACCCAAGTCTGTTGGACCTGTGGTTGTTGATTGTGACCAGATTTGTCCACCCTAAGGGACACTAGCCCCCACCAAAGGTTTACACCAGAGCCGCTGTGTTGCAAGAAAGAAAGGTCTGCAATGGCAGGCCCTTGACCCCTGTGCTTAAATGGAGGGCTTCATCAGACCATGAGATCTGTGGTCAGAGTTGCCCCCACTCACCTGTGGACTGAGGACTCAACCAGACTTCACCTCCGTGGACTGCACTGCATCTGGAGAATCCGTTGAGCATCCTTAAGCCTGCATCCCTCAGAATCAGGACCACGCCATAGAAGTCAATGGCGGTTGTCCTGTAAAGTTTAGAACTTGCTTCAAAAATGCTCTGGTGGTCAGGCAACTCTCCAAAGTTTCCTTTTCCTAGACCTCTGTCCTGTCAGATTTGGTCGTCCAACCCAGGTCGGAGTCACTGAACTTAAGAGTATCAAACGTTTACAAAGTTTCCAAAAGTTTTTAAAGTTTTGACTTGCCAATGCTTGATGGCAGTTAATGTTTACATTTTGAAATGCTTCAAAAATGTACATCTCTGGAACCGTTCAGAGGATTTAATTCATCAAGGACTCTAAAGCGTCACAAAAATATGCTCTATTTTCATAAATTGTTGTCATGTCTCTTTCTTGTTTGGTCACTTTTTTATTTTGTTGTTTGGCGCTGTTAAATGCTTTACACATTGTTTATTTGCTAAGCCTTGCTGCCCTGTGCCACAGCTACTAAAGGGCTGATCTGCGGGTTGAGCATTTAACTCTGACTAGACCCAAGAAGATAAATGTGAGTGTACTGCATGACAACACCCCAACCTTGCCATATATTACATCCATTTTCTTAAATTGGTGGCAGCGGTGTGATCCATAACTTGTGTTTGGCTACAGAAAACAATTAATAAGTTGTCACTAACAGAAAGTGCATACGGTTTTAGAGTCTAGCAACAGTTTCAAGAAGTTGCCAAAGTTCTGTAGGCAGAAAGCACATTTCTTCTCAAGGCCAAACAGAGGTTGATCACTAGTTGTATGGTACTTTTGCAAATTTTAAAGTAGGACCTACCTAATCTGCCCAAATAAGATGTGTGTTGAGGAAGAGATGAATTAACCTGAACCTATCTGTCAAGAAGGAGGAGTTGGAGAAAACTCTTAAAGCCTGGGAGGAGGCAAGGGAACTCTAGGCCCAACCTCAATTGTCAGAGGAAGTCAGCCCAGAGAGTGGTGTTGAGGAGTAAATTTGCAGCAATCCATTTGAAACTGAAAGGGTCAATAACAGTGTGGTCCCCAGAGCAAGGACAAGACATGGGTCTTTGTCTAGGAGTGAGAGGAACTTTGCCCCAGCAGAGAGGCCCAAGGACTTGGTTACCCAGCTGAGACCTCTGGGGCTTGTGGAGAGAGGGCTGGAGATCCAGGAGAGAAGGTTGGCTCTTGACCAGAAAAGAGACAAGTGGGGTTAATCCCCAAAGCAATGGTTGCAGCAGTACTGATTCAGAGCTGCTCACAATCCCACATGCACATAAACCCAGGTTGCCCTAAGGCAGAGTTCCAAAATTCACTGGGGGACATGATACAGACAAATGGCTGGCATCCTATGAGAGGGTTTAAGGATGAGGAAAGTGGGTGTCCAACATTGGGAAGCCTTGTTGTGGGAGTTGTTATCCACAGTAGGGAGGCACAGGTTGCTTAAGCACGAAGATGAGGTAGTAGAATCCTACCCCCACAGGAGACAGGAACTCATTCAGATATTTGGTCTCCCATCAGAGGATTAGAGGTTGAGGTTGAGGAACACTGCAAAAAGGGATACACAAACAGGGGTAGAATTTGTGGATGCATCTATGAAGTTACTGGATGGTTGGTTAAAGGGTAGCCAGGTTGATACCTATGAGGGCTTCTACAATTTGATTGTGAACGAGTACATTTTGACAAATTGTTCCTCAGAGAACTTACATCAGCATCTGGTGGATTCAAAGCTTTCTAGTCGCAGAGAGATGGGCAAAAAGGCTGATGAGTGGGTTAGAACTAGAATCCTTAATACGCATTAGGGGAGAAAACAAAAAGGAGGAGGAGTTAGGCCCACAGAAGAAAAAGGAGGGAGGTGGCAAGCACCACAAAAGTAATGAATCAGAACCCCACAAACCTAAGAAGGAGGATAATGCATCCCATCTTAACTCTAGTGGTAAGCATTGTAGTGGGGACTCTAAGCTGAAACAAGTTCATAGATGGTATGACCCTGCTTTGGTTGTCAGCAGGTTGGGCAGCACAGAGGTGAACCAGCTTGTCCGAAGAAGAAGGTAAGCACTGGGGTTGTCAGTGTAGCCTTACAGGATTGTTCCTCAGATGAGGACATCCTAATAGATTTCAAACAGGAGAATTGCCCAGAGGGCAAGTTGGAGATCCCAGAGGGTAGTAAACACTTTCACCACATCCAGGTGAATGAATCTTAGTCACTGCCTTGAAAGTTACCTGTGCCAGTCACACCTTTGAGCATGACAAGGTTAGGTAGCCTCTGTCAGAAGTTAGAAGCATTGGATTGCCAACCATAAACTCCACAATTACCTTATAAGGCTACTTAACTGTCCTGAGCAATCACCCACGCTTCAGGGCTTTGCTGCATAGACATATCAGAAACAACATCCATTTAAAAAATATACAGCTCCATGCTTTCTGGCTCCATAGGCATGCCTTAGAGGACAGTTGTATATATAGTTAAGGGCCTAGTGGACTTTGTCGTTAGTGGTAATGGAAAAAATGTGAGTCCAGTGCATGCATAAGCCTCTTCAGTCAGCAATTGCAGCTTAAAGACGTGTTTTCACTTAGTCACACACAGAATGGCACAACCAGTGCTTCAGTTCTTCTTTGGATAGTCAGTCTTATATGCACTTAGTACCTGGGTACCATTTACTAGGGTCCAATAAGTGGGTCTGGACAGAAGCTATACTCTCAAAGTCAAAAGCCTGCAGCTAGCAGTTCACAAATGGGGAACAAAGTTAGGGGACATCCGAAAAAAGCCTGTTTTCTTACAAAAGTCACATACTACATTTTTGTTGGACCTGGCCCTCCCTGCACAGTCACCCCAATGTTTTTGCCTTCACTCTATTCCTTTCCTTAAACAAATTTGTGTTGACTTTTAGGGCTCCACTTTTTCCCTGCATTGGACATGGCCCTTCCTGTGGGGCCATCCTCAAACTTTTTACCTTCACCCTCCTTTTTTCTGAACTTGTTTTTGTTGGCTTTTAGGACTTTGAACATTTTACCACTGTTGGCCAGTGCAAAGTGCTTATACTCTCTCCTTTAAAGATGATGAAATTGGTTTACACAACCATAGAGAAGGACCCTCTGACTAAGAAAATATATTGCAGTGGGACAGGGAGAAACTCAACACAAGAAATAGAAATAGGAAAACCGCCACCTCCAACTATAGGTTCCACATAAGATATCCAAAAAACATACCAATATACCTTAATTGATAATAAGCCTAGATTGTTTTTAATACAGAAAATATTTTTAATACATACTGATCAATCAAAATACACAAAATATTCTTGCACATTGGCATAAGTCTTAGCCCCCCTCCCAATTAAAAGAAACACAATTCATTCAAATCCATTCACACACCATACCACATATCTTTTATCACTCTCTACCAGCTAAAAAAAATGCAAAACTGGAATCTCCCAGACAATTGTTGTGCAAAACAAGAACAATTGACATCTATTACACAACATGAAAAACGCCCTTCAAACATAATAATGAAATTAAGATTGCATTACATATTATCATCATTAGTTGCCACATGTCTATTCTAATCTCCAAATTATCATGGATTGGACAATTCCATGATATCAATGTTAGAAATCACAATAAAGATGTTACAATCATAACAAACAGTCAAAGGAGTTTAAGGGCCTCCCTTCTGATGAGGAGATGCCAAGAATTTTGCATGGGTCTCAGCTGGAGACTAATGTTGTTATGCCGACATGCCTTTGCGTGCCGAGTGGCCCAAAGACCATGCACCTTCTTCAGGACACAATCAACCGCAGCCTACAATGCACATAGGCGAAAGAAGAAGGGGGACAATATCCTTTGATAAATATTAAAACATCTTCGTGTTCTTATCACTGCCACAGGATATACCAAACCAAATAGTATGAAGCACAAGGGCCTACTAAAAATACCTGTAATATCTATTTGTATAGCACTGGCACTCTCCAAAGAGAACAGTGATACTGCAAGAATCCTGGGATGCACGAGATTAAAAGCAATGGCAGACCCCAAAATTGTTTGTTTACTAGCTCTAGATGGTGCTGATTGGTACTACTGTCCCACTTTTGGAGATGGACATCCAAAGGGCCCTCGGATTGGCTTACACCTAATTGGTATATTTAATTAACTTGTGAGTCTCTAGTAAAGTGGTACTACATATACTGAGGGCCTCCAAATTAAATTATTTTAGTGGGCCTGCAGCACTTATTGTAACACTCATAAAGTAGCCTTTTAATTTAAGCAAGTCTCATGTTCACTTTTAACTGTAATTTTGGCCTAGCAAAAAAAACCTTTTGCCAGGTCTAAAGCTTCCTTATTAACAAATATAAGTCACCCCTAGGGTATGTCCTAAATAGCTCATAGGACATGGTGCATTGTATTAAAAAGGTTGGGTATGTACTTTTAACTTTTACATGTCCTGGTAGTGAAAAACTCTTAAATTCGTTTTTCACTATTGCAAGGCCTGCGTTGCCCATAGAATCATATTTGGTTAACTATTTACATCTAATAAGTGATACCTTTCAATTGACAGCAGGTAGGAATGTCAAGTTTGGTGTCTAAAGAACTTTAAGTTAAAGCCCTCTTGAATGGTAAAGTCGAATTTTAAGTCACAATCCTGAAAATGCTCCAGTTGGCATTTTCTTATCCTAATCATTTGGTGCCTGCAGCCTGTATCCTAGGTCGCATGACTAGGTGTAGTTGGTGGCTGGTCTTTGTGCATTGCTCCCAGACAGTGAGACAGATGGGCATTAGTGTTGGCAGGATATATCATTCTTGACTTGGTAGGTGGAGGAGCTGCCAACTAGCGTACTTGCACACCACAATGCCCTTGCCTGATCACACTCTCAAAGGGTTTGACACTAGTCTTTTGTGTCTCTGGAAAACCTGGGACCAGGGGAGGAAACTCCAAACACTTCTGGGGTAGAAGCCCCTTGAAACTTCTCATATTTCAAAGTGGTCCCCAGGTTTATATATTGGACCCTCATACCCAATTCTTCAGTACACCGCTGGACCTGTAGAAGACTCAGAAGGGCTGCTGTGCTGCTCTGCAAAAAATGACTGCTACTATTTTGCCCTGCTGCCCAGCTGTGTGAATTAACAGGACTGGAACTGCATCTTGAAATCAGGACCACCGGAGCACTCCAATGGTTAGTTAGTTGTCCTCCTGATCAGAGCCTCAGAGGCAGAAAAAGCTCCAACCCTTATGAACCCAGCCTCTTTGACTCTGTATACTATGACTCCTTCCCTCAAATAGTGCCATCCCAGTGTTTGACCCTTGGAAGTGGTCCTGGGGGTACTCTGCCAGCTTATCAGTGACTTGTGAGTAAAACCGATGCAGCACCACTTTCTCCTCACAGCCGTATCAGAACCGCTGCTGGGCAACGTATTCTCATGCAGAACCTCAAATCGCAGACCAGAGTTTCCTTAGAACCATTTCTGTGCGACGAATCATCACCACAAGCCTTCACATCCAAAGCCCCTCATTGACGATTCCTCAGTGATGATCAAGACACTGCATTGTAGCCCTCGCAGCTTCCTCTGAACCGCCACTCCACGACGACCCTAATCTCCCAATGCACCCAAACCAGGATTTAAGGTACTTTGTTCAGCAAGCCTAACTTGGTCCCTTTATTCAGCATGTGCTCCATTGTGTTCAGCCTAAACTTGTCATTTTGTCCTGGTCTGGTTCTGCGAGATAATCATAGTTGGTTCTTTTTTGCTTTTAGGCACTATTTTCACTCAATTTAAAAAAAAGCATACTTCCAGTTCTACTAACTGGATTATTGTTGTTTTGGTCTCAAATAATGTAATAAATTGTACTTTATTTTTCTTAGTTGGTGTGGAATTTTTATTGTGCCGTGTTTTCACATCATGACTATTGAAGTGCTACATAAATACTTTACACATTGCCTCTAAGTTAAGCTTGACTGGTTTTGAGCCATGCTACCAGAAGGTTAAGCACAGGTTCCTTTGGGGTTTTTTGTGGTTCACTCTTACAAGGATTGGGTATATTATTTAAGTGGGGATTCCACCCTTTTCCACTAATAGCCTAATTTTCTACATATCCCTTTTTACTTTTTAAACACCTTAAACTTTTCCTGTTCTAAAATTCAGCAGCCCATCCCATTTTCAACCTTTCTGCCAGGTTCTCCATAAGCATTCATTTGGACACCTTACATTAGCTATCCATCTCTAAAACTCACCATATTTGTCATTGTACATTATACGAAATAGGCCCTTCTTATCTTCAGGAAAAGCTTGTACTATGGGGCATATTTAAACTTTTTGTTGCAAAACTGCACTAATGCAGGTTCGCACCAAAAAAGTTTACCGCCGGCTTGTGCCATTTCTGAGTGCCTGCCGGTTGCCATATTAATGGAATGGCGCAAGCCGGGGCTAGAGTAAAAAAAAATTACACTAGCTGGGTGGGGTGGCAGTATGGAAATAGGAGGTTGTGTGTCTGAAAATGATGCAAGGCTGGTTAGCGGCAAAAAAAATGCAGCTAACCAGCCTTGCATCATTTCCAGATGCACAACCACCCTAAAACATGAATCCTGTCTTAGGAAAGACAGGAGTCATGCCCACCACCCCAATGGCTAGCACAGGGGACCAGTGCATGAAGAGGGTCCATATTAGGGCCCCCAATGGCATTTAAAAAGTACTTACCCTACTTACCTGGGAAGAGGTCCCCATCTTCTGGTGTCCCTCTGGTGTGGGTGAGAGTGTTCCTGGGGCTTGGGGTAGGCACCTGTGGGCCTATTTCACGGTGTTTGGCCATGGAAATGGGTCCACAGGTCCCCTAACGCCTGATCTGACCTAGGAGTTAAATAATGATGCTAAGCAAGCTTAGCACCATTATTTGAGGCCGCATCTCACCTGTGCATCATTTTTGCACTGGGGGATAAATATGGCACTACGGGGATAGCAGCATTTTTTGGATGGGAACACCTACCTTGCATCTAATTGATGCAAGGTAGGTTCACACATCCAAAAATGGTGCAAATTCCAATATTTTGAAGGTAGACATGTCTAGCATCAAAATATAAGTATGAAGTTAAGTTTGCGCCGCATTTTCATCAAACAAAATGATGCAAATGCGGTACAGAGTATAATTATGCCCGCATATGTTTTCAACAAACTGCTGTGTTGCAGTAATGGCTTCCCACTTCAAAAGTTTTTGTATCTTTTAGACTGATGGGGATCTTTTAGACTAATGGGGAAGGTCACGTTTTCTCTTACGTCTGTACTAACCATTGGAATGGTCTTTCTTTTTTCCTGCATTCTATACCTGGTCACCCCTTGCAGCGGCATAACACAGTCCCCTGCAACTCCTCCTGCACAGATGGGCCCCCAACCTTTCAGGGTTCAGAGGGCCCCATTCAGCATAAGGTCAATGAACATCTGGAAGATATGGAAGGCGTAGGGGACCCTTTTCAGACATGCCATCAACTTAGCACAACTGCTTTTGTGCCAAGCTGCCAGAGGGTTAAGCATGTGATAATTTGGGGTTTGCTTGTAACTTCATCCTGATAGGAATTGGGGTTGCTGCTTGAGTAGGGTTTACCCCCCTCAACCAGTAACGCAATTTCCTATATTCTCTGACCAAGTTGTAAAGTGCTTGTGCTCTTTCTCTAAAACATGATAAAGTGGCCTACAGCCAACTACTACATTTAATTAACTTGTATGTCTCTAGTATACGGTACTACATGTACCCAGTGACTGTACATTAAATGCTACTAGTAGACCTGAAGCACACATTGTGCCACCCACAGTAGCATTTATAAAACCTGCCTCAGGCCTGCCAATGCAAGCCTACAGTTCAGTTGTATGCTGGCATTTTGACATTGCAAAATTAACCTATATTAATCTCTTTGATCTGGGCGGGCAGACGTATCCGTGAAGCACTAACAATCTTGCAGAGGGACATGGAAGATGGGGGGTCTAGCGGTCCCAGATATGCACTTCTACTATTAAGCGGCGCACTTGCAGCAAGCTGCTAGATGGCTGGCCACATCGGATAACTGGGAGAAACACTTACTGGGGGATGGGCTAGGTGACAATACACTACCCCAGTTGCTGATGCAGAGAGGTAGGTCAGACACCCCGGTGCAAGCCTGGCCCCGGTGGTAAACACCGCCATGGAAAGGCCGGCTGTAAGGGGGACTTAGGGTGCCCCTGGGGGCCCCTGCACTGCCCATGCACCTGGCATGGGCAGTGCAGGGGCCCCCAGGCACAGCCCCATTGTGCATTTCACTGCCCGAATTTCAGGCAGTGAAATGCGCGATGGGTGCTACTGCAGCCACTGCACATCAGCATTGCCGCCGGCTCTATTACGAGCCGGCTGCAATGTTGATGTGACTTTTTCGCTGGGCCAGCGGACGGTAACATTGTCAACGTCCACTGGCCCAGCGGAAAAGTCGAAATAGGGAGCCAGAAATACCACCAGCACTGGCGGTATACTGGCGCCCGCAGCTTCGGCGGTGCTTTTCCAAAGACCGCCAAAGTTGTAATGAGGGCCTTAGACTCTATCATGTCCATGGCACAGTGGCGAGAGGGAGGATGTATGGAGGTCCCTATACCCAGGGGACACCTTTATCACCTTCCATGAAGCACAAGACACCTTTGAGATAGGCCCACATCATTTTCCACACTATGCTAATTGGAGAGTGTTGCAAGGGAGATCTGGATGGGATTTCCCATGGCTCCTAAAACCTCTGTGGTCTTGGAGGGGCTCATTGACTCGGGAGAGGGGAGTCACCTAATAACTCTCTTTTACAAAGCCATTTGATTTGATGTGGCACAGTGCCAATACCCCACACGAAGCAAGCAGGAGAGGTATTTGGTTGTACCTATCTCGGATGCAGAGTGGGAGAATGCATTGGGGTTGGTTCACAAAGTATCCTGTAAAAATAGGTTTAAACTTCTGCATTTTCACTACCTACATCATACATATGTTGCCCTACAATGACTAAATAAAATAGATCCCATGAAACAAGCCACCTGCCCACGATGAGGTATGGTTGACGCAAATTTCCTGCATTTAGCATGGAGCTGTACCTCAGTTCAGGCTTATTGGGGACAAGTTGTGGAACGTATCATACTAGCTACAGAAATGCATGTCCCACTGACATCCCTTGTATGTGTGCTGGAGTGCCACAGGGGACGTAAGGTTCACTGTAGAATAACCCAGCTCCCTTTGTTACTGGCCAAAAGGAGAGTGGCCATAGGTTGGATGAATACAAGGACACCACTGTTCACAGTCTGGCTCAGAGACATTCCGGAACGGGGCAGGCGAGGAGTACCACATATAAATGTCACATACTGATAGGGGGGCAGCTGCAGCTGTCCAGCTTTGGGCTTATTTACTGGGAAGGTTCCCTGAAGAGGACATTACATCAGGGGAGGACTCTGAAGGGGAGGGATAATGGCTGGGTGGGATGTGCACAGATACCTGCTATGGAATAAGCTGGATATGCCATGCAAACTCCAGGACTGCCTTCAAAGTTACTAAGGTTGACAAGTCGGGGAGGGTTAATAAATAGAAAATGATTCGAACTCTATACTCAGACTTCTTAAGGTACAGCATATTGGTAATTGATGATATATTTACGTGGCTTGACCTCAGTACAATACATGCCAATGCCAAAATATTGTATGTGAAGTTGCTTACATGCACTGTATGAATGTATAGGGTTTTTATATTTCAAAAATTAATAAAAACAATTTATAAAATAAATATTATAATAATTAAATTAACTTTTGGGATCCAAGGAGGTTAAAAAAGTATTGTCAGCCCATAAATCTTAAAACTAGGCAGTAGAAGCAAAATCCACAATATATTTTATTGGAGAGCTTTGTTCAAATATCTAAAGTCAATAATGGAAAATGAAGGGGAAGTGGCTGGGCTTCAATATAGAAAAAAATGTCTCCAGATTGCACTTTTTCCATCGTTGTTGCCAGGGAATAACACACATCATAATATTGTAGGAGGCATTTATAATTGTGGTGGTATTGGTTTGATCTAAAGGTAAAGCTCTGTTGTTACACACTACCTGTACTTGATAAAGAGCTCTGACTCAGGCATTGTGATAAATAATTGATTATAGCTTTTGGAGGCCTTGGGCCCAACATATTATGAGGGTTCCTGTTCAGAGCAGCTTTGAATTTCTTTTGGTCCAATTTCAGCTCTTTCATGCCCTCTTTGGCCAGGTCACTGACAGTATACAGGCTCATTTGTCCAAATTGTAAATGTGTTTGCATCTATTATTCAGGGATAATGATGTGTGATTTTAATATTGTAACAGAGCTGCAGCTCACTAATATTACTGCAAATAATCTCTGTGATACCCTCCCATTTCTAATATGTTATGATCTCAAAGAAGCAATTTTTATAGATGTTGCATGAAACATACACACCACATGCCTGATTCACGAAGGTAAACTTAGACTTTTGCTCTAAACTTAGACCAAAAGTCTAAGGGGCTGATTAAGGACTTTGGCGGTCCCACCAAGGGACTTCCAAAGCCACGGGGAGGCCGCCACCACCGTAGCAGTGGCGTCTCCCAGACCATATTACAATGTTCCCGCCGGGCTGATCAGCGGGAACATTGTATCACGAGGTTCCTGCCGGGCTGCCCAGTAGGAACAGTATTGGCCTCGACTCGTTTATGGGGGATACAAGTCAAAAACTTCACTGTGCCTGGCACAGCCTCTGCAGGATCTCACAACTGGTTCTGCTTTGCATTGAACCATCACCCTGCCAACTGCAATATGGCAAATATTTAACGATCTGGTCACATGACTGCAATGTTTCTTCTACCAGGGAAGGATTCCAATTATGGATTTGAACAATGGTAAGAGTGGGAGGAGTTGTGAATGCTTTCATTGGAGATTTAGGGGATGATTTAGAGCTATGGGCACTAGAGTACCACTGTAAATTAGTGGCCCTCTGTCTGGTCATAATTCTCACACTTACTTTAGAGGTGGGCTAATTGCTGACTGATCGCTGTTAGAGCCCCCAGTCAAAGGCAGACTTTTGTCATCCACAGCTTTCATGCATCATGAGGAGAAGATAAGTGTCAAGATGCCCTATGTCCCTTGCCTAGAACCACATTATGGGGTCTGATAGTACTAGGACAAAAAAAGGACCTGATGAGCAGGTGAAAAAACTTTCTGCGCATCAGGACCATTGCTGTTTTGTTTTTCAAGATCACACTCCCCTGCTTAGGAAATTTGTTGTGAAAACGTTGGAAGAATGCCTAGTAGGACAAAACAACATGGTACCTGCCCAGCATTTATTTATGATGACATTTCTTTGATCACACCAATAGACTCTTCCCTTATTGTAATAAATATTAATAAATTAAAAGCCTTATGGCGTGATTTCCTCCTATTGGTATAGTCCAAGAGTCTTGAGTATTTTGACATTGCAATATAATTTTTTTAAAAGGTAAGAATACATTTGTTTAATAAAATACTTAACATATGTGCTTGTTTTGTGTTTACAAACCTTAAGATTCAAATTGACAAGATTCAAATTGACAACAAAAGCATTTTTTGGTCAGAATGGATAAATCTACGTACAATTTCATTTAAGCATCTAGCAAATCATAATCTGATTTTTACTACATTAAGGGGCATATTTATACTCTGTTTGCACCGAATTAGTGTAATTTTTTTTACTCTAATTCGGTGCAAAACTAACTCCATATTTATACTTTGGTGCAGCACCCCTCTAGCACCAAATTTATGGAGTTAAAGTTATTTTTTGAAAGTGGAGACCTACCTTGCCCTAATGAGATGCAAGATAGGTGTTCCCGTGTAAAAAATGACTCTATTGCCTTATCGCCATATTTAGGGGCATATTTATACTCTGCTGCATATTTATACTCTGTTTGCACCGAATTAGCATAATTTTTTTTACTCTAATTCGGTGCAAATCTAACTCCATATTTATACTTTGGTGCTACACCCATCTAGCACCAAGGCCCTGATTTACACTTTTTTTGCATCGCATTAACGTAATTTTTTGACGCAAAAGTGGCGCAAACTTACAAAATATTGGCCCTTATTTATACTTTTTGCTGCAAAACTGCACTAACTCAGGTTTGCACCAAAAAGTTTAGCACGGCTTGCACCATTTCTGTGCACCAGCCGGGCACCATATTTATGGAATGGTGCAAGCCGGTGCAAAGGGTAGGCTAGAGTTTTAAAAAATTACTTTAGTCGGGTGGGGCTGGCAGTATAGGAGAAGAGGGTTTAGCACCAAAAAATGGCTTTAGGCAGGTTAGAGTAAAAAAGAATGACTCTAACCAGATTAGCGTCATTTTATGGTGCTAAACCTACATGCCACATGACTCCTGCCTTAGAAAAGGCAGGAGTCATGCCCACCACCCCAATGGCCAGCACAGAGGACAGGGGTCCCCCGGGCATGGCCATTGCACCCTGTGCCATGTATGGGGGCCCATTTCAGGGCCCCCTATGGCACTTTAAAAAATAACATGCACTTACCTGTACTTACCTGGGATAAGGTCCCCCATCCTCGCAGTCCCTCTAGTGTGGGTGCCCCTGGGGCCTAGGGAGGGCACCTCTGGGCTTATTCCATGGTGTTCCACCATGGAAATAGGGCCACAGGTCCCCTAACGCCTGCCCTGACCCAGGTCTTAAATAATGGGGCAAAGCAAGCTTTGCCCCATTTTTTGACTCCTCCTCCCTCCCTTGCACCATTTTTGCATGGGAGTATAAATATGGCGTTAAGGCCATAGAGTCATTTTTTGCACGGGAACGCCTACCTTGCATCTCATTAAGGAAAAGTAGGTTTCCACTTCCAAAAAATTACTTTAACTCCATAAATTTTGCGCTAGACGGGTCTAGCACCAAAGTATAAATATGGAGTTAGTTTTGCACTGAATTAGAGTAAAAAAATAATGATGCTAATTCAGTGCAAACAGAGTATAAATATGCCCCTTAGCGTCAAAAAATGATGCTAATCTGGTCAGAATAATTTATTTTGACTCAAAACTGCCTAATGCTATTTTTTTCAAGCTAGCCTACCCTTTGCACCGGCTTGCACCATTCCATAAATATGGTGCCTAGCCGGTGCTAAAAAATGGTGCCAGCTGGTGCAAAACTTTTTGGTGCAAAACTGCTTTAGTGCAGTTTTGCACCAAAAAGTATAAATAAGGCCCTAAGTACCTTGCAGTATTCCCCATATGCTTCTATATCAGAGGGCATAATACACCCTACTCAACCAACTGGAACAATGTCATCCAGCATTTCTACCACACACAACAAACTTAAGAAAATTACCACAAAATGAATTACATCAAATCAATCTGCCATTTACTTCTTCACAACCCTTTGCTGGGGCTCCACAATTTATAAAATTATTACAAATGAAAAACTTCAACTACATTAGAAACATAGAAAAGAATGGGAAAAGGGACTAAACTGTTCAATTGCCTTCAGCACATAGGTACCAATATTTGTAATTTTGGAAAACAATCATTAACATGCAAAGTAATGATTTTTAATGAGATCTTATTGGCCACAACGCAAACTTCTCTAACTTTGTGTTGTGAAACAATATTACTACTAGGGATACAGCTGTACAGATATCAGCCTAGGGCACATGTTAGTAGATTTCAGTAAACGTACCTGGCTGTAAACGAAAATAGATTAAATAATTTACTTGACAACCTCTCTTGGCATTTGTGTATCATTGTCTTCAATGATGTCTCAGCTAGGCCCATCTGTAACAAAGCTCAAAAAGGCTAGATTATCAAGAGCCTCATGTTGATCTTTCTACTAGTTAAGAATATAATCAGGATTGTCAGAATATTGTTAACAGGAATATTGTCTGCCAGAAAAATTGTGCCCTAGATATCATTTGCAAAGATATGGTCCGATAATATTAACTCCATATTGAATACACAATATTTCTGTCAGAAAGTATTTTCATTACGATATCCTGGTTCAATACCATTACAATTGTCCATCACTGATTACACCCTATTAGACATGCATGATGACATCCAAACTTTTCAATGCATTTGGAGTATTTTCGGAATCTCACAGGTAAAAGTACCTACTACATAGCCACTATACTCTTTTCCAACAGAATACTTTGACATTTTACATTAAACTATATCATTTCCTAATAGAATGTAACATACCTTGGACATTTTTGTACCTACAATAGACTCCACAATCCTTGTTGAGTTTGTAACTTTACAACAATGTAGCCTAGACTTGCTGGACAGCTTTTGGTATGCTGAATTATGTTTATTCTGACTTACATAAACTATTTAATAGTAGAAAAGAAACAGGTTATTTGGATACGTTTCTGTGACAATCTAAACAGTTACTCTGTTTCAGAGGGAATGCTCAAATAATGCCAATGTTGATAAGCATAATGTGCATTCCTAAACGTAAGCTGCCATTGACTGCACCTTCTAAATGTTATGGAAGACTGTGTAATAATTGTAGTTTTTCAAGATTAAAAGAGTTATGTTATAGAGACAACAGGTTTATTTAAATCCAACTGTCTTTTTGTTGCACAGTACAAAGTAACAATGCTACACATAAAACAAATTTAGAGCCCGAAAAGACCAATAGAAAACTGGATCATAACTTCAGCAGTTAAATATTGTTGTACTCTTTTAAATCGCAAAATACTTAATGGCCCCCAACGTTTACCATAAACAATTACCTCCTTTTACGGAAACTCTGTCCCAATCTTTTCTCTTTTACCTGAAAGGATTGATAACATTTTGCATCTTACATTCTCAGCCCATCATTACTTTGGAAAAACCTTAAATACTCCTGACTGCATTTATACCACTCTGTCTCCTCAATCGCTGCTTTAGCCAAAACAGTCAGCCAGGATCTCAATAGAACATTGACCTGCTTGCATCTTCAACAAAGTTTTGGATATAATTTGCCAGTACTGTCAAATATTTTCAAGATTTCCTTTGGCACTGGAATTGTCCTTGACAATCGTAAAAAAGAAAACCTCAGATTACAGTTTTTTTTAAAAAAAGAAACCCGACGGAGAACCCTTTAAAGTTATCAATCAAAATTGCTTGAATCAGCGGCTGTAAGTCAAATGTCATACTTCATTGAAAGTAACAACAATCTTGATCTGGCACAGTAAGGCCCATATTTATACTTTTTTTGCGCCATATTTGCTGACGCAAAAGCGACATAAACTTACAAAATATAATTGTATTTTCTAAGCTTGCGCCGTTTGTGCGTCAAAAAATAGCTCAAATGCGGTGCAAAAAAAGTTAAAATATGGACCTAAGTTTTCTGTCCTTTGTGTGGAACAGAGCCTGCTCATCTTGCCGCCACAGAAGTCTTATGACTTTCTCTTGATGAAGGTGGTATAGCAATCGTGATTCTTCTTGACCTCACTGCAGCATTTGACATAGTTGTGCATGATATTATGATTGACTGATTGCGCCAACATTCCAAGCTTCATCACTATGCCCCCATCTTTTCAATCTCTACATTCTCCCACATATTTTACTAATTTTGAATTCTTGTTTATGTCTTATGCAGATGATAATCAGGTAGCAGCCATTGTCAAGGAGAACGTGCTTTACATCCAAACCTAATTTTGAGACTCTGTGAGTGCAAAATTGAGCTGGATGATGAAAGTCCTTGTCTTCAACAATGACCTCTACATCTGGAACTCAGCAAGGTGGCTTTTAGATTTGGACCCTGAGCACACCCCTGTGATTTCCTGTATCAGCCTTCTTTTTCATTATAAAACTACTCCCTTTTCTTGCTTCTTAACTTCAGCTAAAGGTCATGAAGTTACTTATATAATCGTGAATAGACTACTATTGTACCCTTTTTTTAAGGTACCCCAGATTTTGCTTTCATTTGCTGAATCTGTTTTTGTTTTCTTTTGAGGACTGCGTACAACTTACTACTGCTAATCAGTGGTAAAGTGCTTGTGCTGTCCCTTGAAAATATGGTATATTTGGCCTACACCTTATTGGTACATTTAATTCACTTATATATCCCTAGAAAATGGTGCTACATGTACGCAGGGCTTGTAAATTCAATTCGGTCAGTGGGCAGGACCCATTGTGACACCCACTAACATAGGACTGCAAAACATGTCACAGCCCAGCAATTGCAGACTGTAGTTCAGTTTTAAACTACCATTTCGACCTGGCAAAATAAACCATTTGCTGTGTCTTAAAACTTCCTTTTTAATACATAAACGTCACTCATAAGTTAGGCCCTAACCAAGGCATTGTACATAGAATTTAAAAAGTTGTATATGTGTATTTACCTTTTACATGTCCTGACAGTGAAAAACTCCTAAAGTTTTTTATATTAGTGAGTTGCTACTCTGTTACAATATTGAAAACACATATTATTTTCTCTCAATATTGAATGTAATCGCATTTCGAATGTGGATGAATGTGTCTGTGCACTGTCAATGACCTGGCAAAAGAGGGCAGGAAAGAGCTGAAACTTGATCATAAATTCAAAACTGCACCTAACAGGGGCACCCAAAAATACGTTCGACAGTGAGCCCTCCAAGTCATTAAGATGTCCTTGGTTCCTCCAACACAAAACATGCCAGATAATCATTAACTTGTATAATAAGTAGCATTTGAACTAATGTAACAAGGTGGAAGGAATATCACTCATGTTTTTAGGTCAAGCGTGTAAGCGCTTTTCGACCTGTTGTAAGTATTCTCTGGGCTTTTAACCACACCCATCTCACGGCAATCACTTTCACTTGTTCGTGGGCTTGCCTTTAAAAAATCACCTGATACAATTGGTAGATGCCTTACATTTGCTATGTCTTGGGTTGGTTTTTACCGCCTTGCAGACTGACCCTATTACATGCATAATTGCTAATATGTTTTAGTGTGGGTGAACTACTTATTTTTTGTCTCTCTTCTTCGTGCTCATAGCAGCAATGGCGCTTTGAAGTTTCATGCAGCGCGAGCTCAATCAGCAGTATTGGAGCACTTTGCATGACTACCAGAAACGTCTGATTGTTTCTTTTGTTGCTCCTTCATGATCCGTGGCGGCTATGCCACTTTGAAGTTTTCATAGAGTGCAAACTTGTTTAGCTTAGACTTGCCTTATAAAAGGCGTGTTTGTATCTCACTGCTAACAAACTTGTTGGGAAGACATTGCAGCTGTGGCTGGAAACAAAACACTAGGCAACTGTTTGCACATTTCGGGACCTAGCCTGGTGTGTGGGATTGTGGAGAGTGTTGTAGTGGACCTGCGGGATCTGCAAACATGCCCATTAGGAGGCAAGGTGAACAGAGAGAGCAGGTTTGCTCTCTTATGTTTTGCATGTTTTGTGGGTATCTCTGATTGCAGCAAGTGTCCGTTACTGTATCTGATTCATAACTTCTGATGTGTGCCTGCGCATCCCTATGGACTGTTGCACCCGCTTCCAGATTGGGAACCTGGGCATGCCTAGTTGGGTGTGACCGGATGGTAGGGGATGAAACACTACGAATGAGTTCCCGGTGTGACAACAAAGAAGTTTTATTTTGAATAACAGAGGTGAACAAGTGCAGGTACGTATTTATTGTCTTTAACTGCTGGGTATAGGGTGGTAGGGTGTTTTCCGTGGTCTGGTCTTCACTCTCCTCTTTTCTGTTCCTTTTCCGTAGGGGTTCCCCCGGAGGCACATGCGGAAAGAAGAGAACAGTAGCGGTAAGTGGACTAGGCACTTCTGTCTATTTGCTCTTACTGTAAGTCTTTCTTTTGTTTCTGTCTTATCCCACTATTCTTTTCAAGGTACTAGTTCTCCTAGTGATTCTTATGGTTAACATATATGCTTTCTGTGTTTTTATTCCTTCTACAGTGCTCGTTATCCTGTGCGCGGTGTCTTCGGTGACCTATGCTATTATTGTGTTCTACAGTGTTCAGTGGTAAGTTTTCTGACCCTCCCCCTCCCCTTCGATTCCGCTCCTTTCCCTCCCCTTCCCCTCGTTTGTGTTGTGCTTGTGCCCTTGATTGGCTCTCTCTCCCCTCTTTTACTCGGATTCAGGGTCATGGTCCCACGCACCTGTACTGCCACGCTTCTCCGGAAGCGTGGCGGGATGCAGCAGCTCGTCCTCCCGGTCGCTGGATTTCGGGGCATCCGATGCTCATCTCCAGCCGTCTCCTCCAGGATACGAATGCTTCAACTGCCTCCGGTTATTACTTTGGCTCCGTCCTCTGCTCTCGGCGTCCGTCCTATTTCCTCCCGACTCCTCCTTTGGGTAATGGTTCACGGTTCCTCTATCGCCTCCAACTCCTTCCTCACAAACACCGAACGCCGTACGCTCGGGTAGCAGCGATTTTGACTTCCTGACATCCCGCCACTCCAAAGCGTCCAGCCAATCACGGGAAGGTAAACTGCGCTGCCTGGGCCCACCAGTGGCAGCGTCAGCACAAGCGAAGTCCGAGTGCGGGCGAACAGGTTCCAGCCCGTCACATACACTCCCCCTAGAGAGCGGCCTGTCGAGACGCTCAGAGACCGGATAGCGGGAAAGAAAATCAGCAGTCACCATTTGTTTTCCGGGAAGATGTTAAATCCGATAAGAGAAAGGCTGTAGGGAAAGAAACCACGGGAGAACGCAGGAGTTAGTGTCCTTATTATGGGCGAGCCAGGTAAGAGGAGCGTGATCAGTGATGAGGGTAAAGGTCAAGCCAGATAGATAGTATCGGAGAGATTCAATAGCCCACTTAATCGCCAGGCACTCTTTCTCAATAATCGGATAATGTGATTAACATGGCAGTAATTTCCTGCTGATGTATAAGATGGGATGGAGTGTCCCATCATCCTGTGGTTGGGATAACACAGCCCCAAGACCCACGTCGGAGGCATCAGTTAGTAACACAAAGGGCTTTTTGAAATCTGGACAACATAACACAGGTTCAGAAATGAGAGCGGTTTTGAGACAGTTAAAGCTACGTAGTGCAGTCACTGAAGGGGAACCAAGGTGTTGGGATAGGATTTTTTTAGCAATTCAGTAAGGGGTTCTGCCACTGTGGAGAAATGGGGAATGAAGCGTCTATAATAACCCACTAATCCCAAAAAAGCCCTAACGTCTTTCTTCCTTTTAGGGAACGTCATGTTGGAGATAGCTTCTACCTTTTCGACTTGGGGATAAATCTTACCACCCCCTACAACGTAACCCAGGTATCTGATGCTAGTTTGTCCTAGTCTACATTTCTCAGGATTGGCAGTTAACTGGGCGTTTCGTAAAGCTTGTAATATGGTATTTAGATGGGTCATGTGTTCCTCCCAGGTATTGCTATAGATAACAATGTCATCCAGATAGGCAGCGGCATTTTGCCTAAAGGGTCGTAAGGTTTCGTCCATGAGTCTTTGGAAGGTGGCGGAGCGACGTGGAGCCCAAAAGGAAGGACAGTAAAGTGATACAACCCTGAAGGGGTAGCAAACGCGTTTTTTTCTTTATCTTCTTTTCTTAAGGGTATCTGCCAATAACCCTTTGTGTGATCTAGGGTGGATAAGTATTTGGCCTGGCCCAATCTCTCAATGAGCTCATCAATTCTCGGCATAGGATAGGCATTAAAATAGGTTAAATTATTGACCCCCCTATAGTCTACGCAAAACCTGGTACTGCCGTCTGGCTTTGGTACCAATACGACAGGCGAGATCCAAGGACTGGCTGAAGGTTCTATTATCCCTGCTGTTAACATGGCTTGGACTTCTTCTTCAATAATCTTCTGTTTGGCTTCTGGGATGCGGTATGGTCTCTGGCGGTGAACAGTATTTGTTTTAAGGCGAATGGGATGTTGGACTAGGGGGGTTCTCCCTGGATATTTTGAGAAGACATCGTGATTGTGATGTACTAGATGAGTTAGTTGGTTGTGATAGGATCCAGTAAGTTCGGGATTGATCCATGGTAATGACTAGTTAGGCAGTTCAGGGTTCGATAGCATGGGATATGGGATGTCTTCAGTAACATCAGTATTGATATACCAAATATTATGGTCCTCTGTAGGATCTAACCATTTTTTAAGCAGGTTGATGTGATAAATCTGTTCCCTGCCACTTCCGTGGGGTATGGCCAACCTATAAGTGGTGGGGTTAATCTGAGCTGTCACTTCAAATGGCCCTTGCCATCGGGCCAACAACTTATTATCTGTACTAGGGAGTAACACCAGTGCTTTATCTCCTACTGTCAAGGTCTGCACTATGCTTCGGGTATCATATAGCCGCTTCTGTTTATTCTGGGCCTCACGTAAAGCAGTATGGGCTTCTTCCCATACTGTATGTAAATTCTCTCTTAACTCTCGGGCATAGGTTGACAGATCTTTTACTTCTTCCTCCGTATCCTCCCACTGTTCTGCTAACATATCCAACAATGTACGCGGTTGTCGGCCGAACAGCAACTCAAATGGGCTGTGACCTAAGGACGCCTGTACATGTGTACGGATGGCATATAAAACTAACTGTAACTTCTTCTCCTTTGCCTTTTCTTAAGAGGGATTTAATTGTTTTATTATATCTTTCCACCAGCCCATCTGTTTGCGGATGTTATACTGAGGTACGAATTTGTTTGACCCCTAGTAAGCGGCATACTTCAGCCATCAATCGGGACATAAACGGGGTCCCTTGGTCAGTCAATATTTCTTTCGGGAAACCCACCCTCGAAAAAAACTTGATCATTGCCTGGGAAATAGCTTTAGTGTGTATACTGGGAAGAGCTATGGCCTCCGGATACCGTTTAGCATAGTCTACCAACACAAGGACATATTGTCTACCCCGAGTGGAGGGCGTGAGGGGACCAATGAGATCCATCCCAACCCGGGTAAAGGGGATATCAATAATTGGAAGGGGTTGAAGTGGAACAGGGCTTTGTGAGGAAGGATTATACAATTGGCATTTGGGACATTCAGCACAATGTCTACGTATTTCACCATAAACCCCCGGCCAATAAAACCGTCTAAGTACTGCCTCCTCAGTTTTCTCCCTTCCCAAGTGTCCTTCCCTGTTATCCCCATGTGCTAGTTGTAACACTTGTTGACGATGACTTCTGGGTACCACTAACTGAAGGTCATTTCCCCGGGAGGGTGTGGGATTGCGATACAGTAGATGGTTTCGAATTAGGAACCTGGGACCTACCCCTTGTATTGCCCCAGACTGCGCCTGCTGCCATGCGTGTTTTAAGGAGGGATCCTCATTCTGATTCCGCCGGAAATCTCCAGTAATCGTGCAAATCTTCCCAGATAGAGTAGAACCCTCGCTGGATGGGAAGTGTTGCGAATACGAGCGTCTTTGCTCTCTTTTTTGTTTTTTACTGAGGGTAACTCGTACCCTCCCTGGTTCCTCCGTAATTACTCCTTTGGGTGCTTCCGTCCACCAAGTCCTCAGAATGTGTTCTTGCCCTGCTCGCTCCAATAATGAGGGAAAATCCTCATAATCTGTACCAAGGATTATGTCCTCATCAAGGTTGGAGAGTACCTGACCCGGAGGTCCTCAGTCCTGTCTCTCCACTGCAACCGTATATTAGCTATGGGATAGTACCGCTGATCGCCATGTACACATGTGATTAGGACTTGTTGTCCTTTATCAATTTGTCCTGGCAATACCAAATTTCCCCTAATCACGATCTGACTACAACTGGAATCAATGAGGGCTGTTCTTTCCACTTTATTGATGACGATGGGAAGGATATATTTGGGTTTTTCTCCTCCAGACCAGAACACCCTTCCCTTGGTCAGCCCTATCTCCATGGGCTCCTCTGTCTCTTTCTTATGCGGACAATATCGGGCAATATGACCCCACTCCGAGCAATTGTAGCACTGGGGACCAGGGCCCGCATACCCAGATGGCCCTGGGCCTGCTGCTTGTGATCTGTCTGTACCGTGATTTAATACTGGTCGCTGGAGATTATTTCTCGATATGGCTGGTCTGATAGGAGGGGGAGGAGCCCGACTAGTGGTAGCACGGAAGTCCGAACCTCTATGATAGGCACAGGCAAGATCTACAGCAGTGTCGTTAGTGAGCCCGGGATGTTGTCTTACCCAGTTCCGGGTGGTGGGTGGTAAAGCATTCAAATACTGTTCTAAAACTATGACATTAAATATGTCCTCTCTTGTGTTTTCTGTGGGTTGTAACCACCTCCCGGCAGCATGTTGGACTCTGTAATATAAGGTGCGGGGTTTCTCCTGATGCTGCCATTTCGTCTGTCTAAACCTGGTGCGATAACTTTCAGTATCTAAGCCCACTCGTTCTAGAATAGTCTTTTTAATGTCCTTGTACAGCAAGGTACCACTTGGATTAATGGCTTGGTATGTGGTTTGTAAGTGTCAAGTGAGCAGGGGGGCGATATACTGACCCCATTTGTCCTCAGGCCAGTTAGCGGTGCTGGCCACTCTTTAAAAGCTTGTGAAAAAAGAGTCTGGATCTTCCTGCTCATGATACTTTTGTAACACACTACTTGGTACCGTAGGATGTACTTTGGTATGGGCAATGGTATCAGTGAGCTTGCCTAATGCTGTTTCATGTATCAGCTGATTAAAAGCCATGATTGTTGCCTGGCTTTTGAGTGCAGTCTGCAACGCCTCTCTTTCTTCTTTGGCTTTTTTCATTTGTTGCTCCCATATCAATTGGAGGTGCCGTTGTCCCTCAGCCAGCTGGGCAATAACATTGGCCATTGTCGCCTTCTCTTCCGTGGTGGCGGTTTCCTTCAAATCCCACTTCTGACACCACTTGTGACCGGATGGTAGGGGATGAAACACTCCGACAGAGTTCCCGGTGTGACAACAAAGAAGTTTTATTTGGAATAATAGAGGTGAACAAGTGCAGGTACGTATTTATTGTCTTTAACTGCTGGGTGTAGGGTGGTAGGGTGTTTTCCGTGGTCTGGTCATCACTCTCCTCTTTTCTGTTCCTTTTCCGTAGGGGTTCCCCGGGAGGCACATGCGGAAAGAAGAGAACAGTAGCAGTAAGTGGACTAGGCACTTCTGTCTATTTGCTCTTACTGTAAGTCTTTCTTTTGTTTCTGTCTTATCCCACTATTCTTTTCAAGGTACTAGTTCTCCTAGTGATTCTTATGGTTAACATATATGCTTTCTGTGTTTTTATTCCTTCTACAGTGCTCGTTATCCTGTGCGCGGTGTCTTCGGTGACCTATGCTATTATTGTGTTCTACAGTGTTCAGTGGTAAGTTTTCTGACCCTCCCCTTCGATTCCGCTCCTTTTCCTCCCCTTCCCCTCGTTTGTGTTGTGCTTGTGCCCTTGTTTGTCTCTCTCTCTCTCTCTCCCCTCTTTCCCTCGGATTCAGGGTCATGGTCCCACGCACCTGTACTGCCACGCTGCTCCGGAAGCGTGGTGGGATGCAGCAGCTCGTCCTCCCGGTTGCTGGATTTCAGGGCATCCGATGCTCGTCTCCAGCCGTCTCCTCTAGGATACGAATGCTTCAACTGCCTCCGGTTATTACTTTGGCTCCGTCCTCTGCTCTCGGCGTCCGTCCTATTTCCTCCTGACTCCTCCTTTGGGTAATGGTTCACGGTTCCTCTATCGCCTCCAACTCCTTCCTCATAAACACCGAACGCCGTACGCTCGGGTAGCGGCGATTTTGACTTCCTGACATCCCGCCACTCCAAAGCGTCCAGCCAATCACGGGAAGGTAAACTGGGCTGCCTGGGCCCACCAGTGGCAGCGTCAGCACAAGCGAAGTCCGAGTGCGGGCGAACAGGTTCCAGCCCATCACATTGGGATTCCTGGGCATTGATGTACACAATGCCTGCTGCATGCTTAATTTCCCCCATTTAATGCTTTTCATTAGCAAACTGTTCTGCTGCTTAAGCATGAAGGTATCAAGCTGCCTGGGCTGAGTTTTATAAGACGTCAATTTCCTGGGACCTGTTGACGTTAATCTAATTGACTTTAAAACGTACCGAGGGAGAAAGGCATGCTGTTATTTTACCTCAGTGACTTGCTTGACACAGCTCCTTGCTTGGTCCATTTACTAGAAGTTAAGTAACAGCACAGCCGCGCAACATGAGGGGAAATGTTTGGGTTCAAACAAGGGGCATGCTTAGCCTTTGCCTTTTAAAAAGCTCTGGGTGTCACAGGGTTGTTGGCAGCAAAGTGGATGTATGGTTGCATGTGTTGGCTACCAGAAAGGTCTGGCACCCTTAAATGTAGGAGGCGATATGTTGGTGAAACACAACTCAAAATGTTTAAATTCATGCCCATTCCTGGTATTTTGCTCTCAATTCCCATTCCTGAGGTTTTTTTCTCCGTTTTGGTACTCATGCTTTCCTTTTTCCACACTAGGAGAAGGGCTGCAAGTACCGGAGTAAAGAGCTTAAGTAACTACAAAATAAAAGCTCCCAACTTTACTTGTTCTATGCATGAGCAGGTTTTCCAGCCCGTGTTTTACTGATGCCTTCTGGGTCTTATAAAATAGGACTACAAATTCAATTTTTGCGTTGAATTCTGGGTCTTGTAGTCTTCTTCGTCCCATTATAACATTGCACTCCAAGTCCCACCATGCACAGGAATAGGTCTGGGAAACTTGAGTTCTGCAAGATCAAACAGTCTTCACGCACTTGTTGACACGAAGAAAACCTAGCTATATTTTAGTCACAAGAGACTAGATAGTGGATTTCACATACTAGGTCAATGACCGAATCTGTTTTAAGAATAATGCCATTCGAAATACATCATAGACTTTACACATAACATATGATAATAAATTCCACTTCAATAACCACACCAGTTTATTAAGAAGTTAATGATTTATTTCCCTATATTAACAACGCTAAGGTTACAAAAATAATTCTCAAACACAAGTGATACATATAGAGAAACAACAAAGGCTGATTCAAATGCCAGATATATCTAAGTTTAATCAATGCAAAAAGACAAATAATCTCAATGGTTATTACACAAAACCATAGCAACAGAATCTGAGCAAGGGAAATTGAATACACCTGATAATTAATAAGACAAAAATATCAATGACTATTCATGAGCATGTGATAACACCTCACTAACCACTAATTAGCATCAACATGTTGGGCTTCATATAAAAGTTTTAGTAACACAGATTAAGACAACATCAAAACTATGGCGCTATCAAAAATAAGCAGCAGTAAATAAACATTTGCAGCTGGTAGCTGAAAAACAAAAGACAAATAATAATTCACAGCTCATACATTTAACAAATCACTACAGTAATCAGCAACAACGTCTACTTTGTCAGTGGGACAGCAACATCAGGCAGCAACAACAGGACTGGAACAGAAATAACGGTAGGGGTGATGGCTTAGAATTTGGACTATAAGATACACTAAACCATCTAAGCATAGGTTCAGTATTGAACAGACATAAACTAATAAAATACCAGAATGTCAATAGACTATCTGGAAAACATGAAATGTCAAAGTAATAGATCATACAGAATAGAATCTCTAGAACTCAGGAAATCCCAAAGAAGAATGACCCCCGATCAATGTTGACTGATCATTAAATTAAACTTGTTGAATGAAAATGATTGGATAAAGCGTGAGGTGAGAAAGTTATGACCAATCAGAACATTAACAGATTTCAAAATTATACAATTAGTTTATTCTAAGCTCTTCTATTTGCTGTTATTTCATTGACGAAATCTAAATTAATACTTTTGTATCCTGCATTTCCTCTTCTCCAGCTTCATCTGTGGATCCTTTGTTTTCACTCCACTGGAATACGAAATCACAGGAAAATGATTACAGAATATGTTACCACACCATTTATTTTCCCTTGAGGAATGACATGCAAGTTAGAAACATATCTACAAACAATGAAGTCAGTCAGACTACGGAACACACTAGAAACATTTTATACATCTTGCATTGCACAGTGATCTTGCATCTGCTTCTACTTCAGTTCAGCAGAGACCACTAAATACACATTTAATTCTGAAATTTATTTTAGTTAAGAAACACACTCTCTTGTAATGACAAAATAATTTCATCAGCTTAAAATAACATTGACAAAATATAGGCCTTACATAAGATGGTGGCCATTTAGTTAGTCACATTTCTTGTAAACACAAAATTATTATTGAATTAATTCACACATTAACCTCAGCTAATCTCAGCTCTCACACACTCCACAATTTGAGGGTTTTCTGTAGTGGGTTTTGGATTGCATGCATTATAGTGTTTGTTAAGGCGGTCACCTCAAGTGGTATTCTATTGTAATTACCAATGAAGATTTAAATTAGGTTGCTAATTTGCAACAGTTTAATTTTTTGCTGCAGATACAGGATGAAAGTAAATTGAAGTGCTTTAGTTATTTGCGGGGCCACTGGAATTATGTGGCAGGAAAGGACCAAATTATGAGGCAGGGTTGACCAATTTATGTAGCACACAAAGTCCAATTATGCATTTATAACGCCAATAGCTCAACCTCTGGCATATGTGAGACCTAGCAACTCTTAGTCATTTGTGCCGGTGCAAAGAGGCATTTATTGACAAAAAGTATCAATTTAGCATCAGGCCTGAATGCATGTTGGTGCCACATTTACACATGCAGAATTATCCACTCAGTGTAAAATCAGCCTAAATAAACCTTAGGAACTGAAATACTGCAAATTAAACACGCCAGGTGTTGATTCCAGAGGGTACTGCTGGAAAGTTATTTGTGGGTCACCTACATTTATTGTGAACTTTAGCACGCGAATGACTACCGCATGCTGACCACTATTGTAAGCAAATCCGGCACATTGCCCTATTTAAACAAGAAACAATAATGCCAAAAGCTGCCCTGGCGCGGAAGCACTCATAATCCAAGCGTTTTCTTAGAATGAAAGCAAGTTATTGACAGTTTTAATGAAACACACCCCGGAGTGACAGGGATTTCCTGCTTGTGAAACTTGGATCGGATTCATGGTACAAACAAGAACAACTTCATTCTCAACTAATTGTAAACAATACTTGTTCGACCACCTTTAAGGTTTAATACAGCTAAACCAATCAACATCAAATACACACATTTGAGACGAACAAATAAACAGGCAGGCAGAAACAGGGCATTGTATTTCGTTGATGTATTACCGTTTTCCAGCAATTGTGAAAATAAGATATAACACAGAATTTTCATTTTCATCTTGAATCTGCAGTCTGAAGTGGCTGTCCAATATATGTATATTTACAAAAACGTATTTGTAACACCCAAATGGCTGGTCTCGGTTGCACGTTTATCAAAAACTGTTGAAACACCGCTTAGCAGTAACATATTTTCCTGTCCACAAAAGCATACTTGCAATTTTTGCAGCATGCTGCTTTTGAGGAGAGCCATATGCTGAATAACAAGTGACAGGAAAGTTAAAGATTGAAAACAGCTGAAAGGCTTTGAGCTGGAATAGGGGGATCGGTATTGAACGGCCCCTCTGGGTCATGCGCCATAATCTCAAAGCAAAAACAACGCCGATTTAAAAACATAAGTGTCTCTGAAAATGACTCCACTCCAAATCAACACTACACAAATGAATAAGAACAAAAAGTCGTGTACAGAAAAGGGTAGAGAGAGCACATTTAAGGAAGCATATATCACACCTTTGGCCTACACTACCACCTCAAGCTGCTCAAAATAAAACAAAAGTAGGCATTTTAGCAATTGAATAATTATTTTAGAAAAGCCCATGTGCTCGAAAAGTGCCATAGTTGGTAAAGACACTAAGGCCAAGATTTACTCTGGATTTGCACTGCCACTAGCATTATACAAAGCCATGTAAAAAGATGTAAATAAGCAGCTTTGATTTATCACCCAGTACTAAGGGCCTGATTTAAGAAAAGTGGCAATGCACCCAGTGCAGCACTACTTTTCTTGTGCCCCTTAGCGTCCCCCCTAACAGCACCATGTGTGTGCCGTATCTAAGATAAGACGCACCATGGAGGTAGTTAGGGAAACTAGTGTCAACATTTTTGGTGTTACTTTGGAGCTTTGCAGGATTAGCATACAAAAATGTTGACGATCAGTGCTTAATTTGTGCTTGTTGTTTCCGGTGCGGAGCACCAATACTTATTTTTGAGGGCCAGAGCATAGTTTTCTGCATCAGGCATTTACTGCGAGCAAAATACATACATGGAAAAGCCAAAGGAAGAGAATATTAGAAAAAGTGTTCAAAGGGAGAGAGCAGAAGGCTGCAAGAGTGAGCTG
Organism: Pleurodeles waltl; assembly: GCF_031143425.1. Taxonomy (NCBI): domain Eukaryota; kingdom Metazoa; phylum Chordata; class Amphibia; order Caudata; family Salamandridae; genus Pleurodeles; species Pleurodeles waltl. The sequence goes on from NC_090446.1 coordinate 806,653,712, forward strand.
AAGGAGCAGGAGGTGGCTGTGAATGGATTAAAGAGGCCCCAGAAGGCTTTAGGATAACGCTGCCTTGATGTTCTGTGTTTGCACATTTAGTTGCAGCAGCCCCATGTTTCATGGAAGAGGTTTGGACACCAGCATGTTTTTATTTACAAATTAAGCACTGTTGACGATAATCCTGCAAAGCCCATTGTAAACAATCATGTGTCTCCTTTTAACGCCTGCTCTGATCATGTGTTAAAAGTACTGAAAAAAATAACGCAAATACATTTCTTAGATTTCTTTGTGCCATTTTTTCGATCTCCCTGACGGGGGAACGCCCCCTTACATACAATGTGCCTCGCGCAGGCATAATGTAGCACAAAGGGTTACAAAGTGGTGATATGCATGTCTTGTTGGGCTACATTAGCGTAAAAGAAAAGGTACGCAAATGTGGTGCAAGGAGGTGCTATGGGCTCTTAAATTTGCCCCTAAAGGTATTGTGCACTGGTAAGGTGCATATGTCTCAGCACAAACAACTACTTACATCAAGAGGATTACTAGGTGTAGATCAATGCAAACACCTGTGAGTTTTGGAGAAAAGCTCGACCTAATAAAATTGCCAGACCAGACTTTGCATCAAAAATAGTACCTACAGAAAGCAGCGTCAAACAAGGGGAACTGTCTTGACTTCTCCCAGGAACTGTTGCATTGAAAGTGTGCCACAGTGCACAGTACACGTGCAAAGTGTCTCAACCTTCAGCGTTCCTCTATGAACAGGAATTTTTATTGCAAGTGTATGCTTTCAGTGTAAATCCTACTTGGGGCGGTGCACATTCAGTTCTGCACTATGGAGTGAGGCTGAGCATCAAGCAAGACAATCTGTTTGTGTGCCAGTGCAGGGGATGACACCATCACCACATCAGTTTTTGTTTTCGCTTTGACCCAATACTGTGGAACAAATTTTTATTTAAGTAAATCTGAGCCTAAAGATAAAAAAATACAGTAATTGTCTACCTGAACTCAAACATTTCGTACAGGAATTTGACTATCATTGTCCTGATAATCATACTCAATCACATTGTGTAATCGTGCATGGCACTAGACCCTACCTATTATGCATGGCTTCCTTCAGCAGTTGGCTCAATGACTTGACAGAATGAGAGTGCTGCAGATCATCAGTATAAAACCTGCAAGGCCAACTGAGACTGTCATGTGTCTGAGATAAGTAAACTGAGTACCATAAGGTTATGTCCTAGTAATACTACAAGTACAAAGATAAAAAGAAATGACAGGTTTGTTTCAAGCTATCATTGTATAAAAAACAAGCTGTTTTATTATTAATATCAGTACGAGAAGTGAAAAACCAGGGTGGTGCCATAAACTTTTAAAATAATTAGCCAAAGCAAGTGCGGGACCAGTGTGTGGGCTTTTCCCAAATGCATGAAGCCTAGCAAAGCTTTACAAACCTCAGCAGAAAAGACCAGCCTATGTTTCAGGGTAAAATGCCCATGAGATTATTTCCCTACTACGTGGAATAGACAGGAAACCAGTAATCAAAACCAGAGTCTGTTCTAGCTCAGTACAGTGTGTTCCTCGCAGTACTGCAATAACATTTAACACTACTAAGCCACAGTTTCAATGACAGTGTAACTAGATGGGACTATGTTGTAACTTCAAGTTTCACTGTATGAATTTGCACCGCTGGGTCTCCAGCAGGTGGCCAGAGGGTTGTGTACTAGTCTGCAGACAAATAAACCCCTGTTAGAAATGGGGTATTTGGTTGGCAGTTTGGTTACCTCCTGTCCAAGCAAGGACCCACACTCTAGTTAGGGTAAGTCACACACAATCCAAATGATCCTGTGCCCACCCTCCGGTAGCTTGGCACTGAGCAGTCAGGCTTAACTTAGAAGGCAGTGTGTAAAGTATTTGTGCAATAAATCATGAAATAACGCAGTAGAACACCACAAAAATACACCACACAGTGTTTAGAAAAATATATATTTATCTGGTAAATTGCAGGTCAAAAGGATTAAGATGCAATAAGTATATTTTGAGATATCACTGTAAAAAATGATATAAAGTGTATTTAGGGGGTCATTCTGACCCCGGCAGGCGGCGGGCACCGCCCGACAAACGACCGTACCGAGGTCAAATGACCGCGGCGGTCATTTTGACTTTCCTGCTGGGCAGGCGGGCGACCGCCAAAAGGCCGCCCGCCCGCCCAGCGGGAAAGCCCCAGCAACGATGAAGCCGGCTCTGAATGGAGCCGGCGGAGTTGCTGGTGTGCGACGGGTGCAGTGGCACCCGTTGCGATTTTCAGTGTCTGCTTTGCAGACACTGAAAATCTTAATGGGGCCCTGTTAGGGGGCCCCACGACACCCGTTCCCGCCAGCCTCTTCCTGGCGGTGTAAACTGCCAGGAACAGGCTGGCGGGAAGGGGGTCGGAATCCCCATGGCGGCGCTGCTTGCAGCGCCGCCGTGGAGGATTCACTGGGGCAGGGGAAAACTGGCGGGAAACCGCCGTTTTCCCTTTTCTGACCGCGGCTTTACCGCTGCGGTCAGAATTGCCCCTGAAGCACCGCCAGCCTGTTGGCGGTGCTTCCTCCGTCCCCGGCCCTGGCGGTCAATAACTGTTTCTTTCAAGTGCAAAGTACCTGGTTTGCATTCAAAATCTCTGCAAAGAACCACAGAGAGGAGATGCGTGGAAAACAGGGAGGTTTGCGTCAATTTCTCGGGCTGCACACGGCAATGCATCGTTTCGTTTTCATGCAGGGATGGCTGTGCATCAATTGCTGGTGCTCGGTCCTGGATCCTCTTCAGGTTGTGGGGTTTTCGGATGCCCCGGGTATGATACGTGGATTTCCGGCACTGACAGGATGAAGTCACAGGGGCTGCATGGATCCGGTGGGCGTAGCGTGGAAATTTCTACCGCACAGCAGGCGCTGTGTCGATCCCTTCTGGAAGTCAGGATACGTTGTTCCGGCTCAGCTGTGCATCGATCCAGTGGCCCGTGCATCAAACTTTCCCGTCTCTGAACAAAAAATTTGAAAGATTCCCTTCGACATGAAAGGCATAGACCCCTACATTTATTCCGTAGTTATTTAAAAATCGACCCCCATATTTGGAATTTAAAGGAGAAAATATGTTTCTTACCCTTACCATTCCTCATTCAAAATTAACACAGATAAGATGGTTAACATAAGAACTTTAATTTTCCTTCCCAAGTGTGCCTAGTAATTAATGCATTTCTGAAGCTTTTCATAATCATCTTTATCTGTTGTTTGGCATTATGCCTAACCTTGAAAGTTTAAAATGTAAGAGGGTATGCATGCTCAGGAACATTGTGTCTCTTTTTTTCATGCTTTGCATTTATCATGGGTGGCAAGCATACACTCTCTAACTGAAATCAGGTGGCATGGATTCCCTTGCCCCTATTCATGTTTCTTGTGGTGCAAATATTGGACAAGTACAGGTTGTTGCCATCAACATTGATACTTTATCGATATTTCAAAATAAGATTCTTCACCCAAAAAGGACTCTGGGCCAAGTGTACAAACTCTGGGCCAAGTGTACAAATGATTTGATAATCTGTCGCAAACTAGTTAGCCATTGCAAAACATTACAGTTACAGTGTATAAATTAGTGAAAGATATACTTTTGTTAATTTAGCAAGAGAACCAAGTGTCTCGTATACAAAGCCATTTTGTGGTCACAAAGGGGCAGATTTATGAAAAGTGGCGCTGCACATAGTGCAGCGCCACTTTTCTGGTGCCACTTAGCACCCCCCCCAATGCTACCATGTGTGCACCATACCTAAGATATGGTGCACCATGACGATGGTTAGGGAACTAGCGTCAGAATTCTTTACGCTAATTTAGAGTTTTGTGCAGGATTAGCCTCACAAATGTATATGCTAATCCTGCAAAGTCCTTGAGGCCCTTTGTAAACAATGGTGTGCCTCCTTTAAACGTTTGCTCTGAGCAGGCGTTAAAAGTGAGGAAAAAAATGATGCAAAGAACTCTCTTAGATGGCGAAGGCATAATGTAGTGGAAAGGGTTACAAAGTGGCGCAAAACAGGCAGTGCAGCACTTTGTAAATTTGGCAGAGCGATTTTGGCCTCGTTGGGCCACATTAATGTTAAAGAAATGACACTAATGTGGCAAAAGGAGGCGCTAGGGGCTCTTAAGTCTGCTCCAAAGTCTTTGGTTCCCAAAAAACAGGACTTGTGACTACAAAATGGCTTTTTATTATGCACTAAACTTCAGTGACAAACGAAACATGAGGGGTCCACTCTGCAAAGTACATGGAGGGGCCACAGTGAAGTAAAGTAATACTTATCCATGCCCACTGCATGTGCTCTAAACACCTGCTGGCAGTGACAACTTCCTAGGGCATTGCTGCAGTGGTAGACATAATACCTTAGAGTGCATTTTACTGTATTTTCTCAGCATTACTGAATCCTCTGTAAAGTACGATACATCTACATATTTCCTTTCCAATCACATAAATGGAGCTGCAGAACACAATTGTCCAATTTAATTAAATAGCTCAATATCCTTAACTTATTTGTTGTGTGGATGAAACAAAAGTACTACTAGGTCCCCTATCAGCAAAAGAGTACTTTTACCACAATAGAAAAATCTAACACTCACTGAATAAACAGGTGGTGTACAGTTCTGTCTGATCACAGACTACATTGCATGCTATACTAATAGTACACATGATCTGTGTTTCACCACTGAGGCATGCACAAGTTTTTTTTGTAGAAGGAGATCTTCGAATTTTTTACCTCTTCAGTAAGTTTAAATTTATTTTCCAATTAATATGTTTTTAAGCACACTTCTCATACGTTTGAAGCTGTGATATTTTTATAGGGGACAGTACATATGCTATTATACCATTGCTCATGACACCCTACCTATATCCCAGAGCAATAAGGAAAAGGAGATCAAATATAGCCCACAAGAGAACACATACAGTGGTGGAGCATGCGCTCGGATCACTGGAAGGCAGGTTTTGGCACCTAAACAAAAGTGGTGAAGTCAACGCTGTGGTGATAGAGGTGGGATTGCTCTGCGATGACCATAAAAAGCTCTTGGCATGTTTTACCCAAACCGAACGCATGCTTGATGAACTCTGACCTGCTGTCATTGATATCAAAAGGCAGGTCAGATTGTTAAAAGCCAAGGTCCGGTAATTGGAAAATAGGGCAGAGGACTCCAAGGGATGGTCCTGCAGCAAAAACCTCTGGATTGTTGCATTCTCTGAGAGGTGCAGGGCCCTGACCCAGTGGCCTTCTGTGAGAAATGTCTGGAAAATGTGACAACTCCTGCAGCGCTGTCTGCCCACCATCAGGTAGAGTGGACCCGTAGAGTCCTGGCACACAGGCCAATACCAGGATCACCTCCCAGGCCAGTTGTGATTCAGCTTATGAACTTCTGAGATAAAGAAACCATCCTGAAAGCGGCCTGCACCGCAGCACCAATACATTATGACAATGCTTGAATCTACTTATTCCCTGATTACACACTAATGGTGCAACTCCGAAGAGCCTCCTTCTTAGAAGTCAAGAAATGTTTGAGACAAGTGAGACTCAACTACTCTTTGCTATTATTGGCTGAGCTCAAAGTGCTGGCAAATCAGACCAGTTATTTTTTCACAGAGCCTATGAATGCTTGGGACTGGGTGGAAAAGCATCACCATGAGTCCTCTGCCCCAGCCACTAGAACGCAATGACCTGGCACTGAGAGACGAAGTCAGCGGAGTTGTCAGTGAGTCCGCAAGAGTGCAGGAGCCTGTGAGTAAGGGTCCTCCTCCCTGGCTCAGGTTCAAGAACAGCAACAGCAGGCACAGACGGCTGTAACAAATCTAGCCTCAGAACGCTGCTTTCCTCCACCACAGCCCACAGATGACTCAATCAGAAACTGGTTCTACCACCTTGTTAAGCAGCACTCCCTCAGTGACTTTGTCTGCCTTTTCTCCACAAACTGTGGACCTACTAGTCTGAGGTCACTGCGCTACTGGGACATGACTCCACGGTCTTGTATGTAGGAACCCTGCCCCCCGGGTCACCTATATTATAACTGGCAATGACACTGATTTCATCTTTGAGCCTTTATCCTTCTTTTCCCAATTTCATACCTGAAGAGGCCCTTGAGTCTGTAAGTCAACCCCCCAGGATGCTCTCCTTGGCTTTTGACCTTGATAAGGTTCCGCTATTAGATATCCCACACCATGGGTCTGTTAATTTACTGTTTGGGCAACCGCCATTCCCGCTGTTAACCTGGGAGGGAAGTTGGTAGTTCTGCTTTACTGGGTCAGCAGATCAAATACCACATTCTACAATGGCCCCATGTTAAGGATACTTTTCACACCCCCACCGGGGCATGACTAGGACCCAGATAATTATATGGAATGTTTGCAGAATGGGGACAGCGCGTAAGCGTCACATCGTCCAGTAGAATATTAGGTGGCACAGCATGCAAATAGCATTCCTTCTGGAAACCCACATTGCAAAAATGATGGTGCATACAGTGCTACTGCACCAGCTGTTCAGGGTTTGCCTGTGGGGCACTAATATGGATTTGTTCTGCAGTTCCCTTTCTTTGCCATGCCACAGAGATTGACCTTGAGGGGCGATATGTCTTTGTGGAGTGACAAATAGATGACTGACCTCTCCTTCTAGGCAGCATCTATGCACCAAATGTGGTGCAGCAACCTTTTTTGGCCGCCTTACGTCACTCTCACAACGTGGGAACACATTCCATGGATTATTGAAGGTGCCTTCATTAGTGTCCTTAACCCCAACCTAGACCACTCCCAAACCCATTACCAAGCTCTCCCATTGTGTCAGCAGCTGGCCCTACCCAGTGGCTTGCACACTGGTCCCTCCTAGATAGTTAGCTCACACTACACCCAGACATGAAAGACTCTCCCCTCATGATCTACATGTGCATCTGGACTGCCTACTATGCCACCCGACTATGCACTCCAAAGTCATCAGTGGAGAGTACCTCCGAAAATCTTAATCCACTTCAATTGCATCTTGAGTGGAGAGCCCCCCACTACCCATACCCACATGGTGCCTTCAGTCAGCTATTTTAGAATATGCTACATTATGAGACACAACTCAAGAAGCAATATCTAATTACAAGGAAGAGAATTGGGGCACAGCCGTATCCCGGCCCATAGAATGGGAGGCTCTAAAGGTAGTATTATGCTGCCATTATATCAACACAGTAGTGGGGGTGAGGACGGATCTCCAGAGAAACCTAACTAACCTGGAGATGTCCCTAAAGATACTAGAGACAGAGACTGACACAACTCCTACTGCTTGGTGGGCTCTTGTGGCAGCCAGAGTTGCGGCATGCCCGACTGACTGGTAGACTGTTGGAAAATGGCCCTCCCTGAAGGGTCACCCCAAACCTTTTGCCTTCCTTCTCCTCTTTTTCTAGCCTCATTTTTGTTGGCTTTAGGACTCTGGGCACTTTACCACTGCAAACCAGGGCTAAAGTGCATGTCCTCTCTCCCTAAAACATGGTAACATTGGCTCATACCCATTGGCGTATATTATTTACTTGTTAGTCCCTAGTAAAGTGCATTACATATGCCCCGGGCCTGTGCGACCCACATAATTAGCCCCTTAACTATGTCTCAGGCTTGTATTTGCAAAGCCTGTGTGTGCAGTTTCACTGCCACTTCGACTTGGTATTTAAAACTACTTGTCAAGCCTAAAACTACACTTTAATTACATATAAGTCACCCCTGACGTAGACTCTAGGTAGCCCATAGGGCAGGGTGCTATGTAAGTAAAAGGCAGGACATGCACTTATAAGTTTTACATGTCCTAGTAGTGAAAAACTCCCAAAATCATTTCTCACTACTGCGAAGCCTGCTCCTCTTATAGGCACGCTTTGGAAATTCCCTTATTTACTTTTAAGTGGTAATTTCTGATCTGAAAGGAATAGCATTGTCATGTTTCATATGGATGAAATGGTAGTGAGAAATCCTACTGGTGAAGTTGGATTTTACATTACTGTTTTAGAAATGCCACTTTTAGAAGGTAGGCATTTCTCTGCACTTACTGCTCTCTGGGCTTTACAGTGGGTCTCCAATCCACTTCTGGTCTGTGCTGGTTGACAGCTCCCCTTGCCCATTCCAACCAGACAGCCATAAACAAAGGACACTCACCTGCATCTGCATTCATCTGCATACTGATGGGTCTTCCTGGGCAGGAAGGATGGAGGGGACCTCTCCCACACTTCAAAGCCTAGTGGCCTGCCCTCACTTAAAGGACTGATATCCCCCCATCGTCCTCCTTGCAGGCAGGGCTTGGAGGCCGTGTCACGGTTGAAGCTGGCAACTGTCTGGATTCACCATGGGAGGGTACTATTTGCATAGGACAGCCCTCTTTTCAATCCCATTATTCTTCTGCAGTTGACGTATAGCATTACTAGAGGGCAGCACTATGGATGTAAGGGCAGAAAGAGGCTTTGAATCACCTTGCTGACATACCTCTTGTTCATGTTGGTCTGTGCTGGGTCTGTGGAATGAAGTACGGCAATGACTGAGTGAATGAGTAATGAGTAATTATTGGCCTTTGTTTGTGGCAAAGGGGGGACATTTGGAAGGAAAACAACAAAATAAAAGGGTCAAAGCATAGATGTTTGCTCAGTGATTGTGTGTGTGACATTAGTGCCTTTGAAGGGACATGTATGAGGGGAATAGCAGTCCCACAGTCCTTAGATGGGAGAAGAATCACCAAAGAATATATCCCCACCAAAAACACATACAGTATATCAAAGCTTCCAAATGTAATGTAATGCTTTATGGGTTGAAGGATTTGCCATGTTTGATAATAAATGTCAGTCGGGCAGTCTTTGGCCAGAAATGTAAGGCACTTCTTTTTGGGGTATGTGCCCAAGAAAACCATTGGGAGGCTTTCTCTAATCATCTGCAGGATTGAAAGACAGCAGAGGAAAATTGCAGAGAGAGCCTGGCTGCACAGCAAATGCACAGGGTGGTCCAGTAAACTCTTCCAGGGACTTTTGACACCCACACTGTGAGACTTGAGACCCAGTCCTCTGTGACATTGACACCTTTTTTGATCTCTCAATATCCCCGTCTCATTGCCCCTTCAAATGTTTCCTCCTAGTACCGGCCCTTTCTTAGTGTGCCAAGCCATTTCAATCCTTTGAGTGACCATAAGCATCTTTTATCTTTGCCCTCCATTTACATTCTCTGGGTAACCCAGCCGCTTTTGGCAGTCTTCAGTCTCTAGTGGCTGGTTGAATAGACATTGCTCAGCACTGCAGGCCCTTAAGACTGCTTACAGCCTCTCCCAGCACACCCAAACTGCAACTGTTTAGTGCACATGTATATGATCTGTATTACAATAATCCCTGGTCCTCACTGTATGGATCCTGTAATCAATCCAAGGAGAACAAATCACTCAGCGAGCACTCCACACTCTCTGCAGACTCTGCCTAACCATGCACTGCTGCCTGTTTTCATGCCATGGTTATTTTCTATGCCCCATCCACCCAATTGCCAGAGTTACCCTCTCCCTGCCTCTTTTGTGTAGTCTCCCAACCACCCTCCTTATTTACAAAATGTTAGTGCTCTCAGATGCCATAATGGGCAGCCCTGCAAGCTGATCACCCACTTTCCCTTCCACCTGTAAGAGAAAATGTTTGAAATGTTGCTACCTTAAGATACTTCAACAGCATTGTCAGGATTCAAACCCTTGCCCAAGGCAGCCTGCATTTCTACAGGTACAAGGACTTACTACAAAACTATAGCTCCTTGGTAGCATACAGCACTGCAGGAGACGCTATATGAAAACTACAGGTCATGATGTCATCAGCCAACTTGCTTGGGGACACCTTATGTCCATTATCAGCCCGAAAATTAGCAAAACGATGATATCATGTTTATGAGATTTTCGTGCCCATGATGTCACCAATAGGTCATCAATGTACTGGACGAGAATTGAGTTGTAAGGCATAATCAATGATTCCAGATTCTTCTTTAGAATCTGCTTAAAATTAGGCAGGGTGTCAGTATAACCTTGTGGGATATGACACCATGCTAATAGCTTCTCTTGAAGCATAAAGGTAAATAGAGATTGACTATCCTCGTGTAATGGAATCAAGAAAAAGGCTTGGCAAAGATCTACAACTGTGAACCATTATGCCGTACACTTTATCTTGTAAAGTATTGTGGCTGGATTGTGTACCACAGGACAGTATAGGATCACAATCTCATTCCTAGGTCTTGAACTATGCTGTACTTTCTATTATGTTCTGTAATACCATAATCATTGAGTTGCATGGACTCCTGATTCTTTATCTCAAAATGTTCTTCTGTAACACGTCCTCAAATATTGGTGTTATTCCTGCTGTTGATTCTGGAATCATTTGATACAGTGGCATTCTTGGGAAAACTGCATATCGTTTAACATTTATTCAGACTGGTTCTATGCCTTTTATTAATCTGATAATGTTTCCTCAAAATCCCATATTTCTGCATTTACTCTATCTTTTAAGTCTGGTGATAAATCTTTCACAGTCAACACTGGGAAAAGCTCCACAGTTTCTTGCTTTGACGATCTGAGCTCAACATCTTCTTCATGGGGCTGACATTCAACCCCATTTGGTGTACAATAGATGGTACAATTTAGTTTACATAGTAGATCTCTTCCTGAAAGGTTGACAGGACTGGAATCAGAAACAACAATCAGATGATTTTCTTCAAATGTGCATATTTTTACAGAACATCTTTTGAGATTGGGTTTGAAATTTGTCTGTCAGTAATTGGATCTTCTTACTGAAGAGGGGTAAGTCTAGGACTCACCCTGTTCTCACAGTGGAACAGGTAGCCCCTGTCAATGAGAAATGACATTTGATGGCCATTAACTTCAACTTCTACAAATGGCACACTCAGGTCTACCTCTGAGACTGTACTAAGCACGTAATCTGCCTCCCCTCTCAGGCATTGGTGTTGTGATGTATTTAAATCTGAATCCTCATCATTAAACACTGGAAATTGCTAAACTACATTTTGATTTTGCACGTGCATTACATTTCTATGTGCTTGAGGCAATTGGTTTCGATTCAGTTTTGTGTTACCCACGCCCTGTTGAACTGGAATCATTTGAACTTTATTCTGCATTGGCACTTGTACTTGCGATGTGGGCTCATTTTGCATCTTATCTAGTGTCCTCACTGCAACTGATTATTATTTATTCTGTTGTTATTAAACCTACACTCACGGTTCCGATGACCCACCTTGAAAGAAATCCAAAATGAAGTCATTTTCTTTAGCAGTGTAACATCCACTCCTGTACTTGAGACAATTGGAGCCCCTCAACCTCTACCTTGTGAGAAAAACATTCCTCCTTGAACGCCTTGCAGTCTGGCTCCTTGAGCACCACCTTGTACACTACCTCCTTGTGCTGCAACACCATTTCCTAAAGATAACCGATTCCAAAAACCTCTCTGTGCCAATTTCATTTGAACCAATATAACATTTTTTTAAAGTTTCCACAGTTTTATCTCCTGCTCATCACAGCATTACTTCACATATTTCAGGACCTCATTACACTATATGGGATTTAAATTTCAGCAGATAGGATATCTGTCACCGTTGTGATGGAGTAACTAGTTCGCCAATATTTAAATCAGCTCCTTTGCCTGCCAACAAATCACATTCTTCTGTAAGTGATGATTAATCTGAGGTCTCGAACCAAGCACAAATTGTGAAATAAAAACATCCCATATCTGTTGGTTCATGATGCATCTGACCTATGAGCTGCTAAAGTACGTTCAACAATCTTTCATCATAGTCGTGCACCGACTCATTCACATCCTGCTGAATTTGATTCAATCTCACATCATCCAAATCCATAGAAGGATTTCTGCCGTTCAAGAATATAATCATCACATTATACTTAGTCATTACAAGAGGTTAGGGTTCATATGTGCAGGGATCTCTCATTGGCTCTGTGTCTGGCTAATGAACAGCAAGCTTACATTTTACCCATAAATCATTTGGAACAACAATATGGATGAACATATTGAAATCAGTTCACAACACCTCCAAAATTTTAGCAAACCTCTTAACATATATGCACCATTGCATAGAATTTCTTTCTTAGTTTTGGGAAATTGTTCATAAATGATGCAAAGTCTCCTCTGCTTCAAAGAACGTGCACATACCCTCCACCTAGAAGTTCTCCTAAAGGGTAAACTGTAGCTCACTCATCATCTGGTAGATCTGGTGGTGTTTTTCGTTTAATTTCCATAGTACGTTATTCTTTTTTTTTATCATGCTCTCTTGTCCATTTAATTTCCAATTAACCAAATGCACTCCAACTGCGGATACATTTCACTAATTCAGTAATATGCAATCGCATTCCTGAAGAACACATGTCTCATCATCCACAATTACTCTTACACGTTATTGTGGTGGGATGCTCTTTGAAATGTCGACATCGTATTTACTTGCCAGTTCTGTTAATTTATCATGCACTGTTGCTGCTCTCTTTGTAATTTCTTTCACACGTAAATTAATTATTTTTCTTGATCTTGATTTACATGATCAAGATACAAGCATCCCATAATTATTTCTTCTAATTCGATTTTTAATCTTGGGACATTTAAGGGTCTTTCTTCTTCTGAACTTGGACTAGTATTGGGACTTGAACTGGTACTTGGTCTTTCTGCGTCCTCAACATTCATACATTTCTAGCAGCCTTTTCAAAGGAGGAAAAATCCCATCTTCTAGCAGATCTATTTCACCTTGTGCTGTTTGTGTTGTAAAAGAATTCACCTTCCTTCCCCTAATACTTCACTAGTTTGTGGAATTGTCCGAAATATAATCTGAGAATTTTGTGATGTTGGGACCCATCCATTTACTGAAGTACCTCCAGCAGCTCCTTGGATCACTGCATTTGAGGAAGAAGCTATTGAGCAGGTACTATTTGTGTTGTACTAATTCATGTAGTTTGTGCTGTGTTATAGGAGCAATAACCCCTCCAGAAATTACCATTTGAACAGCTCTTACCTGTATCTGCACATTTTCAGGAATTACTTGTTGAACAACAGGCTGTGAATTATAGGCTGTGCCTCATTCGACTGAGTTATAATTGGCTGTGCTATTGTTGTTTGTATCAACACTGATTGTGTAACAACAGGTTGCACTGCTGCAAATGTCTAGTAAACTGATATGCCTTCGGGTCAACAGGATCTGTAGCTACTATCTTATTATCATTGATATTATTATTATTATTATTATGATCATTATTATTATTTTTCTCTGGCTGCTCGCTTTTCTACTTTGTAATGGTTTATCCAAAACTGCACCTGCATAATTTTGCACAGATTGTTTAGTTCACCTTTGGAATTCACCTCTATCTCATTCTCTTGCCACTTTCTCCCAAGAGCCTAAGGCTTCCAATTGTGTGGGTCTGGGAGGTGATTTCATTTCATAAAGGATTTCTCGTACTTTGCCTAAAATTATCAAATTAAATTGTCCCCATCTAGGAAAGCTCAATGGGCCCTCTTTTTGAGTGATCCTGCACCACTGAGGAAGTCATACACATATTTGTAACCCTTCCTCAATTGTTATAAGATAGGGAGGTGTACATTCAGGAGATGCATCTTCACCTTCTGAACAGCAATAGTCACATCACGTCAAATTACATTTCTAATAGCTTTGAAAAATTTCATGATTTCACATTTAAATCAACAAATGGCAAAGAACAGAATTCAAGGTTTTCAATGTTTCTATTTTGTTCCGTATATGTCAAATTTGGAAAAAGCCCTTCTTTCAATCTCTATTATATATAAATCGGGTAACCCATAAATCCTTAGGAGCTGGGTAGTAAGTAGGCTGATGAAAAAGCACTTCTATGATTAAAAAAAAGGAGGTAGACTGTCAAGGCCACAAAGAGTGAAAAAATGTACAACCCAGCACAATAAAAAGACAGTAAAAAAAATGCTATTACCAGCAAGGATGAATAGAGATGGAAGCGTTACATCAGTGAGCTGATTGACGAAACCCGCATTAAAGACTTGAAATGCTCAAACTCTCCAGCAATCCATCATACAATATATTCTCCGGTACAAATCCACATAATCAGAATGAAGTGTACTACAAATCAGCTCAATAACACATAATAAGATGTAAAACTGTACAAAAACAATTAAATATGTTGTATTTCTAAGAGTCCATCCTATATCACAAAGATAGGAATTAAGAGTCTGCACTTTACATTCTCTCCCCATTCATTACTGTATCCGATTAACACGTACTATTAGGACTGGTATAGATCAAAATGTTTAAACACTCTAGGGGGAATCTCAGAATATACCCCATCATCTGCGAGAATCCAAACAGCCCCTGGTGTGCGTGCCCTCAAAAGGCCACATAAACCATAAGGAAACCATCATAAGACATCCAGATAGATATAGGTATTTCTCCTGAGTAGTAGAGATAATCCCAACCCATGTAATCCATTACTAAGAGTGGCCACCTGTCTTGAAATCTCATACTCATTGAGACCTTTGGTTACAGTGTCCAAATTGTGAATCCATTTGCATTCACACAAATTCAAGATATTAGTTAGATCACCACCCCTTTGGTTGGTATAGACCTTTTCTATTACCCATCTTAGAATGTCTGGTGGATGATGAAAGGTGTTAAAATGCTCCACTAAAGGGGCCCCATCTACTTTGCATCTAATCCTACTGATGTGCTGGAAAATGTGGGTTTCACCTTCTGTCGAGTCTGACCCACATGTAAAAAAACACATTGGCATATGATTACATAAATAACACCAACCCTGTTACAATTAGTGTGTTCCTTTAGTGTATAGTTACGAATTACAAAGTCAACCCACACACTTTACAACTGTCACATTTATAGTGACCTAACAACTGTGGCTAATTCCATGATATAGATACCAAAGGCTTAGATGGCCTCCCCAAACATGAACCACCACATGATCCTTTATGTTTTTACCTTACTTAAAGGCATGCTTTGGCAGCTCATTAGTCTAAAAAAATGTCAAAAATAAAGCAGCTCAAAGTGAGTCTGAGTAGTATCTCAGAAAGTGTGTGTGAGAGAAAGTACAGAGTATCAGAACAGAGAAGAGAATTTCTGCTGAATGAGTTCACGCCTCTTTGTTTCTCTAAAAGAAATCTCCCACGAAAAGCTTCCCACACTACTCTAGGAACATAAATGTTAAAATCCAACAATTTTGTCCCTTGTATCTTTTTTCTTTGTCTTTCGCCTCTCACTCAGCCAATCAAGTTTGATTTCTTCATGAGAACAGGACAATTACCGTTGATTAATCTAACAAATAGCAAATAAATATTTGTATTCATTTTGTTCTAACATTGTAACTCACCTATCTACTGGATGCTGGTTCTAGTCACTCAAGAAATAGGAGAGAAAGAGTACATGGTTAGTGCAATGTATTTTTAAAAACAACGTCCTCTCCCTTACACTCTTTTCTAACCATCCACCATTCAACTCATAAAGAAACAGAATTTAGTATTTTGTTTATAATTTTATTTATTAGATGAGCTTATCACCATGTGAAGTTTAAAAGAATTATATTTTTCATAGCATGGGCATTGTTGAAGTTTCAGCTGAATATAAATAATAATTCATTTTGCGTGCTAACCCAGGTCAGTAATGCCAAATCATGTAAAACATGTGCTTGATGATACATTCTTTAACTAGAGACTACAACTATTGTTACTTCATGCTTTTAGCGACTCGGCTAAACAGAAACGAAGAAAAGAAATGCATTTCATTCTTGTTTTTAGGCCTACATATAATTTTGACATGTTTGATTTCTGCATATAATGTTATTCAATTGGAAAACGCTCATCTAGGAGTAAAGCTTGGAACCTATCAGTCTTAGCTTGCCCCTCCTCCTAATGAATAGGGGTGGATGATAGTTTACTGGTACCCACTGAGTTAAGAACCATTTACATCCATCTACAAGACTGAAGATCACTAACGTGCAATTACATTGAACCTTTGGGGGACATAAACGACATGGAAACAATGCCGCTCTAGTCAATATGAACATAGCTGACATTAGTGTGCTAGCCTGATGCTGCTAACGTCACAAGGAAGGTGGCGATGTCCTTGGTTGTAGTGCGGGCTGGAGCAGCACCATGTTGGCTGAAGGCTGCGAGTGGCCTGAGAGTCAGGCAATTTGGGCTACCTTCAGCATTGTACTGCTCACCTCCACGATTTGTACAGCACATTTTACAGAGACAGTCCTTTAAGTCGTGTAATGTTGGGTAAGTAAACAGGACTTTCCCAGACTTGGCACGTATTATTAATATTTCACATAAACCTCTACTTTTAAAGCTGACTGTGATGGCATTCTCTTTTGGGATAATTAAAGAAGCTAACTTGCATCCTGAGAACAAATGTTTGGTATTGCATTGTTAAAATGCTAAAACAGCATGTGTGTAAATATTTTGCAGCTTGGATTCACAGAATTCAGGGTCTGAATTAGAACTTGGCAGATGGGTTACACCGTCACATCATATCCAATGGGATTTAGATTTCAGTGGACGGGAACTCCGTCACTGTTGTGACGGAGTAACCCGTCGGCCAAGCTAAGTTCTAAATCAGGCCCTCAGTGATTTCCCCAAACTCCCTTTTTTATGAAAAAAATAACTAAACAGATGGAACGTAATGACGTACTGACGGCTGAAGAGGAGGTGATTAGGGTAATTTCAGTTGCTCACAAATTACTTTGCCTCTGAATGAAAGCATTTCTTGGCTCCCTTCACTAACACATATGCTGTCCAGTTGATCCACTAGAAACTGTTCACAATAGATCAATAGGAGGGATATTTAGTGTGGGAAAACAGGGCTGATTGCAGAGGCCCCCTAACTTTTTGCCCCCATTTTCCACTTTATGCTGGTGTTTTCCTGACTCTGATGGTGCCCTGGGTACTGCTAACCAGTCCCAGGGCCTGTGCTCTGTGTAAAATCAATATGCAAATAAGGCTAATTATAATTGGCTAAGTGAACCTACCTATAAGTCCCTAGTATATGGTAGGGCATGTAGGTTTAGGGACCACAGCATAGGTGGTGCACACCTAGGTGCACTGCTGAGGTGCCCAGTGTCATTTTAAAAGCAGGCCTGCCTTGCTGGCTGCTTTTAAATTAAAGTCATATGCAAATTCGACATTGGAATTTAAGGTACTTCCAAAGTCTTAAACTACCTTATTTTTACATATAAGTCACCCCTAAGGTGTGCCCTATGTGCCCCTAGGGCTGGGTGCCATGTAACTATAAGCAGGGACTTTATAAAAATAGGTTTATAAGCCCTGGTGAGGTAAAAACAGCCAAATTCGTTTTCCCTCATTGAAGTAAATGGCCTTCATAGGCTAGAATGGGCAGACTTTATTTTAAATTTTAAAGTCTCCTTAAATGTTACATACCAAGAATTTGGTATCAAATTAATTGTTGTAATAAATCCCACAACTTCCAGTTGTTGGATTTAATATAACTTGTTCAGGTAAAAAGTTTAGACTTTACCTAAAAAGTTGCCAATTTCAGCTCTGCATTGTTTTTGCTGCAGTGCTCTGATTGGCCAGCCTGCAGCAGCTTCTGCCAGGCTGCCTTGATGAGGTGTGAAGTGGCCTGACTTCACACAAAGGAATGTGCTTGGGGGAGAGAATCTCCCCTCAGCAGATGGTGAGGCAGGAAGGGGGAGGGTGGCCAAACTGGTCTTCAAAGGCAGAGAAGGACATTTGGAGCACCCAGCAACACCCCCACATCCTGCAACCCCAGACAACTGGGTGCCCCCTTGATTAGATTAGGAGAGGGCAGGAGAGGGGTGTGTTTATGATTTTTAGCCACACCAGTGGGTGGGCTCAGCCAGATGTAAAATCAGATTCAGCCATGTTGGATTTTTAGAGACTGTTGCCTTTTGGGATGGATTTTTGCCACACTTCCCAGGAAGTGATCATCACAGGGGGACGACCCTGTACCTGATTGGAGGATCAGGACCCCCCTGCTTTTCACCCAGGAGCAAGGATAAAACTGGCAGACCTGACCCCACACCTCAGATCCCCACCAAATTTCAAGAAGAAAGAACTTAAGGAGAAGAAGGACTGCCCTGCTGGACCCCTGGCCTGCACCTGGAACCTGCACTCAGAAGGACTGCACCAGCTGCACACTTGGGCTTCACCACAAGAAGGACTTTGCCTGGCTTCAACTGGTTCAAGGAGGGACTCCCTGTTTGCTACAGGTGAAAAATTGCTAACCAGAGTCCCCTGCACCAACTCCTGAAGAAAGCGACCAGCTGACCACTGTCCAGTGGCCAAAAAGGAGTTTGCGCCAGGTGCATTCTGGGAGTTGAAGTCCGCACCCCCCAAGGACCATCACAGAACTTCTGGACCCTTGGGGTGAGCTGTGGACCCCAAAAGAACCTTAAAAGAACATCTGGGTGAAGCCCCAGAAGTTTGGAAAAGATTTGAGAATTTTTGGAAAAAAGCTCCAGAGAGGGACCGACCCGCCGCGGAAATTCTAGCCGGCTTGCCTCAACCGCGACCCGCCTGACTTCGTGGTTCGTCCCGGGAAAGGAAAAACATCCAAAAAAGAGACTAAGTCCGAAGGTAAAAAGTTGACCGGGACCTCCCAGCCATCGTATCCGAGAAGGGCTCCATGGACGTCGGATCAAGATCCAGTTTACCCCGGTCGAAGGATTTTCATCTCGAAAAAAAGACTAAGTCCGAAGGTAAAAGTCTCCACCGAGGAAACCCACATCGCGTATCCGGACAAGGGCTCCAGGAGGTCGGATTCAACTGGCAGGTTCGTCCCGGTGAAGAAAAACTTCAAAATAAAGACTAAGTCAGAAGGTAACTTTTTAACCGAGGCCTCCGCGACCTGTAGCCGAGCAGGGCTCCATCGCGGTCGGCCTGAAAGTTTGACTTTGCCCCGGTCGAGGTGCAACCAGATGACCCGATTGGCGCTTTTTGTTTCTAAGTGCTAGAAAAGTAATAATTCTTTAAAAATTCATATCTCCGGTTCCCCTGAACCGATTTTAATCGTTTTTGTGTCATTTTAAAGATAAAAATATAAACTATTTTTATAAGTTGGTTTTGGATTTTTAAACTGTTTCCTGTGTTTTATTTAATTACTGTTTTGTGATATTTGAATGCTTTACACTTTGTCTCCTAAGTTAAGCCTTGACGCTCGTTGCCAAGCTACCAAGGGTTGAGCTGGGATTAATTTACTGAGACCTAACTGTACCTAGGTGGAGGTTAGTGGCTTGTTGCTAGGTGTAGGTACCTACCTGCCCTACCAATAACCCATTTTCCAACATTTAGGTTCTAGGAGCAATGCAGAAGAGATGGTGATTGCATTGTATTGCAATGTCATCCACACGTCACATAGGAAGAGCGATGACTCATCAGATGACTTATCTGGAATAGAGTCGCGCTGGGTGAACCAGCCTCCAGGCCCTGGCACTGAGGCCATCTTTCTAAAGGTGCCTCTGAAGGTGCAAAATCTAACACCTTGCTGGCATCACCGAGTTGAATGCACCAGGGGAGCACATGTGAAGATGTAAATGTGTTTGCAGCTGCATGTCTTTGTTTACTCACCTCTGGTCTTGGCTGAAATTTCTTCAAGGTAGTGTCTCCCAAGCCACTGGAAATAGCCATTGCGGCACAAAGGGTGTTAGTCTAGGCACCTCTTCACACCTTCTGTTTACTCATGTGGCTGTGGAGCCCCAGGTTTCACCATGGAAACAAGCACGCCATTATAAATGGGGTAAACAAGGCTCTCACTGCGCTATCTTACGCGGTAGCTGAACCTGCATCTGCAGAGGTGCACTTTCTTGTGCATAAAGGCCCTTTTCATAATCATACCTCACAAACAACATTCAAACATATTCAAAACAGACAACACATCCCCATTATAACAATGTCCATCTTCACTGCTGCAGTGGAGCGGCATAGCATGGGCATAAATGGCCCTCAAGAAAGCTAGGATAAAAATCCCCTTTTTCCCTCGTTGGGTATAACTAAGTCAGATGTATTTGGGGTGCTTGGGTCGACTGCACCTGCTGCAATCTTGAACTGTAGGCCCGCCGATAGAACAGCACAGTAACCTATCGTCCTTATAAGCTTGATTTGGGTCTGTTTTGTTGGAAGTCATAGAGCTGTTTCACAAATATACACCCAACGGGTGTCGAACTAGGCACCAAAATCTACAGACAGCAAGTAAAATAAAATCGCCTACATAGTTTATTAGGTGGCCGGAACTCTACGGAATCTAGCAGAGTTTTTCAATGAATTGGGTGATGTTCAATTCCACATTGTGAAACATTCGAAGAACAGATAATGAGAGAATACCAAAACATAACTGAATTGTGGAATTGTGTTCATTTCCACACTCAAACACACATCCACAGGAAGCGACTGAGTTGCGTTCATTTCTGGAAGGCTTGCTGCATGTTACTAAGAATGGAAAGGACATTATCCTGATCCATGTCCCTGAGTTCTTGGTTGATATAAATCCCTACGTTTTTCAATTTGCCATGAAACCAAGTGAACAGTGTTAGCGCGTCTGACCTTAATAAGTAAACTTGCAAGGGGATGCGAATGGTCGATTAACCTTTTTACTCGCAATTACTCACAATTAGGATGTTCCCAATAATCAATAATTAATCATCAACACCAAAAATCAATTACATTAGTAATCAATAGGAGTCAGTAATTTTCACACATCATGACCTTTCAGTCATGAATAACCACACCTTCTAGTAAAAGTTTGAATATTTATTTCCCTATATTAACAATTCTAATGTCACATAGTCACATAACATAATCTCAAAATCAAATGATAAACATACAAAAACAACACTGGCTGTCCAAACCGGTGAAAGAAACACAATCTAATCAAAGCTTGAACTACTACACATTCTAAAGTTACAGTGCAAATTAATAACAAAAAATAATTTCGCAAACAATATCACATCCATTTAGATTCTGTAAAGCAAAGACATCAAAGTTGTTCCCTGTAGAAGACTTTCATTAGAAAGGATCCCTTAACTAACACTAGATTAGCATCAGCATGTTGGACTTCATGCAAAACAATTTAGTAAACACAAATTTAGAAAACATCTAACCATGGCTCTTTCAAAATAGTGCAGTTGGTACCTAGAAAAGAAAAGCAAACAGTCTTCATAAACACATTAGTAATAATATACCTCTCCTCAAATAGATCAGCAAGCTACAATAGTCTTCGCCATCAGAACATCAGTTCGGTCAGCAAGGCATCAGGATTCAGCATAAAAGTTCAGAAAACGCAGTCTCTAAGCATTAAAATTAAGCACATCTTTTCTCAAGATGTTCAAGAAAGTATGGCCTTTCAGCAATAAAGAAAATGGGAAAATGCGCTGTCTTTCCTCCGTGCAGTCCTGCTAAGTTAGATTCCCTAAAACTACTTCCCAAGTCCCTATTAGTCAAGGGATCGCATGTTCAAGCTTTGTCCAATAAAACTAAAACATTAAATCTATAACTTCTACTAGTACTCCGTTCACATGTCGCTGATTGGCTGTCTTGTAACATCCTCATCTTCCGGCTCATCAGGTAACAATATTGTTGCAGCTTATACTCCAGTCAGTGTCTTCATTGTTCTTCTCCTGAGAAAGTCAGTTTTACACACATTACACTCATAATGTTACATTTAGCAAGAACAACATCTTCTAGCAAGCGGTTCTCATGAGAAATTTTAGTTACAGCACATTTGGACAGTACAGTGAAAAATCATAGTTTTACTCTCTAAGCAAACCTTTTATTAGTCGGTTTAGAAATACCGCTTGACATGAGGCCATGCAACTAGGCCAAGTCCTCCGCTAATTTAAGGACTACAATTAATAAACTATTACATAATGCCTGTTGGACCTGGCTTTTTTGACAGGGTCATCCCCAAACCTTTTGCCTCCTTCCTCCTATTTTTTCTGACCTGCTGTTGTTGGCTTTTGAACTCTGGGCACTTTACCACTGCTAACTAGTGCTAAAGTGCATATGCTCTCTGTGTAAATTGAACTGTTGATTGGTTTATCCATGATTGGCTATTTGATTTACTTGTAAGACCCTAGTAGAGTGCACTATATGTGCCTAGGGCCTGTAGATTGAAGGCTACTAGTGGGCCTGTAGCACTGGTTGTGCCACCCACCTAAGTAGCCCCTTAACCTTGTCTCGGGCATGCCATTGCAAGGCCTGTGTGTGCAGTTTCACTGCCACTTCGACTTGGCATTTAAAAGTACTTGCCAAGCCTAAAACTCCCCTTTTTCTACATATAAGTCACCCCTAATGTGTGCCCTAGGTAACCCCTAGAGCAGGGTGCTGTGTGGGTAAAAGGCAGGACATGTACCTGTGTAGTTTATATGTCCTGGTAGTGTAAAACTCCTAAATTCCCTCATACATTGTTGAAGTGGTAGCTGCTGATCTGAAAGGAGTAGGAAGGTCATATTTAGTATGGCCAGAATAGTAACACAAAATCCTGCTGACTGGTGAAGTTGGATTTAATATTACTATTTTAGAAATGCCACTTTTAGAAAGTGAGCATTTCTCTGCACTTAAATCTTTCTGTGCCTTACAATCCACGTCTGGCTAGGTTTAGTTGACAGCTTTTTGTGCATTCACTCAGACACAGCCCAAACACAGGGTACTCAGCCTCACTTGCATACATCTGCATTTTGAATGGGTCTTCCTGGGCTGGGAGGGTGGAGGGCCTGCCCTCACACAAAGGACTGCCACACCCCCTACTGGGACCCTGGCAGACAGGATTGAACTGAAAGGGGACCTGGTGCACTTCTTAGCCACTCTTTGAAGTCACCCCCTCTTCAAAGGCACAATTTAGTATAAAACAGGGCCTCTGCACTACCACCTCAGACACTTGCTGGAGAAGAAACCTGAACCAGAACCTGCATCCTGCCAAGAAGAACTGCCTGGCTGCTCAAAGGACTCACCTGTCTGCTTTCTACAAAGGACTGCAGCCCTGTTGTTGGCCTGCTGCCTTGCTGAACTCTTGTCTGGCTGCAAAAGTGCTCTCCAAGGGCTTGGATAGAGCTTGCCTCCTGTTCCCTGAAGTCTCAGGACCAAAAAGACTTCTCTTTTTCATTTGGACTCCTTGTGCGCTGAAAGTTTGATGCACAGCTTGCTCCGCGGTGAGAAATTCACTGCACGCCGATCCAGAAAGACGCCGCTCGACGCGACGCCTGCGGTGCGACTGGAACTTCAATGCACGGCCTTGCATGGACAACGCCACCCAACTTCCAGAGAGGAAATCGACACGACGCCTGCCGTGAGAAAGAAAATTCCACACACAGCCCCCTGGAATGACGCACAGACAGATAACAAGCCGAGGAATCCACGCACAGACCCTGGGACATCTGGTAATCCTGCGATCCACAGAAGGAGACGGTCCGCGTGCCGGAAAACAACGCACATCTTCCCCGAGTGAAAAATAACGACGCAAGTCCGTGTGTGAAGGGGCGAAACCGACGCGCACACCATTTTTCCTCCCGTATAATGACGCACGTCTCCCCGTGTGAAAAATAACGACGCAAGTCTGTGTGTGAAGGGGCGTAAATGACGCACACACCATTTTTCCACACATCTCCTCTTCTGCGGCCCTCTGCAGAGTTTTTCCACTCCAAACCAGGTACTTTGTGCTTGAAAGAGACTTTATTTACTTTTTGAAGACTTAAGAAACATGATATCACTTTTCAGTGATATCTTTACAAATTCATATTGCATCTTTGATCGTTTTGACCTGCAAATACCCAGATAAATATTATATATTTTTCTAAACATTGTGTGTTACACATTGCCTTCTAAGTTAAGCCTGACTGCTCGTGCCAAGCTACCAGAGGGTGGACACAGGATAATTTGGATTGTGTGTGACTTACCCTGACTAGAGTGAGGGTTCTTGCTTGGACAGAGGGTAATCTGACTGCAACCAAAAACCCCATTTCTAACAATGCCTAGCTCTTAATATGATGTACTACTACATTAATCAAACATCAACTCCATATTTCATATTATTAAGTCATTAATAAGTATACTTCGTGAACATTTGAGGCCCCTCATCGTGATCACATTTTCAAATGCATGCATTATTTTTCTCTATATTATTACATTTTTGACGCAAATCCATTACTCAGAACACATGAATACTCATTAATATTTTTATTAAAACACCTGCTTTAGCAACCGTGCACCACCCAGAGAGGTCTTTATGGTGGCTGGAGTAAGTGACACAGTCTTACAATTAGATCATTGAATTTTATAGGCCAAAAGGTAGAAAAATGTGTCTAAGTTTATGCATCGGTACAGTGATGGACTCAGAGGTCCTTGATAATGTAAGCAGTATGTCGTCACCATAGTAGAACACTTTCCCTTTGCATGTGGGTGTGTAAATCTCACAAGTGTGTTTGTTGCCACGGATTGAAATCGCTAGGGGTTCCAGGACAATTTAGAACAATGGAGAGACAAAGGGCATCCATGCAGATTCTCTATTCAGAAGTAAGGGGGAGTCTTGGCAGTCAAAATGTACCGAAGTAGAAGGTTTGTGGTACATCCCGGTGGTGAGTGCAACAATGTCCTTTCTCTCCATGGTGCTGAAGCGGTATCCCCTTTCAACATTGTGAAACGACTTATCCACATCCAAAGTGAGAAGGACCTTCTTGTCCAGGTCATCCCTCACCTGCCATAGGATTTGAGAAAGTGTTCAAAGGTGGTTGGAGGAAGGTTTACCAGGGTGAAATCCCACATGGGAGGGATTAATTAATTGATAAATAACTTTGTATATGCGATTAGCTAGCACATTATCTAAAATCTTTAGGTCCACTTTTGAGAGCTATATGGACCCGTAACTGCTACAATCTAAAGGTTTCTTGCTTAGCTTTGGAATGATCATTATCAGTGGCTTGGAGAAGATCACTATGCAGATGACCATCGGTTAAGGCCTTTTTGAGCAGTGAGAGTTGCATTCCAACTTGTCCGTTTGGTCCTGCATCAGTTTTGGCAGGTTCAACCATTCGAGAAATATATTTCTCTGTCTCCCTGTGGACAGGGCATAGGGGTGCACAGAATGACCTGGTACACTTGGAATACAGGCGTAATATCTTGCAGGTTTGTAAGAATGTCACCATGAGCATTATGGAGGTATCATCCTTGAGGACTGTCTGTTGGAATTGCAATGCCAGTAGGCATCCTACTTTATCCCCACTCTTGTAGTGTTGCTGATGGACACGGAAAATAGACTTTTCTGCTGCAGAGCTGTAGAGCTCATTCAGGGATGCTTTGGTGTTGAGCGTGTGCATAAAGTTATATGAGTTGGGAAGCTGGAGTATTCCTTGAGGTGTGAATTTGTAATTCTAGTTGTAATCTTGTATAATAGGACTGCACTTTTCTTATTGCTGAGTCCTTCATGAGAAGACCTCACATTGTAGCCTTCTCTGTCCCCCCATAGTGTCTAGGACGGGGTCACCCATTCCTTGTCATCTTTAAGTACTTGTTCGACGTGCGAACATAAATGCTCTTGTTTCCATTGAGTCATTTTAGTATGAGAGGTTCATTGGTGACAGATATAGGTTCAGGTCAGCATGCATCATGATCAGACAATGATCCAAAATCCTGCATGGTACTATGAGTATCTATCAAGTGTTGATAACAGTTGTGTGGCACCTGCAAATAATCAGTTGTGGGACTAATGTTATGATGCCAGGAGATGAAACTGTAGTAACGGACCCAGGGATGTAAGAGCTGCCATGGTTCTTGTAAATTGCGTCTTGTATTAAAAGAAGGGAGGATCAGTCTCTGTCATGACTCATGTCTGGTCTGCATAATCTATTAATGATTAGATCTGGTATCACATACCACTCCCCGCCCCCCGTCCAGTTCAACTGTCTCCCAGCTGAATGATGTTATTAATCTAATGACAGAGGAGAGAAATCTGGTTTTGTCTGCAAGTGCAGCATATATAGATCTTCATACCATGCAAATGCTGTCTATGCAAAGCTTAGCAAAAACATACCCACCCTCCGTGTCTTTCCAGGTCCATATCAGCTTGAAGGGCAGGGATTTGCATATCAAGGTTGCTACTTGCATTTTTGCAGCTGTATGTGGCCCCATGGGGGGATGACGTGGTGGTGGTGGGGCTAATGTGAAGCGCCTTACTCAACCAGCGTTTCCAAAGTTTCTCACATTAGTCTGGGATGAGGTGGGTTTCCTGCAGGAGTATAATATCCAATTTCATCTATTGCAGAAAGGTCAAGGTTTTCTTCCGCCTAATGAAATGTGTCTGCCCATTAACATTAAGGGACTTTATTATCAAGGGTCCCTGAAAAGGACTGGGCATGTGTAATGAGGAGGGTAAATGGCCAACAATGGCCAAGGAGATTAGGAGATGTTGGAGGAATGCTAAAATAAGGTAGGAAAAACTGAGGTGGCAGATGCAGGAAAATGTCAGTATGTGCAAAAAAACAAAACATGGGTTCAGCCTAGTGAGGAGCCAGGGTCCTCTGCCCACGGTGGTATGGGTCACTCAAAGCATTCTCTGTGGAAAGGAAAGTGCAAACAGGTAGTCAGAGAGTGGACCGTGTATGTTGCACTAGGCTGTGAGCGGTTGATGATTAATAAGGAAGCCAGCACAATGGTGTCAACTCACCACTCCCAGGTCCTTTAACTTAAGGATTAGGAGAGGTACCTAAAGTGACATAGACAGGTCCTTGTGAACCTAATAAGGAGTATGTCATTAGTGTTGGGTTTCTGGGCTGAGTACAATTCCTGTCTAAATGTGGAGGAGATAAATCAACATGCAAATGTGCGTATAGCCAATTTTTGATCAACAATGCATGACAATAAGAGAGACAACAGAAAGTGACAGGTAGAAGACTTATCATTATGTTCTATTGAAAATTTCCGCCACCAGCATGGCAGTCTTGACCGCCAAATAATGAAGGCAGTGGGGACCACTACAGGTGGCCTTCCCCCACCGCCAGGCTAGCCTGGCGAAGGCGGAATACTTTAGCTGACAGGAAAGCCATGCAAGCAGCGCTGCCCTCTGTATAAAGAACCCTTGTTCCACCAGCCATTCCCTGGCAGGTTCGCCTGCCAGGGGCTGGCGAAAGGGGTGCCCATGGCCCCCATGGGGGCCCCTGTGCAGTAAGCGGGAGCCCCGTCGCGCAGGTTGGCAGTGATCTGTGCAATGGGGGCTGCTGCACCTGCCGCACAGCGGCATTGACATCCATGTGGAGCCATCTGCAATGTCCCGGCCCAGCGGAAGGTATATTATTCGCCGGCGGGGACTCAAGGGGGCTGGCGGTCTGTGATAAGAACGCCAGCATGAACACGGCCGGGATTCCTGCCGTGTTCATAATGACCCCCTAAGTCCTTAATAGGAGATCTAGGCTTGTCACATTGGGTAGACATTTTCCAGGGTCTTTGCTTGGGCCTTTGGGTCATTTGCAGGTCACAGTCATACATGGTGAGCCCTCTGGAACTCTAATGGTAGTCAAAAGTGACTTGCAGTAGGGAAGGCAGTAGTATGCTTAAAAAGGCGAATATATTGTCTTTCTCCGCCTGTATGGTATTCCAAGAATATCCCCTTTATGGTTCCTGTTTCACAAGTCAAATATTTTCTGATGGAGCCAGGCAGTCTTCCTACTGCTCAAAATAAGTTGTTATATTGCAAAGATTGCAATTCAGAGAAGATTGTGATCACTATCAAGGACATCATCCCTGTGGAACCTTTGATTTGAGCCATTTTCATCAGAAGGGCCACTAGGGCCAAGTCCGTTACGTCTGTCGTGGACATCATAGCTGTTTTTCAGGTGCACTGTTGGCAACTGCTTCTAAAAATAACAAATGTCTGGTGATCTTATTTTTTGACATGTGGCCACTTCAAGCCTTCAGCAGGCTGGTTGTAACTTCGAACCCTAGAGAGTGAAGGCAGTGACAGTGTGGCAGTTAGTACAGTACATGCATTAGGGTCCACATGTTCAGTAAATTCCCAGCAAGAAAGAAGCCTCCTTGGTCAGCAGTGTAAACAATGTAAAGCAGCAAAGAAATATAGCTAACAGAGCACCCCTCATCAAAATTGCTGCCCCCAAATTTGTGTGGCAGCAGAAGAAAAGGGCTTTTGCTCTGTTAATGATGCCCGCTGCTTGGGACGTAGACCTCGTAAGGCAGGACACGTGTTTGCAATGTATATTTATAAGCTGATGCGTTCTACCTTGAGGCAGCATCAAGGAGCTGGCGACTGAAGATAGGATGAGGTAAAAGCAGTACAGAGGCCCAGAGTCACTACAGAAGGGTGTGTCCTTTTACCGAGTTCATCAACCCCCATCCCCACAGTCAGGGGTGGATCTCACCTGCCCAGGCTACCAGTGATATCTCAGGAGTAGCACATCATGTACGCTGCCAATGGATTTCAGGGTAAACACTACACACGGATGTGGCACTGCGGAGGGCCACAGGTCTATCCAGTGAGCAGCAGCACCAGCCACCACAGAGCGAACTGATGGAGCTGCCACATGAATCTTGGCAAAAGAACGGCTACTGTAGCAGGAGTATGTCAGCACGCCTGTCCCTTTAAAATGAGCCACAATCATGCTGTAGAAGGCTCACAGCCCCGTCCAGTCACAAGTGCTTTACAGCTGTGCCACCATGCTCCTTGCATGGGGAAGTTTCACAGGGGCACTGACACAGGGATTTTAGAATGCAAGGCTATTAAACGTATTTGGCAAATTGGCAGCAGGTTACCAAACCACAAAATGGGTTTAGAAGGGAAAAAAAAAAAATGTGGGTAAGTAAGTGTGGTTGCTTATTCCAAAAAGGGAAGGAGTCTTCTTGGAATACCTTCCTCTTTGGGAATGTCAGAAAAATATGCTGGATAGCAAGTAGTGGTCCAGAGGACCACTGCTAACTCTCAATCAAACTTAAAAATGGGCTGCATTAAAAAAATACTTTATTCAAAAGTAATCACACATATGGTTGTCTTCTGACTCCAAGAGTCCACTAGGCCTGTGATTGCATCCAATGGCAGAAAGTCTTAATCTGTGACCTACCTCATGAATATTGATGAAGTAGGTCAGATTGAGCCCCATTACAATTCAGAACTTTGTCAACTAACTTATTAGTACATACATTGGTTCACAAAATTCTTCACCATTCATAAAACGTTCAATGCACAATTTGCAAACACTGTTTGCAAATGGAAATTTGGTACATCAGGCTATTGACATGGACACAGTGCACTGGAATGCTGACATGCAACTCAAACATCAATGTTGGGCAATGGAAAGAGGAAGTGACACTTGGATATTGAAAGGGGACGCTCAGATAATCACACTATAATACTGATGCTTGGACACAACTTCAGGACAGTGGCAAGGAACAGGGACATGGGTCACTGACCCTGGGATGCTGACACATGGATACTGAGATGGAAACACTGACAAAGGGACACTTGCATTGATATTGACAATGGGGCAATAACAGACGCTGTTGACTGCAACACTGCCATAGACACTGAGACAAGAGAACATTGACACAGAAACACTGACATTGAGATGTTACCATTGTCACATGGAAAATTAAATAAAAGCATTGACCTGGGGGCATTGATGCTTGGACACTGACACTGGATAGGTAGAGAAATAGCAGCACTGGCTTTGCCAGTGGAACATTGGCAGTGGGATAACCAGAGGGACACTCAACATATGGTGACGCGACATTCGTGGATTGACCCAGGAACATTGACATGTTCTTATATACTCATGGTGAGACATTGATAGAAAGGAACCAGCACTGGGACACTGATGCAGGATGCTGCAACACATGGATATTAATACTATGAAGTGACATTCCACTGAGCACCAACATGTAGTCATTGACACTGGACAGTTGACACTAGCACATCAAAACTGAAATAGGGAACCAACTAGGAAGACACATACCATGGCCCCAACACTTGCACATGAATACTGATGGGGGCTCACTTACACCAGGATTCTGGCACTGGGTACTGATGCAAGAGCACTGTTATGAATACATTAACACTGGAACACTGGGTTATCAATATTGACACTGGATCCCTGGCATTTGAACAGAGAAATCAACTGATGCCACTGGCACACAGCCCCAGATACTCTGAGACATTGACACTGAGACAGTTAAAATTACATTGGACACTTACATTGTAATGGGGACACTGGTGCAATAACACAGACATTGAGATGAGCATATTGGCAGTGATAACTAACATGGAAACGCAAGGTGTCAAAGTAACACCTGGGCATAGAGACACTGTCACTGTCACAGGGATACTGGCATTTGGAAATTGGTGTGGGGCACTTATACATGGATATGGTGACTAACTCTGACAATGGGAGACACTTTGTGACACTGACATTGGGATGTGGGGATATAGACTCATTGTCACTAACAAGGGCGCTGAAAGTTACGCAAGGTTGCTAGCACTGTGACTAGGGGATACAAGGATCCTAATAAGAGGACACAACGATTAAGCATGTGAGATAGACTGGGAGACCATGAACACCCGGAACATTGACATAAGATCAAATAAGTCTATTGTTCCAACTAAACAGTTTTCTTCCACAGCCCTTAGCATGAAGAGGGCAAAATAGTGGCAAATGCTGTTCATCAACAATACATCCTAATCTTTATTTCTGAAACAGTAAGACAGCCTAGCAGCTTCCAAAAATAATGACTTCTCATCCCTTCCCAAAATAATTGGAACCCTTACTCAACCAATGTAAGTTTCCAGAATGCACCTTCTCGCTTCCAGCACTGTGAGGAGACCACATGCTTTCTGCTGTCATAGTAAGGAAAGCTTCTATCAGGCTAGGCATACTGCATTTCAAGAAGAGGAGCTCTTTTTTACCTTGTGGTATGAGCCTTCATCATCATTTAAGTTGGACCACCTGCTACCTCCCCAGTCAATTTGTATATGTGACACAGGCAGCCACAGAATGAGAAAGAGACCTGCCCACAGTGAGGATCTGGACTCAAAGTGTATCACTACCACTCTCTGTCAGTGGTTTGAAATGCAAATAGTGTGTAATGTTTAAAAGTAGAAGAGGGTCTGAAGCTTCTCCTTAGAATGCCATCACATTAGCTGTCTAGTTGTGATTCCACCTTTTGACTCTTTCTCCATCCTCATGTCTTTTGCCTTACTTTTGCAGGTTTTTTATTTCTCTCCAAATGTTCCCCTGTCTTTCTCTTCCACCTTTCGTATCACTTTCTCTCTTTTGGTCTGTGTCAAAGTTAGTTAATGAAAATTAAGTTTGGGTACCCAAAAATGAGTGCTTGTGCCCACCTCTTCTAACCATCTTCACAACTGAAGCACTTAGACCAAAGCTGTGCAATGATGGATGGGTGGCTGCCTGGCTAGCTCTAATTCTTCCTGACTACGAATGTTGACCTAAATTGTAACACTCACTACCTGAGCTATGTCCATCCTCTCCAAACAACCTATGCCTACCTTGTCCTTCTGTCCTGTTGACTATTCCAATGAGGTCTCTCCCGCAGAAGCCAG
Source organism: Pleurodeles waltl (assembly GCF_031143425.1). Classification (NCBI taxonomy): domain Eukaryota; kingdom Metazoa; phylum Chordata; class Amphibia; order Caudata; family Salamandridae; genus Pleurodeles; species Pleurodeles waltl. The sequence goes on from NC_090446.1 coordinate 806,685,311, forward strand.
GTGTATTCTGCGCACTGCCAGCTGATAGGGAGACCATACCTTTGTATGCAAAGCAATTTGCGAATGTGCCAATGTGTTTCAAGCTGCCTTTAAAACCTGTATCTTTCTTATAAGTCATTGATATTGAAATGCTCCTATGCCACGTATTTCCCTAAAGCTGCTCTGATGGTAAATACACAGCCCAAGTTATTTTTTTAATTTATGTATTGATTTTGCACATTTTAATAGCAGCTCGAGCAAATGTTGCTTACTAAATGGCCTTTAAAACAGCAGTAAAACTGTACATTGGCTGACTCATTCAACCTGTCTGTGCTCTCACATGAAACGAGGACTGTATGTGCTATAGAGATAAGCAATCTTCAACTTCAGACTAGAGCATTAAAAAAAAAAAACACACCCCACCCCAACTTGGTTTGGTTGCATCATCATTTGTTTTCTATTTTTGTTATTATTAATAATAATAATAATAATAATAATAATACTACTAATTATAATAATTATAATTATAATAATAAGAGAGGCGGGGACCACACAATTAGTGACAGCACATACTCCACAAACAAATTAATTTGTTTTAACCGGCTACCATTCTAGTGTAGCTTTATCAATTTTTAACAAGATCTCAATCAATCAATCAATCAATCAATATTTGTATAGTGCGGCTACTCACCTGTGAGGGTCTCAAGGTGCTGGGGGGGCTACAGGACTCATCTGAATAGCCACATCTAGAGGTTCTTCCTTAAGATGGTGAGTGACGGGCTTTGTCTGAGGTGCAGGGGGAGGTTGTTCCAGCTCTTTGCTGCAGCGTAGGTGAACGATCGTCCTCAGGCAGTGCTTTTGCGGATGCGAGGGACGGTGGCCCGGGCCATCTAGGTGGAGTGGAGGGATGTGTTGGGGGTGTGGATGGAGACGCGGTGGTTCAGGTAGGCTGGTCCTGCATTGTGTATGGCCTTGTACATGTGGATGAGAAGCTTGAAGGTGATTTGCTTCTTGACCGGTAACCACTGGAGGGTCCTCAGGTTTTGGGCGATGTGTCCTCATCCCATAAATGAGCCATTGGTTTCATCCTCGCTTTTCTACATGTAACGCTAGATCCTCCTCTCTGGCCAAATTTGCTAGATTCCCTTTCCATCGGGCAATGGATGAGGTGGAGTTGCTCTTCAATGACTTTGCTATGAGTCGTTTCACCAACACCATTACCTGGTCTTTATATTTGTTACAAGCTTTCCATTGTGTAGGTCTAGGAAATAGTCCTAGCAAACAGGCCTCAGGTTACAATACCCCTTCCTTTACTCCTTTCTCAAGGCATCACACTGTTCCAGCCCAAATATCTTGTTTATCATTAGAGCTCCACACCATGTGGTAAAACCCACATGTTGGCATTCACATCTAGGACAAGGCATAGTTTCGTTACCTATCATTAGATTAATGTGGTTGAGTGTGATATAGGTCATATAAAGGTAGTTAAATTGTGTATATTTCAGTGTGCCGATTCTGGATACACTTTGTTGTTCAGGCCCTATTTTCCAGTTCCTCTCCCCGCTCAACCTCCCATTACCCACTACATTTGTCATGCTTGTACTAGTCATTTCCAACAGGTATCGATACAACCATTACACTAGCCTATGACCAGTCCTCACACTAAATAGAGATTGAAGCACTTTGCATGCTCCAGGTTGATTAGTAAAAGATTTCCAATTTTTTCTGGCCATCTGTGTCAGCGATGCATAAGAGAAGGACTGTGGGGGGAGGTGAAGTCCTTCCTATCTCTCAGGATCTCCAAAGGGAGTAGTTCCCCATGAGAATATTAATCACCTATCATCAGTAAGCTCACTTACGTCCTACTGGAGAATTCTAGTGGCATAAACCAAACATTTTATTTCAACAAACCGAGCAGTGGCAACGATGCTGTGTATCATGGCTTGTGCTTTGTTCTACTGACTCATCGTGTACAGAATTTCAAAGATAGTGTTGTCACATTATGGGTATCTGTACATCTTTCACATTGCCCCAGTATTCTGGTATGAAGCTTGTGTCTAGGTGCTTTCCAACCTAATTACACCAGCTCCTGTGGGAACGTCTCTTCCATCCACCTTGCTATACTTTGAATTAGTGCAGCTAAATAATACAGCTCCACCTCTGAGAGCCTCAATTCTCCTAGCTGGGCTGGTTTCATAAGGATTTTCTACTTTGTGTTTCCCTGTCCTTACAAAACCCGCCAACATCTTTTCTAGTTCTCCAAACCAGCTGGAAGGAATCTAAATGGTTGTGGTGTCAAAGTAATAGAGTAATCTCTGAAGTGACTCCATTTTAATGAAGGAAATCCTACTCATGACTTATAATAATGGGAAACAACTCCAAAATTGAATACAGCCCTTCAGCTGTTGTATTGCCACATCTAGGTTCCCTGCCAAGAAATACTCCTTTGTGTGGTATATACCAAGATAATGAAATGTATGTGGTGCCCATCTAATAGGATAAACCATTGAGAGCGTGAGAAGTAAAAGGGAGCTTGCTTATTTTCCCAAAGACCAACAGCAAGCAAAAAAAGAAGCTAGTTACCAACCCTATTGTCATTGTAATGAAGGCTCAATACCCTCTACCTCGGAACACCATAAGGTACTCAGTAAAAAAAAAACCTTTAGTTTTTTTAAAAGATCCCTCACCCACCAAACTAGTTGGTAGCATGCGTCATCACTGGGGTCCCACCCCGGACACCTAGCATGTCAGGAGTGTGCTTCAATGCCTGAATACAGTGGAGGGGCAGTTTTGTTGATCAGTTTTCCAATTACAGGAGAGGTGAATTTAAAATTGTCTTACAAGCACCCACCAAATGGTGTTATTTAGTTGTGGTGCCCTTCGACAAGGGTTAAAAACAGTGTTTGATGCTTTCATCAGGACCAAATAATTTATTAGATCTGTGGCATACTCTATTCGAGCCTTTGTGCAGAGGTTGGTCGGTGAGGGATCTTTTAAAAAAATGAAAGGGGATTTTTCACTCAGTACCTTATGGTGTTCAGAGGTAGAGAATATGTAGCATTTATTATAAAGACAATATGGTTGGTAACCAGCTCGTTTTGCGCTTGCTGTTGTTCCCATCTAAAATACGAGGAGGTCAGAGGCTCCTCTTCCAGTTCCTCACTCTGGAATATCAAGAAGGTGCATATTTTTGTCCAATTAGCTCGAAGACCAGATAGCTTCCCAAGCTCTCCAAGGTAGCTTATTGTGGGACCAAGATCCTCTTGCTCGTTTCTCAAGGGCATGATTAGTTCATATGTGCATAATGACAACACACATGGGTCATTACCCTATTGTATCCCTCTTTCTCTATTCTCTCTACGCAGGGTGTAGAAAGCAAAAAGCCTATTTCTTGTCTGACCCATTGTGCTTGTTTTTGCTTTGTTTGCACTGCTTTTCTCTGCCCCATGCCCCCCTGTATTTCGTTCGCTGCGCTGGTATCTCCGCCCATTTCTACTGGCTCTTGTCGGTCACACTCCCCCTGCCGCTGCATCCCCTGCGGCGCTGCCCCCCTCGCACTCCCATTGGCCCTCCCTCCCACCTCCCAGCTGCTCCACCCTCCCACCTCCCCCTCTTAATGGCGACCGCACCACTGGCATGCCGGAGGCACGCCTGTCTGCGCCCGTCCACGTCTGGACCGCGCCCAGCGCCAGTCCCCCTGGCCCTCTCAACCCTGACCCCCTAGACAACACTACTCAACCACCACTCTCCACTGCCACAACCCAGGGCAGCACCCCACCTGCTCCCAAGCCAACCCCAAGCACACACATGGACCCTTCACATGCTATGCTTGCCGGTTCTCCAGCACCCTCACAAACACCAAAAACACCCCCACACCCCACACCAACCACAGCACGCCCCACAACAACACCAGCACGCTCTACAAAACACTACCACAACCCACAACACCACCACGCACCTCAATATCAACCCCAAAAACACCCACACAATCCTCACCAACCCCAACACACCCTACTCCAACACCAACATGCCCGCAACACTAGCACGCTCTACAAAAACACTACCACAACCCACAACAACACCACCATGCGCCATAACAGCAACCCCAAAAACACCTACACAATCCTCACCAACCTCAACACCAACATGCCCGCAACTCTACCACGCTCTGCAACGACACTAACACACCCCACAACAACACTAACACCCCCATACCAACACCATCACGCACCACAACAACAACAGCCTCCACAACCACCTCAACTGCATACTCCTATACACCCGCTCCGTACACAAGCATGCCATCAAACTCTGGGACCTTATCACATCAAACTCCCCGGATATTGCCTTCCTCACAGAAACTTGGATGAATCCCTCATCTGATCCAGACATAGCCACAGCCATCCCAGAGGGCTACAAAATCCATCATAGAGATCATCTAAACAAACCAGGAGGTGGCATTGCCATTATACATAAAAACACCATAAAGATCACCACCAACATACAAGACACCCTAGACAGCGCAGAACACCTGCACTTCCTAAATCACATAGACGCCAACACCACCCTCAGAGGAACCCTCATTTACAGACCACCAGGACCTCGCCCCCTCTTCTGTGATGCCATCGCTGACACCATCAGCCCCCACCCCCTCACTTCCACAGACTATATCCTCTTTGGTGACTTTAACTTTCACCTGAAGAACCCCCACAAACACAACTCCACATCCCTACTAGACAATCTCACGAACCTAGGACTCAAACAACTAGTCACATCTCCCACCCACTCAGCAGGACACATGCTAGAAGCGATTTTCACCTCCAGCAACCACATAACCTGCACTCACACCACCGAACTCCACTAGACCGACCACCATTGCGTCCATTTCTCCTTCTCAAAACCCCCCAAACACCACCACCAACACACCACACCCTACCGCATGTGGGACAAGATCCCACAGAACACCTGAAGGCTCAACTCGCACATAACCCTCCCCCAACACCAACGACCCCAACATTACTGCCCATAATCTCACACAATGGATTACAACATGCGCTGACTCACTCGCCCCTCTTAGAAGAAACATCACCACCCGCAACATCAAGGACACCCCCTGGGTCACCACTGAACTCCAAGCCTCCAAGCGTGAATGCCGAAAAATAGAGAAAGCTTGGTGCCAGGAACCCTCAACAAACATCTTCTCCACCTTCAAATCCACCATACGCAAACATCACCAACTCATACGTACCACCAAAAGGGCTTACTACAAGAAACGCATTGACAGTAACTCACACAACAGCAAGGAACTCTTTACCATCATCAAAGAGCTCACCAAACCCAAAGCCAGCAACATTGACTCTGCTCACACTCAAAACCTCTGCGACTCCCTCTCCAACCACTTCCACCTCAAAATCTTAGACGCACACAACAGCTTCACACAACCAGCACTCACCACCTCCACCACCGACACGACCAACAACAACTCACCCCCCCAACCTACTACACACCTAGGCCCCTACCAACGATGAAGAAACCGAAAAAACGATTAATTCCATCAACTCAGGCTCCCCACTCGGACCTCTGCCCCCACTGCTTCTTCAACAAGGCCAGCCCAACCATTACTCCCAAGCTTTGCGCTGTAATCAACAGCTCTTTCGCCGCTGCCACCTTCCCAGACTCCTGGAAGCACGCAGAAGTAACAGCACTCCTGAAAAAGCCCAAAGCAGACCCTGTTGACCTCATGAACTACCGCCCAATTTTTCTTCACCCCTTCCCTGCCAAGGTTGCTGAGAAGTTAGTGAACACCCTCCTGTCTCACTTCCTAGAGGAAAACAACACACTCAACGCCTTCCAGTCTGGATTCCGCAAGAACCACATCACTGAGACCGCCCTCATCGCCTGTACTGATGACATCAGAACCAGAGCCGACAAGGGCGAGACCGTCGCACTCATCCTCCTGGACCTCTCCGCAGCCTTCGACACTGTCTGCCACCAAATACTCTGTGCACACCTCTACGACGCAGGAATCCGACACAAGGTCCTGGACTGGCTCGCCTCCTTCCTCGCAGAAAGGACCCAGAAAGTCTGCCTCCCTCCTTTCCACTTCACAGCCACCAAGATCATCTGCGGAGTTCCCTAAGGGTCCTCCCTCAGCCCCACCCTTTTCAACATTTACATGGCTCCTCTCGCCAACGTCCTCCGGACACACGGAATCACCATCATATACTACCCAGACGACACCTAGCTCGTCATCTCCCTCACCAGAAACCCTACCACCGCCAACACCAACATCCACGCTGGACTCCTTGACACCGCCAAATGGATGACAGCAAGCCACCTCAAACTAAACTCCAACAAAACCGAAATCATCATCTTCGGCCCCAACAAAACAATATGGGATGACTCCTGGTGGCCCACCGCCCTAGGATCACCCCCAAAACCTGCCACCCACGCACGCAACCTCGGCATCACCTTTGGCTCTTCTCTCTCCATGTCCCAGCAAATCAACACCATCACCTCCTCCTGTTTCAACACCCTCCGCATGCTGTGAAAAACCTTCAAATGGATACCCATAGAAACCAGAAAGACCATCACCTATGCACTCATCAGCAGCAGGCTAGACTACAGAAATGCCCTCTACGCTGGCACCACAGTCAAGCTTCAGCAAAACCTCCAGAAGATCCAGAACGCAGCCACTAGCCTCATCCTGTACCTCCCACGCCATGAACACATCTCCGCCCACCTCAGATCCCTTCACTGGCTTCCTATCAACAAAAGGGTCATCTTCAAGGTCCTCATCCACGCACACAAATCCCTCCACAACACTGGAGCAGCCTACCTCAACGAAAGAGTGAACTTTCACACTCCCACTCGCCACCTCCGCTCCGCCGACCTCGCACTCGCCACAGTCCTCCGCATCCAACGCACCACTGCTGGAGGCAGACCCTTCTCCTACCTCACCCCCAAAACCTGGAACTCCCTCCCCACCAACCTCCGCAAAACTCGGGACCTCCTGTCTTTCAGAAAACACCTCAAGACATGGCTTTTTGAGCAGCCCCCCCACTTCCTTTTTCTCCCCCCAGCGCCTTTAGACCCTTACGGGTGAGTAGCGCGCTCTATAAATTTTTTGATTGATTGATTGATATATGAAAGGTTCAACCTAACCTCTTTCCTCTATGTATTGTGTATGATGATATCACTACTTATGTCCATATTCTAGCCACTGAATCGAATAGATGAGTCTAATCCTTCTCAAATAATTGTTACCTATTCCCATATGTTCAAGAACATCATGCAGAAAGTCCCATCAAAGGGATCAAATTGCTTCTCCAGGCCTAAGGTGGATACTATGGATCTTCCACTGTCATGGGCTGATGCTTCATCTAATATTCGCAGAAGGTGTCTAATGTTAATTCACATGTTTCTTATTGGAATAAATTCTGATTGGTCTACTTGTATCAAAGAGGACTTATGGGGGCTCAATCTAATCTTGTAATGAAGATTCTGTATGGACAGTGGCCTATAGAAGGCAATGTTTGTTGGGTTCCAATGTAGCTTCAAAGTCGCTCCACGCTTTTTAATCTTTACATGTACCCACTAGCAGAGATTGTGTGTTCCCATGGGTTGTCGCTGGTTTCCTATGCTGATGACATCCAGTTGGTCATGTCAATCTCCTCAGATCCAAGAATAGGGCAATGGTGAACAGGCTGCAGGTGGTTCAGAATGCAACTGCTCGCTTTCTTATGAACATCCCTAGACATCATTGTGCCAAAAAAGCTTTGGCAGCTCTCAACTGGCTTCCAGTAGAGCAATGAGTTCAATGCAAGGCCCTCTGCATTATACACATAGCACTTCACTCATTATCATTAAAATAATTAAATATTGTTTCCTTGGGGGGGGGGGTGCCCTCCAGCATCACTCCTTATAGACGCCAAGTAGGAATTGGTGCCAGGTGTTTCCTCCCAACTGAAGTTAAGTGTCAGAGAGTTGAAGTTGAACAGGGTCATTGCCAAATATTCTGCTGGCCTCATATTTAAGGCTATAACACCAGATCCTATGATACGGTCAAGGTGGGAATTTAGGTTGTGCACTGGACTGAAAGGAGAATTACTGAATGTATCTGCCAGAACTGAGGATGCAAATATTGGCATACATCCATTTCCCAAACTGTCAATCACCTTGTAAACCCTTTTGTCATTCCAAGTGGGCACGTTAATAACAGGGAGCAAATAATCTGTCCACATTTGTATATAGTACACAATTCACCTCCTGTTACTGGAGAAATCTGTGGGCAATCAGATATCTTTTTAGCGAAGAACTGAAGTTGGTTCACTATTAGGGGCATAAAGGCAACTCAATACTATGTCAATAGCATTCAGTCTCCCATACATTACTACACAACACCTTAATGGACCAATATTGATTTGACTGGCAGCAAAAAGTTAAATTGGACAGATCCAAATTAAGTCACCTCTAGCAAAACCAGAATATGCCATGGCAAACTGTTGATCTCTCCATCTCTGTTGCAGATGTATAACCTCTGGCTTAATTAGGTGTGTTTCCTGTAAGAAAACCACCTGAGCTACTCTCCTTTTCAGGTAGGCAGGAATCATCAGTTAGGGGCCTTGCCCATACCTCTCACATTCTAAGTGAGGAAGTATAGTCATTTGTTACGGTCATCAAATATCTGCTTTAAGTGTTGCAATACTCTTCCCGCACCCCCTATTTCACCCCTTCCCAGTGTCAGTAGGACGCTTCTATGTAATATACTAACCAGTAGAGCTTTCAGACATTAATTTACACCAAATTCCAACTCCCACACCCAGGACTAAGGTGGAACGTTACTCTGCTCAAGCTACAACAATTAAAACATTGTAAACTCTGTTCCCATCTATGAGTACGATGAGAGAAAAGCGGGTTGGGACGAGGGAGTTCCAACAAAATTCATCTAACCACTCAATGCTACCGTTCTTATTTAGGTGCAGCATTCTCTTCTGCACAGTTAAGATGCTCTGCCCCCCCCACTCCTATAAGATGCCAAATTTGTGTTAGGATACATGAATGTGAATCGTGTAATTTTGCAAGACACTTTCAGTTATGTATAGCCTTAATCTCAAATCTTCCATCACAGGTCATCTGCAGATAATGACACTACTATTGGAATACTCTCGCTTTCATCTCAGAGCAATCCAGGATCGAGGTTTGAGGCATTTTTTACGACAATAGGTCCAGCTTCTGTTTGCTGACCTTTAGGCTGGCAGATTTGAGCCCTGCATCATTTCTGGCGTTATTGTTTTGGGCAAGTACATTCACTAGGGGCCAAATGTATGAACATGCAATTTTGCATTTCTTAATGAGCAACTTCATGGAAATCACTATTGAAGAAATGCAAAATGCAATGTGCAAAGATAACAATTTCCAAATAACGATTCCTACATAGTAGGAATCGCTATTAAGAAATCGGGATTAAAAAATCCCCTTGCATGTGAGTCACTATTTAGGAAATGCAAAACCAGGGATGGCAATGGGAAAAAGCCCCCCCCACCTTTGTGCACCCCAAAAATAGGGATGTACCTGTAGAGCATGCATTTGTGTAAGGGGCATGTGTGTGCTCTGTTGCAAAACCAGGGATGGCAATGGGAAAAAAGCCCCCCTTGGTGCACCGCAAAAATAGGGGTGTACCTGTAGAGCACACATTTGTGTAAGGGGCATATGTGTGCTCTATTGCAATTTTAAAAAGCAGCTTGGGGTGCCTTTTAGGGTTGAGCGCACAAGCGCTCTGTCCCTGTTGTAATCTATCTTTGGGCTTTTAACCATGCCCATGTCACGTCTGTCACTTTCATTAGTTCCTGGGCTTGCCTTTTAAAATCTGCTTGATTTAATTAGTGAAAGGCATGCATACGTCAAGCCTTTTCCGGTATTTAGCTCTCCTCGAGCGCACCGGCCAACTACTGAAAACACACGAGGCTCCATGTTTTCAGCATGGTTTCCATACTACTTTATCTTTTTATTTCTACGCAACGCGATCGTGCTGGGTTTTACGTAGCGCGATCATGCTCGTTTTTTTGGTTTTTAAGTTCACCACAATCGCTCTTGTTTTTCTTCTTTAAATTTGTGTGGCAAGAAAAGTCCGGTTAGAAGTTAACAACCCAAATGGGAGACCTGTTGTATTGCAAATGTTTGTTTCAAATTGCACCTGGTTACCACCAGCTTCAAGTTGGTGGTTATTGCATCTCCAAAATACCCAAATCGCATTTTGGAAATGCATGTACATCAGAATAGGAAATGCAAATAGGAAGTTCCCTATTTGTCTTTCCTATTCTGGGAACCACAAATTGCGATTTCTACAGGGTAGAGATCGTAATTTGCGATTCCTTAAAGGGCTTTGCACATTAGAAGAGGCCAGTTTACATTTCTTAATGGCCCAAAATACCAATTCGGACCGTTAAGAAATGCAAAAAGGCTTTGTTCATCTGGCCCTATATCCTTTGTTGTCATGATAAGTCTCAAGCCAGTCAGAGGCCTCAGAAAGTTCGTTGAAGAAAATTACAGTTCTGTTAAGCATTGTTTTTAACTTTGTACAGAACAGCAGCATCTAGGAAGCAACTTCCTCTTGCAGGGATCTCCTAACTTCCAGAGGCAAGGCTCACCTGAGTTGCACAGCTGCTCTATGGTCAGGTAATGTACACACATGTTGATTTTCAATTCTATATGGGTCGTTCAAACGAGCCACCTGTAAAATCAGATCTCTGTTTCTGAAGTGCAGCAATTTCGCTACGGCTGGCCACGGTGGACCACACAGTCTCTGGCTTTGTGTCTTCATTCTATGCATTCCACTAAGGTAAATAATTTTGTAAGGCCTTCTGGTATGATTGTATTCGTTATCCAAGTTTCAAGATAGGATATCATGTCTGCAATTTCGACTGCTACTGTCACACCAATAGGTTGTATGTTATTTCTTCTATTTCTTCGTGCCAATGCTTCTACCATAAATGCAAGAGAAGATACTCTTTCTGTTAGCTCCGTTATTTGGTGTTTTACCGTTGTCACAGTCAGTTGTAGGTCGCCTATGGCATTTTCTACAGATATCACCCTATTTGTTAGTAGTTAACACTGATCTTCTCGGAGTAGATGAATATCAATTGCTATAGTGACAATTTTAAGGTTCAGAGCCTCACAGGTCACTTCTATTGCTGGAAGTTTTTTACCCAAGTAAGCCAATGGGACTGCAGTTGTTGACTATGTGGCATGTTGCCCGTTGGGTGCTTCTTGGCTGCCTAGCACACTCTGCAATCTAGAGAGGGTGATTCCCGGGTTCCTTGTTCTCACTAATGTGCGCCATTGATTCCTTTTTGCTTGCACTTGAAGTAGAGACGTTCTGCTCTTCGGTGTCTGTGTGTGTGTATGTGTGTGTGTGTCAATGCGTACTGCCCTAGTACCATCTCAGGGCCTTCCCTGATGCACTCAGGGCCTCTGTGTCTTCACTTATCTAGCTCTGTGCAGTTCATATAGTGTTGGCTGTTAGTTTAAAGATTTGGGAGCTAGAGACGTTGGCAGCTGGCCATACGCAACTCCTTATTTGATTTAAGTACTTGACATAGGTAAAGGGATCCCTCTCATGTGTGCTAAGCACCCTGCAAGCAGGCAAGGGCCTTGCCTCTTCTTGTTTGGGCCAGTAAATAAGGCCACAACGGCGGTTCAGCAGCGATATACCAGAAGGGTTTTTTCCACAACTGTAAGTTAATTCATTTACTGTGCATGTGGGATTTAGTTCATGGGTGTTGTTACAGACATTGTATGCTTGTGTGTAGGAATGAACAGTTCAGAAATACCTTTACAGTCTTGTCTATGGTGCAGCCGATTTCTTTCCATCGTTATTTGCCATAACTCTGCACTCAATTATCTATAAGGAGAGAGCCTTCTCATTGTCCACATGTCAGTAATGACTGTCATTGAATAAGGTTGCCAGAATGGCATCATGTGATCTTTCATGGTGTATAAGGCAAGTCGCAATTCGTGTCGATTTCTTCTGGGATGCATTTGCTTCTTCCTCCTTTAAATTCTTCTCCTCTGTGCTGAATGAGGCAATGAAAGATTAGGCATCTACTAAAAAATGAATTTGCAGTGTCCTACTGGCACACGCTTATTTAGGGACAGCCTACTCCTTGTTGGCTGCAGGCTCCATCGGTAGTCTCTGTCGGCAGCTGAAGCTCTCCATCCACATTCATCCAGGCCATCCTGAAGGTCCACATGCCACGGCTATCCTCCTGCCAAGCTGCAGACCTATGAAGCTCCACAGGACCCCATCTGCTCTCCCTGGGCATCCATGGATGTGGAACGACCCTCGAACCTCTGCGGGTGTTTGTGGATGCTTCATGGATGTCAGGGCCTCTGGGATCTTCAATATTGTAGCCGACCAGGAGGGAGCTATTTAACTCATACCAGGCCCCATCAGCCGGTAGCTACTGCCCCACAGAACACCATGTGTGCCTGCTTTTATATTCTGTTAAATTTTAATACATTTTATTGCCCTGAAATGCTCTCTAAAAAATTAGAAACACATTTCCTGGAAAATTCCCAACGTTCCTTTCGCATTAGGCTTTTAATGGCACAATTTCCTCTTACTTATCACCAGTAGCTGTCATTGTAGAATAATTAAAAAAATACTATCAAGTGTGTTGCATTCTTTCAAATCTCACTATAGTGTGCCTTTTTTATTTAAAGACATCGTGGTAAGCCACATTCCTTTCAACCCATTTTATGCTGTAGTCATCCTTTGGAAGCCATACCGCCCAAGATATCTAACCCTAGCTACAGGCTTGAGCATGATAGTGCTCACCCTTAGCATAATGCAAGACCTGAGATAATGTGGGTATTTCTTATAATACTACGGTCATCCACGGAATGATGACACCCGCCACCGGCGAATGCTCGGCCTGGCACTATTGTTGCTATTCTTAGTAGAGTGTGTGCTTTAGTAGCATAATAATGGCTATCACAGACATACTACTTGTGATCATGGCATTCATTGTTTGAAGCTCCATCGTCTGACATAATGCTAGCCCTGGCATCTTGATGGCAATTTTGGGTACATTGCAGGCGTCTATCTACAAGCATGCCACCAGCTTACAAATAAAGCTGTAGTTGGAGGATTGAAGCAATAATTGCTGGATTGAGGAAAATTAATCCAACGATCCATCCATCCACACATTTATCAATATCCCCATTTATCACCCATGCACCGACTCATTCATCAATGAGGACACCCATTCACCCATACGTCATCCCTGAAGCAATCTTTCAATGTATTTGCACACCGATCATCCATTCAGGCACTCATCCATCAATTTGACCATGCAAGTAATTGCTCACAGAAGTTGTCATGAATTCAGTCATCCATCTTTTTTTTGTTATAAATGACTAATCACTTTCACCCACTTACGCATCCTCACAACCACACACAAACTCAATAATCAATAAGAAGCAATTTATCATATAAGCAACTGTATTGGTATTGGTTTTATCAATACTTGTTTTTCAAGATAAATAAAGCTGGCCACTGTGAAGGATGTCCAAAGTTCTCCATATTGCATTTAGAGAAGTTGGGGTTCTAAATGATAGATATTTCAATGATAAATATTTACGTGTTATAGTTACAAATGTAAACATTTTATACCCTCCACTACATTATTTTGAAAAGTTTTTTGAATTATTTGTTCGAGCTAGAGGCAATGACATCGTGGAACTATTAAAAATTGACTTTAATTTGAAGCTAAGTGCCGGAACAGACAAGCAATACCCACATTTGAATAGTTCATTTACCGCAAACATGGCTTCAAAAGTATCAGATTTTGGGAATTACAATGTGATTAGGTTTCAAAGTCTTTGTCTCACAAACTTCAGTCATGTGCAAACGCCATGATAAATATGCAAAGGCTTTGAAGTTTCATGCTTTAATGTAAAAACCAGGACTGTCATGAGTATTTTGTTATTTTTCACATGATTGTAATATGAATTCATCAGAGAGGAATGCATTGTTTTTACATGATATCAAAATTCTTTAAGTTATTAGAGTGACAGAGCTTGAGGGTATTATATTTTATTGTGTTGAAACATTTATACAGCGCTTATTACCACTATGTGGGGTGTTGAAGCGCTTGCCTACATGGTTAGCATGCTACACTGTGTACGGTGTGTAGTTGGAAAGATGATGTCTTTGTTGTTATCCTATATGGGAAATGCTTCCTTGTCCTGTGTGATGACCACCGAGGTGCGGTTAACATGTTAAGGGACACAGGCAAAGCTGTGTGGTGGAGGGTGAAGTGTGAGAGATAAATACACAGTTTTCTAGTTGTCAGTATGCTGGCAGCTCTCCGGGTCCCTTTATGGTATTTCTTACGATACAGTCTGCTCAGCTGGTCACTGCACTGGGGTGAAGCTTAGCTTAGCTTTTGTGTATAGTTGTTGTCCTGAGCTGACCTGTCTGGAGGGAGAGAGAAGTGGGGTGATCTGTTAAAACAGGGATTTTTATTTTTATCCCATGTCTGAGAGTCCTAAGAAGTCACATTTTATATATTGTTAGAACCTACTGTGATGGAATATATTAAAGTCCTCCAAAATGTCCAGCAATGTGTGACAGATCGCTACAGTTATTCCATACCTATTCCTTTGGTAATGTTTGGGTTTTTGGCAGTACAGTGCTGGTGATAGACAGCCCTCTCCATAAGTGGGAGAAAAAGCTAAATACAAAATGCTCATAAGTTGCTGGCGCTGCCCATCATTCACAAAAGAAAACTAGGTGTAGGAAAACAGGCAAACTCTGCAAACTGTGTGTGCAAACTCCATTACAGAAAAGACACTGTGCACATGTGAGTATGCAGAGTGGCGTGTGTAAAAAAAATATTGACAAAGCCAATAAGTCAGTGCCTGTAGCTAAGGTGAGACTAATTGGCTTTGCCATTGCTTGTTTCAAATTTGTATGTGACAATGCTCTTGCAGGGATCAAATGAAATTATTAGGTGTTCGAGGCCTGTAAGATCAATGTTTGTCACACAGACCATTATTATTCATTAGTGGGATGAGAACACTGCTAAGTCACAAGACATTCCATACCACACTGCTCATGTTGAAGATTTCATTTTTATTTTGCCATTTACTGACAGTCTTTAAAAGTTCTGTGTTCCAGCTGCCACAGTGACACAATTCTTTGTTGTTGCCCATTTATGAATGGAGACTCTCCTCATCATTTTTAGGATGTTGAGGATCGCCATCTCTGGAGTCAATTGATCCTTCAGTCATTCCGGCATTACGCATAGCTTCTTTGGAATGTCTATTTTTGGGTTGGTCCACTGTACTGATAACAAGGTTCCTATTGTTCAGTACCAAGTTCCTGAAGCTTTTATCAGCAATTGAGGGCATTGATCCCCCCGAAACTAGTCTAAGGGATGTGTTTGGATTGTCTTGGAAGTGAAGCACATTTTTGCATTTCCTGGTCCACTTTTCAAGATCCTCACCTTTCCCTTTATTTTCAGGATTGTGGCTTTTGGTTGGAAGATAAAACCATGAGCTCCATACTGTTGTTTTATTTTGTTGATGAACATTTTGCTGAATTTGGAAGCCTTTTTGTGGCTGTTGGTTTTCCTGCTCTGGTCAAGAAGTGCTAGAAAAACCATTCTGATCATCTCGTTCCCTCAGAGATGGTTGCCGAAATACCAAAGTGGCTACCTTATAGCCATAGCGTTCGTAATAAATGTTGTATGTTTCACTTTAGACTTCAAAGTTCTTCCACTGGTCAGAATATAGCCTGCTTTTTTCTATGCATAGTCTTTCTCTCTAAAGGTACTTTTTGTTAGCCATCAAGATGGAAGATTTGATTGAGTCATCAGTGTCCAAAAGCATTGCAGAAAAAGGCTATAGAAAAAGAGACCCAGTTCAAGAGGGTGAAGTCCAGATCTCATGAGCGGCATTCCTGCAGCTTAGATTCTGAGCACCCAGTACTTCACCCAAGGCAAATATGTGCAGAGAGAAAAGGTATAGTAGAGAGACGTTGGGGGTTGATTCAGCACCTATGCTGGGTGAGTCTTAAGGTCTTTTTCCGCAAGATGAGAAAACTTGTCAAGTTGCAATCCCTATTCATGACAAGATCAAGGACTTAAACTGGAGGCAATGGAAAGAGGTAGACCTATCTATGACCCCGAGATTTTAGCAGAAAGCTAATGCATTAGAAGGGGTGAATGAAGCACTTCCTCATAAAGCCAAAGTAGACTCCATTTGAGCTTAATTAATTGGGTGCAGTAGAGACAATCCTGGAGATTGTTCACCTGTGGATGGGGTTGACAGAAGGATGGACAGTGGTCATAAGAAGTAATTCCCTACCACTAATTTGGTTCTCAAGGCATGCTGCTAGGCTGCACATACTTCTCAGTCCGTGGTGAGGTATTTTGAGTCCCTGGCAAGAGCGATTCAATAGGTCACAGATTGTTCAGATCTCCTAATGCAAATGGAGCCAGAAGTATTTCTTTGCAGGTATTTCTGCACATATATTTGAAGGTTGTCAGCACTGTGGTGTTTTGGATATTTTTGGGATAATCTTTCAGAGATTAGTCTGCAGATTATTCAGGGGATTTAAGTATTTAAGACCTCATTCTGAGCCCTGGCTATCCACTCGGGAGGATGGTGGAACTTGCTTTCTTTTAGACTTCTGCTCCTCAGATTATTAGATGGCAGAATCATTACCTGGCTAGGTCACTCCTTTGTCCCAAAGGTTAATTGTGCTTTCCACAGTGGTCATGAGATATTACACTCACTATATTTGAGTAAAGTCCTTTTGTTTTACCAGGAGAGGGTACCAGATTTCAGGACTTGTCTTCTCTCTTTGTAAACTTTAGTCCAGCTGAAAAAGAAGACAAACCTATGCTCTACACCTTTAGGAGAAGGGTCAAGTCTTTGATTGTTTTGACCTATAAAGAAACAGGTCATTCTTTACCTCAAAGAGAACAGGGGAATGTCAGCATCTTAGGTAGGAAATCAAGGTGCATCCATAACAAAGATATGGACAGCTCCAAACTGGGTGTCCCCTTCCACCTTTGTAAAACATGATCGATTAATTCAGGAGGTGTACTTAAATCACATTTTTGGTTCAAAGATTCTTTCCTCTACAGAGCCACAGAGGCAGGTCAACTTAGCTATTAAATTCTGGCCATTCATATTTCATTTTTACTGGTTTTTATATGCTTGCTAAATCTCATTTAGTAAGTAATTAATGTGAGGGATGGGATGGTAATGCTTCATTTACTAACTGGTAGTTGCATTACTCTGAGTCCTTCCTCATTTTAATTCATTTCTTAACTCCCACTCTATTTTGTCCAGGTCAACTGAATGTCCTGTGGTTTGTTTATAAATGGTATGAGGGGATTTTGTAATTAGTTTTAGGACACGATTGATGGTGTCTGATGGTGTCACTCATTTAGTAAGGAAGTAACCCCTACTGTGCCGGGAACGTAATGGTTACGTCCACCGGCACAGTGCTCATGTGCAGAGGACGTAACCATTACGTCCTCTGCACTGAATTCAGAGGGAGTGCTAGCGCTCCCTCTGTGGGCTTCCCTCCCACCCCCCCAAGACAGGGATAGAAGGGGAAGCCCTTCCCTTTCCACCTCGACCCCCCCGACCCCCGCAGTGACATCTGATGATGCAATTGCGCATTCGCGCGCTGACCTCATCAGAGGCCACTTCCCCATCGCGATCGGAAGAGAAATGCAAAGCATTTCTCTTCCGATCATGTGATGGGGCCCTGAGAGGCTTCAAAGGGAAGGAAAGGAATTTCCTTCCCTTTGAAGTCTCTCAGAGCATTTCAAAAGCCAGATCGTAAAGCGATCCAGCTTTTGAAATGCCCCCTAGACACCAGGGATATTTCAAAAAAATGAAACTGGCACAAGGGGAGTGACCCGTTGGGCAAGGGTCGCTCCCCAGGGAGGCAATATTTTGCAAGGCCTTTCGGCCTATTGTTGTCAGGCACCAGGGATCATTTTTTTTGTGTGTTTTTTTTTTCTTTTTTGTTTTAGTTGGGGAGCGACCCCTTAGGTAAAAGGGTCTCTCCCCTGGGGGGCAAATTGTATTAAGACCATTTCTGCCCCCCTTGGGGCAGATCGGCCGATTTTTGTTAGGCCAATCTGTCCACAAGGGGGGCAGAAACCACTAGGCACCGGGGATCTTTTTTTTGCGCCAATTTCATGCAAGGGGAGTGACCACTTATGCAAGCGTCGCTCCCCGGGGGAGGGGGAGCAAATTTATTTTAGGCCATTTCTGCCCCCGGGGGCAGATCGGACTATTGATATTAGGCCGATCTGCCCCCAGGGGTGGCAGAAACCTCTAGGCGCAAGGGATAAAAAATATATATATTCTTTTTGGTTTTGTCGCTCCCCTGGGGGGGACAAATTGTATTTAGACCATTGCTGCCCCCCTTGGGGGCAGATTGGCCAATTTGTGTTCGGCTCGTCTGTCCTCAAGGGGGGCAGAAACCACTTAGGCACCAGGGATTGGTGTGTGTGTGTGCGTGTGTTTTCTTTAGGGGGGCAGCCCCTTGGGTAAGGGTCTCTCTCCATGGGGGCACATTACTGTTGGCCATATTTGCCCCCCTTGGGGCAGATGGGCCTATTTTTGGAAGGCCTATCTGCCCCCAAGGGGGGGGGCAGAAAGCCCACCAGAGACCAGGGAAGTTTTGTGTTAAAAAATAAGAGGGTGGGGGTATGGCCATGCCCCCACCCCAAATAAATTTGGGCCAAAGTTGTTCTGCCCACCAGTGGGCAGATGGGGCAATTACCCCTGATCCACACCCGGGGGGGGGGGCAGAAAGTCTACTAGATGCCAGGGAATTAAAAAATATATATATATATTGGGGTGGTGGCTACCAACCAGTATGAGCCTGGTTATGCCCCCACCCCAACTCAAGGGGGTAACAGTCTTTCAGCTCTCCCCTGCACTCTAAACCATCTTATCCCACAGCAAGCAAGAAGACATTTGATTATTTTGGGTTCAGGTTTTACATTTGGGCCATGAGAGCTTTGCTAACTCTCAAAATTGTCCCACTTGGAATGGTGAGGGCTGCACTTTATGGACTTTGGGAAGCTGTCATGTAGAAAAATCCACAAGACCTAGACACATCTGAAAACTAGACATCTAGACATTCCAAGGTGGTGTGTTTCACATGCATCCCACACCATTTTTGTACCCACAATGCCCTGCAAACCTCCAACTTTGCAGGAAACCACACGGTTTTGGGATGGAACCTTCCGGAATCTGCAGGAATCCACAAAATTCCAACCACCCAGCATTGTCTCATCTATACCGATAAAAATTCTGCTGCACTTGTCAGTCCAAAACATTTTTTTTTGCAAACTGCCCTTTTGGACCCCCTTCGGTTCCCCCTCAATATCGACATGTTTTTGGCTCTTCCCTTTCACAAGCACTTCTCCCAACTACACAAATTAGGTATCATTTTTACCGGGAGACTGAGGGGAACATTGGGTGATATGAAATTTGTCCCAGTGCGGTGATTCCACACAGAAATGTGGGAAAAATTTGATTTTTTAGCTATATTTGAGGTTTGCTGAGGATTCTGGGTAAGAAAACACTGGGTGATCCACGCAAGTCACACCTCACTGGACTCCCTCGGGTGTCTCGTTTTCAGAAATGTCTGGGTTTGGTAGGTTTCCCTAGAAGGCTGCTGAGCCCAGGACCAAAAACGGGTAGTTTTGTATTTGATAATTTTGACGTGTCCAGATAGTGTTTTGGGGCATTTCCTTTCGCATGCAGTAGGCCCACCCACAAAAGTGAGGTACCATTGTTATAGGGAGACTTGGGGAAATGCTGGGTAGAAGGAAATTTGTGGCTCCTCTCTGATTCCAGAACTTTCTGTCACTGAAATGAGAGGAAAAAGTGTTTTTTGGGGCAGATTTTGGGGTTTGCAAAGGATTCTGGGTAACAGAACCTGGTCAGAGCCCCACAAGTCACCCCATCTTGGATTCCCCTCGGTGTCTTGTTTTCAAAACTGTGCAGGTTTTCTAGGTTTCCCTGGGTGCCGGCTGAGCTAGAGGCCAAAATCCACAGCTAGGCACTTTGCAAAAAACACCTGTGTTTTCTTTGTGAAAATATGATGTGTCTACGTTGTGTTTTGGGGCTTATCCTGTCGCGGGCGCTAGGCCTACCTCTGCAAGTGAGGTACCAATTTTATCGGAAGACTTGGGGGAACGCTGGGTGGAAGGAAATTTGTGTTTCCTCTCTGATTTCAGAACTTTTTGTCACTGAAATGAGAGGAAAAAGTGTTTTTTGGGGCAGATTTTGAGGTTTGCAAAGGATTCTGGGTAACAGAACCTGGTCAGAGCCCCACAAGTCACCCCATCTTGGATTCCCCTAGGTGTCTAGTTTTGAAAACTGTGCAGGTTTGCTAGGTTTCCCTAGGTGCAGGCTGAGCTAGAGGCCAAAATCCACAGCTAGGCACTTTGCAAAAAACAGCTCTGTTTTCTTTGTGAAAATGTGATGTGTCCATGTTGTGTTTTGGGGCTTTTCCTGTCACGGGCGCTAGGACTACCGAAACAAGTGAGGTACCATTTTTATCGGGAGACTTGGGGAACGCTGGGTGGAAGGAAATTCGTGGCTCCTCTCTGATTCCAGAACTTTCTGTCACCGAAATGAGAGGTAAAAGTGTTTTTTGACCAAATTTTGAGGTTTGAAAAGGATTCTGGGTAACAGAACCTGGTGAGAGCCCCACAAGCCACCCCATCTTGGATTCCCCTAGGTGTCTAGTTTTCAAAACTAGGGGCAAAAATCCACAGCTATCCACTTTGCAAAAAACATCTCTGTTTTCTTTGTGAAAATGTGATGTGTCCACGTTGTGTTTTGGGGCAAGTCCAGTCGCGGGCGCTAGGCCTACCCATGCAAGTGAGGTACTACTTTTATCGGGAGACATGGGGGAACACAGAATAGCAAAACAATTGTCATTGCCCCTTGTCTTTCTCTATATTTTTTCCTTCCAAATGTAAGACAGTGTGTAAAAAGACGTCTATTTGAGAAATGCCCTGTAATTTACATGCTAGAATGGGCACCCTGGAATTCAGAGACGTGCAAATAACCACTGCTTCTCAACACCTTATCTTAGGGAAATTTTGGAAATACAAAGGTTTTCTTGATACCTATTTTTCACTTTTTATATTTCAGCGAATGAATTGATGTATACCGGGTATAGAATGAAAACCCATTGCAAGGTGCAGCTCATTTATTGGCTCAGGGTACCTAGGGTTCTTGATGAACCTACAAGCCCTATATATCCCCGCAACCAGGGGAGTCCACCTGACTTAACGGTATATTGCTTTGAAAAATCTGACATCGCAGGAAAACATTACAGACTAAAACGTGGAGAAAAATGGCAGTTTTTTCACCTCAATTTCAATATTCTTTTATTTCAGCTGTTATTTTCTGTAGGAAACACTTGTAGGATCTACACAAATCACCCCTTGCTGTATTCAGAATTTTTTCTACTTTTCAGAAATGTTTAGTTGTCCAGCATTGGTTTGTCACTCATTTCGGTCACTAATTGGAAGGAGGCTGAAGCCCATAAAATAGTAAAAATTGAGTATTTCTAAGTAAAATGTCAAAATTGTGTTGAAAAATTGGGTTTTCTAATTCAAGTCTGCCTGTTCCTGAAAGCTGGGAAGATGGTGATTTTACCACCACAAACCCTTTGTTGATGCTATTTTCAAGGAAAAAAACCACAAGCCTTCTTCTGCAGCCCTTTTTCCCATTTTTTTGAAGAAAAAAACTCATTTTTGCTGTATTTTGGCTAATTTCTTTGTCTCCTTCAGGCGAAACCCACAAAGTCTGGGTACCTCTAGAATCCCTAGGATGTTGGAAAAAAAAGGACGCAAATTTGGCATGGTTAGCTTATGTGAACAAAAAGTTATGCGGGCCTAAGCGCGAACTGCCCCAAATAGCCAAAAAAAGACTCGGCACAGGAGGGGAAAAGGCCTGGCAACGAAGGGGTCAAAGCAAGGAAGGACTCCGAGTAATGCAATTACCGGCAGGTATTTGAAGCATTACAGCGGCTAACTCCTCTCAAAAGCCACGTTTAAATTTTTATACTAGTTTGTTATATATTAAAATCACAATATAAACCATCCAAAAGGAGATCAGCCTCTCTGGAAGTGTGGAAAAGGCTTAACAAGTACAGGAGTTACACCTTTTTTTCTGTACTTTGACTCAGATCAGTTTATTCATGTACCTCAAATAATCCAGAATGATTGAATTACTGTTTCAGTACTACAAAGCTATCCACAGCTGTTTGCAGGCAGTAAGCAGCTATCACGAAGGGCCATACAGCTCTGTAGAATGTTTTTCGTCACTTACATTCTGTCGCTTTTTGTGAGCCTGTTCACAATTATGACACATGGTGAACTGTCTGATGCGCACAGCTCATGGCATTGCCTCGTAGAAGCCTGATAATCTTGATTCAAGATCACATTTTTCCATCATTCTCGACAGAGCAAGGAATTTTATAAAGCTAAGTTAATCCTATGCAAACATTCCAAGAATGAACACATGTCTGTCTAATAAATCGTTTTCCTCATTTTCATTAAGCCAGTTAATTAAAAGAGTTCAATTGTTTCTGCATGGTTGCCAGGAAATAAAACTAAAACTAGTCGCCAGCTGCTTTGAATACTTTGGTAATGCATTGTCTATGGACTTTGTCTAAACAAATATTTATGGGGGCAAATCCCTTTTGTGTGATCATTATCTTGATTATCGGAATCTATGTATCAGAAATATTTGCTTTCTAGTACGTTTATCTGCACGATTAGTTTATGAAACCACGCTGGTACAAGCTTGGGCCAGTTTTTTCTGGGTGCATTTCCATGCAGGCACCTGCTTACAAAGGAAGTGAGAGAGATCACGTTTTATTAATTAACTAGTAGCATAGAAGTAGCATATGGTAATCAACAAACCTGCATTTAAAAGGCCTAACAAGAAAAATAAGGTAGAAATGAAAGCCTGCATGCTTACATTTTGATGGACAGTTCACGCCTACCACTCATATTTTGAGATTGTGTTTAACATGAAATCATTTTGCTTTCATAAATGAGTGAATTATTAATTAATGTTAACCTGAAAGTATTATTTTAAGTAGAAACAGTTAAAATAAAATGTATTATGAATATTGAACACATATGGAAATAAATACATTTCATAATATGAATTATGTGCTTAGAAAAATAAACACACATTTAAAATTGTTTTGTCATAACATGAATAACATTACAACAAATGTTTGCTTTGCATATAAGTATTTGAATTTTAACATGTGCAAATAGGTTTTATGAATGTAACAAATGTATTTATGTGCATTTCGGTTTCTTAACTTGACAAGGCCTTAAGATCCATTTTGCAAACAGTCATGGAAAGTTTTACTTGTTTGTTGTTACCTCTATCTTGAATTCTTTTCCTGGGCAGCAAACGTAATTTGAATGTCTTATTGTATTGCCGAATACGAGCATGTTTTAAATTTTTTATGTAACAGTATTTTTTCTAGTTGTCGAATGGAGTAGGAAATTATAGTGTTCATACAGAAGAAGAATATTAGTTCAGTTTATTTTAGATTGCGTGCAAGGAATTGAAAGTTTCAAAAGTATTAGAAAATGTGATATTTTGGCGTAAACATATGAAGGCACGTGGAAAACAATGGACCTTTGCTGTGAAATCTTAAAAAGTTACTAACTTGATGGAATCATCTACAGTGACTGGATTCTGACATCAACGTCTAATATGTGTCCACCTGGGTAACCAATCAATGAACTTTGTGTATTCTAATTAATGAAGGACTTTGGAATTAAAAGCAATTTACTTCTGAAGCTGCTTGAAGACAGTACATCCTCAATCTCCTGAGAATTCATTCTATATTTGTTTAAGTCTGTTTGTCACACTCTCATTTTCTTCTTCAGCATATTTTCATTGAGTTAATTTAGTCAGATGCTTTCGAAGTTATTTTTTGTCTTCTTTTATTTTTGCTTTTGCCTGATATGTTAGCCCGTTCACACACATGCTAGGCCTAATTCTGGTTAGTGTTAGGAATGGCCCAGCTCTGTAAATTACTTATTAAAACTGTATTTGGATGATTTACTTATGTCACCATCATTTGCACTGAAGTCTGATAATAATTTGCATATTGTGTTATTGCTAATCTATGTCATTTTTTGTGGTGTCTAACAGTATTTCTGTACAGTTGGTTGAATCTGTTTTGGTCAGCCTATGGTTTTCATGTATGTTCATAATTTAGTCTTGCTCACCATTTATGTGCATTGATTTTGGGGTTGTAATAAAGCTTTGAAACTTTATTCAGTTTGGAGTTTGATTTGGTATTGAATTATTCATGGTGTTTAATATTGTTTATAGGTTTATATTGATGATTTATGCTTGTAAAATTCTGACTAATGACTCCATCACCAAGTCCAAAGGTTCGTTCGATCTCTGAGGGTGAGTATTTAAGATGGTATCTCACCTGAGTGTTTGTGGTTTCTTAACCCAAGGTGGGTAGAAGACTTTTGCAAGCGCTCTAACAGAAGAAATCTCTAGACAGGAAGTTCCATAACTACATATATGCCAACATTTTAGAAAAGGAAAGTGGGAGATTTTGAAATAAAATTGGGGGAATGTATTTTCCCCATTGACTCCTATTGAAGCAGAGGCAATTTCATGCAGTACACAGCCAAATTAAAGCCATACAAATTGGAAGCCTCCCAACTGAATCTGGTCTATTGGCATGTATGCTTAATGGAACTAGCACAACAGGAGTACTTTTTCTATGTACACTTGTATGCCTTTGGTAATTGGCCAAAAAAGCCAAACTTTCGATTTCTAAAAATACAAAGAGGAAACAACCCTTTCTATTTGTACTACTTGTATGTGTCTCTGAATATATCCTTCTAATGCCATTTTAGATGCTTAGGGGCCAATTCACAAAAGCATCTAATAGTATGCAAAGGAGAACTAGAGAAGTATTAGTTTTGATGCTCCAAATTTCCTTTGTGAGTAAGCCCCTATTTTTGTACATCATAATTACCAATAGACCCAGGGGACAATTATAAAATGCTGGTGTAATTCATGTAATTTTGTGAGTTTTGTGAAATTGCCAAAAGTATGCCATGCCAATACTCCATGGTGCCTAATTAGGCCGTCATTTGCACCAAAACTACAGTACGGCAGAAACAAAAATGTGAAATCCAGGACATATGCACTTGTTGGTCATTGTAATTGTGGATTTTGTGCTTTTTGTTTAGCATGAAATGTATTCTTGGACCAACTTTTGGTGCAAGGATGCATTTCTCTCTAGAATATGGCTCTTATTAACAAATTTGCATATCGTTTAATTATGTGTACTTTTCCTGAAATTTGCATACTTGTGCAAATGCAGATTAAGCAAATGACAAATCCTTCTAAGTGCCATATTGAGTCACATTACGCATGCAGTGACGTTTATTTTACATGCAAGCAGACTCAAAAACACAATATTGTCCCCTATGCTAGTCATAATAAATAAGCAAGCATACAACAATGTTTTATCATGCTTTGAAGATTCTGATCTGTTTATATTCATTTTCCTAATCTATTTTTCGATTTTTTGGTGACCATTCATATAGTAAGCATAGGGGCATAGTTTGAAGCCCCTTGCGCTACCTCAGTGCCGCCATAGCGTCATGTTTTTGACACTAGGACGGCACAAAGGTGGCTTTTCTGTCATACCATATTTACAAAGTGGTGCAATGCTTGCAATGCTTGCATTGCACCACTTTGCGGCCCCTTGCACCACATTATGCCTGCGTCAGGCACAATGTATATTAGGTGGGGGCGTTCCTGAGCAGGGAGGTTTGAAAAATGCTGCAGTGATATTTTACAACATTTCACTGTGCCATTTTTCCATCATTTTTAAAGCCTGTTCAGAGCAGGTGTTAAAATGAAGCACCCATTATATTCAATTGATCTCCCTGTACTTTGCTGAACTAGCGCCAACATTTTTCATGCTAGTGTAGCAAAGCGCCACAATAGCGTCAACAATTTTGATGCTATTGTGCTAATGACCGTCATCTTGCACCGCATTGTAAATACGTCGCAACCATGGTGTCGTTAGGTACTGGTAGGGGGGCGCAAGAAAAGTGGCTTACCACTTTCTTGTAAATATGCCCCATAGTTTTTGAGATCAAATATATGGATTTTCCAAGTCCAGCACTCCTTATCTTGCTACAAAGGGCCAAACAACAGGTAATGATCAATGTGAAACCTTGCTGTTTTCAATTAATGCAGCAACTGCAAACAGACAAATCCTCAACTGGCTTTGCATGCAGTGCCCACATTGCATTTCTTGATGCTACAATGAATAGGCAAGTAACTTGTGAATGAATGAATTTAGGTGGCTGGATTTTTGAGTAACACAAAACAGGATGGGAGCCTATGTGTGGTAGTACTCATGTAATACTACTTCACATGCACATAACTGAAATTCCCAAAGGTACAAACACACCACTATATCTGTCCTATCTCTTATGTGCAGAGTTCTCTTCCGAGGGCACATAGACCTACACCTTCACACACACAGCTCTAAGCTTTAGGTATAAATGTGGTAATGGCAAGGGAGAGTTGTTACAAACTCGTTAGTATATTTACTACAAAGTAGTAGAAGAAAGTGGAAAATACAAATAGCATTAGAAGGAATATGCAAATAGAATACACACCAAGAAATAGGTTAGTCAGTTGTGAACTACTAAGGTTAGACTCGTATCTACTCCACTAGTTTTACAGCTAAACAGGCTCACATCTACTCTAGCCATGCTTTGCAATACATCATACACTACGTATAGCCACTCACATGTTCTATTAGGGAATCATATTTAAATCGAAGGAGGTAGGCATTAATATTACCTGTACAAATATCTCCATAAAAAAATATAAGAAATTATAAAAGAAACAAATTAAAAGGGTCAGATAACTCTAGATATTCACAAAATCTATTTGAATTACATTGTAAAAATGTAAACATAACACATGAACATACTTCTAAAATTCCTAATATATAAATTGGTAATGAATAAAAAAAATACATGGCTCATCCCACATCTAACATTCCTTTGCGCATGTCACAACATATTACATGCAGCAAATTAACACGCACACATGCGAGTGTAGTTGATTTCTGGCTCCGGCTCCACAACATCTTGCAGTACAAGGGGAAAAAGGCAGATCTCATGATGTTAGGACTTGATTGCTACCACAGTAGATGCCTAGGGGCACATGTACAAAGATCCGGTGCGAGTCGCAAAACCGGACGCACAACAGTGTACTTAACACTGTTTGCGATTCCCAATGGGGTCGCAAATGACCTACCTCATGAATAGAATATTCACGAGGTAGGTCGCAATTTGCTACCCCATTTGAATGGCCGCCTTCACAGGGAAGGTGGCCTGCTGGAGATGGCAGACCACCATGTCTGTGACTGTTTTCAAATAAAACAGTTTTTTTTAAAATGCAGCCCATTTTCCTTAAATGAAAACAAGATGCATTTCAAAATCAAAAATTAAAAGTTTTCTTTTCATTTTTTCAGAGCGAGCAGTGGTCCATGGGACCACTGCCCGCTCTGAAAAAATATTTTCACTGACATTCACAAAGGGGAAGGGGACCCATGAGGACCCCTTCCCGTTTGCAAATGGGTTAGCACCAGTTTGAAACTGGTGCTACCTGCGATTGTTTTGCGACCACATTCACGGTCACAAAACAATCATACATCCCATTTGGATTTAGTATTAGGAAGGGATGCCCTTGTCACACCCCTTCCTAAACCTGAATTGCAAAACCCAAACTGCGATTCGGTAACAAGTTATTGAATCGAAGTTTAAGCTTTGTACATCCCAAAAAGCATTTTTCAAGTTGCAAACGGGCCGATTCTGCGAATCAGCCCCTTTGCAACTTAAAAAATGCTTTGTACATCTGGCCCCTAGTTCTTTATTCTTTTCAATTTGTACCACTACAGAGCATAGGTGGAGAAATAAGCCTGCTTCTTGGGAATTGTTCTTTGGTGGCAATTTAACCTGAGATACTGAAAGATGAACATACATTTGTATGCGAGAAGATCTCCACATGTAGATTTCCCTTTAATGAATTGCCATCACTATCTCTAGGCTTTTTACAAAGCTTCACCATGAAGCAAATAGGTCACATAGGGACAACCCAAGAATGAGCCATTTAGTTTACTTATTTCATATCTAAACAAAGCTTGAGGGAAATTCATACAATGAATGATTACCGATTCTGTGTTCAATCTATTTTGCACAATATTTGGTTTGCTCCTATTTATGCCTGTAGAAGAAATTTGCAGCCACAGGGGAAAAGGTTTTGCAGTAATTGTGAAACTTAAACTACTGTGTGCCAAAGCTTCAAGACATGTTCTTCTTAACCAGTCTTCCACTGGTATCTCACTTGACTATTATATGGGAGGTGTTTATCTATTTGTTGTATATTAATTCCCTAGAAAATCTTAGCATGAACAACAGTATCAGAATCAATTTTTTCACTGGAGGACAACACACAGAAGTTAACCATTGTTGTGACATCACTTGAAGAAGCACTTACATGCCTTTCATTTCGCCACCATGCCCTGGACTCCAGAGAGCTCAGCATCATGAAAGAAAAGCAGCATGCGGTCTCATCTGCCTTTGCCCACCTCTCCTGGGACTCCACAGATCAGAAGGAGAGAGGAGAACATGGGCAGTAATATGCATCCACTAACCGCCTTGTCTCTTGTCAGCATGGGTCTTTGCAGACATGTGTCGAGCTGTGTAGCTGCACTGAAAAGCATGTCTCACAGAGCCACTGTCAAGGTGGTGCAGGCTGGAAGGGGTGCAACGACTCAGAGGGCGTGGGGGTGGCTGGCATGAGACTAGGTAATTGTTTCAATTTGGGCAGAGGAGAAGGGATGTAAAGAGCGTGGTGGGGATGAGTAGCAGAAGGTCCGTCATTGTTTTTTCATTTTATGCGTGGAGGGAGGGTATATCAAGAGTGGTGAGGGTGGGTGGCAGGAGGCTAATTGTTTCCCTTGTTTTAACAAATGATTTATATAGTGCTTCATTACTCCTCTGGGCCTGCAAATGTGTCGGAAGTAGATGATTTGGGGAAGCATATTTAATATAAAATTACAGAGGGGTAAAATATGAATATCAGAGATGCTCTGATATTATTCAGAGCCCCTTGCTGAATAACATCTACTTTATTCACAGTAGTCCATCTATAATTCTATATATTCAGCAGTTTTCAACAGTGCGGAATAGACCAAGTGCTGTCAAAGCACTTTACACAGAAGATAATAACTTTTACATTTTTAAGCTTTTTGTAATCATGTTGAATGCCTTTGTATGTATAGGAGCCAAAAGGAGTAGTTGTCATGAAGATGACAGCAAACGGTAGAGTCATGAGGCCCCAGCTCAAAAATAGGATAACCTGAATTCATTGTGATGGAGTAGAGATAAAATGTACTGCAATACCTAATTTGCAGCAGTTACTTTTTCCTGTAGTCATAAAATGTGTTATGAACTCTTCATAACCTATTATGCCTGACTTGAAAACTTGTCGTCATTAACACAAACCTTTAACAAATGTTTCACTCATTACCTCCGCATGACATATACATGTTTTAAAACGTTTTTGTCTTAAATAATGGAAGCAGTATTAAGTATATTGTTTTTGCTAACCATCTTTGGAATGCTCTGATGTGCATAAAATATTTAACAAACATGCATCTCTTATGAATTGGCCAACAGTTTGATTGCAGTGGGAAAGAAGTGGAAATTGCATTGATGTATGTATTCTATTCTTACAGAAGCAAATTTTGCATGTGAATTCAGACCGATGTATCCAATCCCTCTCTGACTGTGAACAAACATTGTTAAAAGACTGCAACATGCAAAGAAGAAGAAAACTTTGTATTGTAATATATTGCTACTAATGAAAATGTATAAATGGTGCCCTAAGGAATGGGTATTATTTTGAGTGAAAAGAGGGTTCTTGTATGACAAGGGATAGGAAACGTTTTCAAAACCTAGTTCCTGTGGTTGAGAGTGTATTTTTTGGTTTCTTTAGACGAAGCAGACAGGACTGAAGTACTTTTGCATTGTTCTAAAAAAAATATTTTCAGAGAGATAAATTGAAAAGGAGAGTGAACTGCTGTAAGGAGTCAGCTGTGATGTAATAATGTGTTGTGCTGGTATTAGGTGGATAGTGTAAGGTCGCGCTGTGATTGGCTGGAGTTCGGCAGAAAATATTCAGGTATTAGTTGGTTGCATATCTGAGTCACATTGTGATTTGACAAGGGAGAATTTGGCTTTGGTGAACAGAGAACTAAACACCTATGCCCTCATTACAAGTTCGGCGGTTACAGGTCTGCCAAACCGGCGATGGCAATCCAACCACCAAAAGGCTGGCGGTGCAGACCGCCATGTTACGACCACGGTGGTGAACAGGCCGAAACACACCCAGGTCACTGCCTGTACCGCCAGTGCAGGTCGATGAAGGTGGTTGCCATCTTCAGGCCGGTGGCTAGGACCTTACTACCCACCATATTACGGCTCAGTACACCGTCATGATTTCCGGGGTGGGCCGGCCTCCACCCAAAGCCTGGCAGAAAGGAAGAGTATATAAGGAAACACTCACCATAGGGACACAGAGGAGGCAGCCGACAACATGGAGCGTGAACTGGAGGTCTTCCAATGCTAGTACTTGCAATCCACCTACTGGACTTGCAGCGCTGACGAAGACGACATCGGTGAGTACACCGCCTACCAAGCAACGGAGGGAAGGGGAAAATTACACACCCACATGCCACATACACACCTGACACTGACTGCCACGCCCACACACAAACACACATAGCAACACCCCTACCCATATACACACACACATACACACACACGTGCACTTATGCACAACCAGAACGCACACCACGCCCAACACACATGTTACTCACACATCAAACAATACCACACTTAAACACGCCACAACACTCACACCCAGCCACACACAAACTGATCACAAAACCATGGCTGACACAAACATCAGGTAGATGACAGGCATACCAGACACACATACGGCACACAACCACAAGTGCTATCCACACATACACTGCTACCATACTATGATGCCATCGTTCATACCACTACCTCCACCCACACCATGTACAACAACTGAAAACAAATCACAATCCATCACATATACCATCCATCCCAACTCCCAAACCCACCACCACACATACACCATTTTACACACAAATACTGTTGGAAAATGGGTTATTGGTAAGGGCAGGTAAGTACCTACAATTAGCAATAGGCCACTAACCTCCACTTAGTTCCAGGTAGGTCTCAGTAAATTAAACCTAGGTCAACCCTTGGTAGCTTGGCTTAACTTAGGAGACAAAGCGTAAAGCATTCAAATATCACAAAACAGTAATTAAATAAAACACAGGAAACAGTTCAAAAATCCAAAATCTGATATGAAAATAGATTATATTATTATCTTTAAAATGACACCAAAACTAATAAAATCGGATAAGGGGAACCGGAGATATGAATTTTGAAAGAATTAATGCTTTCTAGCGCATAGAAGCAACTAGCGTTCAAAGGGTTAAAGGTCACACTGGAAAGGAACAAAGTCCAGAGTTCAGGCCACCCATGAGGTAACACTGTCACACTTACTTTCAGAAGTGTTTGATTCAGGAAAGTGGTCCACATCACCAGCCAAGGGTTCAGAGGCACTGGTGTGCTTCTTGGGGTCTGGGACTACAACTCCCACAATGCACCTCTTCAACTTATGGAGTTGCTCCAAACGTCTCCAAACCTCTGGATCTTCCTCCAGAGGTCCTTTTTGTGTCCTTGAAGTGTCCACAACTTGATCCTAGGTTCCAGAAGCTCTGAGTTGCTCCTTGGGATTTGGGACTACACTTCCCAGAATGCACCTGGTCAGAATCCTCAAATGGCCACTGGACGCTGGTCAGCTGGGCTCTGCTTGCAGGACTTGATGCAGGGGACTCTGGGCAGCTCCTTTGTACCTGTAGCAAACAGGGAGTCCCTTCTTGAAGCAGTAGAAGACAGGTAGAGTCCTTTTAGTGGTGAAGCCCAAGTGTGCAGCTGGTGCAGTCCTTTAGAGTGCAGTGTCCAGGTGCTGGTCAGGAGTCCAGTAGGGCAGTCCTTCTTCTCCTGTAGTTCTTCCTTGTTGGAATCTGATGGGGATCTGGTAGGGAACTGAGGTGTGGGTGCAGGTCTGCCAGTTTTATCCCTGCTCCTGGGTGTAAAACATGGGGGTCCTGGTTCTCCAATCAGGGGCAGGGTCCTTCCCCCTGTGATGACCACTTCCTGGGAAGAGTGTCAAAAATCAATCCCAGGGAGCAACATTTCTCAAAAATCCATGATGGCTGAAAGTGATTTTTGGAGGTTACATCTGGCTGAGCCCACCCACTGGTGTGGCTAAAAATCTTTAAAACGCCCCTCTCCTGCCCTCTCCTAATCTAATCAAGGGGGCACCTGATTGTCTGGGTTTGCAGGATGTGAGGGTGTTTCTGGGTTGCTTCAAATGTCCTTCTCTGCCTTTGAAGACCACTTTGGCAGCCCTCCCTCTTCCTGCTTCACTATCTGCTGAGGGGACATCTCCCTCCCCAGGCACATATCTTTGTGTGGATCCAGGCCACTTCACGCCTCATCAGGCTGCCAGAGGCTGGCCAATCAGAGCACAGCAGCAAAAACACTGCAGGGCTGAAGTTGGAAACTTTTCAGGTAAAGTTTAAAACTCTTTACCTGAACAAGTTATATTAAATTCAACAACTGGAAGTTGTGGGATTTATTATAACAATTAATTTGATACCAAACTTCTGGTATCTGTTACTTAAGGGGATTTTTTAAATTAAAATAAAGTCTCCCCATTCTAGCCTATGGAGGCCATTCACTATAATGAGGGAAAAACAAATTTGGTTGTTTTACCTCACCAGGGCTTATAAAACTATGTTTATAAGGTCTCTGCTTATAGTTACATGGCAACGAGCCCTAGGGGTACATAGGGCACACCTTAGGGGTGACTTATATGTAAAAATAAGGGAGTTTAAGACTTTGGAACTACTTTTAATTCCAAAGTCGAATGTGCATGTAACTTTAATTTAAAAGCAGCCAGCAAGGCAGGCCTGCCTTAAAATGACACTGGGCACCTCAGCAGTGCACCTATGGGTGCACTACCTATTCTAGGGTCCCTAAACCTACATGCCCTACCATATACTAGGGACTTATAGGTAGGTTGACTTAGACAATTATAATTAGCCTAATTTGCATACTGATTTTACACAGAGCACAGGCCCTGGGACTGGTTAGCAGTACCCAGGGCACCATCAGAGTCAGGAAAACACCAGCAAAAAGTGGAAATGGGGGCAAAAAGTTAGGGGCCTTTGCAATCTGCCCTGTTCTCTCACAAACACAGACAGGGGCAAAGCTAGGAACAGAAGTGATGTTGCCACACAATCACAGCACACATGTACAGATGAGGAAAATGAGCCACATACCTATGTACACGAGGCAGCCGTAGTCAAACGCAGAACAACTTAATCAAATTTCCCAACTGGGCAGGTTGGGTAGATACATAATTTATAAGAGCAAAAGGGGAAACAGCAACTATGTACAAAGTGGGACATTTGGCAGTTTAATGGCCCACGTCCATGTGGCACAACAGTGCTAACAAGGCCCCAACTTGACTCCTTACACGACCATGGTCTCCACAGGGCAGGGGCATCAATGGGGCAGGTACCTCAGGGCACAGGGGGAGGGGTTGGTGGTGTGGACACAGTTTAGGAAGGGGGGGCTTGGGCTTTCGCTTGGGAGGGGGGGCTTGGCCTTAGCTTTTGATAGAGAGGAAGTGGGTTTAGACCGGTGGGTGGGAGCGGGATCAGGCCTCTTCACATGTGTCTTCTTGGAAGGCGAAGGGACATGGGAACCGGAAGGAAGGTCTAGGGAAGATTGTGAAGTGGAGGCACTGGGTTTGGGGAGGCCACAGTCATGCACAAGACGGGGCAGGCCAGGAGGTTCAAACAGGTCAACGCAGGAAAGGAAAAGTTTATTGGGAGTGCATGGAGGGGCTGTGGAAACAGGAGTAGGAGTGGAAGTAGAGGGAGTGATCTTAGGACGCATAGGTGTGCTGGATGTGGGTGCTGAGTCTGCTTGTGTGTGGTGGATGAATGTGGGGTGCCTGAGCGGGTGTGTTTATGTGTGCATGTGTGTGTGGTGAGGTCACTGTAAAGGAAGACAGGGTGGGTAGACAGTGGAAGACCTGGCTGTTCTCGTGTTTGCATCTGTCAGTTGAGTGTGTTCATGGCTGCAGTGTGACTTGTGGTACCTGTGTGTATTCTTGTGTGGTGTGTGTGTTGTTCTGTGTGCATGCTGTTTGGATTGTGTACTTGGCATGGGTGAGAGGAGAGGGGTGCTGGATGGGGCACAGGTGGTTGGAGGGGGGAAGGAGGTACTAGGGACACTGGCTGCCATCAAAGTGGAGGCCAGAGCATGAAACGATCTCTGGAGGCCAGACTAGGCACTGTGAATGCCTTCCAGGTAGGCATTGGTTTGCTGCATCTGGGATGCCAGCCCCTGGATGGCATTCATGATGATTGTCTGGCCCACAGAGATGGCTCTCAGGAAGTCAATAGCCTACTTATTGAGGGCAGCAGGGCTGACTGGGACAGGGGCTGAGGTGCCTGCGGTGAAGGAGACGCCCACCCTCCTGGGTGAGCGGGCACGGGCAACTCGTTGGGTAGCTTCTGAGAGGGCAGTGCTTGTAGGGGTGGTGGCGGATGAAGATTTTGTTGGGGTCATCCCAGAGGTGTCCGCCACCATCAGAGGAGGAATCAGAGTCTGATGTTGCAGTGGTAGTAGGCTCCCTCCTGGTGCTCCCCTCGCCCTCCGACCCACTGGTTCCCTCAGCATCGGTGGACTGTGCCCCCGGGTCCCATGGGCTGCAGCATCCCCACTCGCCTGTGCCTCTATTCTTTTCTCTGATGATGCGGATGCACTCAAGGACACAAGAAATCAGAGAAGGGGGGAGAAGGAAAGGTATGCAGGATGTGAGTAACTCAACTATTATGCAGGAAGACACACATGCATTACACTTCAGTCTAAGACCTCACCTTCCCATAGCCTTTGCACTACAGGAATGTGGCATTGATAGGGATTACACCTGCCTCTTTGGAGTACACTACACTGACAGTGGTGCCCTACAGATTCACTATACATGTCCTGCAAATCCAACTGAAGAACATATTCACTGCTCAGATGTATTGAGTACCACTACGTCACTTTGCTAGACAACAAGAACACTTACTGACTGACTGGTCTATCCAATTTCCAGCTTAACTGGGTACGCATGCCACCTACACAGCATAGCGATGAAAGACGGTCAAGAAGCTGAACACCTGCATACCCTGACATCTATGAGTCACTGTAACAGCATCCTTTCTTCCCATTGCCTACCATCCCCCCAATACAGTTGGCATGAAGGACAGTGTGAGAACTCACCCCCTTGTGGCTGCTGTGGTGCTTTCAAGTGCCCATCCAATGCTGGGTAGGCCACCACCAATACGCGGGCCATTACGGGAGTCAAGGTCCGACTTGCATCCCTCCCTCGTGGGGAGGACATCCCTAGCTAGGCCTCTGTGGTCTTTCAGGACCAGCGTCTCAGGTTCTCCCACCGTTTCCTGCAGTAGGTGCTCCACAGGCTATAGACCCCCAGGTTCTGCATAACCTTGGCAATGGCTTGCCATAAACCCTTCTAGGTGCTGACCTGCACGGGAGATACATAGGAAAATGCACATGCATGCTGATATAGGGTACAACCACACTGACATTAGTCCACCATACATTTCATCATCTTCCTACAGGTTCACATTGATGGCCTATTCCACTACTCCCATACGCTTGGTGATCTTACATGCACACACATGTGCACCCACAGCAATCACACTCACTGCAAGGACACTGTTAATGCACTCACCTGCTCCTCTGGTCGCCCATAGAATTTGGCATAGAGGGGTAGGACCCCGTCCACAAGCTTAGTCAGCTCCTCCTGGGTGAACATCAGGGCCCTTTCCTCTGCTGCCATATTCGGAACCAGATGCAGGACACAGCAGCACATGCAGTGGAGTTGTGGTCGTATTGAGTGCAGGCAAGTGGCAAAGGAAAATCAAAATGGCGGTGACGACCGCAGCGGCTCGCACCATAACCGCCGGCAGGGATCATGATTGGCCCCTGTTCCCCATAGACACCAATGTTAACCAATGAGGAATTGTCATGACGACTAGCACCAGCGGAGTCATGTCACTTACATCTGTCCTCTGCTTGTAGGACAGGAGACTACCATTTTAAGTGCAAAATGTGTTAGAGTTCAGTCTCGACGCTCTATCTATGCTGTTATATTCGATTGTAATTGTTAAGTACATTAGTGATACACAGCTATTCATTCCATATGTGTGGCACTAGTTGGATGCATATGTAGGTTGGATACCACTTTCAACACTCGTCGATTGTCACAATGTCAGCTGTATATAACCCTTCAATGATTGGAAGGCTACGTTAGTGCAATTGTGTGTGCGTAGACATCATTTGTAATGTGTGGTCATGGTGACATATATGTGTTGGCGCTCCTTAGGCACTGACCCATGTGGAGACTGAGGAATGCACCGGTGTAGCGGCCCCTGGTTGACCTGGCAACCATGGAGGAATGATACATATTATTGACCTACCGTCTGAACCGGATTACTACATGTGAACTGTGTGCCAATTGGAGCCAGATCTACAGACAGCTCTTCGTAATCCCTATGCGATTCCCCCTACTGTGCAGGTGCTATCTGTGCTACATTATTTGTCCACTGGGTCATTTCAAG
Source organism: Pleurodeles waltl (assembly GCF_031143425.1). NCBI lineage: Eukaryota > Metazoa > Chordata > Amphibia > Caudata > Salamandridae > Pleurodeles > Pleurodeles waltl. Next base: position 806,722,272 of record NC_090446.1, read on the forward strand.
CAACAGTGGGCTTGGCCGCAAGTGTGTCACAGCCAATGTTCGGCAACATCTTAAGGGATGTCCTGACTGCCTTGCTGAAACACCTCAACAGCTACATCAAATTTCCCCAAACTGCTGACTTGCTCACTGTGAAATCTGCTTTCTATGCCATTGCTCATGTGATTGGGGCCATAGATGGCACCCATATTACCTTCATTCCGCCCACGATAAATGAACAAGTGTACAGGAATAGAAACAATTATCACTCCAATAATGTACAGGTGGTGTGTCTTGCAGATTATTACACTCCCAAGTGATTGCAAAATTCCCTGGATCTGTGCATAAATCTTACATTTTGAGGAACAGCAGTGTCCCACACCTGATGGCACAAGTACAAAGAGAGCGAGCCTGGCTTGTGGGTGAGTGAGATGTGAGAGTACTGTAGCTAGCAACCTGCCTTTCCTACTCGTTACCCTCTACACAATAATGATATGTGCTACGTGTACCCACTCTTCCCAGGTGATTCTGGCTATCCTAACCTGTCCTGGCTGTTGACACCAGTGAGGTATCCCAAGACTGGAGGTGACAATCGCTGCAATGAGGCACATGCCGAACAAGAAGAGTCATCAAGAGGACCTTCGGCCTATTGAAGGCAAGATTCCGGTGCCTGCATATGTCAGACGGATACCTGTGCTATCCCTCCAACAAAGAATGCCAGATCACCATGGCCTGCTGTATGCTACACAATTTGGCACTAAGAAGGCATGTATCTCCACTGAAATAGGAGGAACGACCTGATCCACCGGTGGAAGCTGTGGGGACAGAGGACAGCGATGAAGGAGGGGAGGAGGGTGATGTGGACACCAGAACTCACCTCATTCAGCTGCACTTTCAATGGGGTCAAGGTACATTTTGCCTATGGTATCCCACAACATTGCCTATGAAGATTTGTGTTTGATCGACAGATTGTACTACGAGTGCTGGAGACACAGCAGTGTGTGTGTGGTGCAATGTGTGTCCTGTCACATGCCCCTTACTGCTTAAAGTGTTTGAGGACTCCCAAAGGTAGTTCACACAGAAGTCATGTTTTCCTGAATGTGTTTCCTGCCTTCACATGTATGGACTGTTTGGACATGTGCATGGACAGAGGGTGTGGGCTAGTTTTGCTGTCAGTATTTGTCACTCAACATCTCCTCAATACTTGCTCACCAACCTAGGGTCCTTCACATTGTAGGCAGAGGTAACCTCAGCTGGTGTGGATGGCCCTCTAGTTGTACAAATGTGCAAAGCTGCATTTTGGAGTCTCTTTCTGGTATGTAGTGCAGCTGACATATGGCAATACTAGTCAGTCAGGAAATGACAGTACTCTGGCAATGATGCACAACTTTGGACACAAAGCAGGTACATGTGTCAAGTAACAAACTGTACCTCAATGTGTGCTACATATCTGTTCCTCACAGGTCTTTCTATGGTGGGATTCCCTTTGCCATGCCTTGTACATGGAGGATTTGGACATTCCTGGTGCAAGTGTTAGGAAGCCATTTCACAGATTTGGAATGTTACATACCTGCTATCTATCAAGCTAGCCAATTTCAGGTACTCTTTCAACATATGACATTGGGAAAGTTGTTCATCACATGCATGCATAGTGACTAAAGCACAAATACATTGGATGTGATAGTATAATGTTTCTTAAATGAATCAAATTGAGGGATGGCGATATGCAAGGGAGGTGACAGATGGCGGATGAAATTGTCAGTTTGGTATTCACAGCTGTTGGTCGCACAGGTTCACAGTCCATGAGGCCATTGGAAAATGTAAGTACAGTAGAAAGTCAACAAGGTGTGTCAGTGGCACACAAGGGAGACAGTTCAAGAGAGGATTACTTCCTGGCCATGGGTTTGGTCTTGACTATAGTCTCTGAGGGATGTCTGGCTCACTGGCCATGTTTGTGAGGGAGTTCGTGGGCTACAGAGGAAGGGGTGCTGGTGTCCTGTGAGTCCCCTGGCAGGGCCACCAGTCCACTACCAGCAGCAGATGTGGAGGGCTGGGGTGTCTCGTGGCTTGTGGAAGGGCCTGCACGCAGCTAGAGATCTCACGCAGGACTGCTGTCATGTCCTGAAGCACCCCTTTGATGGAGGCCATGGTGGCATTGTGGGACTGCCATTGCTCCATGGCTTCCTGATGGTGTTCACTCTGAAACCTCTCAATCTCCTGCAACGTGGGCAGGATCTGACCCATCCTGTCCTGGGATTGGTGGTATGCTGCCAGGATTTGGAAAATGGCCTTGTGGCCAGTTCTTTCCCTGGTTTGCCCCCCACCTTGGCTCACAGATGCCCCCAGACTAGGTCAGGCCCCCTGTGCCTGTGACCCCGTCACAGTGCGCCCACTCCCACTTGCACCAGGACTTTCATCGTCTTGCCTGATGATGGGTTCTGACTCTGTTCCCTGTACAGGTGAGCACGCAATAGCTAACCAGGGGACACTGGCTTGGGGGGGGTTAGGCCTCAGCAGTAGGTGGTGGCTAAGTGGTGGGAGTCTGTCTTGTGGGCTGGGTGGGGCTTCTGGAGGGTGCCTGACCAGACGTTCCAATGGGCTAGGGTGGTCATCAAGATCCAGACATCCTGCTGGACTGTCATCACTGGGGCCTTCTACTGCTGGGAGACTGGCACTTCCTGGCACCTCCTGGTGGCTGCCATTAGCAGTAGTACCTGTGAAGTAGAAATACATTTTATAGTGTGTCCTGCAGGGTATTTGACTGTGTCAACTGGGTGGCAGTAGTGTTCACATGCTTCAGAGGATATGGCATTGACAGTCAGTTGGTTGTCGATGGTGGACATTGCATATGTGTTATGGTTTCACATATTAGCAGTGGCATGTATTTCCTTCTGTTCATGTCCTCTGTCCTGTCATTTCCATGCCTCTGTCAGCATCAGCCACCTGTTTCTTGTGCTTACATCGCCATTCATCTGCATGCACGACTCCCTTTGTAATGGGTAAGGCATTGTGGGACTTGTAGTGTTTCTAGCGTTACATGCAAGGACAGGTGGTTGTGTGCACATTGTTTGGGTAGGTGTTAGTGGGGTGCGTGGGCATGCAGGGGATGGGTGTTGGTGGTTGATGGTGTGGGATGGATATGGGATATGGTGTTTTTGGGCTAGTTAGATGGGGAAGGGACACATTCTTTTCAGGTGTAGGTGGTGGGAGGGGTGTGTCAGTGACTTACTAGAGTTCAGTCCTCCAGTGACTACAGTGAGGCCCTCCGGATGCAGGATAGCCATGACCTTCTCCTCACACTCAGTCAACTCGGGGGGAGGTGGTGCGGGACCACCGCCAGTCCTCTGGATAGCAAGCTGGTGTTGTGAGGCCATGGAATGTACCTTCCCCCGCAGGTCGTTCCACCTCTTCCTGATGTCGTCCCTTGTGCGTGGATGGCTTCCCACTGCATTCACCTTGTTGACGATCCTCCTCCATAGCTGCAGTTTCCTAGCTATGGATGTCTGCCGGACCACTGCACTGAACAGCTGTGGCTCCACCCTGATTATTTCATCCACCATGGTCTGCAACTTCCTATCAGTGAAACGGAGGTTCTTAGAGGGTGCCATAGTGGGGAGATGTGTGCTGTGGTGTGATGGCGTTGTTTGGGTTAGTGGAGGGTGTGAGTGAGTTGGTGACAGGTGTGGAAATACCTGATGGCGCTGTTGTAGAATATGTGTTTGTAAATTGAATGCGGTGTGTGGGGTGTGCAAAAGTGTGTCTTGAGTTCATGGTGTCTCTTTCCAGTTGGCCAGGAGTTGTGTGGCAGCAGGTAGGTGTAGCTAGGGATTGTGGGTATTGTGGAGTGTGTTTTTAAGTGGTGGGTGTGGGTGTGTGAAGTGTGTCTATGTGTATCAGGTGTGGGATTTTCAAAATGTCCAATGTGGGATGTTGTTGTTGGTGAGTCCATTTGATGGGCGCGGCAGTCCGTACCACCAATGGCATACCACTGTTGAACCACCGCTGTGCTGATTTGTGAGTCTTAATTGGGAGGGAGGTTTATTCTTGCCGTGGCTGTGGAGGTTTCAGTGGCACCTGTTCCGCGCCGTCGTTCGGCCTGGCGGTGTCGGAGACGTAGGTATTTTCTGGCAATTTTTGACTTTGGAGTCGTAATAGGGTGGTATGTTTTCTACATCCACAGCGGTCTTTTGCCAGCAAACAGCATGGCGGTAGGTGGTAATTACCGCCAAACTCATAATGAGGGCCTTAAACTCTCTGAGGTTAATAAGATTTAAGTATATAAACCTAAAATCATGAAATTCTTTTAAGTCTGCATATGTGTTTGGCTTCAAGAATGGAATGGAGTGACTGAGAAGGAGAAAACATTGAGATTCCCAAGGTGGGAATCATTTAATCTAGGGATTCTTAAAAAACTGAGCGAAGTTTTATGTGAAATTAAGCTGCCTGCTAGACCTATGAAATTTGAGGTGTTATGTGAATGGGAAAAAATGGCATTAAAACAGGACAAGGAGAGGTATGAGAGGAGGACAAAACGAGCTATAAAGAACTATACATTTGCAATTTGGGATCACAAAGCACAGGCATGGAGGAAAGATATAGCTAAAGGTACTAAGGGCCAGATGTAGCAAAACGCCAATTTGCGACTTGCAAATTGCGAGTCCCTGCGACTCGCAATTTGCAACTCGCAAATTGGTATGCAGAACGGTGTCTCAGACACCGTCTGCGAGTCGCTATGGGGTCGCAATGACCCACCTCATTAATATTAATGAGGTGGGTCGCAAATTGCGGGTCCATAGCGAGTCTAGGCACTCGCAAACAAGGAGGCCTGCTGTAGTCAGCAGACCTCCATGTTCGTGACTGCTTTTAAATAAAGCAGTTTTTTTTATTTTAAGTGTAGCCCGTTTTCCTTAAAGGAAAACGAGCTGCACTTAACCTCTTAGCTGCTGGGCCTTCCCCCCCCCCCCAGTGCTGAGCCCTTTTTGGGCTATTTTGGGTAGTTCGCGCTTAGGCCTTCATAACTTTTTCTCCACATAAGCTATCCATGCCAAATTTGCATCCTTTTTTTCCAACATCCTAGGGATTCTAGTGGTACCCAGAGTTTGTGGTTTCCCCTGGAGGAGACCAATAAAATAGCCAAAATACAGTGAAAATTTCGTTTTTTTTTTAAAATGGGAAAAAAGGGCTGCCGAAAAGGCTTGTGGTTTTTTCCCTGAAAATGCCATCAACAAAGGGTTTCTGGTGGTGAAATTACTATCTTCCCACCTTTCAGGAACAGACAGACTTGAATCAGAAAACCAAATTTTTCAACACAAATTTGGCATTTTACTGGGACATACCCCATTTTTACTATTTTTGGTGCTTTCAGCCTCCTTCCAGTTAGTGACAGGAATGGGTGTGAAACCAATGCTGGATCCCGGAGAGCTAAACATTTCTGAAAACTAGACAAAATTCTGGATTCAGCAAGGGGTCATTTGTGTAGATCCTACAAGGTTTTCCTACAGAAAATAACAGCTGAAATAAAAAGAATATTGAAATTGAGCTGAAAACAACAGCCATTTTTCTTTGTGTTTTACTCTGTAACTTTTTCCTGCGATGTCAGATTTCTGAAAGCACTATATTGTTTTGTCTGCTGGACTCTTCTGGTTGCGGGGATATAAAGAGCTTGTAGGTTCATCAAGAACCCTAGGTACCCAGAGCCAATAAATGAGCTGCACCCTGCAGTTGGTTTTCATTCTATACTGGGTATACAGCAATTCATTTGCTGAAATATGAAGAGTGAAAAATAGGTATCAAGAAAACCTTTGCATTTCCAAAATGGGCTCAAGATAAGGTTTTGAGGAGCAGTGGTTATTTGCACATCTCTGAATTCCGGGGTGCCCATACTAGCATGTGAATTGCAGGGCATTTCTCAAATAGACGTCTTTTTTACACACTCTCCTATATTTGGAAGGAAAAAATGTAGAGAAAGATAAGGGGCAATAACACTTGTTTTGCTATTCTATGTTCCCCCAAGTCTCCCGATAAAAATGATACCTCACTTGTGTGGGTAGGCATAGCGCCCGTGACACGAAATGCCCCAAAACACAACGTGGACACATCCCATTTTTGGGACAGAAAACAGAGCTGTTTTTTGCAAAGTGCCTAGCTGTGGATTTTGGCCTCTAGCTCAGCCGGCACCTAGGGAAACCTACCAACCCTATGCATTTTTGAAAACTAGAGACCTAGGGGAATCCAAGGTGGGGTGATTTGTGGGGTTCTGACCAGGTTCTGTTACCCAGAATCCTTTGCAAACCTCAAAACGTGGCTAAAAAAACCACATTTTCCTCTCATTTCGGTGACAGAAAGTTCTGGAATCTGAGAGGAGCCACAAATTTCCTTCCACCCAGCGTTCCCCAAAGTCTCCTGATAAAAATTATACCTCAGTTGTGTGGGTAGGCCTAGCGCCCGCGACAGGAAATGCCCCAAAACACAACGTGGACACATCACATTTTTTGACAAAATACAGAGCTGTTTTTTGCAAAGTGCCTACCTGTAGATTTTGGCCTCTAGCTCATCCGGCACATAGGGAAACCTACCAAACCTGTGCATTTTTTAAAACTAGAGACCATGGGGAATCCAAGATAGGGTGACTTGTGGGGCTCTGACCAAGTTCTGTTACCCAGAATCCTTTGCAAACCTCAAAACGTGGCTAAAAAAAACACATTTTCCTCTCATTTCGGTGACAGAAAGTTCTGGAATCTGAGAGGAGCCACAAATTTCCTTCCACCCAGCGTTCCCCAAAGTCTCCTGATAAAAATTATACCTCAGTTGTGTGGGTAGGCCTAGCGCCCGCGACAGGAAATGCCCCAAAACACAACGTGGACACATCACATTTTTTGACAAAATACAGAGCTGTTTTTTGCAAAGTGCCTACCTGTAGATTTTGGCCTCTAGCTCATCCGGCACAAGGGAAACCTACCAAACCTGTGCATTTTTTAAAACTAGAGACCATGGGGAATCCAAGATGGGGTGACTTGTGGGGCTCTGACCAAGTTCTGTTACCCAGAATCCTTTGCAAACCTCAAAAAGTGGCTAAAAAAAACAAGTTTTCCTCACATTTCGGTGACAGAAAGTTCTGGAATCTGAGAGGAGCCACAAATTTCCTTCCACCCAGCGTTCCCCAAAGTCTCCCGATAAAAATGATACCTCACTTGTGTGGGTAGGCCTAGTGCCCCCGACAGGAAATACCCCAAAACACAACGTGGACACATCCCATTTTTTGACAGAAAACACAGCTGTTTTTTCCAAAGTGCCTACCTGTAGTTTTTGGCCTCTAGCTCAGCCGGCACATAGGGAAACCTACCAAACCTGTGCATTTTTTAAAACTAGAGACCTAGGGGAATCCAAGATGCGGTGACTTGTGGGGCTCTGACCAGGTTCTGTTACCCAGAATCCTTTGCAAACCTCAAAAAGTGGCTAAAAAAACAAGTTTTCCTCACATTTCGGTGACAGAAAGTTCTGGAATCTGAGAGGAGCCACAAATTTCCTTCCACCCAGCGTTCCCCAAAGTCTCCCGATAAAAATTATACCTCACTTGTGTGGGTAGGCCTAGCGCCCGCGACAGGAAATGCCCCAAAACACAACGTGGACACATCAAATTTTTTGACAAAATACAGAGCTGTTTTTTGCAAAGTGCCTACCTGTAGATTTTGGCCTCTAGCTCAGCCGGCACATAGGGAAACCTACCAAACCTGTGCATTTTTGAAAACTAGAGACCTAGGGGAATCCAAGATGGGGTGACTTTTGGGGCTCTGACCAGGTTCTGTTACCCAGAATCCTTTGCAAACCTCAAAAAGTGGCTAAAAAAACAAGTTTTCCTCACATTTCGGTGACAGAAAGTTCTGGAATCTGAGAGAAGCCACAAATTTCCTTCCACCCAGCGTTCCCCCAAGTCTCCCGATAAAAATGATACCTCACTTGCGTGGGTAGGCCTAGTGCCCGCAACAGGAAATGCCCCAAAACACAACGTGGACACATCCCATTTTTTGACAGAAAATACAGCTGTTTTTTTCCAAAGTGCCTGCCTGTACATTTTGGCCTCTAGCTCAGCCGGCACCAAGGGAAACCTACCAAACCTGTGCATTTTTTAAAACTAGAGACCTAGGGGAATCCAAGATGGGGTGACTTGTGGTGCTCTGACCAGGTTCTGTTACCCAGAATCCTTTGCAAACCTCATGATTTGGCTAAAGAAACATGTTTTCCTCACATTATGGTGACAGAAAGTTCTGGAATCTGAGAGGAGCCACAAATTACCTTCCACCCAGAGTTCCCCCAAGTCTCCTGATAAAAATGATACCTCACTTGTGTGGGTAGGCCTAACGCCCGCAACAGGAAATGCCCCAAAACACAATGTGGACACATCACATTTTTTCATAGAAAACAGTGCCTACCTGTGGATTTTGGCCTCTAGCTCAGCCGGCACCTGGGGAAACCTAGCAAACCAGCGCATTTTTGAAAACTAGAAACCCAGGGGAATCCAAGATGAGGTGACTTGTGGGGCTCTGACCAGGTTCTGTTACCCAGAATCCTTTGCAAACCTCAAAATGTGGCTAAAATAACACATTTTCCTCACATTTCGGTGACAGAAAGTTCTGGAATCTGAGAGGAGCCACAAATTTCCTTCCACCCAGCGTTCCCCCAAGTCTCCCGATAAATATGATACCTCACTTGTGTGGGTAGGCCTGGTGCCCGCGACAGGAATAGATCACACAACGGTCAATGTTGGTCCTTACGTGAGGCAGCTGTTGACCCTGGGGTGATCCATTCCTGACGCAGGCACTAGGTGTAGGCACTCAAGTGGGGTAGTGTTTTAATCGGGACAGGTGAGGAGTCACTGGGTGGTAGGAATTTTGTGGATCCCAGCATATTCCTGTAGTTTGTGTGACAGAAATGCAAGAAAAATAGAGTTTTTATTCAACATTTCAGCTTTGCAGGGTATTCTGGGTAAGAAAACTTTGGGGCATCCACACAAGTCAGACCTCTGTGGACTCCCCCGAATGTCTAGTTTCCAGAAATGTTTGGGTTTAGTGTGTTTCTCTATATGGCTGCCGAATCCAGGACCAAAAACACAGGTGCCTGCCTTACAAAACCAGTTTGTTTTGCCATAGATAATTTTGATGTCTCCACAATACGATTTGGGTGGTGGAATTTGGGGCTGAACTAAACTGGGGAGCTCCCAAGAGAGCACTCTCTCTCTCTCTGCTTGCCGCCACATTCACCTGCTCTCTGGGTTGGGCTAACCCACTATTACCCAGTTGCACAAACAGCTTGCGAAGGGACTGTCCTCATTACCTCCCTCATAATGTACTGGAAGAGGAGTTATCGAATGGGACTCCTCCGACTGAAAAATCACTCCCAGAGTCTGCGCCATTGTCCTATCCCTCAGATGCTGTCTCAGTATCTGATGTCTCAGTCTGTGATCCTATGTCAGAGCGGTCCTCCATAACCCGAGTGCTGGCAGCAGTCATCCATCAAGATGCCATCTCTGCTATTGGCTAAACTGTTGCTCTAAAACACTAGCCTACGTAGACAGTCACAAAATCGATGGTGTGTGTGAGATAACTGCAACAGTAGAGGCCACCTTACCTGCGCTTCTTCCCTCAATCAGCACGTTCTTTCAAGACACTCAAAAAACACTATGGGGGTCATTCTGACCCAGGCGGTCTTAGACCGCCGGGGCCAGGGTCGGCGGGAGCACCGCCGACAGGCCGGCGGTGCCCCACAGGGCATTCTGACCGCGGCGGTAAAGCCGCGGTCAGACCGGCAACACTGGCGGTCTCCCGCCAGTGTACCGCCGCCCTTTTGAATCCTCCAAGGCGGCGCAGCTAGCTGCGCCGCCGAGGGGATTCCGACCCCCCCTACCGCCATCCAGTTCCCGGCGGTCCGCCCGCCGGGAACCGGATGGCGGTAGGGGGGGTCGCGGGGCCCCCGTAAGAAGGCCCCTACGAGTATTTCACTGTCTGCTTGGCAGACAGTGAAATACGCGACGGGTGCAACAGCACCCGTCGCACCTTCCCACTCCGCCGGCTCGATTACGAGCCGGCATCCTCGAGGGAAGGGAGTTTTTCCCTGGGCTGGAGGGCGGTCTTTTGGCGACCGCCCGCCAGCCCAGGGAAAAACTTAGAATACCCTCTGCGGTCTTTCGACCGCGGAGCGGTATTTCGGAGGGGGGAACTCTGGCGGGCGGCCTCCGCCACCCGTCAGGGTCAGAATGACCCCCTATGTCACATTCCATTCGTCACAGTCTGTAGTACCTCCTGCGCCCAGTCCAACAATCATTATTGGTGCTCCCACTCCCTCCTCCTCGGATTCCCTCATTACCACCCAGCAAAAGTGCCCTTCATCTCTCCATAGCCGCCCTCCACCCCGCACATACATTTCATTGGTATTATAGCGCAGGTAATGGCTGACTTTACTAATGTACTCAGCTATTTACATAAAATACAGATTTGCTCTTTGCAGTAGGCATATAAACCTTCTGCGCTTCTTTATGGCACTAAAACTGCCACTAGACAAGTCTGACCCTTTTCCCCCCAGGGAAACCACACACATATTGACAAAAGTGATATATATATGACAGCCAACCACCTGAAACTCAACTCAAGCAAAACCGAAATAATCCTCTTTGGCCCACACAAAAACACCTGGGACCCCTCATGGTGGCCCACCACGCTAGGCCCTGCACCCACCCCCGCCAACAACGCACGCAACCTCGGCATCATCCTAGACTCCTCCCTCTCGATGACCCAACAAATCAACGCTCTCACCTCCTCATGCTTCAACACACTCTGTATACTAAAAAAAACATTCAAATGGATCCCCACAGAGACCAGAAAAACTGTCACTCACGCACTCATCAGCAGTAGACTTGATTATGGAAACGCCCTCTACGCCGGAACCACTCTTAAACTCAAGCGCAAACTACACTCATCCAGAACTCAGCAGCACGACTCATCTTCGACCTTCCCGGACACGAACACATCTCTCCACACCTCAAATCCCTCCACTGGCTCCCCATTGACAAAAGGATCACCTTCAAGATCCTCATCCTCGCACACAAATCACTCCACAACACAGGCCCTGCCTACCTCAACGAGAGTCACCATCCACACCCCCACACAAAACCTCCGCTCAGCTGACCTCTCTCTCGCCTCTGTCCCCCGCATCAAACACACCACCACCGGGGGCAGATCCTTCTCCTACCTTGCACCCAAAACCTGGAACGCCCTCCCAACCCACCTTTGCAAGACCCAAAACCTACTTCTTTTCAGGAAGGGCCTCAAAACCTGGCTTTTCGAACAGTGAACCTCCCAGCCCTTTTCCCTCCCCCCGTCCCCCCCCCCATCGCCTTGAGACCCTCACGGGTGAGTAGTGTGCTTTATAAATCTCTTTGATTGATTGATATATATAGATCTATCTATATATATATATCTATCTACATAGATATATCTATAGATTTATCCATGTACATAGATATATCTACATAGATATATCTATATATATAGATCTATATATAGATCTATTTTTTTTAGTTGTTGTATGGTTTCCTTGGGGGCCAAAATGGCCCCCAGGGAAACCCTACAACATCTAAAAAAAATATTGCCCCCACAGGGGGTCTCCCTGCCCACGGGCGACCCCCTGTTTTTTTATTTTTTATTTTATTTATTTTTTTGAAAGAAAAAAAAAATCCCCTGTGGGGGGCGCGATCGCCCCCCCCCCCCCCCGGGGCACCTACCTTTAAAAAAAAAAAAAACATATGCCCCCGGGGGGGCCGGCCCGTTTTCCGAGGGGGCCGACCCCCCCAAGTGAAATCCCTGGCGTCTAGTGGTGTTTCCTGGCCAGGAAACACTTTCAGAAGGCCTCGTAAGAAAGGGGAGACTCTCCCCTTTCTTACGAGGCCTTCTGAAACTGTTCTGCGATCGGGGGCCAGGAAACAGTTTCAGAAGGCCTCGTAAGAAAGGGGAGAGTCTCCCCTTTCTTACAAGGCCTTTTGAAAGTTTTCCTGGCCCCCCGATCGCAGCTGTGCTGCGATCAGGGGGCCAGGAAACCTGAAAGTATTTCCTGGCCCCCGATCGCAGCACAGCTGCGACCGGGGGCCAGGAAACACTTTCAGGAAGGCCTCGTAAGAAAGGGGAGAGTCTCCCCTTTCTTACGAGACCTTCCCGAACGTGGGGATGGCCGTTTTCCACATCGAAGCAGGAAGCGGCCACAAGGCTGCTTCCTGCTTCGACGGGGAAAACAACTTTGCAACGTCAGCGCGCCGACGTCACAAAGGGGCGGGTGCAGGGCGGGGGAGTCAAGGAAGCTTCCGTGTCTCCCGGGGAAAGAAAAAAAAAAAAAAAATTTCCTCGGGTGCGACTGGTCGTGACCCGCACCAGGGAGGTAGTCCGGGCGTCGGCCAGTGGCCGTCGCCCGCATTGAAGGGGTTAAAAAAAAACGAAACGTTTAGTTTCAGTATTTTTTCAGGGCAGGGAGTGGTCCCTTGGACCACTCCCTGCCCTGAAAAAATATTTGCGGATCCATTCACAAAGTGCGAGATCCAATTTGCGAGTGGGTTACCATCCACTTCAAGTGGATGGTAACTGCGACTCCATTTGCGACCGCATATGCGGTCGCAAATGGAATTGCATTCCACTCCGAATCGCAAATAGGAAGGGAACACCCCTTCCTATTTGCGATTCTGAAATGCATATTGCGAGTCGGTCTCGACTCGCAATATGCATTTCTGAATAGCAAAGAGGCTTTTGCGCCTCGCAAATGGCGATTTTCGCCGTTTGCGATGCGTAAACCCTTTGCTACATCTGGCCCTAGGTTGTTCCCCCTACATACCAAGAAAGAATTGAACAGGGTAAAGGATTGTGAGAGGCCACATAGAAAGAAGTTTAAGGGCGAGAGTGAGGTAAAGGTTGAACTGAAAATAGATACTGATTCAGATGCTGGAGATTAGATATAAGAAGAGATGTTGTCACCATGCCCAATACCATATATAGAACCTATATATGCAGCCACTGCCAAAGCTCCTGAAGATCCAGAGATCTCACAAATTGTTAGCCAGATGCAATGAATAATGCCTGTAAATGTACCATCTGTAATAACCCAGACGATTCTACCACAGTCAGTCATAGCTCAACTGATTGCTGCACAGCCTGTTATTACACAGCCTGTAATTTAACAAGCAGTTGTTAGTGCGCCTGCACAAATCAGAATACCACAGACGATATCCGCAGCTAACTTACCAGTTAACCTGGCAGAGTATCTAAATCAATTTTTTTTAGCTACTCAGCAAACAGTGCCTGCTCAGGTTACACCAACAGCAGTGATTCAGCAAACAACTGGGATGCACCCATAGCAAGGTTTGTCTCAACTTCACAGAATTCACACATTGTTGTGTAGACCCCACCACAAAATCTTCCAGCCTTTAGGGAAGGTAGTCGGTTTGTGTATACAACACATCCTACACCAGCTGGAGGGGATGGAAGAGAAAGATGGGTTTCCCAATGGATTAAAGAAGTAATTCAGCATTGCATAAAAGTTGAGGAGACAGAAAGACCAAGTACTAGTATGAGTGTAGAAACTAGTCTGTTTACACAAGAATGGCCTATAAATGTGCCACAATTAAATGTTGAATTAGAGGAAATCTTGAGAGGATGTCTAAATCTTGAGCCAATTGAACAATATCAGGAGAAAAAATGTGTTTATTTGCGCAAGGAAATCGTGTGAAAAGCAGCCATGGTACATGACCAATTAACTGAACCGGCAAATAAATATGGTATGGGAGTGCAACTAGATGACAAGTCAATTGACAACATACGTTCTCCTAGGTTGCAAATTCATCTCACTGAATTAGTGAAATGTGTATGCAAATGGAGTGAGATGGTAAAACTAAATGGGTACAAAAACAAGACAGGAAAAATAAATTAGCTGAAGAGGCTAAGGAGAAAAGAAAACAGAATGAGCAGTCAGGAAAGGGAGATACTGCCACAGCACACCCTTTGAGGGAAACACGAGGTGGAGCGTATATACATGTTCCATGGAGTAGAGGAGACCTTTAGTCATTTATGAAGAATGTCCCAAAATTAAGAGACACTCAAATGCAGTGGTATACCGAGGTTGAGAGTTTTGTGAAATTGTCCAAGGTTTTGTGGGTTGATTTGGATACTATCTTTGATATTGTGGTTCCAAGTGTTCTGTGATCAGAATGTTAGGTTGCTGTTAAATGGCCAAACTCAGAGCCTCTAAGAGAGCCTAATGTGGTGATGACCACATTTAATGAGGCAATAACGTTTTTGAAGGGAGGAATTCCACCTAGATTTGGATTATGCGAAGCTGAATAGAACACAACAGGAAGTTAAGGAAACAGTGCATGGGATTTATGAACGATTGATGAAGGCCTTTCAGCAGCAGACTGGGCAGACATATTTGGATCCAGGAGACATGGTTTTTTTCATTACAACATTAGTGCTTCGTTTGAGGCCTGAGATATGTCAGCATGTACAGCAGAATGTGATTTGCTGGTAAAAAAAATATTTAAATAAAATCCTGAAGTATGCGCAATGCTGTAGTGATGAGCAAGAGATGAAGCAGTGAAAAATCAAGGAGAAATTCATGTTGGCTCAGACTTAGTTTGTCGGGTGCTGAAAATGCGGCTGTCATTCAGGGCATGAGAGGCGTGTTATCAAGGGGAATTCAGACAGAAGTACAAGTGTTACCAGTAAGAGATAGGGGTGTTCCTATTGATTCAGGTAAAGGTGTGGGTTCAAAATTGAAGAAAATGACTGCTTGTCACGTGTGCCATAAGGTGGGGCATTGGAAACGAGAGTGTAGATTTAATCCAGATAAGAATCAAAATAATCAAATGCAGGATGTTGAATGTTCCAGTAAGACAAATACAAGCCCCAGTACAAAATCAGAATCAAAATATACCTATGCCACATGCCCCTGTGATTCAGCATGTTGTGATTGGAGTACCTTTTAATCAGAATCAATTTCCTAGAACGACTCAAAATGTGGTGCAGACTCAGAATCCCAATGTAATTCAACAATTCCTAATGATTGTTTGAAATAAGATGCTGAGCTCTGGCACATCACAATGATGATGCCCGAAGAGAGGGGCTGATGCATGCTTCTTGCAAACCTAGAGGTAGAACAGAGTGGACCATATCTAGATGGAAACATGAATGACAACCAAATGTCATGTCTTATTTGTACAGGAGCTAACAGTTCCACTATGAGAACAGCGGACGTGCCAGACCTACCCATCTTGGGAAAAGAATTGGAGTTGTGAATAAGCAAGTTACCAATCCAATTACAAAAGAGGTACCTGCAAAGATATGCTTTTTTGAAGAAAAACATCAATTTGTATTGTGTGTTTCGAGTCCTGTAAATCTGCTAGGAAGAGATTTGTTGTGCAAGTTAAATTGTACCACCAATTGCACTCCGAATGAAATTGAGTTTCAAACACATGACAATGATGTTCAATTGAAATTTGACCCAGGGGAGACAGCAGAGTTCTATCCCATGTTAGTTCTAAACAACTTTCTCAATGTGTTGATTGAAAGAGTTAAACCTGAAGTATGAGATGTGACAGGACTGGACATTGGATTGATCAAGTGAGTTGAGCCAGTTGGAATAAACATAAAACCAAATGCAGTTTTTTTCAAGAACACCATCTTCCCCAATGACTCCAGAAGTAGTTTAAGGGATTACGCCTTTGATTAATGAAATGCTAGAGAAAGGCATATTGCAAGAGTTTTTTGGGACTCCATGCAACTCACCAATCATGGGAGTTCGGAAGTCCAATAGCAAGTTTAGAATTGTACAGGATTTGTGGAAAATAAATGAAATTGTAATCCAATGTTGTCCTGTGGTACTGAATCCAGCCACCATACTTTATCAAATTCCATGCACAGCTGAGTGGTTTACTGTGATTGATCTCTGCTCAGCTTTCGTCTCAATTCCATTCCACAAAGACAGTCAATACTTGTTCTCCTTTGTGCTCCAGGAGAAAGTATTAGCATGGGATCGTGCCCCACCAGGGTACAATGAGAGTCCATCAATTTTTAACCAGATCTTGAAAATGAATCTGGAAACATTGGCCCTAATTCTGAGTCTGACGGGCGGCGGAGGCCGCCCGCCAGACTTCCCCCCTCCGAAATACCGCTCCGCGGTCGAAAGACCGCGGAGGGTATTCCGAGTTTTCCCCTGGGCTGGCGAGCGGTCTTCGCAAGACCGCCCGCCAGCCCAGGGGAAAACTCCCTTCCCACGATGACGCCGGCTCGTAATAGAGCCGGCGGAGTGGGAAGGTGCGACGGGTGCAGTTGCACCCGTCGCGTATTTCAGTGTCTGCTTTGCAGACACTGAAATACTTTTAGGGGCCCTCTTACGGGGGCCCCTGCCGTGCCCATGCCATAGGCATGGGCACGGCAGGGGCCCCCAGGGGCCACGCGACTCCCCCTCCCGCCATCCGG
The DNA here is from genome assembly GCF_031143425.1 of Pleurodeles waltl. NCBI lineage: Eukaryota > Metazoa > Chordata > Amphibia > Caudata > Salamandridae > Pleurodeles > Pleurodeles waltl. The sequence continues at coordinate 806,738,753 of NC_090446.1, forward strand.
TTCCCGGCGGGAGAACCGCCAGGAACTGGATGGCGGGAGGGGGAGTCGGAATCCTCCATGGCTGCGGAGCACGCTCCGCAGCCATGGAGGATTCCTACGAGCGCCGGAAAGTCAGCGGGAGACCGCTGGCTTTCCGCGTCTGACCGCGGCTAAACCGCCGCGGTCAGAATGCTCGTAGGAGCACCGCCAGCCTGTTGGCGGTGCTCCCGTGGTCGGTGGCCCTGGCGGCCACCGACCGCCAGGGTCGGAATGACCCGCATTGTCTCTGCTCCAAAGTTCACTCTTGGTACAATATATAGATGATTTACTTGTCACATCAAGGACAAAAGAATCTTGCAAAGTTGGCATAATTGCATTGTTGAATCATTTGACTGAGGGTGGACATAAATTGTTTCTAAACAAATTGCAGTATTGTCAAAAAGAAGTCCAATATTTGGGCCACAACATTGAAAAGGGAACGAGAAAAGTGTCAAGAGAGAGCCAAAGCTATTCTGAAAATGAGTCCTCCAAAAACACAGCGAGACGTCAGATGTTTTTGGGAATGGTTGGCTACTGTAGACATACCCAACTTTTCCTTGGTGGCAAATCCTTTACTGAAGTTGACACACAAATATTGACCAGATCTGATTCCATAGGACAACAAATGCATGAAAGCGTTCCTTAAGTTAAGAGAAAGTCTCTGATGTGCCTCAATTATTTGAAATACTTTATTTTATTTTGCAGTGCTATGGAGGGCTGCAGACTCTCAGTGCTAAGCCAAATTCATGGAGATGCCAAAAAAAGCCTGTGGCATATTTTTTTGTAACTCTTGATCCTAAAGCTGTTGCTTCGCCTAGTTACCTTACAGTGGTAGCTGCAGTGAGTGTAAGCCTCGAGTAGTATGAAAACATTGTGATGGGCCATCCTTTAATAGTCATGGCCCCTCACTCTGTTGAGGTAATCCTAACCATCACTAAAACACAGCATTTTACTAATTTGGGACTAACATGTTATGAGCAGAAAATTCTTGTGGGAAGTTATGCTGTGCTAAGAAGATATCAAGTACTGAATCCTAGCACTTTGTTTCCCATCTCAGAGGAAGAAGGATCTGATTATTTTGAACATGTTTGGCTTGATGTCACAGACCTATGCACCACACCAAGACCACATATACAAGAGGAGCCTTTAATAATTCCAGATTATATTCTATTTGTGGATGGTTCATGCTTGAGAACAAATGAAGGTTCTTTCAGTGGAGCGTATGCAGTTTACGCAATTCAAGAAGTAAAATAAGCTTCATGGCTTCAAGGAATTTCTTCAGTGCAAATTGCAGAATTAATTGCCCTTACCAGATACAGATAGCATGCACAGCTAAGTGGTTCACAGTGATGGATTTGTGTCAAGCTTTTTTCTAAATACCTTTGTATGACAGACAACTCTTATTTTCCTTTATGTTCAGAGAGAGTGTGTCTCTTATTAAACACATACTGATAAAGAATCTAGGAGCCATATGTTCGAACGCATTTTCCCATAGACACAGAATGGGTAAAACTCTTTGATACATCTGGCTCTAGATTCCTTAGAACTGCCTGGAGGTTCTTCTAAATCAGTACATTGATGATCTGCTGATTATATCAAGTACTAAAGAAAGTTGTCAACTAGATTCTGTTGCGTTATTTAATCATTCGGCTGAAAATGGAAACAAGATGTCACCCAGCAAATTGCAGTACTGTCAGAAAGATGTGCAGTATCTAGAACATATCACTAAGAAAGTTGTGAGGAAAGTACCCAGAGAAAAGAGTTGAGATGATTTTGAAAATAAATCCCCCAAAACATAAAAGGAAGTCAGGATGTTTCTTGGATGGCTTGCTACTATAGACAGTGGATACCCAACGTTTCTGTAGTAGCAAAGCCTTTACTAAGGATGACTGACAAGGATGTAATTGATCTGATACCAATGGAAAACGAATGCACAAAGTAATTTCTGGAGCTGAAAGTCTCTGTTGAGCCCCAGGATTAGGAAAGCTAGATTATACAAAATAATTCATTCTGTTTTGCAGTGAGAGGGAGGGCTGTGTTCTCTCAGCGATAACCCAAATTCATGGAGGTTACAAAAGACTCATTGCATACTCCTCTGTGACTCTCGACCCTGTGGCGGCCGCTTTGCCTGGCTGTTTGAAAATGGTGGCCACAGTAAGTGTTATTCTTGAGAGGTATGAAAACCTTGTGATGGGATTTCCCTTGAATGTTATTGTCCAGCATTTTGTTGAGGTGTTACTAACAAGAACTAAAATCCAGCGCCTCATGAATTTGAGTTTTAAAAAATATGAGCAGCAAATTTTGTCTGGAAGTAACGTGGTGCTAAAGAGATGTCAGGTGTGGAATTCTTGCCCATTCCTAAAGAAACTGAAAACAATCAATTTTAATATGATTGCCTTGATTTCACAGACCTATGCACCAAACACAGACCAGACATAAAAGGTGAGCCTTTGATTAATCCAGATTATGTTCTCTTTGTGGATGGCTCATGTTTAAGAACAAATGAAGTATGTTTAAGAGAAGCATATACCATATTCACCATCTAAGAATTAGTAAAAGCTTCAGGTCTGCAAGGCAATTCCTCATCAGAGTTAATTTCCCCTACTAGAGCTCGCAGTCTGATAACCAAAATAAGAGTGATGATTTTCACAGATAGCCAATATGGGTTTGTTGGTGTCCATGGCTATGGGCAATAGTGGTTACAACAAGGGTTTATGACCTCAGCTGGGATGCCCAATAGAAATGGGAAACAGGTAAAAGATTTATTGGAGGCTTTACAGAAACTAACAGAAATCGCTGCTGTAAAATGTGTGGCACATAGGAACGATTGTAGCTATGCCACCATCGAAACAGGTATGTTGATGAGGTGGCATGCTACTGTGCAACTATGTCATGAACTAACAATGGATTATACATGACAAAGAGCTATGAGGGGAGTATTCTTGCTAAGAGAACAGCTGATAATTGGGATGAACTGAGATGATTGCAAGAAAATGTGCCTGATGAGGAGAAACATGTTTGGATCACGACGGGTTGTGGAATTGATGAAAACAATGTATGGGTGTCAATGAATGGGAGACCAATACTATCAAACAGTCTAATTGTCCCAATGGCATGTTATCTACATGGTCAGGCACACTTAGGCAGGAATGCTATGGTCAGAACCTTTAGGCAGTACTGGCATAATCCTAAATTCAGAGCACAGACAGAAGAAGCATGCAGTTGGTGTGTAACATGTCTACAAATGAACATTGGTAAAAGAACATGTCACACTGAGTCACATAGGAAGATCAGGGGGATCCTTTAACGGGATGCAGATGGATTTTGTTGAGATGCCTGTTTGCAATGGATTGAGTTACATGTAGTGACTGTTTGCATATTTTCCCGATGGGTGGGGGCATACCCTACAAGAAGAAATGATAGTCTGACTGTGGGAAATTGCTTTTGAGGGAGTTGATTCCTAGGTACAGTATGCCTGTCTCTCTAGAATTAGATTGAGGTACTCATTTCAATGGTGAGAATATCAAGATTTAATGTGCAGCATTGTAAATAGATCAGAAACCCCACTGCAGTCATAGTCCAGAGGCTTCTGGAATTGTGGAGTAATTGAATGCGACCATTAAATCCATATTGGTGAACGTTTGTACATCTACATTACTGAAATGGCCTTATGTCTTACCTTTGGTACTGATGAGCTTGCAAAATACTCCTGATAAAAGAAATGGTTTGTCTCCACATGAAGCTTTGATGGGGGAAGCAATGAGATTATCAGCAGTTCCAGCAAATGCACTTGTCAATATTTCAGATGGCATGGTACTCAATTATTGCAAAGGGCTGGCTGATGTGGTACGCTCTGTGTCTAGAAAGGTTAAAGCTTCGACCAACAATTCAAATCAGGTCCAGTTTCAAAACCTGAGTCCTGGTGACTAGATTCTAATTTTGAAACATGTGGGAAAGTCCTGTTAGGCCGGTATCAGGTCATACTGATCACAAACACTGCAGTCTTTGGTGGGAGGATTGCAAATTAGGTGCATGCATAACACAGCCAAGGAATCCACAATAAGAAATTTGATTCAGTAGAGTCAAGAGCCTTTGTGTACGTACCATTGTCCATTCTAAGGGAAGAAACACAAGATTACGGTCAAGGACAGCAAGTAGGAGTTGGGGATGAAGAGAAACTCAAACAGGTGAAGTCGTACAATTGGAGACAAATACTGTTAGAAATTAGGTCTCTAGTTCACAGAGCTATGCACCCTGTCCGAGTAGGGACCACAATCCTAGTCAGGGTAAGTCAGAACATAACCTAAATTATCCTGTGTTCATTTTCTGGTAGCTTTACACAGAGGAGGAAGGCTTAACTTAGAAGGCAATGTGTAAATTATTTGTGCAATAACTCATACAGGAACACAGTTAAAACACAACAAAAATTACTTCACACTGTTTAGAAAAATAGATAATATTTATCTGAATAAAGCAAGGCCAGAGCGACAAACATTCAATATGCATTAATCAAGATATTACTTTTTACAGGTTTAAGTTAAGTCTTAATCCATAGGGATCAATGGATGTATATCTTTGGCACAACGTCCCTGGGATGTGTAAAAAATAAAGTGATGCGTTGGTTCTGTACTGCGCAGGGGAGGTGATGTGTCAATTATTTCCTTGAAGGAAAGGTGATGCGTCAATTTCCAGACATGCAGCCTTGATTCCTAACTGCGCTGGGGGGGGGGGTTTGATGACAAATTGATGCCCAGGAATGATGCGTGTAACATCCAGATGCATGACATTGGTAAAACAGGTGCTGCATCGATTCTGAAGCAGCGAGACCGGTGCTGCATTGATTCTTCAGCCACGAGGCAGGCACTGAGTCAATTTTTCCAGTGTGGTGCATTGTTGCGCGGATTTTCTCTTTTAGGTGAAGCCTTTGATGGCCCTGAGACTTCTTAACAGTAGGCAAGCTGACAAACCCCTGGAGATATCTTGTGGTGGGAAGGCAGAGTCCTTCCAGCAGAGTCAGGGAGCAGCAGGCAGCAGAGCAACAAGGAGAAGAGCAGTCCTTCCAGAAAAGCAGTCCAGTTGAATCCTTTGGGCAGCACTGCAATCCCTCTGAGAGAGACAAGTTGTAGGTCCAAATGTGTCTGATTTTAGGGATCACAGACCCAGTATATATACTCATATTTGACACAGTCTTATGTATGGAGTTAAAACATGACATACTTTTCGATGATTGCGGGTGAATAGAAGAAACTCAATCTATTGGTCATTACATATATCAGGGTATTTCAAACCCCAGAGAATCATGAATGTGAATGTGAACAACTAAATCATTTGCTTCCCTGTGGTCAATATCTATTATCAAATAACATTTTTTAAACTGATCTTATAATGATGGCAGTGATTTTAAATGTATTCATATTTTCTTTTGTTCTGTAATATATCAGTATGCAATGAAATTTGCACTAGTTTGATAGTTGCTGATCACCGAATAAAACAATTTCTACTCTATACTCAAATGTACCTTTAAAGTGGAGGAGACTTCAAAGAGTGGTTTTGAAGTGCACCAGTTCCTCTTTCAACCCGGCCCTGTCTGCCAGGAGATCTGTGGGGGTCTTCAGTCCTTTGTGTTGGGTCAAGCCACTACCTATTGAAGTGTAATTGAGAGCCCCTCTACCCTTCCTGCCCAGGAAGGCCCATCAGTTTGCAGATGAATGCAGCTGAGCGTCCTGTGTATATGGCTGTGTGGGTGGAATGCACAAGGGAAGCTGTCAACCAGCAGAGACCAGATGTGGATTGGAGACAGGCTGTAAGGCACAGAGAGCAATAAGTGCAGAGAAATACCTACTTTATAAAAGTGGCATTTCTTAAAATAGTAATGTTAAATCCTACTTCACCAGTAATCCAAATTTCTTACTACTATTCCAACCATACCAAACATGACAATGCCACTCCTTTCAGATCAGAAATTACCACTTAAAAGCATATACAGGAATTTCCAATACTATCCTATGAGAAGAGTAGGCTTCACAGTAGTGAAAAATGACTTTGGGAGTTTTTCACTATCAGGACGTGTAAAACCTACAAGCCTTGTACATACATAGCACCCTGCCCTATGGGCTACCTAAGGCCTACCTTAGGAGTGACATATGTAATAAACGGGGAGCTTAAGGCTTGGCAAGTAGTTTTAAATGGCAAGTCAAAGTGGAAGTGAAAGTGAAACTACACCCACATGCCTTGCAATGACAGGCCTGAGACATGGTTAGGGAGCTACTTATATGGGTGTTGCAATCACTGCTGCAGACCGACTATTAGCATTTAAATTATAGGCCATGGGCACATGTAGTGCACTTTACTAGGGACTTAAAAGTAAATTAAATATGCCAATTGGGTATGAGCCAATGTTACCATATTTTAGGGCTAGAACACATGCACTTTGGCACTGGTAAAGTGCGTAGAGTCCTAAAGCCAACAAAAATGAGGTCAGAAAAAGAGGAGGGGGAAGGCATAAAGTTTAGGGTGACCCTTCAGAGATAGTCCTTTTCCAACAAATACCCTGAAACAATCACAGGGCAAGAGCAGCAACTTGAAGACCCAGGATAGGGCACAAGTTCTGGAACAAGTGTAAGAGAGCTTTACTTTGTGAAAATTGGTCTAAAAGTATCAGGAAGAAAAAAAATGAGTGTAACTCCTGAATTCGCACCTCTAAAAGCAATCAAGGAAGAAGAAGAATCGAGTGGTGCCAGTGATGCAGAAGGTGACAAATACACTCAGAAGAGCAAAAAGAGCCTGAGTGCCTTGCAGAATGTATTCCTCAACATAATGGACATACTATCTGAACCAGATCTTAAACGTTCCTCTCTCTGACAACCTTAACTGGAAAAAAGAATTGCCAGAACCACCCTCAAAGACAAGAGAATACAAAAGATTTAAAGAAGAATCAGATAAAGACATTGAAAAAGCATAGAACGAACTGTGACATTGAATGAACTGTGTAAACCAAAGATTGGTCAAGTGCCAAGATTAAGAAGAACAAAAATGAGTGATAACATTTTAGAAGAACATGAAGTAGGTTTAAGGATTGTCTAATGTACATTGTATTATTAAGCAATTCAAAATTAATGACAACTGACTAATCGTGGAAATATTTTCCTTTTGAAATTGTTCAATCAAATAGGTTACATTGCTGTACTAGCGAACTAGTAGATCTGGTGATAGAGACAACATATGTACTATAAACAGAAGCAGAGTTGTGGTATTGTTAGGGATTCTACTTACCCTAATAGTTTTGGTAGGGATAGCAATAGTTTTAATAATACACTTCACACCAGATACAGAGAAAACAATATGTTATTTTGTACACTGCTAGAATTGGTGTCTCTAGTTTGCAGTTGGTTTACACCCTGTCCAAGTAGGGGCTCTCACTCTAGTCACGGTAAAGGAGTCACATACCTAAGATAACCCCTGCTCACACTCTTGATGGCTTGCCTCAAATAGTCAGGCTTATCTCAGAGGCAATGTGTAAAGTATTAGTACCCCGACACACAGTAACACAGCGAAAACACCACAAGAGTACTCAACACCAGTTTAGAAAAATAGCCAATATTTATCTGAATGGAACAAGACCAAAACAACATAAATCCAACATATACAAGTAAAGATATCACTTTTTGAAGTTAAAAGAATATTAATCGATAGAAACCAATAGATGCATTGTTTTTGCACAAAATACCTGGTATTTGTCAAAAATAAAGCTGCGAGAGGGATGATGCATCAGAAAAGCAGCCAATGTGTTGATTCCTTACTCACAAGTGAAGCAGTGCGTTGATTCTTTTCCCCGCAGGAGATCAATGCGTTGATTTCCGGAAATACAGCCTCAGTTCCTTGCAGTAATGTTGCAGATTTTATGCCCAGTGATGATGCATGGAAAATCCAGACGCATGGAAACAACGGATCCATGCTGAAGCAGGCGAGGCATCAATTTTGTGGGGGCTGCATTGATTTGTCAGTCACTGTGCACGCACTGTGTCGATTTTTCTGCTGCAATGGCTCAGTGCGTAGATTTTTCTTCACTTCCTGGGGTCCAGGGACTGGATTTGGCACCTCTTGGCAAATCAGGACTCTCAGCAGAAGAGCCCAGGCACTGAAAGATGAAGTATTTGACATCCCTGAGACTTCACAGCAGGAGGCAAGCTCAGTTCAAGCCATTTAAGAACCTTGGAAAGCAGGATGTAGAAAGCAAAGTCCAGTCCTTTCACTCCCAGGGCAGAAGTAGCAGCACCAGGCCAGCAGACCAAAGCAACAGACAGAGTAGTAGGTCCTCCTCAAGCATCCAGCTCTTCTTTCTGGCAGAATGTCCTCCATCCAGAAGTGTTCTGAAGGTGTGGGGTCAGAGGTCCTATATTTATAGTTATTTCTTTCTTTGAAGTAGGCAAACTTCAAAGGAAAATCTTTGCAGTGCACAAGAACCTGCCTTTCCCTGTCCTGGTCCAAGACACACTTTAGGAGGTTGGAGACTGCTTTGTGTGAGTGCATGCACAGCCCTATTCAGGGGGCAGGTGTCAGCTCCTCCCACCACCCTAGCCCAGGAAGATACATCAGGACATAGAGGACACACCTCAGCTCCATTTGTGTGACTGTCTAGAGTGAATTCACAAACAGCCCAACTGTCAGTCTAACCTAGATGTATATTCAGCAGCCTGACAGAAGCACCAAATGGTTAGGCAAGGAAATGCCCACTTTCTAAAAGACCCCAAACTCCATATCTGCATTTGCTCCCAATGGGAAACTGCACTTAAAACATATTTCAACGCGAGCCCAATGTTAGCCTATGAGAAAGAAAGACGTTACAATAGTGAAACCCAAATTTAGCAATATTTCACTATCAGGACATGTAAAACACACCTGTGCATTCCCTCCCTTTTAAATACACTGCACCCTGCCCATGGAGCTGCCTTGAGCCTACTTTAGGAATGACATACAATGTAGCAAAAGGGAAGGCTTGGGCCAGGCAAGTGGGTGCACTTCCCAAGTTGAACTGCACAAACAGACACTGCAGTGGCAGGTCTGAGACTTGTTTACAGGGCTACTTATGTGGGTGGCGCAACCAGTGCTGCAGGCCCACTAGGACCATTTAATTTACAGGCCCTAGGCACACATAGTGCACTTTACTAGGGACTTACTACTACATCAAATGTGCCAATCAAGGAGGAATGAACCATCATTACAATTTAGACAGAGAACACCTGCAGTTTAGCACTGGTCAGCAGTGGTAAAGTGCCCAGAGCCCTAAAACAAACAGAAACAAGTCAGATAAAATAGGAGGAAGGAGGCAAAAAGTTTGGGGATGACCCTGCAAAAAGGGCCTGGTCCAACACAAACACAACACAGAAGCCAATAATAGCTGAAGATGAGCTAAAGATATAGGGCCTGATTACAACTTTGGCAGGTGGGGTTAGTCCGTCCCAAATGTGACGGATATCCCACCCGCCGTATTACGAGTCCATTATATCCTATGGAACTTGAAATATGGGGCGGGATATCCGTCACATTTGGGGCGGATTAACCACCTCTGCCAAAGTTGTAATCAGGCCCATAATTTGTAGACTACATGGATGATGATTGTTCCATGAATGTTTACTCTAGACTAGTACAATAGGTTAGAACAAGAGTACGCTAAAGCTTAAGTGTTAAGGATTGCTATGTTTGCGCTCACATCTTCAGCTAACTTACAAGTTTCCTTTCATCATATTCCACTTACTTATGCTACATCTTGCAGTATTTTCCTTAGTTTCATATGTAAACTGCAACATTTTAAGTATTATTATTCAAATTTGGAGATGGTGCTTTCTAAATTACCTTTGATGAAAGACATGAATTTACACCCACAAACTAATGAAATAGAGGCAACCTGGCATCATTTTAGACCATTTCCCCCTGTAAATACTGTTAAAGCACATGAAAATAACCTAACAAGTCTAATGAGTGCACAGGACAATGTTTTTATACAAATGCTAGAAAGAAATGAGAAACTTAGAAAGAAAAAAGCGCAGAAGTATGTGGAGTATGTGTGGAGGAGAGAAAATGAATTTAGAAAAAAGATGAGTGTGTCTAAATTAAAATTAGAAGAAAGGATGAGAGAAAACATATGTGTGTTCAAGAGAAGAATAAGTGGAAAGAAAGTGCCAGTAGGAAATAGTTATTGTGAGCATACATTTGAATTATCTGGTGGAGAGCGGGAGATTTTACAAGAGGAAGATCCAACAATACCAGGACTGTACTTTATTTGTGGGGGATATGCATATTTTAGGTTGTCTGCATTTTGGGAAGGGATATGTTATTTGAGATTGTTATTTTATCAAATGTATCATGTACAGACTTTAGACACCAGCACACAGAAGGTATGCATGAAGTGTGAGTGAGGTAACGCAAATAGCGGGAGTTATATTTGGAACTATTATACCAGCAATGGGAGTGGTCTTGAATGTTGAAAAAATCAGACGACTATCTACAGTGGTAGATAAGCTGGCAACAAATACATCTGGGACTATATTATTAGAAAACACAAGGCTTGTAGCCTTATTTTACAAAATGGTTATGTATTAGATATTCTTTTAGCATGAAAAGGGTGGCGTTTGCAAGATGATGAGAATTGAAAATTGCTGCAGTTACATTCCTGACGAGAGCAAGAAAATAACAGCATATGTTAATGACATAAATGACTTAGAGCTTGATTTAAATCTTTAGAATCTCCTAGTGTTACTCAAAGCGTTTCCAATGGTTTTACAACAGTTGCAACTTGGCTAAGGGGATGAAAAGAATAAATTGACTGACAGATTGAGTGAAGAATATGAGAAAATAAAAGAAAGAAAACATTTGAAAAGAACAAGGCAAGAATCTGGCAATAATTATGATTAAGAATGTTTTACAACAAATCAATTTGTTGAAGTGGGTTTATGATGGTTTCAAACCATCACAGGGAGAAACTGCAAAGGCTTCCAAGAGAGTTAAATTATACTGCAATAACTAATTCGGGAGAATGAAGCTAGGCCTAACTGGAGTTGCTTTTACCTGTAGTCATAAACAGTGTTCTGAAATCTGAATAACCTATCTTGCCTGACTTGCAAACTTACTGACATTAACACATTCCTTTCACAAATGTTTCACTAATAACCTCTGCATAACTTCAACATAACACAAAACGTTTTCATCTTAAACAATGGAAGCAGTATTAAGTAGATCATTTATGCTTGCTAACCTGCTTTGGAATGTGCTGGCATGCAAAAAATATGTAACAAACTTAGCTCTCTTATGTATGGGTCAACAGTGTGAATGCGGTGGGAAACGAAGTGAAAATGACATTCATATATGTATTCTATTCTTACAGAAGCAAACTATGCGTGTAAATTCAGACCGATGTATCCGATCCCTTGCTGACTGTGAATTAACTTATTGTTAAAAGACTGCAACATGCAAATAATAATAAAACGTTTTATTATATTGTTACTAATGAAAATGTATAAAAGGTGCCCATGGGAAAGGTTAGGAGCTCTCAATGCAGCATTCGGTAAATGCGACAGGCAGAGAGAGAGAGAGAGAGAGCTGCCTGAGTTCCTGGTGATTTGCTGTATACCCTGCTACAAAATAGTTTTGCTGCTGTTTACTCTGCTACAAAATAGTTTCACTGACTTTTGCTAGAGTAAAAGAGAGCTGTATAGACTTGCGCAGTGTAGCATGATAGCTGAAGCAAATTGTACTGATAGCTGTGGTAAACTGTGTTAGAGATAGAGAATTGAAAACATTTTGATGGTTTTAACTAATGTTCTTAGACTGTGATAATACAACAAGACTAAATTGCTATTGTATTATTCCTGTGAGGGAATTTCTGCCAAATAGACAAAGAGGAGTTGAGTAGGGACAGATTCAGGATATGCTTCATGCAACATTTCTGTAAATGTCATTAGGTTAAGATATGTATTACTTAACCTCTGAAAAAATATTTTACAACTATTCTAACTCTCATTATTGCACCCATTAGAATTTAGCAACTATTGAATGTGGTTTATGTTGCAGCTTATTAATATACCTAACAGCCACCGAACAAAGATCCATAATAGGGCCTAGGAGAAGAGTGAGTGAGTGGTAGCAGGGACGAGATAGTAAGGATTTGATAGCTGAATTTGTATAGCAACAAGTCTGCCAGCAACACCCCTGCAATGTGTAGGAGCCAAAAAGGAGTAGTTGTCATGAAGACAATAGCAAATGGGAGGGTCATGAGATCCCAGCTGAAAAATAAGATAAGCTGAATTAATTATAATGGAGAACACGGAAGAAATCTTTGGCTATGTTCAGACGGTTTAGTCAACAGAATGTTGCTTATTGGCCATAATGATGCCAAGGAAATTGGTCCTTTTATTTCTCATTTGAACTATTAGGTGAAGTGATGGAATGATCGTACAAGCCCTCAAAAACAGTTTGCAGATGTAATTCAAGTTTCATTTTTTATATGAAGAAAACATAATAAAATATTTGCACACTGAACAATAGATTGTTTTTTTCCATTTAAAGAGAAAGCAGCGTGGCACTCAATAGAGATAAGGGAATTTAAACTCTAGCCCACCTTTTCCAGTGCTAGCCTCAAATAGCAAAAATACCAGGCTGTTTACCTTAAATATGAATCTTTAAAATGCCACTACCATGGAGACTGTGACGAGAGTAGAATCCAAGCCAACCTACCAGAAAAGTGAAAACTAAAAAAGTAAAGCCATTCTCATGCCACTGCCCACTGTTTATCCCTAATAAATGTACTCGTTTAAGAATGAATTGCCATTACCCTATCAACCTAAAAGTGTTGCATATGCTTGAATGCTTTATTACAGAGGCACTGTCATTTACGAGTCACCAGGGGTCAAAGCTGTGACCTCTTGCTTGCCTTTTGCGACCCCTGGCACTGCCTTTGCAACCCCTGGCCTCAGAGGTTGAAAAAACAGTGCCATGAACACAGGGCTCCACCCTCCTTGTTTTCTGTCCATTTCTGTTATACTTATACTGAATAGTAGTCTACTTGTATCTATCACTGCAATAAGAAATGGAGCACCAGGAGCTGGGAAGTGGTCTCTAGTGCAGCTGAGGTAAACAAAAAAATGATTTTAAATGTATGTCGTGTGCATACTTGCAACTGAGTGTGTGCTAAAGAAAGCATATTTATTTGTGAGCATATTTGAGTGAGTGAGCCAATGACGGGTTGTGAGTGAGAATGAGTGAACTTGTATGGCAGTAAACGAGTAGAAGTGAGTCATGGTGAGTAAACTGCAAGTGAGTGAGGGTGGGTTAGTGAGAGAAAATAATAAGAATGAATGCGAGGGAGAGTTAGAGAGTGTTGGGTAGTGTGAGTGAGATTAGGCGAGAGTGAGTAAGTGACAGTGAGTTTTACAGTGAAGGAAAATGAATGAATTAGAGTGAGCAAGAATAAGTGAGCGAGTGGGAGTACAATTGACTGCACCCATGAGTGAGAAACTATGAGTGAGTGCGAATAAGAGTGAATGTGAGTCAGTAAATGCAAATGAATAAGTGAGAATGGGTAAGTCAGAATGTGTGAGAATAAGTGAGAGTGAGGGAGTGAGAGTAAGTGCTAGTGAGTGTAAATATGAATGAGCCAACATAAGAATGAGTAAGAGTGAGAGGGTGCATGGTGAGACTAAGAGTGAGTGCAAGAAAGTGAGCAAGAATTATTGAGTGCAACTGGCTGAGAATGGATGAGTGTGAGTGAGTGTGAATGGGAATGTGATGCTATGCTTGCAGCCCTGCCATTGGCCCTGGTATACTGAAAGTAATTTTTGGCATACAGAAGCACTATGGCAAAATACTGACACTGACATACTGGAGGTATTTTTGTCATAATAATCCTCACGTCAAAACATTGGTACTGGCACATCAGAGGTATTTTTTGTCATATGATGCACCAGTGGAAAAGTGCTGGTACTGCCATACTTGAGGAAATTGGGCACACAATTTCGTCCCTTGTTGCGGCATAATGTCAATGGCCCAGGAGCAGACACTGCACAAAACGTGCCCACATAAATCCACTCACGCACATTCACCCACATTCCTGATATTTTACGCTTTGTGTATTGCAGCTGAGATACGCATGAAAACATTAGCAGGTTTTATCAGGCACAACTCTTTCATAAGGTTTCAAAAAGATTTGTAAACTGTTCAGGCCAACAGCGCAAATTCTATTCAGAGACCGATTTCATCACAGACAAATAATTGCTATGTTATTTGTCCCTTCACTGCCAATAGAGATGGATTAAAATCATTTATTTACGGCCCAGTTAGTATTTTGTACCAACGTCACTTCACGACAAAGCCGCAGAGGTCACTCTACGCCAAGTTAACGATCCATCCTTCCACTCAGGACCTCTGACGCACTCTAAGGAAAAACGTCCCTTAGCCTGGCGCCAAGAAGCTTGGAATTTGAACTCTGAAGACTTGCGCGCCATAGCTCTTTTCATTTGTCTGTAGTGAAAGCCTGCGGTACACTTTATACAGTCATGCCCTTTAGCTGCGTGAAATAAATTGTTATAGCTTTGATGAGAAACTTGTGCTAGGAAAATAACCCAGCCGCCAGTCGTAGAATACGGTTTGTTGACAAAAATAAGCAACGGCTCAAAATAATTTTCCTAAGTGAAGTGAAATATGAAGATAAGGACGTTCTCTGTTTTGTACCTCCCTGTCTGAGATGCTGGGATGTTTTGAAGCTTGAACTCTGTTATCTATCATTCGTTGTATAAAAATCTTCTGTTTGTATAAACTACTTACGTGCTCTATCTCTGCTTGTTGTCTTGTTAAATTGTGCCTCATTTTGACTGTTCCAAAATGAACCTTTCATTAATCATATCAGGTGACCGGAGTTCCCCGCAGGCAGAGAGATGGAAATGATACTTCCTTTTAGGCTGACCTCTCTCCCAGGACCTTGTGTGATGTCGGATCCACATCGAAATTCAAATTCATCATGCGTAGGACAAGGCCAGACTGGGGAACCAAAACCAGGCCCGCGTCTCCCCTTTTCTCGCTTTATCTCTCTCTCTTTCCATCCATCCATTCTCTTTCGCTCTCCTTCTCCTCTCTGATCCGTCGCTCTCTCTCCATCCATCTGTGCTGTCACCTCCATCTTTCTTTCTCTCTCTTGAAGACCACTGTGCTTTCTGGAATTACGCCTGGGAAACTGGGGTAAGATGCAGAAACACTAGCATAGGCCCTGGCTTTAAAACAGTCTTGTAATGGCTCCAACCCACTGGGGAAATGCCTGATCGAATAAAAGGCCAGTCCGGCACTGATGACTAGGCCAGATTGCATCCCTAGTTTTATAGGTTTTCAACATGAGCTCCTTGCAAATGAAGACGGCTAGGTAAACTACACGCCGTTTTAAATATTGTTTACATTAAAATCCAGAAATCGCAGAAAACTGTGTCCAAAGGTAGCCATATCTCAATTAATGTATATATAATACCAAGGCTCATTCAGTGAACTATTTTTTTCTAAAAGCAACAATGTCGTTTACACACTTGCCTAGTGCTGATTTCATTTTCACCTCGGTATTCTCTTTCACCTAGGTAGAGTAAACGTTTAATTTTTTTTCGTGAGCTATGACAATGTGGCATGGTACATTTGGATTTTAAGCAGTTTTTTTATATTTCTTTATTTTATATTAATATGTGTTAATGCTTTTTAGAGTCGAGCCTGCGAGTGCATACGCTAGCACATGCGTCTTGCTATGTACAGTGAAGGGAATGGAGCCCACCTGTCGCTCACCATTTGTTGGCTTGCGTGACACTCTTCTTTAGAGCCTCGTAATTCATCAAGGCAGGCCCAGAATCATCTCCTGTCCTCTGTGTGGAGCAAGGACCAAGCACTGATTGATTCAACTTAATTAGTGCGCGTCCGCTGCTCCCGAGATTGAGGTACTTTTTTATTTTATTTCTATTGCCCTGCAAACAGAAGGCTTGTAACTGGCACAAATGTGCTCAGAAGGACAAAAAATTGCAAAGTTTTTATTTTTTAAAGCTAACTTTCATTTATATAATCCCAAATCATCTTTTCTCACTTTCCACTCATGTTTTGTTTTGTTTTTGCTTGTGGGCGCTCTTCTCAGAAGATAACAATTAACTTGTTCAACATATTGCAAATCAACATTGTTTCTTCACTCTGTGTAATTTCTGAAACAATGCTTCAGCACATAATCTGCCCCACTGCAAACCAACCCAATCCACCCCAATGTATCCCACAATTCACCCCACTCAAATCCAAACCACTCACCCTAATCCAATCCACTCCAATTCTCCCAACCCAACCCACCCCAATCTAATCTGATCCACTCTGATTCGCCCCACTCTGATTAAAAACAATCTACACCACTCAAAAACAATCTGCCCCACTCCAATCCAAAACAATCTGCCCGAATCAAAAATAATCGGTCCCACTGCAATCTGCTGCACTCCAATCCAAAGCAATCTGCCCCAGTGCAATCCAAAACAATCTGCCCCACTCAAAACCAAAAAAATAGCCCCATTCCAATCCCCCCACTCCAGTCTGCCCCACTACATTCCAAAACAATCTGTCCCAATTCACCCCATTCCAGTCTGCCCCACTCAATCCAAAACAATCTCTCACTCCAATCCGCCTCACTCCAAATCCAAAACCATATGCCTCCCTCCAATCCCAGCCACTTCACCCTAATCCAATCCACCCGCTTCATCAGAATTCAACCCACTCCAATCCACCCTGCTCCCATCCAACCCACCCTACATCAACCCAATCCACCCCACTCCAATCCACACTAATACAACCTGCGCCAATCAAACCAATCTTCCCTACTCTAGTCTTCCCTACTCTAATCCTAAACAGTCTGCCTCACTCCTATCTGCCCCACTCTAATCCAAAACAATTCACCCCACTCCAATCCAAAACAATCTGTCCCACTCAAATCTGCCCCACTTCAGTCCAAAACAACCTGACCCACTCCAGTCTGCCCCACTCCAATCTACGCCACTTTAATCCTAAACTACCTGTCCCATCCCAATCCAATCCCAAACAACCCACTTAAATCCAAAACAAACTGCCCCAATCCACCCCACCCCACAACAATCCAACCCACCCTAAACCAGCCCAGTCCAATATACCCCACTCCAATCCCAGAAACCTCATCCCAGTCCAACCCACTTCAGCCCAATGCACCCCACTTTGACCTGCCCCACTCCATTCCAATTCACCCTACTCCAATCCAATCCACTCCAATCCATCCCACTGCACTCCAAGCCAACCCACCAGACTCCAATCCAATTCACCCACTCCAATGATGTCTACCACTACCCAATCCACCTCACTCCAATCAACCCCCCATTCATTTCAATCCACTTTAATCCACCCCACTCCAGTCCAATCCAGTCCACATTAATCCACCCTACTCCAGTCCAATCCACCTTAATCTACCCCATGTCAATCTCGTATACCCCTCTCCAATCAAGCCACCCCACACTAATCCAATCCACCCCACACCAATCCAATCCAATCCATCCCACTCCAATCCACCCACTCCAATCTAATTCAGACACTCTAATCCAATCCACCCCATTCCATTCCACTGCAATCAACCCCACCCACTCCAAGCCGCACCAACTCAATCCATTTCACCCCACCCCTATCCTATCCACCCCAATCCAACCCAACACACTCAATCCTATTCACCCTACCCCACCCTAATCCACCACACCTAACCCAATCCACCCACCCTATCTCACCCTACATGGTCTAATCCACTTCACTCAATTAATCCACTTTAGTCCACCCCACCCAATCTAATATATCTCAGTCTGATCTATCTCACTCCAGTCCAATTCAGCCCACACTGATATAATACACCTTACCTCAGTGCAATCCACCCCAGTCCAATCCACCCCACTCCAATCCACCCCAATCTTTCTACTCATCCCAGTTCAGTCCACCCAACTCCAATTCAATTCATCCACCCTACCTCAATCCAATGCACCCCACCCCAGTTCAGTCCACCCCACTCTAATCCAATCTATCCACCCCAATCCAATCAAATCGACACCACCCCAATCCAATCCAGCCCACTACAGCACACCACACCCCAATCCAATCTCTCACCACATTTCATTCCACCCCACTCCAATCAAATCCACCCCACTCCAATCCACCTCACCTCACCGCACCCCACTCTACTCCAATCCACCAACCCCTTGTCAGATCAGTCCACTCCACTCCACTCCAATCCATCCAGCCCACCCCAATTCAATCCACCCTACCCCAATCCAATACACCCCACCCCAGTCCAATCCAATCTGCCTCCCTCCAATTCACCCCACTATAGTCAAATCCAACCCACTCCAGTCCAATCCAATCCAGCCCACTCCACTCCACTCTAATCCACCCCACTCCAATTCATTCCACCCCACCCCAATCCACCCCTATCACTCCAATCCAAACTATCCACCCCAATCTAATCCCCCACTTGAATCCACCCCAATCCCATCAACCTCACCCCATTTCAATCCACGCCACCCCGATCTAATCCACCCCAACCAGACGTATCACTCTAATCCATCCTGCCCACCCTAATCCAGTCTAATCCATCCCACTCAAATCCACCCCAATCCCATTCACCTCCCCCATATCAACCCACCCCACTCCAATCCAGCCCACATCAATCCACCCCATGCAACTCAATCCAATCCACTCTACCCCAATTCACTCTAATCCACTCCACCATATTCCACCCCACTCCACTCTATGACACTATCTGCCAATGAACCACTTAACTTTACTCCCCTCTACTCAACTGTATGACACTCCATCCTCCTGGTCCACTCTTCAGCACTCCAACATATCCACTGTACAACACTCTACTCCCCAACTCTACTCTGACACTCCACATTAATAACATTTTGCCATGCTGAACAGCAGCCAAACAGGTGTACAACATTGCAGAAGACATTGGCAAAGCCAATAGCTGTTGTATAGGCAAGACCTATTCACTTTGCCAATGCTTGTTTTTTTATGGTACTGCTATTGGCTGACACTGCTTCAGAGTCTTTAGGTGTGTGTTAGTACAGCTGGGAGGCAGCAGTGGATGGGTACATGCACAAGTGCAACAACACAGATCCAGACTGATGGACTGGAGAAAACAATCCACAGAGAATGAACAATGTGGCTTACAATTTCTTTCTGACCTTCAGTGTGGCTTCTTCAAGTTAAAACATGGGTGAGAGGCACTCTATAAAAGTACTCTTCTAGTCTGCATCATTTTTTCTGAGCATGTCTGTAGCTTGATGTCACATGTCCAAAGAGAGCCATTACAGCAGGAGAGTCTCCTGCTTATTGCTCACATTCGAAAAGGCATCAATCATTACCTTAGTTGAATAATATTACGATAATTTTAGTAACTTGAATCATGCTAAACTCATGTGGAATATGCTATTATTTAATATTTTGCCAAAAGAACACACATTTTGCACAACCCTAGAATTATCATGAACAACTCATCTTGATGTGCTTTTAAAGCATCTGACATAATCTGGAAACCAGAATCATACACTCCACTGACCATTATATGAACAAATCTTCTGGTAAATGATTCCATTATTAATTGATTATTCATAATTATTAGTGCTCAGAGATAAGTGGTGCTTGCTTCACCAGTTGCCTGCTAGCATGACAATTTATTACATTAGTTTTATTAATGATTTCTGAAGACCAACATTCATCAATAAGCAGAGTTTACTCAGTGGTGAAACTGCTCCAGTACCAATATTATGGCCATGCGGCCATGTGCTTCTTGAGATGGGATGGCTTTTCTTCAAGGCAACACATTCTGAAGTGAAGTTATACAAATCATATTTATCAACAATGTGGATTAAAAGCAAAAAAAAAATGATGTTCAGCCACCTGTTCCCCTGTAGGCTCTGGAGCGTCACCCTCAGGCTTCGCCTCCTCCCAGACTGTGGGAACTTCTGGGGCCAGGTTCCCCCGCCCCCTGCCCTTCTTCTTTTTGGTGGTCCCCTGGGCCACTGTTTCAGGCTCCAGGGGCTCCTGACCACCCTGACAGGCTGCCATGGACCAAGTCAATACGCATACCCACCCAGGCAGACCCAACATCTCCAAGTGTGACCTGTGTTACACCTCCTTCCAAGGGGAATCCTCCAGGTCATTGCCAAGCAAGCAATCCACAGGCGTGGTTGGACTCATAGCTACCTTCAAAGAACCTCAGCCCCCCCCCATTCAAAGGGAACCTGCGCCACTTTGCACAGGTGCTCTGAGTTGTCCACTGCAACTACTTGGTGAAGTACCCGGGGATCTATCTGCTCTTTGGACACCAGGTGACTCCTCACTGTAGTCACACTGGCTCCTGTGTCGCTCAGAGCCTCCACGCTCTGTCCATTGATGGTCACCCACTGCCTGTACTTTTTAGTGTTCTCAGGCTCTAGGATTCTCTGGACCATCTCACTGTCCCCTAGTGCGACAAGGGTCATCTCAGCTGGCTCCCCCCCACCTGGAACCAACTCCTCCCCAAGCGCTACACTAGCCAAACCCAGGAGCTGTGCACCTGTGGGTCCCGGTGTACTCTTGGGGCATTTGGGATCCCCCCTCACATGACCCAGCTGGACACATGCATAACACTTACTTGGGGGACCCCCTTCCACAGGTTTCCCATTGGAGAACCATGGATTTTTTTCACTGGGGGGTTGGGAATCCTTACTCTGGGAAATAGGTTGGGGTCCTTTAGAGAACCCCCCCTGTTTACGCTAAACCCTCCCTTTCTTCTGAGATGGATCCTGCCCACCCTTGGCGTGGTCTCCTCATACCTCTTCTGGACCCTGGTGCTCTCCCAGCAGTCTGCTTTCTGCGCTAGCTTCCTGGTGTCAGTCAGCTTGCTGTCAAATAGGTGCTGGCGCAGCTCTGGAAAACATAAATTGAACAAGTGCTCTCAAGCAATTAAATTGTTAAGCTCCTCATACCTTGTCAACTTACTGCCCTTCACCCAACCATCCAGTGACCTGCAAAAAGAATCAACACATTCCAACCATGTTTGGGATTCCTTCTTCTCATAGGACCTAAACTTGTCTTTATACTGGTCAGGGGTGAGAC
The DNA here is from genome assembly GCF_031143425.1 of Pleurodeles waltl. Lineage (NCBI taxonomy): Eukaryota > Metazoa > Chordata > Amphibia > Caudata > Salamandridae > Pleurodeles > Pleurodeles waltl. The sequence goes on from NC_090446.1 coordinate 806,759,930, forward strand.
CATACCTTGTGATCAGGGTGTCTTTCATAATAGGGTAGGTGAGCCCCTGGGGATCCCTTAAGGATGTCAGAGTATCTCTTCCCTCTAACTCGAAGTTCTTCCACAGACCCACCCCCCAATGAGCTTCAGGGACCAGATTCATATGGAGAGCAGAATCATATCCCTTAAACCACAACAGTATGTCATCCTCCCTTTTTTAATCCTTCACAAGGTCCTTAGGAATGTGCACCCTCCTCTCAGGCTGCACTGTGCTATTGCTTCCACCATCTCTGCTAGACTGGCTCCTCTGATCCAGCTCCCTTAAACTGAGCTCATGAGCCAGGAGTATCGTTTTCTCCTCTATGGCCAACATTCTCTCCTCCATTTCCATTTTAAGTTTCTCTGACTCCAGCTGATGAACCCTCTCTGTCTGTCTGTCCTGTACCTCTTCAGGAGTCAGACACTTATATGAGACACTGCTACCTGCTCTGGAGACCCTCTACCTAGACATAACAGGCCCACCCAGGACACCATTGTGGATGGATTGCTCTTCCTCCTCCTCCTCCTCTATATGCCCCTCAGCTTCCTTGGCTGTCACCCAGGCCCTCAGTGCCTTTTGCTGCTCCTCCTTCCTGGTGGAGCCCTTAATGGGATAGGCAAGATTGTTGCAGAACTGCTTTTACTGAGCCACTGTATAGCTCTCCAGTTTCCCTGAGTCACAAGCAGCTCCAATTGATGCATCTCCAGATTGGGACATGATGAAAAGTCAACAAAAGTGCAAAGTTCCAAAGGCAGAAAACAAGTTCCCTGTGAAGTTAAAAAAAAGTCAATCAAGGATCACCAACAATATGGAAGCAGGAAAAAAAGTCCAAAATGAGAAAAAGCACAACAAGTAGTATGTGGTCATGTAATGGGTGCACTGAAAACAGTTTTGTACACTTAATTACTGCATGCCAAGTACAAATACAAGTCGAATTCCAACCGCTGATCAGTAATGTTAGAAATGGGGTCTTTGATTGGCAGTCTGGTTGCCCCCTGTCCAAGCAAGGACCCTCACTCTAGTCAGGGTAAAGGAGAATCACCCTCAGTTAACTCCCGCTCATACTCTTGGTAGCTTGGCACGAGCAAGCAGGCTTAACTGCAGAAGCAATGTGTAAAGTATTTGTACCAACAAACACAGTAATTCAGTGAAAACACTACAAAATGACACAACACAGGTTTGAAAAGTAGGCAATATTTCTCTAAACAAAACAACACCAAAACATCAAAATTTCAACATACACGAGCCAAGTTATGAATTTTCAAAGAATACGAGTCTTAAATCCTTTAGAAAACAGAGTGAGAACGTTGTTAGTGTACAAAAGTACCTGGGTAGTGTCAAAATACCATAGCACAGGCAAGTGTGCATCAGAAAAGGCCAGAGATGCGTTGATTTCTCACGAGCAAGCAAGACTGTGCGTCCTCCTCCGGTAGGGTCTGCGTGCGTTGTTTCTCCTCTCCTGCAAGAGAGCGATGCGTTGATCCGGACAGGCACCTCACGTCTTGGCAAGCTTTGCGTTGCTTTTCTGCGCCCAGCGATGTTGCATTGAAAATCCAGTCACACCATATCACAAAACCGTGCTCCGTGGGGTTTGCGTCATTATCAGCCTCCGTTAGTGGGTGTTGCGCGTTGTTCCTCCAGCCGCGTTGCATCTGTCTTCCAGCCGCGATGCAGGTGGAGCGTTGATTTCAGCAGCGATGCCGGCAGCACGTCGTTTATAAGCTGTGCCCCAGAAGGTGCGTCAAAAATTTCCCCGCATGGCGGTCTGTGGGTGGATGTTCAGTCTTGTCTGCCAGCTTCACCTTTCAAGGGCACAGGAACTGGATAGGGCACCACTTGGCAGGGCAGGAGTCTCAGCAGATGTCTTTGATGGCCATGAGACTTCAACAACTGGAGGCAAGCTCAGTTCAAGCCCTTGGAGATTCTTCACAAGCAGGAAGGCACAACAAAGTCCAGTCTTTGTCCCCTTTCACAGGCAGAAGCAGCAACTGCAGGATACCTCCACAAAGCATAGTCACAGGCAGGGCAGCACTTCTCCTCAGCTCTTCATCTCTTCTCCTTGGCAGAGGTTCCTCTTGATTCCAGAAGTGATCTAATTTTCAGGGGTTTGGGTGCTCTTTTCATGCCCATTTCTGCCTTAGAAGTCGGCCTACTTCAAAGGAAAGTCTCTCTTGTTTGTGAAATCCTGCCTTGTCCAGGCCAGGCCCAGACACACACCAAGGAGGTGGAGACTGCATTGAGGGATGGCAAGCACAGCCCTTTAAGGTGTAAGTGACCACTCCTCCCCTCCCTCCTAGCACAGATGGCTCATCAGGATATGCAGGCTACACCCCAGCTCCCTTTGTGTCACTGTCTAGAGAGAGGTGCAAACAGCCCAACTGTCAAACTAACCCAGACAGGGAATCCACAAACTGGCAGAGTCACAGAATGGTTTAAGCAAGAAAATGCCTACTTTGTGAAAGTGACATTTTCAAACACACAAGTAAAAAAAAAAAAAAAAACCTTACTAAAAGATGTATTTTTAGATTATGAATTCAGAGACCCCCACACTCCACATGTCCATCTACTCCGAAAGGGACCCTGCTCTTTAATAATATTTAAAGACAGCCCCGATGTTAGCCTGTGAGAGGGATAGGCCTTGCACAGTGAAAACTGAATTTGGCAGTATTTCACTGCCAGGGCATATAAAACACATTAGTGTGGGGGTCATTACGACCCTGGCGGAAGGCAGAGAACCGACGGTAAGACCGCCAACAGGCTGGCGGTCTTATTTTTCGTATTATGACCATGGCGGTTACCACCAAGGTCATCCGCCGGTTCTCCGTTCCGCCCGCCAGGGCGGAGACGACCGCCGGGCTGGAGACCTGGGTCTCCAGCCCGGCGTCCGTCACTATACCGCCGGCGGTATTTGGACCCGGCTTACCGCTGCGGTTTTCCAGCGGTCTGAACCGCCATGAAAACCATGGCTGTAAGCACTATCAGTGCCAGGGAATTCCTTCCCTGGCACTGATGGGGTCTCCCCCACCCCCATCCCGACTCCCTCCCCTACACCCCCCACCACCCCTGCCACCCCCCAAAGGTGGCAGGGCCCCCCTCCCCACCTCGACCCCCAACATCACTGCACCCATACCCACACGACACGCACGCAGGCACCACCTACATACTTACATACTTACACGCACACACTCCGACATACATGCCTACATCCACACACACAGTCATACACGCACACCCACATTCACACATACAGGCATACATCCATACAGACATACCCGCAGGCATACACGCACTCACACACCCCCTCTACATACACAGACGCACACCCCCATGCACCCAAACAACACACAACACCCCTCACCCCCTCCCCTCACGGACGATCGACTTACCTGGTCCGACGATCCTCCGGAAGGGGACGGGAGCCATGGGGGCAGCTCCGCCGACACCTCACCGCCAACAGAACACCGCCACAGTGAATCACAGGTCGTGATTCGCTGGGCGGTGTTCTGTTGGCGTGGCGGTGGAGGTGGAGCAACCTCCACTTCCCCGCCTCCCGCCAGTATGGCTGTTGGCGGCTCTCCGTCGGAACAAGGTCGGAGAGCAGCCAACGGTCATAATACGCCGAGCGGAAGACCGCCACCACTGGCGGTCTTCAGCACGGCGGTACCTCGGCGGTCTTGCAAAAAGACCGCCGAGGTCGTAATGACCCCCTATGTGTCCTACCTTAAACAGACACTGCACCCTACCCATGGGGCTTCCTAGGGCCTACCTTAGGTGTGCCTTACATGCAAGAAAAGAGAAGGTTTAGGCATGGTAAGTGGGTATTGGCAGTTTAAAACTTCACACGCAAACACTGCAGTGGCAGGTCTGAGCCATGTTGTCAGAGCTACTAATGTGGGTGGCACAACCAGCGCTGCAAGCCCACTAGTAGCATTTGATTTACAGGCCCTGGGCACCTCTAGGGCACTGTACTAGGGACTTACCAGTAAATCAAATGTTCCAAACATAGAAAGCCAATTACACATATATTTTACATAGGAGCACTTGCACTTTAGCACTGGACAGCAATGGTAAAATTACCATAGTAACAAAAACAGCAAAACAGAGTCCAGCACACATCAACAACCTGGGAAACAGAGGCAAAACATTAGGGGAGACTACGCCAAGGATGCCAAGTCTAACATGCATTGATTATTGTCATGCTGGACAGGCGATGCGTGGATTCTTTTCCTGCCTGGCTGACGATGGTCCTTTCTTTTCCCACCTGACTGGCAATGTGTGGATTCTTTTCCCGGCTGACTTGCAATGTGTGATTTCTTTCCCCGCTGGACAAGCGATGTGTTGATTGCTGGTTGTGGAGCAATGCTGATGAAGAAAATGACGCCCAGGGATGATGCATGGAAAATCCAGATGCACAGCAATGATGAATCCTCACTGAAGCAGTCAATGCGTCAATTTTGCAGCCACGAGACAGGTGCTGAGCCTATTTTTAAGTTGCGGTGCAGGCCCTGCATCAATTTTTCTACTGCAACAGCTTCGGTGCATGGATTTTCACCCAGGTTACCAGCTTCCACTTCTAAGGGCCCAGGGACTGGATTTGTCACCACCTTCAGGACGCTCAGCAGAAGATTCCAGGCCCTGGCAAATGAAGGCTTTGATGTCCCTGAGACTTCACAACAGGAGGCAAACTCAGTTGAAACCCTTGGACAATCTTGGAAAACAGGATGTAGAAAGCAAAGTCCTTCCACTCTCAGAACAGAAGCAGCAGGCCAGCACAACAAAGCAACAGGCAGAGTGGAGGTTCCTTTTACAGCATCCAGCCCTTCTTCTTTGACAGAATATCCTCAGTCCAGAAGTGTTCTGAAGTTGTGTTGTAAGCAGTCCAATACTTATACTCCTTTCTGCCATTGAAGTAGGCAAACTTCAAAGGAAAGTCTTTGTAGTGCACAAGACCTTGCCTCTCCCTGTCCTGGCCCCAGGCACGCTTCAGGGGGTTAGAGACTGTATTGGGTAAGGACAGTCACGGCCCTATTCAGGTGCAAGTATCAGCTCCTCCCTCCACTCTAGCCCAGGAAGACACATCAGTAAATTCAGGACACACCTCAGCTCCCTTTGTGTTACTGTCTAGAGTGAATTCACAAACAGCCCAACTGTTAGTCTGACCCAGATGTGTATACAGAAGCCAGGAAGAGGCACAGAATGGTTAAGCAAGAAAATGCTCACTTTCTAAAAGTGGCATTTTCAAACTTACAATCTGAAAACCAACTATATCAAAATATGTATTTATAAATTGTGAATTCAGAGACCCCAAACTCTAAATCTTTATCTGCTCCAAAAGGGGCATTACACTTACAATATATTTCAAGGCAATCCCCAAGTTAACATATGGCAGAGATAGGCCTTGCAATAGTGAAAACTAAATTTTGCAGTATTTCTCTATCAGGACATGTAAAACACACCAGTACATTTCTTAACTTTTAAATACACTGCACTCTGCCCATGGGGCTTCCATGGGCCTACCATAGGGGTGACGTACATTTAGTAAAAGGAAAGGTTTGGACCTGGCAAGTGGATGCACTTGCTTTCTTGAACTGGCAGTTTAAAACTGCACACATAGACACTGCAGTGGCAGGTCTGAGACATGTTTACAGGGCTACTCATGTGGGTGGCACAATCAGTGCTGCAGGCCCACTGGTAGCATTTGATTTACAGGCCCTAGGCACAGACAGTGTACTTTAGTAGGGACTTAATAATAAATCAGATATGCCAATCATGGAGAAACCAACCACCAATCCAATTTGGACAAAGAGCACTTGCACTTTCGCACTGATCAGAAGTGGTAAAGTGTACAGAGTCTTGATGCCAACAAAAAGAAGTCTGAAAAAATAGACGGAAGAGGGTAAAAGGTTTGAGGATAACCCTCCAAAAGGGGCCATTTCCAACACCGTCCAATAGCATGAGGTTAGAGAAAAATACCCCTCTGAGCTGAGCCAAGATGTGAATGGGCTAAACCAAGTTGTAACAGGCAAAGTTGCAGGTTAAACTCTACAGGAAGCTGCTAAAAAAAGCCAATGGTCAAAGAGGCCCAACCCACCCGGAGCTAAAGAGTGATCATGGGGCTCATGTGTTCAGGAGAACTCTCTCCCTATAGTGCCTCTGGCCTGGGCTTCCAATATATTTGTGGACATGGAGGTAGAGAAGCTGACTAGCTGTGCAAAGGGATAGGACAGCAAACAATTTGGGTTTTGTCTTGACTTGGGTCAGAAATGGCCTCAGCTCCTGTGATTGAAGTCATTGTGGCAAATACAGATGAAGGCAAGTGCACACAGTATGCAGCTCTAGGTTTAGAAAATAGGCTAAACTTGTGCATGTTACAATTCACAATTATAATAATTGATGTCGTCCTTCTAAATAGGGCGATAATAATCGCAATAGTAATCTATATCAAAAAACATATGTGATGAGTGGACAATCCAGTTACATTTGTTGTCTTACAAATAATTCATGAGATTTCCATAAAACTGAAACTATATAACATGCAAAGCATATGCATGAGTTGGAACTAAACATATATCAATATCTAAAAAAAAAAGCTGAAAACTGCATCTTAATAAACGTGGACCTGCGTGTTTTCCCTTATTAAGCTGCACTTTAATAATGCTTACTTGTCAACTTTTCCATGGCAGCTATGACAAACACAGGAGTGTACTTTTGGGGGTTGTTTTGGGGTGTCATACCCTGCTAATAAGTGTATTATCTAGTCATTATTTGGGGAGAGGTGGTTTAAGTCTGATATTGTGAGATGTTTGCCGGATTTCACCTGGGATTTGCATATACACACAAACACAGACAAAAACACAACACACATGCATTCTCTCTCGTCTTGGTTTTCAAAGGTATTAAAAAATATTGGTTGCTTGCAAAATATTGTGTTTAAAATACCCCTAACAATCCAAACTTCTGTCCATCTCCTCTGCTTCTTAAGCCCCACTTTTGCCCTGCTTATCAAATATTATATTTTGGTATGGTATGCCGGCATGATTATTTGGAAATATGAAGTTCACATCTCCTCAGTCTTACTGACCAAGCTACGTCCAGTGGCAAGCACAATGTTGGTTCACCCAAAAGCATGATGACGCATGGTCAAAAACGCCATTGTATGCACTTTAATAATAAATATGGTTAAGAAAATTAACTCAGTGAAATATGTGAACATTTTTACATAATATCCATTTAATAAGGATCAGCTTGGCTGAGAGTCAGCAGCTGAACAAAAAAATGACATTTTATTATTGTTGTTTTTTTTCAATTGCTGGCTGAGCCAGCTTCTGAAGGGAGGGGCAGGCTGGGCCATCAGAGGGGTAGGGAGGAGGAGTGGAGTAGTGGTGTGCACTTAAGTACGCAAGTCAGTTTGTCCGACCATTCTAGGTCAGCCAAATAGACATGCGTAGTTAGGTCTCTCCAACCCAGCTGTATTGCACAGCCGGGTTGGAGAAACAGCACAGACTCCCTGTGCCTGAGCGAGCGGTAAACCAGCCCTCTCAGGAAAATATTTGCGCTGGTCTCATGCTTGATAATAGCATGAGAGCAGTGTGGGGATTGCACAGGGAGTCTCTGCTGCTGTCCTTGGGACTGATAGGACCAGGAAGCAGAGAAGTGCTATGCGGACAGCAGCACAAGGTAAGTGTTTTATTTTTTTTAAACTTCCCGCACGCTCCTGTTGGAGCGTGATCTTTAAAAAAGGTTGAAATACAATGTGTAATGAAACTGCATAGAAATGTTTTAATATAGTAATAATGCACGCGTTTGAAATGTGCCCATGGGGAGTGGCCACCGATGTATACGATGATTAATGAAGCTGACTAATGATGAATTAACAATGCACTAATGTGTGATTTTGTATTAGCATTTAGAATTATGTGTTAAGTTTTTGCTAAATTAATCACTAGGCCTTAGTTAACAAGGGTTTGGGCCTAGCTGCCTGGTCTCATATTAACTGTGTTTTTCTAACGTGCAATGTGCTGCTTTCCTGAAGGAAACAAAGCTGTACTTTTCCAGAAGCTAGAGAGATATGTGTGTAACTGTAGTAAATTCTTTCTCATGGGACCCGACTTGCTCAAGGAGACATTCTGGACGAATGCAACAGTGTAATTCGCGACAGGTGCAAGGTCGCCTGGACTAGGGGAAGACAATGGAACTACTGACTGGAGCAACAAGTGTAACTTTTCTTACCTGACATTCCACCCGATGAAGACATCAATCACTGGAGCCAATAAACTACGTAAGAACTGTGTTAGGTGAAAATTCTAGTAAGTTGTGTGATGGATCATTAGACAGAGATAATGATGCACCAAATATTGCCCAATGGGAAATTAGAGACTTGTTTGACAAATTTGATATAACGACGTGACACAAGAAGAAATCAGCCATTCTTTTGAAGCCATTACCGAGCATTCTTCCTCGCCACTTTGATGCCATTACTTGCCATTATTCTTCGTAGCCATTCCTTGCTACTCTGAGAGACTTTGGGCCTGATTACAACTTTGGAGGAGGTGTTAACCCGTCCCAAAAGTGACGGTAAAGTGACGGATTTACCACCAGCCGTATTACGAGTCCATTATATCCTATGGAACTCGTAATACGGCTGGCGATATATCCGTCACATTTGGGACGGATTAACACCTCCTCCAAAGTTGTAATCAGGCCCTTTAGCTGTTTGATACTTTAAACCATCCTCATCCTATTCCCTGTCTAATGCATACTTCTCCTCCTTATGAGGGAAGAGCCCCATTCTTAGCTATGCCCTGCTGAACTTGTCTGTTCTATCCTGGCTGGTGGCGAATAGACTGATGTCCTGAGGACGAAGACTGATACTGCTTGCTGACTCATTCGGATGGGTAGCTATCTGATGATAAATTGTAATTGTCTGTTTGCCTTTTATTTCTAGGTACCAACTGCTCTTTTGATAGAGTCCATAGTTAGATGTTTTTGCAATTTCGTGCTGCTAAATTGTTTTGCATGAAGCCCAACATGCTGATGCTAATTCGAGGTTAGTTAAGGAGTTCACTAATACTGGATGCAAGTAGACAAATGACTGAATTCTTGCTTTGTTGAATAATGTACTAATGATACTCTGCTAAAGTTGATTCATGTTAATGTCGTGCTTTGTTCTAATGTTCATGATCTATGCTGTGATAAAGTCTTACTCAAGTTGCCAGATTATAGTGGTTTTGATGTTCTTACTGATGTTGAGATTAATAAATATGGTATTAGATTGTAACTAATAGAGAATAAATATTCTAACTTTTACTAGATTTGTGTGGTTATTCATGACCGCAAGGTCATGGTGTGTTTGATTCTTATTAAATGTTATTGATTAGTTTGGTTGATTAGTTATTGTGAATATTGATGAGGTTATTGATCTATTGATTGTAATGCTAAACAGATATCTTGTTCTGTGAAGTCCCCAAACGTGGTCAAAAGATCCATTGGCCTAAAACGAGTCCCCTTGTAAGTTAAATTATCAAGGTTCGGACGCGTTATCAGTTCTGGTAGCAGAGGACGGTTGAGGCCCTTTGGTGCCCTAGGACGAGTGACTACTGTTTGAAAATTGTTTTTGGAATAATGCAAATTGGAGAGATGATGTGCCCCTAAGTCCCAAATGACTTTCCCGTAATCTCGGAGCTTGCCGAAGTGAGTTGGGTATGTTCTTGGCGTTCTAGTGATAGAGTGAGTGACGTAGGGTTGGCGCTTGCACAGCTTATGCATACCGCAGGTGAATTGTGAGGTTTGTGAGAATTTTAGGCCAGGTGATGTTTTAGTAGGAGTGTGTGTACTCCGCAGTATGAGAGTAGGGAAGTCGGCGAACTTCATGTGAGTGTGGCGCTTTGTGCTAAAAAATTGTCCACGTGGTTGTTGGTGATGTACGGACCCTGCGTGGTCTAGGACTCCAGAGTATATTGATGGTTTATGTTGTCATTTGCGCGGTTTAATAGGTCGATCGGGCGTGGTTGACGAGTCGAGTTTGAGTCAAAGTGAGTGAATGAAAACTTCAATGGAGATTTGGTGAGTTCTAAAGTGCACTAGGACAAACCATTGACAAGTCGAGAGTAGAATTTGCTGGTCAAAATTTGCTTGCGAGTGCGGGATCTGAGAACGAGAGAGTAGCGCCCGAGGCTAAGCAAAATCTATGTAAAGTTCTGAAGCGATTGTGTTACCCCTTCCTGTAGTAAACCGGCATATTTGAGTTTTTGTTAGTGCTCGCAATATATTGCATTAGTTTTGTGTGAATCGAGAGTGAGGAAGACAAGCCGCAAGACTTTGTCAGCTGGAGTGTGTGTGAGTGTGACGTCATTGGAGCCACGCTGGGATAGGTCGGTTAGTGAGAAGGGTCGCGCACGGATTGGCAGCCATCCGTGAGAGGCAATTGGTTGAGAAGGTGGGCGAAGAGAGTTCTGGGAATTAAAGTCATTTCCTGATTCAATTGTAAATGAAATAAAAGACGTAAAAATGAAGTTTTTCAAGGCCTTAAAGAGCGCTTTGAGGGGAGATGTGTACATTACCGCGAGTGTAGGGGAGCCTACACCGCCAGAGGATACACCCACTTATGCCGTAATGGAGGAGATGGGAGTCGCGCCATGTCTTTGGCTAAAGCAATGGTGCAAAATGACAGAGAATGAAGGGTATTTGGCGTTTCTGGAGCACAGAACGTTCAATATAAGGATTTTGGAAAATTTGAAGAGGGTGTTAAATGAGCAAAAGTCACCTCTGAGGCCAGCACAGTTTGAGGTGTTAGCAATTTGGGAACTGATGGCCATACGACAGCAGCAACAGAAATTTGAGAGAAGAATGAGGAAAGCAGAAAAGACACTAGCCGAAGCTAGGTGGGATAGCGCACAGAGAGTTTGGAGGTGAGAAATAGTAGAGGGAGTTAGGATGTTTCCAGCAATAACTCAAGAAGGTGGAACCCAAGGAGGGAAAGCCACTTGTAAGACCGACAAGGGTTCTAGTAAAGAAAAGGGGACTAAGAAGTCCTGGGGAGAGGCAGATGACTCTGATGATGATGAGTTCCTTAATCACTTGCTACATGATCGAACCCCACATATGCTCTAGATGATAATAGACCAAGTACTAGTGCAGGTCCTATAAATTCAACGCAAAAAACAGGGGACAACAAACCAGGTGCAGGTAAACACTGTTGCAACACCAGCCCTGATACAGAATAGTGTCAGTGTGTCTACTGAGATGCAGACACAGCTGCAGCCACCACCGGTTCAGAGGCTCTACCCTGATGTCCCAGTACTAGAGACTATTACGAATTTGATTGTGCCGTCAGATCCGGCATACTCGAGACCAAAGCTGATACAAACCGAGCCAACTCCACTTTTACTACCTCAGACACAGCAGCAATTGATACCGAATTGCACCTCGGTCACAGGACCGCAGTCAGCCACAGCACCGATAATGAATCAGAATATGGGAGCTAACACTCCACAGGGTTTGGGGAGCAGGCAGCCGCCAGCCGCCATATCCTTACCTATTACAGTTGGTCCACCAGTACCATTGTATGCACAGGCAAAGCCTAGCGCGTGTGATCAGGGAATAGTGACCCAAGAAATGACAAGAGGAGGGTTCATAGGGATGACTCCAGTGGAACAGACAATAGAGAGATCTAGGTCCCTGTTAGACTTCAGTCCGATTGGGGTTCCTCCAGATACCATGAGATAATCAGGTTTGGGACAGCTGACTCCGCAGAGCTCTAGTGCGAATGTGCTGCAAACACCAATGATGCAGGCTGGAAATATCTTGTTGCAAGGTTTAACTGCACAACAATTGAACGAATGGTTAGACAAGTTAAATTCACCACAGACTACTCCTGCGACAGCAGAGCGGTCGGAAAGAGAAGAGTACCTGAATTTTGTGAGGTTGGGCATGGAGGCAGCTGAGCTAGTTGAAGGGAACATGGGAGTGAACAGGTTAGAATCATATACTGAAGCAGAATTGAGGTATCTGTGCCCAAAGATAACTAAAGTAGTGGGCAAGGTGCACCAGAGGTTAGCGAACCTGGCAGATAAATACGACAATGACCTAGACAACACAAAACATCTGAAAAGGAGTTACATGTTAGACTTCGAGCCTAAAGATTTTGATCACATGAGGTCTACTGGGATGAAGGCACACCTTAAAGAAATACTGCAGAGTACACAAGTTTGGGAGCATTAAAAAAGTGGGAAGGCAGATGGGTGAAGAAAAGAGATAAAAGGAAGAGTGACAGCACGGAGCAGCCGGCGAAAGCCGTGCCGAATACTGGTACAATAAAGATGTTATCCATGAGAGAAACGGCTGGAGGGGTTCTAGTCCATGTACCGTGGTCTAGAGGTGATATTTTGTCTTTCACAAATGACTTCCCCAGGCCGAGGGAGAAGCTGATAGAATGGTATCAGCAGACGGACAGGTTTGTGAAGCTTGCGAAGTGTCTTTGGGAAGACCTGAATACCCTCTTTGAGACCGTAGTTCCAGCTGATTTGTGGCTTGAGTGCAAGAGAAGTGTGGATTGGCCAACCGCAGAACCGGCAAGAGACAAAGTCACAGGAGCACCGTCTCCTGAGGTGATGAGGTACTACTATAAGGTGATTGAGTTTTTGAAACAGGTTTTGCTGCAAAATATTGATTGGCAAAAGATTGATCGAACGGCGCAAGAGGCCAAAGAGTCGATACATGCCTACTATGAGAGGTTGTTGAAGGTGTTCAAGCATTACAGTGGCACAGAGGTTATAGAGGCGAAGGACATGAATCACCTTGTGTTCAGGTTTGTTGAGGGATTGAGACCTGAGATTAGTCAGATGATTAAGAATCATTTGATCTGTTGGCAAGCGAAGCCAATTGATGAGGTGTTGTAGTATGCAAAATACTGTAGTGACGAAATTGAGTTGAAGCAGAGAAAGTTAAAAGAGAAAGTGATGGTGATGCAAATTAAGGCAGCACAAGCAGGGATGCAGGGAAATGGTTTACAGCAGATGGTGCAACAGCCCCAAGGAAATGGGATGTTTCAGGCGCAAGTGAGAGGCAGAGGTCGAGGAGGATTTGTGAACCGTGGTCCAGATTTGAATAATGTAATGGTCCAAACTGATGTGCAGGGGATGAAAAAGGTGTTACCTTGTCATGCTTGCGGGGGCGTTGGACATTGGAAGCGGGAATGCCCAATGATGGTGCAGGAGGGAGTTGTTCAACAAAGCAATGATGTTAATGCATTCCAAAATGTTAAAGGACCAAGAATGAGGGGTCCAAATCCGAACTTTCAAAATAACATGGTTCAGATGCAGGGTCTCCAACCCATGCAACAAGTGCAGATGCCACGTGTACAACCAGTGCAGATGCAGCAAGTGCAACAGCAGATTTCCGTGGTACCTAGACAGCAAATGCAGTTGCCCTTAGCACGAGTGGGACAGCAACAGGTGATGCTTCCTCAACAGGTCACAAGTCAAGGAATGAGTCAAAATAACACAGTACAACAATTCCCATTGCGTGGTGAAAATAGAAAAACGATGAATGGTCGGATGAAAGTCAGACAATGAGGAGTGAAGCCTTGCAGCATCCCTAGAAGTAGATCAGAGAGGGCCCTACGTGCAAGGGAAAGTGATGGCTCACAAGGTTTCGTTCTTGGTTGACACAGGAGCTACACGCTCTACAGTCAGAAGTGCAGAGGTTCCGAAATTGCCTCTTTCGGGACATACAGTCAAGGTAGTAGGAGTGGCGAATCAGCTTTTGACTAACCCAATCACAGATCCAGTTCAAGTTGAGCTTGGCACTTTTCAGGGTTTGCACAGGTTTGTAGTTTGCGATTCACGTCCTGTGTCCCTACTGGGAAGAGACTTACTGTGCAAGACAAGGCGTTCTATTACCTGTTCCAATGATGGAATTGAGGTGCAGACAAACAGTGATGATGAAGGGGACGATGGACAGATCTCAGAACCTGAAACGGAGACAACAGATGAGGAATATCCTCTAATTAACTTCTTCCCAATGTTCACAGTGACTGATCTGCCAGCAGACTTGCAGGGGACAGTCAGAGAGAAAGTGTGGGACTTGACAGGAAAGGAAGTGGGACTGATAAAAGGAGTAGAACCAGTTAGTCAGTGTGAAGCCAAATGCTGTGTTCCCCCAGGTACCGCAGTACCACATGGCGCAAGATGTCCTTATACAGGTAGCGCAGATAATTTCAGACTTTGTAAAGCAAGGAGTTTTGAAAGAGGTGATGAGCAGTCCATGTAATGCACCAATAATGGGACTGAGAAAGCCTTGTGGGAAAGTTCAAATTTTCCAAGACTTGAGAAAAATAAATGACATAGTGGTGAAATGATGCCCAGTGGTGCCAAATCCAGCTGTAATAATGTTCCAGGTTCCATGTGATGCAGAATGGTTCACAGTTGTAGATTTGTCCCAAGCGTTCTTTTCAGTGCCTCTTCATGAGGACAGCCAATTTCTTTTCAGTTTCAAATTCCTGGATAAGGTTTACAGTTGGTGTAAAATTCCTCAAGGGTTTTCGGAATCACCTTCCATCTTCAGTCAGATATTGAAGAAGGATTTGGAGTCATTGGAATTGCCTTTTCAATCGACTCTAGTGCAGTACATTGATGATTTGTTGATTGCGTCTAAAATGAGAGATGACTGCAAATATGGTTTACTGAGCTGAGAGAGTGTATGTGTAGGGCTCCAGCTTTAGGTATGCCTGATTACACTGAGCCTTTTGTTCTGTTTTGTCATGAACATGATGCATGTTCTTTGTCTGTCCTGACACAGGTCCATGGAGGTGTAAACCGCCCAGTAGCATATTTTTCAGCTACTTCGGACCCAGTTGCAGCAACCTTACCAGGTTGTCTGCGTGCAGTAGCAGCAGTTGGTCAAAGCCTCGCACAATGCGAAGGCATAGTGAGGGGACATCCTTTAACAGTTAATGTCCCACATTCAGCTGAGATCTTGTTAACATGTACCAAAACACAGCACATGACAAATGCAAGACTGATGAAATATGAAACAATTATATTGGGGTCACCAAATGTAACATTGAAGAGATGTACAGTGCTGAACCCGGCAACTTTGCTTCCGAATGAGAATACAGAAGGTGAGGATGCTGATGATGTAGAACATGATTGTCTTGAGGTAACAGAAATGTGCACCAAACCAAGGCCTGATATTAAAGATACCCAATTGGAAGAAAATGACCACATTATCTTTGTTGATGGCTCATGTTTGAGAGACTCAGTAGGAGTGCTGCGAGCCGGATACGCTGTATGTACAATCACTGGTATCCTGGAAGCGTCTTGGTTTGAGAGAGTGTATTCTGCTCAGGTGGTTGAGTTGATTGCTCTTACTAGAGCTTGCCATGCTGCTGCCGAATTAAGAGTAACTATCTATACTGGTAGCAGATACGGATTTGGAATTGTCCATGATTTTGGCCAACTATGGTCACAGAGGGGTTTCCTGACCTCTTCTGGCTCTCCAGTGAAAAATGGTGAAAGGATTAAGGAGTTGTTGCACACGATTCAGTTACCTCATGAAATTGCCGTGGTGAAATAAAGCGCTCATGTGAAATCACAAGACTTTGTTTCAATGAGAAATGGATATGCGGATCAAGTCGCAAGGTTTTGCGCATTGAACTGTATATCGTTTAAGGATCAGTGGAAATTGTTACCTGAAACAGAAAATGAGACATGCACAGGTTACGCTTTGAGGGTGGTTGAGACGTTAGAGGAATTCAAATTGTTGCAGGGACGTGCCAGCAAGGATGAGAAACGTTCTTGGGTTAAGATGCAATGTGTACAAAGACCAGATGACCTGTGCGTATCAGATGAGGGGAAAATGGTTTTACCGAACAGTCTTCTGTCATAGTTTGCAAGGTTTTATCATGAGCAAGCACATATTGGGAGAGATGCCATGATCAGGTTGTTCAAGATTGACTGGTTTAACCCGAAATTCAGACATGCTGCAGAAGTGATTTGTCACAGGTGCATCATCTGTCAGCAGATGAATGCAGGGAAAGGGACAGTGGTGAATTTGAGCCACATTGGGAGAGCAGGAGGTCCAATTAGCAGAATGCAATTGGATTTTATTGCTAATGCCTGTGTGTGGAGGTCTGAAATACGTGTTGCTGATTGTGTGTATTTTTAGTCACTGGATTGAAGCTTACCCTACATGTTAAAATGACAGCCTCACAGTAGCGAAGCTGCTGCTTAGGGAATTGATACCACGTTTCGGGTTTCCGATCTCTTTAGAATCAGATAGAGGAAGTCATTTCAACAATGAGGTAGTTAAGATATTGTGTGCAGCATTGAACATTGAGCAGAAGCTGCATTGTAGTTACCGCCCTGAAGCCTCAGGATTAGTGGAGCAGATGAATGGTACCCTGAAGTCGAGAATGGCAAAAATGTGTGCAGCTACAAATTTGAAATGGCCTGATGCATTGCCTTTGGTGCCAATGTCAATGAGAAATACACCCAACAAGAAAACAGGACTGTCTCCTCATGAAATCCTCATGGGCCGAGCTATGAGACTGCCTGCAGTGCCTGCAAATGCTCTTGTGAATATCACGGATGATATGGTGTTGGACTACTGCAAGGGTCTGGCTGACGTGGTCCGCTCTTTCTCTCACCAGGTGGAAGCAACCACACTGCCACTGATAAATGATCCAGGTCACAACCTTAAAGCTGGTGACTGGGTTGTCATCAAGGAACACGTGAGGAAGTTGTGTTTGGAGCCACGTTGGAAGGGGCCATACCAAGTAATACTGACGACTACTACTGCTGTGAAGTGTGCGGGAATTCCAAACTGGATACACGCCAGTCACACGAAAAAGGTGACGTGTCCAACTGATGAGGAAATTGAATTGTCGAAAGTAACAGCGACAGAAGAGGAAGTCTCAGGGCCTGAGAGTAATCAAAGGGGAACTGAGACAGAAGGAGAGCCCGTTGAGGATGGCTTGGTCACTCCAATAAGAGACGAAGGAGAAGAGACCCAGAGGGGTGACGGTGAACCTATCTCAACTGAGGCGCCAGGAGGACCGAGTCAGAAGGAGGTTCTCCCAGAAGCAGACAGATATGGTCAAGAATTTGAGCCCCTGACAGACCCAGAAGGCGAAGGAGTTGAAGCGGAAGAGAGTCAGAGTGTCCAGACTCCTCCTGAGCAAATTGCAGGTCCTTCAAGAGAGAACACCATAGAACCGGGGGAGGACAACGAGTTGCCACAAGAAAGATCAAAGACCAGAGAGACACTGAAAGGAGATAAGTGGTCAGAACCGCACGTGATAAAAGAACAAGTGAATGTCGAAGATGCAATAGAGGAGGAGGTTGATACAACAAGGAGAGAAGATCTGAGTGAAGGAGAGTTGCAGGGTGATCGCAAGTTGAAAAGAAAGAGAGTAGCAAATAGAAGATACGCAGGTCCTGAATGGGCATATGCAACGTCAGCTGAGTGGCAACAAGAGTTCTTGGCGTTCTGTTTTGATCGAGAAGTCCCAGGTCAGTACTTTGGTACCTGAGTCTGGCCAGAGGAAGAGACTGTGCTGATGTGAAAATTGAATTAAAGAACGTGAGAAAAGAGACTGATAAATTACCGGATGTGACACTGTTCACCTGAATTGACTTTTGAGAACTGGTTTTGATAAGCTGCTAACCTGAGTTGACAAGGAGCCTGGGAGTGAATGTGAAAGCTCTAAATAATTGCTGGAGAAAGACTTTGCTTAGCTTTGCTGAAAAGAAGAAAAAGGCTTTAATTATCCTCTGTTGGTTGCTGCTTGAACTAATATTACTTCACTTTCTGATTCTTTACAGATCACGGCTAACACTAGAGATGATAATAGGGGAAGTAGGCGTTGTAAATGCTTGGGTGTTGCTTTAGGTGCCGTATGTGTGATATTCATCATAGTTGTGATTGTGAGAATGCCATTGATGGATAAGAGTGAGACTAACAATGCTACAATTCCTGAGACCGCCGCTACATTAACAGCTTGGGAGAGGTTTGAGCAGGACACAAGATATTTGCATGAGGGAACTAATGCTAAAGGGGAACTTTCAACTAATGTTTTCTATCGCTTGGTGAGTTGTTATGTGTGTACACAGATTCCTGTTTCGGTACAAGAGGGAGTTACCTACTATAGTTTGCCTCTAACTTATGGGATAAGCTGTAGTCTGTTACTAACACGATTCTATAATCAAGAAGAGATTCAGTACTTTTATTTGAACCATGATCTTGTGTTTTCTTATGTGCCTATCGTAGAGGATTTGAATAGTGTAGCTAAATACTATAGCATAAAGTTAGTTAAGGGGTTCTTTGAAGCGACATTAACAATTAGTACATCTTATGCACACCGCAATAATTTGACATGTTTGCTTACACCTGTAGAGAAAAGCTTTCTAGATCACACGGAAGATAGAAGAAGGGCTTTGAAAGGGAAATTGGAGAAAGGATTGCAGCAACAATCTTTTATTAGTAGTGAAAGGTACAGTGCAGTTAGGGAGCAAGGAAAATTAGCTTTAGATGCACTACACATAGGTAAGCTTTTGCATTACGTGACCTAAGTCATATTACGACAATGTGTTTGTGGGAACGAGTGAATGTAAGCATGTGTTTTTGTTTCAGAGTAAATGGACGTTCATGGTAAATGGATAGGATCTGGCAATCCCTGGGATCGATTATATATGTGGACTTTATGCTTATTACCGTCTTCCAAAGGGATAATATGGGACATGTTATTTGGGGATAGTTTTCCCAAAGATATATCAGTTAGAGGATTTGAAAAAGTTTCCGGAATTGTCTGAATTACATCGTACTAGACAAAGGAGAGAGACTGCTGCTGGTGTAGTAGGAGACATCTTTGGGGCGATAATTCCTTCAGTGGGAGTTATCTTAAACTCCATAAAGATTCAAAAGTTGTCTACTATTGTGGATAACATGTTGACAGATTTTACAGGGGCTATACTCCTGATGGATACTGAACTTGTTGCGGAGAGGGCTATGACTCTTCAAAACAGGCTTTCTTTAGACATTCTTTTAGCGAAAAATGGTGGAGTTTGTAAGATGCTTAATGAGCGACATTGTTGCGCTTACATACCTGATAATAGTAACAAGATTAGAAGTATGCTTACTAACCTAACAAGAGATAGTACAGATTTGAAGGAACTGAAAGAGCCAGGTGTTTGGGAAAAGATTGGAAACGGACTTACTAAAGTGGGAAGTTGGTTTAATAATATTTGGCATGGGATATTGGCAAAAATAACACAGGGAATATTGATTGTTTTAGCTTGCTTATTTGGCTTATGGCTGTCATGCAAAATTAGCAAAATAATTAAATTGAAAATGGCGAAAAATAATAAGAGGGGGCTAGAAAAGAAAAGGGAGAAAATGTTCAGAGCAAAATTAGAAAAGGCTAAGTTGAGGCAAGAAATTGAGATGAGAGAATTTTAAGATGAAATTGTAAAGGAAAGGTTTGTGTGATGACAAGAGTCATCAGAGGAGGGATTGTTGGAGCGTGATCTTTAAAACTGATATTAACATGAAAGCTTGCAATACAATGTGTAATGAAACTGCAAAGAAATGTTTTAATATAGTACTAATGCACGTGTTTGAAACGTGCCCATGGGGAGTGGCCACCAATGCATACGATGATTAATTAAACTGACTAATGATGAATTAACAATGCACTAATGTGTGATTTTGTATTAGCATTTAGAACTGTGTATTAAGGTTTTGCTACATTAATCACTAGGCCTTAGTTAGCAAGGGTTTGGGCCTAGCTGCCTGGTCTCATATTAACTGTGTTTTTCTAACGTGCAATGTGCTGCTTTCCTGAAGGACACGAAGCTGTACTTTTCCAGAACCTAGAGACATATGTGTGTAGCTGTAGTAAATTCTTTCTCATGGGACCCGACTTGCTCAAGGAGACATTCTTGCTGAATGCAACAGTGTAATTCGCGACAGGTGCAAGGTTGCCTGGACTAGGGGAAGACAATGGAACTACTGACTGGAGCAACAAGTGTAACTTTTCTTACCTGACATTCTACCCGATGAAGACGTCAATCACAGGAGCCAATAAACTACGTGAGAACTGTGTTAGGTGAAAATTCTAGTAAGGTATGTGATGGATCATTGGACAGAGATAACGATGCACCAAATATTGCCCAATGGGAAATTGGAGACTTGTTTGACAAATTTGTTATAAGGACGTGACACAAGAAGAAATCAGCCATTCTTTTGAAGCCATTACCTCGCCACTTTGATGCCATTACTTGCCATTATTTTTCGTAGCCATTCCTTGCTACTCTGAGAGACTTTGGGGGTCATTCTGACCCCCGCCGGCGGCGGAAGCCGCCCGCCTGGCGGGAACCGCCAGAAGACCGTACCGCGGTCAAAAGACCACGGCGGTCATTCTGACTTTCCCGCTGGGCTGGCGGGCGACAGCCAAAAGGCCGCCCTCCCGCCCAGCGGGAAAGCACCAGCAACGAGGAAGCCAGCTCCGAATGGAGCCGGCGGAGTTGCTGGTGTGCGACGGGTGCAGTTGCACCCGTCGCGATTTTCAGTGTCTGCTAGGCAGATGCTGAAAATCAATGTGGGCCCTGTTAGGGGGCCCCTGCAGTGCCCATGCCATTGGCATGGGCACTGCAGGGGCCCCCAGGGGCCCCACGACACCCGTTCCCGCCAGCCTGGTTCTGGCGGTGAAAACCACCAGAACCAGGCTGGCGGGAAGGGGGTCGGAATCCCCATCTCTCCATCCCGTGGAGGATTCACAGGGGCAGGGGAAAACCGGCGGGAAAACGCCGGTTTCCCTTTTCTGACCGCGGCTTTACCGCCGCGGTCAGAATTGCCCTTGATGCACCGCCAGCCTGTTGGCGGTGCATCCTCCAACCCCGGCCCTGGCGGTCCATGACCGCCAGGGTCGGAATGACCCCCTTTGTCTTTAGCTGTTTGATACTTGAAACCATCCTCATCCTATTCCCTGTCTAATGTATACTTCTCCTCCTTATGAGGGAAGAGCCCCATTCTTAGCTATGCCCTGCTGAACTTGTCTGTTCTATCCTGGCTAATGGCGAATCGACTGATGTCCTGAGGACGAAGACTGATACTGCTTGCTGACTCATTCAGATGGGTAACTATCTGATGATAAATTGTAATTGTCTGTTTGCCTTTTCTTTCTAGGTACCAACTGCTCTTTTGATTTGAGAGTGCATAGTTAGATGTTTTTTCAAATTCGTGTTGCTAAATTGTTTTGCATGAAGCCCAACATGCTGATGCTAATTCGAGGTTAGTTAAGGAGTTCACTAATACTGGATGCAAATAAACAAATGACTGAATTCTTGCTTTGTTGAATAATGTACTAATGATACTCTGCTAAAGTTGATTCATGTTAACGTCGTGCTTTGTTGTAATGTTCATGTTCTATGCTTTGATAAAGTCTTACTCAAGTTGCCAGATTATAGTGGTTTTGATGTGCTTACTGATGTTGAGACTAATAAATATGGTATTAGATTGTAACTAATAGGGAATAAATATTCTAACTTTTTCTAGATTTGTGTGGTTATTTATGACCGCAAGGTCATGGTGTGTTTGATTCTTATTAAATGTTATTGATTAGTTTGATTGATTAGTTATTGTGAATATTGATGGGATTATTGATCTATTGATTGTAATGCTAAACAGATATCTCGTTCTGGGAAGTCCCCAAACGTGGTCAAAAGATCCATTGGCCTAAAACCAGTCCCCTTGTAAGTTAAATTATCAAGGTTCGGACGCGTTATCACTCCCCCCGCGCTCACCTGTCCCACCACTTTTAATATATATTGGCCACCGCTGATAAGGACCTGGGAGAAATAAAAAAGTGAAATAATATTCTTTCAAAAGAAAAGTAGTGGTCCAATATGAAATAGTGAACATGAAACAAAGATGAAGCAGACCAAAAGCAGCAAAAACACAGATGCCATCATTTTACATCTGGCAAGTGGGAGATTTAAAAAAAAAAATAGTTGGGAGAATGTATTTCCCCCACTCACTTTTACTAAAGCAGAGACAATCTGCCTGAATCAGGTCAATTCGTCGGTATGGTGACAGATAATCAGCATGTCATTTTTGGCAGTTTAATAACAAAATGTAAACAAAAACATTGTTCTAAACTCTGTTTTTATTTGTCCTATGTAAAACTGTCAAAAAAGGTCGAGTCCGGTGGCATGATTTATTTTCCTCCTTCAAAAATTAAGGACAAAGCCTTAACCTTTCACGTCAGCTGTAATTCTTGGAGGGTGAGGTTAGAGAACGTGCATGACAGGCATCAAAACTTATTTTTGGCAGTTTTACAAAACTCCGAATAGGGTTTGTGCTTACAGGAATCTAGCTTTGGAATCGGTATGCAAAAAGTGGTTACTAAAAAATGAAACATTTCATAGCCGTTTATTCTGAATGGTTTGTTAGCCATTTCTTAATATTTTTCTTAACCGAAACGCCCTGTTGGATTAAAAATGGCATGGCGCCTCAGTATTCTTTTTGCCTGTAATATTCTATCTAATGGTAAACATAAATTCAAACCCATTGGTTGTCAAACGTATGCAGACGATTTTATATTTTTTCATCAACACATTCCGCCTTACGTTCCTTTGATGAATGACGCTGTCGAAACAGTGTTGTTATGACCCATTTTAATCACCTTTAGACGGACGCTTGAAACCAAATTCAAAAGCCATGGTATAGGAACAATATCGATTAAAGATCTGGAAACTTGTCATCTAAAGTCAAAAATGCTGGAGCTTTACAACGCTGCTCAATCCATTGTGTATTTCTGAACCAATTAAATTGTGAATGCTTTGTGCAGCATTTTCATTAAGTACGATTTTGATCGATTAAAGTTCCTAAACATAACTTTTTAGATTGCTCTTCCAAGATTGGTCGAAAGCCCTCACTGTACCAATTTTTCTGGAAATTTGATTCATTTGACTCGGCTGTTTAGAGCATTATATCAGGATCCACAACTAAATTAATTGCCTAAATGCTCAAGGCCTTTTCTAAACAATTGGGCTTATTCAGATAGGCGTTTTTGTATATATGAAGTAGTACTTATGGCCTGTTACTTTCTGTTCCTAGAAATGCATGGCACTAATGTATGCAGAGAGGTCTCCACCATGGACGTCAATTCACTTAAATGCCAGGGTAGCAGAAGCGACTTCACACGCCCTTTGGCCTCCACTTTCACTCACACGCACATTCTTACACATGCAGACAAATTCACACTTACATACACTCTCTCTCTCACACATAAACATACTCTCATCTCCAAGCACACACACAACACACACTTAAAAGCATTGTTTACGTACCTCAGCTGCCATGGAAGGGCATATTCCACTGAATTGTACTCCACTTTTATTACGCTAATAGTGAATAATATATTATTATTCAGTACTGGTGCAATAAGAAATTGACAGAAAACAAAGAGAGTGGAGACCAAACTGACTTCCGTAAAGACAAGCAGCCCCTGATGCCAGGGGTCGCAAATGCAGTGCCAGGGGTAGTAAAGGGCAAGCCAAGGGTCGACCCCTAAATGACGTCCATAGTCTCCACCCATGCCTTTCCTAGCGCTCTTATTTTAGGAGAACTCTGCACAAGAAGAAATAAGTATTTTATACTAAATATGGGAGAGGAAAGTGGGAGTGTGGTAAGAATGGAAAATAATTACAAAGTGCGAGGCGAAAACGGAAATATAAAAAGGTGCACAGGGAGGGACATGCAAATACATATAAACTCACATCGACTCCAGTACTACTCCATCACAAACAGGCTTAAATATAGTTTAGCTAAGTCTTGGAGTAAGTTACACCACACATGGTCAAGAAGCACGTAGGAAACAATGGAGGCAGAAAATAATACTAGCAGGATAATGTGAAAACATAATAAATAAATAACTAAATTCATAAATAGATTAAATAAATAAGAAAATACATAAAGAAATACAAATACATCACATTCATCTGATGTGCACTCATACAGAAATAACAATATGCTTAACAAAATTATAACAGATGCAAATGCAACATAAAACATAGGGACCTTAGGGCTGAAAATAGGGAGCAAGGAGCCAACCTTCTGGAGCCTGTGTCGTCCCTGTGGGCCCAATCCCTGTAGGCCAAAGTGTCCTCAAGCGGGCCTCAGGGACCACATCCCCTGGGCCAGAGATTTACTAAAGGGGAGTAGGGCGCTAGGCCCAACTCTACAAGCCTTAGGAGGCTCCAGGGACTCCATACCTTGGCCAGCTCTTAAACTGTATCCTGTGGAGCCCATCGTTGGTAGAAAAAGAAGTGAGCTCCCATCTGGGAGCTTGGAAAATGCTCTTGTCAAATGAGAGCAGACTTCTGTTTCCCTGCCTGCATCTTGTTCTTGCAGAAGAGCTGCTAGTTTGGTTGCTCTACTTGGACATTATTGAATCAATTATGAATGAAGAATTATGACACTGGCTGTGGACAACATGCTGACATACCACTGTACCACCTCCATGATGACATAACTAGTCCTGGGTGAAATTTAAAGGACTGCCAGTTTTGTGTATTCACATAATTATGTTTTTTTACACACAATCTTTAGTTCTGTTGGTTGATTCATTTCCTTTCCTGCTTATTTCATTGCATGTTGTGCACTGTACACATTGATTCTCTTTTTTCACTCCACTTTTGCACCGTGTTAGGAATTGGAATTGTCATATGAGGTGTTTGTGAATATGATTAATCAAATCATTACATTTTTAATTGTTTTTGTATTCCTTTTTGTCACTTTTCTTTGAGAGTTGGAAATTGCCATTGTCTACTACATTTAGGGCCAGATGTAGCAAAGGGTTTTACCCATTCTGTGTCTATGGGAAGATTCGTTGGTACATATGGCCCTTAGTTCTTTCACAAATGATTGCCTTGGGAACATTTTCTAGGATAATAGCCTAATCACCCTTGTTCCTTGGGAGTACAGGTTTTTCCCATTATGTTTGATGGGTTCTGTGTGGGTCAGCTGGTGCAACGGGGGCCATTATTGTGTTTTGTGGATGCCCCGTGTTAGACCTGCTATCCTTGCATGGCTTTACCCCTTACTGTTTGCCTTCAACCCTCCTGTTTTGCTAACTGTGTTTGCAGGCTTTAGGACTCTTGAGCAACTGACCACTGCTAACCAGTGCAAAATTGTTTGTGCTCTCCTTAGGACATGGTAGAATTGGCTTATACCCAATTGGCATATTTGATCTACTAATAAATTGGCATGACCTGTGCCCAGGGCATGTAAAGTGAATGCTACTAGTAGACCTGTAGTACTGATTCTGACACCCACTTAAATAGCACTTTACATATGTCTCAGGCCTGCCATTGGAGCCTGTGCATGCAGTCATGTCGACCTGGCAATATAAACCTTTTGCCAGGTTCAAACCATATTTTTTAATACATGGAAGTCACCACTGCAGTAGGCCCTGGACAACCTGGAGGGCAAGAAGCACTATATTTAAAAAGTTGAACATGTACTTTTTAGTTTTACATGTTCTGGTAGTGAAAAACTCTTAAATTTGTTTTTTTACTATTGTAACGCCTGCCCCTTCCACAGAATAACATTGGAGTTCATTTATTACATTTAGTAAGTGAAAATTTCCAAATAGGAGCAGGTTACCAGTTCATGTTTGGTGTTTCTGGAACTATAAGGGAAAATCATCTTTAATGGTGAAGTTGGATTATAAATTACAATTTTGAAAATGCCACTATTAGAGAGTTGTCATTTTCCTGCCTTAGCCATTTAGTGCCTGCAGCCTGTCTCTGGATCACATGACTGGGTGGAGCTGATGGTTTTGCTTTGTGTATTCCTTCTAGACAGCCACACACAAAAGAGAGCTTAAGTGTGCCTGGATGGACATCACTGACACAGTGGGTGGGTGGGCAGAGGTGGGCACAGCCCTACTTACACTTGAATAGGCTGTGCCCTGCCACTACACAATGGGTTGCATCCCTCCTGCAGTAAGTGTGGCGCTAGGACAGGAAGGCAGGATGCCTGTGGATTTCGAAGGGAAACCTTTAGAAGCATCTCCCACTCCAAAGGAAGGCCCAGCTATAAATACTGGACCCCAGACACCAACTCTTCAGTAGACGTAGGACCTGTGGATACTCTGCCAAGTATAAGGACTGCTGTGCTGCTGAAAGGACTGACACTACTGGACAGCTGCCCTGCTGGACTACTGCCTTGATGGACTGATGTTTTGCTGTGCTGAACTGCTGCCCTCCTTTCTTGGTGAGAAGGACTGGACCTGCATCTGTTGAACCCAGCACTCCAAAGTGACTTCAAAGGCTAATTGGCTGGCCTCCTGAATAGAGCCTCAGGAACAGAAGGCTCCAGCAACCTTGACACCAGCACCTGGACTTTGCTTTCTGTGATACCTACTCGGCCAAGTGGTGCCACCCCAGTCCTGGATCATTAGAAGTGGACTTGAAGGTGCGCTGCCAGCCCATCTGTGGATTCAGAACAGTTGATGCATTTCCTACGATGTGCAGTGCAATGCTGAGCAGAACCAACGCATGACCTCTGCTGCGAGGTTTCTCCCAATACAAGGACTCTATATCGACCTCACAGCTCGCATCAAAACTGCTACTGAGTGAAAGTTCACGATTCTGGCCCTCACACTGCAAGCCTCTCATCGAATGCAGCCTTGACAGTGATGCATGCTCCCGCATCACAACCTCACAGATCTTCAGGACTAACACATCATCTTGACTGCAAAATGAATCCTCAATGCTGGACTTCACTTCGCAAGCCATCGTCAATGGGATCCTAGATGCCGACTCAGGGTCCCGCATCGCTGCTCTGCAACTCCTCAGAACTGACGCATCGCTTCAGCTGCATGACGCTTCCTTGTGCTGGGACTTCACAAAGCTCGGCAACCAAGATTTAAGATAATCTTGTTTAGTGGGCCTAATTGAGTTCCTGTAGCTGGCCAGAGTTCCATTGTGGTCAGCCTGAATTTGTGACTTTATCCCAGTCAGGTGTGACCAGATTTTCACGGTTGAGGCTTTGTGCTTTTTGGCACCATTTTCACTGAAATCTTTATACTTGCACTACCCCGATTCTACTGATTGGATTTTTGTCATACTGGTCTTGTTTGTTCATGAAAATGTACTCTATTTGCTACATTTGTGTGGGATTTTTCTTGTTTTGTGTTTTTATTTTAATACTGTTTGAAGTACAGCATACATAGTTTACACATTGCCACTGGGTTAAGCCTTACTGCTAAGTGCCATGCTACCAGAGCATTCAGCACAGTTTAATTAGGGGTTTACTTGTGCCTCACCTTAACAATGATTGTGGTTGCTGCTTGAGTAGGGTTTCACGCTTCTCAGCCAATAGCCTTATCTCTCACACCCCTGGTCGGCATCTGGGCACCCACCTAGAATGGAAACGGCCCTGGGGGTTGGGCTGGCCTGTGGGCAACCCCTATCTCACACCACTGAAGGGTTGGCTTTATGTATGGTAATAAAATATTAATTTACCTAAAAAAAAACTATGATGTAACTGCAAAAACAAAGGTTAAAATTACATTAAAGTTAGTTGAAAATTTCAGTGCCAATGTAACTTTTTAAACTAAAAGAAATCACTGAAATTTACCAGTTACAGTTATCTCTAGTAACTATAACTTGTGCCATAAAGTAACCATAACTTGCTACCTCCCTTTGTACTGCTAATTACTTCCCATATTACATCACTTATGAAAGTCTATGGCATCATTGATAACATCACTGCAACATCTGAAATCACATCTTTGATGACAAGACTCTGAATGGTGGGGACAGCAAACAACAGCCAAATAATACTTGCCAAGTAATTGTAAAGCAGGAAAACAAAAAAATAACTAACATGTTTACACTGTAAAAGCCTCAAGTCAACATGAATCGTTTCAGTGCATTTTTTGTGTGAAATGAAAAGCTACGAAACAAATACATTTTAGCTAGAATGATTTATCTATGTTGGGCAGCATGTTTTTGGCCCTTGCCTTTCATTTCACAAATCAATGTGTTTTGGGAGTTGTAGTGTTAATTTACCTGCTTTGCTTTTGATAACAATGATTTATAGACAGAAAGTCCAAAACAGGATAGAACTAGCTTGGAGTTGTTGGAGCCAACACACATTGGTATCAAACATATAAACATCTGATAGTATTAAACATATATTGGTTTTAAAGTAATGAAGATACTCAGTTGAAGTGCTACATATGCTTAGTTATGACAATGACTCAAAGCATGGAATGCTCATGCCGAGAGCACTGTATTATTGCCAACATTTGATCGCTGCAAAGAGCATATCTAATGAATGGGAATGAACACTTAGATATTCCATCACCAAGTCAAAGGTATTAATCTAAAGAGTGGCCAAGGATTGATTAGGTAATGACACCAAGCTTACCTCAACCTGAAATCTGTTTTCCTCCGAGAAGGCTACAGATAGTAAGTGGATAGGTATCCAACATCCATACATCCGTCCTTCCTTTTTCTCTATCTGTTGATTCCTATATTTCCACTGTATTCCACTGTGTGTCTGCTGTTGTGCTGTCTGCCTCTATCTGTGTTATGTGAGACAGGAGGTGTATTACTTTGTTGTCAGCCTCTGTGTGTTGGTATCTGGCTATGACTAACTAGCCCTGCTATCTCTTTAACAGTCTATCATTAATATATTCTATAGACATTGAGGCCCATATTTATGGGCTTTGTGGTGCAGGGCAGCAACTCACCTTGCTGCACTGCCCTCCATTACAGGGAAAGGTCAGGAATACACTGTATTTATCACATAATGCACATTCCTGTCCTTTCCCCCTGTACTGGCACCCTTTTGGCAACCTAGCATCAACACAAGCACCCTTGCGCCATGGTGTTAGGGTGCCTGCATTGTAGGCAGGATTGTTTTTGTCCTGCACAAACACAATCCTGAGAGGCTTTTTCCACCTTCTATGTGTGCTTCAGAATGCATCACGTATACAAAGAGGAAAAACTGAGGAGAAATAAACATATTTCTCCTTGTTATGCCTCTCCTGGGGAGGTGTATCTTTTTTGGCGCATTCCAAAGTTTATTCGTTTTTGCAAATCTGGGGATGTTGCATGGGAATACCTGGGCAACACCACTAGAAATGCCCCCCTGGTGCAGAGTAATGTAACACAGAGATTTGTGCAGCATTAATTACTGGGGATTTATGAAGCCACGTAGGGCAATGCAAGGTGGTTTGAGAAGCTCTTGCACCATGTTGCGTGGTGCAAGAGCAATGCATACCAGGACAGAAATTTGGCCCTGAGTCTTCACACTGTTTGCATCTGTTGATATATGTCTTCCATGCTTTACTGCTTCCTCCTCCCTAATACATACTGTTTTCCTCACCTGTTTCTCCTTGAGTACGAGTCACCTAAGGTTGGCTACTGATGATCACTCCATTTTTTAAGACTATTCTATTACAAAGGCTCCTTTTCTTTTCCTTGTTTGCTCCCTTCGTCCACTCTTAGTTCCATCAAGCACTTTGAGATGGACTTATAGTAATATAAAGGGCAAAGTATACAATTAACATAGCATTATGTCCCTCATTAAAACCCTAGCGGTCGGTGTTAAAGCGGCGGTAATACCGCCAACAGGCCAGCGGTTAAAAAAACAGAATCACGACCACGGAGGAAACCGCCAACACAGACAGCCACTTTAACACTCCGAAGCCACGGTGGTAGCAACAAACACCGCAGCGGTAACTGCCAACAGACAGGCGGAAGACAATGTACCGCCCACCCCATCACAACCCGCCAATCTGCCAGCTTTTCCGGGGCGGTACCAACTCCATCAAAAGCACGGCAGAAACAGGACACTAAAGGGAAACCACTCACCTTTCAACACTCAACGAAGAACCAGGACGCCATGGAGCCTGAGCTGCAGGTCCTACCCATGCTGGTCTACCTCCTCATCCACCAGGAATACGAAAGGTGGCAGCGACAACCACTGTGAGTACTGCACCTAGTACACAGGGAAGGGGGGAGGAAAAAGAGAGTGACACACACACGCAACACACAACACCCCCACCCCCACCCTCACCCACAACACCATACACACAAACACATGCAGCAACATAACATTAACACTTTGTAACCCCCTGGAAGAACACAAGGACAAAAGGAATTGAGTTAAACAGTGATATTTTAGAAATGGGCAGATATACATAATAAATAGAAAAACAGTATATACAAAATATACGATATGTACATAAGACGGTACATTGTCCATTCAAAATGTCCGTGGGCCACAGGGCCAAAAATCATGGGCCAAGCCCATACTTGACTCCTGCCTCAACATGAAGAGAACACTGCAGGGGCATCAGGTCGAAAACACACAGGCACCTCAGAAGGAAGGGGGGGCACCTCAGCCAGAAGATGGACTTACGCCACTGCTCCTTGAGGGGGATCCATGCCCACTGCTTGGATCTGGGGAGTGCAAGGCCACAGTCTCACAAGTCTTTCAAGTGGGTGGTTTGCCCACTGCTTGGTCCTGGGGAGTGCAAAGCCACAGTCTCACAAGTCTCTCAAGTGGGTGGTTTGCCCACTGCTTGCTCCTGGGGAGTGCAAAGCCACAGTCTCACAAGTCTCTCAAGTGGGTGGTGTGCCCACTGCTTGCTCCTGGGGAGTGCAAAACCACAGCCTCACAAGTCTATCAAGTGGGTGGTTTGCCCACTGCTTGCTCTTGGGGACTGCAAAGCCACTGTCTCTCAAGTGGATGAGTTCTTCCACTGGCCCTGGAGGGGGCTTTGTGCCCAGTGTGCTTCATCCTGCCAAGGATAGGGTGAGTGGATGCCTTTCTCCACTGGTTCTGGAGGGGGCCTTGTACACAGTGTGCTTCATCCTGCCAAGGATAGGGTGAGTAGATGCATATCTCCACTGGTTCTGGAGGGGGCCTTGTTCCCAGTGTGCTTCATCCTGCCAAGGATAGGGTGAGTGGATGCAAATCTCCACTGGTTCTGGAGGGGGCTTGGTGCCCAGTGTGCTTCATCCTGGCAAGGAGGGGGGTGAGTGGATGCATATCTCCACTGGTTCTGGAGGGGGCCTTGTGCACAGTGTGCTTCATCCTGCCAAGGATAGGGTGAGTGGATGCCTTTCTCCACTGGTTCTGGAGGGGGCCTTGTGCCCAGTGTTCTTCATCCTGCCAAGGATAGGGTGAGTAGATGCATATCTCCACTGGTTCTGGAGGGGGTCTTGTGCCCAGTGTGCTTCATCCTGCCAAGGATAGGGTGAGTGGATGCAAATCTCCACTGGTTCTGGAGGGGGCTTGGTGCCCAGTGTGCTTCATCCTGGCAAGGAGGGGGGTGAGTGGATGCATATCTCCATTGGTTCTGGAGGGGGCCTTGTGCCCAGCGTGCTTCATCCTGCCAAGGATAGGGTGAGGGATGCCTTTCTCCACTGGTTATGGTGGGGGCCTTGTGCCCAGTGTGCTTCATCCTGCCAAGGATAGGGTGAGTGGATGCCCTTCTCCACTGGTTCTGGAGGGGGCCTTGTGCCCAGTGATGCAGCACTTGGGGTGTGGCAGTTCACAGTCCCTCACCTGGGTGTTTGAGGCACGAGATTTGCAGGGAACAGGTTGCATGATAGTCCATGGAGGCAGGGCTAGACTTTATTCTGTTGCGGCTAAGGCTGCAAAATCGGTAGTAGTGCCGGTGCTGGTGGGGGTGTTGCCAGTGGTGGTGGGAGTCTCCAGCCCTTCTCCTGCAATCTCGAACGGCTGCCCACTGGGGCTGCTGCTGCTGACAGTAGTGGTGCTAGCTGTGGTGCACGTGGTGGTGCAGGTGGCGGTGCAGGTGGCGGTTCTAGCGGTGGGCTGCTGGGGGAGCTGGCCG
The DNA here is from genome assembly GCF_031143425.1 of Pleurodeles waltl. Classification (NCBI taxonomy): domain Eukaryota; kingdom Metazoa; phylum Chordata; class Amphibia; order Caudata; family Salamandridae; genus Pleurodeles; species Pleurodeles waltl. The sequence continues at coordinate 806,791,834 of NC_090446.1, forward strand.
TGGTGCAGGTGGCAGGGCTGGCGGTTGTGCTGGTAGCCACCAGGCCTTCACCTGCAGCCTCCGACGGCTGAAGTGCCTTGCCTTAGTGTTTTCTGCCAGTTCCTCACCTTGGCAGATGGTAGTGTGACCTTGGCTCTGGCAGCTGGAGTTTTTGAGGAGGCCTTTCTGGGTGGTTCGTGCTCCTTTGCCTTGCTGCATGCTGTACCCCTCTTCACCTTGGTAGATGGCGGAATGGTTTTGTCCTTTGCAGGGGTTGGTGGCACACTGGCTTGGCTGACGGATGCCCCCTTTGATCCTCTCTAAGTTGCAGGTACCACAGCGGACGTCGACTTGGTGGCTGAGGTGCTGGCCTGGGTTCTGGGCACCGTGGCCCGAGGGGAAGGACGGGGGGGGATGGATAGGGAAGAGGTCAATGTTTGCCAGGAAAAGCTTCTTAGACACACTAGGGTGGGAAGAGGGAGAGGGTTTGTGAGTGGAGGAATAGGGAGTGGTTGTAGGAGGTGTCTGTCTGCTGTGTTTGGGTGCAGGTGCATGGGCTGGATGCTGTTGGGATGTGGATGGCTGTTGGGTGGGTGGGTGCTTGCGTTTGTGTACTTTGGAAGGAGGGGTTACAGACACACTGGGAGAGGACACAAGGGATGTGTGCATGGATGTGGGGGTGGTGACTGCCAGTGAGGTGTGTGGTGTGATGGGCGTGCTGGTGATGGAGGTAGTGGATGAAGATGTAGTGCATGCAGGTGTGAATGGAGATGATACTGAGAGGGAGGTGGGTGACGAGGAGGAGGGGGACACAGTGGAGGCAGTGGATGTTGGTGTGTCTGCATGGGAATGGTGCCTGTGTGAGTGCCTGTGAGATGAAGTGTGGTGCTTGTGTTTGCCTGAGCCACTTTTGTGTGGTGATTTGGGTGAATGCTGGTCTGAAGGTGTGCTTGGGGAAGGCTGGGGTTGAGGGGATTGGGTCTGGGTAGATGAAGTTGGAGGGGAGGCTAGAGACAGGTACAAGGGCTGCCATCAGGGAGCTGGCCAGAGCCTGAAAAGCTCTCTGTTGGGCCGCCACACCAGAGTGAATGTCCTACGGGTATGCATTTGTTTGTTGCAAATGCCTCTCAACACCCTGGATGGCATTCAGTATGTTTAACTGTCCAACAGTGAGTGATCTCAGGAGGTCAATAGCCTCCTCACTGAGTGCAGCAGGGCTGACGGGGGCAGGGCCTGAGGTGCCTGGGGCGAAGGAGACGTCCACCCTCCTGGGTGAGCGGGCACGGGAAACACGCTGAGGGAGTGCTGGGAGGGCAGCGCTGGTAGGGGGGGTGGCGGCTGTACCTGTTGTTGGGGTGGGCAGAGAGGTGTCCGCCACCGCCAGGTAGCTTCCATCGGAGGAGTCACTGTCTGTGGTCTCCCCTCCTGTCCCCATCGTGGTGCTCCCCTCGCCCTCCGTCCCACTGCTCCTCCACCAGATGATGCTAATGCACACAAGGACAGGGTGACAAAACAAAAAAGGGGGGGAGAGACAGAGGATACACTTGGTCAATGCCAGCAACACCACTACTGTTGGCATACACAACACACAGGGAGCAGCCCTATGCACTAGGCCATGCACTACCAGTTACTAAGATAGTCACCAGCCCAAGGGGTACAATGCCTAACACCATTAGCTGCACACCTGAAACCCACAGGACCCTGCCCAGTAGTAGATGTCCCCTAACACTGTTGGAGTAGGAGTGATTCTGAGCCTGCCCAACAAGGGACCTACCCTGCCATCTTCGCCCTGGCCTAAGGGCACCCATAGCCCACATCCCACACTCAGGTAACTCTAAACCTGCACAAAGACAGGATTCTGATTCTGTACTCACCCCCTTGTGGCTGCTGTGAGCCTTCAAGCGCCCGTCCAACTCCGGATAGGCCACCGCCAGGATGCAGAACATCAGGGGGGTCATAGTGCGACAGGCACCCCTTGCTCGTTGGGAGGCCAGCCCCAGCTGGGCCTCATCCATCTTCTTTGCCCAGTGACGCAGGTCCTCCCACCTTTTGCGGCAGTGGGTGCTCCGCCTGTCAAAGACCCCCAGGGTCTGCACCTCCTTGGCGATGGCACGCCAAATACCCTTTTTCCGGTGAGCACTGACCTGCAGGGAAAAGACAGCAGATAAAGGATTAGCCATACAGTCCGGACTGTCATACTCCATACTCATGGCCCACCACATCCCTCCCATGCCCTTACGCACGTACATTGACCACCAGACATGCAGCACTCTGGGCAGGACCCCTCTGCCCCCCCCCCCACTTGTGGCTTACACACACAGCACTCCATACATTCATGGCCCACGCATCATGCTCACAGTGTACTCCCCTGTTTGTCTGGAGGACCGTAGAGTAACGTGTACTGGGGTAGGACCCCATCCACCAGTTTCTCCAACTCCTCCGGAGTGAAGGCAGGGGCCCTTTCCACAGACACATGAGCCATTGTTGCTCCCAGACACAGGTCAAAGCAGCACTTGCAGTGTAGGTCCTCTCCTGTTGAAGGTCAGGTAGCAAGTGAGTGAACAGATAGAAAATGGCAGTCACGTCCGTGGCGGTGCGTACTGTCACCACTGGCGTACATCGCCATTGGCCCCTGGAACCCAGAGGGCCCAATGATAACCAATGTGAAGTTGCGTGGCAGACTTTGACCGCCTACCGCGATGGTGCACAACAACAGCAGAATTACCTCATTTCCACTTGTCCCTCCTCACGGGTCAGGCAGCTGCCATTTCAGGGGGACACGAGGCGTGGCACCTAACTGCGTCACAGCAGACACTGGCACAGCAACTGCCTGTCAGATTCACATACTGGTTCTGTAAAGGAACAAAATCATCATTAGTGTAATAGATGTGAGAATATGACCCGCTGCTGCTCACCGTTTTCTTCCATAGGCTTCAACCGCTGAGGCTGAATATGAGATGGCGACATCCTCCGGTGTACAGACCCCTGGTGGACCTTGCGACAATGGAGGACAGACACATTACCATAACTTACAGACTTGATCGGGCCACAATCCAAGAACTGTGTGCCCAATTGGAGCCAGACCTGATGTCAGCTATCCGCCAGCCCACAGGTGGTCCTGTCAGTGCTCCATTTCCTGGCAAGTGGTTCCTTCCAAACAACAGTGGTCATGGCATCAGGGATGTCTCAGCCAATGCTCTCCAAAGTGTTGAACAGAGTGTTGTCAGCCCTGCTGAAACACCTGTGCAGCTACATCATATTCCCCCAGGTGGAGGATTTGGCCACAGTGAAGGCTGACTTTTATGCAATGGGACATATCCCCAACATCATAGGTGCCATTGATGGTACACATGTGGCATTTGTCCCCCCGGAGAAATGAACAAGTTTTCAGGAATAGAAAAAGCTATCACTCTATGAATGTGCAGATGGTGTGTTTGGCGGACCAGTACATCTCCCATGTGAATGCCAAATATCCTGGCTCTGTGCATGACGCATTTATCTTGAGGAATAGCAGCATCCCATATGTGATGGGCCAACTCCAGAGGCGCCGGGTGTGGCTAATAGGTGAGCCCAAGGTCCTTACCCAGTATAAGTAGGTGTCTGGGTATGGGGTTGTCCCTAAGGGTTAGTGTGTGTCTAACAGTTGTCCCTCGATATTTGCAGGTGACTCTGGTTACTCCAACCTCTCATGGCTACTGACCCCAGTGAGGAATGCCAGGACAAGGGCAGAGGAATGTTACAATGAGGCACATGGGCGTACAAGGAGGATTATTGAAAGGACCTTTGGCCGCCTGAAGGCCAGGTTCCGGTGCCTCCATCTGACAGGTGGATCCCTGTACTGCTCACCCAAGAAGGTGTGTCAGATCATTGTTGCATGTTGCATGTTGCACAACCTAGCCTTGAGACACCAGGTGCCTTTTCTGCAGGAAGATGAGCCTGGAGATGGTCTTGTGGCAGTGGTGGAGCCTGTGGACAGTGAGGAAAAGGAGGCAGAGGAAGAAGATGTTGACAACAGAAGTAATATAATTCAGCAGTACTTCCAGTGACACACAGGTAAGACACTGTAACTTCAATTTACTTTCCAGTTTTATGTTGGACATTGTACATGGCAGCCTGATTTCCCTATGTATATGGCCACTTACTGTACCCTTTGGCATCTCTATTTTCAGATATACGTACCCCACTCTGCCTCCTGCTATGTGTACTGCTGCCCACCAATGGTCATTCCAAAGTATATTTTACTGTACAAATGACTTGCAATGCTTTGATAATGTTGAACTAATACATATTTGAATCATTGGAGAGACTCCAGATTTGCATTTGTTCCAAGGGTGTTTATTTAAGTGCTCATAAGTATAGGGGGATGTACAATGGGCTGGGGTGATGGTGGAGGAATGTCCAGGGTAGAGTCCAGTCTCTTGGTACCACAGGTGCATTGTCCAGTGGAGCATAGGAAAGGGAGTACTGGCAGTTCAAGGTTGACAGGGTGACAGAGTGGGACAGAAGGGTGACAATTAGGAGAGTCCTATTTCCTGGTGGGGGTCGTGGCAATGTTCTCTGTCTTCTGCCTGGATCGCAGGGACCGTTTGCAGGGTGGTTCTCCTTCTGCAGGGGGTGGGGTGCTGGTGGCCCGTGGGTCCTGTGGCGGGGCCTCCTCTCCACTAGCGCCGGCGTAGGTGGAGGGCTATTCTTCGGTGTGGCTAGTGTCAGGGGACCGTTGTTGTGCCACTGGCTCCCTCATTGTCTTGCCCATGTCATCCAGCACCCCTGCAATGGTGACCAGGATGGTGTAGATGTTTTTGAGGTCCTCCCTGATCCCCAGGTACTGTCCCTCCTGCAGCCCCTAGTTCTCCTGCAACTTGTGCATTAACTGGCCCATGGTCTCCTGGGAATGGTGTTATGCTCCCAGGATGTTGGTGAGGGCCTCCTGGAGAGTTGGTTCCTTGGGCTTCTCCTCCCTCTGTCGCACAGCAATCCTCCCAGTTTCCCTGTTATCCTGTGCCTCTGTCCCCTGAACCATGTGCCCACTGCCTCTGACCCCAGGTCCCTGATCATCCTGTGTTTTGGGGGTTGCCTGGGGTCCCTGTAGTGGTGGACACACTGCTGATTGACGTGTCCTGGGGACAGTGGCATGGGCCCACTGGGTGGGTGCTGTGCTGGTGTTCCCTGAGGTCTAAGGCTCTGTGGTGGTACGGGACTGTGTAGGGTAACCAACTGTCAAGAGGTCCCTGATGGGCCAGGTTGGTCATCGTGATCGAGGCGTGCAGAGCTGCTGTCATCACTGTGGGACTCCTCTGGGGGGGACTGGATGTTGCGGCCACCTCCTCTCCAGTGACGTTGAGTAGCAGTGCCGTGGGGATGAAAATGCAATGTTATTGTATCTGCGTGTGCCATCTTGTGCATGGGTGTTTTTCCCTGTATATGTCAACACCAGAGCAGTACGCGCTCTATTGTCGACAAAAATGCAAAAACCCAGCACTCTCAAACCAACGTAATTTATGCATTGTGCTGATATGTTGTGGTTTAACCTTTTGCATTGCAGAGTTCAATCCTGAAAACTTATGTTTAATATGCTTACAAATACTGTTCCTTTGCAATGTATTGCTGCAGGTTTTCAGAGTGTGTTAGGGTGTGGCCCCTTTCCAGGGCCTTCCAGAGACTTTCCCTGCAACATGCCTGGGCGTGGTTCTGGGCTGGGCCAAGACTCTATAAAAGAGAGCCAGCCCAACTCCCAGTGCTCACTATTCAGAGGTCTCGGTGCAGAGCAGAAGCTTCTTCCTGAGCTCCTGTCCCGGAGGCATATTTGGTTCTTTCAGTCTTCTGCCCTAATCCTTCATTGGTGATCATTGTTCCAGGCGGTAAGACGGTGGTTGGACTGTCCCGACACCGTTATTTAGAATTTTCATATTCTTGGTTTAAATTCTTAAATGAGTAACAGATTACTTGCGCGCTACCATTTCTTGACATTTATATGGTAGTTTACAAATAGGCAAGACGCGCAATTTATTTCATAAAGGTTTGACTTTGTTATTCATTGCGCACTACCATTTCTTGACATTTGCATGGTGGCTTAAGAATTGGCAAGACGTGCGATTCGTTTTATGGTGTTTAAACATTGTTGTCCATTGCATGCTACTATTTCTTGACATTTACATGATGTTTTACGAATTGGCAAGACGCACAATTCGTTTCATGAGCATTTAACTTTGGTGTTCATTGTGCGCTACCATTTCTTGACATTTTACATGGTGGCTTAAGAATCGGCAAAAGAAGCGCAATTCGTTTCATTGTACTTTGATCTTGTTATTTATTGTGAGCTGTTATTCCTTGACATTTACATCGTGTTTTACGAATCAGCAAGACGCGCGATTCGATTAATGATGATTTGACTTTGATATTCATTGCATGCTACCATTTCTTGGTATTTTACATGGTAACACTCGAATGGTCAAGACGCACAATTCTCTCCTCGAGTTTAATTCATGTTGTTTATTGTATGCTACTATTCTAAGATATTTATTATGTAATATTCGAGTTGACAAGTTATGTGATTTGTTTCCTGAATCCATATTGTGTTGTTCATGGTTCACACGCCTTTTATGGTGTTTACTATATATATACATATATATATATCTGCAATATGCGCAATTTGTGTTGAAACATTTTAAGAGTACACAGAAGGCCAGAGTTTCTAGATGCAATATTGTATGGTCCTAGTATACATTCTCAAAACAGGATTTAAAAGACTGGTTTAAAATTTAGTCAGAATGTTTTTTCTGATTCTCATGTCAAGGGAAGTACTTGAATAAGAAAGTTTTCATTTAATTCATCTTGATTCCCCTACAGGTATCCGGCCATCTTGAAACTTAGTAATTTTAAACTTAACTCTTAGATTGTTCATGTTTTCAGAGTGACTAGGCTTAGAATCATAGTCTAGTATTGATTTCAGGAGATATAAGTTTCATATTGTGTGTTCTAACCTTTTTCTTACTACAGGTCTCCTTCCCAGCTGTTCCCTTCCTAATCCCTTCTTCCCCTCTGTAACTCTCTCAGTCTCTGTGATTTATCTATCAGAGTCTTGGAGCTGTTCAGTGGTGGACGTGTTGGGAACGTGAACAGACCCCAAGGATCTGGTGACTCTGACAGTATGGTTGTGATTGCCCTGTCAGCTTTGCCTTGTGTGGTTGGTGATTTTCTGGGCTAGGTGATTCTTTCTAATGTGCGTGCTGTGGTGATGGGTGTCCATTCAGGTCTGTTAAGGCTGGCCATGGATTGATGTTAAATGCAGGGCTTGGTTTTGGGATGGACGGATTGTGATAGTGGGATATAGGTGAGGTGGTGGAGTGATGGGGGTGAGGGTAGGGGTTGTTGTTTGTGATGGCATGCAGGTTGGGGGGGGGGGATATAGTAGTAAAGATTTGACTTACCAGAGTCCAGTCCTCCTGCTACTCCTGCGAGGCCTTCAGGATGCATTATTGCCAAGACATGCTCCTCCCATGTTGTTAGTTGTGGGGAGGAAGTGAGGGGTCCACCACCAGTCCTCTGGACGGCTACATGGTGTCTTGCAACCACGGAACGCACCTTCCCCCCCAGGTGGTTCCACCTCTTCCTGATGTCATCCGTTGTTCTGGGGTGCTGTCCCACTGCATTGACCCTGCCCACTATTCTCCGCCATAGCTCCATCTTCCTTGCAATGGATGTCTGCTGCACCTGTGATCTGAATAGCTGTGGCTCTATCCGGATGATTTCCTCCACCATGACCCTCAGCTCCTCCTCTGAAAGCCTAGGGTGTCTTTGGGGTGCCATGGATGTGGTGTGAGTGGTATGTGTGAGGATGTGTGGGGTGATGTGTGGGGTGTTGTGTTGTGTGGTGAGTGTATTGTGTATGGGTGATGATATATTCTACCTCTGATTGAGTGGGTGCTCCCGGCTTATCTCTCTCTGCTTGCTATCTTTTTTTTTCACTGTGAGGGGTTGTGGGTAATGTGGGTGTGTGTTTTATAGTGGTGCGGGTGTGTGGGTGTGGTGTGTGTATGTGTATCAGGTGTGTGTAGTGTGAATTGTCCAATGTGGTGGTGTCTTGTAAGTGTGTGTATTTTGAGCGGGGCGGTGTGTACTGCCAATGGTTTACCGCGATTGAAAGACCGCTGAGGTGATTCGTGGGTTGTGATACTGTGGGCGTATTCCTGTTGGCGCGTAACGGTGTGGGTTTTGCTATCGCCAGTTTATCACTGACCTTTGGGCTGGCGGACTTGTGTGGGTGTCTGTATAGTGGCGGATTTCTCTGTGTGGGTCATAATACCCGTAGAGGGATACCGCCGCGGTCACAGTATGTTGGTGGCCATCGGCACAGCAGTAGGCGGCATTTACCGCCAAGGTTGTAATGAGGACATATATGTCCTTCAGTTTGTGTGTAAGGCTTACTACATGTCAAATGGTTGCTGTGGATAGGTGCTTCTACGTCTGTGCACATATGTGTCTGTTTGTTTGCTGGCCATTTATGTATATGTGGCTGTAGGTTTGTTGGTCTCTGTGCCTATATATATTTGTAGGCATGTTGCATTATTTGCTTATGTTCATATATTTTTATATATATATATATACACATATATATATATATATATACATATATATATATATATACATATATATATATATATACAAATATATATGTATATGTATATATATATATATTTATAGATCAATGTAGGAATATAAGCTGTGCCTGTCTGCCTGTGTTCATGCACTTTAAAAGATTACAGCCTATTGGCTTTGTCAATGCTTCTTTGAAAGCAGTGTCAAGAAAACCACAGGTTCATCTGAAAGTGACATGAATCTTTAGGGCCTCATTAAATTTTGAAAAGAAATTATTACAGGCAGTGTTGTCACTGCATTAAGACTAATGTAGGAAATTGCCAAGGGCACCACATGGGCCCTAATTACCGGTGGCCAGGAAAATTGTCCTTTGTTTTCCCACCTCCAGAGTTACTGATATCGAGGATAATAGTTAATGCATGAGTCGAAAAAATCCCAGCCGTTATGAGTTGGTCCTGAATATTCCCGTTAGAAATCGTGAATTACAAGGGATGAGTAGTTCCATTTCTAACATCCCTGTTGTTAGAAATTGAGGCCCTCATTGTGAGTTTGGCGGTCTTTTCGTAAGACTGCTGTGGTGGCAGCTGCCAAAAGACTGCCAGTGTTTGCAGTATCCCGACCGCCGTATTATGAGTCAAAAACTGAAGATCGTCCAAAAACAGCCACAAATTCGACATTGTCAGGCAGGCCGATGGCAGGAGAAAGGCAATCCCAGCACCGCAATGCCGACAACATACTGCCCTCTAAATTATGACGCACAAATCAGCACATCGGTCCTTCCACGGTGGTAAACCATTAGTAGTGCGACCTGCCGCGCTCAAAAATACACCTCCAAAAGATCCCGAAGCTACATTGGACAGTACGAATACCCCACAACTGAGACACATGCACACATCAGACACACCTACTCACACCACTTTAAAACACCTTCCCACACATCCCACAATCCATTGTAAAAGGAACGATTCACAGAGACCGAGAGATACTGCCATACCCATGTCACACACAGTACAACTGAACACAAACACCACAATCCACCACTACATCAACTGAACCACCACACACCCCACAAGGCACCAAAAACACCACCCTTGCGCACAACACACGCCCCTCCCCCACAATCCACTTCACCACCACCATGGCCCCTGATAAGCACCCACAATTCACAGTCAAAGAGTTGAGGGTCATGGTCGATTAAATCATCATGGAAGAGCCACAACTGTTCAGAGCACAGGTCCAGCAACCATGCATAGCCAGGAAAATGGATTTATGGCAGAGGATCATTGACAGGGTCAACCAAGTGGGTAACCATTTACACACAAGGGATGATATAAGGTAGAGGTGGAACGACCTATGGGGAAGGAGCGTTCCATGGCATCACGACACAACATTGCCATCAGCATGACTGGCAGTGGGCCCCCACCTCCTCCCCTATAGTTCACATCATGGGAGGAGAAGGTCTTGGACATCCTGCATCCTGAGGGCCTGACTGGAATAATCTGTGACTGGATTCAGCTAAGTCACAAACACTACCCTGCCACCAATGACTCCTGCCCACCACCCTTTCACTCCCTAATTCAACCCACCTCACACTTCCTCCCCCACTCAATCACCCAATGCCACTTCCCTACATGCCATCCCACCCCAACCCATTGCCAGCATCCCCACACAGTCCATCCCTATTGCATAGATAGCACTAACTATGGCAAGCACTATAACTCCCACAATGCATGACTCTTCACACATGAAAAGCTGCCAGTACCACTTCACAGTGGAACACCTGCACCTAAAATCATTGCACCAGCTACAATAACTGGATGCTTCGACTGTTACGACTCTGTCGTCCCATTTCTAGGGGGCATTGTAAAGAGACTGTTGGTAGCCTGGGAAGCACCTTGAATACTTATCTAGAGTCCCTTTCTGACTCCCGTTTGTTTCTCTTTTCGCTATGGTATGCTTTTGTAGTATTACATTTGCTTCCTGGGACTGCAAATCCCATAATGCACAGCCTGGTAGTCAGGAAAGCCTGGATTCTATTTTACATTATTTTCTATGGGAGAAATCCAGTTGCTCCTTTTCACCGGATCCTCTGCTCCAGGACTTGCGTGTGTCTGAAACTACACACACCTGAGACCTCTCCTGCGCAGCCCAGTCATGTGATTCCTCCTGGGGTTTTCTGCAGCTTGGAACTGCTTATAAGCAGCCATTTCCTCAAGATCCTTCGTCGTGCATTGGAGTTTGATTCCTTTGTGTTACAGACCCCTTATCGGACGGTGTTCCAGTCTTGTTCCTGTTCTATTGCAGCTTGAACCTGTTACCTGTTTCTCTGCCCTGTTCCTGATTGTTCCAGCCAGAGTCTGCTCCTTATCTTTTAGTCTTGTACTTGTTTGTTTCTTCCAGAGCATGCTCCCTGTTTCTCTGTCCTGTTCCAGGTCGGTCGTTGATCCTCTTCGGGTTGCGGGGTTTTCAGACGCCCCGAGGTCTGTGTGTGGAATCCTGGGCTTGTGACAAGCTCTGCGTCGTTCCGGTGGGCGGTGCGGGAAAATGTCTCCCTCACGGCAGGCGCTGTGTCGATTTTCCCTCTGGAAGTTGGGCATTGTCGTCCCAGGTTGGCTGTGCGTCAATCTGGTGGGCCGTGCGTTGAAATTCCTGCCGCACCGCAGGCGCCGCATCGATCTTTTCCTTGCGAAGTCGAGCGTCATCGTCCCAGTTCGGCGTGCAGTAAATTTTTCAACGTGGGTCAGGCTGTGCGTCGTTTTTAGCAAGCTGTGCATCGAAGTTTCGCCGCACAAGGAGTCCTGTTGCAAGAGAGAAGTCTTTTTGGTCCTGAGACTTCAGGGAACAGGAGGCAAGCTCTATCCAAGCCCTTGGAGAGCACTTCTTCACCACAGCCAGGGAGCAGCAAGGCAGCAGAGCAACAGAAAGGCAGAAGTCCTTCACAGAAAGCAGTCAGGTGAGTCCTTTGGGCAGCCCGGCAGTTCTTCTTGGCAGGATGCAGGTTCTGGTTACAAGTTTCTTTTCCAGGAAGTGTCTGAGGTGGTAGGGCAGAGGCCCTGTTTTATACCCAAATATACCTTTGAAGTGGGGGAGACTTAAAAGAGTGGCTTAGAAGTGTACCAGGCCCCCTTTCAGTTCAATCCTGTTTACCAGGGTCCCAGTAGGGGGTGTGGCAGTCCTTTGTGTAAGAGCAGGCCCTCCACCCTCCCAGCCCAGGAAGACCCATTCAAAATGCAGATATATGCAAGTGAGCCTGAGTACCCTGTGTGTGGGGAGTGTCTGAGTGAATGCACAAGGAGCTGTCAACTAAACCCAGCCAGACATGGATTGTAAGGCACAGAAAGATTTAAGTGCAGAGAAATGCTCACTTTCTAAAAGTGGCATTTCTAAAATAGTAATATTAAATCCAACTTCACCATTCAGCAGGATTTTGTATTACCATCCTGGCCATACTAAATATGACCTTACTACTCCTTTCAGATCAGCAGCTACCACTTCAATAATGTATGAGGGCAACCCCAATGTTAGCCTATGAAGGGAGAAGGCCTCATAGTAGTGTACATGTCCTGCCTTTTACCCACACAGCACGCTGCTCTAGGGGTTACCTAGGGCACACCTTAGGGGTGACTTATATGTAGAAAAAGGGGAGTTTTAGGGTTGGCAAGTACTTTTAAATGCCAAGTCGAAGTGGCAGTGAAACTGCACACACAGGCCTTGAAATGGCAGGCCTGAGACAAGGTTAAGGGGCTACTTAAGTGGGTGGCACAACCAGTGCTGCAGGCCCACTAGTAGCATTTAATCTACAGGCCCTGGGCTCATACAGTGCACATTACTAGGGGCTTATATGTAAATTAAATAGGCCAATTGGGTATGATCCAATGTTACCATGTTTGAAGGGAGAGAGCATATGCACTTTAACACTGGTTAGCAGTGGTAAAGTGCGCAGAGTCTAAAAACCAGCAAAAACAGTGTCCAAAAAGTGGAGGGAGGCAGGCAAAAGGTTAGGGGTGACTACCCTAAGGCTGTCAGGTCTAACATGTGTCCCCCCCCAGCTGAAAGTGGGGAGAGCTACCCAACCTCCTGGGAGCTCTCATCGCTAAGGTGGAAGTATCTGGAGAGACCATCAGCATTGGCGTGGTCAATCCCCGGGCGATGCTCCACCATAAAGTCCATCCCCTGTAGGGAAATGGACCACCTCAAGAGTTTTGGATTTTCACCCCTCATCTGCATGAGCCATCTGAGGGGCCTGTGGTCTGTCTGAACCAGGAAGTGAGTCCCAAACAGGTAGGGTCTTCACTTCTTCAGTGCCCAGACCACAGCAACTGCTTCTCTCTCAATAGCACTCCACCTCTGTTCCCATGGTAATAGCCTTCTGCTAATAAAGGCTACTGGTTGGTCGGAGCCCTCCTCATTTAGCTGTGCTAGAACAGCCCCTATGCCATGCTCCGAAGTGTCTGCCTCTACAATAAATTCCTGGGAGTAGTCAGGGGCCTTGAGCACGGGGGCTGTGCACATGGATTCCTTCAGAGAATCGAAGGCTGACACAATGGTACCATAGCCCTTGACAAACCTGCGGTAGTATCCAGTGAGGCCTTACAAGGCTCTCACCTCAGTCTGTGTTCTAGGTGGTTGCCAGGCCTTGATAGGTTCAATCTTGGCCTGGAGTGGCTGCACCTTACCACCACCTACTAGGTGTCCTAAGTACACCACGGAACCCTGCCCAATCTGGCACTTACTAGCCTTGATGGTCAGGCCTGCCTGTTGCAGAGCCTGAAGCACCTCCTTGAGGTGGAGCAGGTGTTCCTCCCAGCTGGAACTGTAGACAGCTATGTCGTCCAAGTAGGCTGCACAGTAGGCATCCTTGCTAGCTAGGATCCCGTTAACCAACCGTTGGAAGGTAGCGGGTGCATTTTTCAACCCAAATGGCATCACCCGGAACTGGTAATGGCCATCAGGTGTGGAAAATGCTCATCTCTCTTTAGCCCCCTCAGTCAGGTCGATCTGCCAGTACCCTGAAGTAAGGTCAAACGTACTCAGGAACTTGGCAGCACCTAGTCTGTCAACGAGCTCATCAGCTCGGGATGGGGTGAGCATCAGTCCGTGTGATTGAGTTGAGACCCTGGTATTCCGCACAGAACCTGAGTTCTGGCTTCGCACCGGGGGCAGCAGCCTTAGGGACCAGCACCACAGGGCTGGCCCAGGGACTACTGGATTTCTCAATAACCCCTAAAGTCAACATCTTGGAGAACTTCTCCTTGATGCTGGCCTTCATCTTATCTGATAACCTGTAAATTTTGTTCTTCACAGGGGGACTGTCACCCATGTCAATGTTATAAACACATAGTGGGGTCAGTCTAGGAGTAAGGGAGAACAGGGAGGAGAACTGCCCTAACAGCTCGTAGCAGTCTCCTCTCTGGTTTAGAGTCAGGGAGTCAGAGAGAATGACACCCTCCATTGACCCATCACCTTCGTTGGCAGAGAGGAGGTCGGGGAGAGATTCACTCTCCTCTTCCATGCCCTCATCTGTGACCATGAGCATACTGATCTCAGACCTCTCAAAGTGAGGTTTAAGCCGGTTGTGATGGAGGACCCTTAGGGGGCGCCTAGGGGACTTGAGGTCCACTAGGTAAGTGGCCTCCCCTTTACGCTCCTTGATCTCAAAGGGGCCGGTCCAGCGGTCCTGGAGAGCCCTGGGTTCTACTGGCTCCATCACCCAAACTTTGTCTCCAGGTGAGAACTCAACCAGAGTGGTCTTCCGGTCATACCACTCCTTCATCACCTCTTGACTGGCCTCGAGGTTACTCTTGGCCTGCTTCCAGAAGCGTTGGGTTTGGTTACGGAGGGCCAGCATGTAGCTGACCACATCCTGGGGAGGTGTCTTGGGAGCTTTCTCCCAGCCCTCTTTAACAATGCTTAGAGGTCCCCTGACAGGGTGACCATAAAGGGGCTGAACCCCACCCCTTTCTGGGGCACCTCTCTGTAAGCAAACAACAGGCATGGTAAGAGGACGTCCCACTTACGCCTCATGGCTTCAGTCAGGCCACTAACCATGCCTTCAGGGTCTTGTTGAATCTCTCAACAAGCCCATTGGATTGAGGATGATAAGGGGTGGTAAACCGGTAGGTCACCCCACACTCATCCCACATGGACTTCATGTACACAGACATGAAGTTTGTGCCCCTGTCAGACACAACCTCCTTAGGGAATCCCACACGGGTAAATATTCCCAACAGGACTCTGGTCACCACCGGTGCAGTCACTGTTCTCAGAGGGATTGCCTCTGCATAGCGGGTGGCATGGCCCACCAAAACCAGGATAAACCTGTTGCCCAAGGCAGTTTTGGGGTCCAAGGGACCAACAATGTCAATGTCCACCCTTTCAAAGGGGGTGCCAACGACGGGGAGTGGGAGCAAGGGAGCCTTAAGCTGTTTCCCTGTCTTCCACTAGCCTGGCAGGTGGGGCAAGTTCTGCAGAAATTATCTGAGGCTATCCTCATTCTGGGCCAATGGAAGTGGGTGACAAGCCTGTTAATGGTCTTGTCTTGGCCCAGGTGTCCTGCCAGGGGGATGTCGTGAGTCAGACCCAGTAGGAAGGCCCGGTAACACTGGGGGACCACCAGCACACGTGCTGCCCCAGGACCTGGAACCTTAGGCTCACTGTAAAGGAGATCATTCTCCTAGTAAATATTTGTGAGTGCCAGAGGCGTCACCTGCTGCTTGGGCTGTGGCCTGTCACCTCAGAACCTCAAGGGTTGGGCATTCCTTCTGCGCCTTGCAGAATTCTGCCCTGGTTGGCCCACCCTCTACTTGCCAGCCAGCAAGTTCAGGTAGGTTACCCAGGTCAGCTTTGTCCTCCCCAGTTAGCTCAGGGGCCTCCTCCTCCTCAGGGGCCCCGTCCGCCACCGTGGAAACATTTGAGGCGGGTTTCCCGCGCCTCTTGCCCTTCCTCTTGGCAGCTGCCTAGGCCATTGTTCCAGGCTCCAGACGCCCTTGACTCCCTTCCCGGGCAGCCATGGACCGTGTGGTCATGCAGACCCACTCAGGCAAACCTAACATCTCCAGGTAGGATCTGAGCTCTACCTCTTTCCAGGCAGTATGCTCAAGATCATTGCCTAACAGACAATCTACAGGCATGGCAGGACTCACAGTTACTTTCAGAGTACCAGAGACCCCCCACTCAAAGGGAACCAGAGCCACCGGTAGATGACTCTCACGATTGTCAGCGACAATGACCTGGTGGAATGTATTTGGGACTATCTGCTCTGATGACACCAGCTGACTCTTGACAGCAGTCATACTGGCTCCTGTGTCACGCAGAGCATCCACCCTTTGCCCATCAATGGTGACCCACTGCCTATACTTTGAAGTATTTTCTGGCATGTGGGCTTTAGGCACCATCTCTCTTTCTCCCAGGGACACTAGGGAAACCTCTGCCTGCTCCCCAAAGCTAACTGGGACTGTCTCCCCCCGAGCGCTACACTAGCCAACCCAGGTATCTGTCCAGTGGTGGACTGTGCCCTCTTGAGGCACTAGGAGTCGCCCTTAGAGTGTACAAACTGGTAGCACTCTTAACATTTGGGGATAAACTTCCCTAATGCTTTATCAAAATACCCTGGCTTCTTTGCAAACCTAAAAGAGGAATGGTATCCACCCCCCCCCGGGAATTCTTTTGGGGGCCTTTTGAGAACTCCTTTTCTTTAAGTTTTCCTCCCCCCTCTTTCTTCTGTTGGGAAGCCTGACCACCTTTGTGGGAGTCCCCCCCAGATGCCGTTTTAGACACTCTGGTGCTAACCCAGAGGTCCGCCTCCTCAGCAAGCTTCCTGGGGTCAGTCAGCTTACTATCTACCAAGTGCTGGTGCAACTCTGTAAAAGAAATACTGAGCATATGCTCTCTCAGAATCAAGTCATATAACCCTTTGTAATCATCTACTTTGCTGCCCCGCACCCATCCATTCAGTGCCTTACTGGAAAAGTCAAAGAAATCTACCCATGTTTGTGTGGACTGTTTGGTGCTGGCCCTGAACCTCTGATGGTATCCCTCAGGGGTCAGCCTAAACTTGGCAAGCAAAATGGCTTTCTGAAGTGGCTATGTGTTTCGATCCTTTGGATCCAGTGTGAGAAGTGTGTCCCTCCCCAGTGCTGGCACATAACTCCACATAGCTGTACCCCATTGCCCTTCAGGAACCTCATGAGCCCCTAGTGCAACTTCATAAGCAGCTAGCCACCTATCTATGTCATCTCCCACCACAAAACTGGGCACCACAGATTTGGGTATACGAACCTTCTTTTCTCCAGCAGGTCCTGTCTGTATGTTGGAAACCATTACTGCTGGACTCAGACTGTCTCGCCTTGATCTCCAGCTCCTTGAGACTCAGTTCATGAGCCAACAATAGTTTCTTCTCAGCCAAGGCTCTCTCAGCTGCAGCTTCAGCTCTTTTAGCTTCAATCTGTTTGGCTGCTCTTTCAGTCTCAGCTTGCTTGGCTTCTCTCTCTGCCCTCCTTTCCTCCTGTTGAGCCTCAATTTTTAGCCTTGCCATTTGCAACTGAAACTCTCTCCCCTCTCTCCTTTCCTCTGTGGTCAGGCTTTGATCAGAGACACTGCTCCCTGGTTTTGCAGGGGACACAGTTGCAGTGGTAGCATCCACTGGTGGGAAAAAATCCTCTGGGGAGCCATCTTCTGGCTCCTCCTCCTCAACACCCTCATCTGAATGGGCTTCTGCCCAGGCCCTCAGCGCCTTTTGAAATTCTTCCTTTCTGGAGGCACCTTGGGTGGGTACTCCCATATCCCTGCAGAATCCTTTCAGCTGTTTGACTATGTATGTCTGCAGCAGGGCTAGGTCAAAATCTCCTGCTTGAGACCCAGCCTGAGACATGTTGAGTGAGGATTTTGGTCAAAATATTGACAGGAAAAACGAAATGGCAGAAAAATATAAAAATCAAGTTGACCTTCAACTGTGGGTAGGTAGTGAAATACTTAGCTAATGTATGTCACTGCACAAATACAAGTCCTATCCTCACGGATGATCACCAATGTTAGAAATGGGGTCTTTGGTTTGGCAGTTAGGTTACCCTCTTTCCAAGCAAGGACCCTCACTCTAGTCAGGGTAAGTCACACACAATCCAAATTATCCTGTGCCCACCCTCCGGTAGCTTGGCACTGAGCAGTCAGGCTTAACTTAGAAGGCAATGTGTAAAGTATTTGTGCAATAAATCATACAATAACACCATATAGCACCACAAGAATACACCACACAGTGTTTAGAAAAACATTTAGGGGGTGATTCTCACCCTGGCGGGCGGCGGAGGCCACCCGCCAGAGTTCCCCCCTCCAAAATATCACTCCGCGGTCGAAAGACCGCTGAGGGTATTTTGGCTTTTGCACTGGGCTGGCGGGCGACCGCCAAAAGGCCGCCCGCCAGCCCAGTGCAAACCACCCTTCCCACGAGGACGCCGGCTCAGAATTGAGCCGGCGGAGTGGGAAGGTGCGACGGGTGCAGTGGCACCCGTCGCGTATTTCAGTGTCTGCAAAGCAGACACTGAAATACAAAGTGGGGCCCTCTTACGGGGGCCCCTGCAGTGCCCATGCCATTGGCATGGGCACTGCAGGGGCCCCCAGGGGCCCCACGACAACCCATACCGCCATCCTGTTCCTGGCGGGAGAACCGCCAGGAACAGGATGGCGGTATGGGCTGTCAGAATCCCCATGGCGGCGCAGCGAGCTGCGCCGCCATGGAGGATTCTAATGGGCAGCGGAAAACCTGCGGGAGACCGCCGGTTTTCCGCATCTGACCGCGGCCAAACCGCCGCGGTCAGAATACCCTGCGGGGCACCGCCAGCCTGTTGGCGGTGCTCCCGCCAACCCTGGCCCCGGCGGTCCATGACCGCCGGGGTCAGAATGACCCCCATAATATTTATCTGGATATTTGCAGGTCAAAACGATCAAAGAGGCAATAAGAAAATGTGAGGCTATCACTAAAAAGTGATATAATGTGTCTTAAGTCTTTTAAAAGCAAACAAAGTCTCTTTCAAGCACAAAGTACCTGGTTTGTGTGAAAAATCTCTGCAAAGGGCCGCAGAGGATGAGAAGCAGGGAAACAAAGGGGTGTTTGTCGATTTCTTGGGACGCACACAGTCGATGCATCGTTTAGTTTCCACGTAGGGACGGCTGGGCGTCGATTTCCGGTGCTCGGGTTGCGGGGTTTTCGGACGCCCAGAGGTCTGTGCGTGGAATCCTGGGCTTGTGGCAAGCTCTGCGTCGTTCCGGTGGGCGGTGCGGGAAATGTCTCCCTCACGGCAGGCGCTGCGTCAATTTTCCCTCTGAAAGACGGGCGGTGTTGTCCCAGGTCAGCTGTGCGTTGATCTGGTGGGCCGTGCATCGAAGTTCCGGTCGCACCGCAGGCGTCGCGTCAATCTTTTCCTTGCGAAGTCAGGCGTCATCCCGGTTCGGTGTGCAGTGAATTTTTCACCGCGGGTCAGGCTGTGCGTTGTTTTTAGCAAGCTGTGCGTCGAATTGTCACCGCACAAGGAGTCCAGATGCAAGAGAGAAGTCTTTTTGGTCCTGAGACTTCAGGGAACAGGAGGCAAGCTCTATCCAAGCCCTTGGAGAGCACTTCTTCACCACAGCCAGGGAGCAGCAAGGCAGCAGGGCAACAGCAAGGCAGCAGTCCTTCAAAGAAAGCAGTCAGGTGAGTCCTTTGGGCAGCCCGGCAATTCTTCTTGGCAGGATGCAGGTTCTGGTTACAAGTTTCTTTTCCAGGAAGTGTCTGAGGTGGTAGGGCAGAGGCCCTGTTTTATACCCAAATGTGCCTTTGAAGTGGGGGAGACTTCAAAGAGTGGCTTAGAAGTGCACCAGGTCCCCTTTCAGTTCAATCCTGTCTGCCAGGGTCCCAGTAGGGGGGGTGGCAGTCCTTTGTGTGAGAGCAGGCCCTCCACCCTCCCAGCCCAGGAAGACCCATTCAAAATGCAAATGTATGCAAGTGAGGCTGGGTACCCTGTGTTTGGGGTGTGTCTGAGTGAATGCACAAGGAGCTGTTAACTAAACCCTGCCAGACGTTGATTGTAAGGCACAGAAAGATTTAAGTGCAGAGAAATGCTCACTTTCTAAAAGTGGCATTTCTAAAATAATAATATTAAATCCAACTTCACCAGTCAGCAGGATTTTGTATTACCATTCTGGCCATACTAAATATGACCTTCCTACTCCTTTCAGATCAGCAGCTACCTCTTCAATAATGTATGAGGGCATCCCCAATGTTAGCCTAGGAAGGGAACAGGCCTCACAGTAGTGTAAAAACGAATTTAGGAGTTTTACACTAATAGGACATGTAAACTACATAAGTACA
This sequence comes from Pleurodeles waltl, assembly GCF_031143425.1. Taxonomy (NCBI): domain Eukaryota; kingdom Metazoa; phylum Chordata; class Amphibia; order Caudata; family Salamandridae; genus Pleurodeles; species Pleurodeles waltl. Next base: position 806,811,746 of record NC_090446.1, read on the forward strand.
TGTCTTGCCTTTTACCCACACAGCACCCTGCTCTAGGGGTTACCTAGGGCACACCTTAGGAGTGTCTTATATGTAGAAAAAGGGGAGTTTTAGTCTTGGCAAGTACTTTTAAATACCAAGTCGAAGTGGCAGTGAAACTGCACACACAGGCCTTGCAATGGCAGGCCTGAGGCAAGGTTAAGGGGCTACTTAAGTGGTTGGCACAACCAGTGCTGCAGGCCCACTAGTAGCATTTAATCTGCAGGCTCTGGGCACATACAGTGCACATTACTAGGGACTTATAAGTAAATTAAATAGGCCAATTGAGTATGATCCAATTTTACCATGTTTAAAGGAAGAGAGTATATGCACTTTACCACTGGTTAGCAGTGGTAAAGTGCGCAGAGTCTAAAAACCAGCAAAAACAGTGTCCAAAAAGTGGAGGGAGACAGGCAAAAAGTTAGGGGTGACCACCCTAAGGCTGTCAGGTCTAGCACTCAGGATGTAGGAGTCATGCACAGATCCTGGAAACTTATTAGATGTAATGGTCAGCGAGACACACCACCTGGACATTGATAGAACAAAAGCCCTTTCTGCTCCAGAACACTTTTTCATTGACCCTGGGAGGAACCAAAGCAATGTGGATGCCATCTATGGCCTCTATCACATGCGGGCATGTGCCATGGCACAGAAGTCAGATTTAACAGTGGCCAATTCTGCACGTTGGGGTAACCTGATGTAGCTGTCCAGGTGTTTCAGTAAAGCACACAGTACATCTAAATGTCCCTTCGTCTTCTGTCCACCCTCTGGTTACCTGTGCCCAATCCCACACCCCTCTTCCCACATCCATCCAGAGCATACAGTCAGACCAGAATTCATCCACCTCAACAGACAAGGTTCGCAAAGACCAACACAGGCACCACAAGTCTCACCACTGCCATGCACACAGACAACAGACACATGCAGACACAACAACATCCACTCCCTACACAGACTCCCCCTCCACCTCCTCCCTCATAGACACTACACCACTCACACCTGCTTTCACCACATCAACACTCCCAGATCCATCCACAAGTCCCCTCTTTCCCATCGTCCCCACAATAGCAGACCCCATACATCCACCCCATTCACCACATGTGCACTCACCACTACTACCAACACCCCACACATGCAGCACATCCACCTTACCTGCAGCCACCACCCCAACAGACAGTCACATATCCACCCTGTCATCTTCTTCCTCTCCTCCCAGCACACCAAAATATCCCCCAACAAACACCCAAAACACTGACCGAACAGACACCAAACAGACATTTAGCACACACATGGCTGCCACCAAGTAACCTACCAAGATACAACACTCAACCACTCCCTCTCCCTCCACTCCCACCTTTTTTTCCCATGACCTCCCTTGTGTCCCTAAAAAAAGATTCCTATACGATCTCCCCTGTTCCCTTCCACTGACCCTGTCTCCATGTTCCTTCATGCCCTCCCCAAACCCAGTCCTTCCACCTCTCAGTCCTCCCATGGCCCCACTGGTACTTCCCCTCTCCCTCCCCCAGCAAAGACTACCCCACCAAAGGGCCATACGAAGGGGACAGCTATCCTCCCTTTAAGTCAAAATCTGATGACCCCCCTTCCAAAGCCAAACCTAAGGACCCCCCTCTCAAATCCAAACCAAAGAACCACCCTCCCAAACCCAAAACCCCCATCACAGCCCCCCCATTGCCCCTGAACTGCCTGCATGCCCCATTGATGCCCTTGCCATGTGGAGGCCACTTTGCAGTCAGGAGTCAACTTGGGGCCAGATACTCTGCCAAGTGTGCCTGGGGCAATGGACACTTTTTGGACTGGCCACTAGGCCTCTGTTGTATATAGATGATTTTATTGGCAGGACCTTTATTTTAATACATCTGCACCAGTCACCCGTTGGTGTTGAGGTTATCAACCTTGTCCTGCCTTTCCTTCCACGTGTATGTGTTGTATGTGTGTGATTTGGTGTCTGTGTATGTGATGTGTTTGTGCAGCAGCATGAGCTGTGTGGGTGTGTTGTGCTATGGACTTGTGAGATGTTGTGGTTGTGTGGCATTGTGTTGCAGTGGTGTGTGAGTTGTGATGCATCTGTGATGTACTTTGTGTGTTGGGTGGACATGGCATGTAATATGACACGTTGTTTGGTAGTGTTATTGTTTGTATTGGTTGTGTGCTGTTGTTACGTGTTGCTAGCAGTATGTGTTCACCTGTGGAGGTGTGCGTAGTGCCTCTCTGCCAATGCATTTGTGTGGTTACGATGATGTTGTGGTTGTGTGACTCAGTGGTTTTGTGTATGGATGTGTCTAACAGTGGTGGTGGTCTGTGTGTGCCATGTGGTGTGTGTAAGATACGTGTATGTTGGATATGGTGTGTGCTGTTTGTGTCTGAGTATGAATATAGATGTGTTTGTGTGTTGGCACGGGTGTAAATTTGCGTGTGTGTGTGCGTGTGGCCAGTCACGCCACTGTTGTGTGTGGGTGTGTACTAATTGCCTTCCCCCTAGTGTGTGCTAGGTGTGTGTACTTAAGGGTGTTGGCTTCGTCGCTGGGTCTGGTGTTGTATGGCCAGCAGGAGCAGTGGGAAGACTTCCAATTCTGGTTCCATGGCAGTTGCAGACACGTCTGTGTTCCTGAAGGTGTCTCCTTTTATGTTGCTCATTTCCGCCATCCTTTTTGTGGTGGTGAGACAATCATGGTGGTGTGCTGGGTTGTAATATGGTCAGCGGGAACATGGTCTCCGCTGACTTTGAGATGCCTACCGCCGGCTGCGGCGGTACTCCCACACTGGCTGTACTGGCTGTGTTTTGGTTGTGTTCTGTTGGGAATACTGCTATGGTGCTAATATGGTAGTCTTCTCCACCGGCCTGGCAGCGGTGCAACAACCATTGCCACCGTGGCAGTCCTCGAACCACTGAACTTGTAATGAGGGCCTGAGTCTATATTTGGCAGAGTTATGTACCCTGTCCAAGTAGGGACTACAATCCTAGTCAGGGTAAGTCAGATACACACCCTAAATTAACTTGAACTCGCCCTCTGGTAGCTTGACCCAGAGCAGTCAGGCTTAACTTAAGAGGCAATGTGTAAAGTATTTGTCCAACACTTAAATTACCGGAACACAGTGAAAAACACCAGTTTATAAAAACAGAGAATATTTATCTGAGTAAAACAAGACCAAATTGCCAACAATCATCCAATAGTGGAACTCAAGATATAATTTTTTGAAGATTAAGTTGCCATATAGTGCTTAGAAGAATGAAGCGCCAACCTGGAATATCTGGTTGTGGTAGAACAGGTTAAATTACAAATTTCAGGCTGACGTGATGAAGTGCAAGTTGGATACAGTCCCAGGTAAGTCCCGCCAAAGTTTTGCTTTCACAAGAATTGTACAAGGAGCCCCGTTTGCAGGGGAAGAAGTTCTGCAGGAGCAAGGAGAACATCGCTGGCAGTGGCCGTGCAGCGCAAAGAGCCCCCGGGCATCACAGATGGACTAGCTGGAGCCTAGCAGTCATGATTGGTGATCCTTGTTGTGCACAGAGACGAACTTGCATGCACTTATACTAATCCTTTGTGCGAGCGGCACGGTTCTGGTGCCCATTCCAGGTGCAAAGAGTCTAAAACCTGGACTGGAGGGAGCCTCTTGGGGGTCATGAGCTGGTTGAAGACGGATCCAGGCGCAGTAGTAGGGTTGAGGGAAAGTCTTTGATGGCCCCCTAGACTTCCAGCTCAGGTGCCAAGCCCCTGGAGTCACTTGGTTTTGTAGAGGATATAGGGCAGATTTAAGAGCCCCTGCGCCTCCTTGAGTCACATTAGCATTATTTTTTTATGCTAATGTGGCCCAACTAGGCCAAAATCACAGTGCCAAATTTACAAAGTGGCGCAATGCATGCATTGTAAACCTTTGCGCTACATTATGCCTGCGCCAGGCATAATGTATGCATGGGGGTGTTCCCCTGTTAGGGGCACTGAAAAAATGGCTCAGATCAGGCATTAAAATGAGGCACCCATTGGTTTCAATGGCCTCTGGGTGCTTTGCAGGATTAGCCTCAGATTTTTTTAGTTACTCTGGTTCCCTAATTACTGTCATGGTGAGCCACATATTAAATACGGTGCACACATGGTGGCATTAGGGGGGTGCTAAGGGGTGCAAGAAAAGTGGCGCTGCACTGGGTGCAGCACCACTTTTCAAAAATCTGCCCCATGGAGAGCAAATTCAGGTCCTTCTCACTCCCCAGCAAGAGGTAGCAGGTAGCAGGCCAACACAGCCATGCAGTGTAGCAGAGTGGCAGTCCCCCCTGGCAGCACAGCAGTCTTTCTTCCTGGCAGAATGTCCTTCAGATCCAGAAGTGCACTGATTTGGTGGAGTTTGAGGTACAACACGTATACCCACTAGAGCCTTTGAAGTGAGGAAGACTTTAAAGAGAGGACTTTAAAATGCACAAGGTCCCTGTCCTTCCTTCCCTGGCTTCCAGGCACTCTACAGGGTATTATGCAGCCCTTTGTGTGAGGAGAAGTACAGCCCTATTCAGGTGTAAGTGTTGCCTCATCCCTCCCATCGAGCCCAGGAATACCCATCAACCTGGTGATGAGTCATCAGGATGCAAATGTCACACCTCAGCTCCCTTTGTGTGACAGCTGACACACAGAGATACAGAATGGTTAAAGTAAGAAAATGCCAATGTTAGAAATTGGGTTTTCGGTTGGCAGTCAGGTTGCCCCCTGTCCAAGCAAGGACCCTCACTCTAGTCAGGGTAAAGAAGAATCACACTCAGCTAACCCCCACTCACCCCCTTGGTAGCTTGGCACCAGCAGGTAGGCTACATTTCAGAGACTAGGTGTAAAGTATTTGTACCAACACACACAGTAACTCAGTAAAAACACTACAAAATGACACAACACAGGTTTAGAAAAATAGCCAATATTTATCTAAACAACACAAGACCAAAAATGACAAACATCTGACATGCACAAGTCAAGTTAGGAATTTTTAAAGATTAAACTCACAAATAGCGCTTAGAAACACAAAATGCTTCGATGAGATGTTAACGCGGCGTAGTGATGCAGTCGTTCCCAACAATCCAACACCAGTGGCACCGGATACAGAGTCATGCAAACCCCCAGGTAAAGTACATTAGTAAACTGTGAGAACAAGTCTGTGTGCAAAGTCGGGGATCGCGACATCGCTGGATTCGAGGTGGCGTTGGTTCCGGTGCTGCGGGGCAAAGGAGCAGAGGCGTCACAAAGAGGTGTCGGTTTCTTGCTGTGGAGAGGTGGAGGTGAGGCGTTGTCGGTGTGAAGCGTTGAATCTGTGCACTTCAGGTGTGGTCAGTCACAACGGGGTGTGGCAACTTCCACGGAGTCGCGGACTTCGGCAGGGCTGCAGCTATGTCGGGCCTGCGAGGGTCGTCGCACTCCAGCGAGGACCACGGAGTCGGTTGCAGGCGGCGTCACGGGATTGGGCAGCGGCATCAGTCTGGAGGCGTGCGAAGTCTGTTTTCTTTGATTTTTACCAGCTTCTCCTTTCAAGGGCCCAGGGACTGGATAGGGCACCACTTGTCAGGGCAGGAGTCTCAGCAGAGAGTCCAGGTGCTGGTAGGGGATTTCTTTGAAGGCCCTGAGACTTCAGAACAGGGGGCAAGCTCAATGCAAGCCCTTGGAGATTCTTCTCAAAAAGGAATGTACCACAAAGTCAGTCTTTGTCCCCTTTCACAGGCAGAAGTAACAACTGCAGGATAGCTCCACAAAGCACAGTCACAGACAGGGCAGCACTGCTCCTCAGCTCCTCAGCTCCTCAGCTCTTCTCCTTGTCAGAGGTTCCTCTTAATTCCAGAAGTGATTTAATTTTCAGGGGCTTGGGTGTTCTTCTTATACCCGTTTCTGCCTTTGAAGTAGGCCTACTTCAAATGAAAGTCTCTCTTGTTTGTGAGAGCCTGCCTTGCCCAGCCCAGACCCCAGACACAGACCAGGGGGTTGGAGACTGCATTGTGTGAGGGCAGGCACAGCCCTTTCAGGTGTAAGTGACCACTCCTCCTCTCCCTCTTTGCACAGATGGCTCATCAGGATATGCAGGCTGCACCCCAGCTCCCTTTGTTTCTCTGTCTAGAGAGAGGTGCAAACAACCCAACTGTCAAACTAACCCAGACAGGGAATCCACAAACAAGCAGAATCACAGAATGGTTGAAGCAAGAAAATGCCTACTTTCTAAAAGAGGCATTTTCAAACACACAATCTCAAAACCAACTAAAAGATGTATTTTTAAATTGTGAGCTCAGAGAACCCAAACTCCATATTTCTATATGCCCCCTAAGGGAATATGCACTTTAATAATATTTAAGGGCAGCCCCCATGTTAACCCATGAGAGAGATAGGCCTTGCAACTATGAAAACCGACGTTGGCAGTATTTCACTGTTAGGACATGTAAAACACATAAGTACATGTCCCACCTTTAATATACACTGCACCCTGCACATGGGGCTACCTAGGGACTACCTTAGGGGTGCCTTACATGTATAACAAGGGAAGGTTTAGGCCTGGCAAGTGGCTACACTTGCTAAGTCGAATTTGCAGTTTAAAACTGCAGACACAGACACTGCAGTGGCAGGCCTGACCCATGTTTACAGGGCTTCTTATGTGGGTGACACAACCAGGGCGCAGGCCCACTTGTAGCATTTGACTTACAAGCCCTGAGCAACTCTAGTGCACTGTACTAGGGACTTACTAGTAAATAAAATATGCCAATCACGGAAAGTAAATTACACATATATGTTACATAGGAGCACTTGCACTTTAACACTGGATAGCAGTGGTAAAGTGCCCAGAGTAGCAAAAACAACAAAAACAGAGTCAACAACCTGACAAACAGAGGCAAAATGTTAGGGGAGACCACGCCAAGGATGCCAAGTCTAACAGCCAACTTTCTAAGAGTGGCATTTACAGACTTATAATTTAAAATACAACTTCTTTGTAAGTTGTGATTTTAAATTGTGAGGCCAGAGACACCAAACTCCAAATTTCTTTCTCTTTTTGAATTCCAATTTAAAGTTACACTAAAAGGTTGCTTCAACATAACCTTAAAGTTTCCCAGAGGAAGAAATAGGCCTTGCAGTAGTGAAAACAAGCATAATGGTATTTTACTACCTGGACATGTTTACCTTAAAAGTACAGGTACTCCTTTTTTAAATACACTGCATACTGCCCTTGGGGCTAACCAGGGCCTAACATAGGGGTGACTTATATGTACTAAAATGGAAGGTTTGGGCCTGGAAAGTGGGAACATTTGCCAGGTTGAAATGGCAGCTTAAAACTGCTCAAACAGGTTCTGCAGTGGCAGACTGAGACATGTTTAAAGGACTACTGTAGTGGGTGGCACAACCAGTGCTGCAGGCCCATTGGTAGCATTTTATTTACAGGCCCTGGGCACATATAGCGAGCTTTACTATGGACTCACTTGTGATAAAGTGCACAGAAACCTAAAGCCAGCAAAAATCAGAAATCAGAACAGGAGGTCAGAAGGGAAAACGTTAGGAGAAACCACACCAAGGATATCAGGTCTAACATCTGTTAACTTCTCATTTCCCCCCGATTTCCACCCAGAGGTTTGTACTTTCAGCAGTCGAAATCTCTGTGTGAAAATAAGCAGAAATGCCACTGATCTCATAACTCCTATGGGGTTGGTAACTTCTGTTACAGGCCCCATCACAGGTAAGAGGCCACTCGTAATGAGGGCCCTATTGGGGAAAATGCCTGACTTCTGACACATACAAAGATGGACAAACTTTGTCATTGCTCAGCTTTTTTCATGCCTAGTAATAATTGCTGTGCTAGAGCTGACGCGAGCTGTGGCAAAATTGTCAGTCCTGGAATACAAGCAGTGTACATATTTGCACGTGCACTGTCAGCCTGCTGCAACCATGCAAATATGTACTGCTTATAATTTGACCCCTATACCAGTGATTTAACAAAGGCCCCTGCAACTCCTGCGGTGCGGGACGGAGGGGCAGTTCCAGGGGGCCCTTCAGCACAGTACGCTGTGCATGGGCAGCAGGCACCTGACTTGGTTCAAGGGGGACGGGGTCCCCTCCATGTACTTTGCAAGGGGGCCCTTAAGTTTCGTTATGCCACTCGCATAAACACGCACTTAGCTGTGGCTGAGAGTCAGGGCCTGTGCCGCTTGCTGATTGCAGTACCGTGCATGGCGACTGCCCACTGGCAGTTGGCCCACAATTTCAGTGCATCTATGTGTACGCCCAGCTAGGAAGAAGTTATCATTGTTCCTGGCTGGGGTTGGGCCTCCAAACATCAGCACCTGAACAGAATGTGGGGGCAACGCCAACCGATGGTGAAGGAGAAGGGAGTGGGAGAGGCAAAGACTGGATGGGTTCGTTTTTATGGGATATGATAAATATGCAGTAGGTTTCTGAACTATGATATACTTCTTCAGTCATCATCACGTTTCATCCCTCTACATCCTCCTGGACGGGACTAGACCGGTTACACATAGGGAGGGAGCGCACCGATTAATTATCGATATGCCTTTAAATATAACATGTCATTATAATAGACTCAATATGAAAGCATCTTCTGCAGTAACCGTTATTCATGCCCAATTATTCATTTATGAAAATTTCCAAACCGTTAACTAGTACAGTACATTAGTGCACTGAAGACATTATCTAAAAAGCGCTGACGCCTAAAGGAGAGTCTTTCATTGTGTCTGCTCGTATCCACTGATTTCCTTTACAGTGTTCTCACAATAAAGCATCTCTAAACTTTGAAATGAATGGGATAGGTGTAAAGCATAAACACGTTGTGATTGGGGTCAACCAAGTATATAACGGTAATAGTCAATATTTTAATTCATTTATGGCGCCAAACCTCCTTGCACCGACTCTGATTATTAGTGTGTTTTTGAGGTGAACGTGTTCACCTTTGTGTGAAGCTGGGCCTGATTAACAACCATTACAGTGCTTCCTCAATATTTGCCCAGAAGTCCCATTACTGGTTATGAAACTCAAAGGAAGCAAAAATCTGCAGTTCCTAAAAAGATGCGATTTCAGTTTGATTTGCAACTGAGTGTAATCTCGCACTTCTAAACTAAGGGCAGACATTAATTTCTTGACAGCAGTAAGAAGTTTTGATACAGTGGTTGACGCTTCCTGTGTTCTTCCCACCAGGTATGGATAAGCAAGTCATGGTACATCAGAATAAGGCCGTTTTCTGTCCCCTGAAATCAAAAGTATTTTTAATATTAGTTTTTAGCCTAACTTTATTTTCTCTGTAACATATGCAAAGCTTACAAAAATGAATCTGCATTCCGGAAAGTTTACAATGGATGGCTTGATGGAAAATAATGGGCTCTGGTTTCAATTATTAGCGTTCAAATGCGAAAACATGAAAATATGAGGTATACTTTCATTTTCTTCTAAGTAAGTTAAAATAATATTTTGACAACTTTCTATCTCGTGATCCGTGGTACATTGGAATTTCAATACTGAAGATAAACTGAGGTCAGAAGAAATGAGCTTAGTTGCAAATCTTAAGGGGAACAATATGAGCTTGCCTGTTGGCTTGGCTTAGCACAGTGAGAACAGAAGCCGTGAACTGAGATCAAGCAGTTCATGTCATTCACCTGGTAACCATAGATTGTATATGTGTGATATGAAACTTGCCCTAACCATCAAATGCTAAACATTTCTTACCTTCATTTTTATGTCTATGTTCCATTCAGAAACAAACAAAAATGCACATATTTGTATAAAGCACACGTTTATGCATGATTGCGTGTGCTTACACTTTATCCCATAAAACAGGACCATTTGAAGGGACATTAGCGTTGTAGTACAAAATTGAAAACAAAAATGCAACATCTTTGTTAGAAATGGGGTCTCTAAATGTCAGTCAGTTTACACCATGTCAAAGTAAGGCCCCTCACTTTAGTCAGGGTAAGGGAGATACACAGCTCAGATAACCCCTGCTCATCTCCTTGGTAGCTTGGCGCAAGCAGTCAGGCTTATCTCACAAGTATTTGTACACACACAGATACACACACACACTAACACAGTAACACAGTGAAAACACCACAAAAAAACATCAGTTTAGAAAAATAACCAGTATTAATCTAAATCAAACAAGACCAAAACAGCAAAAATACAACATACACAAGCAAATATATGAATTTTTAAATTAAAAAGAGTCTTAGTCCATAGAAATTAATGGATGCATTGTTTTAGCGCAATGTCCCTGGGATGCATAAAAAATAAAGCTGCATGGGCGAGTGTGCATTGGGAAAGCAAGCGATGCATTGATTCCTTACTCGCAAGTGAGGCTGTGTCGATTTTTTCTCCGCCAGGTAAGCAATGCTTCGATTCTTTTTTCACAGGGAAGGCATGTTTCAGTTTCTGGTCAAAAGCCTCAGGTCCGCGGGGTGATGTTGAAGATTTTGATGCCCAGGGTCGATGCGTGGAAAATTCCTACAGTCTGTGCGAAGGGCCCCCATTGAGAACAGGCGCTGTGTCGATTTTACAGCCAGGAGGCAGGCGCTGCGTCAAATTTTCAGCTGCAGGACAGGCAATGCTTAAATTTTCCTGACGCACAGACAGTAGTGTGTGGATTTTCCCCCTAGGTTACTAGTTTCCACTTCTAAGGGACTGGATTTGGCACCACGTAACAAGTCAGGGGTCTTGGCAAGAGAGCCCAGGTGCTAGCAAATTAAGTCTTTGATGTCTCTGAAACTTATTAACAGGAGGCAAACTCAGTCCAAGCCCTTGGAGAAACTTCAGAAGCAGGATTTCAGAAAGGAAAGTCCATTTCTTTCACTTCAAAGGCAGAAGCAGCAGCAGCAGGCCAGCATAACTAAGCAACAGGCAGAGTGGCAGGTCCTCCTCAAGCATCAAGCTATTCTCCTTGGCAGAGGTTCCTCTTGATCCGGAAGTAATTTAAAGTTGTGGGGTCATCAGTCCAATACTTATATTCATTTCTGCCTTAGAAGTAGGCCAACCTCAAAGGAAAGCCTTTGTAGTGCACAAGACCCTGCTTCTTCCTTGCCCTGCCCCAGACACACATTATGGGGTTGGAGACTGTTTTGTGAGGAGACAGACACAGTGCTTTCAAGTGCAGGTGACAGCTCCTCCTTCCCACTTCAGCCCAGGAAGACACATCAGGATATACAGGACATACCTCAGCTCCCTTTGAGTTACTGTCTAGAGTGAATTCACAAACAGCCCAACTGTCAGTCTGACCCAGACATGCATTCAGCAGCCAGGCAGAGGGACAGAATGGTTAAGCAAGAAAATGCCTACTTTTTAAAAGTGGCATTTTCAAACTTACAATCTATAAATCAATTTTAATAAAAGATGTATTTTTAAATTGTGAGTGTGGAGACCCCAAACTCTAAATCTCCATCTGCTCCCAATGGGAAATTATACTTAAAAGATATTTCAATGCATTCTCCATGCTAACCTATGGGATAGACAGGCCTTGTACTAGTGAACATTTAGAAGTATTTCACTATCAGAACATGCAAAACACACCAGTACATGTCCTACCTTTTAAATACACTGCACCCTGCTCATGAGGATGCCTTGGGCCTACCTTAGGGTGACTTACATGTAGTAAAAGGGAAGGTTTGGGCTTTGCAAGTGGGTGCACCTGCCAGCTAGACACAGTAGTTTAAAACTACACACAGAGACACTGCAATGGCAGGTCTGAGACATGTTTACACAACTACTCATGTGGGTAGCACAATCAGTGCTGCAGGCCACTAGTAGCATTTGATTTACAGGCTCAGGGCATACAGAGTGCCCTTTAATAGGGACTTACTAGTAAATCAAGTGTGCCAATCATGAGGGAACCATTCACTAATACAATTTAGACAGAGAGCACTTGCACTTTAGCACTGGGCGGGAGTGGTAAAGTGCATGGAGTCCTAAAGCCAACAAAAACGAAGTTCAGCACAGGATCATAACAGGAGGTCAGAAGCCAAAAAGACAGGGGAAACAACGCCAAGAGCTGACAGGTCTAACACTCTTGGAATGTGGGAGCCTCGCATTACAAGTGTCAAGAGTCAGTGAATGCTTAGCTAATATCGTTAAACTATTCAGTCATCATCCTGCTAAAACACAACAAGAACCTGCATTGGAAAAATATGGATGTTGATCGGTATCGATCGAAATTTGCACATGTTAGAAGAAACAACTCAAATAGGGAATAGTAGGCCTGCAAACATGTTGGAATTGGTCTTTGTGTGGATGCCAATCAGATATCTTATTTAACACAGCTAACACTAGTTATGTTATAAAAGTTAACACCATACTTAATAGTAAACATAATCAGCTTGTACATACTCCAAGATCCTGAGTATGAATTAGTCTGATTAGGGGTGGTATTAATCTCATCAAATAAATGTCATTACCCAAAGGTGAAATATACAGGGTGTAATGTTTCCTGCAAATTATGGATATATTTGCAAATATCCGTGCAAGCTTCTGTTTGGGAAGGGATCTGAATTTTCCTCCAGAATCTGTATTGACAGGATATTATCTCCTTCTGTGCCGTGCAGTAGGGTGTTGGGGCAGTGGAGGACCACCACTTGGAACCTGAAATTCTGCATGCTGAAATCATGTAAACACCAAGGACTCATCCTTTCTGGGGAAGCATGACAACTAACAAACTTAGATAGTTGTAAGTGTTTGCATCTCCAGTCTTCTGTCACCTGCTAATTGGTCAACAACTTTTTTGTGTTCTCTGTGGGGGTTCTGCTTTACGAGTTTACATAGGGGTTTCTTACCAGTTCCTACTTTTGTCCAATATTTTTCCATTCCTCCTCATGTCCCTTCCTCTGTTTACTGAGACAGTGTGCTCTGCTGTCTTTTGACCATTTGGTTTGTTGTACTTTACATGATCTTCACTATGACCAGGTATACTTCACTGGTGACTATGACTGTGGAATATTGCCCACTTGAGCTATGGGAGGAATGTTGAGCAAAAGGGTTGCCTACTAGAAATATACACATATTTTGGATAACACAGCTCCACTCCAAGATGGTGCCTTGTGGATAGCTATTTACCTTGGTGGATGAGATGGATCAATTAAGCTGTCCTATATATATATATATATATATATATATATATATATATATATATATATATATACACATACACACATACATATATATATGTATATATATATATATTTACATAGTATGAATTTTGGTAATGTTCTAAAAATATTTTCTGTTATGTGTATTTCGTTTTCATGCATGATACTGAGACATCCTATTTGCTTAGTTTTGGAGTAAAGTGCATATAGACCTTCTACTCCAAGATGACTGATACAGTCATGGTATTGTAGCAAGATCTAAACCATTTGTCTGTCTTTGCTGTTTATTTCATCACTGGTGTGTGTGAATTGGAAACCACTCTTGACGCCTGAGAAAGGCCGCAAGGCCAAAATGCGTTGGGTGGAAGTACCTAAATAAATCACCCTTCTGTTCTTTTACAAAAGAACTGTTTGGGAATAATATGTATATATATATATATATATATATATATATATATATATATATATATATATATATGCTTCTGTCTTGAAAGTTTGGGGTGATCCATCAAGCAGGGGCCAAGAAAGGGGGGGGGGGCAAAACCCATTTTTCCCCTTTCATTTTTCCGCAGAACCACTGATGAACAGAATTACACCAACTTTGGCACAATGCTAGATTCTGTTTTGTAGATCACGTTTTTTGTGGTTTGGTGTGAATCCGTTCAGTAGTTTCAGAGTAATTTAAGGCCAAAAAATAGAGATGCCTTGGGATGTGGATCTTTCGCGGATCCAACTGTCCCCATGCTGATATCTGATTTGCTGCCAACACTTCAGCAAGGAAGTGTTGGCAGCCACCTTGGACTTGGCTTCAGCCGAGTCCAGGAAAAAAAGAGAAAAAAAAAGAAAAGGGGCTGGGTAAAGTCACCCTGACTCCTTAGCCCTGGTGCTCAGGTCCCTGGGAGACCGCGCCAGGGCTACAAAGCATTTTTTAAATATTGTAACAATCGGAAAAATCATCAGATGGATCCGTATATTTTTCCAAGTTTCTTTTGATTAAAAAAACACATTCTCCTGTGCTTTTTTTTACAATTGCCCCCGGGTGGGCCAGGTCCACACTGGGCCCCCTCCTTGGCCTTTAATAAGCCCGGGGACCACCACCTTCCCAGGGCAATTGAGCAAATGTGAGCAGGGGACCATGGCCCCCCCACGCCCCAGGGACCACCATCCCTGGGGCAAAATGCTTTTTAGGATGGGGAAGCCCCAATGGCCTCCCCCACAGCCGCAGGGACCACCACCTCTCTGGGGCTAATATACAAATATAAGCTGTGTGGCCCCCCATTGATCACAACCCTCCCAGGGCAAAGATGGTTGAAGTAAGTTGGGGAGGCCCGATGACCAATCCCACAGCCCCAGGGACCACCACCTCCCTGGGGCTACACTGATTTATGAGCTGGTGGGGTGCGCAGTCCTCCTGCTGCCCTGGGGACCACCACCAAGAGGCAAAAATTTAAACAAACAAAAGCGGGTCCCTTTGGGACCCCCATGCCCTAGGGACCACCACCTCCCCACGGCTACAGTGATTTATAAGAGGAGACCACATGGCCCCCACGCTGCTCCAGGGACCACAACCAACCAGGGAAAATATTTAAGGAAAGAAAGGGGGTCCCTTCGATAATCCCAGGTCCCGCTGACTACCACCTCCCCGGGACTACGCATATGTTGGAGGGGGCCATGCAGCCCCCCTCAAGGAGCTTCTGAGGGCCCTGGGGACCGTCATTCCCCCAGGGCTAGTTCCTGCTATGTCCCAGGGTACTCACCCCTGAGACATAGCTGTTTGCTGTGGCTTAGCTTCAGCCAAGCCACATCAAACTCTTCGGGCTTTGACAGAGGGACCTGTAAAGAAGGTGGTGGTTGGATTAACGTATAGTAATGAAAATTACTATACATTAAAAAAAAATAGAAATTCACTGAAAAAACTATAACTCATGCCCTAAGGTAACTATAACTTGTGCCCTCACCATGCATGTATTCACTGAAAAAACAAAGGTTACAGGGATGTTAAAGTTAGGCTCACATTTTAACCATACAAAACCTTAGAAATTCATCAGTTAGAGTTATCTAACTAACTATAACACGTGCCTTAAGGTAACTATAACTCTCCATGCACAGTTATATACATATATATATATATATATATATATATATATATATATATATTCTTTGAAAAAAACAAAGGCTACTGGGTCGTTATAGTTAGGATCTGAATTTACTCACACAAAACCATAGAAATTCAGAAGCTGTAGTTATGCTTGGCTCAAATAACTATAACTTGTGCCCTAAAGTAACTGTAACTTGGGCCCACGCCATGCACAATTTTCTCCTAAATAATTGTACTGCAAATGTTACATTGGTACAATCAATTATGTTATCAAAGATGTCATGAGTGATGTAATATGTGGGGTAATTAGCAGTGCATGGTGAGTGCACCAGTTAAAGTTGCTTGAGCTATCCATAACTATAACTGCTGAATGTCTATGGTTTTGTGCAAGTAAATTCAGATCCTAATTATAACGTCACTGTAACCTCTGTGAATATCTATTTTTTTAAATTCTATTTCGTAACTATAACATCCCTGTAACCTTTGTTTTTTTCCAGTGAATTTCTATGTTTTTGTCAATATAAAGTAATTTTAATCACTATACCCTTAATCCAACCATCGCTATGCATGACCTTCACCATGCACAGTGGGGGTTGGCCCGCTATAATTAAGAGGGTGCATGACTGTCTGAGTGGGTCTGTGAGTAGGTACGTGATTGAGTGGATCTGTGAGTGAGTGCATGATTCTCTGTGTGGGTCTGTATATAGGCGCCTGAATCTCTGAGTGGGTCTGTGAGTGGGTGCATGAGTGTCTGAGGGAGTATCTGAGTGTCTCTATGAGTGGGTGTGTGAGTGTCTGTGTGGGTGTGTCAGTAGCTATGTGAGTGACTCGGCCACAAAGGAACCTCACCGGTCTGTGGGTTGGTTCATGAGTCTCTGAGTGGGCCTGTTAGTGGGTGTGTGAGTGTCTAAGTGGGTCTGTGAGTGGGTGTGTGAGTGTCTGAGTAGGTCCGTGAGTGGGTACATGAGTCTTTGAGTGCATCTGTGAGTGAGTACATGAGTTTCTGAGTGTGTCTGCGAGCGAATGCATGAGTCTCTGAGTGGTTCTGTGAATGGGTGCGTGAGTTTCTGTGAGTGGGTGTGTGAGTGTCTGAGTAGGTCTGTGAGTGTGTACATGAGTCTTTGAGTGCATCTGTGAGTGAGTACATGAGTTTCTGAGTGTGTCTGTGAGTGAATGCATGTGTCTCTGAGTGGTTCTGTGAGTAGGTGTGTGAGTTTCTGTGAGTGGCTGTGTGAGTGTCTGTGTAGGTCTGTGAGTGGGTACATGAGTCTTTGAGTGCATCTGTGAGTGAGTACATGAGTTTCTGAGTGTGTCTGTGAGTGAATGGATGAGTCTCTGAGTGGTTCTGTGAGTGGGTGCGTGAGTGTCTGAGTGGGTCTGTGAGTGGGTGCATGAGTGTCTGAGAGAGTACCTGAGTGTGTCTATGAGTGGGTGTGTGAGTTTCTGTGTGCGTGTGTCAGTAGCTATGTGAGTGACTCAGCCACAAAGGAACCTCACCGGTCTGTGGGTTGGTTCATGAGTCTCTGAGTGGGCCTGTTGGTGGGTGTGTGAGTGTCTAAGTGGGTCTGTGAGTGGGTGTGTGAGTGTCTGAGTAGGTCCGTGAGTGGGTACATGATTCTTTGAGTGCATCTGTGAGTGAGTACATGAGTTTCTGAGTGTGTCTGCGAGCGAATGCATGAGTCTCTGAGTGGTTCTGTGAGTGGGTGCCTGAGTTTCTGTTAGTGGGCGTGTGAGTGTCTGAGTAGGTCTGTGAGTGTGTACATGAGTCTTTGAGTGCATCTGTGAGTGAGTATATGAGTTTCTGAGTGTGTCTGTGAGTGAATGCATGTGTCTCTGAGTGGTTCTGTGAGTAGGTGTGTGAGTTTCTGTGAGTGGGTGTGTGAGTGTCTGTGTAGGTCTGTGAGTGGGTACATGAGTCTTTGAGTGCATCTGTGAGTGAGTACATGAGTTTCTGAGTGTGTCTGTGAGTGAATGGATGAGTCTCTGAGTGGTTCTGTGAGTGGGTGCGTGAGTGTCTGAGTGGGTCTGTGAGTGGGTGCATGAGTGTCTGAGAGAGTACCTGAGTGTGTCTATGAGTGGGTGTGTGAGTTTCTGTGTGGGTATGTCAGTAGCTATGTAAGTGATTCGGGCACAAAGGAACCTCACCTGCCCTTTTATCCAACAATAATCCGCAGTTTTGCACAAAATATTTAACTAAGTGGAGTTCTTTCTGCCTCCTTGGGTAAATGTCCAGTACATATTCTACACTACAGCTGCGTAATGGAGCACAAGAAAGTGTCACCAGTGACCTTTTGTGCATTTTTTCAATATGATTGTTCCTGGTCCGTCTTTATTCAGAAATATGTTATAAGATGAATCTTTCTATAGAGAGGCCAATGAGACTAAAAAGACATAAATCTCCACCAAACCAGGGGCCTCAAGGCCCCCGTGGTCCCAGCTGCCTTCGTGCCTCCTGCGAGAGCCAGCATTGCTATTGCACACAGGGAGCTGCTAAACATGCACCTCCCTGTGTACAAGAGCAATAGTTTAATCACTTTCCCTACCCGCATCTGCCCGTATCTCTGTGGGCAGGGAAAGAGATGAAACCTCCGCTTCCAGCTGGTGGGAGCTTTGACATTTCCCACCCGGTGGAATCAGTATGTTTGCGCTTGCTTGATGGGAGCTATCAAAGCTGCTGCTAAGCAAAAGCAGACAGCTATGTCCCGGGGTGGGCACCCCAGGACATAGAAGGATCTGGCCTTTTTCAGTGGTGATCCCCAGGGCCATGTATGGCTCCAGGAGGAGGGATGTGTGGTCCCACTCCTTCTATTTGCATTGGCTGACCCAGGGAGGGAGGGAGAACAGCCTGAGAAGGGAGTAGTGTGGCCCCTTCTTTGTTAAAAGAAAACCAAAAGCCACAGGGAGGTGGTGGTCCCCGGGTGCAGGAGTTCCATGTGCCCCCCCAAACCCAGGTGAAGTGGCAATCACCACGTCTGAGAGGGGTGCAAGATCCACCCCACAATATTTTATTGTAATATGCCTCAGGGAGGTGGAGGTCCCCGAGGTGCAGGAGGTGCCGCACTGGCTCCCCCTGCATAATTAGCAACCAGTAACCCAGGGAGGTGGCAGTCCTCGGGACTGCAGGTGCTGGCACACGGTGTAGGAGGCTGGCCTGGTTTGTAGAGGGTACCTATGGTACTTACACCTTATACCAGGTCCAGTTATCCCTTATTAGTGAAATGTAGGCATGTCTAGCAGCCTAGGCTGTTTAGGGTAGCTGTAGAAGAGCAGCCAAGGCTGAACTAGGAGACATGCAAAGCGCTTACAATACCACTATAGTCACTTGCACACAATAAAAGACAATACTCAGTGTTATCAAAAATAAAGGTACCTTATTTTAGGGACACAAGGCCAAAAATATCTTAGAGGCAATACTCCTTCTGGAGGTAAGTATTATGCACAATAAATACACTAGTCTCCAAAATCAGGTAAGTCATAAAATAGTGCAAACAGTGAAAAACACAAGAAATTGTAATGGGCCTGGGGCAACACAAACCATATACTAAAATAGTGGAATGAGAAGGTTGAATTCCCCCCTAGGCAAGTGTAGTGTGTAGAGGGGCGCTGGGAGTGTAAGAAATCACCAAAGGTAAGTAAAGTACCCCACCCCAGAGCCAAGGAAAGCAGGAGTAAAGTACAGCAAGTTTCCTCAGAACACTCTACAAGTCGTAATACAGAATTATGCAAGAACCAAGGAAGACTGCAAGCAACCAATGGTGGATTCCTGGACCTGAAGACCTGTGGAGAGAGGAGGCCAAGTCCAGAAGTCGAAGAAGAGTCCAGGACGAACAGGAGCCTCTGCCCACCTGGAAGAAGGTACAAAAGTGGATTCTACGGTTGGAAGAAAAGTATAGAAATGCACCAAAGAAGATAGCTGCGGTTTCCTGCTTGGTGCAAGCAATGTCTCACATCGAGTTGTTAGATGCAGGCTGTTTGCGTCAATGGATTCCGCCAACAAGCCTTACTTCATTCAAGTACGCGTTTTGCGTCAAAGAGGAGCTGCCCGGACCGAGGAGGGACATGGGGGTCTCAACTCAGACTGAGGAGACAGAGGGGGATCACAGAACTTCAGAGAGCCCTCGAAAGACCAGGCAGCCACCACAGGACTCCCAGAACACAGGGACAAAGGAGTTGCAAAGTGCTGTCATTGCAGCACTACACAGGAGGATCCCACACCGCCGGAGAACAACTCAGGGAGCTGTGCGTTGCAGGATGGAGTGCTGGGGACCTGGGCTACGCTGTGCACAAAGAACCATTGGAAGAAGTTCACAGAAGCCGAAGGAGCTGCAGAAGACGCGATGCACAGGGGTACTGTCTGGCATGTGTAGGCAAGCTCTTAACTCCACCAAATTTGGACAGCTGGACCTTTGAACAGTCGGGATCACTTCAGTCCACCACCTCTGTTCCAGGGATCATGCTCGTCGGCAGGAGAGGAGTCCCAGAGTACCAGTTGTTGTTTCAGAGAAGTGCCTGCTGAAGCAGGGAAGTGGCTCCGTCACTCCATGGGAGATTCCTTTGGTTCTTCTGGTGCAGGGTGAAGACTGGCAGTCCTCAGAGCATGCACACCATGGAAACTGTTGCAGTTGCTGGCTGGAGCTGAAGTTGCAGGTCACAGTAGCCTTCCTGGATACTTTGTTGCAGTTACAGCGGTTCCTGGAGCAGTATGCGGTTGATACGACGGTCAGAAGCTGAAGCAGAGGATGCAGAGGAGTCCTGGTGGAGTCTTGCAAACCGAATCTGAGGAAACACCCAGAGGAGAGACTCTAAATAGCCCTGAGAGGGGGATTGGCTACCTACCCAGGTATGCACCTATCAGGAGTGGTCTCTGACGTCACCTGCTGGCACTCGCCACTCAGATGCTCCTAGAAGGTCCCCACACCTTGGAATCCATGATGGCTAACACCAGGGACACTCTGGAGGAGCTCTGGGCACCACCCCTGTGGTGGTGATGGAAAGGGGAGTGGCCACTCTCCTTTCCTTTATCCAGTTTCGTGCCAGAGCAGGGACTGGGGTCTCTGAACCGGTGTGGACTGGATTATGCAAGGAGGGCACCGTTTGTGCCCTTCAAAGCATTTCCAGAAGCTCTGGAAGGATACCCCTCCCATGCCTGTAACACCTATTTCCAATGGAAGAGGGTGTAACACCCCTCTCCTAAAGGAAATGCATTGTTCTGCCTTCTTGGGATTGAGCTGCCCAATCCCCAGGAGGACAGAAACCTGTCTGTGAGGTGGCAGCAGCTGGGACTGCAGTGGAAACCTCAGAGAGCTGGTTTGGCAGTACTGGTGGTCAATGGTGGAGCCCCCACGGTGCATGGAATTCGCCCTCAATACCAGATTTGGATTGGGGGTTCAATTTCACAATCTTAGACACCTCACATGGCCATATTCTGAGGTACCATTGTGAAGCTACATATATGTATTGACATATATGTAGTACACACTTATATTGGTGTCCCCGCACTCACGAAGTCTGGGGAATTGGCCCAGGACAACATGGGGGCACCTTTCCTAGTACAAGGGTGCCCTCACACACAGCAACATTGCACCTAGCCTTCAGTAAATGAAGGTTAGATATATAGGTGACTTATAAATTACCTGGTGCAGTGAAAAATGGCTGTGAAATAGTGTGTGCACTATTTCACTCAGGCTGCATTGGCAGTCCTAAACAAAGGTTTGCATGAGCTCCTTATGGGTGGAAAAAGAAATGCTGAAGCCCATAATGATCTCCTGGAACCCCAATGCCCTGGGTACGTAGGTACCATATACTAGGGACTTATAAAGGGGGTCCAGAGTGCCAATCAGAATTGGAATATGGACTCACTAAACTATAGTGACATATTTGGTACACAGAGAGAGCATAAGCACTGGAGTTCTGGATAGCAGAACTCCAGTGACACAGTCAAGCATACTCACAACACATATAGGCCACAAACTATGAGCACTGGGGTCCTGACTACCAGGATGCCAGTGAGATAGTAAAAACACACTGACAAATAGATTTTAAACTATGAGCACTGGGGTCCTGGTTAGCAGAATCCCAGTGAGACAGTAAAAACACACTGACAAACAGGCCAAAAATGGGGGTAACCATGCTAGAAAGAGGCTACTTTCTCACACACTGGCCCTCCCACATTCTTTTAACATTTTGTCCCTGTGAAGGGGCAGTCCTTTTTTTTTCAGCACCAATACTCTGGGACCTGGCCCACATGGGGACCCCATGTCCTGGGGTCTGCTTTATATATGTATTTTTTTTGGGGGGCGGGGGCCGCCCGACCCCCCTCCTCAAGCCTATCTCAGCACCAGGGACCACTTACCCCAGGGCCCAGCATAAATATTTCATCTTTTTGGGGTGCGGGGGCTGCGCTACTCTCCCAGCCCAATCTCGCCCTGGGGCTCCCATCCCCTGGGCCCAGCCTAAACATTTAATTTGTTTGTGGGACAAGGCCACCCGTCCCACTCATTCCAATCTTGGCCCCAGGGACCCCATCCCCTGCGGCAAGACCTAATTATTTATTTTTTGGGGGGAGTGAGGGCCGTGACTGTGGTCTGTCTGATCCCAGCAGTAAGTCCCAAACAAGTAGGGCCTTAGCTTCTTCAGCGAACACATCACAACAAAAGCTTCCCTTTCTATTGTGCTCCACTTCTGTTCCCTGGGAAGTAACATCCCACTGATAAAGGTTACAGGTTGATCTAGGCCCTCTTCATTGTGCTGTGAAAGCACAGCTCCCACGCCATGCTCTGAAGCATCTATCTGCACCAAAAACTCCTTGGAAAAGTCAGGAGCCTTGAGCCCAGGTGCTGTGCACATGGCCACCTTCAAGGTGTCAAAAGCAGTCTTGTACACCTCAGTCAAGGGAGCAACAATGGCGCCATACCCCTTAACAAATCTCCTGTGGAACCTGTGACTCCTAAGAAGGTCCTCACCTCAGTCTGAGTCTTGGGGGGTGTCCAAGCCAGAATGGTGTTTATTTTTGGCCATAGGGGCGCCACCTGGCTGCTCCCTACCTGTGTCCCAAGCATACCACAGACCCCTGCCCTATTTCATACCTACTGGCCTTAATAGTGAGGCCTGCACTCTGCGGGCCTTCAACACTTCCTAGAGGTGGTACAAGTGATCCTCCCAGCTGGAGCTGAAGACCACAATGTCCTCCAAGTAGTCAGCACTGAAGTTCTCCAGTCCAGCTAGGGTTGACCAGGTTCTGGAAGGTGGCAGGGGCATTCTTCAACCCAAAGGGCATGAACCAGAACTAGTAGTGCCCCTTTGGTGTTGGGAAAGCTGACTTCTCTTTGCTACCCCCCCCCCCCGGTTAGTCAATGAGCTCATCAGGTTGGGGGATGGGGTGTGTCTCAGCCCTAGTGATGGCACTGAGCCCTGGGTAGTCAACACAGAACCTAAGTTCAGGTGTGACACCAGGTGGAGTAGCACTGGGGACCAGAACCACAGGACTAGACCCAGGGCTGTTGAGTGCTCAATCTCCTCTAACTCCAGCATCTTAGAGACTTCCTCCTTGATGGTGTCAGTTACCCTATAAGACTTGTGCATGACAGGTAAACAGTCCACAGTGTTAATATAATGGGTGTACCAATGGGTGACCCCAGGGGTGAGGGAGAACAATGAGGTGAGCTGACCCATTAACTGGCGACAGTCCCTCTGCTGTTTAAAGGTCAGAGTAGGGGAGAGGTTCACACCCTCTACTGACCCATCCTGCTCAATGGAGGACAGGATGTCATGGAGAGGTTCACTCTCCTCTTCCATCCCATCATCTGTAACCAAGAGAATAGTCAACTCAGACCTCTCAAAGTGTGGTTTGAGGTGGTTCACGTATAACACTCTCAAAGGGTTTCTAGGCGTCTGCATGTCCACCAAGTAAATTACTTTACTGTTTCGCTCCTTCACCTCAAATGGTCCGGTCTAACAGTCTTAGAGAGCATGAGGCTCTACTTGGGCCATCCTTCACACTTTCTTACCAGGCTGAAACTCAACTAGAGTGTATTCTGGTCACACCAGCGTTTCATGTCTTCCTGGCTAGCTTCCAGATTCGCCTGGGTAAGTTTCCGGAAGTGGGCTGTCTGGTTCCTGAAAGCCAGCATGTAACTGAATACATCATGGGGGGGCTTCCTGGGAGCCTGCTCCCAGCCCTCCTTTAACAAACTGAGAAGTCCTCTTACAGGGTGCCCATATAGAAGTTCAAAAGGGCTGAAGCCAATCCCCTTCTGTGGTACCTCCCTGTATGCAAACAACAGGCATGGAAACAGGACGTCCCACTTATGCCTCATGGGTTCAGAGAGATCCATAATCATGCCTTTCTGGGTGCGGTTGAATCTCTTAACCAAACCACTGCCTTGGGGGTGGTACGACGTGTTGAACTTGTAGGTTACACCATACGCCCTCCACATAGCCATCATGTTCAGCAACATGAAATTGGTAGCCTGGTCAGATACCACCTCTTGAGGGAAAACCAACATGGGTAATGATCCCCATCAGTGCCCTGGCCACTGAGGGCACAGTCACTGTCCTCTGGGGGGTAGCTTTGAGGTACCAGGTGGCATGGTCCACCATGACCAGGATAAACCTGTTGCTCATGGCTGTCTTGGGATCCAGAGGCCCCACAATGTTAACACCCACCAGCTCAAAAGGGGTGCTCACGACAGGGAAGTGTTGAAGAATAACCTTGCACATCTTCCCAAATTTGACACTTGCCTGGCAGGTCTGACAAGTCCTGCAAAATGCATCTGAGGTCTTTCTCAATTGAGGCCACTAAAAGTGGGTGAAAAGCATGTCAAGGGTCTTACCCTGCCCCAAATGACCTTCCAGAGGCACACAATGAGCCACACCCAGTAGGAAGGCTCTGAAACACTGGGGTACCACCAGCACACATGCTGCCCCAGGATCAGTAACCTTAGACTCACTCTACAGGAGATCATCCTCCCAGTATATCAGGTGAGATTCAGGGGTGTCACAGGCTGCCTGGCCCTCATCCTGTTTCTGAAGGTCCACAACAGTGGGGCATGCTTTCTGTCCTGTGCAGAACTCCTCCCAGGTGGTGGGGCCTCCTTCTTGCTGCCAATGGGTCAGCTTAGGCAGGTCGCCTAGTTCAGCCACTTCTTCCCCTGTAGGTTCCAGGGTGTCCTCCTCAGGTTAAGCCTACCCCGGACCGTGGGACACTCAGGAGCGGGTTTCTTACACCCCATGCCCCTTCCTTCACCGGGAAGGCACCTGGGTCACTGTATCAGACTCCAGGTCCTTCTGATCACCCTCTCTAGCGGCCATGGATTTTGTGGCCATGCACGCCCACTCTGACAATCCCATCATTTCTAAATGTGACCTGAGCTCCACCTTTTTCTACGCTGTATGCTCCAGATCGTTCCCTAGCACACAGTCAACAGGCATGGATGGCCTCACATTTACCCCCAAGGAACCTGAGACCCTCCCGATTCAAAGGGAACCTGAGCTACCAAGTAATGGTGCTCACTGTTGTCTACTGTGACAACCTGGTAGACCACATTAGGGACTACCTGCTCCTCTGACACCAGATCACAGCGAACTGTTGTCATACTGGCTCCTCTCAAAGCCTCTACCCGTCTCCTATTTATGATCACTCACTGTCTGTACTTCTTTGTATTATCAGGCATGAGGGCTCTCTGGACGATCTCACCCTCACCAAGGGAGACTAGGGGGTTAACTCAGCTGAGTCCTGACCACTAACTGAGGCCAACTCCCCCCCCAAGTGCTACACTGGCCACCCCAAGTGACTGCGCACCAGTCAGGTGCTGTGCCCACTTAGGCACTTGGAACTCCCTTTGATGTGCCCTTCCTGACTACAGGAAAATTACTTGATGGGTCCCTTCCCTGCAGGCTTTCCCGAAAGGAACCAACTCTTATTCTCAACAGGGGGCTGTTAATCTTTACCATGGGAACTAGTTTGGGGCCTTTTAGAGAACTACTTACTTTTATTCTTGTCCCCCTCCTTCTTCTGTTGGGGATTGTGCCCACCCTTGCGGAGTCACCCACATTCAACTTCTTGTGGGCCCTGCTAATTGCCCAACGGCTCGCCTCCTAAGCAAGCCTCTTGCGTTCAATAAGCCTGCTGTCAATCAAGTGAAGGCGCAGCTCTGGAAAAAACAAATTGTACAGTCCCTGGTAATCTGCACCTCAACCAACCATCCAGTGTTCTGCAAAATGAACCCACACACTCAAGCTAGCTCTGGGAATCAAGTTTCCTACTCTCCCTGAACTTCTTCCTGTACATTTCTGGTGTCAGGCCATACCTAGGGATGAGGGCATCTTTCATGTTAGAGTAGGTGAGCTCACTAGCTGTCCCTAGTGCTAACAAGGTATTCCTCCCCTTTGCTGTGAAGTAGTTCCAAAGGCCCACCCCCAATCTCTTTCAGTGTTCCCATGCATGTGGAGAGCTGCTTCATAGCCCTGAATCCACCTGTGGATGTCATCCTCCTTAGTGTACTCTTTCCCTACATTCTTGGGAAGGTTCACTCTCCTCTCAGACTGCACTGAAAAAACACTGCCACCATCTGTGCTGGACTTGCTTTTTAGGTTCAACTCCTTTAAATTAGCTCATGGGCTGACAACATTTTTCTCTTTTCCATGGCCAGTGCCACTTTCTTTGCTTCTGCCTCTCTATCCATTTTGGCCAATTTGAGCTTGAGCTTCTCAAACTCCAAATGATGCCTTCTCTCTGCATGTTTGTCCCTCAGTTCCTCTGTAGTTAGACCCGTAGAAGAAACACTGCTGCCCGCTTTAGAGGCCCTCCCACCAGGCAGGATCGGGTTATCCTCCAAGTTATCATGTATGCTCTGCCCCTCCTCATCCCCAACGTGATTCTCCTCCTCTGTGTGCTCCTCAGCATTCTTTGATGCCAGCCAGGCCCTCTGTGCCTTTTGCAGCTCCTCCATTCATGTGGTGCTTTTGATTGGACAGTTTGACTCCTTACAAAATTGCTTGAGCTGAGACACTGTATAATCTTCCAACGTCTTTAACTCAAACACCACTTTTGCAGCAACTGCTGATGGCTCCCCAGATTGATACATGCTTGTGGATAAGTTCCAATAAAGATGCAGAATTTCAAAAGGCTGCGAGATCCCAAAAAGGAAACATGAATACAAAAATCCAAAGGGAAAAAAACAAGTAGTATTTCATCACTTCATCACGTAATGGTCTGCACTGGAGCAGTAGTGTACACTAATCACGGTATGTGAAGTAGAAATACAAATCCTATCCTCACCACTGATCACCAGTGTTAGAAATGGGGTCTTTAGTTGGCAGTCAGTTTATACCCTGTCCAAGTAGGGACCCTCACTCTTGTCAGGGTAAGGGAGATACACATCTCAGATAACCCCTGCTCAGCCCCTTGGTAGCTTGGTTCAATCAGTCAGGCTTATTTCAGAGGCAATGTGTAAAGTATTTGCACAAACATATACAGTAACACAGTGAAAACACCACCAAAGGACTCCACAACAGTTTACAAAAATAGCCAATACTTATTTAAATCAAACATGACCAAAAGAACACAGATCCAACCTACACAAAAAGAGATATCAATGTTTACGGTAAAAATAGTCTTAATACAAAGAAATCAATGGATGCATTGTTTAAGCACAAAGTACCTGGTATGCATAAAAAATAAAGCCGTAGGGCCAGAGTGCATCAGAAAAGCAATTGATGCAACAATTCCTTACTTGCAAGTGAGGCACCACATGCATTCTCTCTCTGGTGGGTAAGCATTGAGTCGATTATTCCTCCCAGGGGAGGGATGTGTCAATTTATGGACAAGCAGTCTCGGGTCCATGCAGTGATGTTGAAGATGAAGCCGCGCTAAGTTGGCAATGTGTCGATTTCACCAGCGTTGCGTTGATTTTCAGCCACGGTGTAGGCACTGCATCGAGTTTTCTGGCGCTCTGCTCCGGTGCGCGGATTTTCACCTTGGGTTCAAAGGACTGGATGTGGCACCACTTGGCAGGTCACAGGTTTCAGTAAGAGAGCCCAGGTGCTGGCTGGTAAAGTCTTTGATGGCCCTGGGACTTCAGGAGGCAAGCTCAGCCCAAGCCCTTGGAGAAACTTCACAAGCAGGATTTCAGAAAGCAAAGTTCAGTCCTTTCACTTCCCAGGCAGAAGCTGCAGCAGCAACAGGCCAGCACATCAAAGCAACAGGCAGAATGCCTCAAGCATCAAACCCTTTTCCTTGGCAGAGGTTCTTCTTGATCCAGAAGTAATCTAAAATTGTGGGGTCAGCAGTCCAACACATATACTCATTACTGCCTTTGAAGTAGGCAAACTTCAAAGGGAAGACTTTGTAGTGCACAAGACTCTGCCTCTTCCTTGCCCTGCCCCAGACATACACTAGGGGGTTGGAGACTGTATTGTGAGGGGACAGACACATTCCTTTCAAGTGCAGGTGACCCTTTATCCCTCCCACTCTAGCCCAGAAAGACTCATCAGGAAATGCAGGACACACCTCAGCTCCATTTGTGTCACTGTCTAGAGGAAATTCACAAACAGCCCTACTGTCAGTGTGACCCACACATGAATTCAGTAGCCAGGCAGAAGCAAGAAAGTGCCCACTTTCTAAAAGTGGCATTTTCAAACTTACAATCTAAAAAACAACTTCACTAAAGGATGTATTTTTAAATTGTGAGACCACACACTCCACATCACTATCTGCTCCCAATTGGAAATTACACTTAGAAGGTATTTCTAGGCAATCCCTATGTTAACCTGTGGGAGAGATAGGCTTTGCAAAAGTGAAAAAGGAATTTTGCAGTATTTCACAGTTAGGACATGTAAAACACAACAGTACGTCCTACCTTTTAAATGCACTGCACCCTGCCATTGGGCTACCTTGGGCCTACCTTCGGGGTGTCTTACATGTAGTAAAAGGGAAGGGAAAGTGTACACTTGCCAGGTCGAACTGGCAGTTAAAAAGTGCACACATAGACACTGCAATGGCAGGTCTGAGACATGTTTATAGGGCTACTCGTGTGGGTGGAACAATCAGTGCTTCAGGCCCACTAGTCACATTTGATCTACACGCCCTGGATACTTCTATTTTTTTACTAGAGGCTGACTAGTAAATCAATATGCCAGTCATGGATAAACCATTTAGACAGGGACCACTTGCACTTTAGCACTGGTTAGCAGTGGTGCTAACGCGTCCGTCTATGTTAATTTATACACATCAGGACTCGTTTTAGGTCGATGAATCTTTGGACCCAGTGGTGAGACACCGTAAGACGAGATAACTAATCAATATATCAATCAATATATCAATAACATTGTCAACATATATCACCACAATATATTTCACTTTAGGCATTAATAAATAACCACACCTTAATGGAGTTTTGTGAATTTTATTCCCTATTGATTACAATCTAATAGCAAATGTATTAATCTCAAAACCAAGAAGCAAAAGAACATAATCACAAGGCGGCATCTACTATAAGTTTTCAGCAAAGCAAAGATCATAAACATAGGATAATCATATGAAGGTAGACAAATCAAAAGGCATTGAACCTCGTAGAAGTCTTAGTTCAGCATAGCACCATGTCAGTCACGTCAGTTACATCAGTCAAGAGGAACGCCTCATCTAACCACTGATTAGCATTAGCATGTTGGGCTTCATGCAAACAATTTAAACATCAATTTTGAAAAATGTCTAACTAAGGTCTCTAATCAAAAACACACACACAGCAGTTGGTACCTAGAAAGAAAAGGCAACATAAGTGAATTTTCATTAGCAACAATATAATTACCCTCCTCGGAAAAGGTCAGCATACAGGGTCAGTCTTCGTCTTCAGGACATCAGTTAGATCGCCGTCAGTTTATCTAAGTTAGAGTCAAGGGACACTTCCCTCATAAGGAAGAAAGTGTAATGGGGCAGTCTATGGGTGAGGATGGTTTTGTCTAAGTCTCA
The DNA here is from genome assembly GCF_031143425.1 of Pleurodeles waltl. Taxonomy (NCBI): domain Eukaryota; kingdom Metazoa; phylum Chordata; class Amphibia; order Caudata; family Salamandridae; genus Pleurodeles; species Pleurodeles waltl. The sequence goes on from NC_090446.1 coordinate 806,840,918, forward strand.
AATCACCAAATAGAGTGACAGAGTTTCTGGATGCAATCAATATCATTCCCTACCTAATGCTGCTTGTCTCTTGTGTCATGAGTTTTTTATCCCTTTTTCGAAATACATTCCCCAAAAATTCTATTGGACAGTCACTACACCCCACTATCTGTAACCTATCAAATCATACATTAAGTAATGCATTTGTAATTTTACGATATTTCTTGAGTTTCTAATTGGTCTTCATAGTTGACGTTTTTCGTAGGTGGCATATAACCGCGGTTACTTCATTTTCTGGCACACATATCAGGTCAGGAGTTCTCTTCTCTGCGCTTTAATGTCCTTGAAAGTGTCCATGATTGTTTCGAAGTCCATAATTTTTATACTAAAGCTGCTAGCATGCGGATGAGAAAATCTAGCATTGTTGCAAATAAGTGAAGAAAAGGACAATTGCTGGGTCATGGCCTTTTGCAAGTCAGCACACTGGAGAAACGGAAAAATACGCTTTAATATGAAAGCTACACAGCTAGTTTTTGACTCACGCTAACTTAAGATGTAGGAATTCTAATAAAATGCAGTTTTTATACGTGTCAATGTTTTCTGTTAGTCATAATACAAACAATTATTTCTTACAGTCGACATTAGTTTACGCATATGAAAAATTCTCCACGTTTACAATACGTTTCAATGAATAATATTATTAATGCAGCATTGTTAAATATAAGCATTTCACATCTATAATAGGTAATATTTAAACTACGCTCTCTCAGTGGTAAAGTGCCTAGAGTATCAAACCAGCAAAAATGAATTACAGCACAGGATTTAAAAACAGGAGGTCAGAATCAAAAAGTGCAGGGAAACCATGCCAAATGCCACCAGGTCTAACACTAGTCATATACCTATTAACAAAGGTATAGACTACTTATGCACCGAGTTAGATACTAAAAAAGCCATAGTTGGCAGCTATGTATGCTGTACTACACTGGTTTTCAAACTTTTTAATGCTGCCCCCCACAGTGGGAAAATAATTGGTCCCTCCTCAGAATTTTTGACAATTATTCTTTTAAGTTGGGAATGTTGAAATATGTCTAGAGTTATTTAAACACTGCAGTTAAGTTCTGTTGCCTTTTTAAAATGCAATAAATGTGTTTTCTTCTTAAACAAAGCACTGTTAACTGCATAATCCTTATTTTGGCCAGAGCCTTGCGCCCCATACCCCTCACCCCCTGGATCTCTTGAGTCCCCCCTAGAGGCCCGCCTCCAATTTGGCGGCCTCTGCTGTATTATGAAACCTAGGTGACAAATGATACAGTCACTCTAATATGTAGTCAAGTACTCTCATAACCTAGTCATTCATTCGAACAATCAGTCATTTAAACATGGTTTGGGCCTACTAGTGTGATCCTGAGTGTCCAGTTTCACTGTCAGCTCAACTTGGTAGTACAATACCTGTTTGACAAACATTACACTATCCTTTTAGTACAAAATACTTTCCTTCTAGTTAGGCTGTAGTTAGGCATAGACCAGGGTGGTTTGTCATTAAACGGTGAAACATGTCCTAATTGTGAGTTTAACTGATTTATATATGCACTTAGAGGCTGGTGTGCCCAGGTATATATCTACTCTGTCAGCCAATCTGTCAGTCATATGTCTATTAAGAAAAGGATGCACCACTCACACATCCAGTCAGACACTGAAAGAGACATTTATACATTCATGCAGACATCCATACAGCAGCCATGTATGCTGCAATATGAGACCTACATAGCAACTAATACAGTCACTACGATATGTAGTCAAGTAGTCGACCATTCAGACAAGCAGTCATTTAAACACTTTGATGACTGCTTATAGATTCATACACACACCCAGACAGCAGTCATGTTTCCATCAGTATTGGAGTCCGTTGCACACACACAGGTATGTCTCCGTACTTACCATATTTACTAAAATATCTGGTGGGATACTCATACAGGTACTGATACAGCCAGTCAGATATGTAGTCAAATACTGACACAACCGACTCACCTATCCAGACAAGTACTATTTTAAACGTGGCTGAGGCCTACTACTGCATACTCTAAGTGTGCACTTTTACTCTCAGCTTAAGTTCCCGTTGGAAAGGCTGCTTGACAGTCCTCATACTATCCTTTTACTACTGAGGATTGAATACTCAGCTAGTCTGTAGGTAGGTGATAGAGCAGGGTGTTTTCTAGTGAAAACATTAAACATGTCCTTTTAAGTTTCACTGAGTTAGACATGCTCTTGCAGACTCCTATGTTCACTTATATATGCATTGTCTAGGCCATACTGCTACTCATATACCTATTAACAGGATAGAGACACTGACACAGCAACTCAGACACTGAGAGGACTGGTTATAGATTCATGCACACACCCAGACAGCAGTTATGTTTCCAGCAGCATTGCATCCAGTTGCACATGACGATAAATATCCCTGTACTTACCATATTTCCGTAAATATTTTTTAAATATCCCTGTACTTACCATGTTTACTTAAATATCTGGTGGAATACTCATACAGGTACTGATACAAACATTTGTAGAAAAACTAATGTCACAACCTAGTCATCTATCCAGACAAGTACTACTTTAAACATGGATCAGGCCTACTAATGCAGACTCTGAGTGTGCAGCTTTGCTATCAGGTTTACTTGCAATTACAAAGGCTGCCTGTCTATCCTTAACCCCTTCGCTGACAGGCCTTTTCCCCCTCAGGTGCCAGGCCTTTTCTTTATATTTGGAGCAGTTCCCGCTTAGGCCCTCATAACTTTTTGTCTACATAAGCTACCCATGCAAAATTTGCGTCCTTTTTCTCCAACATCCTAGGGATTCTAGAGGTACCCAGAGTTTGTGGGTTCCCCTGAAGGAGACCAAGAAATTAGCCAAAATACAGCGAACATTTTGTTGTTTTTTTAATTGGGAAAAAAGGGCTGCAGAAGAAGGTTTGTGTTTTCTTTCCTGAAAAGGGCATCAGCAAAGTGTTTCTGGTGCTAAAACCACCATCTTGCCAGCTTCCAGGAATAGGCAGATTTGAATCAGATAACCACATTTTTCAATACAATTTTGGCATTTTACTGGGACTTACCCCATTTTCACTATATTTTGTGCTTTTAGCATCCTTCCAGTTAGTGACAGAAATGGGTGTGAAAACAATGCTGAATCCCGGAAAGCAAAACGTTTCTGAAAAGTAGTTAAAATTGTGAATTCAGCAAGGGGTCATTTGTGTAGATCCTACAAGTCTTTACTACAGAAAATAACAGCTGAAATAAAAAAATATTGAAATTGAAGTGAAAAAAACAGCCATTTTTCACCACGTTTTACTCTGTAAGTTTTTCCTGTGATCTCAGATTTTTAAAATCAATATACTGTTACGTCTGCTGGATGCTTCTGGTTGCGGGAATATATAAGGCTTGTAGGTTCATCAAGAACCCTAGGTACCCAGAGCCAATAAATGAGCTGCACCTTGCAATGGGTTTTCATTCTATACCGGGTATACAGCAATTCATTTGATGAAATACAAAGATTGAAAAATAGGTATCAAGGAAACCTTTGTATTTACAAAATGGGCACAAGATAAGGTGTTGAGAAGCAGTGGTTATTTGCACATCTCTGAATTCCGGGGTGCCCATACTAGCATGTGAATTACAGGGCATTTCTCCAATAGAGGTCTTTCTTACACACTGTCTAATGTAGAGAAAGACAAGGGGCAGTAACACCTGCTTTGTTATTCTGTATTCCCCCAGTCTCCCGATAAAAATGGTACCTCACTTGCGTGGGTAGGCCTAATGCCCGCGTCAAGAAATGCAACCTGGGCACATCACATTTTACATTGAAAACTGATGTGTTTTTTGGAAAGTGACTAGCTGTGGATTTTGACTTCTTGCTCAGCCGGCACCTAGGAAAACCTACTAAACCTGTGCATTTTCAAAAACTAGACACCTAGGGGAATCCAGGATGGAGTGACTTGTGGGGCTCTCACCAGGGTCTGTTACCCAGAATCCTTTGCAAACCTCAAAATTTGTCCAAAAAATGTTTTTTCCTCACATTTTGGTGACAGAAAGTTCTGAAATATGAGAGAAGCCACAAAGTTCCTTCCACCCAGTGTTCTCCAAGACTACCAATAAAAATGGTACTTCACTTGTGTGGGTAGGCCTAGTGCCCGCGACAGGAAGTGCCCCAAAACACAACATGGAAACATCATAATTACCCAAAGAAAACAGACCTGTTTTGTGCAAAGTGCCTAGCTGTGGATTTTGGCCTCTATCTCAGCCGGCACCTAGGGAACTCTACCAAATCTATACATTTTTGAAAACTAGACACCTAGGGGAATCCAAGATGGGGTGACTTGTGGGGCTCTCACAAGGTTCTGTTACCCAGAATCCTTTGAAAACCTTAAAATTTGGCTAAAAAAATGCTTTTTCTTCAAATTTGTGTGACAGAAAGTTATGGAATCTGAGAGAAGCCACAATTTTCCTTCCGCCCAGCTTTCCCCCAAGTCTCCCAATAAAAACGGTATCTCACTTGTGTGGGCAAGCCTAGTACCCACGAAAGGAAATGCCCCAGAACACTATCTGGACACATCAAAATTATCAAATACCACACTACCTGTTTTTGCGGGGCCACCTGCATTTTTGGTCCTCGGCTCAGCAGCCATATAGGGAAACCTACCAAACCCAAACATTTCTGAAATCTAGACACCTGCGGGTCTCCAGGGAGGTGTGAGTTGTGTGGATCCCAAAGTGTTTTCGTACCCAGAATCCTCAGCAAAGCTCTAATGTAGCAACAAAATCACATTTTTCCCACATTTCTGTGTAGGATCACCACACTGGGTCAAATTTCCTATCACCCAACGTTCCCCTCTGTCTCCCGATAAAAATTATGCCTCACTTTTGTAGGTGGGCCAAGTGCCTGTGACAGGGAGGAGCCACAAATATGTCAAAATTGAGGATTTGGGAAGGGAAGAGAAACACCTATGAAACTCACTGTAGTGACCCCTACACCAGTTCAATTGTCTCCGCCAGCAAGATTCACTGGCGATAATAGTACATTTGATTAATTCATGAACCAATGTCACTTGCAGTTTTTGTGCAGGCCCGCAGCTTTTCCAGATGATGCCACAAAAGTTGCTTTTGTCCTTTTGTATCTTGCAGGGAATGCTGCTCATTGATCTATCTCCTTAGTCCAAAACGACAACCCTCTTTTGTATAATTTCCCAGAGTTTCAAGCCCAAATGAAGAAACATTTTTTCATGACACACCTTTATGCAATCCAGTGATACTGAGTTATTGAATTTGAAACAAGGGAATAGAGACCTCTTAACATACGTAACCACTTTCAATAGATTAGTATCAGAAACCCATTGGCCAGAGAGTAAAAGAACCTCATTATTTTATCAGGGACTCCAAGATGAATTGAAAGACAGTTTGTTTCAGATAGTAGAACCCCCCCCAAGATTGTGGCAAATTTATTGATTTAGTTGTAAAAACTGATGATCGATTAAATGAAAGAAAAGACGAAAAAGGTAGAAGAGATAATACACGTCTTATTGTTGTACGTGCTGAGAAAAAATAAGAGACTAGGGGCCAGATGTAGGAAAGGATTTGCGCCTCGCAAACGGCGAAAAACACCATTTGCGAGGTGCAAAAGCCTCTCCGCAATGCAGAAATGCATTTTGCGAGTTGGATCTGACTCGCAAAATGCATTTCCAACTCGCAAATAGGAAGGGGTGTTCCCTTCCTATTTGCGACTCGCAACGCTATGCAATTTCATTTGTGACCGCGAAAGCGGTCGCAAATGAAATCGCAGTTACCATCCACTTGAAGTGGATGGTAACCCAGTCACAAACGGGAAGGGGTCCGCCCCTTCCCCTTTGTGAATGGAAACAAAAATATTTTTTCAGAGCAGGCAGTGGTCCAATGGACCACTGCCGGCTCTGAAAAAAACTGAAACTAAAGGTTTCGGTATTTGTTTCCAAGTGCAGCTCGTTTTCCTTTAAGGAAAATGGGCTGCAGATGGAAAAAAAAAAACTGCTTTATTAAAAAGCAGTCACGGACATGGTGGTCTGCTGTCTCCAGCAGGCCACCATACCCGTGAGTGCCCATACTCGCAATGGGGTCGCAAACTGTGACCCACCTCATTAATATTAATGAGGTGGGTCTTTGCAACCCCATTGCGAGTTGCAGAAGGTGTCTGAGACACCTTTCTGCATAGCAAATTGTGACTTGCAATTTGCGAGTCGCACGGACTCGCAAATTGCAAGTCGCAATTTGCTTCTTTCCTACATCTGGCCCTAGGAATCAGGAAAGTAGTCAACCAATACAAATATGGCGCATCCATTCTCAGTTATCCATAGAAGAAAAAGATAGGAGATGTTCTTTGAAATTATGTCTCTATTGTTGCAAAGCAGATCATTTTGCACGAGAATGTCCTGTGAGACCCAAGATCAAGGCACCAATACCCAAAAAGACAGTAGCTTCAGCAAACCTTTCCAGTGAAAATTCAGGAAAAACTAGATAGCCAAAGGAAAAGTGAGGTCTATCCTTTTGGCGAAAGACAAAACACCTCAAAGGGTTCCAGATGTATTCTTCTTAGACCTCTACGTCATTTCCTAATAACAGTGACCATGATTTTCCAAACCCAATTAAGAAAAGTCCAATCTATTCTTCTTGATTCTGGGGCAACAGGTATTTTTTTGATATTTCATTAACCAAAAGATTAGGGATCACTTTTCTCCCCAAACAAGAACCTGAGGCCGTTCAGGCCGTCAATGGTTCTGAATTATCCTCAGGATTAATTACTTATTATTTCGAACTTATTACAATAGTCTGTGGCAATGGTCACTCTGAATCTATTAGCTTTGATTTAATTGACACTCCTACTTTTGTAGTTATCATAGGAATACCCTGCTTCATCGATATAACCCAAGGATAGATTGGGATATCAGGACTGTGACACAAAATTCTCCATTTTGTCTTCAGAATTGTTACCAAGAGGCAACAAGCTGGGATTCTCCCTTGTTATGTTCAGTCTCATCATCCATTAGTGACAGTTCGCTTCCGGAAAAATATCAGCAGTTTGCAGATGTGTTCGATAAGGTCCAAGGAACCAGTTTACCATCTCATCATAGTTTTTATTGTAGAATTGATTTGGTTCCAGGTGCCACATTACCTTGTAGTAGCATACATGCTCTATCAGAGCCAGAAACAAAGTATTTAAAAGACTATCTAGACGAGCTCTTGGCAAATGGCTTAATTCACTATTCTACTTCCCCTGTTTTGTCTCCTTTGTTTTTTGTCTCAAAAAAGAATGGGGATCTTAGGGCCTGTATTGATCATAGAGCCCTTATTAAGGTGACCATAACAAACTAGTACCCGCTTCCCTTGATTCCGGCCCTTCTTAACCAGCTTCACAAAGCCACAATCTTTAACAAACTTGACCTTCGCAGAGCTTAACACATCATCAGAATCCCCGAGGGCGACAAATGGAAAATGTTTTTTCGCACAAAATACGGTCTTTTTGAGTACTGTGTGATGCCGTTTGGTTTGTGTAACGCCCCCGTGGCATTTCAATTCTTTATAAAAGACGTTCTTAGTGACTTCCTGGATCGCTTTGCCATAGTCTGTATAGACAATATTTTAATCTATTCACACAATGAAAAAGAACATGAGAATCATGTTTCGGCTGTGTTTCGCAAATTACTTGAACATAATTTGTATGCCAAGTTAGAAAAATGTCAATGTCATGTTCCTCAAGTGGAATTTCTAGGGTTTGTTTTGTCAAAACAAGGGATCCAAATGGATTAAATAAAGATTGATGCTATTTTATAATGGCTACAACCCACAAAAGTAAAAGAAATCCAGATTATACTTGGCTTTGCTAACTTCTATCAAAGGTTTATCTCCCACTTTTCTGACACTGTGGCCCCACTTACTCGATTGTTATGAAAAGCAGTATCTTTTAAGTGGACTCCTGAAGCACAACAAGCTTTTGACTCAGTGAAAGGGAGTTTTACTACTGCACCCATATTAAGTCACCCTGACCCCTCTCTTCCTTACTATGTAGAAACAGATGCTTCACAAGTGGCAGTAGGTGGAATCCTTTCCCAGCGAGATTTTGACCTGGGAATGTGAATCCAATAGCCTGCTTCTCTAAAAAACATTTACCCGCAGAACAAAACTATGCAGTAGCCGAAAGAGAACATCTAGCAATAAAATTCGCCTTTCAAGAATGGAGACATCGTATGTGGGGACCGTGTTTTCCCGTCACTACTGTATTTATTCAGATCATAAGAACTTATTGTTTTTTAGATCTGCAAAAGCACTTACCCCACGACAAATGAGATGGGTTTCTTTCTTTAATGAATTTGATTTCATAATTACTGATAGACCCGGTACACAACAATTTAAGGCTGAAGCCCTGTCACGTCTCCAAAACACCACAACACAATCAGATATGAGACAAATAACACTGATTCCAATTATTCTCCCAGAAAAAAATATATGTAGGGGCTTGGAAGAGCTCCCATTTCTGGACAAATTAAAACAAGAATTGCAGAAGGAAAATATGGAACACTGGTTAGCACATACAATCCAATCAATTTCTGACAATCTATTTTATCATGATCAGGCTTTGTTTATCCCTAAGAATCTGAGAGGGCTGGTTATTCAATGGTGTCATTCATCCTCCTTGAGTGGACATCCGGGAGAGCGTACGAATGAGGACTTGTGCGCGCAACGGTTCTGGTGGGATTCCCTAGATGCAGGTGTAAAGGAGTTTATACGAACATGTCCTGTATGTGCTTGTAACAAATCCTCACATACCACCCCCATAGGAAAACTCATTCCTCGACCAGTACCGCCAGCTCCATGGGATATTATTAGTATGGATTTTGTAACCGATTTACCAAAGGAAAAGGGGAATACATCTATAGTAGTGGTAGTGGATTTATTCAAAAAAATGTCCCATTTCATTTCTCTCACTAAAATCCCAACTGCTAAAGAACTGGTTGAACCTTTTATAATCCATATTGTCCGGCCTCATGGCCTGCCAACTGTAATTATCTCTGATTGAGAAACACAACTTGTGTCTAAATTTTGGCAGGGACTATGTTCTTCTCTTCGTATTGACCATCGGTTATCCTCTGCACATCATCCACAAACTGATGGTCAAACAGAGAGAACTAACCAAACCATGGAACAGTTCCTATGTTGTTTAATTACCACCTTAATTAGCAGTTGGTTGCAAGCAGTTTCCTTAGCTGAATTTCCATATAGCAACAGCATTCATTTAGCCTATAACATGTCACCTTTTTATTGTAATCCAGCTATCATCCAAGGTGCATACCATTTCTACCATCCCAAAAGGTACCGGCAGTACATGCACATTTATCTGAATTACAAAACATCTGGAATAAGACCCAAAAAACCCTAATTGACACCAAGGAAAAGATGAAAGAACAAGCAGACAAACACCGTACATCTGCAACAACATATGCACAAGGGGATCAAGTATGGTTAAACACCCATTATTTATCCATACCGGGGGTCCGTAAACTACAACCTTGGTTCATAGGTCCCTTCACCATTGTCAAAGTTATCAACCATGCAGCTATGAAACTGAACCTTCCCAGTGAACATAATATGCAGCCAGTATTTCATGTCTCATTGCTCAAATCATTTCTCCCCACCACTCAACCTATTTCCCCACCACCTTACAAACTTAGGGTTAATCATGAAGAATTTGAAGTCCATCACATTGTTGATTCTTGTTGAGGACAAGGACGTCTCTTTTATCTAATAGACTGGAAAGGTTAGCCACCCGAAGAGCAGTCGTGGGAACCACCTGCCCATGGACACGCCCCACAGTTGGTACATTCCTTTCATGCACAATCCCCCTCCAAACTACGCCCAGTGAAAAAGCCTTTGAGGGGAAGGTACTGTTAAGACTCGCACTCACACATGCTCGCTTCTTGCTGCACCCACACAAAATAAATCAGCATGTATGAAGAACAATGAAACATGTCATGAATGTGTTTACAGCACACCACTTCCCTGTAACTTGTGAGGAACGCTACATTGCATGTTTGTTTATATTGATAAAACCAAGTGTTGTTCCAATTGTGATCTGTGTGCCAAGTGGTTTATGGAGACATCAAATTCCTTCATATGAATCATTAGAAGTGTTTGATGAGTCATCACCAGCATGTGTCTGATGACTCATCCACAGAATTGCTTCATTTGAATCTTCAGAAGTGATTGATGACTCATTAGCAGCATGTGTCTGATGACTCATCAACAGTCTATAAGTAGAACTGCCAAGGTGTTTCCTGTGCTTGGCTTTGAGTCTTCCTTCGCTCAGCTGGTGTTCCATGATTCTTTCAGGAGTCGTCTTTTCAGTGCGAGGCTTCATCGGAGCTTCCCTCTCGGAGCGGATTACTTTTGCAGCATCTGGAGAATTTACAAGCAATATTCCATCTTCCTCAAATTTTCGAAACATTCCAGGAGAAGTCAGATTGTGAGTAACTCCCCTCTTGTCTCCCTGTTTTCAGCCTTCTTGAGGTTAGTGACCTTTTGGTGGATTATGAAAGACATTCATCGATGCTGACAAACCCATGATACAAGACTATTTTCCAAAGAGAGCTTGAGAAGTAATTTTAAAAGCAGATTTTGTTGTGAGTTACAAAAGTGTGCTTAACAGTTGAGCAACCTAGCGCTAATAATTATTGTGACTTTGCTGAAAGACTAGGTGATTGCCCAATCAAATGATAATATTTATTGTTATTTTGCTGAAAGACTCCTTGATATTTGTAGGTCTTTTGTTTTTTATTTGTTTTTGATCTTAGAATTCCTGCACCAAGCCCTAAGGCAACTTTCTTAGAATACAAGTTTCACTCCTTCGTGAACCAGTGTTTTGTTTTTCTTCCCTTCCCAAATCCCTGTTCCCTATCCCTTTCCCCCAGAGGCTATTTGCTCATTCCCTGTTCCTTTCAGTTACAAGAAAATAGTGTTTAGGGGTTAGGGTTTTATTCTCTTCTCTCCTGCGGAACCTGGAATTCAGGTGACTGGACATGGTCTTGTCACCTATTAACAAAAGGACAGAGGTAATAACGCACCCAGTCAGAGAGTGAGAGGCCTCTTTATACATTGATGCACGCACCCACACAACAGTTATGTTTCAAGCACCATTAGAGCTAGTTTGACATGTAGTTACATACTCTTTGCTGGAAACGGCCTTTCTGCAGGGTCACCCCCAAATGTTTTGCCTTCCTCCTTCTCTTTTTCTGACCTCATTTCTGCTGGCTTTAAGACTCTGCACACTTTACCACTGCTAATCAGTGTTAAAGTGCATATGCTCTCGCCTTAAAACATGGTGACATTGGCTCATAACCAATTGGCTTATTTAATGTACTTGTAAGTCCCCCATAGTCAAGTGCACTACATGTGCCCAGGGCCTGTAAATTAAATGCTACTAGTGGGCTGCAGCACAGGTTGTCCCACCCACAGAAGTAGCCCCCTAACCATGTCTCAGGCCTGCCTCTGCAGTGCCTGTGTGTGCTGTTTCACTGCCACTTCGACTTGGCATTTAAAAGTACTTGCCAAGCCTTAAACTCCCCTTTTTCTACATATAAGTCACCTCTAATGTAGGCCTTAGGGAGCCCATAGGGCAGGGTGCTATGTAGGTAGAAGGCAGGACATAAACATTTGTGTTCTATATGTCCTGGTAGTGTAAAACTCCTAAATTCATTTTTACACTGGTGTGAGGCCTGCTCCTTTCATAGGATAGCATTGGGGATACCCTCATATCCTGTTTGAGTGGTACATCCTGATCTGAAAGGAGTAGCCAGGTCATATTCAGTATGGCCAGAATGGTGATACAAAATCCTGCTTAATGGTGAAGTTAACGCTAACCGTGAACTGCATTTACCAGGATGCAAAGGGGCAAACTGTGCTGGGATGTGAGGCAGTGTGCTCCCAACCCTCTTTCCTGTTTAAAAGGCTCCCTTGAGCCATTGAGCTGATGAGCTTTGGAGATGCACCTGTGTGCGTGTGAGTGGTACTTGACCTGAGAGGCGTTTGGCAGCATTTCCAGCAACCCCAGATGAATTTTCTTTGTTTCTTACTCTCTACTGATGAAGGGCCAAACCCAGAAACACGTGTCTTAGAGATATGCCGCAATGTCTGCACCAACTTTGGTGAACAACTACAGATATTTTTAAAGTAAGCGCTAACCATGAACTGCATTTATCAGGACGCAAAGGGGCAAACTGTGCTGGGATGTGAGGCAGTGTGCTCCCAACCCCCCTTCCTGTTTAAAAGGCTCCCTTGAGCCAGTGAGCTGACAAGCTTTGAAGATGCATCTATCTGCCTGTGAGTGGTATTTGACCTGTGAGGATTTTGGCAGCATTTCCTGCAACCCCAGATGAATTTTCTTTGTTCTCTACTCTCTACTGAAGAATGGCTAAACCCAGAAATACGCGCCTGGAGATATAAAGCACTGTCTGCACCAACTTTGGTGAAAAACTATAGATAATTTTCAAGTAAGCGCTAACTGCGAACTGCATTTACCAGGATGCAAAGGGGCAAACTGTGCTGGGAAGTGAGGCAGTGTGCTCCCAGCCCCCTACTCACATAAGTAGCCCCTTAACCATGTCTCAGGCCCTTCATTGCAAGGCCTGTGTGTGCAGTTTCACTACCACTTCGACTTGGCATTTAAAAGTACTTGCCAAGCCTGAAACACACCTTTTTCTACATATGTCACCCTAAGGCTAAACTCCAGAAACGTCTGCAACGAATTCAAAACGCCTCCGCCCGCCTCATCCTCAACATACCCCGCAACAGCCACATCTCCGCCCACCTGAGACACCTGCACTGGCTTCCCGTCAACAAAAGGATCACCTTCCGACTCCTCACCCACGCACACAAAGCCCTCCACAACAAGGGACCCGAATACCTCAACCGCCGCCTCAGCTTCTACACACCCACCGTCCTCTTCGCTCCGCCATCCCTCGCATCCGCCGCACCACGGCGGGTGGGAGGTCCTTCTCCTACCTGGCGGCCAAGACATGGAACTCCCTCCCCACCATCCTCAGGACCACCCAGGACCACTTCGCTTTCCGGGGACTACTCAAGACCTGGCTCTTCGAGCAGCAGTAACCCCTTCCCCCTAGTGCCTTGAGACCCGCACGGGTGAGTAGCGCACTTTATAAATGTTTATGATTTGATTTGATTTGAGGTAGGCACTAGATAACCCATGGGTAAAAGGCAGGACATGTACCTATATGTTTTATATGTCCAGGTAGTGAAAAACACCTAAATTCTTTTTCCACTACTGTGAGGCCTGCTCCTCTCATAGACTAGCATTAGGGCTGCCCTCATATACTTTTTGAGTTGTAGATTCTGATCTGAAAGGTGTAACCAGGTCATATTTAGTGTGGCCAGAACAGTAATAGAAAATCCTGCTAATTGGTGAGGTTGGATTTTATATTACTCTTTTAGAAATGGCAATTTTAGAAAGTGAGCATTTTTCTGCACTTAAACCCACCTGTGCCTTAAAGCCTGTCTCAATCAATGTCAGGTCTGGGCTGGTTGACAGCTCCCTTGTGCATTTCACCCAGACAACCACAAACACAGGACACTCAGTCACTGAATGGATCTTCCTGGGCTGGAAGGGTGGAGGGCCTGACACTTGCATTTCAAAGTCCAGTGGCCTCACGCAAAGCACTAGGACCGTGGCAGACAAGACTGGGCTGAAAAAGGCATCTTGTGCAGTTAAAAAAACACTCTTTTAAGTATCCCCCACTTCAAAGGCATTTTTGGGTATTTAAATTGGGACTCTGACCCCACCAACTCGGACACTTCTGGACCTACACCTGCACCCTTTCAGAGGAGCTGCCTGACTGCTCAAAGGACTCATCTGGACTGCTTTGCTGAGAAGGACTGCTGCCCTGCTGTTGCCCTGGTGTTGAGCTGCCAATCCACCATGAATGCTATCCAGAATGCATTGCATTGCTGCATCTGGGATGCCAGCCTCTTGATGGGATTTAAAATAGTTGACTGCCCTACAGACATGGATCTCAGGAGGTCAATAGCCTCCTCACTCAGAGCAGCAGGGCTCAGTGGGGCAGGGCCTGAGGTTTCTGGGGCGAAGGAGATGCCCACCCTCCTCGGTGACCGGGAACTGGAAACTAGCAGAGGGGCTGCTGGGAGGGCAGATGTACCTGCAACTGGGGTGGTCACAGAGGTGTCCGCCACCACCAGGGAGCTCCCATCGGAGGAGGTATCTGAGTCTGTGTTGTCTCCTCCAGTCTCCGCCATGGTGCTCCCCTCGCCCTCGTTCCACTGGCTCCCTCGGCGTCGGTGGACTCTGCTTCCTTGTTCATGTTCACAGCAGCATCCCAAATGTGATGTCCCAACTACAGAGGCACTGGGTGTGGCTAATAGGTGAGCCCTGGTTCCCACCCAGTATATGTTGGTGTGTGCCTATGGTGTTGGCCATATAGGATAGTGTGTGGCTAATGTTGTCCCTCAATATTTGCACTCTGGTTACCCAAACCTATCATGGCTGCTGATCCCTGTGAGGAATGCCAGAACGAGGGCAGAAGAACGTTATAATGAGGCACATCAGAGAACCAGAAGGATCATTGAAAGGACCTTCGGCCTCCTGAAGGCCACGTTCTGGTGCCTCCATCTGACAGGTGGATCCCTGTGCTACTCACCTGCAAGATAGTCGTGGCATGCTGCATGTTGCACAACCTGGCCCTCAGGTGCCATGTACCTTTTCTGCAGGAGGAGGAGGACAGGAGATGCCCCTGTGGCTTTAGTAGACCCTGTTGACAATGAGGATGAAGATGCTGAGGATGAGGATGAGGACAACAGAACATCAGTTATCCGTCAGTACTTCCAATGACACATAGGCGAGACAGTGCAATTTCACATTTTTATGACTATTGGTGTATTCTGTGTGGCTGTGGCATGATGGCATTAACTACCTTTTACCTCTACTTACTGTCACCTATGGTTTATCATTTTAAAGATGTTGGTGCTATGGCAACTGTGTACTGATATGCTGACTACAGCCAGCTACAGGTCATTATTTCTATTCTCTCACAATGTACAGTTAATTTTCAATGGATGTAACTGTTTGCATAAATACACTTTTTCAACACATGACATACAAGTAGTCGAGTTGTGTTCAAGGGTGTTTATTTTAGTGCTAAAAAATTGAGGAAAAAGTGCAATGGAATGGGGTGATGATGGAGGAAAGTCCAGGGTTTTCTTCCAGTCTGTTTGTAGCACAGGTGCAGTGTCCAAATGGCCATAGGAAGGGGAGCAACGGCAGGTAAAGGTGGACAAGGTGACTGAGTGGGACACAAGGGGGACAATCAGGAGAGTCTCATTTCCTGGCGGTGGTCTTGGCAGGTGTCTCTGGCTTCTGTCTGCGTTGCAAGGAACGTTTGCGGGGTGGTTCACCTTCTGCAGGGGTAGGGATGCTGGTGGCCTGTGGGTCCTGTGGTGGGGACTCCTGCCCACTAGCGGCAGCGGAAGTGGAGGGCTGGTCAATGGACTGGCTAGTGGTAGGGGACAGCTGGTGTGTTGTTGCCTCCCTCATGATGTTGGCCATGTCTGTCAACACCCCTGCTATGGAGATCAGGGTGGTGTTGATGGCCTGCAAGTCCTACCTGATCCTCGTGTCCTGGGAATGTTGGTAGGCTCGCAGGATCTCGTAGAGTGCCTCCTGGAGGGTTGGTTGCCTGGTCCAGTCCTACCCCTGGTGCACAGCAGTCCTCCCAGTGTCCCTGTTGGCCTGTGCCTCTGTGCCTCTGTCCCCTGAACGGTGTGCTCACTGCCACTGACCCCAGGTCCCCAATTGTCTTGGGTATGAGGTGTGGCCTGGGGTCCCTGTACAGGTGGGCACACTGCTGATTGACGTGTCTTGAGGACAAAGGTGTGGGTATGCTGGGTGGGTGCTGTGGTGTTGGATCCTGATGGGGGAGGCTCTGTGGTGGTCTGTGAGTGGGCTTGGTTGACCGGCTGTCCAGTTGTCCCTGATGGGCCAGGCACGTCATCCAGATCCAGAAGTCCAGAGTTACTGTCATCACTGGGGGCATCTTCTGTTGGGGGACTGGATAGTCGTGGCACCTCCTCTCCACTGACATTGGCAGGGGTACCTGTGGGGATATAAGTGATGTATTATGCTTCATGTGTAGGACATTTGTATATCCCCGGCTTCCTCTCTATCGTTGGTGTTACCCTGACACCTTTTGCTTGTGTATGGTGATGTATTGTGGGATTGTTAGTTTCCCTATGCTGTGCATGCTTTAGTGATGGGTGTCCATGCAGGGCTGGGAGGGCTGTCCATGCATTGGTATAGCATGCAGGGCTTGGCATTGGGGTTAGTCTTATGTGTAGGTGCAGTGTGTGGGATGGAGTGGAGTGATGGGAGTGAGGGTGAGGGCGTGAGATGGCATGCAGGTATGGGGGGTGATAAGTAGTAAATATTGACCTACCAGTGTCCAGTTCTCCAGCTACTCCAGCGAGTTACTCAGGATGCAGTATTGCCAGTACTTGCTCCTCCCATGCTGTGAGCTGAGGGGGAGGAGGTGAGGGTTCACCGCCAATCCTCTGTATGATGAGCTGGTGCCTTGCTGCGGAATGCTCCTTCCCCCGTAGGTCATCCCACCTCTTCCTGATTTCGTCCCTTGTTCTTGGATGCTGTTCCACAACGTTCACCCTGTCCATGATCGTCCGCCATAGCTCCATCTTCCTTGCAATGGATATCTGCTGTACCTGTGTTCCAAACAGCTGTGGCTCTACCCTGATGGTTTCCTCCACCATGACCCTTAAGTCCTCCTCAATGAAACGGGATGCCTTTGTAGAGCCATGGGTGTTGTGTGGTGTATGTTGGTGAGAGTGTGTTAAGTAATGTGGTGGGGTGTGTAATGTGGGATGCATGAGGGATGTATGGGTGTAAGTGGTGTGTGTATAGTTGTCAAAGTGGCCTTGGTGTCAGTCTAGTGGCAATGATTTGTATTCGTAAAGGGCTGTGGGTAATGTGAGTGTGTTTTATAGTGCTGTTGGTGGGTGTGTGTGGTGTGTGTATTAGTGTCAGGTGTGTGTTTTTGGTATTGGCCAAAGTGGTGTTTTGTATGTGGGTGTCTATTCTGGACGTGGCAGTATGTACCGCCAATGGTTTACCGCCATTGAATGTCCGTCTTGGTGATTAGTGGGTCATAATGGGGTGAGCGTTGTTTTGTTGGCGTTCCCTGTGTTACTATATGATTTATTGCACAAATACTTTACACATTGCCTTCTAACTTAAGCCTGACTGCTCTGGGCCAGAGGCTGGGCACAGGATAATTTGGATTGTGTTGTGAGTTACCCTGACTAGGATGGTGGTTCCCACATGGACAAGGGTGTATACCTCTGCCTAATAGAGACCCCATTTCTAACATGTATGAATCAATTCTAATACAAGCTGTCCATCCATTTCAAGCAATAGTTTGAATGGAGCTGAAGGTAGGAAAAATACCAGCAACAGAACTACAGAAAAGACTTAAAGGGAGAGTTGCCTATTTACCTTTTAATTTTAAAAAAAGTTGACACTGTGGGTGTTGATAAAGATGTAGATGAACCACTCATTATTCTGCTAAATGGAGTGCCCACCAAAAGTAAAAAAAAATCTTGCAAGAGTTAGTGGATGTGAATAAAGTAAAAAAGCCACATTATATCTGAAAGAAAATATTGTTTTTTACAAAAAATTTGAAATTATTGGAGATGTAAGTTGCATTGACGATGAAGCACTACAGTCAAGTGGACAAATAGAAAAAGTGGATGAGCACTAGTCAGAATAAATATATACGCATTCAAAATAAGTTGTTTGAGAATGTAATTGATCTATTTCAAATGAAACAAGCAACAGGAGTGTCAATGAGTGTGTGAGAAAAACATGTAGAGGTTTGCTGCTTTCCACAGCTATTTCTCACAGGAGTAAGTGGCAGGCACAATGACAGACTTGTAGCTGAATACAGGTCAACAAGATTATATTCAGATTACCCTAAATTTCCTCAGTGTACTCCCTATATACTTCATCTATTATTTGAGAGTGACTTATCACGGCTGTCTTATACTGCGAACCATATTCTAAAGACAAGAGTTAATCTGCAAAATCTTTCTGCAAGGGAGTTTGCTGAAAAAATACAAAGTAAGGATGAAAATCTGGAGTATAACTTAATTTATGTGATGGCATGTCAGTGTGGAACTAATGAATACTGGTATCATTGCTATGGAGAACTGAAATGTATGGTCATGACTAAGGTGCACCTACTTGGTTTGTGAAACTTAGTTGTGCAGAGTATGCATGGGCCGGTTTACTAGAATTTCTAAGAGAAGAAAACTCTAACATTAAAAATTATAATTTGAAAACAACAGGAGAACTTTGCTCTTTGGATCCTGCTAATGTATGTAGGTATTTTAAACACAAGTTTCAAGCGAGGCTGGGTTTTCTTTGCAGTAAAACAAATCCTCCCCTTGGAGAAGTTATGGATTTTTTTGGCAAAAAGAATACCAGGCAAGAGGTGCTCCTCATATGCACATGCTTTTATGGATAAAGGATGCATCAAAATTTAGAACTGATAGCGATGAGTGTGTACTCTCTTTCATAGAACAATATGTTACATGCACCATCTCAGATGAGAACAATAACAAAATACTATGACACCAAGTTCTACACTTCCAAACACATAGAAGTGGCAAGTATTGTCACCGAAGATACAGATGAAAAAGGAACATTTTATACAAGGTATCATTCTGGGTTTCTAAAGCCTATCATTTCCAAAGGAAGAGTGAACAGCTTTTTATCTTCAGACAGGCATACACTGACAAGAAAGTAATCAGAAAAACATATAGGGCCTGATTACGACCTTGGTGGATGGGCTACTTCATCACAGCGTTTGTGATGGATATCCAGCCCGCTGTTTTAAAAGTTTCATAGAATATAATGGCACTTGTAATATGGTGGGTGGGATATCCGCCACATTTGTGACGGAGTATCCCATCTGCCAACGTCGTAATCAGGCCCATAATCTGAGACCAGAGGCCTCCAAATATATTAATGATTATAATCCTCTCATTCTAAAATTATAGAATGTAATATGGACATACAGTTTGTTGCAGGCAACTCCATTGCTGCTGCGCTCTATGTCACCTAATACATCACAAAATCAGAGAAAACAGAGATGATGGAAATGTGGGAGGAGATTTCTGCAGAAAAATCTCTACCCAAGAAATTGCAGAGTTTCGCATAGGGAGATAAGTTCCATTGAGTGCTGTGACAAGTTGAGTTCAGCTAGCATGTACTCAAAGTCTAGGGGAATTATTTGGGTTGATGTAGGTCTTGGTAACATACAAAACAGAGGGGGTGATTCTGAGCTTCCGCCAAGCGGGAACCGCCAGAAGACCGTACCGCGGTCAAAAGACCGCAGCGGTCATTCTGGGTTTCCCACTGGGCTGGCAGGCGACCGCCAAAAGGCCACCCGCCAGCCCAGTGGGAAACACCCTTCCACGAGGAAGCCGGCTCCGAATGGAGCCCTGCGGAGTGGAAGGGGTGCGACGGGTGCAGTAGCACCCGTCGCGAATTTCAGTGTCTGCTAAGCAGACACTGAAATTCTAAGTGGGGCCCTCTTACGGGGGCCCCTGCAGTGCCCATGCCATTGGCATGGGCACTGCAGGGGCCCCCAGGGGCCCCATGACACCCCATACCGCCATCCTGTTCCTGGCGGCCGAAACCGCCAGGAACAGGATGGCGGTATGGGGGTCGGAATCCCCATGGCGGCGCAGCAAGCTGCGCCGCAATGGAGGATTCCCCTGGGCAGCGGAAAGCCGGCGGGAGACCGCCGACTTTCCGTTTCTGGCCGCAGCAGAATGCCCAAAGGAGCACCGCCAGCCTGTTGGCAGTGCTCCCGCAGACAACGGCCCTGGCGGTTTTTACCGCCAGGGTCAGAATGACCGCCAGAGTCTTGAAGTCTTTCTCAGAAATTCAGTAGATAGCAGAGCTTCATCCGGAGAGTACAGATATTTTGTAAAAACAAATATGCTGGATACCTACCATCCAAGAAAAAGTCCACACCTCAAAAATATGTATCTTTACAAAACTCTGCAACACTATTGGTATAGAAACAATGTGACGGAAAACATTGATGTAGGCAAATATGCTGTAGTTGGCTGTGATGATTGTTTAGTTCAGCAGGCAAAAGGTAACTTACTAAACAATAGAAAATGTATGTGTCAAACTGCTGAGAAAAATTAATTTTTTCTATTTAGCACTTCTCTAGCTATTCAAACCTTGGCATTCTGAAACAGAGTTACTTGGACAATATGACTGCTATATAAACTCTTTTAATGCTGTAAGAGACAGCACTGAGGCCCTCAATATGACCCTGGCTATCATGAGGCCACCAGGGCCGCGGTGGAGGTCAGACTGCCGCCAAAGCAGCGGTCCAGCCTCCACATTACAACCGTGGCAGAGCCACCACGGTCCGAAGACCAGCCCTGAAAGGTTGCAGCCAGCCTGGCAGTGCTGCCAGTCTCAATCCACCAGGGCAGCGCTGTATGGGGGCCCCCATAGACAGCCCCATTGCACTTGACCCATCGCAACATTGTCACCGGCTCGATTACAAGCTGGCTTCAATATCATGGTGTGTTTCCTGCTCGGCCGGCGGGTGAAAATAGTGTTTCCTCCCACCGCCCATAATGGAAACTCTTACTAGGTACAACAGAGGGATGGCCGCATATGCGGTTATCCTGATGCAGGACTTTGGCGGGAGGCCTCCACCGCCCACTAAAGTCAAAATGAGGGCCTGACTGTCCAATATTTACCAACTACCTACAAATGTTAAATAAGAAATTGAACAAGAGGAAACAATTGCTACTGAGATAGCAAAGGATATCTCACAAAGCAGCCAGAGCTCAGCACTTCTCAGTCAAGATCCTCTTGGCCAGCCAAAAATCAAAAATGAAGCAGACATAGCCATAAGTGAGGTGGAGACAGCAATGCAACAAGCAAGAGAAGAAAATGTTGACTCGGAGCAGTTAGTTGAACAAAGTAATGGTGAGGGGAAATAAATAAATATGGAAGTGAAAAAAAAAATAGACCATGGATTCCTCAATGAAAACAATCAATGTAAATGTTCAAGTTTTAAGGCAATTTTGTGTATGTCATCAGATATGCTGGCACTGGGAAAAGCTTTTTAATCCAAGTTTTAATCCACGTAGCAGCACCTACTTGATTAGCTGCACACAACATCAAAGGAATTACATTGCATTTTCTACTTATGCCACCTGTTGAACACAATAATAAATTGGAAAACCAAAAGTTATCTGATGAAGTTTCCAGAGTTCTGAAGAAATTAAAACTTTTAATCTTCGATGATGTGAGCATGGTCTCAAACTTAATGCTTGCCTTTGTGCATTTAAGAATGCAACAGATATTGAAGACAGAGTATGATGTGGTGTTTGGAAGAAAGCATGTGATTGTTTACCACTGTGAAAGGACAGCCTGTGTTTAAGACACTTTTACATGAGAAACCCAAAATTATTTAGGAAGTATTGGAAATGTATACATTTGGTTGAATCTCCAATACTAATTACAAACATGCGTCAAGCATTAGTTATGCAATATAGAAATGTTCAGAAGGATATTAGAATACTGTCAAACAAAGGAAAACGTTACTTGCAAACTTGACTTAAAAGAACATATTTCTTCAAATAATTCTGCAGCACAGCTAATGTTTGAATTTAATAAAGAACAAACATCTATTGTGCGTCTAATGCCTACTCTTAGAGAATGTGACTCCTTCAATGAACAATTGCTACAACTAGAGAAACAACAAATATTGGATCTCGCAGCAATTGATAAAATGGAACAACAAGGAGTGACAATACTTTTGACTGAAAAACTACAATCAAAACTGAATTATTTAGAGAAGTCTGTTTCCAAAACTGCAGGATTAGAAAAGTGTTTACTAGTTTGTAGGAACTGTTGGGTAATTTTGCGGTGTAATATAAATGTCGAAATAATTGATTTCATTTTGTACCTGAACAGAAATGAGGTTGAATATCTACCTGTTAAGTTTGATCAACTTGAGGGCGTAAAGCAGAAAGCAAGATATGTTGTGTGATTCTTGCTTGTAAAACATATGTATGTTCACAGAAAGCAGTTTCCAGTATCTCTAGCATATGCTGTAACAATACATAAGTTTCAAGGTTTAAGTGTAGGTGCAGTATTTTCTATCATTGGTAACAAGGAAGGTATGTCATATGTAGCATTGTCACAGGTTAGAACTTTATCTGGTTTGTATATCACAGAGTTTGATGACAGTTGTTAGAAATGGGGTCTTTGTTTGGCAGTCGGGTTACCCCCTGTTCAAGCAAGGACCCTCACTCTAGTCAGGGTAATGGAGAAATACACCTAGATAATCTCTGCTTTCTCCCTTGGTAGCTTAGCACAATCAGTCGGGCTTATCTCAGAAGCAATGTGTAAACTATTTTTACCAACACACATAGTAACACAGATTAAACACTAAGAAATGGAGACCACCCCAGTTTAGAAAAATAGGTAATATTTATCTAAATCAAACAAAACCAAAATGACACAAATCCAGCATACACAAGTAAATATATGAATTTTCAAAAGAATAAGGCCCTCATTTTGGGTGATCAACACATCACTACTCATACCGCCATGGCAGTATGGACCTCTGGTGCATCTCTGACCCGGCGGGACACACATGACCGCCACCAGTAAAATGAGCCGGCCTACCGCCATTGGTTTTCATGGCGGTACCATCACCACGAAAATCATGGCGGTAGGTCTACCGGTGACATGGAATTCCTTTCCTGCCACCGGTAGAAGGCTTTCCCAACCCTCCCAGCAATCACTTAAACCCCACTCCCCTAGAATCACAGCGCCCCCCCAACCTCAAGCCCCCCCAGAGTCAGAGGGCTCTTCAAACCCCCACCACACTAGAATCACAGCCCCCCAACCCCTCCTTCCCACACATCACCCCTCACCCCCTCCCTGCAAATATACACATACACACCTACAAGCACCACGCATGTACCCATGCACCACCACTTCCATACACATATTCAGTCACACTCATCCATACATGCATTCACTCACACATACTCACACGCATACACACTGACATGCAGACACGCACTCACTGTAACATTCATGCACTCATTCACTCACATGCATACCACTATGTATACACCACAACACTCAGATGCATACACACACATACACACACGCAGACACTACACACACACACAACACCCCCCTCCCTTGATGGATGCCCCACCTACCTTTTCCGGCGGGGAGGTCGTCCAGCAGGGAACAGGAAGGGGCACTGCCAGGCCGTCTGTTTAGTCAAAATATGTCTAGCAGCGTCCTACTGGCGAGGCAGTGCAGGTGGTAGCACCGCCCAGGCGCCTTGTCCGCCATCATGGCTACTGCTGGATTACCACCCTAAATGTGGCGGAAATCCAGCAGTATACATATTATGGCGGGTGGAAGAACGTCAGCACTGACAATCTTATGGCGCACATGGCTTTGGCGGTCCCGGTTTGAGACCGCCAAAGTGACAATGAGGACCTTACGCCATAGAAAACAATGAAAACTTTGATTTTGCACAAAGTACCTGGTTAGCGTAAAAAATAAAGCCGCACAGTCAAGTGTGTGTCAAAAGAGGCAGCGATGTGTTGAGTCCTTCCTAGCAAGCGAGGCAGTGCGTCATTTCTTTTCTGGTCGGGTCAGCAAGGTGTCAATTTTCTCCCTCGCAAGAGAGAGATGTGTTGATTTGTGGGTGGGGCACCTCTGATCTGCGCAGAGTTAGGTGAATGTTGACGCCCAGGTATGATGCATGGAAAATCCTGTCACACGGTGTTAAAAAACCTTGCTGCATGGGGTTTTTGTCATTATCAGCAGCCACAAGTGGGTGTTGCGGGTCGTTTCTTTAGCCGCGATGCGTCCATCTCCTAGCCGCAATGCAGGTGCGAAGTCGTTGGAATGTCATTTATCAGGCGTGTTGCAGATGGTGTGTCGAACATTTCCCCGCATGGCATCCTGTGTGTGGATTTTCACCACTTGGCAGGGCAGGAGTCTCAGCAGAGAGTCCAGACATATGAAGAGGAAGTCTTTGATGGCCCTGAGACTTCAAAGCAGGAGGTCAGTTCAAGCCCTTGGAGTTTCTTCACAAGCAGAAATATACTACAAAGTCAAGTCTTTGTCCCCTTTCACAGGCAGAAGAAGCAACTGCAGGATAGCCCAACAAAGCACAGTCAGACGCAGGGGTAGCACTTCCTCCTCAGTACTCCAGCTCTTCTCCTTGGCAGAGGTTCCTCTTGGTTCCAGAGTGATCTTATTTTCGGAGGTTTTGGGTCCAATACTTATGCCCCTTCCTGCCTTTGAAGTAGGCCTACTTCAAAGGAAACTCTCTGTTGTTCACAGGATCCTGCCTTTCTCAGGCCAGGCCCCAGACACACACCAGGGTGTTGGAGACTGCATTGTGAGAGGGCAGTCACAGCCCATTCAGGTGTAAGTGACCACTCTTCCCTCCACTCTTGCACAGATGGCATCAGCATTTGTCTCACTGTCTAACAGCCCAACTGTCAAACTGACCCAGACAGGGAATCCACAAACCGACAGAGTCACAGAATGATTTAAGCAAGAAAACACCTGCTTACTAAAAGTGGCATTTTCAAACTGACAATCTAAAAACCAACTTCACTAAAAGATTTATTTTTAATTTGTGAGTCCAGAGACCCCAAACTCCACATTTCTATCTGCTCTCAAAGGGAAACTGCACTTTAATAATATTTAAGGACAGCCCCCATGAGAGAGATAGGCCTTGCAACAGTGAAAACTGAATTTAGCAGTATTTCACTGTTAGGACATGTAATACACATCAGTACATGTCCCACTTTTAACATACACTGCACCTACCTGGGGCTACCTAGGGCCTATCTTAGGGGTGCCTTACATGTATAACAAGGGAAGGTTTAGGCCTGGCAAGTGGGTACACTTGCCAAGTCGAACTGGAAATTTAAAACTGCACACATAGACACTGCAGTGGCAGGTCTGAGCCATGTTTACAGGGCTACTCATGTGGGTGGCACAACCAATGCTGCAGGCCCACTAGTAGCATTTGATTTACAGGCCCTGGGCACCTATAGTGCACTTTACTAGAGTCTTACTAGTAAGTTAAATATGCCAATCATGGATAAGCCAATTACACATACATTTTACATAGGAGCACTTGTACTTTAGCACTGTGTTGCAGTGGTAAAGGGACCAGAGTATCCAACACAGCAAAAATAGAATCCAGGACACATCAACAACCTGGGAAGCAGAGGCAAAAAGTTAAAGGGAGACCACGCCAAGGATGCCAAGTCTAACACATGTCCCCCCAGCTGAAAGTGGGGAAAAACTACCCAGCCTCATGGGAGTTCTCATCACTAAGGAGGAAGAATCTGGACAGGCCATCAGCATTGGTGTGTTCTGTGCTAGGGCAGTGTTCCACCAGAAAGTCCATCCCCTGTAGGGAAATGGATCACCGCAACAGTTTTGGATTCTCTCCCCTCATCTGTGTTAACCAACTGAGTGTCCTGTGGTCTGTCTGAACTCGGAAGTGAGTCCCCCACAAGTAGGGTCTTAGCTTCTTCAGTGCCCAGACCACAGCAAAAGCTTCAAACTCTACTGCACTCCACCTACGTTCCTGGGAAGTAACCTCCTGCTAATGAAGGCTACAAGTTGATCTAGGCCTTCTTCATTTAGCTGTGATAACACTGCTCCTGTACCATGCTCTTAAGCATCTGTTTGCACAACAAACTCCTTTGAGAAATCAGTTACCTCTCAGCACAGGTGCTGTGCATATGGCAGCCTTTAGGGTATCAAAAGCTGTTTGGCAAGTCTGTCCGGATCACTTTCCTTGGTTGCTTCTTGGAAGTCAACTCATTCAAGGGGGCAAAAAAGGTGCCATACTCCTTGACAAAACGTCTCCAATAGCCAGTGAGGCCCAAAAAGGCCCTCACCTCAGTCTGGGTTTTGGGAGGCTCCCAAGCCAGTATGCTGTCTATATTTGGCTGTACAGATGCCACCTGGCCACTCCCTACCTGGTATCTCAAATACACCACTAAACCCTGCCCTATCTGGTACTTCCTGGCCTTAATAGTGAGGCCTGCCTTTTGCAGGGCCTCCAACACTCTACAGAGATGCTGCAAGTGTTCCTCCCAAGTGGAACTGAACACTGCAATGTCGTCCAGCTAGGCTGCATTAAAATCATCCAGCCCAGTCAACACTTGGTGGACCAACCTCTGAAAGGTGGAAGGGGCATTTTTCATCCCAAATGGCATTACTTTAAACTGGAAGTGCCCATCTGCGGTAGAAAATGCTGACCTCTCCTTGGCCCCGTAAAGTCAAAGGTGCTAAGGTGTTCGGCAGCTCCCAACCGATCGAAAAGCTCATCAGCTCGGGGATGGGGTGCACGTCAGTCTTAGTGACCGCATTGCGACCAGTTGAATAGGGGATACCTTTCCTCATCAAACTAGAAAGTGACAGTTGTCTCGCCCCCTTGGAAATGATGTCACAACCGTTACTGGGACTTCCGGTGCCCCTGAGAGCTCACCCTGGAACTGACGTAGGTGTAGGGGTGTCACGTGGGTTATGACATAATGAGATCAAGTGTTAGTCATGTGCCAGGGTCATTGCCCCTGTGTCTAGGTCTATGGGCTGTGTAAAATGGGCACCCTGTTGGTGTGGACCGTTTCTGCGCCTAAGTGTTTAAGTCTGGACATGTCAGACATTCACGACCAAGAGGCTGCTTGAGTGCCTCCTCACTGGGCAGAGCATTGGAAACGTAAGGCCAAACCTCCACATTGTTGGCTAATCCAAAACGAGGGGCTTGGCAAATGTTGCAAAGGTCCTGATATGGTTAGCATTATGTGTAGCCCCTCAACGTATCCGAGCCATCAAGGAGAGCATGTGAACACTATGGGCCTCATTACAACCCTGGCGGTCAAAGACTGCCAGGGCTGTTTTGGGGATTGTACCGCCAACAGGCTGGCGGTGCAGTCTTGCGGATTACGACCGCGGTGGAAGCACCGCAGTCGCACCGCTGGAACTGGTGGTTTACCGCCATGGTTGTCCCGGCGGTTTTAATCCTCCAGGGCAGCGCTGCTTGCAGCGCTGCCCAGGGGATTACGAGTCCCCTTCCCGCCAGCCTGTCCATGGAGGTAGAAACTGCCATGGAAAGGCTGGTGGGAAGGGGAGTCGCGGGGCCCTGTGGGCCCTGTGGGCCCTGAGGGACCCCTAGGCACAGCCCCACACTGCTTTTTACTGTCTGCACGGCAGAGTAGTGAAAAGCGCAACGGGTGCAGCTGCACCCGTCGCATGGCCGCAACACCGCCGGCTCCATTAGGAGCCGGCTGCCATGTTGCGGCCGACATCCCCGCTGGGCCGGCGGGTGGAAACTCTGTTTGTCAAAATGGGGAGGGCCTATGTGTTGAAGAGGAATATGCCCTTTTTGAACCATTGAATATATATATAAGGAGCCGGCTAGAGCCGCGTGCCAAACCGTGAACCATAGCTGAAATAGGTTGTCAGGGTATTATGAAGAGATACAATCCTCTCACCAGAAAAGCCGCCTCCTTAGGGGTCCAGAACACTCTCAAGAGATATTATAGGACCCTAACACCTTTGTGTTGGATGAGAATGTACAGCCGGCTGCCCCTAAAGATGGGGGTTCCGACGTTACCGGAAAGAGGAACTTTGCTATCCGCTTGAAAAGCTCAGCCTCAAGGATTTGCTGCAACTGATATCCCCTATTAAGGTTGACAGCAGCGGCAGCAAAGCCTCGAAAGATGAATTAAATGATGGGATCAACTTCATCAGCACTGGAGATGATGAAGAAGTTATAGCACCACCGAATTCGCTAGTCTATGAAGATATGGGCTTTCAGGAGGACCCTGATCCTGAGACAGTCGTCGTACAGCCGGCAAGTGTAAACTCCGATGCCGCTTATACACCAATGGACCTATGAGACTTGCAAGATTTTGGAGCAGCAGCTGAATGTAGCGCAAACGCTGAGGTTAGTAAAAAAAAAAAGAACTCTATAGACAATTATTGTGTACGATGATATCATACTTTTAACTAATAGTTTGTCTTTTTCTTACTGTTTAAACCATAGAAAGCGACTGCAAAAAGAAATGCGCTAGAAGGGTCTGCGCCAAAGGTTAACAACGTAAATCTTTACTGCTTATGCTGTTCCAGCCAGTCTGAAAATATTACAAGCCAGAACAAAGAGGCACGTAAGAAATGTGTTTGCACCTACAATAGCACAGATTTTGAAAAGGAAACTACGGGCGTACCCTATGACGCCATGTGGCCAGTTAAAGGTTTTGCGGCAATCGCTGTGAGCACATGTGTTAAACGTGACTATTATAACCTCTGTTGTGGGCATAAAATTAACGAACCACAGCAGGAGGCTTACAAGTGTCTATACAAGTCGTACAGCCCAAAAATAATTCCACACATATGTAGCAGGTTAGACCCACACAAAGTATATAAGTTGTTAAGGGTGGTGTACTGGTTGTCAGCTGTGAAAAAATATGTCCACGCTGATATGATTAAGGTCTTGGCAGTAGCGGTCAATGAGATCCGATACGCTGGCGAGCCCTGCTCAAAACTCAAACGTATGTAGAGGATTGGTACCTATTTTGACAAAAGATTAATAAAAAGGGTCATAGAAAGACGAATGTGTGATATTTATTTGAAAAATAGAAGAATGGGGTCTTTAGCCCCACAAAAGTTGTTTACAAAAATACAGAGGTCGAGGGTAGTGGGCCATAACTGTGTTGTTTAACGTTACATAAATACTCACTTTTAGGACGAGAATCAGAGTGTTGTGGTGCAAGATGTCTATGAGTTACACCTTGGATACATATGAATTGCCAGAATGGTGTATGTGCTGCTTAAAGAAAGAATAGCTGAAATACACCCTGTAACTGTACAGTATCTGATCATTTCTGAACCATCAGCTACGGGGCTGTACGATATTCCTGAATGTATAACCAGATGTGTATCAGCGTGTGGATGCCTACAACTAATAAATACTGGAGCTTGTACAAAGGGTGTATGTGTGACTTAGGACTTTTGCCCATGACCGCGTTGCGCACAGCTTTGGAGCTTCTGACAGATAATTATTTCTCAAGTAAGGGTTTTGTATTGTCAGGTCTAGAACTGTACGAGCTTATGAATGCTATCAGTATCCATGTTGTACAGCAATGCCGCCCATAAGACCAATAGCTAGAAACTGTAAAGTATGTTGTGTTTATGCTGTGCTAATATTCTTTATTTTTAATAAAATGGCCTCACACAAAACATTTGTCTTTCATTTCATGACTTGTAACAGCTGATAACATGTCCGGGGCAAAGAGTTAAGCAAGCTTTATTATGATACAAGTGGTGTCGGTACCTTCGGGGGTACTGAATCACTGTTTAGAAGGGCGTTAGTTGAAAATGAGCCAGTAAACAGAGCCCAGGTGAAGACGTGGTTATCTGGTGAAGAGGAGTATTCACTCTATAAGCCCGGCCGGAGCGGTTTAAGAAAAGACCTACAATCGTTAATGATCAAGTAGATTATCAATGGCATAATCAGTCTTCAAGATTTAGCAAAACACAATAACGGTGCTCAATATATATGAGCTGTCATAGATGTCTTATTTAAGTATACATACGCAGAAGCATTATTCGATAAAAGTGGGAAAAGTGTGACCGGCGCCTTTAAAACCATCTTCGGGAAAGGACAAACCCTCAAAAACTACAAACAGATGCTGGAAAAGAGTTTTTAAACAGACCGTTTCAGAAATTACTAAAACAGCACAATGTTAAACATTTTGTAATGCACACTGAGGTAAAAGCTGCCGTTATAGAACGTTTTAACAGAACCTTAAAGTCTAAGATGTGGGGATATTTTACGGCCTATAACAATTACCAATATGTGGAGTCTATAGGCTTTTATAGACGTTTCTAACGCCACTTACCACAGAACCATCAAAACGGCACCCGTAAATGTAACATCAGATAACTCGTTAAAGGTGTGGAAAACAGTGTACGGGAACCAGCTCACCCCAGGTGTAAAGAAGCCACTTTTAAAAGAAGGCAACCATGTTAGGGTTTCAAAATTAAAAGCGGTCTTTATGAAGGGTTACCCACAGACTTTTAGTGATGAGATATTTATAGTAGAAAGTGTGGAGCTTAAAGAGGATTTATATATTTACAGGCTAAAGGACTATGATGGGGAAAAGGTGTTGGGCGTCTTTTACAAGGAGGAGCTACAGGGTGTATATGGTTGAAAAGATTCTGAAAAGGAAATGTAGCTGGGCTAAATGGCAAGAGTGGCTGAGAAATTTAACAGTTGGGTGTTGGCCAGTTCTGTGCAGATTGTGTGAGTACGACTGTGTGTTGTTGCAGACGCCGAGATGGAGACATCCCCGTTTTATACTACGCTGCTTTCCAACGCCTCAAAGGATATGTTCCCTGACAATCAAATTTCTAATTATACAGTGAAATTGGATAAACCCGTAGACCTGAAAGGGGACTGGGAGGTTGCCCTAACTGAGATCAAATACCCCGAACATGGAATTATTTTTCAGTGCTCAAGGCCAAATTTAATAAAAAGCATGAGCAAGACTCTTGGAGCATCCACGCAGGATTTCCTCAAGGTTATTACCCAACCGTTGCCTCAGTGGTCAAAGCTATCAACAAATTTATAGGCTGCATTGAAACATATATGAATATTTATCTAGTGGTAGATCACTTTAGATGGAAGGTGATTCTTAAAGCTCCAAATTGTGATACAGTGTTTAACTGTTCAGGTAATTTAAGAAGGGTTTTAGGGACAGTACAACATAACAGAACTCAAATAGAACCGGACCAGTCGTGCCCAGATATTACCAGCAGTTTCTATACATTCTATGTGTATAGCGACATAATAGAGTTGCACAGGATAGGGGATAGTTATTCGCCGTTGCTAAGATGGGTCCAAGTGCAGGGTGAAAATAAGACAATGGTTAATATACAATACAACAAATCTGACTATGTGTCAGTTTCTAAAAAAACATTTTGGCACCATTACGATCATGATCTACGACGATCAGGCTGAACCAGTGTCCTTTAAATACGGGAAAGTTATTGTTAAGCTTCATTTAAGTCCGTTACGGGACAGTGACTATTAATGAGTCATCATGGTGATTATGAAAACATATGGCGACCCCTCTATGTATGGGGATCCTTACAGAAACCGGGCTCAATATGGAGCCCAACTGCCATTCTTTCAAGAGGCCCCTGTAAGTACAGGGCTGGTTTGGGGGGTTTCTTCCGTAGTTTGTTTAGAAAAGCTATGCCGTTCTTGAGAAAAAGCTACGAAATTGCAAAACTGCACGTCAAAGTGTCAGCTACGAACATTGTGCAAGACGTTGTGGGTTCCGTGACATCTGCGGTTGCCGAACGTATGAATAAACAGTCTCAAGAAGGAGCGGGGTTGTTGTACAAGTCTCGCACACGCGTTAAAAGGAAGCGGGGTGTTTCAAAGAGCAGGGGTCTGCCAGCCTCCTATAAAAAAAGACGCTGTTCTTCAAAAACTGCTCACAAACGAAGATCCATAAGTAGGAAGAGAGCTACGAAGAAGAGGAAGAGAAGGGGCGCTAATGTAAATATTTTTTTTAAACTGAACACTGTGCAAACATGGCCTTCGTACACTGTGAATTGGTTGAATGCACTAAATCGGAATTAGACCTGTTTTCCCTAAAACCTTCACAGACTAGCATCGAAAACTGTTTTTTCATTGAGGTATCACTGCTTGTATCTGGATCTCAACAATACGCTGCTACACCTCATCTGTAAAATTGTAAAAGCGGATGGTTCCAACATAGAGAACAACACCAAAATGGCGACGATCACTTCTCCCAGAGCAACCCTGTTTAATCAGGTGGACATCACCCTCGGGATCGACTTATCACGCAGAGTATAGGGCATACATTGAGAGTATTCTGAATTACAACTGTGATACCCTGGACACTTAGCTTTCAGCAGGACTCTTCTACAAAGATACTTATGCTGATTTCGAAGCCATAGCGTTGGATGGGCACAATCATGGTTTTGTAAAAAGAGCAAACTTTGCCACTGGCAGTAGACAGTTTGACCTCCTAAGACGCACACATTCAGACCTCTTCAACCAAGATAAGCTACTAGTCAATGGTATCAGTCTTAAGATCAAACTAACCCGCAACAAGGACTCATTCTGTCTCATCAGTGGAGATACGGAACAGTTTAAACTTGTCATACTGTCCGCCAGTTTGTTTGTAAAGAGAATGAAAGTGTCACCAAGGGTCAGACTGGCTCATGCAGAGGCCCTACAGCTATCAAATGCCAAGTACGCTATGGAAAGGGTGGGTCTGAAGATATTCATCATACGCACAGGTACCCGCTTAACCCAACAGCAAAATCTATTTATGGGTCAACTACCGAAACTTATCATAGGGTTTGTGGACAACACAGCTTTTAGTGGCCTGTATACCTCAAACTCTTTCAATTTCAAACACTGCGACATCAACTACGCGGCACTGGTACATGAGGGTGCTGTGATTCCTGCAAAGCTGTACATGCAGAGTTTTGGAACATCTAATTTTGTAAGGGAATATCTCGGCCTGGTATGGATAACAGGAAAATATCTGAGGATCTCGGGAGTAGTTGTATTAAGAGAAGGGTATGGGGCAGGTTACACCCTTTTTGCTTTTGATCTGACGCCCGACATGGCTGAAACACACTTGAGTCAACCCCCGGCTACCAATGTGAACATGGTTGTATTTGCGGTGTTTGACAGTGTCATTCAAGTCAACCACGCCCGGCAGATTTTGAATGACCATCTTTAAAACATTGACACTGTACAGCTACGTGTGTTCTTAAACAGACATAAATATGCGAAGAAATACTTTTTAGATGCTTTCCCAAGCGATGGGCTACCCACGGATATGGGTGTAGAAAAACCTTGATAGCTAGTCTTTAACACAGATCCACATTACAAGGGTGGAACACACTGGGTGGGAATGTTTTGGGATAATGGCATGGTTACAGTGTTTGACAGTTCAGCAGCTTTCCCGGAGCATAACATCTATACAAAACATGTATTCAAGTATCTAAAGAAAGCTGCAGTGAGGGTTGAGTATAACAAGATGCGGGTACAGGATCCTTTAGTTATCACATGCGGGGAGCACTGTATATATTTTATTAGTAAAATGTCTGAGGGTATGACATTTAGAAATGTTCTAAATTTGTATTAGAAAGATCTAGTAAACAATGATAGTATTGTTGTGAAATATGTAAAAGAAAACGTGCGGGCTACGTCGTGCTCTGTTCAAACAAAATACACCATTTGTCAAAAGTGTAAGGCCTTGTAATGCATATGTACGAGAAACGTTAAACGTCTACAATAAAATAATTTAAGCTCAATACCAGACTAAACATTTTTATTCAACCGAAGAGACACACTTTTAAGAAAATGTAAAAATATGACATAGGAGTGATGAAATGGTTAAAAAGTGGTTATTGCACATGATTTTAGCACAACAATAAGTATCCAAACATAATAATGAAAATAAATGCTGAACGAAAAGCAATCAATATATTAACGTTTGTAAAACTATACATACGTGTAAAACAAAATACAGAGGATCACAAGTATTGCACAGTCAACCATGATTTCTTCTTTGACAACAACTTTTTAGCCACCAAAGGTAGTGGTGTGGTGCTCCATGAGGGGGATAGTTCAGGGATAGATGCTGGTTTCAAAACAAATGCTGATGGTGTACTTGGAGGGCTGTAAGTAGGATCTTTCAAACTTTCAAGCAGCCTATGGTGTTCGGTATTACCAACAAGCATTAAAGGAACGTTGAGTTCTTCAGCGGCCTGTAGAAACTGGTCCCATTCTCTAGGCACTTTCTGGAGCGGTAGGGCTTTGGGGTGTGTGAAATCTTTGATGAGGTCGTACATATGAGACCCAGCAACTGGTTGCCCTTTATAGATGAATTTACCCTGTTCATTCCAAGAGGTTGGAGCTTTAGAAGCAGCCATTGTACTTAGTAACATTTGTGCTACACCTCTATACCTCTGACTTACATTTTTTTAAAGTTCTTAAACAAAGACGTCTGAGGACGGGGAGTTGGGCCTGATGGCTGTTGGTGCTGTTGATCCTGAAGAGTTGCATGGGCTGGGGGATCAGAGTCTTGGGAATATAGAGTCATTGGTTTTTTTCAGATGTCCATTGGTTATAGGTTTGTAGGAAGTTTTGAAGAGCCGTGGAGTAAAGATCGGCTTTGTCGTAAGGTTTTAAATCAGTCCTGTTTAAAATGTTTTCAGTTTCGGGATCTAGCCATAGTATTTCATTTTTTCGTATATCCCAAGCATCGCTCATAGAAGGGCCCAACTGCTCCAGTTGTTGACGCAGCACCAGGTACATCTTTTTGGCATAGTCCATCAGCTCCCGGTTAGGAGGTTTGTAATTAAAGGTAGAGCTATGCCCAGGAGTGCTCCTATAAATCCGCCCAACTGTTTTACAAGTTTCTTCCTAGAAATGAGGGATGCCCTTTTATTACTAAGCTTTTTGATAAGGGCACGCCTCTTCT
Source organism: Pleurodeles waltl (assembly GCF_031143425.1). Lineage (NCBI taxonomy): Eukaryota > Metazoa > Chordata > Amphibia > Caudata > Salamandridae > Pleurodeles > Pleurodeles waltl. The sequence continues at coordinate 806,875,654 of NC_090446.1, forward strand.
CCAGCACGTGGAACTGACTCTCTGATATAGGGATGTTGCCTTTTAGGATATTTAGGGCTATTTCTGAAAGGGCTGACACTAAGTTGTCCGAAGCCGAGCAAAGAATGGCTTTTCTTTGTTGGGGGCTAGCTGTGACCAGCATTTTTAGGAGTGCTAAATGACGGTGTACACGTGCAGCCATGGTCAACACCTTATATTATAAGGTTTAGAAAGTAAATGTTACAAAAGTCTTTTTAGTGATTCTTTTTATATTTCCGGGGTCTGGTTTTAGGGGTGTAAGCTACAGGGAGATCTGGTGGGAAAATATCAGCACGCAGTCTGTAGTCTTCTAGAGTCTTGGGTTTTAAGTCTACCAACAAGTATCCGTGAGGTTTAGCCGTATGTCGTTAAAGGCTTCTAAAAAAAACTGATGGTTCCACGGTACATCTGCTTAGCGATGATTGATATTTGTTGTTTGTCCCTGTTTTTTTTTAAATAAAACAAGGTATGAGGCATTCAGAGTTATAGAATGACTGCTCTTACCCTTATAAACCAAGTTCTGCCACATGTAACATATGCTCAGGTTATGATGGTGTGAAAATTGGGTAAAAGATTTTTCTGTCTCTGGATGATCCCCACCCTCCCACATAAGATCATCTACAATCACGAGGTGTGTAGGTAACAGTGCATCGTTGAGATTACCAGGTATGCCTTCTATAAATTTGATTTGCAGGAACTTTAGGGATAGTCCTGTATAAAGATCTTGCCAGCATGAAGAAAGCCATACAATATTGTTTGGGGTTTGGGATAGAACATAGGGGGCATTTTCTAACAACTTCTTTATAAAAGAACTTTTACCACAATTTGAGTGGCCTGCTAGAACGCAGGAAAACGGATGTTGCAAACGGGTGTCCATAGTCGTGGGGATTCAAGAGTCTAATGTCCTTCTGATAACCATACGGTAGGGTTTTGTAGTCCTTGGTCAGGACCCTTTTATCAAACACTACAGGTAAGGTTTTATGCATTTTTATATAAAGGCTGGGTTGTGATTTCCCACCGTTTTTTGGACCGCACTATGCTAGGCTGATGTACAACAATTGTTTTATTATTTTCACAGGTGTGGGACATAGCGTATTCGTTCACCAGGTCCTTAAGACTGTCAAAATTGATGTTTACTGCATTGTTAACATTTAAGGTGATACCTTTGACTTTCATACATACAATATTGTTTGAGGTTTCATATGAATAGGTTGTAGGACCTGATGAGGTGAACTCCACTATGTGTTCACCCTTTTGAAGTTCGCTGGTCAAATCCACTAGATAATTGCCTAATGGAGGGTCTTCATCACCTACTTTACTCACAAATATAACAGAGTCTGTATTATGATACAGACACCTGTCCTGCAGTTTATCTAATACTCTGTAAAGCTCTAAATGGGCATGAGCGGTTGTGAAACATGCTATGAAGATGTTTATATTGTTACACATTGTGGGGTACTCTGTTGTGTACTTCCAACACAGAGCAGCTGTCTCATCATCGATAAACTCACAACTGGACACCTCATGACTGGGGGCAAAAAGATACGTAACTCATCAGGATCTGTTATTATGGTCATGTTTGACAAGTGTGTACGCTGTGCGAATTTCCCTCATAAAGAGTTTAGGCATAGTTTGGCTAAATGGCAGCGGGCAGGGTTGGTCTTGATCAATTCGGGTCTCAAGCATATACCCTCATGAGTGTAGTAGTCATCTATGTACTTTTGTTAAGAGGCTTCATTAACAAACCACTCTGGAAACCACAAAGTCTCCTGTTTGTCTCTTAGAAACAGGTTGATATAGTTAAAAAAGAGCTGTGTTGTTGTCCTTTCAAAGTGCCATATTTCCACTATTTTACCAAGCCTGTTTCCTTTCTCTAGAACCTTTTGTACGTCAATGCTACACCAGGTCATGGTCAGCATCCGTTGCTCTTCACTGTGACTACACTTGCTAGTCTCTTTACTTTCAGCACATGTACGGCATAGTGGGAACATCAGCTTACCATCGACTCTGTATGGTAGTACCGGGAAGTAAAGACGGCGGGGTGGGTAGATTTGGCATTTAGTGAGCCAAAAGTATTTGCCAATGGGCTTAAAGTCCCTGCATATGATGGTTGGGTGACCTACAGTGTATAACTTGTGCTTGTTCACAAACGGATACAGACTTGTGAAGTCATAATAGTGTATTTTCTCACCAGCACCCACAGCCCTGTACAGCTGTATAGCATTTGTTTGCCCCCCAAATAAGGCGTTGTGGGGTTCCATAGGCTCTGGTAACTGGCGACTCTTAATGAAAGACAAAAGCTCAACATTTGTTGTGAACATATCTCACCATTCATGCTCACAAAGGGTTCTCATGACAAAGTTACAGTTTTTAACAGATTGCGCCTTCATCATATTGTGACGGTGTAGGTGCTCAATCTTGGTGCCGAAGAGCCTGTTAAACTCATGGGGTTTGTAACAATGAGGACAATCGTGGAAGAAATACCTGTTGTATACAAAGGCAGTTGGCACACCATTAATTATGGCATAACCTTCAAGATAATAAGGGCCCAAGCGGTATTCACCACTCTGTAATGTATGTTGAATGGCTATGTTTTCTATTTCTGAGATATACATGAGCCACTGGATCGAGGGGGTTGAATAGTGCTTCTGTTTACCATTATACAGGACTGGGGGTACTAGGGCGATGCTGTACGGTTTCAAAAACATGTGTTTGTAGATAGACATACACATGGAAGCCAGAGTGATATTCTGGAAGGGGTCTATGTATTCTACAGTCTTTGTCATCTGGGGCGTGTTGGGCTTCAAAACCTTCACCTTTTTGGTAATCTCCACCACTATATCTCTGAAAAGGTTGCAGGCTTTTTGCAAGATCATTACATCGGCCTGACAGTATGTTTTCAACTCGGTTTGAAAATGAAAGTTATTTGCACGGTTTTCACCGTACCATTGTAGAAAGCTCTCTTTCTCAGCAGGCATCATATACTCGACACCGTAGCAGGAGGGGGGAGGCATGGGACCTTCATAATTCTGGTTGGCCCATGTGTTGAAAAAGTGGGGGAAATTATCTTTAGAACCTGTGAAACCCATAGCTTTTGGTAATTTACTCAATTTCATGGGTAGAAAATTTAGGGTATTGATGAATCTTATTTGAAACGGCACCGCCGTTAACAGCATCAGTTTGGGACCCTGGGTTATGAGTTCTACAACCATCTTTTCACCAATCATGGTCTGTAACATAAAGAAGGAGTTGTTTGCCTTAGAGTTATGAGCCAGCATAGAATACCGTTTGAATTTAGGCTGCAGGAAAGTGGTGAGGAAGTCACTCATGCACGTGCGCCCTTCAAACTTCCAGTTGTCATCGGAAGTTAGATGATGAGCGTAAATATAATTAGGCTTGTGTACACCTGTCTCCTGTGTACACTCTATATCAAACAGCATGTAGACTTCGGTTTTGTCTGAGGTAGCCCTTTAACCATGCAACACTTGCGCTCTGTCCCAGCCTGAAAATACACCTTACACCTGGGACATTTCATACCTTTACATTTATGCTCATAGAGGGCGTAACGCCCGCAAGCCCTGCAGTCTATTTTAGGTAAGCAATGCACAACTCTGGTGTGTATGCTCAAGCAGTTTTGTGCATGACAAAACAGATTACACATGCAACACTGGACCTTCTGCTCAGCGACATCAATGCAACCATCCCTCTGACACATTTTACAGTGCATTTCACACTGGTGAGTTGTCTGTGTGTTGTAGATATGGTTGCAGTGGGGACATATGTACTTGTCTCCTAGAAAACCCTTCAGGTTCAAAATACATTAAAAGTGGTTTTCATGATGGAGAATATAAATGTTTTTGTTTTTTGCACGCTCCCCTGTTGTGAAGTACTTCCAGGAACCATTGTGGTAAAGACATTTCACTGTAACGGCAAGATAGTTCTCAAAAAGCCCTAGGTCCCAGAAACCAACCATTCTGTTGTGTGATATTTCAAGAGTCCTGTGGGCTTCAACAGCTCTTGACATAATATGAGCATCGGACGTAGTTCAGTCCAACAGTAACCCCATTATGCTGGCTGCCAGACAGGTGATGGTTGCTCCTGTGTTAAAATTGAGCAACCATTGTTGTTTCTTACCAATGATCTGGCTGTACAAGATTCTCTTTAAAGGTCTGGAAACACCACCCTCATGGCCCCAGACAATTAGGGCTTTAACTCTAAAGGTACTGTATGCTACTATTTCTGCCTTACTCTGCAACAGGTTATAGAGATTCTCTAGAAATTCCACAGCGTCAAACACATCCCTGGGTGTTCTACATGTGAACAAAGCACTGTCAATACCCTGCCCCTGGAAAGGGAGTTGGAAGTAAACATTAGGACCCACATCGTGTAACAACCTTTCTATTAGTGTTTGTACAGCTTGGTGGATGGCCATGATAAAAGGAATTTAAGCGGTGTAGGTTAACAAACCAGAATTCCTCGTACTGTTCTGTAGAGCTAAACCGTTCTTTAGTACAACTGTACCTTCTAACACTTTCAAAAACACAGGTTCTGAATCCTCAGCTTGGTCACTACTAGCAGGTGTGGCATCTTGAGTGTCATTCTCGGGTAACAGACTAAGGTTCTGTGCTGGAGTGTTTTTAAGCCTCCTTGTAACACACGGAGACCACTTGTTTGTAGGTAAGCGCCCATAGCCTATTTGAACAGCAGATGTTGTATTTACGGGCTGTGTGCCAGCAACTTTACCTATGGCAACCACTGCAAAGGACCCATCAGGATGCTGGGGTACTATAGTGCTCTGAACACCTAAACTTAAGGTCCTGAAACTAATTATGTTTGGTCTGTTCCCTCCGGACTTTATGTTTTGAGACCTAGCAGGGATCATTTTATATATCGAGGTATTGGACTATGAGGCTCTTAAGGATTTGTTGGAGGGTTCCACCGACCTTTTGCTTTTGAGTGCATGTAAGAGTTGTAGAGAAGTAGTGAGTATGGCTAGGGTTTTATTTTTATATTTAGACCTATGGACATCCTTATTACAAATAGCAGATCTTACAATCCTTAGGGGGACACAGTTGCCTAGTCACGCCAACATATTGTCTATGTCTGCCGTGGCTGATTCACAAGGTATGACCACCTCCCTTCTACACCTTGCTAACCGCAGGATTAATGCTCTCTGGGATGGTCTGGAGGACGTGATTTTATTTTCCTAACGGCCTGTTGTATTTCTTTCAGATATGTTTCCAAAACCCTGTTGGGGGTCAGTGCGCCATATTTTGATCATCTACATCTCTCTTTAGATGTGTGGTGTATATTACTCCTAGCATTCCCTGCAGTATGATCACTGTTAACTGCAATAAGCCGTTTTTGAATGGGTGGGTTGGGACGGGTAAAAAGAACAGGGCCCCAATGTGAGCACACTGGTGCTTCAGAGGCCTGATCATCGCTAAATGGAGTTCCAAAACTCTGATTTGTTGAGGAGGAGGGTGAAGACCATTGCGTGCAGGCACTTGGTGTCGGGCTGGTGGGGTCGTACACCCCTGGGGTTGTAATTTGGTGACATCAGACATGGGGAAGTTAAATGTTGGTCATAATAACACAAGGCCTCTGATGCATAAGAAGCGCTGTGGCTGTGTGTGCATGATTGAGACCACGTGATTGCAACCCTTCGGTGGGCAAGTTAGAAGGGTGACAGGGCGTTGTTGCGGCTGTGGCTTTAGAACTCTCTACCAAACCTGCTAGTTCCTTGAGAAGTCCTATATACCCAGAATAAGGATCCGCTATGGGGCTATCTGTTTCCAGGTGTGTGTCATGTAGACTGGGAGGGCTCGTTATACAGGCTGCTGGTACTAGGTTGTTGACAGGCCCTGCTATATTAGACTCCTCAAAAGTTAAGCATTTAGAATGCAGGGGGCTAGGTGGAACAGTCTGAGCCTTAACAAATTTTTTAAAAACCAGGTCTAAAGGCAAGGCTTTTAGCTCAGGGGGCTGCAGCTTCTTCTTGCAGTTCTTTAAGGACTATTTTAGGCTTGTTGTACTGATTAGGGTCCCAATCTTAGGTTCTACACGGTACAGGATGATGTGTGCCTCAGGCTGGAAGCACAACGCTGTCAGATTGTCCAAACCCATGAACATGGTTGTTGCTGTAGAAGTGTTCACGGTACTGGGCACAGACTTTATTACTGTTGGTGTGGTGTAGTTAAGGTCTGTACCTGATCTATGACATCTGTCTGTAGAGCCGGTGCACGGTTTGCCTTTGGGCCCTGCGTTGTTCATGGATGCTGCTGGTGCCTTGGGGTTTTGAAGGGTCACAGTGTTGTCCTTCAAAGACAGTGCTACCCACTTAGCCTGATGACAGACTACTCAAGAGCTCTTTTGTGATGACTCTATAATGTGAAGATAACAAAATAAATATTAGGTGTTGCTATAGCAGCGATATCCTAGAGATGAAAGAGGTTTGAGAGGCACTAAGGATTCAATTCATCTGGCTCTATAGTTTCTAAAAACCCACCTGCTGTGTTCCAATGTGAGGGGCCTTTCTTTATAGGCGGACCTTCCTTAGACACTCGGGATTTCCTCTTGCGGACTGCCTTTTGATTGACACTTACTACCTTCTGGGTCATTACCATGGGAGCCGCTTGTACCGCAGGGGGTCCTGGAGAAAAAAAAAAGAATAAAATGTCACATTTACAATATAATTCTCTCTGAGGGTGCCTCCTAGGCTGTTTTCATGGAGCTTTTTTTTTTTTTTATTTACCAGCAAAAGCTGTATCCTGAGACAGCGTGCCTGGACCATTTTGAGCCTGGAGGATGTGTTGTAGAGCACCAACCACCAGCTGTATTTCAGCATCATAACTTGTAAAAGCACACACACACACACACACACACACACACATAGGAAACCATTAATGGTAAAATAAAAAAAACAACAATCAAGATAGCTTTGTTTAGGATGGATGATGACACAGGTCTCTGAACTATAAACCTCTAGATACATGTACCTTGTTGCAAGGCATCCATTTCCTCTGGAGACAGTGTTAGCTCTTGGGGATCCTGTGTGCAGAAGAGGCAAAAAGGCATTATAAACCCTAATGCTTTTTAAGATATAATCATAATTGCAGGGTAGTCACACAGATAAATAATAGTTGAAGCATTACCCCACCACCTCACCACTGTAAGCCTTGCATGGTAAATATACTTTTAGAGACATATACTAATACATATGTCACATTCAAGATTTTTATTTTTTTACATGCACACCTAAGATATATATATATATTTTTTTAAAAGAATGTTAAATATCCTATCAATCCATACAAATTGGAGCCACTACACAGTTCTGAAAGTACAATCCGGAAAAAAACGATTTTTCACATATCTCAAACACCATAGCTGTTTATCAAAATGACCACATGGTGGTGCTGATGCATAACATAAGATCTACAGAACTCTCAATATGACCTGTTTAGGTCAAGCGGTAGTGTTCGGCCTGCTGTATACTTTTAAGTATACTATAGAGTGAGTTGCAGCATTTTAATTTGTTAGTTGCAGTGTCCTTCAAAAATCCTTGCTTGCTAGTGGTCAGTTCTGCCTTTTTTCACTTTGGGAGCAGCACAAAGTACTGTGTAATTACGCTATGTCTTGTTTATCTCTTCTGTAAGGGACTTTTTTTTGGCATTTACTTGCTTCACCTCAACAGCGTGGGTGCTTGTTCAGTTACTCCTCCCCAACAGCTCCTTCATTAAACATAAACCAACAGCAGAGGGGCCAGCGCACCCTTGCTTTCTTCCTTTTGTTATTTTCCGTCTGTGTGGCAATAAGAGTCCAGTCAGTAATTTACAATGCTATGAGCTCTAACTCGAGCAAACACGAGACTATTGCGTTCCAAATGCCTGTTCATTTGAGTCAGTGCTGAGTCTTTTTAGTAGTCTGGGCATGACTGTCTTTTTAAAAGATGGAAACTGCAATTTCATTTTCTGATTCTACTGGCAGTGCTCGGGTTGTTTTGTTTGTGCTTGCTTCTGCATTAGAACCAATGTGGAATGGCCAGATTGCTGTAGGGAGGGATTCTTGGGTGATTGCATTAAAGCTTGGAATTCACTGTGAAAATACGGCAGGGGGCTAAGTATAGACAATGCAATCTTCCCCCGGAGGCATGCACGCAGCCTGGTGTTTCTTTCAACAGGGCAGGTCTCTCCGTGAAAGGAATATTCACTTTCGTGCAAGCAGGCAGCCATTGCTTAGAGAAGGAGTGTAGGTACTGAATTGTGTCTCAGGCACAGAGGCAACTGCAAACCTGCTGCCTCGTGCTACAGGCAGTTCTGCCCTGGTCAATAAATGTTATTCTGAAATTGCAACAGGAGAAGGTACCTTGGTGTATTTTTCTATTGAAAACACAAGCATTAGCACAGCCTAATAGCGAAATACTGTCTTTGGCACCCTTTTTAATGAAATAGGATAAAACATAAGACTTAGCCTACCAATGCAATTAAAAAATTGCCTGGTGCCTTTGTAGTGGAAAACCTGTCATTACATTATTTTTTTGATGTATTTGACCTTCCTGTTTATGATTTGGTGGCTGGTATTAAGGCAGCAGACTGCACTCTATTTGTTGTTCTTTTTCTTTTCACTGTAGTTTGGCATATTACTGGTTTCAGAGCTGTCAGGGGAGAGGATTTGCTTGGCTTTACCCCATTACTTTGGATGACGAGTGTTCAGCTGGCAGCTATATGTGCCTATAGTGTAGATTGCAAACATGACTGTATTGCTGGTGCCATACAGCAAATAGGAGTGTTCTGTGTGTTGCTGTGCTGTTCATTATGCCTGTCAGATTGTGTGGCACTGGATATCTTATGTTGATGTCAGCAGCCTGTGAAAGCTGCTCTGCTTGACTTATTGATTGTCTTTGGATAAGACTTATAACTTCACATGCATGCCATGACAACCAGTTAATGCTGCGATTCAGCTGATCTGTGGTTGGAAAAGACCAGACTTATAAATTGGAGGGCGGGTGGTGCAAACTTATTTTTAACTGTAAACCACTTACTAATCTCCCCATCTTACAGTTATGATTATACTTTAGGCCAACTTAACATCCTTATTGCACTATAACTGTTTGAACACTCTTGATGTATTTGGGTGACCCTTCTAGTTAATTTCTCCTCTGTGGCTGTCTTGTGTCTTTTTTTTGGGAATTGTGTTAGCCAGTCAGCAACTCTGATGGTGGGGTGGTGAAAGTGGTATTCTATTGAAATTAGCATGGCAGATTTAATTTAGGATGTTAAATGGCAACATTTTCATTTTTTGCTGCAGACAGAGGAATACAGTAAATGAGAGTGCTTTAGTTGTATGCAGGGCCACTGGACTTATATGGCAGGAAAAGACAAAATTATAAGGCACGGTTAACCAATTTATGTGGCAAGGAAAGTCCAGTTATGAATTTACAATGAATGCCAATAGCTCAACTCAAGCAAATGCAAGACCTATTGCATTGCAAATGCTTGTTTAAAATGGTTCCAGAACCTTTGAAACATTATTTACACATATTACTGTGTCATTTATAGTCCATGTATTATCCCACATAATTATAAACAATATAACGCATACCACTTAGCAATATGAAAAAAACAAAAACAAATACTTGAATATATTTATATAGATGTACAGTTCATCGGCCACTAGATCCTGGAATCCGTTCTAGGTTTTTACCCTCACTCTCCATGCTCTCAACCAAGTGTGGAGGTGGGGCTTTCTAAGCCCCAGCCTGGAAGGTGAAGGCAGACATGCAGACCCTTGCTCTAACAAAGACGTGCATTCAACAAACCCCTCCACAGCCATTGAGCAACTGTATCTTTTGGAGGGACGCATGGTGCCCCAAATGTCGTGCTCAGAGCCCTCCCTGGATATATGGACCCACCCCAGGTAGGTGTATATGGTTTGGGGTAGACCTCAAACTGTGTTTACACAGCACCCACCACTGAGGGGGTGTGTGGCAGTGGCCAGGGTCTACAGGTCAGAGGACATGTGTCTCACGCTCTGTGTCCTCATAATTCCCTACTGCTGTGTTTCATTTTTTATTTTATTTTTTCAAATGTATTTATTTATTTTTTCTAAAACACATTGGGGGCCTTGGACCCGTGGTGGTCCCTAGGCTCACTCCGAGGGGCCACAGGCCCTAATGACAGATGGATTGCTGGGGGAATGGAGCAGGAGAGCACTGGCCTCGTGCTCTTTGTCCTCCTGACCCCCATACTGAAGTGCTTTCATTTTTTTTTTTTTATTAAAAAACTTAAAGGGGCCAGTGGGCCCTGGGGTCCTGAGCCTCCCACTCTGAGACCGCCAGCCCTAACACATTTTGGGAGGTTGGAGGTCCCCGCCCCAGCCCTACCAACACTTCTGTAAAAGAGGATGGAGACCCAAGCTGTTTGAGACCCGGGTCCACATCCCCTGTTATACATTGCCTGCTAGTAGGGCTGGGACGGGGACCAACAACCAATGCCCCAGCCCTACCATCACTTCTGTAATGGCGACCAAGGACCTGGGTTGCTTGCGGCCCGGGTCCCTGCCCGCCATTACACAATGCCTTGTAGGGCCGGGACGGGGAACTCCAGCCAGGCCCTACCAACACTTCTGTAATAGAGGCTGGGGGACCAGGGCTGCAAGCGACCCGGGTCCCCGACCTCCATTACACATTGCATGGCAGTAGGGATGGGACTGGGTTGGAGGTCACCGTCCCATTCCTACCGACACTTCTGTATTGGCGGCTGAAGACCTGGGCCTTCAGCGGCCCTGGTTCTGTGCCGCCATTACACAATGCCTGGTATTAGGGCTGGGACGGGGACCTCCAGCCCTGCCCTTAGTCCTACCAACACTTCTGTAATGTTAGTAAGGCTGGGGCTGGTTTGGAGGTCCCCGGCCCTAGCCCTACCAACACTTCTGTAATGGCGAATGGGGACCCGGGCCGAGAGCGACCCGGGTCCCCGTCTGCCTTTAAATGTCCTGTTAGGGTATGAGGCTTAGGGCTCCGTCCCCAAAACCCCAGAAACACTGCAGTAATGGGGCATGGGGACACAACCCCTTATGGGAAGGGGCCCCAGCCCCACATTACAGAGTTGCTGGCAGGGTTGGGAACAGAGACCTTGACCCTACCAACATAAATGTAATGAAGGGCTGGGGACCCGTGCGTTCAGGACAACATTCAGAGTTAGATAACCCTATTTTAGAAAAGAAAAAGAAAAAACCCTGAGTAATAAAAATTGTATGGGCCTAAACTATGGGGCTTACAATATTACAAAAATATATAGATATATTATAACAAATATTGTACTATAAGTTTAGGCCCTTTATTTTTACAAACCTCTTTGTTTTCTTAATTTTAAAATACTGTACACCTCTACAAATTAAGCATAGGCTTCAGAAAAACATAAATGTATGTCTCAAAATAACCTGTACAAAAACATATGCATTTTGCTGAAAGGGCGGGGGATAAGGTCAGGGTAAAACTACAATAGAACACATACAAACAGGCCTTAGTTACCTACCTTAAGTAGAAGAGTAGTAGCATCACCAGTCAGAGCTCTGCCCTTCATGTTTTTCTCCTTGAGGGTTCTGGAAGCCCTGGCTCTCCGCAAACTTCAAATACGTAGTTCAGAAAAAAGAGCCCTGTGAATGTGGGGGTGTTTTTATATGGCCCTCATTGTGCTAATTATGCAGAGGTTTTGGGAGGGTTGGGCCTTGAAAATAGACAAGTGTTTTAGGGTTGCATTACTGGTCCACTGTTTTGTTTCAAACTTTTAATTGCATGGTCAGTTTATAATTGGACCTCTACTGAGCCCCTTTGAGGCCTGTCCTGAGGATTCCTGGGGCAAAACATCTGTTTTAGGTATGCAATGCCTGTCAGCGTTTGAGTCCTGTCCTGTGAAGTCCTTGGGAGGCATACATCTGTTTTTAGGTTTGCATTACTGGTCCATTGTTTTGTTTCAAACTTGTAATTGCCTGGTCAGTTTATAATTTAACTACTACTGAGGCCCCTTTGATGGCTGTCCTGGGAAGTCCTGAGGTATATATCTGTTTTAAAAATTGCAATGCCTGTCAACCTTTGAGTCCAGTCCTGTGAAGTCCTTGGGGGGCATACATCTGTTTTAGGTTACATTTCTAAAATTGATTGGCTGGCTCTAACAAAAGCAACATTTGCCCAACCCCTCTTTTTGGATTAGCCAACAGTGTGGATGTTTGGCCTCCATTTCCAATGCTCCACTCTGTGAGGAGGCACCCAAGCAGCCACTTGGTCCTGAATTTCTGACAAGTCCAGATTTGTACTCTTAGGTGCAGAAACAGGGTGCACATCAACAGGGCCCCCATTTTATGAAGGAAAGCAGGGAGGCAAACTGAACCAACACCTGATGACAGTCCCTCTGTTGTTCTGAGGTCAGGGAGGGGGAGTGGTCCACTCCCATCAAAGACCCATCCTTCTCTCCAGCAGTCAGGAGGTCAGGAAGAGGCTCACTCTCTTCTTCCTCCCCGTCATCTGTTGCTAGGAGCATGGACAGTTCAGTGTGCTCAAAGTGTGGCTTGAGGCGATTCACATGCAGAACTCTCAAGGGGTTCCTGGCAGTCTGCAAGTCCACCAAGTAGGTGACTTCAATCTTGCACTCCACCACCTCAAATGGTCCAGTCCACTTGTCCTGGAGCACCCTAGGCTCCACTGGCACCATCACCCAAACTCTTTATCCAGGTTGAAACTCGACCACAGTGGCATTCTGGTCATACCACCCTTTCATGTCTTCCTGGCTTGCTTCTAGGTTCTCTTGTGTGAGAGCTCTGAAGTGGGCAGTCTGGTCTTAAATGCCAGCATGTAACTGAACACTTCCTGGGGAGGTTTGCTGGGGGCTTAATCTCAGCCCTCCTTTACCAGACACAAAGGTCCCCTGAAAGGGTGACCATACAGTAACTCAAAAGGACTAAATCCAAGCCCTTTTTGAGGCACCTCGTTGTAGGTGACCATAAGGCATGGTAAAAGGATGACCCACATGCCTCATGGGCTCTGATAGGCCACAATCATGCCTTCCAAGGTGCGGGTGAACCTTTCAACCAGACCATAACTTTGGGGGTGGTAAGAAGTGGTGAACTTATATGTTACCCCACAATCCTGCCACAGAGACTTCATATAAGTAGATATGAAGTTGGTCCCTGTTGGACCTGGCCATTGTGGCAGGTTCATGCCCTGACTTTTTGCCTAATTCCTTCTATTTTTTCTGACCTCTCTCTGTTGGCTCTAGGACTCTGAGCACTTTATCACTGCTGATCAGTGCTAAAGTGCAGGTGCTCTCCCATCTAAAGTAGGTATGATTGTCTTATACCTAATTGGCATATTTAATTTACCTGTAAGTCCCTTGTACAGTGGTATCCCTATACCCAGGGCCTGTAAATTAAATGCTACTAGTCAGCCTGCAGCGCTGCTTGCTCCATCCACTTAAGAAGCCTTTCAAACCTGTCTCAGGCCTGCTGCTGTGTGCGCAGTTTTCTGCCACAGGGACCTGGCATCTAAATTTACTAAAGTTACTAAAAAAACTCCCCTTTTACTACATGTAAGTCACCCCTAAGGTAGGCCCTAGCTAGCCCTATGGGCAGGGGTTCATGTATGTAGAAGGCAGGACATGTTCCAGGTTGCTTGGCCTGTCCTGGTAGTGACAAACAGTGTAACTTGGTATCTTACTGCTGTGAGTGCTGCCTTCTCATAGGATTGCATTAGAAATACCCTGCCTTATATGTAGGTGGTAATGTCTGATTATGAAGGGTAGCGTAGGCATGTTTGGTATGGTTGTAATGGTGGTAAGAAATGCTGCTTACTGGTGTAGGTGTATTTTTTATTACTATTACAGAAATGCCACTTCTAGAAAGTGAGCTTATGACTCTGGTGTTTTGCAGCTTGACTCCAATCCACGTTTGGGCAGAGTGACAGTTGGGCTTGGTGCATACATTTCGGACAGCCTGTACACAGGAAGGGTGGAGGTGTCACAGAGGTGCATCTGCATACTGAATAGTCTTCCTGGGCTGAGAGAAGGGAGAGGCGGGGCACACCAACCTTTATAAAGGCTGTGCCCTGGCCTCACACAATAGGGTCGTTTACCCCCAACTGATGTTTGGAGCCTGTGCTGGAGGAGAGAGGAGGCACTCCCAGAACCAGTTGTAACTGGTTGGAACCTTCTCTTCCCTTCCACTGTAAAACACTGTAAAGACTGAGTATAAGTATAGGGGAGTTTTCCCCACAATTGGGAGACATTTTGGAACTGGACACAATGCTGCTGGATGGACTCACCACCAGGAACCGCCATGGACTGCTGCTGCTGTTCTGACCTGGGACCTGCTTGGTCACTGTAAGGAACTGCCAGCATCCCCCTTGTGCTGGCCTGCTGCTGGGCACTGCCCCCTGTGCTCCTTTTTCCTAAACTCTGCTCCCCAGGGGCAGGGTGCTGTGGCCCCTGACCCCTGCAACCACCTGAAGCACGAGGAGTGCTTCAGTATTTTACACTATCACCTGGAGGTTGCTCTCCTCGTTTCTTAAAGAACTAGCGCTTTGGAAAGCACTTCACCTTTTATTCCTCCAGCGCTTGAGAGCACTGGTTGCTGGTTGCTGCCAAGGGATTCACCGCCGCGACCCGACTTTGTTTGGTTAAGTGCCCCGGAGTTGTGCTGTTCCTGTGCCCCTGGGGCACCATTGACCGAAGATAAGGAGAGAGCGTGCTCTTGTCGTGCCCCTGGGTTGAAGCGCTCTCTCAGGAGCACCCCCGGGGCACAGGCAGGCACCTACTCTGGGGCCTGTCCTCTGCGACGGCCGGACGGGCCGACACGTGCACCAGGAGCTAGGCGGGGGAAAGGAAGCCTCATCGGAGGCTCCCTCTGCTCAGCGAAACCCTTGGCCTGTCCTTTGAGATCGTGGGTGGGGCGGAAGCCTTGTCGGAGGTCCCCCCCACGGCAGGTCTCCCTTGGTGGATCCCGTGAGAGTCGGCTGAGGCCCCCCACCGGTGGCCCCACTGATTGCTCTTGGCTTTGGGTCCCCCCGGTTGGAGGGCCAGTTTTGGCCCAGGGGGGCCCCTAGAGATCGCGGGCCTCAGATGGGGCCCGTTACAAATCAGACGGGGTTCATGATGCCCCCCTCTTGTCCTTATTGTTTTATGGGACTTTGCCCCCCCTTTGTGAGGGCCGGTTGAGTCCTGGGAGGGCCCCCAGCCATCACAGGCCCCCAAAGGGGCCCATCATTAATCCCGAGGGGGTGCGTGCCGCCCCCCTCATCCCCTGAACTAGTGGGAGGCCCCCGTTTGGCGCAGAGTAGTGCTGGGGGCCCCATGTTTCATTCTACTGGCACTGGAGGTGCCTTCATTGCAAACAGGTAATACTAAGAGACAATATATATAACATAAGTTCTTTTTAGAGACTTTATAGATTTATATGTTGTCTACCTGTTTTATGATGTTTCATATGTGAATGCAAATGTTTCTTTTATGGGCATAACATGCTAATATGTTTTTCTGACTTGCCATGCGTTTTATAATATTCCTAATTTGGGCGTTTATGATATTCTTATGACAAGTGCTTTGGTGTAATAACGTGTTTCCTGACTACTGCTTATGTTGTAGAATACTAAGTATCCTGTGTGTTATTTGTGACTACTGCTACTTTTGCAGAGTAACTAATGTGTAACGTTCTGACAACTGCTAAGGTAGCAGGATATTACTGCTATGTGGTGTTTGGTCTAATAATTGCGTTGTGTACAATACAGTATATTTTTATATAACTTGGTGTTGTGTTTCCTTTTTGGTGGGGATAGTGAGTCACATTGTGTTGCGTGTGTTGTGCAAACGCTTTACACATTGCCTCTGGGATAGGCCTGACTGCTCGTGCCAGGCTACCAAGGGGGTGAGCAGGGGTTATCTTGGACGTGTAACTCCCTTGCCCTGACTAGAGTGGGTGGGTTCTACCTGGCTTCGGTGCATACCCTAGCCAACCATAAACCCAATTTCTAACAGTCCCCCTATCAGACACCACTTCCTTGGGGATCCCTATGCTGGTAAAAACTCCCGTCAATGCACGACTCACCAAAGGGGAGCTGATTGACCTCAGAGGAATGGATTCTGGGTACAGGGTGGCATGGTCCACCAAGACCAGGAAAAACCTGTTGCCCATAGTTGTCTTGGGATTCAGAGGCCCCACAATGTCAATACCAACCCTTTTCAAAGGGATTACTAACCACAAGCCTTGCATTTCCCCCACTCTTGCCTGCCAAGTGTCGCAAGACCTAGAATGGGCATCTGAGTGTCTGCACATCTGGACCAATGGAAATGGGTGACAAGCCTGTCAAAGGTCTTGTCTCACCCCAAATGTCCAGCTAAAGGCACATCATGAGCCAGACCCAGTAAGAAGGCTCTGAAGCACTAGGGTACCACCAGCACATGGGCTGATCCAGGCTCAGCAACCTTAGGCCCACTATACAGGAGGCCATCCTCCCACTAGATCAGGTGAGATCCTGGCTACTTGCCAGCTGCCTGGTCTGCAGTCTGCTGCCACAAACCCTCCAGAGTTCAGCATACTCTTTCTGCCTCACAGAATGATGCCTCCCTGGTGGGCCCCCTTCCTGCTGCCACTTTGGCAGCTCAGCGGCCTCCCCCAGCTCAGCCACCTGCTCCCTTGTAGGCTCCGGGGTGTCACCCTCAGGTTCAGCATCCTGCCTGACCGTGGGAAATTCTGGAGCTGGTTTCCGGCATCCTTTGCTCTTCCTCCTACTGGCGGGCCCCTGGGCCACTGTTTTAGGCTCCAGGGGCTTCTGCCCAACCTGATGGGCTTCATTGACCGGGTAGATCTGCATACCCATCGAGGCAGACCCAACATCTCCAAGTGTGACCTGTGTTCAACTTCCTTTAAAGGGGAATCCTCAAGGTCATTGGCAAGCAAAACAATCCACAAGCATGGTTGGACTCACAGCTACTTTCAAAGAACCTGAGACCCCCCCATTCAAAGGGAACCTGCAACAATCTGCACAGGCACTCTGAGTTGTCCACTGCAACTACTTGGTGAAGTACACAGAGACCTACCTGCTCTTCAGTCACCTGGAGACTCCTCACTGTAGTCACACTGGGTCCTGTGTCTCTCAGAGCCTCCACCCTCTGACCAATAATGGTCACTCATTGTCTGTACTTCTTAGAGTTCTCTGGCATTAGGGTTCTCTGCACCATCTCACTGTCCCCTACTGAGAAAAGGGTCATCTCAGCTGGTTCTCACCCACCTGGATCCAACTCCTCCCCAAGCGCTATACTGGCCAAACCCTGTGACTGAGCACCAGTGGGTGCCGGTGTACCGTTAGGACATTTGGAGTCCCCACTCACATGACCCACTTGGTCACATGCAAAGCACTTGCTGGGACCTCCCCTCCACAGGTTTCCGTTTAGAGAACCATAGTTTCTTCTCACTGGGGGGCTAGGAATCCTTATCCTGGAAACTTGGTTGGAGCCCTTTAAAGAACTCCCCTTGTTTACCCTTACCCCCCTTTCTTCTGAGAGGTACCCTGCCCACCCTTGGCGCGGTCTTCCCCATACCTCCTTTGGACCCTGGAGCTCTCCCAGCAGTCGACTTCCTGCGCAAGCTTCCTGGGGTCAGTCAGCATGTTGTTAATCAAGTGCTGGCGCAGCTCTGGAAAACAAAGAGTTCTCAAGCAATTATATTGTGAAGTCCCCCATACGTTGTTACCTTACTGCCCTTCACCCAACCATCAAGTGACCTGCAAAAGGAATCTACACACTCCAACCAAGTTTGGGAATCGTTCTTTTTGTAGGACCTAAACCTGTCCTTATTCTGCTCAGGGATCAGACCATTCATTATGGCATCCTTCATTATGGTGTAGGTGAGTCCCTGAGGATCCCCTAAGAATGTCAGAGTGTGCCTTCCCTCTACCTCAAAGTGCTTCCATAGACCCACCTCCCCCCCCCCCAATGTGCCTCAGGGTCCAGGTTCATATGGAAACCAGACTCATACCCCTTGAACCACAAGTATATGTTATCCTTTCTCTTATAGTCCTTCACTAAGGCTTTAGGAATGTGTACCCTTATCTCAGGCTGCACTGAGGTATTCCTGCCACCATCCCTACTGGACTGGCTTCTCTGATCCAGCTCCCTCAAGCTGAGCTCATGAGCCATCAGTAACTTTCTCTCTTCAATGGCCATTCTCCTCCCTTCCATCTCCATTCTGAGCCTCTCTAATTCCATCTGGTGACTCATTTCTGGCTGTCTGTCCGGTAACTCCTCAGGGGTCAGATCCTTGGATGACACACTGCCACCTGCCCTGGAGACCCTTTCCCCAGACATAACAGGTCCACCCACTATACCATTGTGTATACTCTGCACCTCCTCATCCTCATTCTCTTCCTCTGTGTGGCCCCAGCCTCCTGGCTTTCATCCAGGTCCTCAGTGCCTTTTGCAGCTCCTCCTTTCTGGTGGAGCCCTTAATGGGACAGCCAAGATTCTTACAGAACTGTTTCAATTGAGAAACTGTGTACCTTTCCAGTTTTCTTAATTCAAAAAAAGTTCCAGATGGTGCATCCCCAGATTGAGGCATGATGCAAATCAAAAGTGCAATGTTTAAAGGCAGAAAAAGAGTTCCCAAAGAGAAGTTCAAGAATCAATAAAAAGATCACCAAAAAATGGAAGTAGAAAAAACAAATCCCAAAAGAGCAAAAGTAAAAACAAGTAGTATGTGGTTACATAATGGTCTGTACTGAAAACAGTAGCTTACACTTAATCACTGTATGTCAAGTACAAATACAAGTGCAATCCTCAACGGTGATCACCAATGTTAGAAATGGGGTCCTTGGTTGGCAGTCAGGTTTCCCCCTGTCCAAGCAAGGACCCTCACTCTAGTCAGGGTAAAGGAGAAACACACTTAGATAACCCCTGCTTACCCCCTTGGTAGCTTGGCACAAGCAGTCATGCTTATCTCAGAAGCAATGTGTAAAATATTTGTACCAGCACACTCAGTGACACAGTGAAAACACTACAAAACTTACACCATCGTAGTTTAGAAAAATAGGTAATATTTATCTAAATCAAACAAGATCAAAACAACAAAAATCCAACATACGCAGGTTAAAATATGAATTTTCAAAAGAATAAGAGTCTTACCCCATACAAAACAATGGAACTGTTGATTTTGCACAAACTACCTGGTTAGCGTAAAAAATAAAGCCGCACTGGCAAGCGTGCTTCAGAAAAGGCAGCAATTCATCGATTCCTTCCTCGCAAGGGAGGCTGTGCATCGTTTCTTCTTCTGTCGGGTCAGTGACGCAACGTTTTTCTCCCTCATAAGAAAGCGATGTGCCAATTTCCAGACGGGGCACCTCGGATCCACGTAGAGTCGGGTCGATGCATTGAAAATCCTGTTGCACGGTGTTAGAAGACCGCGCTGCGTGGGGTTTGCCTCACTATCAGCAGCTGCTAGCGTGTGTTGCGCGTTGTTTCTCCAGCCACGATACGTTGATCCTCCAGCCACGATGCAGGTGTAGCATCGATTTTAGACGCGAAGCCGGCAGTGCTTTGTTTATCAGACGCATTGTAGATGGTGCCTCAAAAGTGTCCCCGCACGGTGTTCTGTGTGTGGATTTTCAGCTATTGTCTGCCAACTTCACCTTCCAAGGACCCAGGGACTGGATAGGACACCACATGGCAGGGCAGGAGTCTCATCAGAGAGTTCAATTATTAGCAGAGGAAGTCTTTGATGTCCCTGAGACTTCAAAACAGGAGGCAAGCTCTGTTCAACCCTTTGAGATTTTTCACAAGCAGGAATATACCACAGAGTCCAGTCTTTGTCCCCTTTCACAGCAGAAGCTGCAACTGCAGGATAGGCCAAAAAAGCACAGTCACAGGCAGGGACAGCAGTCCTCCTCAGCTCCTTCAGCTCTCCTCCTTGGCAGAGGTTCTTCTTGGTTCCAGAAGTGATCTAATTTTCAGTGGTTTTGAGTCCAATACTTCTCCCCCTTTCTGCCTTTGAAGTAGGCCTGCTTCAAAGGAAAGTCTCTGTTGCTCACAAGATTCTGCCTTGCCCAGACCAGGCCCCAGACTCACACCAGGGTTGGGGATTGCACTGAGAGGGCAGGCACAGCCCATTCAGGTGTAACTGGCCACTCCTCCCTCCACTCTACCACAGATGGCTCATCAGGATATGGAGGCTACACCCCCGCTGCCTTTGTCTCACTGTCTAGAGGGGATTCAAAAACAGCCCAACTGTCAAACGGACCCAGACAGACAATCTAGAAACAGACAGAATTTCAGAATAGTTTAAGCAAGAAAATGCCTACATTCTAAATGTGGCATTTTCAAGCTAACAATCTAAAAACCAGCTTCACTAAAATATGTATTTTTAAATTGTGATTTCTGAGTCCCCAAACTCCATATTTCTGTCGGGTCTCAAAGGGAATCTACACTTTAATAATATTTAAAGGCAGCCCCCATGTTAACCTATGAGAGAGATAGGCCTTTCAACAGTGAAAACTGAATTCAGCAGTATTTCACTGTTAGGACATGTAAAACACATCAGTTCATGTCCCACCTTTAAAATACACTGCACCCTGCCCATGAGGATACCTAGGGCCTACCTTAGGGGTGCCCTACATGTATAAAAAGGGAGGGTTTAGGCCTGGCAAGTGGGTACATATGCTAAGTCAAATTGGCAGTTTAAAAATGCACACACACAGGGATACACAACCAGTGCTGCAGGCCCACTAGAAGCATTTGATTTACAGGCCCTGGGGACCTTTCATGCACTTTACTAGGGACTAACAATAAATCAAATATGCCAATCATGGATAGGCCAAATACACATACATTTTACATAGGAGCACTTTCACTTTAGCACTGGTTAGCAAAAACAGAGTCCAGCACACATCAACAACCTGGGAAGCAGAGGCAAAATGTTAGGGGAAAACAGGCAAAGTCTAACAACAGTGAAGCAAATGCTGGTTCGAGCTGTGTGACACGGTATAACCGTTTGAGAAGCCTGTATGCTCCTCATTTAGGACAGTACCTGGTTCACAAAAAAACCTAGAATCTTAACAAAACAAAAGATTCCACAAAATCATAGTGACATCCCTGGGACAAAGAGTAAAACAGAGAAGGAAAAAGTGTTGGAGAAAACAAAATAATGAAAATGCTGGTGAAATTGTTAGTTAGCAGATCTCAAACCTCTCTTGGAGTCAACTGCTATGCCAATGTAGTTCTCAATGCACTATTCTCTTTGCCTCCTCTTGTTCATGCAGTGAAACAGAAAAAGGATAAAAGATTGTCCTCTGCACTCTTTACCTTGTTATAACACTTGTGCAGTGTTAGAACAAAAACATATTCTGCATCTTTTATTAGAGATCTTGCAGATCTGTGTACTGTGTCTGTACACTTCACTCAAAACACCCAAGAAGATTCCCAAGAATTATTGATGGTCCTAGTTGGTATCTTAGAAGAAGAGATGGTACCTATTGATGAGCTATTTGGACTAAGTTACTCATGGCAGCATGACTGTGAAAATTGTTCTTTTTCTTCAAAAACACAAATAGACTCAGAATGATGTATCTACTTAACTCTGCCATACTGTAAAACTGTCAGTTTTGAGAAATTGTTTATAGATCCATCACAGAATAACACCTGCACAAAATGTAACTCAGATCTTCTATCAACTGAATATTAGAACTGGCTAGTATATCACCTTAATGCTACAGTGATGCACTGCAGATGGAACTAAATTGAAAACATAAATTACAAATGTTAAAGCAGGACAAATCTCTATTTCTGGTAAACATATACCTGCATAGCCATTATTTTTCACGAAGCAATACGTGTTACACTTGGACACTACACCATCTACTTAAAATATATAACTGGATGGACATGTAGTGTAATGATAGCAGCCTTACATTAAAACAGAGATTACAGTATAATGTACTGAATTCTTACCTTCTGTTTCTTGAACTGAAATTCAAAGGAGGATTACTACTGAAAAAATGAATTAGTACACTTCAGTGACTTCGAACACAATGAGTTAAGACATCTATCTGCATAACAAGGGCAATACCTTCGTAAGGGATACCAAATCTTGAAATGTGCCTAATCTTGCAAGAAAACAACAGCGATAGCACTAAACT
This sequence comes from Pleurodeles waltl, assembly GCF_031143425.1. Classification (NCBI taxonomy): domain Eukaryota; kingdom Metazoa; phylum Chordata; class Amphibia; order Caudata; family Salamandridae; genus Pleurodeles; species Pleurodeles waltl. The sequence continues at coordinate 806,897,840 of NC_090446.1, forward strand.
GGAAACACGGATCACAAACTACAAACCAGGACAAGATCTATTGAAGAGAGAAAGAAATAAATATTTGTGGATATTGAATTCATTTTTAATGAAACATATGTTTGAAGAACATCTGAAAAACTATAAAAGGAATTAGTCAACTGACATACTCTATTCCTCTTTAATGGATTACTAGATTTTATGACACCACACAGCCTACCCAGGGTGATGTCTTGATATACCGTTTCACCTACCACTATAATTCATACAGATTAATTGTATTATAAAAGTATAATTTACCTTATATTATTTAACAAGTATAGGTAAAACAATTAGGTAAAGATTTGTAGTGAGTGTGATGCATAGTAATGGTAATTTGAAATAACATGCTTTGTACTTCTGAATTGTGTTTTCTTTTTTTTACAGTCTATATGACTGTTTTTCCCCCACTGTTCAGTGATGAGTATAAATTCACTCTCCATTTATAGTGCAAAAATATAGAAGCTGAGAACAGTGAAGGAAGGGAATACGAAATGATTAAATAATATGTGTAATTGCTATACAATGATATACATTTCTTGTGTTTTATTATTAACAATAGCTTCTTTTATTACAGATTGTAAACCGTTAATAGAGAAATGTGTAATATTAGACTTTAACTTCTAGTTATCATTTCTCTCTTTCTACACAGATTAAATGACCTCTTTTTGCAGTAAAGTAGGTAACTAATTACATCTTTCTTTATTCATACAAAATCCATACATATACTTAGTACACATAATAAGTCATACTAAAATACCAATAAACACTAATGAAAACACACCTGGCATACACATATGCATACACTGAGATCCCCATGCACATATGGATACATAGACTAACACACCAAGGCACACACTGATATCTACATTGACACACCGAGGCAAACACTGATGCATACATCAATATACCCATGCACACACCGATGTACACACTGACGCACCCAGACACACACTGATGCATTTAGTGAAACACCCAGACACATACTCATCCATACACTGACACAACCAGGTGCACATTTATGCATGCACTAACACATACAGTGTGCATTGACTAATGCACTCATCCATAAACTGATACATCTAAGCACAGAATGATTCATACAATAACACACATAGGGAGACACTCATACATACACTGAGACACCCAGGCACACACTAATAAATACACTGACACTCCCAGGCACACATTCATGAATACGCTGACACACCCACACATACTCATGCACGTACTAACACCCAAGCACACACTTTCGCATACAGTAATACACTCATCCATACACTCATACATCCAAGCACACAATGATGCATACACTAGCCCACTTAGGGAGACACTGATGCATACACTAAGACTTCTGGACACGTACTGATACATACACTAACACACCCAAGTACACACTGGAGCATACACTGACTCATCCAGGCACACAGTAACATATACACTGACACACCCAGGTACAAATTAATACTTACACTAACAGACCCAGGCACACACTGATGCATACACTAACGCAACCAGCCACAAACTGTTGTATACACTGACACACCCAAGCCCACACTGATGCATACACTGACACAACCAGATACACACTCATACATTCACTTACATAATCTAGTACACACTTATGCATACACTGACACACCAGGTACACACTCATACAATCACTAACATACTTAACCACACACTGCTACATACACTAACACACCCAGGCACACACTCATGCATACATTTATACAGTTAGGCATTCACTGAAGCATACACTAACACACCCAGGTACACACTAAGGCATACACTGACACACCCAGGCACACACTCATACAAACACTAACACACCCATGCACAGACTGGTGCATATACTAACACACCCAGGCACAAACCAATGTATACACTAACACACCCAGGCACACAATGATGCACACACTAACACATCCAGGCAGACACTGATGCATGTACTAACACACACAGGGACACACTGATACGCCCACTAACATACCCAGGCAGAGACTCACGCATACACTAACAAACCTAGGCATACACTGATGCATACCATGACACACTCAGGCACACTCTGATATATGCACTAACACATCCAGGCACACAATATTATACACAGGCACAGATTTATGCATATACTAACAGACCCAGGCACACACTCATGCATACACTAACTTACCCAGCTATAAACTGATACATACATTGACACACACAGGCACACACTGATGTATACACTTATATAGTCAGACATACACTGATACATACACTGACACACCCAGGCATACACTGATGCATACAATGACACACTCAGGCACACTCTGATGTATGCACTAACACACCCAGGCACACACTAAAATACCCAGATACACACTCATGCATACAGTAACACACCCAAATGCACTGTAGTACTGTAGTACACTCTATCACATATTGTAACAAAACAAAACACAGATACAACTCTTCTTTGAGTGAATGGAATGGTTCTAACAAGAACCTTTTTTTCTTTAAATGTTTTTTTTCTAATTGTTTTTATTTTTTATATATATATTTTTTAAACTATCTCTATAAAAGATGAGCACAACAAGAAACAAAGAAGCAATGTGCTCCACTGAATAAAAATGACAAACATGGTTTCCAAATAGTCAAAAACTATCAACGGTGAATGCAAATAGCAGCACAAATCTCAGTGACAGAGGACACCTTCGCAGAAAGAAGGACATGACAATTTGCAATGTTCTGTTCAGTTACTGTTCCTCCCAACTTTGGGCATACAGATGGTACTGCAGTGGTGGATGGTGACTGTCCTTCAGGAGAACTGGAAGTTGAAGGTCTTTATTGGGCTGCCCTGTCTCTCATCATCCTGGTGTACACTCTATCGTGGATGGTTCTCAGGTACCTGCACATGGAACTCGTTCAATGGGAAAACTTTTTCACTGTTCTGCGAGACAGTTGTTTGCCATAGATGTTACAAGTGACAAACTTAACTGCTCTTCTCCCCTACAGCTATGGTGAAGAGTTTCAACACTTCACTTTCTGTCTTGAAATTAGATGTCTCCTGCTCTTCCTCCATGGTGAGATCTTCTTAATGTTTTTGTTCTGAAAAATCACTGGTCATTTTTGCTAAATGAACAGCACACAAACAGCCGATCCTACAGGAGCCCTGGATTTTACTGCTGTCTGCATAGAGTTCAAACCAGAAATGACTAGAGTAGGGTGTGGCTACAACTGTAATAGGGTGTGGTCCAAATAGAACCAATGAAATTGGAAAGTTTGGGTATGACACTGTGCGGATCTACGGTTCCCCTTGTGGATCTGTGGTTCCCGATAACAGGTAAAATCACATATTTAAAAGTAAAACAACTATAAAGTAACATATATATATATTATATATAGTTGCTGCCTGATACCACAATGAAACACAGAGGCCCGTATACACTGAACATAATTTTTAAAGGATCTGTGGATCTGGATGTGCTGACCCATCCTGGTCACGTGGTCAGAAGAAAAATCTTAGCGCACAGCTGTCCATATTCTGCAGCACTGCTGACGATCTGCAGTTCCTGAAAAATCTGGAAAACAATAATAGAGTCAATATAGTTATATTTAAATTATCAATACTTTCTTATGTTTTAGCAAACTTATTTTTCTTTTCCTTTTTTAATTTATACCCTCATTCTGACTGCTTCCTTGTTAGCTTTTCTCTCTATTTACTATGTTATCTCTTTGAATGTTCCCATTTTTACTATTTCTCTATCCTTTGTTTGCCATTTTTTAAATACCTTCACATTGCTTTCCCCCACTTTGTATTACTTTCTCCTTGTTTTTTGCCCCCATTTAAAACTATCCACACCTTTTTTCCCCCTGTAATGTGAAATACATATAATGTAGGAGGGTGACAACAGGGCCTGGTCTAGGGAAATTGTCCACAGGGCCTCCTCCTGAAGGCCCTTTGTCTCTGTACCCATATCCATATGTCTCAGGTGTAGGTGCAAAGTGCTTCTTTGCATGGGGCTATGTCCCCATTTAAATGAGGGAACACCCCTGATGAGAGCGCCGGTACTATATTTGCACTGCCACTATCTATGTTACAGAAAGGGTACACAGGCATCCTTCTCTGTAATATGACACTGCCCTCCATGGAGAAAATGGCCGCACACACCTGTTGAGTACCCGAGAAACTCTATACCTGACATTTGCTAACCGCAGACCACACATTTTAGGTCTGGGGCTAGCCAAGACATTTTCATTTTACTAAAATTGTATGCATAATACTTTATTTATAGGGGCTTTTAGCCAGCCCTCCTCATCCATTCATCTACTATTGTGTTGTTAATATATTCCTTCAACTCACCACAACATCCAGAATGATGTTTTGAGAAATAATATCTTGTAAGTGAGCACCACTTTGGTGGGCTTTAGTGTTTACCCCTCTTTTCTACTCTATCCTTAGATGCCATCTAATACCACCTGGTTGCATAGGGACTCTAGTTGTTCCAAATTTCAAGAAGAGCAACATGTCTTCTTTCTATGCTCTTTGGGCCTGCAAAGTAATTATCAAAGATTCTGCTGAAAGAGCTCCAAACCTGTACAGATTACAATGAAACCTTGCCACACAGACAAGATTTCATAAGAGCAGGCCGAAGATGCACAATTTGATGGCACTTGAGCTCATGCCTAGGGGGGCACCTGTTACCAGGGCAACCAGCATTACATTGTGCATGAACTTTTCTAAGTATTTTGATGATATTGATTATGCATTACTTTGATAAAAGCTGGGCCTTTTTTCTTCCTGGATATGTAATTGAAGTGTATGCTGTATGCCCAACATTTGTAGGCATTTTAAAACAATTAATGACCCTTTCCCACCAAGGAAATGGTTGAAGATTCATTTGAGCACAAGGCTGGCATAAATCTCCTCAAAGGATGGAAAAGCGAATGGATCACCTCCATATTTGATGATGGTATAGTTTATAAGGGAAGACTTTCTTCACAGGGAAAAACAAAGTAAGGTGTGCATTTGCTCAAAGGGTCTATCTCGACATGCAGACTTCTCTGCCATTGAGAATTCCACAAAAAGAGAATAGGAGATTCCCATAAAAAAGACCTAGGGGCATTCCCAGAATTATGCCTGGAAATATGTGCTTAGGGGCTTTTTCCACACACTGCCTCAGGTATGCAACAGGCATGTGCAAACTCAGCTACTGATTTAAATAAATGAGTCTCTGTAAAACTGTTAGGCCTGGGATTCTTGGTGTGGTTGCTGCTGCTTTAAAAGGAACTGCTGACTTGCTGCCTTCTTGCCTGGGCAAGTAGAACTGGATCAGCACTTCCATCTTGAACCTGGGACACAGAGTGACTCAAAGGGCTAATCTGCTGACCTCCTGATCTGAGCCTCGGGGGCATTACAGGCTCCCGACAGCTCCTGGACCCTTCTTCAATGGGATTCTAACCCCTAAGAGACACCTCTCAGGTCCTGGGACCTTGGTGTGGCTCTCATATTTTATTGTGATGCTTTGAGCAGCAAGCATTGTCCAACTACATGGATCGCCATTGTGAGGCTCCAGCCCGGCCATCCGTGACACCCAGCCTGTTCCTCATGCCATGCATACCTTCCCTATCAACACTGTCCTTTTTTCTGGTGAACTTCTTCCCACAAAGGGGACGTCTGTGGGACTAATGTGGGACTGTATCTGACCCGCACTTCATTGCAGTCGGCTTGAACTTTTGACATTGACCCGGTCCAGCATGTGCTGGATGGGCGCAGTTGGTGTCTTACGCTTTTAGGCACTATATTGCAGTTTATTCTTTAAAAATTCATAACCCCTGTTCTGCTGATTTGTCTTGTTTTATTTACTACATTTTTCTCTATTTTTCTAATCTGGTGTGGGATCTTTTTGTGTGGTGTTTTCACTGTTTTACTGTTTAAACAGTTACACAAACATTTTACACATTGCCTCTAAGTTAAGCCTCACTGCTCTGCGACAACCTACGAAAAGGGATGAGCACAGGTTAATTTGGGGCTTGCTGAGGCCTTACAAAACTCGGATTGTGGTTGCTGCTTGACCAGGGCTCACAACCCAGTCAACAAGTAACCCAATTTCCAACACTATTTATTATGCTTTTTCCCAGCCTAATGGAGTCGGATTGTCTCCCTCATCATATACAAATCGGTGCCATGTACATCAGTATGCCCATGCACATACAGTAAATTCTATGTTCCTTGGTCTCCCCATATGTCATTTCTCGGTTGCAGTCATTGCCATGTTCCTAGATATTCCTCAAATGCTTGCCAATGCCAGAATGTGTCAAAGTATATCCACTATGCTGCTGAGTGCTATATGCTAAGGTGTGCACTGCACAACAATCATTACCATCTTTTGTTAAGGTATGCCAGATAGACCGGTCTGCCCTTATGTCTTGGTCTGTCCAGTAGGACTATCACGAACATAATGCACCAGGGAAACTCCATCTCATACCTTCATATATAAATACAGAGACACACATATGGATGCATTTTGTTTACACATAAATGCTCCTAAATATATGTTGATATGTGCATATGTTAATAAATCAAGACATACCTTGAACACACATACACACATACAACACACAACTGATAGTAGCTCATATCCCTTCACCATCCCATGGATGCCAAACCATTAATTACAATTCAGTTCATTCAAGGATCACTACCCAATAAGTTATTACTTAGTCACTAACACATTACAACTTGAGTCCGATGTTGGGATGCAGACTACCTTACTGCATCCTCTCTGTATGCCTGGGATATTAATGTGCCACAGAGCACTGCATCTAAGGATCACGTACCAACTGTACTGCATGAAAGATATGCCAACTGACTTATAAGCTGTCATGCAGAACTGGCAGGCTTCACTGATAGCGGTGGGCTGGCAGAATGTAGAAACTACCCAATATCTTCACCAGCATTCTTCTTTAGTCTCCACGATCTGCAAGAGGAATACTGTGGCAGCTGGTGATCTCCAAAGAATTTACAAAAGCCATGATCACAACCAGTAAATCAAATGATACCATTCCTGGCTTCTCCGCTGCACAGCACAGGACTTCCTGGGGAGCAGTTGTGAAGGCAGGCTCCAGAGGAGTGGACAATATGTAGGAAACCCTCAATGGCAGCCAAAGTGATTTACATTGCTATGGCTCACTTTTAAGAACAAACAGGCAGCACTAAAATCAACCTCCACTCAAAGTAGAGGACCATGTAGCAAGATATCTGAGCTCATCTTAGAAACATGGGTAAAAATGAAAATTGATGTCCCTCAGGGTACCATGAACTCTAGTTGCAACAAGCTATAGAGATATTTGGGGATAACAACATTCCATAGATTTTAGGTTCAGCAGTGATAACTGTGCGTCACAGACTTGGTAAATTAGAGTCTGATTTAGAGCTTGAGGGGCGAAACAGTGGTGCGCAGGTGGTGGATGATAACCTTCACCACCCTGATAGACCACTGCACGCCATATTTAGACATCTGTCGCTGTAACTTAAAACTAAGGAAACTAACCCATTATAGATGCATCAATGCATGATTAAATCTGAAGTACTACATCCTAAATCAGGTTTCTTTTTTTCTACAGATTTTATAAGAAAATTTTCTGTTGCCAGTTAGAAATCCACAGAACGATACAAGTTGTCCCTTTCTTGCCCAGTCATGCCTAAAATGCTCTGCATGGTGGTCTCAAACTTTACATGTATTCACATGGAATGTGGAATAGTGTCTGTCAGGGAGAGACTCATCTGCTAAGAATGTGAAAATGTTTGCGTGGTATTCTTAAAGAAAAATCAGAGCTTCCCTCCTGACCAATTCATATTATTTCCTTAAAGGCCAACTCCTAAGAAGCAATCAATGTCGATAGCTACATAAAATATCGAGTTACCCCTTGCGCACACCCATGCACCAGTTTTCTTTGAAATCTAGGCCTCTTCATTTTGTAAATATATCTATGTCGATACTTGTGATTTTAATATTTTTATTTTTAGAAATGTCGCGAATGAAGCTTTTATTTTAAGATATGATTATAAATGTGAGTACCTCTCAGTGTAAGGTTATAATATTAATTATGTTTATTGTGCATTTTTATAGTTGACAACGTTGCTCTTTTATTATTATAATGTAAATCCTTTTCAAATTGTTTTATCCTTACTTTTGTAAGTAACTAGATGGTCATGATCTATATAAACTACAACTACTTACCATTTATCTGATTTATTGTTTTCTTTCGATGCGTGAACCCTGTCTTTAATTCCATTTTAATGCATTAATTTCTAGCAGCCTAATAGAGTGAGATTGTTTACAGTACATCCAATGCAGGAAGGACGTGGTGAAATGGATGTTTATGTATGAATATTCTCCTTTTCAGATTTAAAGGCAGCCACAAAACGTTTCTTAATGTGTTAAAATAGCATTCATACTTCCCGTTTGCAAATACTTTTGGTCAACCAATCTAGAAGGCTTTAAGCCTCTGCAAACACGGCCGACTTCCAAAACACTCAACACAGCTTTATTAGTAATTCTCTGACACGGTACTGCTACATTTCCGAAAATTGCCTTCAAACTTAATACAGTTAAAAAAAACATGAAACAATATAGTATTTGCTGCACACTGTTTCACTCACAGTTCAGGATTTCAGTTTCTTTAATGTTTGTGTACCTAAACAAATTAGTGATTCTAACTGTGTGCATGTAGTTTCCTTTTTCTGCTTTCACGACTTAAGTCAAAACAAATCTGCTTTTATTAATTTACCGTCATAGTTAGACACCAGTACTAAGGGTTAACTGTACCCACTGCAGATGTTATTTATACATGTGATAAGCATCACGTCCTACCAGTTTTCCAATACCCCAGTTCTCTCTAGTTACTCTTTCAGCAGTTCCTGGAGATTAACCAGCTGTTTGGCGGCCATCATGCCCCTCGGCTTTTGATGTCTTCCAAACCCACGACTTCCTTTCTGTCTGTGCGAGACGTAGTTTCCACAGAGTCGAATGAGGCAGAATTACTGCTGTCTTTCTCAAATCCTGTAAACCAGTGGTTCCCAACCTTTTGACCCCTGAGGACCCCCAATGAATCATTACTGGAAGCCGGGGACCCCCAGCAATTTGTACCATTTAATTTTCAAACATTAAAACAGTAATTCGCAAAAAATATAACTAGTACACACCATACAAATACTCAAATTACTAAAGATAAAATTCTTTTATATCGCAAAAATAGGCAAAAAGCGAAACATTTTATTGGGAAGGTTGGCACTGCATCTCGGCAGCTACCTTTTCAATGTTTGGTTTTATTTAGGAAAAATTAATCCTCAGGTCAGATTCTACATTTCCGGAGGTATGCAAGATCTGAGAAAGCTTTTTCACATAAATGAGTGAAGGTGAAAGGAAGTAAACCATAAGGGCCTCTCATCTCTCCCTAGCATCTCTGACACATGTGCTTCTTTTGTTTTATAGTACCTCTCATACCACTGTAGGGTGTCAGGGCACTTTACAGGGGACTACGAGGTGTAGGATGTCATCTGCACTGGTAGGCATTTTCTAAGAGTGCTTGGTCTGGAGAAGCACAAACTTAGGATTCAGAACACAGCACAGTGATTACCAATGACGTTAGCAATAAGAATGTATTTCTACACAAGCAAACCTTTTTAGCAGCGTAAGGAAAATGAAAGACTAGGAAAAAAACAACGTTCTAATTTGTGCCATGCGGTTTGCATGTAGCTCATTAATGGCTGTTCACAGGTCACTGTGCTAGATTACGATTATGAACTGCACAGTAACAAAATAATTTCTGTGAAAAAAGCAGTAACCCACTGTGCCATGCACATAAAATACTGTTCTTTGCTTGATACAGGTTCTTTGCAGCAGGCATATTAACCATCTGCGCCACCTTTGAGTCAAAACTGCCACTGCACAAAACAACCATCTCTCTCCAGCAGATACTTTAATCACTTGAGTTAGCTTGACACTTTTATTTTTGCAGTACAAGGAGCTTTGCATTGCGTTTAAAACTGCTCAACAAAGGAAGTAATAAATATGAAAACATGCACGCATGTGTTTGTCAGAGGCAACAGCTGGAGAAGTGCCTTCCCCCCTGGAAATGTGTCACAGACCCCTGTGGGTCCGCGGACCGCAGGTTGGGAACCACTGCTGTAAACATTAAGGCACCAGACGGCACTGCTTTTAAGGGCACTAGCTCAACTCACAGCTGAAAACCCAAGCTGCGACACCACCGCAAGAAACACCAATTAGTACAACCAAACCCCTGCATCTCACTGCCAATAAGCCTGTACACTGCTTCCTAGTGACAATAACTCTACACACTCCACACATTCAAGGACCATTCGGGGATACATCCACCACGCTGTATGGCATTCCTGTGGCGCAATTTCACTCCCATATATCACAGGATGTCCTAGCCAACGACGACGAACAACAACCTAATTACTCAATCAATAAACAGGTGCGGACCTATTATACTGCACTGTATCTTGTTATCTTGTACACCATGGTGTCCTTGGAACCTAGGAACACTCAACACTAAAAAGAATACCCGAGACTAACGCCATTCAGACTCCACGCGTCCTGTTGTGTTTTTGGGTTTGCTAAACACACTTACACTTGTTGGAGAAGTTGGTGCTGCAGAGGAAAGGAAAGAGAGTGGAGGTTATATGATCAATTACCTGAGGAACTAGAACGTCGCAAGGGGGGCTAGGGATTTAATTGAGGCTCATCTGCTGGTACTACCTCCATCATTGTTGGATTCCATCACAGATGTTTGCCTACAGTTATTTGGTAATTAGTTGCATTTTCTATTTATTCACTTCAAAAGAGTAAGAGGATCATTATGAGACATTTTATAATACCAATTTGGTAGCATGAGGATTTCGTCTGAAACATTATTACACATTTTGCAGGAAATCCTTCATATTTTCACTAGTACTCATTACATTTTTCAGAATTCCCAACATTTTGGAAAGTTGCTTAAAAAGAGTGCATCTACAGATTTTAATATATATATATTTTTTTGTAATTCCCCAGCAGCATTCTAGAAATGTATTAATGAAGTTTTTCATGAATTTCTGAAAGTCTTTACAGTTGTCTACAAAGATGCCATACAGGTCATAGGGATGGTTTCTAAGAATTTGGAACAACGTATTAATCATGTGTATCAAAACAATTTGTACATCATCTGAGAAAATGGCAATTCTCTGTCGCCCCAAAGGCCCTAATTACGAATAGAGGTGCTATTTATCACATCTGATAAATAATGATACCACAGAGTATGTTATGAATTGGGTGTGATAAATAGAACCAATTCTAAGTTTCTGGGGAGTAACATGCATATTTTTTGCATTTAATGCACCAGTACCTGCATGATTTGGTAAATACAGGTTTGACTTGTGGAAATTTAACAAAGGTTGAGGCACATAATCTTAGGGGTACCTGTAAGCTTGGTGTGTTACATGAGAACACAAATTGTCCACCTACAATGGCGCAAGCAAGCAAATATATCACTCCTTTGTGCAGTCACACTCTAAATTTCTAATGTAGGTGTGGGCCTGTTCTGCATGCCACTGTCATTACCTTGCTCCTACTCAAGTTGAAAATGACATTTTGTGCACCCGGATCACAGGGAAACTAAAATGTCCAGTCACAGAGCAACACAATCACTTTGCAAAGTAGATGAATGCCAGAACGTTTCAAAAGTTGTGTGTAATGAAACATAAACACAGTTACTTTAGTATACTCATTTCTTTTTTTTAAAGTAATCATACTTTATGTAATTTCTATAGATATTTAGTTATAGTTTCTATATCAGGAACCAGACTCATCAGGGGAACAGAACACTTTACATAGGTGTAGCCTGTTCCACACAATACAAGGAAAGCAATACTGGGGACACAACATAGAGCATAGGGATGTTATACAACAAGCCATGAGATGATGGGGCCACAAGGATCGATATTTGTATTTGAGGAAGGTTTTAGTCACCAGGCTGATATATAGTTTTCCGTTCTGGGAGATAAGAGTCAACATAAATGTTTTGCAGCCATGATATAAGCCTTCTGTTCATAGAAGTAATAGCATCATCTCGAATTCAACTTTTTCTGGAAAGAGTTTTTCTTGACTGTTCGACCACAGATCCTTAATTACAAGTAGGGATAAACTTCAAATGGAAGCCACTGTAGGACAGTTAGCATTTGGATAAGGTGGTCTCACTTTTTGGCACCAAATATTAGCCGAGGCAATGTGCTGAGAGGTGCTTTGGATGGGACCTGTTTGATTTTGGGTTTGCCAAAGTTTTTGCTAGTACAGAGCTTTCAGTGGCCGGCAATGCTGATCTTCACAATGGGTCAGCAATATCCAGCTACTAGACATTCACTGGTCTCCCGAAAAGCATTTGAGTCCTGACTCCTGACCAAGGCTAGCTTTAGCACTGCTGGCAACTGGTGCAACAATTTTTTTTCCTCCTCCCATGACCTCCTTCTCCACGGACTCCCTCACTACAACGATCCAAGACTGCCCCTCATCTCTCCATAATTCCTCTCTTTCATGCATTTTATTTGTTTTCTAGTGCTACTCATACGTGTTGGGTGTTACAGCACTTGATATAGAGACAAAGAATCATACATGTGTAAATCAGCCTATAGGAAATGTTACATAAGGCAATAAGGATTGCAAAGTGAAGAAATCACATGCCATTTTTAAGAGTGTTTGGTCTGGAGAAACACAAACTCAGGGTTTTAATTGTACCACAGTGGTAAAACCCCCTCTTTTCAGCAACATCAGCTTAATGAAAGACTGGGGACAAACATAACACTGTAAGCTATACCATGCAGTTTGCATGCAGCTATTTGATGACAGTCTAAGGTCATTGTGCTCTAGTAGGATTGTAACTTATAAACTAAGTAACAAAATTACCTCTGTGACAAAAGCAGTAACCCACTGAGCTATCCACATAAAATACAGTTCTGTGATTTGCATAGTACATGTTCTTTGCAGCTGGCATATTAACCCTCTGCACTAGATTATGACGATTCAAAACTGACACTAGCCAAACCTCGATCTCTCTCCAGCAGGAACATTAATCACAAGAGTTATCTTATCATTTTTATTGCTACCTGAAATCTGCTGGGCACAAGAGGAACCCTGCAATAGGTACTTTTAAGCACATACATTTTATTTCTAAACACAGTGCATCCCTTAGTTCAGCACCAGGTGTTGCTGCACTGGTCACACAGCCCTAAACCCCAGCCCAGCAACTGATCAGCACTTTGCCCTTATATTCCAGTTCTTCCAGTAATCTACAACCTGCCATTTTGTGTTATTCCAGTACATAGACATCTACAGAGTTCAGATATTTCCTAACATGTCCTGTACTGTCTCTGCACTGAGGGATCCCCATTGCATCCATATTCTTACTTGCCTTACATCACTATGCCATATTGGGATAGCAAGAGTACTCTAACAAGGGACATTTATTCTAACCTTTCTCCTGCAGAAGGATATATGCACTGATTATTACATAATGTTCTTATGATGCCCAATTTTCCTGACCTGGCCTAACCACCATTGATCTATGCGGATGATGCAGTGCTTATGGCCTGCACTATGAATGGCCTACGAGGAGCAGTTAGAGCCTATGATTCCTTTATGTCAGCACTTGATCTAGAGATTAATTGTAAAAAAACACTTTTTTATGGTCGTTGTGAAGCCTCTTGGCAAGGTGGGGGTGCTGAAGATTAAAGGACAAGTAATTAGCAAGGTTCAGGATTTCCCCTATTTGGGGGTTGTTTTTGATGATGAAGGTACCTGGAAACCCTGTATTTCTAGAAGAGGGGTTCTCTTTAATGTTACAGTTGGTGCCACGTTTGACTTTGCTGCAAGCGTGGGAAATAAACCTATCAAGCCCCTCCTTGAAGTCTATAGGCTTAAATGCCTTCCAGTCCTCCTGTATGGCGCTGCTCTCTGGGGGTATGCGGACATCAGGGCCCCTGCAGTTCAGGAAAACCATTTTTGCAGAAGGCTATTGGGAGTTGGCCAAAATACTTCTAGTTTTTGCTTGCACCTCGAATTAGCTCTTGAGCTTGCACATGACACCATCCAGCTTGCTCCGTTCTTGCTATGGATCTCTAGTTGGGCTAATGAATGTGCCTCTTTTAATAGAGAGATCCTGCGGGACTGCTTGGCCTGTGATCATGTGAAGGATATTCCTTGGCTGATGTACATAAGAAAGGTAGCCTATCTGTTGGGGTGTCCGGATATGTTTGAGGCTCCTGAGGGTCTGACTAGCCGTGATAAACACTGGGCTAAGGCAAATTTCCTGAAAATCCCGGGTTCCAAAAGAGAGGAGGAGGTCTTAAGGAAAAAATCTGTAAGGGAGTTTATTATGATAAAGATGGGGGTGAGCCCTGAGCCCAATCTCTTAGAGATAAGAAATGTGAGGGAAAGGTGTCTCATCACGCAATTTCGTCTGGGGGTTGTGAGATGTAATCAATGTTTTCCGCTAGGTCAGTACGATGAAAAATCTATCAGACTTTGCCCCTGTGACGGTCTGTCTCTGCAGACTTTGATTCACTTTACCTTGTTCTGTGATTTTTATGCGCCTTTTAGGAGCTGTTTTTTACTCCCCCTGCTGAGGCCGAAGGGTTTTGCGCAATATCGCCCAGCTTTTCTGTGGCTGCGTATGGCTCCTGATGCATTGGTGTGGCGTGGGCTGGGGTCCTTTTTGAAGGGTGCTATTACCTGGCGGAATAATTTGGAGTACTTTTAAAAGTTCCTAAAATGTTTAACTTGACTGTTTTATTATCCTCTTTTAACGAATTATATGGCATTTAAATACTGGTGGAATGAAGCCGGGTTTTATGTATTGTATTGTTTATTTATCTTTATGGTTGATTATTTTCATACCGAATAAAGTGTTTTGATGATGATGATGATGATATCACTATGGTACTACGGGGAAATGTGATTATATATATATATATATATATATATATATATATATATATATATAAATAAATTAATATGTATTGATATTGTTGATATGTAAATATATGCCTTTACCAGGGTTCCCTTTCACACAAAAATCTACGTATTTTACAGGTAAAGATGATCAACCCATTACATTCATACATATGTATATATATTCGCATATCCAGGATCTGTGGATCCACCCATGGGTCGAGCAAAAAATAAATAACTGGCCAATTTTTTTCGCCATGAAGGGGCCCTAACACTCTATGGCCCTCATTGCAACATTGCCGATAAAAGCTGCTTACTGCCGTGCAGAAGACCGCCAACACCCCGCAGCGGAATTCCGCCACAGTGTTAAACTGGCGAAAACAAAACCTCCACCATCACGCCAACAGACATACCCCCACACCATCACGACCCACGAATCCAGGCAGCGGTCTTTCAACCGCGGGATTCTATTGGCGGTACACACCGCCGTGCTCAAAATACACACACATTAAAAAAAACACTGCCATATTGGACAAATCGAAATACACACACCTGATACACATACACACACCACTCCCACACACCCAATACAATATAAAAAACACACCCTTATCACCCACAAACCCCTATGACCAAAATACCAAAAGAAGGCCAGAGAGAGACACTACAAACTACTACCAAGCATCCACCGGCACACAATACCATCATCCACATAACTTCCACGCACTTCACACAACACACCACTAAATATCACCCCACTTATCAAAACACATACCATCCACACCACCCCATGGCACGGCAAAGACATCCCAGGTTCTCTGAGGAGGAGCTCAGGGTTATCGTGGAGGAAATCATCCGGGTAGAGCCACAGCTTTTCGGAGCACAGGTGCAGCACACCTCCATATCTAGGAAGATGGAGCTATGGCGAAGAATAGTGGACAGGGTCAACGCAGTGGGACAGCACCCAGGGAATAGGGATGACATCAGGAAGAGGTGGAACGACCTACGGTGGAAGGTGCGTTCCGTGGTCTCAAGACACCACCTTGCGGTTCAGCGGACTGGCGGCGGACGCCCACCTCCTCCCCCACAACTAACAACATGGGAGGAGCAAGTCTTGCCGATTCTGCATCCTGAGGGCCTCGCAGGATTAGATGGAGGAATGGACTCTGGTAAGTCGAATCTTAACTATTACATCCCTCACCCTACCTGCATGCTATCACATACCCCTACCCTCGCCCTCACCGCCATCACTCCAACTCCTCACAAATGTCCCAATATCACAAACCACACATCCCAACACCAAGCCCTGCATGCAACACCAAAGCATGGACACCCATCACCAATGCATGGCCACTGCACATACCCATACACCCCCCTAAACCACCATCACACAAGGTCCCACACAGGATTGCAAGCACTGGGGTACACAGTCACCCACCCATTGCACACCATGGCACACACAGATGCAATAAACATCCTTTTATACCCCTGCAGGACCCCTACCCAACGTCACCGGGCAGGAGGGTCCACACATGTCCACACCACCAACAGAAGAAGCCCACAGTGATGACAGCAGCTCTGTCCAACTGGATCTAGATGACCAGCCCGGCCCATCTGGGACCTCGGGACAGTCGGTTCCCCACACACTGGCACAGGCCACCACAGAGCTTCCCCCCTCTGGAAACACCAGCACAGCACCCACCCAGTGGGCCCATACCTCTGTCCCCAGGACACGTCAATCAGCAGTGTGTCCACCACTACAGGGAACCCAGGCTAACAGACCACCCCAACAACAACAGGGAACTGGGGGCAGTGGGCACACGGTCCAGGGGACAGAGGCCCAGGAACACAGGGGAACTGGGAGGGCTGCTGTGCGACAGGATTAGGACAGGCCCAGGGAACTCACTCTCCACGAGGCCCTCTCCAACATCATGGGAGCCTACCATCATTCCCAAGAGACGATGGCAACGGTACTGGCCAAGTTTCATGAGACCCAGCGGCTGCAGGAGGAACAGTATTTGGGCTTCAGGGAGGAACTCAGATCCATCAATTCCATCCTGGGCACCATCGTAGGGGTGCTGAAGGAAGTCCTCAACACCAGGAGGGACACTGTGGCACAACAAGGGGCCCCTGACACTAGCCTGGACAATGAACTGCCCACCACCTCCTCCGGCGCTAGTGGACAGGAGGCACCGCCACAGGACCACCACACCAGCACCCCACAAACAGTCCCTGAGATCCAGGACAAAGACAGAGAACGATGCCAAGACCCCGCCAAGAAATGAGACCGGCCTGATTGTCATCCTTTTATCCCACCTTGTCATCCTGTCCATCCTTAATCTGCCCCAGCTCCACTTCCTATGCCCCTTTGGACAATGCACCTGTGAAACTAATAGACTGGACTCTGCCATGGACATTCTTCCACCATCACCCCTCACCATTTTACAACCCCCTCCACTATTTAGCACTTAAATAAACTCCCTTAAAGCACAAAACAATCTGGAGTCTGTCTGTGATTTCGAATTAGTGTATTAGCAATTACAGTGTCAAAATGCTCTTTCAATTGTAATGTCAGCATACCTATGTCACACAGCACTAATCCATGAGGAAACAAAGCAGATGTCACACAGTGGGACCCACATCTGTGAAATCGTAAGGGAAAGTGACATCTCAGTGACCATACACTGGGTGAAAACGACAGACAGTAGAGAGGTAGTAGTGTTAAAGTACATGTAGTAGGCAGGTTTGTATTCTTACCTGTGTCTCACTGGAAGTATTGCAGGATCACTGAGTTCCTGTTGTCTATATCCTCTTCTTCTGCTTCCTCGTCTTCACTGTCCACAGACTCCACAGCTGCCACAACACCTCCATTTGGATCATCCTACTGCAGAAAAGGCCATGATGATCTGGCACACCTTCTTTTGTGAATAAAATAGGGATCCACCTGTCATATGGAGCCACCTGAACCTGGCCTTCAGGAGGCCGAAGGTACGCTCTATAATCCTCTGAGTTCGCCCATGGGCCTCATTGTAGCGTTCCTCTGTCCTTGTCCTGGGATTCCTCACTGGGGTCAGTAGCCATGACAGGTTGGGGTAACCAGAGTCACCTGCAAATATGGAGGGACAACTGTTAGACACACACTAACCTGTAGGGATATCCCCAGACCCAGAAAAACATTCACACTGACTTGATTCCAGGTGCTCACCTAATAGCCACACACGATGCCTCTGGATTTGCCCCATCTCACAAGGGATGCTGCTATTCCTCAGGATGTAAGCGTCATGCACTGAGCCAGGGAATTTGGCATTAACATGGGAGATGTACTGGTCGGCCAAACACACCATCTGCACATTCATCGAATGATAACTCTTCCGGTTTCTGTACACATGTTCACTCCTGCGGGGGGGGTACCAAAGCCACATGTGTCCCATCAATGGCACCTATGATGTTGGGGATATGTCCCAGGGCATAGAAATCACCTTTCACTGTAGGCAAATCCTCCACCTGAGGGAAAACGATGTAGCTCCACATGTGTTTCAGCAGAGCAGACAACACTCTGGACAACACGTTGGAAAACATAGGCTGGGACATCCCTGATGCTATGGCCACTGTTGTTTGAAATGACCCACTTGCAAGGAAATGGAGTACTGACAGCACCTGCACTAGATGGGGGATTACTGTGGGATGGCGGAAAGCTGACATCAGGTCTGGCTCCAACTGGGCACACAGTTCCAGGATTGTGGCACGATCAAGCCTGTAGGTGATGATCACATGTCTTTCCTCCATTTTCGACAGGTCCACCAGCGGTCTGTACACCCGAGGATGCCGCCATCTCCTCACATGTCCCAGCAGACGGTGCCTATGAAGGACAACAGCGAACACAGAGTCAACCAACTCGGAGGTACGTACACACAGTTTACACAGAACACGATTCATAATAAAAAATTTGCATGTATGAGTGTTGAGGCAAGGCCTAGGTATGTGTGACGTAGTTAAAAACTAAGCCATGTGGGCTCCTGAAATGGTGGCTGCCTGACCTGTAAAGTGGGACAATGGGATGTGAGGTAACTGCGCTGGCGTTGTACACCGTTGCGGTAGGCGGTCGAAGACCACGGCGCAATTCTGCATTGGTTAACATTGGACCCTATGGGTCCCAGGAGCCAATGACGATATACGCCGGTGGTGACGGTACGCACCACCCCAGATGTGACCGCCATTTTCTATCTGTTCAATCACTCGATACCTGATCTTCGACAGGAGAGGACCTACACTGCAAGTGCTGCTGTGACCTCAGTCTGGAAGAGACAATGGCTCGTGCGTCTGGGGAAAGGGCCCCTGCCTTCACATCGGAGGAGTTGGAGAAACTCATG
Source organism: Pleurodeles waltl (assembly GCF_031143425.1). NCBI lineage: Eukaryota > Metazoa > Chordata > Amphibia > Caudata > Salamandridae > Pleurodeles > Pleurodeles waltl. Next base: position 806,917,218 of record NC_090446.1, read on the forward strand.
GATGGGGTCCTCCCCCAGTACACGCTACTCTACGGTCCTCCAGACAAACAGGTTAGTACACTGGGAGCATGCTGGATGGGCTATGCCTGTGTGGAGTGGGGTGGATGAAAGATGGGGGGGGGGAAATTGAGGCGTGCATGAAACAATTGTGAGTGCATGTGCCACATGGCAAGGGTAGGGATGTGGGCAATGACTGTGACGGTGCAGTTGGTAATAACTTTTCTTTTTCCCCAGTACAATTCCTGTAGGTCAGCGCCCACCAGAAGAAGGATGTTTGGCGTGCCATCGCCAAGGACGACTGGACCCTGGGGGTCTATCACAGATGGAGCACCCACTGCCGTAAGAGATGGGAGGACATTCGCCGCTGGAGCAAGAAGACGGCAGAGGCCCAGCTGGGGATGGCCTCCCAATGTGGGAGGGGTGCCCGTCGCACCATGAACCCCCTGATGTTCAGGATCCTGGCGGTGGCTTACCCAGAGTTGGATGGGTGCTTGAGGGCGATTATACGACGGAACACCGAATTAAAAACAACTACTAACCTTAACAACGAGGTCGGAACACCGACCTCGTCCTTACTACTAATGATTTTACCACGAATGCCTTAACAACGATATTTCGTTGTAAAGGCATTCCTGATAAAACCATTACTAATAGGCACCATTCACCCTACATCCCTCACCCCACCCCGCCAACCCCATCCCAAAACCTAAAACCCCCTGACCCCCACCCCCCTCTCCAAAACCAAAAACGCCCCACCCCCCCAACCCCACCCCAAAACCTAAAACCCCCTGACCCCCACCCCCTCCCCAAAACAAAAAACGCCCCACCCCCCCAACCCCACCCCAAAACCTAAAACCCCCTGACCCCCCACCCCTCCCAAAACCAAAAACGCCCCATCCCCCCAACCCCACCCCAAAACCTAAAACCCCCTGACCCCCCACCCCCTCCCCGAAACCAAAAACGCCCCATCCCCCCAACCCCACCCCAAAACCTTAAACCCCCTGACCCCCACCCCCTCCCCAAAACCTAAACCCACTACTTACCTTAGTCAACCCCTTGTCACCTGCGTCGTCCTCCTTCGCCAACTCCCTTCTTTGTACCTTAACCACGGATGTTCCTTGTTCAGAACATACGTAGTTAAGGCACACAAAAAAACAAGTCGTGGTTAAAGAAAGCGTTGTTGCGCTTTCGTTAACCACGACTTTCGTAATAAAAAAGTCGTAAAAAAGGATGTTTCCCCTTGAGGGCATCACAGCAGCCAAAAGGGGGTGAGTACACTCCCATTCAGCTGATTCAGCACGCAGTGGAGGTGTCTGGGTGGGGGAGGTGGGCTGTGGGTTTCCCTAGGCCAGGGCGAGTGTGCTAGATAGGTCCCCTTCTTCTGGCAGACCCTGTGGCACCCCAGTCCACCTGCGTAAAATGCCAACTACACCTAGTTAGGCTCCTGTGACATCAATGTGTGCAGATGTTGGCCCTAGCCTTGTAGGCCATGTCCCAGGGATTGAACAGTGGACCCCAAGTGCGCGGCGTAGTGCAGGGGGCTTCTGTGTCTGTCGTGTCCGCCAATGGTAGCGGCAATGCATGCACTCAACATGTCTTTCTTCTGTTGTCCCCCCCCTTTTTGTGGTCTCCCTGTTGTTCTTGTGTGCATTAGCATCATCAGGCGGAGGAGCAGTGGCACCAGAGCAGGAGGGAGCTGCATCCCACATGGCCCTGGAGGGCGAGACTACGGACTCGGAATTCACCAGTGGGACGGAGGGCGAGGGGAGCTTCACGGCGGGGACCGGAGCTGAGACCAGTGATACGGACTCGTCCTCTGATGGGAGCTCCCTTGTGTTGGCGGCCACATCTGTGCCCCTGCATCTACAGGTACAGCCGCCACCCCCCCACCAGCACCACCCTCCCAGCAGCCTCTCAGCCTTTGCCCCATGCCCGCTCACCCAGGAGGATGGGCATCACCTTCGCACCAGGCACCCCAGGCCCTGCCCCAGTCACCCCTGCTGCCCTCAGTGAGGAGGCCATTGACCTCCTCAGGTCCCTCACTGTTGGGCAGTCTACCATTTTGAATGCCATCCAGGGTGTAGAGAGGCAGTTGCAACAAACAAATGCATTCCTGGAGGGCATTCATTCTGGTCAGGCAGCCCTTCAGCGAGCTTTTCAGATTCTGGCCTCAGCACTGATGGCTGCTATTGTCCCTGTCTCTAGCCTCCCCCCTCCAACTACCTCCACCCAGACCCACACCCCTGTACCTCAGCCTACCCCAAGCACACCATCAGACCAGCATGCACACTCGTCAACACACAAGGGAAGCTGTGGCAAACATAAGCACCACACATCCCACAGGCACTCACACACATGCAGACACACAAACATCCACTGCCTCCACTGTGTCCCCATACTCCTCGTCTCCCTCCTCCCTCCCAGTCTCGTCTCCACTCACACCTGCATGCACTACATCTACAGCCACTACTTCCATCACTAGCACACACACCACCACACCCCGCTCACGTGCAGTCACCACCCCCACTACCATTCACACGTCCCCTGTGTCCTCTCCCAGTGTGTCTGTGACCCCCTCCCAAGATACACAAATGCAGGCACACACCCACCCAACAGCCATCCACCTCATGACAGCCTCCAGCGCATGCACCTTCACCCAAAGTCACCAAACGAACACCTCCTACAACCACAACCTCTTCCTCCACTCCCAAACCCCCTCCAGCTACCCGTCCCAGTGTGTCCAAAAAACTTTTCCTGTCCACCCTTGACATCTTCCCCTCACCTCCCCCACCCCATCAGTCTCCTAGGGCCCGACTCTCCAGGTCCCAACCTAGCATCTCAGCCACAACATCTCTGGGACCAGTGGTGCCAGTAGTCACCGGATTCTGGAGTGCACCAGGCAGCAGGGCAGCCAGTGTGGCAAGGAGCCACAGCACGGACAGTCCCCCACCTGTTAAGCATCAAAAGTTGGTTATATATATATATATATATATATATATATATATCCCTATTAAACCACTATCCCTAAACCCTAAAAAAATCACTTACCACCCCAAAATTCCCATGACCCACAAAAACCAATACCCACCCTAAACTCTAAAAATTCCTTCACCACCCAAAAATCCAAACCCACCCTAAATCCTAAAAAATCCCTTACCACCCAAAAATCAATACTCACCCTAAACCCTAAACATTCCCTTACCACGCAAAATCTATACCCACCCTAAACCCTAAAAAATCCCTTACCACCCAAAAAACCCATACCCACCCTATGCCCTAAGAAATCCCTTTCCACCTAAAAATCCACACCCACATTAAACCCTAAAAATTCTATCTATCTATCTATCGATCTATCTATCTATCTATCTTTACTTAAAAAAGGCAACAGGATCATATAGTTAAAAATCAGAGTTAAAAAAAACATAGAAGTTCACATAAAAAAACAAAAGGTAACAGGGACGCTATAGTTAGGTTATGAATTTACTCGCACAAAACCAAGGAAATTCAGCAGCTATAGCAAGAGGTATTTCAAGTAACTATAACTCACGGCCTAAGGTAACTATTTCTCACGCCTGCTAATTACCCAAGATATTATAGCACCCATGACAATGTTTATATCCTAAATAAAAATATCAAAGAAACATCAGAAGTCAAATTATTGAAGAAAAAACTGCACATGGGAGATCCTAAAATATATTGTGGCTTATTGTGGCAGGGTCATAAACAATGAACTATACTTTTGTGCTACCAGAAAGGCAGCCAGAAAAATGGAGTCAGTTATAGCCACATTTTCAAAAAATCACTCAGTAGGTGATAGAAAAACTATTGCTTTATGGGAGTTAATCCCCTGTGGGACAGTTCAAAACACCACCGGGTGCACAAGTATGGGACAACAGGCCATCCAGAACGGTTGCTGCAATGTATCTTGCATACGATAATAGAAAGATTTTGATAGACATATAGAATTAATAATTTCAAAATCTTGCTTTAATGGTGGATTAAATGATAGCATTTTTGGTTTGGAAATAGTTTTGACAAGATATTTAGCACAGAAATAGAAATAGAAAAGAATCTGCAAAATCAATTACTCAGTGTCAGTAATTCCTTTCCTCATATCTATATAAATATCTATTAGATGGAAGAGACAGAATATAGCAGCTATGCCCATAAAACTGCATTTACAACAAAATACATATGTATATGCGATTAGCAGATGATACTTTTGAATTTAAATTAACATAACAAAACTTGATATAGCTCAAAAATCAAAGAGTTAGTAATTCATATTTGCCAATGTACAGCAATGAAAGTTCTCATTCAGGCCTTTTGTTACAGTGTCCAAAATATTCATCCTTCAGTATTTCTTTAGAAACAATATGCTTGAAAGGTCTTCTCCTCTGTGAGAAAACTGATTATTGTTTGGGGTGAATGGTAGTTCGCAAAATTGATAATGTCACAATTATTTTTAGGTCTATTAAAGGTTCAAGGGCCTCATTATGAGTTTGGCTGTTCCACCGTGGGACCGCCAAACTCATAGGGAGGATGCCACCGCCATGGTGGTGTAGTTCTCCCCCGAGCATATTACAATGTTTCCGCCAGGCTGACCAGGGGGAACTTTGCAGTATGCATTTGTTCGGATAGTGGGCTCAGCTCTCTTAAGGGAGCTGTGGCCAATAACCTAACACTCCACCACCCAGAAAGCAGACAGTGCATTCTGACGATGCTGGGAAGCGGGCCCCTGCACTGTCCATGCTATGGGCAGTGCAGGGGTCCCTTTGTGGCCCCCGGCACTGTTTTTCCACCAGTCTTTTCATGATAGGGAACCCCCATGCCACCATGAAAAGGCTGGTGGAATGTGAGGTTGTAATCAGTCAGGTGGCGCTGAGTTCAGTGCCGTCATGGCTGATTCCAAGCCTGACTGCCATCAACCTATCGGGATCTATGATACTGGTGGGGATGGCAGTCTTTGGGTTGGTCCGCCTGACAAAGTTGTAATTTGATGGTCGGACCACCACAGCAGCAGCAGTCTGATCACCACCGCAAGTTTGTCGGTCTCATAACGCTAAACTCGTAATGAGGCACTAAGTAATTTATACCTGAGCTCATCCACTTGTAGCTTGGCACAGAGCAGGCAGGCCTACCTTACGAAAACATGTGAAGCATTTAGAATGTAGAGTTATTAAACAGGTAAAAAAACACAAAACAATAAATAATCCCATTGCAATTTATACAAATAGAGAATATTTTAATGAACAAAAACTCACCAAGCCGACAAAAATCTATTAAGGGGAAGGGAGATATTGCAATTTTTTAATAAAAATAGTACCAAAACATGTAAAATGCCAACATCAGGCAAATAGTTTGGCTACTGTGGATCAAAGTTGTTGGACCTGGCCCTTTCTGCTGGGTCATCACCAAACCTTTTACCTACCTCCTCTTTTTATGAGCCCATTTGTTTGGCGTTAGGACTCTGGGCAGGTGCTCACTGCATAAAACATGGTAACATTGGCTTACCCACAATTGGAATATTTAATTTAGTTATAAGCCACTAGTAAAATGCACTACATGTGCCCAGGCCCTGTAAATCAAATGCTACTGGTGGATCTGCAGCACTGATTGTGCCACTCACTTAAGTAGCCCCTTAAATCAGGCCTGTCTTTGTAGAGCATGTATGTGCAGTTTACACTGCTATGTCAACTTGGCATTTAAATCCTCTTGCTAAGTCTTAAAGTCCTCCTTTATTACAGACTCATCACGCCTATGGTAGGCCCTAGGTAGCCCACAGGACAGGGTGCTATAAAACTAAAAGGCAGGACATATACTTTTAAGTTTTACATTTCCTAGTAGTGAAAAACTCTTAAATTCGTTTTTTCTCTACTGCACGGCCTATCTCTCCCATAGGATAACATTGACATTACTTTATTATTACATTTTATAAGTATAATTTACTATTGAGAAGAGATGGGACCCTCAAGTTTGATGTAACTTGAATCACAATTTAAAATCCCAACTTATGGTGAAGCTGGATTTTAAATTGTGATTCTGAAAATGCCACTTTTAGAAAGTTGGCATTTTCTTACTTTAACCATCTTTTGCCTTCTGCCTGCCTCTGAATACACATCTGGGTGGGTGACAGTTGGGTGCCTGTGCCCTTCCAAACAGCCACACACAAAGTGAGGTTAGGTGTGACTGATGGGCCATCCACAGGCTGATGGGAGGGAGGAGTTGATACTTACACCTGAATAGGTAGTGTCCTGCTTCAACATAAAGGGCTGCATATCCCCATGCAGTGAGTCTGGAGCCAGGGCAGGGACTCTCTGCAATTCAAAGGCCTCTCTTTGAAGTTTCCCCCTCTTCAAAATCATCAATGGGTATAAGAAGTGGACCACATGCACCACCAACTCACAACACATCTGGGCAGCAGGAATCACCGCTGGTGACAGTGGGGCTCCAGTCTGCTCGTATGCGAAGCCCGACCAACTCTTCGAACCCACGATCTACCACCAGCGATGCTCTCCTCACTCCCAGCGAACTTCTTCCCCATGAACGGGATTCTTGGCTCAATTCTTGAGAAGGTAAAACTTTAGCTGAACTTGTCTGGTGCTGTATTCAACCTGTGATCCATAGTGGTCAGCCAACATTTGGATTTAACCCAGTCTAGTGTGTCTAGATAGCCCTGGTTTGCACTTTTTCCACTACATTTCAACTTATTCTTTAAAAATTCATATCTTGACTTCTATTTATTGGATTTTTGTTGTTTGGTCTTCTTTTGCTCATAAAATTAAGCACTATTTGTTTAACCAGGTGTGGTGTTTTTTGTGTGGTGTTTGCACTGTTTTACTGCTTTAAGTGTTTCACAAATACTTTACACATTGCCTCTTAAGTTAGGTCTGATTTCTCTGTGTCAAGCTACCAGAGGGTTATTACAGGTTAATTTATGATGTGTATCAGACTTTCCCTGTATAGGATTCTGGTTCCTCCTTGGACAGGTTGCATAACTCTCCTAACCAGAAACCCAATTTCTAACAAAAGTCAAAGTTGAGGTCCACCATGATCAATCGCTGGTTAGATACAGGCACTAGGATTGTTCCAGTGAAGAGTTCTAGCTTGTGACTTACAGGTTTTGCTGGACAAGAAGTGGTCATTGACAAGTTGTCAGTGGGGCAGGCTGCAAGCTGGATCTGAAGCAGACTTCAACAAACAGGGAGTGCTGAAGTGCGGGTCCAGAGTAGTTGCCTATAAAGGCAGAAAAGCTACAAGTGGACAAAGTCCGGCATCTGTGTCCAGTAAGGTGTTGACATTGATCAGCTTTGGCTCGACGTTGCTCTTGGTGAAAACTTCTACATTCAAACTGAAACAAATTCTAGAAGTCAGATCTCCATCAGCAGGACAAACTAGTAGATTCGATTCAACCAGTGAGTCAACAATGAAAGTTTTGACTTGATGGCAGTCCCACTTTCCCTTAGTTCTTCAGAAGAAAGGTTGGCATAAAGTTTCTAAGTACCAGTTTTGCAAGAGAGGTAAGGTCAAAACAAAAGCCAAGGATTCCGGGACTCACTTCAAGAGAAGCTACTAGTAGGGTCCAAGTCAGGTTTAAACTGCTCAGCTAGGCTCTTCAGGAAAGTGGGCTTTTTGCAGCTTTTGTGTCCCAGTAGCTTAACAGGAGGTGAGACAACTGAACATTGGAGTTCGATTCTTGGTCCTGGGTACAATCATGAGCATGCCTAGCCCTTAGGGTTCTCCTTTCAGACCACAACAGAAGGTGCAGTCCTTCTTCTGTCTTTCATAGGTCCAACAGGGTTCTGAAGAGGTTACTGGGGGTACCACATTTATGCACAGTGCCAGCCCATGACTGAGGGAAAATCATGACCACTCCCTCACCAATGGGATAAAAATTCCAGGGGGTGACCCTCCCCACTTTTGCAGGACGTCTGTGTCTTTTACTGTATACTATCCCACAGTGCCACTCTCTATCCAAAACCAATATGTCAGAAATGTTCTTCCCCTGTGCAGAGGTCCTGTGCCCACCTTAGGTGTGCGGGCAGGGAAATTATCAAACTCTCCCCTGCGCTCACTTAAACCTGGTTCTGGGGGCAGGTCCTCTTCCACTGGGACTTGTGCCTGACTCACTAGCGGGAAAATAGGGGGAGGTCTTGATGTGAGCTACATCTACCAGTAAAGGAGTAGGTATTCTTTGAAGTGAATTAAATTCCTGGGCACCACACAGATAGCCATCCTGTCAGAGGAAGGTTAACCCCTAAGCCTTTGTCTCAGCTCTGGAAGCCACTTCACACCTAATCAAGGAGCCATTCAGCTACTCAGTGAAAATGAACACAGGCAGAAAGGCACATCTGGCTGAGGCAGGAAAACAACAACTTTCTAAAAGTGTCTAAAAGTATAATTTTATAAAACAAACTACTTGGGCTTGGTTTTAAATTAATATTAAAATGAGCCCTTGAAATATTTTTCTAGGTATTCCCAAACTGAAGTTAGCCATTATAAAGTGTTAATAATATAATGTAACCCATTGCTTTCCTACCGGACAGCCAACCTTGTCACAGTGAAAGACAACTGTGTAAGTTTTTTCACTACCAGGACTTGTGAAAAATAAAATATACATGTCCTACTTTTTAAACGCTTGCATTGTGTCCTATGTGCATTAACGGCCTACCTGGAGGTGTTTTCTAAGTAATAATAAGGAAGGTTTAGGCCTGGCAAAATGTTTATTTTGCCATGTTGATACAGCAGTTTTAAAACTTAACATCCAGTGTGCAGGGACAAGTCTGGAGATATTATTTGCATTTCACTTCAGTAGTGGCACATTAGGTGCTGCAGTCCATCCACTGACATTTAACCTACAGGCCCTGGGTACACACAGTACCATATACTAGAGACTTAGAGGTAAAGTAAATGTGCAAATCAGGAATATAGCCAATGTGGACACTATTTAGGGTTCTGAGCACATGCACTGGAGCCTGGTTAGCAGAGTCCCAGTGCATACAATCAATAAGGCAGCATCAGCTAAAATAAATTGGGATGACCATACAAAAGGAGGCATTTTCTTACATCCTCTGGTTGGTAAAGTCACGTCTTCATTTACTGCCAGTTTCGATTCCCTAGCAGCATATTGCCTTTCAATTTCGTGTTGTACCAATGAAGCATTTACGACTCCACACTGGATCTTGCTCTAGTGCTCACTGATTTGTTGTCTAACTTTCAGATAGTTGACCCCACATACAATATGTTGCATGGGAATTTAATAGCATAAATAACAAATATGACAATAACTGTATGAACCTTAGGCCCTTTAATCAAGTAGGGGTGCCCAACATGAACTCAAATTGTTTTACTTCTTTAAAATAAAATTGTGTCTTGCAAAGTATCTTGCTAGGGATGAGAGAACATGCCAGTTCTTTAGTATAATTTTCTTGGTGGTATTTCTCAAAGAATTAAATATGGACACACAAGCTGTTCTATTCTATTTGTCATTTTTAGGACTGGTGTTATGCAAGACCTTCTGATTTCATTAAAATTATATGAGTACTGTTTTTACATAAAGGGACTTTTAGCCATTCATCTGTTCTTGCGTCATTTACATTTTGTTTACATCCACTACCACATACAGTTTGGGGCAGCAGATTAGCAAAGTTCAGACACTGGCTAACCACTTTGAGTGACTGCATTTAGCCCTTTTACAAGGAGACGTTCCGCATGCAAGGTAGTTCCCTTCAGTGGCAGTGATTTTGTTTTTACTTTCTTATTACTTTACTGTGCCTTTGTTTGTAGACCCTGATGTGATAGCAGTGTGCTGTCTACCAGATGTTAGCACAGTGCACATTCCAGCTTTAACAGTGAATGTCAGTCAGTCAGTCAAATGTTCTTTATTCGGTCACAAAAGACCATAAAAGCATAATACATAAAGTAACACATTTCATAGTAAATCTCTGGTTAGTCTAACACCTTCTCATTCTTGTTTAAATATGAGCGACGACCAATAACATTTTTAGGCAGAGTGCTTGATACTTAATAAAATTCAGTTAAAATTCAATATGGGTATTATTATTAATTTTTTGGTAAATAAAAGATAACATTCAATACTGTCAAATATTGTCTAAAGTACAATATTCTGCTAAAAACAGATTAACTAATATAATTTTAAACATTGCAACCTCGCTAAAAAGTATGTAGAGACTCTTTCAGGTTAAATCCATTTCATGTGTGGTGACAAATAAAACATATGATATAAAATAATCCCCTCAAACAGGAGAAATAATTTCTATAAATACATTAATCATAGTAATTCACAATAAAAGAACGTTCAGCAAATTCAAATTACAATCTTACTGAAGTTCTTTCTAGCAGTGATTACAGAATTTAAAAAAATAGCTAGGGCACCGCATATTTCAATGGAGCGAAGCATCTGAAGATATAGATACAGAGGACGGCATTGGCGTATGTGAGAGGATCTTAAGAGAGGGATTATATATCGTTTTCTCTGCCTGCCATACAGTTTGCAAAATAGCACCATGTGTATTGTGCTCTGTAATGAGGCGGAGTCGCAGGGACAGGTCCTTAATGTCCCGCTCCAGTAATTCATTGTAGGAAAAGTTACCAGGCAATGAAACGTGTCAAGCCTTAAACGAGTAAGAACAAACCGGTGCCTGGTTCTCATTACATACACTAGGTAGGGCTGCATGCCATCCACAGTCAACATAAGTTGATTGCTCATAACACTATGTTTTTGCACTTCTACTGTCCACCCCAAATCCGCTAGGTGCTTAAGGCACAAACTCTTCACATCTTTTCTGCTTAATGCAGCCAGTAATTCTGGATTTTCATAATATTCTGGGTGTCCCACATTTTTGAAAAAAATCTTGATATACTTCAACCACAGGACTTTTACAGTGAATGAGATAACTGTCTGGGACCTCTGGATGGAGGTCTAAAAAGGACAGGTGAGCGTAATTACCTCTTTAGGCTCACTGTGTCTTTCAGCGCGCAGTTGTGAGGTCTTGGCACTGAGTCATGTTAAGGACACGCATCAAGGTGTCTATTGTCTGTATGGTATGCACATTTTGGAAACCTATATTTCCATCACATTAATCCGTGATATATGGTTATTATTGAAGAATTGCAACAATGTGGAATACAGGTGCGATGCATGATGTATGAGATCGTGAAACAGTGAATGTCTCCTGCCAATGCTGTTGCAAATTCTTCTTAAAGTGACTTTTGTTTATCTGACTGCTGCTTTTTCACACCAATCCAGTGGCGTATATGAATATAAGCTCATGAGGGAGCTCTATTTTTGCGACTCTGTTTGTCTATTTCGTCTTTCTTTCCTTCTTTCCTTTCTTTCTTTCATTCATTCTTTCTTTCTCTTACGTGCCTTCCTATTTCTTTCTTTCTTCTTTCTTTCTCTTACCTGCTTCCCATTTCTTTCTTCCTTCTTTCCTTTCTTTCTTCCCTCTATCTTTCATCTTCCTTTCTATTTTGCTTTCCTCTTTCTTTCTTGACTCCCTCTTTCTTTCTTGACCTCCTCTTTCTTTTTAGCTCTCCTCTTTCTTTCTTTCTCTTTTCTCTTCTTCGGCCCCCATGCTTTACTAGCCAATCTTCTATGGTGGACTTGTTCAATCAGGCGTACACATAATGACTAAGACTCAGAAAAATAGTCATTATTTAATGTGCAATTTCTTCTGAGTCTGAAAAACTGCCAAAATGGCAGGTTATCTCACAAGGATTGCAGCAGGAACTGACATATTTCACCAAGAAATTCCTCTCAATAGGGTGCCTAAACAGCATAGTGTAATTTACTTGTTCATCAGTTCTAATTCCCAGATCAAGGTGGCCTTTCTTATTAATACTGCATTCTGACGTGAATTGTAAATGCAGGCTGCATTCATTCAACCATTGTATGAAATAAATCAATTGGTGTGATGTTTCCATCCAGGTCACAAAATGATTTTCATTGTATCACTGTCACAACCTTATACTGTTGTTTAAAATCTTAGTGTTACTGAAGATAAACCTTTCTTTAAAATTATTAACATGAGGATTTGATGAGTGTGTTGAAAGAACCGTAATCGTTATGGGTCTGGAAGAGAGGGCTTCCATCTGCTTTGCATTCCCATATAATGATTGAATGCATGGAGTGACACTTCTTTAGCTCGGCCAAATTGCAGATTTTTTTGTGGATAAAATCTGTACTGTGAGAGAAATATGAAATTGTTTTTCCACCATTCCTTGAAAATGCATTTTCCTACAATTTACAGTATTGTTCTACTTGTGTTAACAAATAATTAGCCTTAATGATTCTGATCGGGTCCAAAAGAATGATTAGTCTGTAGAATCTTTGAGCATGATTAAAATATTTATTGTAAATGCGGGACAATGTGCCCCCTTTGCATGTATCAGGGACTACCCAGAAGTTCTGTTGAAATAAACATTATTCAGAGGAACCATAACTGCTTTGTACAATAAAAGTCATTTTAATGGAGAATGACCAAATTGTAAGTTCTTGTTATGTTATTTTATGTTATACAAACCTGTGGTGTGTCATTGAGATTTGTATAGCACAGGGTGAGACATTAATATGGACTTGCAGTCTTACATGCCATCTGAACTTGCAGCCTCGAAAGATTACAATTTCAAAATTAAGATTAATCACAGTTCCATTTAAACTGGTGTCCATTCAGATTATTAGAAATCACACAATCCTCATTACCATCACCTTGTAAAGATGCAATGTATGTATATATCCTCGTGAATATTCCCCTCTTCTTGAATAATTTTATCATTTCCTTTCATTTTTTACTACTCTCACAATCTGATGAGTTGCTATCAAAAGCACTGGTGGTGCATCCAAGGACAGCATTCTTTCTGAATAGCATAAAAAAGAGGTTGTTGATTGGTATTCCGATGGAATTATGTTGGCACTGATAGCCTTGCTACATTTGCATCTCATTATTGTTCACCACTGCCAGTTTTGCTCCGAATATTTCCATAGCCTGCGACTTACCAACCAACATTTTCAAGAATAAGTCTCACTTGAGGTCATTGACATTGTGCAAACAAAACAAAGGCTGGATGGACAATGTTTTCCCACTATTAAAGGAAAACATTTTAACAGTTAAACTTTTGACCTAAGAGGCATTTATATAGCACGTGCAGTCTATAAGAGTGTTCGTGGGTCCAGGTAACATGAAAGGTACTAAGTTATTTTTTGGAAATGGATGATGTGTGGCTACTTGGATCATAATAGTTCGAGAGAAGTAGCGATGCTCTTTTCATTCCCATGAGAGAACGTTTTCAAAGCCTGCAATTAAACAGTTTATCTTATATTTAATCACTCAATAAGCCATTGCACAGACGATGGTAAATCTTAGATGTTTGACTTTGATGGATCTTGTATCTTCTTTTTATTCTGTCAAATAAGTAACTGCACCACAACACAATATGAACTTCTGGCTGATGACCTCACATGCCTTCCAAACCCTATAAACATGAATAGATCATACAAATAAAATACCAGATAGACATATTTTCATTTTGTGACGGTCTGTGGAAGCCATCTCATAAACATTGATCACAGCGGCTAGGTGGCCAGTATCTCATAAACTCTGATTAATCTTGATAAGGATTGGGCAAGGACAAAATTGCTTATCATCTTCTCTCTTTTTGGGTGTGAAGAGCAAAAGGATCTGTCACATAAATGTGAACTTCCCTCAAGGGGATTGCGTACATATATTTTATTGTGAGATTTGTTCACATTTGTATGCTGCCAACAATCCTTGTCATACCCTCTTTGTGCAGATCCCAGAAGGCCATTCATCGATCGGGAGGACCCAACATTTGATAGTTTACTGGGTTTGTTTGTAGTATCAATAGTAAAGATTACAGTATGTATAAAAAACGATAATTTAAATAGAATTTCAAATAGAAAAGTCGTGAAGTGGTAGGCAATGAATCACTCCCTAATTCATCTTAACAGATTCTCTGAATTCATGATGGTGTTGTTCTCAGTGTGATTGTGCATTATTATGACTAAATTAGGACTGCCAAACCTAATTTCAGAATGTGAAAGTCTCTATTGACGCTTCTCTTTTTAGTTACCTGGATAAAAACCTAGCTAACATACCAAGGGAATAAGTAGAAACACTTATATAAGAGCTTAAGAAGAACCATGAAATTCCTTAGCCACATATACATAACGAATTTACTTATTGTCCTGTTTGTTGCGTGAGAAAAATATAAATCCGTTCCCTGCTTGATTAAACATTGTGTGAAGCAATTATCCAAGGTAGGCAAGTCGTTCTGGGCATAAATACATCACATGGTCAAATCTCTCTGTTTTCCTTTGGCATTGGCTGCAGACTCATTCTCTAATTTGCCACCCATGTTTGTTTGGTTGTTAGTGGGTAGCAGAAACTTTGTTCCATGTTTGAAATGGTTTTGAAAAGTCTTGAAATTGTAATCTCTCTTTGGGCTTGAAACCACACCTGTGCCACATCAGTAACTTACATTGGTTCATGGGCTTGCCTTTTAAAACCCTCTCGCTTTCATTCGTGAAAGTCATGCATATGTCATGCCTTTTCCGGTGTTTAGCCCGCCTACACAGGACCGGTAAAGTACTGAAAATATACGAGGCTCGATGTTTTCAGCCTGGAGTCGGGGCTACTTTATCTGTTTATTTTCCACGCAGCGCGATCGCACTTCATTTGACATAGCGTGATCGTGCTGCGTTTTTTTTGCTCTACAACGCTGGTAGCTCTAACTCGAACAAATGCGAGACCCGTTGCATTGAAAATGCTTATTTTTCTTGCTATGCGGACGGGACACCAATTTTCCATTGCTCGATAAAGAGTCGTGACGATTAGTTCTAGTAAAGATAGAGACCTAATGTCATGAAAGGACAAAAGATGGGCTTTGAGTCAGCCATCTTCCCTGTTTGAGTTAGCTGCCTTCATGTACTGTTTATAAGAAGTCACCCATTTACATCGCCCCAAAGGAGTATTGTTCAGATTTACATTTTAGAAAAGGAGTGAGTATATCTTCTACCATGAGCCGCTTGAATCCCCATCATCAAAGCTGTCTGGCTCTTTGATTCCCTCCTTCACATTCAGCCCTTGAACGTGCATACACCGCTCATCACACTCCTTGAATGACTCCTGCTAAAAGATCTTTAATAGGAGAGCTATGTCATTATCCCAATAAAGGACGTGACAATGCTCCCCATAACTAGCTGCCAGTCTGAAGACAGCTGCCTACCAGGAACTACAGCGGAGCACCGAGCTGCTGAGCTTGCTGAAAGGGACAGTCCAATGCTCCCTCTCTGTGATTTACCTTGGCACCTGAACATGCTCTCAACAGCATCCCCATGGTGAGGTTTTAAGTATGCCTGGGAGTAATCTGAGTAATTTCAGTAATTCCATGTTACTCTTTGATGTGAAACAACTGATTACAAATTAATTACATCTACTTGTGTAATTTAAGAATAATTTGGTAGAAAAAAATCCTACAGCAAGAGCATATTTAGCATATGCAAGTGACTACTTGCATGGTTGTTTGTGTTCAGTTGGATTTAGCACTATTTTCTTCATGCAAAATGTATCCTCATGCCCACGTTGGATGCAAGGGTGCATGTTGCACTAAATGCCAAGAATAAATTGGGGGAAAATCCTGCTCCAACTGCACATTTTAGGCCACATTTACAAAAAAGTGGTGCAGCGCAGCGCAGCAAGTCGCATTGCTGCACTGCACTGCATCAGTTGGAAAGGGCAGGAATGTACTGTATTTAAAGAATACAGAGCATTCCTGTCCTTTCTTCCTGCGCTGGAGCACTATGGGCTGTCTAGCTCCAACACAAGCACCTGTGTAGAATGCAGTATTGTTTTTGTGCAGGAAGGGGCACCTTCCTCCACAAAAACAATCCTGGGAAGCTTTTTCTCTTTCTATGTGTGCTGCACAATGCAGCACACATAGAAATAGGAAAAAACAAGGAGAAGTAAAGATATTTCTCCTTCTTGCTCCTCACCTGGGGAGGTGTAAGGCTTTGACACACCCTCAGGTTTACCAGGGTTATTAAATCTGGAGACGTGCCAAAATCCATGGGTGTTGCATGGGAACAGTGACAGCAAAACCCATAGAATGCCTCCCATTGCAGAGTAATGCAACACAGCGATTTGGGCTGCCCTGCCTTACTCCATATCTATGAGGCCATTGAAAGCTCACAAAGCGGCTTTGAGTCTCTTTAAAGATATGGTTGCAAGGAATGTGCCGATATTTTGTCACAAAAAGTGATGCAATGGCAGCGCAAGGGGATCATAGATATGTCCTTTAGTATGTGCAAGTGGCTGCTCATGCTGCAATACATCTTTTTTTTGCATTTGGTAATATTTCTAAGCACAGTAGGCTTCCTTGTGCCCATTTTTGATATGAGGAGTCATTTTTGCACTAGGAAACTAGCACTAAATACAGAACTGTGTAAAAAATCTTAACGTTATTCTGTAGTTCACTCGCAGCACAGTAACTACATATTTTCAGTTGCACACATATTACTCTTTCTTTTTGGTTTTACAAATTTGATTAAATTCTGCTGATTATTGTTTTTAATGTAAAATTGAAATACATTTATCTCTCACAAGGAAGGGTAAATCATTCAAAGATGTTCACAGAGTTCCCAGTCTGATAAATGGAAGTAGGTTATCAATTGGTGTATTTCCCAAAAGAGCTGCAGTGGAAATTCCTCCTCAGAAAAAAGGCAATATGCATTTTAAGCAAACCTATTCTATGACAGTATTAATTTGAGATGTAGGGCCTGATTTAAAGTTTAGCGGATGGGGTTGCTCTGTCACAAATATGACGGATATCCTGTCTGCCGTATTATGATCCCATCATAGACTATGGAAATCTTAATATGGCGAACAGGACATTCGTCACGTTTGTGACGGAGTAACCCGTCTGCCAAACTCTAAATCAGACCCATAGCCAATAATGCTTACCCTGACCCTAAAATTAGCATCAGCACTAACCCAGACTCTGCTTTCGTACCACTGCATGTCATGAAAAGGGCAATTTTTTGCAGTATCACCTGACATTGATACATTTTTGCATTGTGTCCAGCCATAGGAAAAACAATAATTTGCTCAATATCATGTATAATCCAGACACTGGCGAAGGATCAACATGTGCCCAATAGCTGCTGGACACGATTGAATGTCACATTCAGCTTGTAGCAAGGGCAAAGGTATTGGACTAAAGTGGATCATTACAAAGACAAAAATAAATAATTGAAAAACCTTTAGCTATAGGAATACTAAAGTTATGATCTGGAGCCTAAATACACTGAAATTCGTCTGTAATTTTCCCCAATGCAATGATCAATACCTGTTTTTGTTAGCTCTAGGACTCTGGGCACTTTATTTGTATTGGAGATTGGTTTATCCATGATTGGCATATTTAATTTACAGGTAAGTCCCTAGTAAAGTGGACTATGTGTGGCTAGGACCTGTAAATCAAATGCTACTAGTGGTTCTGCAGCACTGATTGCGCCACCACCCACATAAGTAGTCCTGTAAACATGTCTCAGACCTGCCACTGCAGAGTCTGTGTGTGGTGTTTTAAACAGCCAGTTTGACCTGGCAAGTACACCCACTTGCCAGGCCCAAACCTTCCCTTTTACCTATAAGGTATGTCTTAGATAGCCCCATGGGCAAGGTGCAGAGTATTTAAAAGGTAGGACAATGTAGGACATTGTGTTTTACATGTCCTGGTAGTGAAATACTGCCAAATTTGTTTTTCACTATTGCAAGGCCTTTCTCTTTCATAGGTTGACATGGGGATTGCCTTTAAATGTCTTTCAAGTGCAGCATCCCATTGGGAGCAGATAGAGATAAAGATGTAGAGTTTGGGGTCTCTGAACTGACAATTTAAAAATACATCTTTTGGTAAAGTTGTTTTTTAGATTATCTGTTTGAAAATGCCACTTTTAGAAAGTGGGCATTTTCTTGTTTAACCATTCTGTACCTCTGCTTGGCTGCTGCATACACGTCTGGGTCAGATTGACAGTTGGGCTGTTTGTGAGTTCACTCTAGACAGTGACACAAAGGGATTGGAGATGTATCCTGCATATCCTGATGAATCTTCCTGGGCTAGAGTGAGAGGGAGGAGCTGACACCTGCAGTTGAAAGGGCTGTGCATGCCCTCACACAATACAAACTCCGACCCCCTGTTGTGTGTCTGGGGCACGGCAAGGAAGAGGCAGGGACTTGGACACTACAAAGACTTTCCTTTGATGTTTCTCTACTTCAAAGGCAAAAATAGGTATAAGTATTGTACTGCTGACCCCACAACTTTAGATTATTTCTGGATCAAGAGGAGCCTCTGCCAAGGAGAAGAGCTTGATGCTTGACACTCTGCCTGTTGCTTTGCTGTCCTGGCCTGCTGCTGCTTCTGCCTGAAGAGGGAAAGGACTGGACTTTGTTTTCTGAAACCTTGCTTGTGAAGTTTCTCTAAGGGCTTGGACTGAGCTTGCCCCCTGTTCTGAAGCCTCAGGTACATCAAAGACTTCATCTGCCAGTGCCTGTGCTCTTCTGCTGAGAGTCCTGACTTTCTAAGCGGTGCCCAATCCAATCCCTGTCAACATCAGGATAGTGCGCGCTCTACGGGTGATGTAAATGAAAAAACCCAGTCCTTATGCAAGGGCATATTTCATGCATTGTGTTTCTATGCAGAATGTTAAACTTTTGCATTACAGAGCTTTTACCTTGAAAAGTCATTAATGCTGTTTGTAATACATTGTTCATGTGCAAGGCTTGTTTGCAGGATTACAGGGTGTGGTCCTTATTCTAAGACGTTCTAGAAGCCTTTCCTGCAGCATGGTTGGGTGTGGCTCGTGGACGGGGCTTGGCTCAATAGAAGGGAGCCAGCCCAGCTCCACGTGCTCACTATTCAGAGGTCCCGGAGCAGCGCAGCAGCATTTTCCTGAGTTCCTGTCCCGGAGGCCTATCAAGTCATTTCCAGGCCTGCCCTCATTTATTTGGTGATTTTCAAGCAGGGCGGTAAGGCGGAGGTTGTGTTACGCCCCCGACTCCATTTCCAGTGACATTCGAGTTTTGGGCCTAAACTTAAAACTGCGTGTGCAATTGTTTTCCTGGCATTTGGCTCTTGGCATTCAGGTCGGCAGTGTGCGCAATCATTTCATGGCAATTGCATTGTGATGTTCGAATCGGCAACAGCGTGCGTGATTCATTCCTGGCATTTGGCTCTTGGCAATCAGATAGGCAGTGTGCGCGATCATTTCATGGCAATTGCATCATGATGTTCGAATCGGCATCAGTGTGCGCGATTCATTCCTGGCATTTGGCTCTTGGCATTCAGGTCGGCAGTGTGCGCGATCATTTCATGGCAATTGCATCATGATGTTCGAATCGGCAACAGTGTGTGCGATTCATTCCTGGCATTTGGCTCTTGGCATTCAGGTCGGCAGTGTGTGTGATCATTTCATGGCAATTGCATCGTGATGTTCGAATCGGCAACAGTTTGCGCGATTCATTCCTGGCATTCAGATCGGCAGTGTGCGCGATCATTTCATGGCATTTGCATTGTAAAGTTCGAATCGGCAACAGTGTGCATGATTCATTCCCGGCATTTCATTCTTGACATTCAGATCGGCAGTGTGCGCGATCATTTCATGGCATTTGCATCGTGAAGTTTGAATCTGCAACAGTGTGCGCGATTCATTCCTGGCATTTAACTCTTGGCATTCAGATCGGCAGTGTGGGCGATCATTTCATGGCCTTTGATTCTTGATGTTCGAATCTGCAAGTGTGCACAATTCATTTCATGGCATTTGGTTCTTGATGTTCGAATCGGCAACAGTGTGCGCAATTCATTCCTGGCATTTAACTCTTGAATTACAGATCGGCAGTGCGCGCAATCGTTTCATTGCATTTGAATCTAGATGTGCGAATCTGCAACAGTGTGCACGATTCATTCCTGGCATTTCATTCTTGACATTCAGATCGGCAGTGTGCGCGATCATTTCATGGCATTTGCATCGTGAAGTTCGAATCTGTAACAGTGTGCGCGATTCATTCCTGGCATTTAACTCTTGGCATTCAGATCGGCAGTGTGGGCGATCATTTCATGGCCTTTGATTCTTGATGTTCGAATCGGCAAGTGTGCACAATTAATTTCTGGCATTTAACTCTTCAAGTATAGATCGGCAGTGTGCGCGATCATTTCATGGCATTTGGTTCTTGATGTTCGAATCGGCAACAGTGTGCGCAATTCATTCCAGGCATTTAACTCTTGAATTACAGATCAGCAGTGCGCGCAATCGTTTCATTGCATTTGAATCTAGATGTGCAAATCGGCAACAGTGTGCACGATTCATTTCTGCCGTTTTAACTTTTGAAATACAGATCGGCAGAGTGTGCGATCATTTCTAGACATTGAAATCTTGATGTGCAGTTTGATTAAGGTGCATAATAATTCCTGAACATTTGAGTCTTGGAACTCTTAATCAGAGTGTGACGTAGCAGTGTTATTCATGATTCTTGTACAGTTCATTCATGCAGAGAAAACCAGGTGCTCTTTGATTTTTGTTGTAATGCAGTGATTATTCTAAGAACTATTTGGAGAGCGTTCATTGTTCAAAATATGATATGTTAATTCTGGATTGTTCATATGAAACTTTGCATAACCTTTCTTGATTTCCAGGTATCTAGATTCCTGA
This sequence comes from Pleurodeles waltl, assembly GCF_031143425.1. Classification (NCBI taxonomy): domain Eukaryota; kingdom Metazoa; phylum Chordata; class Amphibia; order Caudata; family Salamandridae; genus Pleurodeles; species Pleurodeles waltl. The sequence goes on from NC_090446.1 coordinate 806,937,955, forward strand.
GGCCTAGTTATAGTGAAGCTTTAGGCCATTCATGTTTTCAGCATAAGTGTTATTTGAAACAAAGCTTATTGAAAGTCATTGTGATTAATCTTGCAATTGTTTTGTTTAACACTTGCTCCCACAGGTCTCCTTCCCCGCTGTTCCCAACCCAAAACCCATTCCCCCACTTGGCCATTCTTTAACTCTGTGCTATAAAAACTAGTGGAGTTTGGAGCTGCCAAGAGGTGGACATGTTGGGAACATGCGCAAGCCCCGAGGATCTGGTCTCCTTGACAATCCCTTAGAAGGCCTTTAGAACTGGAAGCTGGTAACCTGCGAGGGAAAATCCACGCACCGCTATGGGCGTCAAAATCTTCAACATCACCCCAAAGACCTGAGTCTGCTTGTCCGGAAATCAACGCATTGCTTCCATGCAAGGAAAGAATTGACACATTGCTGTTAGTGTTTGTGAGGGGAGAGACCCCTTGATTTAATCGAGCCCGGGGTGGGACTACATCCCCCAGGCTCCTTTTCAACTTACTGGGCCTTAATAAGAGCACGCCGCTCATGCTGCGTGGGACGCTATTGGTGTTTGTGAGGTGACAGGCCCCTTGATTTCATCGAGCCCGGGGATGGGACTATATCCTCCAGGCTCCTTTTCAACTTACTGGGCCTTAATAGGAGCGTGCCCCTCACGCTGCTCAGGACGCTGTTGGTGTTTGTGAGGTGAGAGGCCCCTTGATTTCATCGAGCCCAGGGTGGGACTACATCCCCCAGGCTCCTTTTCAACTTACTGGGCCTTAATAAGAGCGCGCCCCTCACGCTGCGCGGGACGCACCCGGACATGCACCCCGGCGAAGGCGGGCCCGTCTTCGCCCATCATCGCCCGTTAGAGGCCGGTCTGGGCTAATCACTGCCCCTGAGAAGTAAGTACACTGAGGATTTCTAACTGGTGCTTAAGGATCCATTATACCATTTCTTTTTGCTGCCTATAATGGGGAAATGGAAAGCTACAGACTTTGCTGCCCCTCCGAGTGGCATAAAAAAAATGAAAAAACGATCAAGCAATCAAGTAAGTACAGGAATTACTAAAGATTTGAGCCCCCTACATGCAATTGACTTATTATTTGAAGATGTCAAGATCATTTTAAAGAGTAATCCTCATCCATTGCCTACTAGTAGAGGAGTGCCCAAGAAGGAGAAAATACCTGAAGTATTTACAAGGAGGAAGAGGACACAAGCAATTCATATCCCTGCTGAGACTCGTATGAGTAAGGACCTTCATGCCCCTGGGGGAAATCCCTTGCATTCTCTTTTGGTACCATCTTGTAGTGCCTTGGGAACTTTGGCATGTCAGGGGGATGTTCCACCCAATGGCGCTGAGATCTCCCCCCGTTAAGCCCAGTTGTTAGGGTGGCTTCCAATATTTTGTTTTCAAATCGGTTTGGGCACTAGCAGAGGTTGAAGATCATCCTGCTTGTACCATATATCCTGCATCTGGAGTCGCTACTGATATTAACATTTCGACTTCCTCTCCTTCTGATCTTGATGGCCCGCATTCATTGAGCAAATGGATTGACCTAGCTCTTGTCCTCCAGAAAGTGGATGAAGTAAAGTCCATGGTGTGATTACTAATGGGAATTATGAAGGAGAAACTAATGAAGAAAAGCAGTTGTAGATGCCTGCAGCCCCTTGGGGAGGCAAGAGGAGGTGGGAGTATTGTCCCGTTTGGTTCAGGGCCAGAAATAGACACCTCTCCGTTAGTGATAACTTTGCCTCCGCCCCCAGACAATCCAACTATACGCAAGGTGGAAGCATAATCGAGCTTCCAACAACAGGAACCACTAGGGACTCTATGCTCATGCTTCTGTTCAGTCACATGCTATCAATGATGGGCCTAGGAGGGAGGATATCTCTCTGCTCCCTGGTAGGGTGGCTAGTCCCCCTATATCTTCTATCCATCTTCCCAAACCTCACACTGATTCTATTTTCCAGTATGATCAGAGTCTGGGAATGGGATGTAACGACGGTACAATTTATATGATTGATGTGCCTAAGTTATTGCCAGGTGCTTTTGAGAATCATGAGTCCTTGACTGTTAGAAATGGGGTCTTTGGTTGACAGTCAGGTTACCCCCTGTTCAAGCAAAGACCCTCACTCTAGTCAGGGTAAAAGAGAATCACCCTCAGCTAACCCCTGCTAACCCCCTTGGTTGCTTGGCAGAGCAGTAGGCTTAACTTCAGAGCGCTAGGTGTAAAGTATTTGTACCAACACACACAGTAACGTAATGAAAACACTACAAAATGACACAACACCGGTTTAGAAAAATAGGAAATATTTATCTAAACAAAACAAGACCAAAACGACAAAAATCAGAAATATACAAGTCAAGTTATGAATTTTTAGAGATTAAACTCAAAAATAGCGCTTAGAAACAAAAATGCTTCGATGAGATGTTAACACGGCGGCGTGACGTAGTCGTTCCCAACAAGCCGACACCAGCGGCGCCGGACACGGAGTCGTGTAGACCCCCAAGTACAGTACCTTTGGTGAAGAGTGAAAACAAGCCGAGGCGCGAAGTCGGGGATCGCGGCGTCTGTGCGAAACGTTGAATCCACGCACTTCGAGCGGCGTCGGTCACGACGTGGCGCGGCGACTTCTACGGAGTCGCTGACTTCAGCGGGACTGCAACGGCGTCGGGACTGCAACGGCGTCGGGCCTGCGAAAAGCGTCATGTTCCAGCGAGGGTCACGGCGTCGTGTGCAGGCGGCGTTACCGGATTCAGCAGCGGCGTTGGTCCGGAGTCGTCCGAAGTCGGTTTCCTTGGATTTCCACCAGCTTTCCTTTCAAGGGCCCAGGGACTGGATAGGGCACCACTTGTCGGGGCAGGAGTCTCTCCAGAGACTCCAGGTGCTGGCAGAGAGAAGTCTTTGCTGTCCCTGAGACTTCAAACAACAGGAGGCAAGCTCTAACTCAAGCCCTTGGAGATTTCTTCACAAGATGGAAGGCACACAAAGTCCAGTCTTTGCCCTCTTACTCTGGCAGAAGCAGCACTGCAGGAAAGCTCCACAAAGCACAGTCACAGGCAGGGCAGCACTTCTTCCTCAGCTATCAGCTCTTCTCCAGGCAGAGGTTCCTCTTAGTTCCAGAAGTGTTTCTAAAGTCTGTAGATTTGGGTGCCCTTCTTATACCCATTTTAGTCTTTGAAGTCACCTTTCTTCAAAGGGGACTCACACCTACTTGTGAAATCCTGCCTTGCCCAGGCAAGGCTTCAGACACACACCAGGGGGTTGGAGCCTGCATTGTCAGAGGCAGGCACAGTCCTTTCAAAGGAGAGTGACCACTCCACCCCTCCCTCCTAGCAGAGATGGCTAATCAGGAAATGCAGGTTCCACCCCAGCTCCCTTTGTGTCACTGTCTAGTGCGAGGTGAAAAACAACCCAACTGTCAAACTGACCCAGACAGGGAATCCACAAACAAGGCAGAGTCACAGAATGGTTTAAGCAAGAAAATGCTCACTTTCTAAAAGTGGAATTTTCAAACGCACAATCTCAAAATCAACTTTACTAAAAGATGTATTTTTAAATTGTGAGTTCAGGGACCCCAAACTCCGCATGTCCATCTACTCTCTAGGGGAATCTACACTTTAATCATATTTAAAGGTAGCCCCCATATTATCCTATGAGAGAGACAGGCCTTGCAACAGTGAAAAACGAAGTTGGCAGTATTTCACTGTCATGACATATAAACCACATTACTATATGTCCTACCTTATCCATACACTGCACCCTGCCCTTGGGGCTACCTAGGGCCTACCTTAGGGGTGCCTTACATGAAAGAAAAGGGAAGGTTTAGGCCTGGCAAGTGGGTACACTTGCCAAGTCGAATTTATAGTGTAAAAGTACACACACAGACACGGCAGTGGCAGGTCTGAGACATGATTACAGATATACTTATGTGGGTGGCACAACCAGTGCTGCAGGCCCACTAGTAGCATTTGATTTACAGGCCCTGGCACCTCTAGTGCACCTTACTAGGGACTTACTAGTAAATCAAATATGCCAATCATGGATAAACCAATTACATACAATTTACACGGAGAGCATAAGCACTTTAGCACTGGTTAGCAGTGGTAAAGTGCTCAGAGTTGAAAAGCCAACAGCAACAGGTCAGAATAAAATAGGAGGCAGGAGGCAAAAAGACTGGGGATGACCCTGCAGAAGCAAAAGTCCAACATTGACCAACAAAGTTGGCCACATTATGCCTAAAATATGGACTTAGGGCCTGTAAAGGACGTACGCCCTCAGATTTAAATATGGCGCCCACATTCAAAAGAGGTACTTCCTCTAGTACTATTGATTATTTTTTAGTGGATGTTAGGCTGTGGCCTTTATTAAAAGACATGAAGGTGGAACCTCGCTGTGAGAGTGACCATAATCCTTTGCTTCTCACCCTGTGTGGGGATGTATTTAGGAGATCACTACACGTTCAACATACAGTGGTCCCTACCCCACTGTTGAGTAATGACCACACAAGAGTTTGTTGGCCGAAGATATTGTCCAACCCCTATTTAATAACTGGGATTTATAAAACTTTCATTGATGAGATAGCAGTTTATGAAGAATATGAAGTTAGCAATATTCCCATTCTTAGCATTCATAAACTACAACTGCTACGATGACTACTAATGTATGGTTTAATGAGGATTGTGCAAAGGCTAAGTCTGTGTTAAAAACTGCAATCATGAATGGTTCCCTGGGGGAGATCCAATTAACTAGATGTATATATAAAAAGGCCACAATCGAAGCAAAGAAGTTATGGGAAGACTCTATTTGGCAGGACTTGCTTGCTGCAACTAAATCAAATAAGAATTTGTTTTTTTTGGGAGCTATTATCCAACAGACAAAGAGGGAATGAGAGCAGCATTAGGAATCATATACAACCTGAGACTTGGGTGATTCATTTCACCCAACTTTATGCTTCTCCCCCTAATCCATCAAATAGCAGTTTTGGTGATCTAGCCCCCTTATCACCACATACCTTTAGTGATTGTTCTGATTTACCTTGCCTGGATACTCATTCCCCAGTAGATTGTATTTTCTTTTCCTTAGAAGAAACATTAGCTGCAATTAATTCCTTAAAATCAGGTAAGGCTCCTGGCCAAGATAAGATACCGGGAGATTTATATAAATCTGAACCAACTATCAGGTCCTGGTATATAAATCTGCTTTCGCATAAAATTGATGCAGGTGGTGCAATTCTGAGTCTTGGAAAGGTGCAGAAATAATTCAAATTTACAAAAAAGGCAATGCAAACCTGCCTATTAATTATAGACATATTAGCATCATTGATACTTTACAGAAAATCATTGCCAAACAGCTTCTGGAGAGACGAATAACTTGGGTACAAGATCAACAGGTTCTTTCCCCATTGTAGGCGGGCTTTTGCCCCAAAATTAGTACGATAGATCAGGTATTTAGATTGGTGCTTCTATATTGGAAGTATGTAGTCCTTGCCAAGCAACCCTTATATGTTGTCTTTGTGGACCTACGATCAGCCTTTGATCTGGTCCTGAGAGAGAAACTATGGGAAGTATTACTTAGGTTGGAAATTCCACTTAATATAGTTGATTTCTTACGGCGGCTACATGAGAACACCTATGCGCAAGTGAGATGGGAGAACAAGGAGAGTTGACAGGAAAAATCCCTATTCAGAGGGGAGTACGCCAGGGTTGTGTTTTGGCCCCGTTTTTATTTACCTTATTAATCAATGAGGTGGTACCCATATTGTTTTCTTGCCAAAATGACGCTCCAACATTGAATGCTCAGAAGATCCCTATCTTACTTTTTGCCGATGACTCACTCCTCATTTCCAAAATCCGATGGGTCTTCAAATTCTTGTTGATCGATTTAAATCTTTTTGCACGGACTATGGATTGGAGCTGAATGTTAACAAAACTAAATTAATGGTGTTTGGCCCAGGTTTTCGTGGGAGATGCATCATTAATTTAGATGGGATCCCATTGAATGGGGTTATCTCAATAGATTATCTAGGCGTGAGGATATCAAGCAATTTGCATTGGGAGAATCAGATTACAAGGGTGTGGGGCTCCCCCAGAATAGAGCAGTCGCTAGTTCTGTATCTAAAGCAGTATCTCCAGCTATTAAAATTTATTTGGCAAAGGCGCAGGGAGCGGCTGCCTATGGTGATGAAATATGGGGTTTTTCTTACTGTAAAAGACTATCTTTGGAAAAAAATAATTTTGCCAGGGCCGTAATAGCCTGCCCGCGTAGTACACCCTTAATCCCAATGTTTCTCGATCTTGGGTTCAATCGTATAATGGATACGATAGTCCTAAAACCATTACTCTACTGGATAAGGATTTGGACTGTCCTCGAACTTGCTGTATACAGTATAGGGACTCTATTCTTGATCTTTTAAAGAGACCAAATGTGACTTCCATTCCATGGGTCAAACACGTGTCACATTGGTTTCACATTCTGGGACTGACAAGCTTCTGGGAAAATCCTCAATGCTTGGAAAAAATTCACAGCTCCGTTCCGAAAACAACTTATTGGTCCTATGTAAGAACTGAATCAATCTGTGGAAAATCCCATGGTTGTTTGACTAACTCATTTATTGACTTCAAGTGGATTCCTCAGTACGAATCATATTTAGACCTTATACCTGATTTACGGGGGAAGGGGTTGTATGCTTGTTTCCGTTTTGGGAATTTACCGCTGTTATCTCTATCAAGAAGATGGGGGTCTATTCCATCATCTGACCTATGTCCAGCCTGCCATGGTAGCTCAGAAATGGTGGAGCATTTCATGTTCTTTTGCCCTGCCTATTCTATTCCACAACTAAAATGGATCCGTACTATTTGTCGAGCTCTGGGCCTGAACCAGTGTTGTACAGCAATTAGGATTTTAAAGAGTGACACTTCTAAACCTTTAATTGTTGCAGTTAGCAAGTTCCTTGTGGCTGCATGGCATATACAAAGTCGTTTCTAATTAACTTTTTTTACGAATTAATTTTAGGTATACAGTATTTTAAAAAAGAATGTATGCTCACGACTGTATTTTCTATGGTTGTTGTACACTGTGATTTTTTTTATATCTTTCTTCAAATTTTAAACAGTAATTTAATTGTATTATGATGCTTTGATGGTTATGTTCACTGAATAAAGCTTGTGTTAATGATGATGATGACACATCGCTTACCTGGCGAAGAATGAATCAATGCACGGCCACACTTGTGAGTTGGGAACCGACGCATCACTTGCTTTACCGATGGACGCTCGCCCGTGCAGCTTTATTTTTTACTCATACCAGGTACTATGTGCTAAAACAACGCATCCATTGATTTTTGTCAATTAAGACTTTTTGTACTTTAAAAATTCAGATCTTTGCTTGTGTATGTTGGATTTTTGTCGATGTGTTCTTTTTTGATTTAGATAAATATGGGCTATTTTTCGAAACTGGTGTGGAGTCCTTTTGTGGTGTTTTTCACTGTGTTACTGTGTGAGTTTGTAAAAATACTTTACACATTGCCTCTGAGATAAGCCTGACTGCTTGTGCCAAGCTACCAAGAGGGTGAGCAGGGGTTATCTGAGCTATGTATCTCCCTTACCCTGACTAGAGTGAAGGTCTCTACTTGGACAGGGTATACACTGTCTGCCAACTAGATACCACATTTCTAACAATACCTAACACTTGTCTTTACACAAGATGTCCCAAATGATATCAACATTAAAAGTGACATCACAGGTGACACTGCATACAGTGTGACCAGTGTTTATCTTCAGGTATTACATACACTTAAATGATTTCATTATATTCAATCAAAAAAGTAATATAGAGAGAAAGGACTTTAGTAATATCAATATGTTATTACATTTATTGTCTTTGATTCGGTTTGCAGTCTAGAGGTCTCAATATACATTGATCAAGAACTTATGATGCAAATATCATTACATAAATAATCACATTGCCATTAAGACCTTAACCACTACTAAACTAGTTGGAATCTAGAGTTCAGAAGTGAGCAGAGACAGCATGCTAGAGCTGTACAAAACACCTGAAATAAAACTGTAATGAAAAGCATTGTTGGTTGATCAGGAATAATGAATATCTGTGCTGGAGGATTGATTTATCTGCTTTGAAACTACTCCACTGTATTTTGCATTTTATATACATTCCTCAAGTACAACTCCCTGTGTGTTCCACAGAGCTGGAGTGTATCCCCTGCGGTACACCAAAAAGACAGAGAGAGAGTTCCTTGTTTGGCAAGTGATTGATCTGGATTATGTTGTGTATGCAAATATCATGTCTAAAAGTATAGCAACAGTCATAGCAAAATGGTTGGGGAACTTTTTTTGTGTGAAGGTAAATGAGGATTTCGCATTTAGGTTACCATACTTCACTTGTGAAAGAGAAAAAAATGAATGTGTTAAGCAGGCTAGCCTTCAACAGTTTGAGCCTGTAATTAAATGATCTTAAAGTCCTTTAATGTGCTTCCTGAAGAAAATCTTGTACAGATGCAGAATGATGACATCTTGCCAAACAAGACAAAACATGCCCCACCTGTACTTAAATAATTTTACCTCTTTTTTACCATGGCATGACCTACATTTGAGCCTCTGACCATGATCTGTGAGTGCTTTGAATTATACTCATTCATACAAAAGGAGAGTGGTTCACTGCAGAATTTTTTAGCTCTGATTTCCAACACTACCTATATGGAAAAAAATCTGGCCATGTCTCACTGTGTCAGCACAGTAAGTGGCTTTCTCTCAATCCTGGTGATTCATTCCCTTCATGGGAGGCCAATAATTCACTTCCTTTATTTTCTCTAGCATTTGTCTCCTAAGGCCAGTGCAGTGCACAGTTCTCTCATTGGAACGCTAGGTAATTTCCTAATGTTGTAGACTTTAATTCTGTAATTGCATTCTCTAGTGTATTCTCTAATTGCCTCCTACTCTTGCAAGGCATTTAGGCCCTCATTCCGACCCGTGGAGGGCAGAGGAAGCACCGCCAACAGGCTGGCGGTGCTTCCCGGGCCATTCTGACCGCGGCGGTAAAGCCACGGTCAGAAAAGGGGAACCGGCGGTTTCCCGGCGGTTTTCCCCTGGCCCAGGGAATCCTCCATGGCGGCGCTGCTTGCAGCGCCGCCATGGGGATTCCGACCCCCTTCCCGCCAGCCTGTTCCTGGCGGTTTACACCGCCCGGAAGAGGCTGGCGGGAACGGGTGTCGTGGGGCCCCTGGGGGCCCCTGCACTGCCCATGCCACTGGCATGGGCAGTGCAGGGGCCCCCTAACAGGGCCCCACAAAGATTTTCACTGTCTGCTTAGCAGACAGTGAAAATCGCGACGGGTGCCACTGCACCCGTCGCACCCCTGGATATCCGCCGTCTTCCTCTTTGCAGGGGCTTTCCCGCTGGGCCGGCGGGTGATCTTTTGGAGATCGCCCGCCGGCCCAGCAGGAACGTTGAAATGACCCCCGCGGTCATTTGACCGCGGTGCGGTCTTTGGGCGGTTTCCGCCCGGCGGGCGGCGCCCACCGCCCGCCGGGGTCGGAATGACCCCCTTAGTCTTCCATTCTCTTTGGACGCAGCATGCTAATCCTTTTTTCGTATTTGGCCCAATTGATTACTTTTTTTCTTTTTTTGTTGCAGAGACTCCAACAGCAAACATTCCACTCACACGTTCCTTTCTCAGTAGTGATGGGGTACAACTGCTAATCTTTTTTTCCATTTTTTCCACATACCCCACCACAGAACCCCTAGTCCACTCCACCATTTGAGGTTTTAGCATGATTTATTACTACTGCCATTCTCATGATTTTTCCTTCTATTTCTGATGGACATGGCATGGGCAGTGCACGGGCCTCACTGCCCAGCACCATCAGAACGCGCACTGTCCATTTATTCCTGGTTCAAGTAAAACAATTGATAGGCAGTTTGGGCAGGGTCAACGGGATGTAGTTCCTCACAGTTTGTGGGTAAGTTTTCTTTCTGAAATAATTCTTGTCATGCATTTCCATCAGTTAGTCTTTGCACTTTTCCTCCAAATAAGCCCAGCTCCTCATCTTGCAATCATCATAGACCTATTAACCAGAAACAGACCTGCCCCTATCAGGGAACAACAAAGGTCCTGGATGAGACAGCTATGGTAGCTGGAGCAGCAGACCTTGTAGTTACATGTGACCTACCACTCTAGGGGGCTGGATTTGTTTCCTAATGCATGTAAATTTCTTCTACCAATTGTCAAGGCAACAATTGAAGGGAATGTACTTTATTCTGTAAGTTTCCCTATCACCATACATGCTTACAAAGAGTTTACCATGCCATATACTACATTATTTCACCTTAATTCTGTATCATTTAAAAATATACTTTCTCAGCTCCTTACTATTAACTGGGATGTAAGTCCAGCACTGTTGAATGTGTGAAACTTTGCAAACTCTGCTCTCCTTTGTGAGAAGAATGTCTAATGCAAGACTATTTTGTAAAGTAATTGGGCTTAGGGCAACCATTTCTGTGTCTACTAACAAGAAGGCACTGGCTGTGTCTGTAGAAAGCTTATCTACAATAGTCGATACATTTCTTATATTGAGATCATCCAGGATAACACCTACTGATTTGGCATCAAAATATCACCTACTACTTCTGAAGCACTGGCACCTCTCTGATGCTTGACTTCTCATCCCAAACTAGATCATTGAAATGATCCACATTATAAATCTTTTGAAAAAAATACTCTTAGATAACATGTACCATACCATTCTTCTGGCAGCTTGTAATAGGCATTTTTCTCACAAATGGAATTTACACCTGGCACAGCATGGTCTTGTCCAGCTAACATAAAAGTCCACACACTTTTAAACAAAGAAACATGTCTTCATTCACTAGTCCCTACAAAAATTGTGTAAGTCTTTGATCTGGGTCTATATGCACATAATTTCCCTGCATGTTGCCAGTCTACTGCTAAGAATCCTTCATTTCCAGCTACTGAGTGCACCCCTTCTTTTCCCCAGCTTGATAACACTATTCCTTTTTCTACTTTAGCTTTCATAGCTCTTCCTCTGTCTTCAATTTGTCCAACTAATTCCTTTTCTACCACGGTAAGAATACAGGTCACATTGTTTTTGTGGCATGGAGAGAGAGAGAGAGAGAGAGAGAGAGAGAGAGAGAGAGAGAGAGAGAGAGAGAGAGAGAGAGAGAGAGAGAGAGAGAGAGAGAGAGAGAGAGAGAGAGAGAGAGAGAGAGAGAGAGAGAGAGAGAGAGAGAGAGAGAGAGAGAGAGAGAGAGAGAGAGAGGAACGTGATGAAGCCTGAAGGCTCCCACGTGCTACAGGAGTCGGCATTGCCCCTACAAGCAGGGAGCTGCTTGAAATAACAATGGGAGCAATGTTTTCATCTGTTTCCCTGCAAGCATATTTGCGTGCAGGGAAACAGATGAAAACTTCCCATTCTACAATTGAGAGCTGCTTGACAGCTCTCACTCGAACAAAGTGAAGTGGTTGCTCTGACTTGGCAGGAGCTATCAAAGCTCTTGCCAAGTCAGAGCAAACAGCTATGTCCTGGGGTTGGACACCCCAGGACATAACAAGAGCACCCCTGGGTGGGGGTGATGCCCAGGGCAATCTAGGGCTCCTCGAGGAGGGCCACACGAACCCCCTCTAACCTTTATTGCCCAGAGGAGGTTGTGGCCCGGGGCTGCAGTGGTGCCATGCAGCCGACCAGCATTACTTTTGATTGAAGCCCCAGGGAGGTGGCGGTCCCCAAGGCAGCAGGGGGTCCAGGTGGGCCCCCTGTATTATATGTTTTTGGAGTCCCAGGGAGGTGGCAGTCTCCAAGGGCTGAGGGGGGCACACAAGCCCCAGTACTGAGTAGGAGTGCCCTCACGCTCATTTGACCTTAAAGCCTTTTTGAGTTGGTGGTCCCTGGGGCTGTGAGGTGGACAGGTGGCTCCCCACACTCAATATACTTTAAATGTCCAGAGAGGTGGCAGTCCCTGGTGCTGCGGAGGGTGCCAGGCACCCCCCTGCCATTTCATTGTATGTTTGCCCCAGGGAGGTGGTGGTCCCCAGGATTCAGCAAGCCTAGAAGGTGGGTGCCATGCACCCCCTCCTTATTTTGGACATGTCCCCAGAACCTGGCCCACCCAGGGGCATCATTAAAAGCAAGCATGAGCTTGTGCTCTTTTTTATTTATTTTTGCCACAAATACATGGATCCACTGCAAATTTGCAGCAAATTTATTTACAAAAATGCTTTTTTGCTGGGCTGGGGTCCCCCAGTACCAGAGCTGAAGTGTTAGTGTATCCCTCCGTGATCCCTTTTATTTTTTTTTATCTTTCTTTGTGAGACTCGGCTGAAGCTAAGTCCAGTGATGACTGCTAAAATTCCTAGGTGAAGTGTTAACAGCCAATCAGAACTCTGCATTTCCCTGAACGAACTTGTTTATATCACACCTCTAGATATCTATATTTAGTTTTCTTTTAATATTTCAAAAAGTACTGAACAGATTTATACCAAATAGCAACAAGCACTCTTTCTCGACCAAGAGCTACCTTTCTGCCAAATATGGTGTAATTCTGTCCAGCGGTTTGGGCTGTAACCAGGCCTAAAGTTCCCTAAGGAAATTATAATTGGAAAGGCAAATTTTTTTGCCCCGCCCCTTTTTTCTCAGCCCCGTCTTGACGGAGCCCCTCAAAACTTCCCATGTACAACAGGATTCACCGGAAAACCTTTTTGGGGGAAATTTGTGTGAAGATTTGTCAAACAGCTCCAAAGATATAAGCAAGTCAAAATACGCTTTTTCATTGCAACATGGTCTTACTATAACTACCTACTGGCGATCGCCAGGCAAAAGCAAACATAACTTAACTTTCAGCAAGCAGGAGTTCTCAAACAGGGAAAGACATGAAAACATTGCTCCTGCACACAGGGAGCTGCTATTTAAATAAGCTCCCTGCGTTCAGAAACAATTCTGGCTCCTGCAGAAGACGGGAACTGGTGGGACTTCGGGGGCCTTAAGGCTCCCCCTGCAGTCCCCATAACTGTTAACTGGGTGCCAAGAGTGTGGATAGGGCACCCGTGTGTAGGAGATGATCTGTACATTTACCCAACAGCGTAGCACTTACTAATTAGCCAGTAGAAAGCATTCCAGTTTGGTAGACATTTTGCACAAAACAGTAGATCTTCTTGGATACCTTAACAGGGAGCACTTACAGATATAGGGCCTGATTACAATTTTGCGGTTGGACTGCCAGACCCCCATAGTGGTGGCTGCCAAAAGACTGCCACGTTGTCTGTCATACAGACCGCTGTATTACAAGTTACACATGCAGGACTGCCAAATTCCAGCCAAAAAAACAACACTGCCAGTATGTTGGACGGCAGGAAAGAGGAAGTCCAACCACCAGCACTGACAGTCCATCAGCCAACCACCAAATGTATTACTAGTTCAAAATTGATGTGGCGGTCATGCCATGGCGGTCCTCCAATGGTGGTCCGAACCTCCGCTGATTGTGGTCACCACAAAAATACACAACACCACAGTGGATGGATTTGAAAACAACACAGCTGACACACATTCACATTCCTGACACACCTACAAACCACACTATAAAAACACACCCTTTCATTCACCACAACGCTATGCAACTCCCATACAAAATACACCATCCAGAGCACCCAAACAAAGAGACACATCCTATTTAATTAGCACCCCTCCATTGCTCACTGAGCAAATATCCCACACCATCAACACACCCACATCACATCCATTTGCACCCATCCACTCCATTTACTACCCTTCACCTTCTCAGTTCCAAGAACCTATCTTTACCATTTATTATTGCATTTCACCACCATGTCACTTTAGACAAATCCCAATTTCACTGAAGATGAGTTAAACGCCATGGTGAACAAAATCATTAGAGTAGAGCCACATCTATTTGGAGCCCAAGTCCAGTACACTACTATTGCTAGGAAAATGGAAATGTGGCAAAGGACAGTCAACAGAGTGAATTCTGTAGGCCCCACGCCCAAGGTATGACATCAGGAAGAGATAGAATGACCTCAGGAGAAAGGTCCGTTCCATGGCATCCAAGCTCCAACTGCAAGTCCAGAAGACTGGTGGTGGGCCCCCACCTCCTCCCTTACAATTCACATCATGGGAGGAGAAGGTCTTGCCCATCCTGCATCCTGAGGGCTTGCTAGGGATACCTGGGGTTGTGGAGTTGGGTAAGTCACAACAATAAAAATGGCACCAAAATGTATTTGCATGCATGCTCACTGCTTACCTTTTGCCACCCTCACTTTCGTACCACTCAAAAGTCCAGTGTCCACCCGTCCACAGACCCCTGCTGGCCTCCAACATGTGAACTAGTCTCACCTGGGGGAAGTACTTCTCTGTATAGTCCATGCAGTACTGGGATTGACAGAACTACACATCTTAGCAGGTACTGTTCCAACATCACTAAAATCAGAAGAGTGCAGCCCACTTGCCCACTTAAATGTTACATCTGTATGGTCTGTGTGTCGGACAGGCCCTGACAGCAATGCTAATGCCAGGAGGCACTGCTACTTTCACTCTAATCAGCCACAACAATCTCCTTTGCCACTATCACCATTCTTCCTCTACTAAACCATTAAACTGTACTCACCTGAGAGGATGGCATATATATAGTCTGTGCGCACGACAGACCCTGAGAGCAATGCTAAGGCCAGGAGGCACTGTTTACCCAATTTCAAACATCAGCCCACTGTGCATCTGTTCAAGCATACCTGCACATGAACTTGCATTGGAACTGTACTCACCTGAGAGGATGACCCGTGTATTTTGTGTGTACACCTTGAGGTAGCATGACTGTATATCCAAGGAGGGTCTATCCCTGCAACTCCAAAACCCAGGCAAGTGTCCATATGACAATGTGCATCTGCTTGTGAACTCACAGATGAAGTTTACCCACCTGGGAGGGACCAAGCTACACACCATGGTACACACTGTGATGTGGTTACTCACCTAGATCCATCTTGGGCAGCTATGCCAAGATGCCTAAAATGTAGACAGGAAGAACAGCTCAAACTGTGTGCCCAAAACATTAAACACTGATCAAAGACGCAAAAATGCATCATCTGATTGGTATTAGCAGCACACATGGTCCCTAAGCACTGAGCACATGATGACAACTTTCAGATTTACAACAAGGTTCTGGATCTGCTTGCATGACATTCAGCTAGGACTTAAGCTGACTTAAAACACATCCTGCCCAGCCATTGTCTTCATGTACTGCTGGCAAGGTATAAGTCTATGACCATCCCTCCAGGTGCTAATAAACTCAGACATCCTGAAGCAAGTTGACTGACCTGTAATTGGTATGTTACCCAAATGTCAGGTCAACATGTTTGATAGCATGTGGCAATTCAGCAAATCCAATGTGTACATGCCCTTAGTCAAATGTCACTCTTAACTATTGGCTGTAGTTGTCACAATACAACCAGTAACATTCTTTCTCTCATATCAACAGGTCTACCTGTGACTTGGAACATAGAGACCACTCAAGTGGCTGCCACTACTCCCATGGATGAAGCCCTCAGTGAGGACAACACTCCTGGTTGTGTGGACGTTGAGGACACTTCTGGCCCATCCGGGCAACCTGATCAGACCACACCTTTCAGCCTCACTGTGACCACATAGACTCCTCCCAGCCCAGGTGCATCAATATCTCTGGCAACTTGTCGCCCCAAACCTGTGTCCCAAGACCAGCGACAACAATCTTGTGCCCCCAAGTCCAGGATCCTGAGTCACAGCAAGACACCTCAGACAATGGTTATCCTGGAACCAGTAGTAGGGGGCAAGCTGTAACAAGGGCAGAGGCACATGGGGGTAGGGTATATGGGAGGAATGGTGTGGGCCAGCGGTATGTGGCTGCTGGGGATGGTTCTGGTTAGGAAACCATCACCCAAGCCTTACGAGCATAACAACAATCCCAGGGCTTCATGGGACCAGTACTTGCTGAACTCAGGGGGATCAGGGAGATACAGAGGGACTTACATCCAGAAATTCATGAACAGTGGGAGGTGTACAATACCAACATGGTCTCCCTAACAGGGGTGCTGAGATTCATCAACACTACCCTGAGCAAGGATCATCAACAACACCAGACCCCTTCCATCATCCAGTCTATTCCAGCCCCTTCTCCATCTGTCACAGGCACTGGAAGGGAGGCTCTGCCAGGGGAAGAACCTGCCTCAAACACCCCTTCCTCTGTAGCTGAAGAACCCCCCCCTCCAAGCAAAGACGTCCACCCAAGCATCCAGGAGGTGCAGACAGCAAGACAAAAACCACTGCTAGGAAGTGAGCCCCTCATGATGATACTCCTTTGTGTGCCACTGATTCACTCTATTGACTGTTCTACAACCACTATCCATTTTCCATGCTAGTAAGACACTGGACTTTGGACTTCCAATCTTGTGGCATCTACCATAATGATCACATCCACCATGACTGATTCCTACACTGTCAATTTCTGTTTTTTGGCGTTTAATCTTTCTTTCGTGTGCACAAGTATATAGACTCACCTAACACTAATACAATGCCTAGTAGAAATGTGTCTGCCTTGTGAGAATTGTACTGTGTAATCCATGTGATGCCAATGATGAATACATAATATGGTAATGGAAGGAGGGATATGTCACAGGTAGTGGCATGCAAAGGATTTCTATTAACACAATGACACAAGTGACTAGTCACACCATACATTTTATTGCACTGAACTGCACACAGGATGCCAACATTACCTGACTGTCATAGGCAAGAATGACAGAACTATGTTGAGTCAGGCCAGATATCTCAAGCTACTGCCCCCAGACCACAGAAGAAAAGGCTATGTCAGACCTTGTCCCATAGAATAGGCTAACAGATTAGTGGATGTTGTCACCAACTTGAGCCTTATCACATATGAAAACCAGGTCTATCAACTTGACATAAACTATGACAGAGGGCAGTACACCAGTCGCTAATCATAGGCCCATCCTTTTAAAATGAAAAAGCATCTGGTGGTATGATACAAACCGAGGTCAGTGTTGTGGCACAGGGACTGTGGCCTGCAATGAGGAAACACTTGGACAGCTGCAGGTCATACAGGATCACTGTCAACATTAGGTGAAGGGAGAATGCATGTATTGCACTGGATGACAACATCTACCAAGGCCATATAATCACACACATGAGACAACTAGATCAACACACCACATCAAACTATTCTATTGTGCACCTCAGATTTCCACCTACCCACTGTCCTAGCTCTTTTTGGCTAAGGACTTATACACCTAAAATGTATGACCAACATTACCTGGATCTATCCATGTCCACTTCCTATGTCAGGACAGCAACATCTGCATGCCAATGTCAGAACTCTGAAATGCCCACATGAGGATGGCATGGTGAACAGACCTAAATGGAACACAATGCAATGAGTTTAGGCATACATATGACCATAGCCTCATATTAGACTTTAGTAGAGCCATTCACATTTGCATGAGAGTGACACATGCAAATAAGATACTGATGGTCTTAGCTTATTTTCAGTCTGAATTTGCAATCACACCTTGGCTGTACACTGCATGGCCTGCGATCCCCTGCCCTTTCTGAAAAACACGCCCTAGTCAACAAATTCTGCCAACTACAGTTTGCCTTACAGTCTCCGGAATCACATATTACCACACACTTACACTCAAGTAAAGTATTGATTGATGAGATCTGTCCGCAAATCTTCACCTTCCTCCTCAGTACTGTCATCCTCACTTGGTATTTCAGGATTCTCACCTGGTGGCACTGCTAGCTGCCTCTCATCTGGTATATATGGGATTTTCCTCTTCAGAGCAAGGTTGTGGAACATGCAGCAGGCCTATTTTTTTGGGTGAGTAGAGGAGGCCACCACCAGTCTTTTCTATGCTCCTAAATATGGCTTTAAGGAGCCCAAAAGCCCACTCCACAACACACCATGTTCTTCCATGGGCATTGTTGAAATGGACTTTCCCTGTCGTAGTTGGGTTCCTCACCGATGTCAACAAGCATGGACGGTTTGGGTAGGCAGAGTCCTCTGTAATGGAATGGGACATAAGTGCAGCAATTAGTCTGTCTCATTGTTTCTTCAGCAGCACACATTTGATAACAACACACATGAAATTTCTGACTTACCAACCAGCCGGGCCCTCTCTGGGTACATTTGTGACATCAGCTGTGGAATTACACTGTTCTGCATGATGAAGGCATCATGGACTGAACCTGGAAAACGGGCACGGACCTGTGAAATGCAGAGGTCGCCAAACATACAACTTGGACATTGATGGAATGGAAGTTCTTCCTGTTCCAACAGGCTTGTTCATTGCCATGTGGTTGAACCAAGGCAACATGTGTACCATCAATGGCTCCCACCACATGTGAAATGTGTGCTAAATCATAGATGTCATCTACACATGGGGGAAATCCTCACATTGCGGAAACCGTGTATAACTGTCCAGATGTTTCAACATTGCTGAGAGTACATCCATCAATATAAGATTGAACATAGGCTGGGACATCCCAGCAGGTACGGCCACTGTATTTTGGAAAGACCCTGTGGCCAGGAAGTGCAACTCTGTCATAACTTGTACAATCAGTGGTATGCTATTTGGGTGAGAAATGGCAGCCAGTAGATCTGGATCGAACTGACAACAGAGAATCACAATTGTTTTCCTATTCAGGTGGTAAATCTGGATGATGTGTCTGTCTTCCATGGCCTGAAGGTCTGGCAGTAGACGCAGACAGGAGGATGTCTGATCCTTCCCCTCTCTGTGTACTAATGTGGGACAAGAAATTAGTATAGCCATCAACCTAATTTTTTCTGGCAATGTACATTATGCATGTTATTGATATACTGTGACAAGGCGTACTATGATTTAAAGGCCATGATGCTCAGTACAGGTTACAAATGTCAATTCCAGAGAAGTAACATGTTTCCTCAGTGCTTTATCACAAATGTCTATATATCACCTATCTGGACAGCAACAGATTTTTTCCATGAAACATGCAACACGGAATGTGACAAAAGTTGCCAATCTTGAAATTACCATGGGGGATGTCTGTGGACAAATTATGGCAGTGGCCTATCCGGAGCTAGATGGGTGTTTGAGGGCAGCACAGTAGCCACAAGGTGGTGAATACACAGAGAATTCCTGCTTGTTCCACTGCCAGGGATTTGTGTGGGGTACTGATTGATGCCAATGACAATTAAGCATGAGCCGTGTGACACACAGTATTTGGGAGATTGTTTGGATTGACATGTCATATGTATCTAAGTGATGTCCCTTGCCTTCTGAAACTGGACCCTAGAACGAACCTTGGGGCAATTCACAAACCACTTACACTGCAGTGTCAAAAACATCTGTGTCCACTCCTCATTCGTATACTACTTGTTGTTGTAGTGGGTGTAATTTGTGAACCAATAATCAAAATCAACATCAAATCAAATCTGGGTTTAAAAGCGCAACTACTCACCCATAAGGGTCTCAAAGTCTGCTGGTAACCAGAGCATGGATTACAGTTTTGCGGCAGTCCTTTGGGGTTCATTAGCAGATCTTCCAGAGAAGTCAGAGTGTGTGAAAGCAAGAGGCTGTGACTGAGTTGACTTGGCGGGTTAAGGTGAGTGATTAGTCTAGGATGATGTTGAGACTACATGCATGGTCTGTTGGTGGGGTGCAGAGGGTCCATGGCCACCAGGAGTCATCCCAGGCTGATGTGGATGGTCCCAGCATGAGGATCTCGGTCTTGTCAGAATTGAGCTTGAGGAAGCTGTCCTTTAGCCAGGCGGCAACAGCTTCCATCACATTGGGGAAATTCGTTCTGGCAATAGTGGGGTTTTTGGTCAGTAAAATGATCACCAGGGCATCATTGGCATAGGAGACGATGTTCAGTCTGTGGTCCCTGACGATGGATACGAGAGGGGCCATGTAGACGTGAAGAGTGTGGGGCTCAGGGAGGAGCCCTGTGGCTCTCCGCAGCTACTCCCCATAGGTTCTGACAGGTAAGGGGGGAGTCTGACTCTCTGTGTTTGGCCAGACAGGAAGGAGAGGATCCATTGTAAGGCCTTTCTGTGGACGCCGGCTGTGTGGAGCCTGGAGCAGAGGGTGAGGTGTGAGACTGTGTTGAGGGCAGCCATTAGGTCCAATAGGATGAGGGCTGCAGTATGACCATGGTTGAGGAGCGAGCAGATGTCATCTGTGGTGGTGAGGAGGGTGGTCTTAGTGCTGTGATTGCTCCTGAAGCCTGATTGGAAGATGTCCAGGATGTTGTTGTCCTCAATGTGCTTATGGAGCTGAGCGTTGATGGCCTTTTCAAAGACCTTGGCTGGGAAAAGGCAGCAGAGAGATGGACGGTAATTCTTGAGGTCCAGCCGTGAGTTTCTTCAAGAGAGGGACGATCTCGGTGTGCTTCCAGTCCTCTGGGAAGGTGGGTGTATATATGCAACAGTTGAGGGTGTGTCGGAGCTCGGGTGCAATGGATGTGTTGGCCTTGTTGATCACTTCCCCTGAATGTAATTTCCCCTTGTTGGTCACTTCCCCTGAATGTCACAGACAAAAGTTAATTGTATTATGGATCACTGTACTCTGCGATGTGTCTGGGCATATGTAAATGTAGACATTTGACACCCAAAAGCATGTTATCCTCAGTATAATATGGCTACTGGTGCCTCACTGCAGTCTGCGCTGTGTTGGTACCCATCATATATGTGACATGGCTTACCTGGATAATTGTTTGCAGATGTAACAAACCACTTTTCCTTTGTCAGCATGTGTCCTTTTCCCTTTAGAAAATGGTCCTTATCTGAAATTTCAGGCATCTCCTAGCCATGCTGATGGTATGATGTCTGTATCCACTCACATACATGTGCTAGGTAAACTGTTTGTGGCATGGTACATTTACAATGGTGGTAAATTCATGTTGTGTCACAGACAGGAGTGTGTTGGCATTGTGTATTGACTGACAGATACCTTCATGCATCAATGTATGTCATTTGGCATGTAGAACTGCTGTAGCAATAAAGGATATGACACTTGGCCCAAAATTATCAGACCAATCAGTGTTTATCTATGCCTTTGATGTGGTATCATGTTTAACGAGTTGACTGCACATGTGTATTGACTGAGGATTGTTCTCTGACTGTTTTCAAGCATCATGGAGTGTCTTGCATTGGTGTTGACATCACATGTGTTTGGGTTCATGGATTCATCCACAGATAGCGATCATTTTCATCATGTCTAAGATGTGGGTAGTGATGTTGCTTTTTATTGGGCAACAGGTTATTCTGCTTGTGACTGTGAGTTCTGTGTTTCTACAACATTCAAGGGACAGATGTGTCTTACTTAAAAACTCAGATGTTGTCATTGTCATGGGTGTCAGACATTAGTGGTGGCTATCCTGGGGCTTACTGAATCTTTGTTGTGTGTATCCTTGAGACATTACTCCCTGACACATTGAACCTGACGTCAATGGTGTTCCTTTCATTGACACATGTTAGGCCTCTCTGTGTGGCACTAATAGTACCTCCTTTACTCTATTGTGGCAGGTGTCACTTGTAGATCTGTACATTGTTGACATGTTTCCATTAGGACAATGGTATTTCAATTTCATATACTCTAGGATACAGACCTTTTGTATCAGGGTCAGCTGGGTGTCATTGGCTTCATCCCAAATGGTTGGTACATCATGAATATAAAAAAAGGATGTGTGCACAGACATGTGTATTAATAAAGGGTGTGTACTTTACAATAGGATACCTTTGTTGGCTAAAAGTAAGTGGAGTCTGCTGCATGTGGCACAGCATTCAGGATGGAGAGGTCAGCTAGTTGTAGTATGGTTGTGGGGTTTGCCAGACTTCAGCCACGCAATTTTAGTAGTCTGACATCCTGATTTTCATTTAGGTAAATGTGAAGAATCCATATGACATGCAAGCATATGTTATGGTCCATGTATGTGCCACTTATTTGTAAGTTTTTGCTAAGGGCCTACTTGACCTGATGGCATTCTTTGTCACTCAGAGTTGTGGTTGAAGTGTTATCAGGCACATGTAGTGACCCTAATTATCTTTCTTTTTGCAGCATCAGCACAGGCAAGCGAAGGAGACGGTGCACAGCCAAGTGGGGAAGCATCTAGCACCAGGACCTCGGGTCTAGATACTACAAACACAGAGGGACCCAGTGGCCTGGAGGGCAAGGGGAGTGCCATGGGGAGATCAAACATTCTTCATCATTATCATTGGATTCCTCCTCCAGTGGCCACTCACAAGTGGTGGCAGGCCTATCGGGGACCCCCCCAGTACCATCCTTGTCCGCCACCCCCATTCTATCACAATCCTCCCTGTTGCTCCTCACCCAGTTTGCTGTGTCTGTTCACTCAAGAGGGTCTCCTTTACTGCACATACCTCCACCCAAGCCCCTGTTAGCCCTGCTGCCCTCGGTGAGGAGGCTATTGACCGCCTGAAAAATATCTCGGTGGGTCAATCCACCATCGTGAATGCCATCCAGGGATTGGTAGGTGAACTCCAACAGACCAATGCATTCCTGGAAGGCATTCATGGTGCAATGGCTGCCCTACAGATATTTTTCAGGCTCTGGCCTCCACACTGACAGCAGCCAGTCACCATGCACCCTCCACCTCCCTCTTCCCAGTCCAAATCCCCCCTCCCCCTACCAAGCCAAGCACACAAACCAATCCTCAGGCATCCACCTCAATGGATAAAGGTAGCGCACACAAACAAAAGCACCACAAGACACACCACAGACATGCACACAAACAACATCCACCTGCAGACACAGCAACAGTCATTACTTTGCCTGACACCCCATCACTCGCAGCATCACACACATAACATCAAGCCTACCTACAGACACTACCACAACAGCCACAGACACAGTCACCACACCCATCCTACCCACAGACACCACAGCAGCAGGCCTGCAGACATCCACCCCAAACATCACACCCACACACCACAGCTACTGGCACACCTAGTTTCAAGTTTAAGTTTATTGACACGGTTAATTAAAACCATCGCAATTCCAAAATGCATAATAATATAAATACTTTGCCTACTCATTATGTTAATAGAGACCCATAATAAAAACATAAAAGCTTATTTGAAACTAAAACATATCATGGTAAAGAGTTGTGCATAGCAAAAATGTTCTCCACTAATTCCAACCTTGGTCTTGAACTTAACTTTAGGACTTTCTTTCTCCCTTACGAACACTATAATAGTAGATGAGTGAAGCTGAGTGAGAATCCTAAGTAGTACCTAGGGCTGTTTCCTGGCTGGAACTAAACTTTCGGAGCTTTACTAATCATAAAATGATGGCCCTTGCACACTCGGCTTCAGCTTTATTCACTAATTCTCTCTGGGCCTGTACCATGAATTTGGTCCCTCGACAAGAAAACGGTATTGAAAGTCAGCTAAGCCATCTAATAATGGCCGGCCTGCATGAGCGTATGTTCAGTGACTTAAAAATGTTTTTCAGATATAATGTCCTGTGGCCTAGCAAAGCCGGGCACACACAAAAAATATGTTCTAATGACTCTTGTCTGTACCCACACAGTCGACAGGAATGTGTCAGATCCTGCTGTCTCCATGAAGGGACCATATCCTTTGTTTCCATCAACCCAAAGCGGAAAAGCATGAACCGATGTTTCAGCGACTGGTTGAAGGTTGCTGCTAGATATTCCTGTGCCCGTAAAGTTTTGTATGATGTTATTATAGTCCCTGCGTGCTGTCTGCTTGCCAGTTTTTGTTTGTCAGAATTAAAAGATTTCTTCTTAGTGACAGCGTTTGCCTTCCGAAAAACTACACACCTATATCCAGCACATCCACCATACCAGTAGTCATTGCCACAACAGACAGACACCCACCCACCCAGCACAGAATCCCCAAGCATCTCCACCCCCTAAGCCCAAGACACATAAATGATCTCACTCACCCACCTAACAGACACCCACCACACACAAGCATACCTCCCATAAGCACAGACCTAAGACATCCACAACTACACGTCAGACAACCACTCCCTGAACCTCCAAATCTTGACCCCCTGCTGATAACCGTCCCCATGTATTCCAAAACAATTTCCTTTGTGACCTTGGCCCTAACCCTGTCCTCCCCCGTAAAACACCCAAAAGGTCTGCATCCATCCCCAAGGCCATCCCTTCCACCTCCAAGGCCTCCCTTGCTCCCCCTGCAAAGACCCATACCTCGCCCCCCAACAAGAAGCCCCACTCCCAAAAGGGAGCCTCCCCAAACCAAACCCAAACCCCCCTGCCAAATCCAATCCCCCCGATAATTCCTGAGGTGCCTGCCTGCCCCCTTGATGCCCCTTACTGTGGAGGTTACATGGCAGTCAGGAGCTAAGTAGGGGCACAACTCTGTGCATTATATGGACTTTGATTGGAGTGGCCAATGGCCTTTATACATATTTTAGCTATCATTGTTGTTGGCACTAAAGCCAATGAGTTGATTGTTTTGAGTATACCTTTGCCCTGCAATTCCTTTCTTATGGTGATGTTGTTCATGAGTGATTCCAATTGTGTGACTTTGTGCCTGCTTGCTGCTCCATATCCTGTTGTCTGCAGTGTGTTTGAGTTTGTGTGCAGTGCTGTTGTTGCCCAAGGGAAAGGTATATGTTGTGTGTTAAGTCTCTGTGTGTAGATGCAATGCTGATTTCATTCCATTGCGCACTGTTTGGTACCGTTAGTATTTCTTTTTGTGTTTTCCAATGTGGACAGGGGTTGGATTGTCCCACTTATATGGCTATTGTATACATGTGATGTGTGTATTCTTGAGTTTTGTTCTTGCAGTCATGGAGAGTTTCAAGTTGTGCTAGGTTGCTTAGCATTTGGGTGCATGTGTCCATTTATGTGTGTGCCCCTTGCAGCTAGTTTGTGTTGAGGCATGTCCCATGCTATTGGAGTTGCATGTGCTTTGTTGACTTGCCCTTCTGTTTTGCTTTCCTTCTCTTATCTTATGACCGAGCTTACAAAACCTCTCTGGAATGCACTTCTTAGTTTAAAGAAGACATTTATTGTTATTATTACTTCATCACGAGGTTCCTGAAAGGCGAAATTAGTAGGTTGGAAGCACACGTTTAAGAGTAGTCGCAGCAATGAAAGCAAAATATATCAAAGTACTTCTCTTTTGCATACTATAGCATGACTTCAAAGCAAAACATAAAAGTCAAAATTGCATCACCATAGGGCCTATTACTCCGCTTCATCTTTCTGATGCCTGCAAGTTGATGACTCCGGTTCAACTGCGAGAAAGAGATTTTCTACCCAAACGGGAGACAGGCAACTGACGTCCGTTCCTGTCTGAAGTCAAGATCTTTCTCCCTCGCTGTTGTCCAGGGCCATCATTAAAAGCAACCTCAGTGTAAGAACCGAATAAACTTGGAGAGTAGCCAATTCTCCAAACTTCACTCGTTCTCAGACTGGATTGAGAGGTAAACACAAAATCTACGCGCTCTTATCAGCTAGGGTTTGTTGTGAAAAGCACAGCTTGGTCTATAATGTGGAAAAACACAGCTTGGAAAGACACAGCTCATCTGCAATGTCTCAACTGCAAGGTCTAACTCCACGTTAAAGCCAATAGGCAGCTCACCTAAATACCAAATGTAATGTCTAATGCCATGTTAAAGCCATTAGGCAGCTAAACTGAATAATGTGCTACTGGTGAACATTGAGCAACTAATATGTACAGTGCTGAAACACAAAGTCATTGGTCGAACACAATTAATAGCATCACACCTTCCCCATCGTGTAGCTGTTCGTGACAGTTGTTTTTGATATTTTTTGCCCATGAGATTCATGCAGGATCATTTCCTGTGTGCATGTTGTTGGAGGGGCCTGTTAAACCTGACACGTGTCCCATTGCAGCCTCCTTCCATGTATGCTCCTGATGCTCTCATCCCAACTGTGCAGGTATTGTTGGTTTGGTGCACTTTGTGTATTTTGACTATTTGTCTCTCTGTCTATTGTGTATGCCATTGTGCTTCCATTGTGGTGTGATGAGTGTGATATGTGTGTCCATTGCAGAGTTCTTATTTGGTTGTGTTGTATGTATTCCATGCAACATTGATTGATATGTGTGTTGTATGTGTGGAGAGTCTCTGACCAGTGTTGTATGTGAGTGTTTGAATTGTATTTGTATATGTGCTGCAGGTGTGTTGTTGTTGCTGTGTGTGACTATGTTGGGTAGCCTTCATTGTCCCTATGCCTGAGCTGTGTGGCCGTGTGTATTTATGTATTGTTGGAGTGCAGTGTGTGTGTGCTGGCCAAAGTGTGCGTATTGTGAATGTGTAGGTCTCCCTGTCCCTGTATGTCAGTGAGTGTGTGTAGTTTGAGATCTGTGCCTGCAGCTTGTTGCCCCCCATGATGTGTTTGGCTTATGGTTCCTGTCGTCCACTTGTTGTCTTTCGGCGAGCATGAGCAGCGGCATAACGTTTGTGAAGGCCTCCATGGTGACGCCGGACATGTGCAGTTGTCTACAGGTGAGCGTCTCCCTTAATACTGTCTGTTTCAACCAGGTTGTCCCTGGCGATTGGACCCACACAGTGGCATTGGCAGTGTGCAAGTTCCTAATGACTCTGGTGGAAACACAGGCTCCGCCAGCCTGTTTATGCATTTCAGGTGACCGTGGCTGTGTGTGTGGGCTGGCGGACCCCTGGAGGTCTTCTGCTTCAATGACTGCCTTACTCACAATACTGAGATCTACTCCTCCAGATCGCTGGCGGTCAGACCACCAAACACGTAATCAGACCCATACACAAAGCAGGTGCTAAAGTTGAAGCTTCACATCTGTAAAGTATTAATCATCCAAATGTCTAGCACATGGTCATGGCAAAGCAACTGTTTTTTCTTTGCATTTTCACCTTGAAAAATTATTTGTAAAGTTTGATGGAGGTGTTTTCATCCTTGCCTTTTTTGAGTGCAATATCTCAAGTAGTGACTGTGACTAATGTTTTTTTCTTGTCGACTGCTGCTGAGAGCCAACCCCCGCCAGCTGTGTGCAGCATTGGGTTGGGTGGTTCCAGGGGGTTGGCCACAATAACTATAACTAATAACCATAACTTGTGCCCTCAACATGCACTGCTAATTAGCCCTTATATTGCAACACTCATGACATCTTTGATAACATCATTGATAATATGAACGGAATGTTTGCAGTAAAACTATTGAGGAAAAAATTGTGCATGGTGGGGACGCAAGTTATAGTTACCTTAGGGCATGTGTTATAGTTACTTGAAGGAACTCTAACTGCTGTATTTCTATAGTTATGTACGTTTAAAATGTGAGTTTAACTATAAGGTCCCTGTAACCTTTGTTTTTTCTATGAAACAAAAAATGTATATACATATATATATATATATATATATATATATATATATATATATATATATATATTCACTGAAAAAAAGCAAAGGTTACAGGGACGTTATAGTTAAGTTCACGTTTTACAGACATAAAACTATACAAATTCAGCAAATCTAGTTCTAGTTATACTTATGTTAAGAAACAATAACTTGTGGCCTAAAGGTGCGTAAAGACATGAGTTATAGTTTCTTCAGATAAGTAGAACTATAACTGCTGAATTTCTATGGTTTTGAATTGGTAAAACGTAAACCCAACTATAACGTCCCTGTAACATTTGTTTTTTTCAGTGAATTTCTATGATTTTTTAAATGTAAAGTAATATGTAATTACCAAACTCTAATACAAACACTGCTGCACATGGCCTTTAACTGTGTGCACGGGGTTGGCTTTAAGGCCTGGACGCAGCCGTTCACAGAACCCCATTCTGCACATGGCTTTTGCCCATGTGTGGTGGCGTTTTCTGTGTATGTGTGTTTTTTTTCCATTGTTAGGTGGATTCATGGATCCATCTCTGAGTTACACTGTGGGCCACGCTGGGTGCCGCGGTGAATCTGCAGATTGGCCCCAAAAAATATTTGAGTCAATATTGGCCCTTAGGGACCCTTCCATTTGTCTTATAGTGTCTGGATACCTGTATCCATGAATTGCTAGCAAATATGTAGTGGTGAATCATGAAAGGGTGAAAATAACTCTGTTATTGTTATTACCAATACTGTTTCAACATGAGATGAGAAGCCCTTACTTACTGTCCTCAAACTGAGGGTCACACAAACACTGCAACCAAAAAGATAACCATTGTCCTGCTAGATAACAGGCTTGCAGCACTATGGCTGAATTGCGCAATCGAGTTATTTAATTAGCCCGTCCATCAATGCTATACCCCTTCAACCAGTCTTTACTTGCACTGCACTGTGGTGAAAATTAGATTATTTTGATAAGTGACATATGTATTTGAACTGAAATGCTAATTCCGTCAATTGGTGGCATAGTGAATCATAATTTTGCACCAGGCAGTACAAATAAAGATCAAAGAGATAGGACATTATTTGTTATCTATAGGGGCGAGGTAGTCCATATAAAGGTCAAATAGACAGGATATTTTTGTTATCTATAGAGGCCTCTCAATCCGCTTCATTGGTGGGTATCTATGTGTTCATATTTTTACTGATCACTTAGGGGACATTCAAAAATCTGTAATGTAAATTCCCTTCTGTTTCCATGAGTCTTCAATGGAGAATTATATGGTTTTCTACCCTATGTTAAGTGGTGACTGGGTGGTGGGTACAACATCTAGATACTTATCCCAGTACTAACCTTCAAAACGACAATAGCTTCAACCAGTATAGTACTCATACATATAGGCCAGTTGAAAATAACCTCTCAAATATTCAAAATGATGTACAGATGCAAGTAAACAAGCCGAAATTTAAATTAATTTCAAAATGGTCCCAAGCAACTCAGCAATTTCATGCACATCTTGCGTTGATCCAGAAATCCCCATTCAGTTAATTGGTGGCACAATAGATCATCACTTTGCACGAGGCAGTGCAAATAAAGACGAATCTTGGCTCTGCGCCACAACAAATGAAACATGGGAGAAGTCCATTCATACTGCGCATTAACAGTCCATTAAAAATAAATGTCTCATTTGAAGTTGCACTGTGTTTTCCTGAGAAATTTAAAATAATTCCATTACGTTTTAATGACACGGATAATATCAATTTTATCTAGCAGTGCTCATAATTTAGCTACGAAAATGGCTTTTTTGTATCGTAAAACGTTTTAATGTGTATTTCCAAATGGACTCCATTTAACAGATCTCAACAAAATAAACATAGAAATCATATTACCAACTTAGAACTTTTAAATATGGGAGGACTTAACAATTATTACTATTAAACACCGTTCGCCAGTGTTCCTTCCCTCACTCATTTACTGACCCAAAAATAAGAAAAAACACTAACTAGGCATATGTTAACACGCATTTCAGTTTAGATGTGCAATGTACGATTTGTGTGTGTGCTCATAATACAACCTAGATTCCTGTGCAAATTATCTGCACATTTATTTAGTTTTTTTAACGGTTCTCTGTTCCAGGAAACCGGTTTGTATGTTTTTTTCCTATGGTAGCAACATTCACAATTTCTAGCTGGCAAAAGGCTTCAGTATACAAGTAATCTAATTATCTCAATTTGCAAATATTACTTGGGTTACTTTTTCATGGAAAATCACATGCATATGTTATTATCGCTAATGTATGAAAGAATGCTTACTTCATTGAGTTACCGTTGTGCATTCTACATGTAGTTTGCTACACGTTATCAATGTTCAAAATTAAATTCAGTGTTTTGAATGTCTGCTAGATGAAATGGCATATTGAATAAACATTACTTTTTGCAATAATACCTATCCTAAATTATCAGAAAGGCTTTCAGCAACCTGCATTTGTCGGACTGGATCTGCAAATATTTCCAAAGACTTTATTGTCTCAAATAGATGTCCAGTCATATTTTACTCCTGTATATCAAAATGGCAATTGGGACTATTCACAAAGGTAACTTACATTTGTGAGCAAATTACATGTATAATTTACTGTTACGCTTTTGAGCTACTTCATTTCTTTTTGGCTTTTAACAAAATCCCAGTGTAGACTTACACGCTTCTACCATCTGAAACTTATGACTATAAGTTACTACTGCCAAAAAGAAACAGTAGGAGGTACAGCACTGCACAAGGCCAACCACTGATACCGCAACACCATCCCATAGAAAATAACAGAGAAAGGGCCTTATATTAAAATCCCATAGGAAGTAATGGTAAATTGCATTTCATTATTAACAAAAGTTTACATTATAAAAGCATAAACTTTTATCTTACAAATAAATAAAATAAAACATTTATTACTTGACTGTAAAATATTTTAACATCCTTTTTTGAACGAATACATTATTGTAGAATTCAGTTTTACTTAATTATTCAAATATATTGAAACTAATTTTTATTATTTCTATATGCCATGTGTAATAATGATTAATGCGTAGTAAAAAATGTATTTTTTACTTTCAGAGGGAATTTATTTTTTAAATTTAAACTTCTGAAAAATAAGTTTTATTTAATGTAATATGTATTAAAGTTAATTAAAGTTTTAATTCCACATTAAGTTAGGTTAGTAGTACTGAAGCATTTTCTTCTTTTGATGCATATTTAAAATAAATATATAAAATTAATACACAATAATATTTAACATAAGCACAATATTACTAACTTATTATAAAGTGTTCTTCCCCCAACCATGTAGCCTCCCTATGGTACAATATGGGGAAATGTAATAAGTTTAATTAACTAAAAAATGTAGTTAACATATTTTAAATGAATTATTAATATACTCAGTAATATTAACTTACATTTTACTTATTTTCATTGATATTTGATTAATTTAAAAAATGGAAACCATATTTTTTGAAGTTTAAATTAAAAATAAATTCCAATCTAAGATAAATAATACTTATTATTATGCACAAACAACGATAAAAAGAGATTTTATAGAATTACTTAAATGCAGTTTAATTATATTTTAATAAAAATAATGCATGAACCTAACACACTCGTTTAGAGTTCCCTGGCTGAGATATATTATGACCTTTTTTTAAAATATGGGCTGCGAAGCCTATTACCAAAACCCACAATCACTGGAAAAAATAACCAGGAGAGAATTGAGGGCTCTGACATTGAAGTACTTGGATGAACAGAGATGGGAAGTGGAATCAAAAAAATCTACAGTAATGTCTAACCAACTAATTCTGTCGACAGATGCAGTCCAGCCTTACCTAGTAAGCGTGGTAAATCCCCGACATCGATTTGTTCTTACAAGATTCCGCTTAAATATCTTCCATCGGCTAGTAACCTTTCCGATTATGAGTGTCTGGAGTACAGTTTTAAGAGCATGTCCATGTGATGCGAAAGCTCCCCAATCTACAATGCATGTGGTCCTCTTTTGTAAATTTTATGATATACCAAGAAAACGTTTCTTATTGCCTTTTTTAAGATCGACTAATTTGCGTCAGTGACGCGACGCGTATTTTAGCTTACAGATTTTATCCTCTATTGAAATGTGTGAATTTTAGCAAACTTTTTATGTACAGTACTCTCTGTAAGGAAGTCTATGGGTGTATTGAACTAATTTTACTTGAATATCTGGAATCTCTGGTAAACTCCTCAATCTCTAGAAAATACTGTAATGGAACTCGATTTTGCACTGATGTAAATTTACCAAGTTTTATATACCTGTCCTTGAATGAATTAATGATGTGTTTTATTACCTTCCCTATTTATCTATAATTTTTCTTATACATATTTATTACTAAATGTGCTATTATTTGATACTTTTATGGCTTGTTGAAAGTCGAATAAAGTCTGTTTGATGATGATGATGATAAAAATAATGTTACTTTGTTCCAAATTAAAAGGGTTGTTAAAATACTTTGTAATTAAATAATACATATGTTTTATTTTTACATTTTTGTCTAACATTAAATTATATTAATTTTTATTTAGTTTAATCTTAGTCTTCAAGAGAGGTTATTTTAAGACCCTACTTCAATTATTTTATATGGATAGGTGCTGCATTACCATTGACTGGCTATGTGTGGTGCTGGGCTAACCCCAGCTCTGAGGTAAAGTAATTTACTACTGTTTGGGGTCCATTGTTGGCTGTATTAACTTTGAAAGTGCAGTTTATAAATAGCATTTGGCTTCCTTTTTTGCAAGTGAGTATGTCAGTCCCTAACCCCTCCAAAGTTCTCTCTAAACCCCTCCTTACTCCTCCCTAAACACCTCTTATTATGCCACGTTTCCCAGCCACTCTCCATGGTCCATCCCACACGTACTAATATGTATTAAATTTATGTGTGTGAGGATCTCTTCACAGAAAAGATAAAAGTGGAGGTTCACATTTAGACTTGTAAACCTGTGAAAAGCATTTTGTAGTATGTCAGTAGTACAATTGCAGTGCTATTAAATGTACTACAAAATACAGTATGTGACTAGGCCCCCATATGCGCAAAATGTCTTTGATCTGAAACAAACTCAGGGCCAGATGTATGAAAGCATTTTGCATTCGCAAATGGTGTGAATGCCCGTTTGCAAATGCAAAATGCCATTTCAGAATGTATGAAGTACATTCTGAACTCAAATTGAAGGAATCGCTAAAATAGCGATTCCTTAAAATTGCGACCCTGTTTAGAGAGTCTCAAATTGCGACTCTCTAAATTAGAAATCGCAAATAAGGATTCCTTATTTGAGATTCCTTAGCACATGTATGAAGCAATTCCTAAATGCGATTTTGGCATTTAGGAATCGCTAACTACCAACAAGTTGAACTTGGTGTTAACCATGTGCAAAATTTAAAAATGCATTTAAAATGCATTTTTAAATTGTACATGTAAAGCACACATGCCCTTTTGGCATGTGTGTACCTTACATGTCCCCAAATAAAATGTTGGCGTGCAGCAGAGGGGGCCTTAGTCCCCCAGCACCCTGGAGTTTTGCATTTCAAAAATTGCGATTTCTGGTTCAGAAATCGCAATTTTGGGAATGCAAATAATTTGCAGATATGGGCCAAGAGGCCAATAGCTGCGAAAGGGGCTGGTATCGCAATTTGCGATTCGGTAATAGCATTTGCGATTTTTAAGAAATCGCTATTACCGATTCGCAAATGTGATACATGGCACTTTGCGAGTCGGAAATAGCGATTTCTTAAAAATCGATATTTCCGAATCGCAAAGGGCCTTGATGATACATCTGGCCCTCAGTCACCAGCTTGTGGTTGCACAGTTAACTGTTTATGTGCTCACAGAAGTTGTGAAGGAGTGGCATTGTGACTCTTAGCACAATTTTGCAAATACCAAATTGTACCTGTCATTTTTTTTTTACTTTGCCTGAACTAGAAAATAATAAATCAAGTATCAGAGCAATCATTTCTACCAATTGAAAAATAAAAATAGTAATCTCAGCTTACATCATAACTAAAGCTACATATTCTTTTTTCAGTTCCTTGTTTCTGGAAGCTCACAAACTGCAGCACCTTGAGTCCAATACCGTGGTAGCCTCTCATATTCTCTGATTTGTCGCTTGCTAGCTTTAAAGTTTTTCTTTCACAATATGTGAGGATTTGCAGTGCCAGGCCCTTTACTCTCTTTTTGAATGTGTAATATATAGAATTCCTATTGTGTAAATAGCAATGGTCTGTCTGTCTGTTGTGTACCTCTGTCATGCAACCAAGAGCTCTAGTGAATGCTCCTCTGTAATTAATCAGCAAGTCCCCCCCTCACACCTTCCTTAATACTTCTCTTGCCTCCACCTCTTCTGGAAGGAAACATCAGACTCCTATCAGCTATTATGTACCTAGGTAGGTGACCTATTTTTGCTCTGAAATTGCCAAACGAGCTCAGGAGTTAACTTCTGAAGTACAATTTGTTTTGGTCGAGTGGCCCATCTCCCACTAAAACAGTTTTCACCATCTGAACTGATCTTCACTATAACATATCTTGGTCTCCATTTGTGTCACAAAACAGAATAACTCTGTTTGTTAGGAAGTTGGGAGACCACTGCAGCTTTGGTCTTTAACCCACTTGTTTTGTTAACACTTTACTGCTGTTTGGATCTCTCACCTTAGCAAGATGAAAACCACATTTACTGCCAAAATTAACACTATTTTGAGCAATTGAAACAATACATGTACATTTAGTGCCAACACTATCCCTAATCGGTTTACAGACAACAGAGAGGCCAGGCTGTTAATAAATAAACCAATGTGAAAAACTTCTCCTGCTCTGCTGGAAAACATGCATTATCAATGTTGGACCTGGCCCTTTTTGGGGCTTATCCCCAAACTTTTTGCCTTCTTCCTCCTATTTTTTCTCACCTGTTTTATGTTGGCTTTAGGACTCTGGACACTTTGCCACTGTTAAAGAGTGCAAAAGTGCATATGCTCTGTGTCTAAAACATATTGGTGATTGGTTTGTCCATGATTGGCATATTTGACTCATTAGTAAGTCCCTAGTACAGTGCACCAGGTGTGCCCAGGGCTTGTAAATCAAAGGCTACTATTGGGTCTGCAGCACTGATTGTGCCAATCACATGAGTAGCCCTGCAAACATATCCCAGGCTTGTCATCGCAATGCCTGTGTGTGCAGGTTTAAAGTGCCATGTCAACCTGGTAACTGCACATTGCCAGGCCAAACCTTCCCTTATACTACATGTAAGTCACCCCTAGCATAGGACAAAAGAAGCCCCATGGGCAGGGTACAGGGTATTTAAAAGGTAGGACATGTAATGGTGTATTTTGCATGTCCTGATAGTGAATTACTGCAAATGTTGGTTTTCACTATAGTACTGCCTATCTCTCCCATAGGGTAACAAGGGGAATGCCTTGAAATATCTTTTAGGTGCCATTTTCTATTGGGAGCAGATAGAGATATAGAGTTTGGGGTTTCTGAACTCCCAATTTAAAAAATACATCTTTTGTAAGGTTGTTTTGTGAACTGTGAGTTTGAAAATGCCACTTTTAGAAATTGGGCATTTTTGTGCATAACTATTCTGTGCATTTGCCTGTTTGTTGAATACACATCTGTGCCAGGATGACAGTTGGCCTGTTTGTGTATTCACTCTAGACAGTCACACAAAGAGAGCTGAGGTGTGCCCTGCATATTCTAATGACCCATCACCAGGATGATGGGTCTTCCTGAGCTAGAGTGGTGGGAGGAACTGACACTTGCACCTGAATAGAGCTGTGCCTCCTGTCCTCACACAAAGCAGTCTCCAACCCCCTGGAGTGTGTCTGGGGCCATGACAGGGAAGGGCAGGGTCTTGTGCACTACAAATACTTCTCTTTTAAGTTTGTCTACTTAAAAGACAGTTATGGGTATAGGTACTGAACCTCTGACACCACATAGTTAGAATCCTAATGGACTGAGGGAATTCTGCCAGGAAGAAGAGATGGATGCTGCAGGAGGGCCTGCTTCTTGTTGCTTCTGTCCTGGTAGTGAAAGGACTGGACTTGGTTTTCTACATCCTGCTTCCAAAGGTTCTCCAAGGGCTTGGACTGAGCTTGCCTCCTGTTAAGAAGTCTCAGGGACATCAAAGACTCTGCTGAGAGTCCTGACTTGCCAAGTGGTGCCAATTCCAGTCCCTGGGCCCTTCGCAGTGCAAGCTGATGATCAAAAGGAGAAAATTCATGCATCAATGTGCCACACCAGTAGAATTGATGGAGCACCTGTCTCGCAGCTGAAAAATCGATGCAGCACCTCTCCTGCAGCTGAAGAATTGATGCAGCGCCTGTTTCACCACGGCAGCACATCTGGAGTTTCCACACATCATTCTGGGACCCAAATTTCATTGACCCTGCATCGTAGTAAGGAACCGAGGCCGCAGAAAATCGACCCATCCCCTTTCCTGCAAGGAAAGGATCAATGCATCACCTCCCCTTCCAGTAAGGAACGATGCATTGTCTTACCTTCGAGGAAAGAATCAATGCATCACCTCCCATGTGGAGTAAGGAACAGACACATCGCTTTGCTTTTCTGGTGCCTCACCTCCCCTGTGGACCACATCGTCTTTGTTTTTAATGCATCCCAGGTACTTTCTGCTAAAGAGATACATCCATTGATTCATATAGATTAAGACTCACTTAAACATTTAAAAAGTGACATCTTGTCTTGTGTATCTTGGATTTTTCTCATTTTGGTCTTGTTTTACTCAGACAAATATTGCCTACTTTTCTAAACTAGTGTGGAGTCCGTTTGTAGTGTTTTCACTGTGTTACTGTGTGTGTGTGTGTGTGTACAAATACTTTACACATTGCATCTGTGATAAGCCTGACTGCCTGAGCCAATCTACCTCAGGGGTGAGCAGGGGTTATCTTAGGTGTGTGACTCCCTTGCCCTGCTCTCTTGTCTAAGAAGAAAGCAATATTTATGTCCCCAAGAAAGTTTCTTCGTGGTTGTATCAGTATGAACGAGAAGACAGGTATTTTTATACTCAGAACATTACCCCCATCCGAAGTATGTGTGGTTTGACTTGTCCGTCTGACATCATTTACCTATTCTAACACAAAAGAAAATTTAAAAAAATATAATGTCGATGAAATGTCATCACTAACTATGACTCCTACGTATTCTGTGGGCCAACGTGTTTTTTGTGGCAAGATGGGAGACAAGGTCTTTCATATCTTAAATAGATCCTCCCTGGCAATTATTTGTAATCCAACCACATGGGCGGGCGGGTGCTGCTCCCTCAAGTGATTTCAGTCCCGTACTTCTTTATCTATCTCAGGGCTTCTCGTGGTCACCTTGTATATAGACTTTGGCACACCTTTGGGTAATTGAGACGGGGATGAGGAAGACAGACGCAGAAGTAATGAACAGTTTGTTTATTGCTTATTCTCATTTCTCAGAGTCCTATTGCACCTCATCACAATCTTGAATAGTCCTCACTCCACGTGACGTGGTCAATGACATGGATGACTGTTACCTGTAATTGCAGGACCAGTTTTTAAAGATGATGCTTATTTAAAGCTCACCAGAAAGGGAGGAGCCATGGACAGCAACTACAAATATTTTAGTTAGGAATGGTAAATCTTGTCTGCCATATGAGCCTCACAAGTCAGCAGCTAGGAAAATAAAGATATACAATATTTGCAGACAAGCAAAGGTTGAAGGGGAAAGATGACACTGTCAATATTGTGATTGTGTACAAGTGATGTAGGGACTAATCAAATGTGCCAAGAAGGGAAACATCTTTATTTTAAATGCACACGTTTACTTATTGTCCTTTCCATTTCTGCTGCGTCCTGAATAAAAGCATTAAGATGACTTAAAGAAGAATGTCCTGGTTGGATGCTCTTTCCGCTTCACTGCCTTCTTCCAGCCTCGGAAGTTCCTACAAGTGCCAGATTTTGTTTCTTTCATAATGAGCCGACTGTCTTTGAACTATGATAGCACTCCAGTGGTACAAGTGAAAATTTCAAATCAACCTGGAGGTGCACTTTGGTTGAAAACACTTTACAAACTCCCACCAAAGCATGACTTTGGGGAACCATTTTGGATAGTAAGGGGCATATTTATACTCTGCTTGCGCCATTTTAGCATCATTTATTTTGACACTAAAATGGCACTGCCCTAACACCATATTTATATTTTGATGCTAGACACATGTAGAGTCAAAATATTGGAACTAACTCCAATATTTTGATGCTAAACGAGTCTAGCGCCAAACTCCATATTTATATTTTGAGGCTAGCATCAAAATATAAATATGGAGTTAGGGCAGTGCCATTTTGACATCAAAGTATTGGAATTAGCTCCATTATTTTGACGCTAGACAGGTCTAGCGTCAAAATATGAATATGGATATAGAGCAACTCAGTTTTAGCATCAAAATAAATGATGCTAAAACGGCGCAAGCAGAGTATAAATATGCCCTTAAGTGTTTGCAAGACTCACTTTGTAGAGTCTTTGAAAGCCAAGTCCTTCCAAAATCCTTCCAAAATTGAGACTCATGCCAGTTTCACCTCCAGGTAATTAATCCAACAAAACCTCACCACTGCCGATAATGTAGCAAGACCTGTATAAACACCATACGTGTCTAAGCATGAAAGTATGTTTTCAGTTTTTCTAATAGCTGGCTGAAATCTCTTGAGATAGTTTACAAAGGCTGTGTCTGAGATGAATTCCGTTTGGTTGACTTGGCTTCCATCCCAATGGTCAGCTACAAATCGCACACACCCTGAATCCTTTTCATCCTTACCCCTTCCCACTCTCACAAATGCACATGCCACACAGGAAGATCCGTGCTTTCGTTGCAGAAAATATTTTATGATTCATCTTTCAAAGTTAAAGAAAAATAAATAATACATTCCAAACTGCATAGTTTTGCAAACAAATAAAGGCAAATCGTTTTAACCGAAGGGAAAAAAGATTGCATAGACATTTTGGTTTCAGGTTGCTTAAGGCTTGTAGTAATGTTTTGTTTACTTTGCCCTTTTTCGTGCTAAGAAGGGACAAGAAATGGGCTTATGGAAATGCAGATAACAAATAACATGCTGTGTGGAATGTGCAGACTTGCTATGATTTTATTACTTGTGCCATGAATGACACAAGTGGTCAGCAATGGAAAACGACCTCCTCCAATTAGTTTTTTAGTTTTTCCTTATCTGACTGTAACATTATAGTTTTGAATCAACACTCGTACATGATGACACATTTATACTAATTGTTACAGTTGAGTTTTAGGAAAGTTTCTTTGTCAGGGAACCGAATCCGTGCCTGGGAGTGGCAGCAATGTGTAAGCGCAGGCGAGTATTGTCATGCGTTATCAAGGCAGTACGTGGTGTTGTGTTGTTGGCCTTTTGGGGCTGGTGGTAACATTCCTGCCTTCCACTTGTTGCAGATTACATATCATTGTGTACCTTAATTGTGACCACCACAGTTTACAAGTTTACAGCATAGGACAATAAGTCAGTTCACTTTAGCCATGGGCTCTCTTGCACAAAGATGGGGCATTAATCTCATTCAGATGAGGACCAACATCCTAATGCTACAGAATGGAAATGTTATTCAGTCATAAAATGCCCGACAACTATAGCATTCTTCTATAAAGCACATTTGTAAAGCAGAGGAGAAGTTTCAGTTTTGACGCTGTTAAAATAACAGGTTCAAATTTAGTCTATCATACTTCTGGAGTCGATAAAATGAGAAATACTGAGTTGGATAATAATTATCAGTTGTCATCAGTGCCTACATACCAAACAAATGAAAGCGGGTGCTATAAAAATGGAGTAATTATTTTATTATTTGGTCTGCCACAACCATACATAAGTTCTCTCACCAATACCTTTGTCAGACTAACTAAACATAATTGTATAATAATAAAAGTAGTATGTTTGGTGTACCAAGTCTTTACACTGCCTGTGTTTTGAAACTTAAAAGGTAGCTAAATATCTCATGATTCCCAGACCAGCCACCCTGTTGCTGGTGAAACGAGGTGCAAGTGGCACTGAGTGGTGAAAATCTGAGGTGAAACTTGCAACAGAGAACAAAAAACACAGCCTCTGAGGTGTTGTGGGAGATATATCACCGGAGCTGTAACCAAACAGAGGTGCTAATGGGGGCAACACAAGCTACAGTAAGGTCCCGGGGAGAAAACTGAAGCAATCTGGAGTGGATGAAAAGTGAGAAGCCAAACAAAGAAGGGCCAGAAAGGAGAAAGCTGTGGGCTCTATGGTTAGCGATCAAAAGATAGCAATGCAACAGGACCCCCGGCAAGAGACAAGGTGCTAATTGTCTGTATTACAGAGCAATGGGGGAACTGCAAACATTTGCGTTATTGAATATATGTGGGAGACTGGATGAGGGACACTGTCCTTCCACACAGTTCACCAAAGGAAGCAAAAAATCACTAAATAAAAGCACGTCAGCAATGGATTGCACATTTCAGAGCTTTAATAGTAAAGTTGCCAGAATATACCGCATAGTCTAAAGGAGGAGGTTGTCAAATGTTTAGCATACTTGCAAAACACTGAAAACAATGTGGGCACGACCTCACTCCTTTGGCGTCTAAGTTCAGTACACTCAAATGCAGAAAAATATAAATTGATAGAAAACACTCAAGATGAGGTGTCGTCCCTCGAGACAAAAATTAGCAATTCCTTGCAGAAAAAAAAATCCATTGTCAATTTCTGGGTTTTTGGTGGTGCATGTGGTGCAGAGTCATCCACCTACAAAGAATAAGAAGGGTGGAGAAGGGGAACAAAAAAGGAAATATTCTGAAGTGCAAGGAAAAGCACACGATAAAAAATGTATTGTCCTAGCATAAATTGCAAAACTATAGTAAGCTTGCAAGGCAGCAGTAAAGCTGAGCACCATGCAGACTAAGCGGACATGCTAAGTAATTGGCTAGAAGCAATCGTTAGGGGCTGGTCATTCAATACTGATATACCTAGGAAGGACTCCATCAGGCAAGTGTGGCCTTAGACTGCTCTGCCCTGTCTTTCAAGGTTATCAGGGGAGGGTAGGAAACACCTCAGAGAGAGGGAGGAGGGTCAGAAAGGAGGTTAAGGTAGTTGGTGAAACAACAATCAGTCAGCGGGAGGTGACAATATGGAGGAGGGTGACACCAATCAATCAATCAATCAATCAAATTATTTGTTGAGCGCACTACTCACCCGGAAGGGTCTCAAGGTGCTGAAGGGGGGGTTGCTACTGCTCGAAGAGCCAGGTCTTGAGGCGCTTCCTGAAGGTCAGGAGGTCTTGTGTCTTACATAGGTTGATGGGGAGTGAGTTCCAGATTTTGGCTGCGAGTGGAAAGAAGGATCTGCTGCCGGTTGTGGTATGGTGAATGCAAGGGACTGTTGTGAGGGCGAGGTTGGCGGAGCTGAGCTAGCGTGTCGGGATGTGGAAGTTGAGTCGATTGTTGAGGTAGGCCGGTCCGGTGTTGTGGAGAGCTTTGTGAACGCGGATTAGGATTTTGAAGAGAAGAGGAGGAGTCTGACACCATGGAGAGTGTGAAGAAAGCAGGTGTGAAGGAGAAGGGTAGCAGAGGCATGCTTTCTAAGAGTGCATGTGGAAAAGTGAAACAAAGCCTGCAACCAAGATCGAAAGGACTAACTAGGGTGGAAATTTGTGCAAAACAACTTGTTTTTGACTGTGTGCTGGACTTTGTTTTGCTGGTTTTTGGTACTCTGTGCGTGTTACCACTGCTGACCAGTGCTAAAGTGCAAGTGCACCCTGTGTAAATTGTGATTATGATTAGCTATGCATGATTGGCATATTTGGTTTACTGAAGTCCGTAGTAAAGTGCAGTAGATGTGCACAGGGCCTGTAAATCAAATGCCACTAGTGGACCTGTAACACAGATTGTGCCATCCTCATGAGTAGCTCTGTAAACATATCTCAAACCTGCCACTGCAGTGTCTGTGTGTGCAGTTCTGTACTGCCAATTCGACCTGGCAAGTGTATCCCCTTGCCAAGCCCAAACCGTCACTTTTGCTACAAGTGAGTCACCCCTAAGGTAGGCCCTAGATACCCCATGGGCAGGGTGTAGTGTATTTAAAAGGTAGGGCATGTACTGGTGTGCTTTACATGTCGTGATAGTGAAATACAGCTAAATTAGTTTTTCACTATTGCAAGGCCTATCTCTCCCATAGGTTAACATAGGGACTGCCTCTAAATATCTTTCAAGTGCAGTTTCAAATTGGGAGCAAGTGGAGAAAATGAGTTTGGGGTCTCTGAATTCATAATTTAAAATATACATCTTTTGGTAAAGTGTTTTTTTTTTGGATTGTCAGTTTGAAAATGCCACTTTTAGAAAGTGGACATTTTCATGCTTAACTATTCTGTGCCTCTGCCTGCCTGTGAAATGCACGTCTGGGTCAGACTGACAGTTGAGCTGTTTGTGAATTCCCTGTAAACAGTGGCAGAAAGGGAGCTGAGGAGTGTCCTCATATCCTGATGTGTCTCCTGGGCTAGAGTAGGGAGGGAGGAGCTGACACTTATACCTGAAAGGGCTATGCCTGTCCTCACACAATACAGTCTCCAACCTGCTGGTGTGTGTCTGGGGCCAGGCCTGGGCAAGGCTGGATCTTGTGAACATCAGACACTTTCCGTTGCAGCTTGCCTACTTCAAAGACAGAAATTAGTATAAGTACCCCAGACTTTTAGAATGCTTCTGGGTCAAGAAGAGCCTCTATCAAGGAGAACAGCTGAAGAGCTGGAGGAGAAGTACTGCCCCTTTGCTGTGTGTGCTTTGCTGGGGTGGCCTGAAGCTGCTGCTTTTGCCTTAAAGAAGACAAAGACTGGACTTTGCTGTGTATCCTGCTTGTGAAGATTCTCCAAGGGCATGGACTGAGCTGGTCCCTTGTTCTGAAGTCTCAGGGCCATCAAAGTCTTCATCTGGCAGCACCTGGGATTTGCTGAGACCCCTACCCTGCCAAGTTGTGTCACATCTAGTCCCTGACACTAAACAAATACAAGAGCAACCCAGAATGTCCACGTGAACTTGGATATAATCATCACAAAATACATATCGATCTGAAACTCATTTTCAATCAATTTATATATTATAGCAGAAAAATCTTGCTACTAGTTAACACATACAAACAATTCTTAAATGAAGATGAAAAGCATCTGTCTAGAATCTTTAAAAAAAAGTTCCAATTAATCTAGTACTAAACATATGTGAAAATCATGTTTTTCATGTTTTGGAAGCTGCATCAGCATATGATGGTGAATCATTTTTATAATCATACTTTAGGAAAATAAAGAAGAAGTGATAGTTAAAAAAGTGATCCCCAAGTGGGAAAAGAGACACCACTCCATAAAGCAATAAATAATTTGCTTATAATTCTGTGATCTTTGGTGTATCTCACACAGACAGCCTTTTATTAAGTTATAAAGTATGCTTGTTAATACATTGATTGATAATTCAAAACATAATTGAAGAGGTCTTATCTGATTAACGTGTCAATGGCGTTTCAACCCTCATGCTGGATAGTAGGGTCTCATCAGGACAAAAAATGACCTGGGGAACTGTCAAGAAAAATAGCATCAGTAAGGAGTGTGCTATGATGTATGGAAACAAAAAGGGGTATATTTAAAATAATATACATAATGGTGAAAGGTTGGAATTATTAAAGCTTCAGCTGGATGTCGAATATTGGTATCTGGAAAAAAGGGGGCTCAATTCAGTGAACAAGCTTATACTAAAATTAGTATTTTGAGTATACTGAGTGGAAAAAAAAAACAGGAAAACAACAGGTCAAATGGAGAATCTTTCCTAGTACCTCAGCCTTAATAGGTTATGAAATTGCCACAGAGCCATTCAGAAGGTGATCAGAATACCTTCCCAAAATAAGGGGTAAGGGGCAGCAAAAAAATTGATGCATCGCCAGTAAAATGACGCATTGCCAGGTCAGCAGTGTGTCCGGATTTTCCACTCATCGTCCCTGGGCGTTAAAACCTGCAAAACCCCCACACCGACCCGAGGCTGCTTTTGCACAAAGCACCACATCTCCTCCCTGCAAGGAAAGAATTGCCGCATTGCTTGCCTGGCGGAGAAAGAATCAACGCACGGCCTCAATTGCAACTAAGGAATCAACGCATCACTTGCTTTCCTGCACACTCACCTGTGAAGCTTTATTTTTGACTCATACCAGGTACTTTGTGCTAAAACAACGCATCCATTGATTTTTATGGCTTAAGACTCTTTTTACTTTAAAAATTCATATCTTTGCTTCTGTATGTAGGATATTTGTAATTTTGGTCTTGACTGATTTAGATAAATATTAGCTATTTTTCTCAACTTGTGTGGAGTCCTTTTGTGGTGTTTCCACCATATTACTGTTTGTGTTGGTTCAAATACTTTTCACATTTCTTTTGAAATAAGCCTGACTGCTTGTGCCAAGCTACCAAGGGGGTGATCAGGGGTTGTCCTAAGTGTGTACCTCCCTACCCTGACTAGAGTGAGGGTCCCTACTAGGTCAGAGTGCAAATTGATTGCCAACCAGAGAGCCCATTTTTAACAGTTATTGTCAATTGAATTTCTCTGCATTTGTACCTTCCAAATGTAAGCCAGTGTGAAAGAAAGAAGACATTCTGAAAAATGCACTTTGAAACATGCTAGTATGGGTACCCACAAATTAAGAGAT
Source organism: Pleurodeles waltl (assembly GCF_031143425.1). Classification (NCBI taxonomy): domain Eukaryota; kingdom Metazoa; phylum Chordata; class Amphibia; order Caudata; family Salamandridae; genus Pleurodeles; species Pleurodeles waltl. The sequence goes on from NC_090446.1 coordinate 806,982,101, forward strand.
GCACAAATAACCACTGTTCCTAAACTAATCATCTGGGATATATTTCTGAAATGCATAGGGTTCCTTCAAACCCACTTTCGAATCTTTATATTTTACCACATGAACTGCTCTACACTCAGTAAATAATGAAAATACATTGCAAGGATCAGCTCAGCTGTTGGCTCTGGGTACCTTGGGTTCTTAGATAACCCTACATATTCCCACAAATAGAAGACTATAATGAACGTAATGGTATATTGGTTTTGGAAATTATCAATTATGAGAAGAAGTTACAGATGCAAATGTTGTCACAAATAGCTATTCTTTCCTGCTACTTGTCAATATTTTTTTTATTTCAACAATTAGTTTCTTTGAGAAATCCTTTAGAGGTCTATAGACTTGACCTATTGCTGAATTCAGAATTTTGTCTACTTTTCAGACCTCTGCAGCGATCTGAGATCACCCATGCATTTCACAGTGGTTTCCACCACTAACTAAAAGTAGAAAATAACACAACTATTTAGAAAAATGAGCTACATCTTAGAAAAATGCTAAAACTGTGGTAAAAAATTGGTGTTCCCATACAGCTCTGCATGTTCCTGAAAGCTGAGACAATGGTAACTTTAACACAGCAAGCATTTTGTTGATGCCATCTTTAGGGAAAAATTATACTTGTTTGCTGGGCACTTTTTTCTTATTTTCACCAAAAACTCAAAACTTAGCTGTACATTGCATATTTTCTCTGTTTCCTCCAGAGAAATCCTCAAACCCTGGGTACATAAAGAAGCTCCATGCTATTTAGTAAAAAGGTCACATATTTGGCATGAATACCTTTTGTGGAAAAGGTTTTGGAGACCTAAGCGCAAACTACCCCAATAGCAAAAAAGGGTTAAGGTGTAAAATAGGTTATGTAGTGACTCACAATAACACACCACTTCATTATCAGCAAAAGTTGAGAACTCCTTACACAAAGAACTGGAACCAGCTGCTGTATTGATATCTGGGCAATAGACCTCAAAGATACACTGTAGTCATTCTTATGATTAGTGCAGCTCAGGTTTCAGTTCTGCTTGTTTACCAGGATGAAGGATCTATGGACCTTCACTAACCATTAAGCGGTTTTCAATAGTTTATCACTTCCTTTTTGTCCTGAGGAAGACCCAGTTCCAAAGCGTAAATGGGTTAAAATGTTGACAATGAATTAAGTTATGAGCTTGATAGAGATTGATAGTTAAACAAGGTTAAACAAGGAGCTGACAACTTTCCCATTTGACAAACTTTGGATATATATGGTCCCGGTATCTTATTGATGTAATATTGAATATTTGTCTTTTATTGTGACCTCACTTTCATGAGCATTGCACCAGTCTCACCTTGTAGACCACCCTTATATATAGTGTTGTTGTGTTGGAATTCATGAATTCAGTTTTGTTTTTGGCTACGTGGTGTGTTGTTGACAGTCATTACATAACCTGTTTGAGGCAAATTCCACTTATCAAGAAGTCAGATTTCTAAATCTATTTTTTGTTGTTAATAAGTCCTCCAGTCAGAAACATTCTGGAATTTTATATGTAATGGACCCAGGTTCTAAGGTTTTCCTGGTCGATCCATATATATTGAACAATTTCGGTTTTAAGTCATTTTGTTGGGGATACAAAATAGTACTATTTGGCCTGCATTCTACCTTGAGAACAAATTTGGCATATTAATTTTACTCCAACAATTTATGATAATGCCAGAGCTCTTTAGAGAGTCTTGCCTGATGACCTTGAATAATTCTTAAACAGATTGTTTAAAAAACTGTTTTCCTTCCATTTATTTTTAACATGGGTGTTCTATGGGACTCTAGTACAAGCAGAAAAACGTTTTTTCTTCAACCTCAAGCAACACTCATAAAAAAGTTTCTTTTAGATCAAAACAGGACCTTATGTATGAGAAATTGGAGGGGATCATAAAGATTGTTTGCAATATTAGTGAGATGCTGTTGTATTATATTATACCAGTGTGCCGTGCACTGTCAGTGTCCACGCCAAAGAGACATGAAAGACAAAAAATTCAATCATAAACTAAAAATTGTTTTGAACAGGGTTCCCCGACTTATGTATGGCCCAGGGCCCCAGAAATCCTTAAGATGTCCCTGGATACCGCAAAGTAATTACCACAACATTTTGAGTTTCACACCTTTCATGAGGAATTCACATGTTTATTGCACGTTTTCCTCTAGTCGAAGATGCAAAAAAACATCACTTGCATGAAAGATTTTCAATAGTTTTTCTTTGTGTAAATTTTGATTGTAAACACCTGAGGGGACTCAATTTGATGAAAGAAACTTTACATACAAATTGAAATGTGCACCTAGAATAGAATGATGGCTTGTGTGTCTGGCACACTACTGTATTGGAATTCTAAACTCTACTGAGTGTGGTTATAATTAAAGTTGCACTAATATATGAAAAAAGAAGCAGGGGGATCTCTTTCCCTTCCTTCCTATTTGTTTTTATTTTCTGCATTTTAAGGCATGGTTCAAGGACTAGCATCAGAGTACTAAAGAACTAGGGAAACATTTATCAAAGAATTGCATTGCCCTTGCAAAACACAAGGTGACTCAAGGGCAACAAAAACCTTGAGTCAGATTTACAAAGTCATGCTATGCATTCTTGCATGACCCTGTATGGCTTGGTAAATCTGGAATAATCCAAAGCAACGCTACTCACAGACTTGTGTTAATCTCTTCCGGAAAGGCATTACATGTGTGGAGAATGGGTGTTCCCATGCATCCACCCATGTATTTTGGTGCATTCCCAGGTTTTTCAAGAAAAGTAAGCTTGGGAATTTATCAAAATTGTACACCTTCCAGATAGAGGTGCAACGAGGAGAAATAACTTTTTTTCACCTTGTTTCCTCTTTCTAAGTGTGCTGCATTTTAGCATACAATTCTTTTTCATACAATTATATGACTGATATGTTGATGATACTTAATTCTTTATGTCGTTTTTGCTGAATTCAGATATTGCTTCATATGAACCAATTATTTCACAGCAGTATTGTGGTAAAAATACCCACAAAATGTTTGGGTTAATGAAAAAAAAGCATCAGGATAAAGTATTGTATGCAAAGTTTTGTGGCCTACACAGCCTTTGTGCATGTACAGAAAGCAAAAAGGGAAAATACACCAAATGTCAGGATCCTACACTACCTTGTCAAAGGCTCTTTTCATATGCCTTCTATTGTTGTTGCTATGAGGGATAGTGGTTAACCCGAAATTTACATGGACCTCAGGCCCTCTAAACCCCTAGCCCCACCATAAAGTCATCTTTCAATTATCAGGGCATTTGAAAAAAAGCCCTGCCCTCCCTTTCTGGTTTTTGACATCTCTGTTATTTAAATGCAATATAGCCACCCAATTATAACTTTACCAGCATTCCAGTGCAATAATTTCCCTTCTGCAGGTACCCTGTGCAGAATTTCACATGGAAATGCCAGGTCTGCCATTTGTACTCCATTCTGTGTGGATTAAACACAATTGGTAAACTTGGATGTTGAGATGCCAGCCAACATCGTTAATTTCAAGCATCTTGTATCTCTATACCCAGATCCGTCTAACTTGTAATTGGGGCCTTTTTGCTTAATGGCTGTAATGAAAAAGAATGTTAATTTACTATTTGCTTAAGAAGCTGCTACTGTGATAGAGAATGGAGGTACTGTTTACCACCAATCTTCATCCCCTATCCGAGGAAAATCTACATCTTACATCAGTGGACTCTCCTAGGGCCTTCTGTCCACCACTGCATACAGTCCCACAGATCAGCAGAGTGCAAATCTCAACTTGAGATATTAATAAAGACCAAACATCATGTCCAAAGATGCAACAGTCAAAACAGAGAGTGCTTCACCATGGTTGTATAAGTGACACTAGCCATCACATCCCTTTTGGTTAACATGGTACTCTTGTAAAAAAAGCTAGCACACTTGCATTACATACACAGACTAACCGCATCCCTCCAACCATCAATATGAACACAACATTCCTTGTATAATAAAAACAACCCCTCTATAGCAAACCACAATACTATGGAAGGTATGTAGCCCTGAAATTAATGCAAGTGATGCTCTTGGCTACTTTGCCTTACTTTGTGTGAACGGGGAGTTTCGTCAGTGGCACAAGTGTGTTCCTACACAACCACCCTGCTGTTTCTACCAGTTCAAAGGTGCTTAATGTTTATAAAACTCTCCATGATACATTGTGTCAATATCTATCCTTTTCTAATAACTGTATATCATCCACAAAATCCTTCACCTTTTAAAATTCAGAAAATAACTTCAGAATTGCTCTTTGGAAGACAGGTAAGGCAAACAGAAGCTTAACGGACATTTTAACAAACATTAATAAAACTTCAGGAGTCATAAAAAAGGTAAGGTCACTCAAATAAATTGTGAAAGCATGTTAACAAAAGAAGATAAATTGTTACATTAAACTTACCTGGGAGGATAAGGGCACTACCTCCGTAGGCCAACAAAATTGAGACAAACCAGTTTGCTAAATATAATAGCCTTCTTCATACCAACTTTGAGTTTGAGACATATCAGAATCATCTAGTATAAACAGACATTATGCAATAAAGTCTTTTTGCCACAAAAGTATTTCAAACACAAAAATGAATCAAAATGTAATTAGTACGAAAAATGAAGAAAGAAAATCAATCATTTTATAGATATTACTTTACATAAGACTTTTCACATTTATACTATTTAATTCATAAAATCAAAATCTGCTAATTTGTAAAACAATTAATGTTACAGCTAGGCATGAAGGCAAGATCCCTTCATATGCTACACATGACTAGAAACCACATCAATAGGTTTTCGGAGAATGTCCAGAGGAACATGATCAACATCTACCAGGAAGCAAGAAAGCAGAGCAAACAGGTACATTCAAGAGAAGTTCCTTAAGTAACTCCACCAACACCACTGCTACAACCATTAGCACCAGCAGCAAGGCAGAAGCCCCAAGTACCTATAAGAAGAAATGTGAACATGGGAAGATGAGACAAGAACACCTCCCCCTAAGAAGTATGCAAAATTTTATCAGTATTTAAAAAAAATATTAGAACATTGGAATGGTGAGAGCTCCACTGAAGACAATGTAATATTAACGTCCTCATTAGGAGTTTGGTGGGACCGCCAAACTCATGGGGTGGATGCCACGGCCATGGCGACGACGTCCCCTTCAAGCGTATTGCAATGTTCCCGCCACGAGGGAACACAGAAATACGCAGTTCCCACTCTTCAATATTGGTCTCAGCTCCCATATCCTAGCACCTCCGAACCCTTGGAGTGTGAGTCTGCACAGACAGTGCGCATTCCAATGGTGCTGGGCAGGGAGGTCCCTGCATGGGTAGTGCTGGGGCCCTCATGTGGCCCCTGCACTGACTTTCTACCAGCAGAAAGTGCGGTTGTAAACAGCCAGGTGGTGCTGAGTGCAGTGCCGCCATGGCTGGTTACAACTCCTGCAGCCCTCGACCTGTCAAGAACCATGGTCCTGGTGGAGGCAGCGGTCTCCTGGCAGGTCCGTCCCCCAAGGTTCTAATGTGGAATTCAGACCGCCACAGTTGCAGTGGTCTGACCGTCACCACAAGGCTGACGGTCCTTGGACCCCCCAGCCTGGTAATGAGGTCCTAACATTTTAAAGACAAATTATTTTTGTATGAACATTTCTTTTACAATTTGTGTTCTTGTTATTGACCTTACTGTGTATCTGTTTCAAATTGAGATACATTTTGAAACAAAATATCCTCATTAACATTGTCAGATTCTTCAATTATTTTGTACACCATGTGAGATGCGTATAAGGATCCATACATTGAAATCTTGAATTCTGATACCCTAATGTTTATTATTATAATGTGATTTATTGTACATTAGCTAAAAATGTATGAATCATGGACAACTCCTTGTTATTTTGCTACAATGTGCATGAAGCAGTATGTAGGATCCACAATGGTCTGCACTTTGATGGAGTATGTGTGTTTTTCATTTCTATACAGGCGAGTAGTTGTTGATAGTGGGACTAACTGTACATGAGTACACTCTAATTCACTAACAATATGCAATAATTGTTGAGTCATTTCCAGAATTACATCAAGGACAGTTGTTATGAAAGATAAGAGAACACTTTGTAAAATTCCAGCTACTCTTCCAGTATTACACTGAAAGGATCTGTATCCCAGAAAAAGTAGCACCGTCTGGTGCTTCGCATGCAATGGCATAACTTGAGCGAGCAGTGCTGGGCTCCAAAATTGGTCCTGTTTCATCTAGCAGAGCCATTTGCTGGAAATGGCCTCTCTGCAGGGTCACCCCTAAACTTTTTGTCTTCCTCCTTCTCTTTTTCTGACCTCATTTTTGCCGGCTTTAGGACTCTGCACACTTTACCACTGCTAATCAGCGCTAAAGTGAAAATGCTCTCTCCCTTAAAACATTGTAACATTGGTTCGTACCCAATTCCCATATTTGATCTACTTTTAAGGCCCTAGTAAAGTGCACTATATGTTCCCAGGGCCTGTAGATTGAATGCTATAGATGGGCCTGCAGCACTGGCTGTGCCACTCACAAAAGTAGCCCCTTAACCATGTCTCAGGCCTGCCATTGCAAGGCCTGTGTGTGCAGTTTCACTGCCACTTCGACTTGACATTTAAAATTACTTGTCATGCCTTAAACTCCCCTTTTATTTGCATAGGTCACCCCTAAGGAAGAGCCTAGGTAACCCATAGGGGAGGGTGCTGTGTAGGTAAAAGGCAGGACATATACCTATGAGTTTTATATGTCCTGGTAGTGGAAAACTCCTAAATTCGTTTTCCACTGCTGTGCAGGCTGGTCCTCTCATAAGCTAACATTAGGGCTACCCTCATATATTGTTTGAATGGTAGATTCTGATCAGAAAGGGGGAAACAGGTCATATTTAGTATGGCCAGAATGGTAATACAAAACCCTGCTGACAGGTGAGGTTAGTTTTTATATTACTGTTTTCAAAATAACACTTTTAGAAAGTGAGCATTTCTCTGCACTTAAAATCCATCTGTGCCTCACAGCCTGTTTCCAATCCACGTCTGGGCTGGGCTGGTTGACAGCTTCCTTGTGCATTTCACCCTGGCAACAACAAACACAGGATGCTCAGTCACACTTGCAAACATCTACATACTGAATGGGTCTTCCTGGGCTGGAAGGCTGGAGGTACTTGACACTTTCAAAGGCTAGTGGCCTGCTCTTAAACAAAGGACTGTCACACCCCCCTACTGGGAGTCTGGCAGACAGACGTGTACTGAAAGGGGACTTTGTGCACTTCAAAACCACTCTTTGAAGTCTCCCCCACTTCAAAAGCACTTTTGGGTATATAAACTGGGTCCCTGACCCTACCAACTCACACTCTTCCTGGAACAGACACTCTGAACCAGATCCTGCAACCAGCCAAGATAAGCTGCCTGGCTGCCCAAAGGACTCACCTGGACTGCTTTGCTGTGAAGAACTACTGCCTTGCTGTTGCCCTGCTGACTTACTGGCCTCTGGCTCTGCTGAGAAGTGCTCTCCAAGGGCTTGGATTGAGCTTTCCTCCTGTTCCTGAAGTCTCAGGGCCAAAAAGATTTAGGGGGTCATTCCTACCCTGGCGGTCATAGACCGCCAGGGTAGGTGACGGAGGAAGCACCGCCAACAGGCTGGCGGTGCTTCCGGGGGCATTCTGACCGCGGCGGTAAAGCCGTGGTCAGAAAAGGGAAGCCGGCGGTTTCCCGCCGGCTTCCCGCTGCCCCAGGGAATCCTCCACGGCGGCGCTGCAAGCAGCGCCGCCATGGGGATTCCGACCCCCTTCCCGCCAGCCTGGTTCTGGCGGTTTTCAGCGCCAGAACCTGGCTGGCGGGAACGGGTGTCGTGGGGCCCCTGGGGGCCCCTGCAGTGCCCATGCCACTGGCATGGGCACTGCAGGGGCCCCCTAACAGGGCCCCACATTGATTTTCAGTGTCTGCGTGGCAGACACTGAAAATCGCGACGGGTGCAACTGCACCCGTCGCACACCAGCAACTCCGCCGGCTCCATTCGGAGCCGGCTTCCTCGTTGCTGGTGCTTTCCCGCTGGGCGGGCGGGCGGCCTTTTGGCGATCGCCCGCCCGCCCAGCGGGAAAGTCAGAATCACCGCGGCGGTCATTTGACCGCGCTGCGGTGTTCTGGCGGGGGAACTTTGGCGGGCGGCCACCGCCGCCCGCCGAAGTTAGAATGACCCCCTTAATCTCTTCAAAGGAACTCCTTCTGCGGAGAAAATGGACGCACAGCCTGCTGGAACCGACGCACAGCCTGCCTAATGGTGAAAGAATCCCCGCATCGCCGACTCGGAACAATGCAGCCCAGCTCCCTGAGTGGAGATCAACTTAGCGCCAGAGTTGTGACTGGAACTTTGACGTACAGCCCACCGGATCGACGCATTGCCAAACCAGAACGGCGCAGCCCGCATTCCTGCATGAGGAATCAGCACAGCACCTGCTGTGTTCCAGAAACTCTGACGAATTGCCTACCGGAGCAGCAGCACTTGTGACTTCGTTCTGCATGCCCAGAATTTCCACGTATCGTCCCTGGGCATCAAAAGACCCCGCATCACAGTGAAGATCCAAGTTTGCACGCAGGAAATCAACGCAAAGCCTTTGCAGTGTGAGAAGAATCGGTGCATCATCTGGGAATCCGACGCATACACGCATCTCCTCCTCTGTGGTCTTAGTGCGTGTAATTTTGACACAACCAGGTACTTTGTGCACATAAGATACATTTGTTGCTTTTTAAAGACTTAAGACTCCTCATTGCCATGAGACTGACACAAACCCAGCAGATAATCAGGGTAGTAAAATGTTCACGTTTGTCTTAGCAAGTAACCCTTGGCTGTATACTGCAAAGCATTAGATCCCCTATCTTTTTGAAAAACACCATACTCCACACATCCTAACAACTACAGTTCCTCATACAGTCACAGTAATCACATTACATTACATACGTACACTCAGGTAAAGTAGTGATTGATGAGATCTGCCCACAAGTCTTTACCTTCCTCCTCATCACTGTCATCCTCACTTGGCATTTCAGGATTCCTGCCTGGTGGCACTGCTAGATCCCACTCATATGGGCTGTGTGGTGTATTTTTGAAGTGTTTTCACTGTGTTATTGCATGATTTATTTCACAAATACTTTACACATTGCCTTCTAAGTTAAGCATGACTGCTCAGTACTAAGCCACCAGAGGGTGGGCACAGTATAATTTGGATTGTGTGTGACTTACCATGACTAAGATTGTGGTCCCTACTTGGACAAGGGTGTGTACCTCTGCCAACTAGAGACCCCCAGTTCTAACACAATTTGCCTCTTGAGTCTATAAAAGTCATGCGATCCTCATTCATTTGGTCAAACTGTGTGATCCCCTACAAAAAAACCTTCTCCTTTCTCTTTGTTGCATATTCTGTTGTCAAAGCAGCAGACTGTAGCAAAGGATTATGATCTCCATGCTGGTAGATACATTTATGGGTCATGCTCCTGGTTAGTTTTCATTGCTGTTTGCCTCTACTCTTACCAAGCATAATTTTCCTTCGCAGTTTGACTTGTGTGTTACACTATGTCACTCTGCGTGAAATAGTAAATTGCATTGCTTGGTTTTGACAATGAAATGAGTATTTCCTCTCAACACGTAAAAATGTTTTCATGCAGCATAGGCCAACCCTGACTTAGGGCCTCATTAAGAGTTTGGCAGTCGGACCACCATAGTGGCAGTTGCCAAAATACCACCATTTTGGCGGTCTTACAGACCACCGTATTATGAGTTACATAGGCAGAACTGCCAAAAGTCATCCAGAAATGCCAGACCGCCAGTATCATTGAGGGGGGAAATAGACGGTCCAACCGACAGCCAGTTGACCAACCACCGACTGTATTACAAGTCAAACGTCGCAGTGATGATCAGCCATGCCGGTCTACCAATGGCGATACGAACCACAGCGTTTCACAGCCACCAAAGTAATACTCAACACCACACTGGAAGGAATTGAAAACAACACAGCTGACACACATTGCCACACTTGACATTCCTGCAAAGCACACTATTAAACACACCACAATCCTTTGCATCTCCAACACCAAACACAGATGCCAGAGCGCATCCAAAAAAAACAACAACTTCAGAATAGGCACCCCTCCAACTTTCCCTAAGCAAATATCCCACACCCTCAACACACTTCCATTTCCAATCACAACCATTTGCACTTCCCAAATTCATAAACTCACCATCACTTGTTAACTTGCTCCTTATTTTTCATCACCACCATGTCACTGACGGTGAGTTAAACATCATGGTGGATTAAATAATAAGAGTAGAGCCACATTTATTTGGAGCCCAAGTCCAAAACACTATTATCACCAGGAAAATGGAACTGTGGTAAAGGATAGTCGACAGAATGAATTCTGTAGGCCCCACCCTGCCCACACAAGACAACATCAGGAAGAGGTGGAACAACTTCAGGGGGAAGGTCTGATCCATGCCATCCAGGCACCAGCTGCAGTTCTAGAAGACTGGTGGTGGTCCCCCCTCTCTTCACATCCTCCGAGGAGAAGATTTGGCCACACTGCATCCTGGGAGTTTGACAGGAATACCTGGGGGAGTGGAGTCTGGTAAGTCACAACACAAAATTATGTCACCAAAATGTATTGTCATGCATGCACACTCTCAGCCCAGCCCATTCACCAGCCCAGTGTCCACCTGTACACAGACCCTGGTCTGGCACCTCACATGTGAAATAGACTCACCTGGGGGAACAACAACTCCTAATTGAAGTGGACTCACCTGCAAGGATAACATTTGTATACAGTGTTTAGTACAGGGACTGACATAACTTCTAAGGCCAGGAAGCTTTGTTACTGTTACTCCACTCACCAGCCTAGTGTTCACTTGTCCAAAGACCCTTGTCTGTCAACTCCTAATTGAAGTGGACTCACCTGCAAGGATAAAGTTTATATACTGTGTATAATACAGGGACTGACATGACTGCTAAGGCCAGAAGGCTCTGTCACTGTTACTCCACTCGCCCAACCCAGTGTCCCCTGCAACAAAGACCCTTGTGTCACAACTCTCTGTTGACGTGTACTCACCTGGGAGGATAACATTTGTACAGTGGGTGTAATACAGGGACTGACATGATTGTTATGGCCAGGAGGCTCTGTCACTGTTACTCCACCCTGCCAGCCCAGTGTTCTCAGCTCAAATGAGCCTTGTTCCTGACCTCACCACTGACGTGTACTCACCTGAAAGCAAGACATTTGTATAGTTTGTATAGCACAGGAACTGTCAGGACTGCTAAGGGCAGTAGGCCCTAGTACTGTCACTACAAATACCCAAAAAGTGTCCTCTTCTCTGAAGTCCACAGCACTTATAAATCTCATATGATGTATACTCACTGGGGGAGTAGGCATCTGTCAGGTATTGGTGAGCAGTGAGAGTGACAGGACTGCAAATCACAGGAGGCTCCCTTACCGTCCCTCCAACCACCAATCCAGTGTATAGTTGCAAAAACACCCTTCTTTGGAATTCATACATGAAGTCCACTCATTTGGGGGGATGACATATAACAAGTGCATAAAGTACATGATTGCTAAGGCCAGGAGATTATGTCTCTCCGACTCCAAACACAAGCCCAGTGGGCATCTGTTCAAATATCCTTGCTCATCAACTCACAATGGAAGTGAGCTCACGTGGGAGGATAACCTATGTATAGTGTGTGTAGTACATGGAGTAACATGACTGTAAATCTCAGGAGGGCCAGTCCCTGTTACTCCAATTACTAGGCTAGGGTCCATATGCCATAATACTTCGGTTTGCGAACTCACAAATTAAGTTTACTCACCTGGAAGGGACCAAGATACAGATCATTGTAAACTCTGTGATATGGCTCATCACCAAGATCCGTTTTGAGCAGCTAGGCCAAGATGAAAATATTGTGGACACGAAGGACGGCTTGACCTGTGTGAAAAAAAACAAGAACCAAAAGCCTCAAGATGCATCACCTGAATGGTATTGGTAACAGATACATTCACAATGCACTAATTGCACTGGCCACACGATGACTACAACCACATATACAAAAAAGTGATGGGTCTGCCTGCACAACAGTCAACTAGGCCTTAAAAGGATCAAAGACACATCCTGCCCAACCACTGTTTTGCCTGCACTGAAAGGCAAGATATAAGTCTATGCCCATCGTCCCAAGTTCTAATGAATTCATGCATCCTGCAGCTGGTTGGCTGAAATGGAATTGGTATGTTTCACAATTGTCAGGTCAATACAATTGATACCATGTCTACCTGTCACATAATGGAAACCTGCAAATCCAATGTGTACACAGCCTTTGCTGAATGTCACTGTCGACTATTGGAGGTAGATGTCAAAATACAACCTTTAACATTGTATCTCTCACATCAATAGATCAAGCTGCCACTGGGGACACCAGACCACTGAAGAGACTGCCATTACCCCCATGGATGAAACCCTCAGTGAAGACCACACTACTGGACATCTGGTCATTAACCACATCAAGTCCTAACACCCTGGTTGCATCAACATCACAGGCAGCCATTCACCTCCCAACCAGTGTACCTAGGACAGTGACAACCATTTTTTGCTCCTCAGTCCAGGATTCTGAGTCACAACAAAACACCTCTGACAATGATGGTCCTGGAACCAGTGGTACGGGCCAGTCTGCGGCAAGGGCACAGGCACTTGAGAGTAGGGTGCATGGAAGGGATGTTGTGGGCCAGCTGCATGAGGCCGCTGGGGATGGCATTGGCATTGACCAGGAAATCATGAGCCAAGTCTAAGGAGCCCATCTAAAATCCCAAGGCCTGATGGGCTAGGTACTTACAGAACTCAGTGAAATTAAGCAGTTGCATAGGGGCTTCCATTGTGAGTCACTGGACAAGTGGGAAGCCACTAACAGCATCCTGGCCTCCCTATCAGGGGTGTTCAAGGAGATAAGCAGTACCCTAGTCAGGAACCGTGAGCAACACCACCCCCCTTCAATGTGACCAAGTAACACCAGTCCCTTCAACATCTGTGAGAGCTACTGGAAGGGAGGCCCTGTCAAGAAAAGGACCCACCTCAGACACCCCTGCCTCTGTAGCAGCAGAAACCTCCCCCCCCACAAGGTGGGATGTCCAGCCAAGAATCCAGGAGCATTGCATGGCAAGACATTAACCACTGACAGCAAGTGACCTCTTCTCAAACCTTTGTGTGACAAATCCACTCTGTTGACTGTTCTTCAACCAACCCTCCTTTTCTATGGTAGTAGGACACTGGACTTTGGACTTCAAATGTTGTGGCATGTACTAAAATGATTACATCCACCATTACGGATCCCTTCGCTTTCCTTTTGTATTGCATCACATTATTATTTCCTACACTTATGACAATAAACTCACCTATCAAAAAATCATTGGCTGCTTGCTTCTGTTCCACATTTTAAAATGTTGAGATATAAGCCCATGTGATGCACATGAGGAAGACATAAGATGTAATGGAAGGAGGGAATATGTCACTTGTAGTGTCATGCTGAGGATTACTGCAAACACACTGATATGAGTGTCTGGTCATGCCAAACATTTTATTGAACTGTACAGCATATAGGCTGTCAAAATGTCTGAACTGCCATAGCCAAGAATAGTTGAACCATAGTGAGCTAGGGTAGATATTCCAATGTACAGTCCGCCAGACCACAGAGGAAAGGGTGGTGTCAGACCTCATCCTGTAGAATAGACTAACAGATTTGTGGATATTGTCACCAGCTTGAGCTTAATCACAATACAAAACCAGGTCTGTCAACATAACATAAGCCATGGCACAGACAGAGGACAGTACACCAGTCCCTGATCATAGGTCCATCCCATTATAATCACCAAGCATCTGGTGCGGCACGAACCTATGTCAGTGTTGTAGCACAGGCACCGCGGCCTGCAATGATGAAACACATCTACAGCTACATACAGGTCATACAAGATAACCGTTGACACAATGTGAAGGGAGAATGCATGGATTGCACTTGATCACAACATATCTCAAGGCCATATGATAGCACACATGCGACAAATGGCCCAACACACCACATCAAACTAATGTACTGTGTACTTTAGACTTCCACCCACCCACTGTCCAAGCTGGTTTGACACTAGACTCATGTACCCTAAATTTATGATCAACATTACCTGGATCAATCAATGTCCGTGTCCGATGTCAGAACAGCATCAGATACCTGCCAATGTCACAACTCTGAAATTCCCACAAGAGTATGTCATGGTGAAGGTACCTGGACAAAAACAATACAAGGAGTTTAGGTTGGATATTCATACCTATGACCAAAATCTCATATCAAACATCATTTGATACACTTACATTGCCATGAGACTGACACAAACCCAGCAGATAATCAGGGTAGTAAAATGTTCACGTTTGTCTTAGCAAGTAACCCTTGGCTGTATACTGCAAAGCATTAGATCCCCTATCTTTTTGAAAAACACCATACTCCACACATCCTAACAACTACAGTTCCTCATACAGTCACAGTAATCACATTACATTACATACGTACACTCAGGTAAAGTAGTGATTGATGAGATCTGCCCACAAGTCTTTACCTTCCTCCTCATCACTGTCATCCTCACTTGGCATTTCAGGATTCCTGCCTGGTGGCACTGCTAGATCCCCCTCATATGGGTTGTATGGGATATACCTCTGTAGGGCAATGTTGTCCAAAATGCAGCAGACCACAATGATCTTTCACACTATTTTCAGGTGAGTAGAGGAGGGCTTCTCCTGTCTTGTCCAGACACATAAATCTGGCCTTTAGGTGGTGCCCAAAAGCCCACTCCACGACACGCCCTGTTCTTCTATGGGCATCGTTGAACCGGACTTCCCCTGGCATAGTTGAATTCCTCACCGGCGTCAACACCCATGGATGATTTGAGTATGCAGATTCCCCAATTCTGGAATGGGACATTTGTGCAACTTTGAGTCCCTCTCATCCAATTTGTTGCAGCAGACATTGCACACACACAAACAGGACAAATGTGACTTATCAGTCAGCCAGGCCCCCTCTGGGTACAGTCATGACATAAGCTGGGGGATTATTCTCTTCTGCATAGCGAAGGCATCATGGACTGAACCCAGATAACTGGCACAGGCGTGTGAAATGTAGAGATCCCCCAAACAAACAACTTGGACATTGATAGAATGGAAGATCTTTCTGTTGCGTACACTTGTTCATTGTCATGCAGTGGGACCAAGGCAACATGAATGGCTCCCACCATATGTGGGATGTGTGTGAAACCATAGCTGTCAGCCTTCACATGGGCGAAATCCTCACGCTGAGGAAACCAGATATAGCTGTTCAGGTGTTTCAACATTGCTGAGAGTACACCCTTCAAAACCAGACTGAACATGGGCTGGGACATCCCAGCAGATAGGGCCACTGTATTTTGGAAGGACCCTGTGGCCAGGAAGTTCAACACTGCCATAACTTGTGTAATGGGTGGTATGCTTGTTGAATGATGAATGGCAGGCATCAGATCTGGTTCCAACTGATGGCATAAGTCCACAATGTTTTGCCTATTCAGACAATGCATGCCTATGTTGTTTTGGATGCAATCTATGTAATATGGACACATATGTCCAAAAGTGTGTTCTGTGTAAATGATATGATACACATAACACCAGTCTGCATTTGTATTTGCACGTGTCCACACATGGACACGCTAGACTCTTTCTGTACCCACTATGCAAGTCTCTTCATCGTTACCCATGTGTAGTGTTTGAGTTGGTACCCGGGCAGTAGACTGTATGGACTGAATGCAGAGGGTCATTCTCACAGATTGTGAGTGTTTAGATGCACTCATGGCTAAGGAGCCTATCTTTCAGAAGCCACAGAGGTGTGATGTATCACATATTTCCTCAGATCTCAGTCAGATCGCTAGATCATGTCCCACAAAATGTCAGTTGATCTACCTAGTCAGTGCAGAGCCTGTGCAGGGTGGTGGATTGGTCTCAGATTGGGAAGAGTTTGTAGTCATGTCCCTGTATTTAATGGCTAGTATGTGCCACACTTGGGCAGTATGGGCAAAACAGAATGTTCTCAGCTTGGTGTACTGACATGTATGTGACTCAGACATTTTGAATGAGACTTGTGGACATAATTTCTTGTCCTGACTTTTGCATCCATACAGGTCAACACCCATCAGAAGAAAGGGATATGGAGATCCATCACCAAGAAGGTGCAGGCCCTGGGGGTCCACCGCCAGTGGAGCACCCACTGTCGCAAGAGATGGGAGAACCCAAGATGCTGGGCCAGGAAGATCGCTGAGGCCCATCAGGGGCTGTCCTCCCAACATGGGTGTGGTGCCCGTCGGACCATGACCCACCTAATGGCCTGCATTCTGGCGGTGGCCTACCCGGAGCTTGAGATCACTACTCCTACATGGTACAGGTCAAAAGTAAGTAGGTTGTGGATCACTGTACTCTGCCATGTGTCTGTGTATTTGTGTGTGTAGACATCTGCCACCCAGAAACTAGGTATCCAGTGTGCGATGGGTGATGGTGCCTCACTGCAGTCTGTAATGTATAGGTGTGCATCATACATGTGACATGGCTTACATGGCTAATTGTTTGCAGGTGTAGCAAGCCACTTTCCCTTGGTAAGTGGGGAGTGTCCATTGACATCATTTATGTGTAATCACTGTTGCCAACATTCCTTGTGCCTACATGTCAGCATGTGTCCCTTTCTTTTTAGGAAACATTTGTAAGCTGCAGATTCATGCATGTTCTACCTATGTTGATTAGATGATGTCTGTATTCCCTCACTTATATGTGGACGGCAACCTGTTTGTAGAATTGCACATTTACAATGGGGTTACAGTGTGTCACCATTTTTTTTGTCTGACAGATGACTTCATCTGTCATAGTATGTCATATGTCATGTAGAACTGCAGTAGCAATGATGGACATGACAGGTAAGCCCAGAGTGTGTAACCACTTTGAGTTTCTCTATACCCTTTAAGTGGAATAATGTGGAAAAGTGCACTGCACATGTGTAATGGTTAAGGAATGTGCCCTGACTGTTGGGATGCATCATGGAGTGACTTGCAATGACGTTGGCATTACATGTGTTTGGATACAGTCATTCATCCACAGACAGACACCAAAGTTGATATATCCAAGATGTGGATAATGATGTTGCTTCTCATGAGGGCCTTCTATACGTCCTTGCAAGTTCTGTGTCCCTACAACATACAAAGGACAGATGGCTTCAACAGAAACACTCTGATGAAGTCACTGTAATAGGTGTCAGAAATTAATGCTGACTATCCTGGGGCTTGCTGATTCATTGTTTTGTGTATTCTGGAGACATCTCTCTATGACATTTTGAACCTGACCTCAACAGTGTTCCATTCAATGCCTCTTGTGTGGACTATCTGGGTGACACCGATGCTGCCTCCTTTACTCTGTTGGGACAGATGTCACTTGGTGAAGTGTCATTGTTGATATGTTTCCAGTGTGACATAGGTTTTTCTATGTCACCTACTCATGGATTTTGTACTTTTGTAAGCAACACCCAGCATGTGTGGGCATCCTTTCTCATTGATGCTTCATGACATATGTGCCAGAGAGATGTATGCATGACCTTGTGTGGGTTATGTGGGAATGGACTTTACAATGGCATACTATTGTTTGCCATTAGTTACCTGATGTCTGCAGCATGTTACAGTGTAAGGAAATGGCTCACTGATGCAGTTACCCCCCACTTTTTGCCTGATACTGATGCTGACTTGACTGAGAAGTGTGCTGGGACCCTGCTAACCAGGCCCCAGCACCAGTGTTCTTTCACCTAAAATGTACCATTGTTTCCACAGTTGGCACACCCCTGGCACACAGATAAGTCCCTTGTAAAAGGTACCAGTGATACCAAGGGCCCTGTGACCAGGGAAGGTTCCTAAGGGCTGCAGCATACGTTGTGCCTCCCTAAGGGACCCATCACCTAACACATGCACACTGCCATTGCAGATTGTGTGTGTTGGTGGGGAGAAAAAGGCAAAGTCGACATGGCATCCCCCTCAGTATGCAATGCACACAAAATGCTGCCTGTGGCATAGGTAAGTCACCCCTCCAGCAGGCCTTACAGCCCTAAGGCAGGGTGCACTATACCACGGGTGAGGGCATAGCTGCATGAGCAATATGCCCCTACAGTGTCTAAGTCTATTTTTAGACATTGTAAGTGCAGTGTGGCCATATTAAGTATATGGTTTGGGAGTTTGTCAAAAATGAACTCCACAGCTCCGTAATGTCTACACTGAATACTAGGAAGTTTGGTATCAAACTTCTCAGAATAATAAACCCACACTGATGCCAGTGTTGGATTTATTAAAAAATGCACACAGAGGGCATCTTAGAGATGCCCCCTGTATTTTACCCAATCCTTCAGTGCAGGGCTGACTGGTCTGTACCAGCCTGCTGCTGAGAGATGAGTTTCTGACCCCCTGGGATGAGAGCCTTTGTGCTCTCTGAGGCCAGAAACAAAGCCTGCACTGGGTGGAGATGCTTAACACCTCCCCCCTGCAGGAACTGTAACACCTATCAGTGAGCCTCAAAGGCTCAAGCTTCGTGTTACAATGCCCCAGGGCACTCCAGCTAGTGGAGATGCCCGCCCCCTGGACACAGCCCCCACTTTTGGCGGCAAGTCAAGGGGAGATACTGAGAAAAACAAGGAGGAGTCACCCACTAGTCAGGACAGCACCTAATGTGTCCTGAGCTGAGGTGACCCCTGCCTTTAGAAATCCTCCATATTGATTTTGGAGGATTCCCCCAATAGGATTAGGGATGTGGCCCCCTCCCCACAGGAAGGAGGCACAAAGAGGGTGTAGCCACCCTCAAGGACAGTAGCCATTGGATCATGCCATCCCAGACCTAAACACACCCCTAAATTCAGTATTTAGGGGCACCCCAGAACCCAGGAAATCAGATTCCTGCAACCTTAACAAGAAGAAGGACTGCTGACCTGAAGCCCTGCAGTGAAGGCGGAGACGACAACTGCTTTGGCCCCAGCCCTACCAGCCTGTCTCCCAACTTCGAAGAAAACTGCGACAGCGACGCATCCAACAGGGACCAGCGACCTCTGAAGCCTCAGAGGACTGCCCTGCAACGAAGGACCAAGAAACTCCCATGAACAGCGGCTGTGTTCAACAACCTGTAACTTTCTTGCAACAAAGAAACATCTTTAAAGACTACACTTTTCCCGCCGGAAGTGTGAGACTTTCCACTCTGCACCCGACGCCCCTGGCTCGACCTGCGGAAAACCAACACTTCAGGGAGGACTCCCCAGCGACTGCGAGCCCGTGAGTAGCCAGAGACGAACCCCCTGAGCTCCCACAGCGACGCCTGCAGAGTAAATCCAGAGGCTCCCCCTGACCGCGACTGCCTGTAACAAGGGACCCGACGCCTGGAACCGACACTGCACCCGCAGCCCCCAGGACCTGAAGGAACCGAACTCCAGTGCAGGAGCGACCCCCAGGCAACCCTCTGCGCAGCCCAGGTGTTAGCTACCCCGAGGAGCCCCCCGTGCCTGCCTGCATCGTTGAAGAGACCCCCGGGTCTCCCCATTACTTCCTATCTAAAACCCGATGCCTCTTTGCACTCTGCACCCGGCTGCCCCTGTGCCGCTGAGGGTGTACTTTCTGTGCCTGCTTGTGTCCCCCCCGGTGCCCTACAAAACCCCCCTGGTCTGCCCCCTGAGGACACAGGTACTTACCTGCTGGCAGACTGGAACCGGGGCACCCCTGTTCTCCTTTGAAGCCTATGTGTTTTGGGCACCTCTTTGACCTCTGCACCTGACCGGCCCTGAGCTGCTGGTGTGGTAACTTTGGGGTTGCCTTGAACCCCCAATGGTGGGATACCTTGGACCCAACTTTGAACCCCGTAAGTGTTTTACTTACCTGTGAACTTAACCTCTACTTACCTCCCCCAGGAACTGTTGATTTTTGCACTGTGTCCACTTTTAAAATAGCTTATTGCTATTTTAGCCAAGACTGTACATGATATTGTGATTATTCAAAGTTCCTAGAGTTCCTAAGTGAAATACTTTTCATTTAAAGTATTACTTGTAAATCTTGAACCTGTGGTTCTTAAAATAAACTAAGAAAATATATTTTTCTATATAAAAACCTATTGGCCTGGAGTAAGTCTTTGAGTGTGTGTTCCTCATTTATTGCCTGTATGTGTACAACAAATGCTTAACACTACCCTCTGATAAGCCTACTGCTCGACCACACTACCACAAAATAGAGCATTAGAATTATCTACTTTTGCCACTATCTTACCTCTAAAGGGAACCCTTGGACTCTGTGCACACTATTTCTTACTTTGAAATAGTATATACAGAGCCAACTTCCTACAGACAGCTTTGAGGATAAAGAGGTCTCCTAGTTGTTGTATGGTTATTGTGGTTCCAAGACTTCCACCATTCAATTGTGGATGTCTAAGATCCTGATTTTCCTGTGGGGAACTTTAGGAAATCCAGATGGCATGCATGCATATGCTATGGTACATGTATGTGCCACTTAGGTGCAAGTTTTTGCTGACGCCTGCTTGACATAATGATATTGTTTGCCAATCAGAGTTGTGGGTCAAATGGTATAATGGACATGATGACCCAATTCCTCTTTGTCCTTGCAGCATCAGCGCCAGCCAGCGTAGGAGAAGGGGCCAAGCCAAGTGGAGAAGCATCTGGCCATGGGACCTCAGGTGAAGACACCACCGACACACAGGGACCCAGTATCCTGGATGGTGAGGGGAGTGCCACGGGGAGATCAGATCTACGTCCTCATCATCATCAGATTCCTCATCCAGTAGTCACTCCCTAGTGGTGACGGACCCATTGAGGCATTCCCCTGTACCATCCCTCAGTACCATCTTTGTTCATCAGCCACTGTTCTATCACCGTCCTCACTGTTGATCCCCACCCAGATAGCTGCACCTGCTCGCCAAGAGGATGAGCATCTCCTTCGCCTCAGGCACCTCTGCCCCAGGCCCTGTTACCCCTGCTGCCTTCAGTGAGAAGGCTATTGACCTCCTTAGGAGCATCTCAGTGGGTCGGTAAGCCATTGTGCATGCCATCCAGGGATTGGGAACTCAGTTCCAACAGACAAATGCATTCCTGGAAGGCATATATGGTGCAATGGCTGGCCTACAGAAATCTTCACAGACTCTGGCCTCCTCACTGACAGCAGCCAGTCACCCCCAACCTTCTGTTCTTCCTCCACCCACTCTTCCAAATCCAAATCCCCCTCTCCTTAACTACCAAAGCACACGGACAGATCCACAGACATCCATCTCAACACCCAAAAGTAGCTCACACAAACACGAGCACCACAAAACACACTGCCACACACACACACATTCACCTACAGATACAACACTTACTTCCCTGGACGCAGCATCACAGACACTACATCAAGCATACCAACAGGTACAACACAAACAGTCACAGACACATCCAGAATAACCATCAAACCTGCAGACACCACACAAGTAGACCCACAGACATCCACCTCAAGCACCACACCTGCAGACACCACAACTACAGACACACATACATCCACCACATCCAGCCAACCTGCAATCACCAGACCTATAGGCGCACACACATTTGCCACTTCCACATCCCCCGGCACCTCTACCTCCAGTCCACCTAAGCCACACAAATGCCCACACTCACCCACCCAACAGACAGCCACCACCCACACACAAGCATACCTCCCATACATGCACCCACAACATCCACACCTACACAGCCTACAACCACTCCCTAAACCTTCAAATCCAGACCCCCTTCTGATGATCATCCCGTATGTCCAATAAAGTTTTTTTTGTCTAACTTTGACCTTTGCCCTGCTACCTCCCACCCACATTCCAGACCCAGAATGACCCTACCCAGCTCTCAGGCGATCCCTTCCACCTCCAAGGCCTCCCCTACCCCTCTCTACGGAAGAATCTCTACCACTCCCCCCGAAGAAAAAGTCCATCCCTCCCAAGAAGATGATCACCCCTCCGAAGCCCAAACCCAAACTCCCCCGATCCCAAATCTGATCCCCTCCACCTCTCATCCCCTGGACAATCCCTGAGGTGCCTTTTTGCCCCCTTGATTTTCCTTCCTGTGGAGATTCCCTTGAAGTTAGGAGTCAACTTTTGGCATAATACTGTGCTACTTTGGGACCAAATATATGGACTAGGAAATTGCCTTTGGACTTTAATATTTTTACCTTTAATAAATCCCGAAAAGTTGGATTTTTGGGGGAATACATTTGTCCTGCAATTCCTTTTCTACCTTAATTTTGCTCCTGATTGACTTGTGTTGTGTGGCTACATTTGTATGTGTTTGAGCTGGCTTGCTGCTCCATGTGCTGTTGTTTGCATTATGTGAGTTTGGGGGCAGTGCTGGTGTCTCCCAAGAGAAGGGTTTATGTTGTGTGTATGGGTATGTGTGTGTAAATGCAATGGTGGCGTAATGGCATTGTGTACTGTCTGTTATGGTAAGTATTTATTTTTCTGTTGTCCAATGTGGACATGTATGGTGTTAGACTTGTCCTCCTGAAATGGCTTGTGTAATAATATAATGTGTATCAGCTGGAGTTTTGTTTGTGCAGACAGGGAGTGTGTTAAATTGTGCTGGCTGTGTTTCCCTTTGAGTGTGCCTGTGTCCAGTTAGGTGTGTGTCCTTTGCAGCTAGTTCCTGTAGAGGTATGTCACATGCAGTAAGAGTTGTATGCACTCTATAGACTTGCTCTTCCCCATAGTGCAGATGTGCATGACATTTGGGTTTAGTATTGTTTGTCTCTGAGATCCATGTATGGACATTTCCTGTGCACATGTTGTTTGAGGGGCCTGAAAGTGGTATATGTCCCAGTGGAGTCTCCTTCTCCCATATTCTAGAGGTCCCATCCCAATTGTGCAGGTATAGATGACATGTTGTTCTTTGCCTTTTTGTCTCTCTTTATTTTATGCATGACAAATTGCTTCCATTGTGCTGTGCGTGTGTGATGTGTGTGTCTATTGCAGGGTTGTTTAATGGTGGTGTTCTTTGTGTTGCATGCCACATTGATACATGTGTGTGTTGTATGGGAGGATGGTCCCTGGCCAGTGGTGAATGTGAGTGTTTGATTTGTATTTGTTTATGTGCTTGTTAGACCTGTTGGCTCTTGGCATGGTTTCCCCTGTCGTTTTTGCTTCTGATCTCCTGTTATGATCCTGTGCTGAACTTTGTTTTTGCTGGTCTTAAGACTCTGGGCACTTTACCACTGCTGGGCTGACCTGCTAAAGTGCGAGTGTCCTCTGTCTAAACTGGGTTGGTGATTGGTTTTCCATGATTATCACATTTGATTTACTGGTAAGTCCCTAGTATAGTGTGCCATGTGTACCTAGAGCCTGTAAATCAAATGCTACTTGTGGGTCTGCAGCACTGATTGTGTCACCCACATGAGTAGCCCTGTAAACATGCCTCTGACCTGCCATTATAGTGTCTGTATGTGTAGTTTTGTTCTGCCAATTTGACATGGAAAGTGAGGCCTAAACCTTCTCTTTTACTACATGTAAGTCATCTCTAAGGTAGAACCTAGGTAGCCCCATGGGCAGGGTGCAGTGTATTTAGAAGGTAGGAAATTTACTGGTGTGTTTTACATGTCCTGATAGTGAAATACTGCCAAATTCCTTTTTTCACTATTGCAAGGCCTATCTCCCCCATGGGTTAACATGGGGGGTGTCTATAGATACAGTCTAAGTGTAATGTCCCATTAGGAGCAGATAGAGATGTGTAGTTTGGGGTCTCTAAACTCAGAATTCAAAAATACATCTTTTAGTGAAGTTGGTTTTTAGATTGTAAGTTTGAAAATGACACTTTTAGAAAGTGGGCATTCTCTTGCTTAACCATTCTGTGCTTCTGCCTGACTACTGAATACACATCTGGGTCAGACTTACAGTTGCGCTGTTTGTGAATTTCCTCTAGACAGTAATACAAAGGGAATCCTGCTTGTGAAGTTTCTCCAAGAGCTTGGACTAAGCTTGTCCCCTGTTCTGAAGTCTCAGGGCCATCAAAGACTTCATCTGCCAGCACCTAGGCTCTTGTGCTGAGACCCCTCCCCTACCAATTGGTGCCAGATCCAGTCCTTGGGTCCTTCAAAGGAGGAGTTGGTGAACCAAGGTGAAAATCCAGGAACCGGAGCCAAGTGGCTGAGAAATTGACGCTGCACCGGTGAAATCGAGGCATCGCCAGCTCATTGCGGATTCATCGCTGCGTGTGTCCAGATTTTCCATGCATTGTCCCTTGGCATGCAAAATCACTGCACGGACTTGAGGCTGCTTGTCCAGAAATTAACACATACCTTCCCTGCAAGAATAGAATCGACGCATCACTTTCCCGGCGGAGAAAGAATTGATACACAGCCTCACTAGCGAGTAAGGAATCAATGCATCGCTTGCGTTTCCGGTACGCTCACCTGTGCAGCTTTATTTTTGACACATCCCAGGTACTTTTTGCTAAAACAAAACATCCATTGATTTCTATGGATTAAGACTCTTTTTACTTTAAAAATGTGTATCTCTTTTTGTGAGTGATGGATTTTTGTCTTTTTGGTTGTGTTTGATTTAGATTTAGATAAATATTAATTATTTTTCTAAACTGGTGTGGAGCCCTTTTGTGGTATTTTCACTGTGTTACTGTGTGTGTTTGTACAACCCACAGTGACTTTGACTCTTAGTGAAGCTTGACTGCTTGTGCCAAGCTACCAAGTGGGTGTGCAGAGGTTATCTGATCAGTGTATCTCCCTTACCCTGACTGGAGTGAGGGTCTGTACTTGGACAAGCTGTAAACTAACTGCCAACCAAAGACCCCACTTCTAACTGTACTGTTGGGGTGTTATTGTTGATGTGTATGACAATGTTGTGTAGCGTTCAGTCTCTCTGTGCCGGAGCTGTGTGTATATGTGTGGTGTTGCAGTGCAGCATAAGTGTGCTGCCCAAACTGAGCGTATTGTGACTGTGTGCGTGTTCATGTTGATGTATGTTTGTGAGTGTGTATAGCTTGAGAAATGTACCTGCTGCCCGTGGCATGCCCCCCTCCTTTGATGTGTAAGCTGGTGCCACAGACAGTTTTTAAGGTTAATGATACAGATAGGTGTCAATAGCTGTGTTGGTTTTGTTGTCTTTCAAAGATCATCAGCAGTGGCATGACGTTTTTGAATGGCTCCATGGCAGCATCGGACGTGTGAGGCTTCCTGAAAGTGAGTGTCTCCAGTTATACTGCCGGTTTCTGACAGCTTGCACATGGTGGTTGGACCGTCACGTTCAAACTGGCAGTGTGCAACCTCGTAATGGGTCTGGCGGCACCACAGACTCTGCCTGCCTCTTTATGCTTCCTTGTGACTGTAGCAGTCTGTGCTGCCTGGTGATGCCCGATGAGCACTGGTGAGCTTTTATTGGTATAACCACCAAACTTGTAATACAGCGGTCTGACCACCAGGCCGACGGCGGTCGAACCACCAACCTTGTAATGAGGTCCTTAGTGCCAAACAAAGGCTACAAAATCACAAATCTTCTACACAGGTTTTTCATAAATTCCACTTCGAATACTGCACAGGGCTTGAGATGCAAGAGTGATGCAACATCTTAATAATCAAACTCGTAGTGTTTTTTGAGGAATTACAGCTATACGGCATGGTGTTGTGTCACAAGTATGTCAAAGTATTTAAAGGAAAAAGATTTGGTTTGCCCTAGGAGTTTTCTTATCTTCTAAGCCCAGCCATGAAATGCACATTTTACACAAATCTTATTGGACTTCTATCAAAATCCTTAAAATAGAACTGAAAGTCTTACTGCTGTCACTGTGATTAATCAAACGAAGAGTTAATTCATATGCTTTTTTAATGCAGAACAATGCATGGATTTTGGTCTTCAATTTGAAAAACTATTCAAAGGATATGTAACTTTGATGTTCCTTTTGGTCCAGCTGTGGTTATGCTGCGTAGCAACACTCTACCCAACAACAAAAAACAGATGCTTGTCATGCAGTGTGGCATAAGACTAAAGACGATTGCTGGTGGATGGAAATAATCTTAAAACATTACAATTTCCAAAGGCTGGGAGTGCAGTATTTTGTAATGAGGTGTCATTAAATGGATTTAACAGGAGCATTAGCTCATTGCACCACAAACTGAAATAAATGGCATCTGGTTCAGGGATACGTATGAGAGGATAATCAAACCAAGGGAGGTACTTGGGGTCTTGCAGTGTATACTAAGATTCTGTGTTCCTAGTCAAAAATATTGGTTCCTGTCCAGATAACGATAAATCAAAGTTTAAATTCTACTATGTCATGCCTATCTCAAATCTTTCTTTCCCTTATTACACAGTTATGTTCTTTACAACAGCGTAAACACCAATGGCCTGATGTTCAGAGACTTCCAGTGCTGATAAACCGCAGTAAAATGCATTTGATAAGTTACCCATATTTACAAAAATTCAAGAACTGGCATAAGACAGTGAAATTGGAGGCCCACGTCTCTCAGATCTAAATGTTGTGGAGTTCTCTGCTGCTTAAACTAAAATATAAAGCAAACAAGCGGCAGTTTCCGAAAATAACCCAAGAACTTCTCTCTCCATAGGTCTTTTAATTAACTCTTACTACTTCTGCAATACAGTATTGTCTTTTATGAATTAACATATTCTTCGTTCTCTTTCCCTTTCGTCTTCATGCGTTTTTTTAACTTCTGTACTTTACATGAGTGGAGGGGATTAATGAACTGACATTTTAGAACATTAAATATGCCACATAGATCAAATAAATGCAAACAAGTGCGCATATCTTATGCACCCTGTAATATTTCGCTTACTTTTCTTGTGGGGATATTGCCGGGTCGGTGTCAGAGCAATGTTCAAGCAAATGCCATATAAATGTTGTGCACACTCACTCAGTTACAACTTTTAATTATTAACAAACAAGTTAATTGTATTTTCCAACACAGATCTTCACAATTAAGATCCATCATAAGGTTCAGATGTCCTCCTCTGGAAAGTGTGATAAACAGCAGCAGTCACCACAATTTTCACGATTGGTAGGAAGGAGAAAAGAGCAGTTAGGATAAATAGTTTTAAGTGAACAAGTACAGGATGCACAAAAGGAATTAAAAATGTATTATTTATCCTAAACTTTTTCAGCTGTATGTTACTTATTGTGTAAGATACATACACTACGATCTAGGAAACCAGGAAAGAACATATATTTTTCGAATTCCATAAACCTAAGACGAATCCTTATCACCATCACATGTTGTGCCATTTTAGGAATGCAAGTTTGGAAATACCCCAACAAAGGCATAAGTTACAAAAAGACCCAACCTTGAGTTCTGACGGACACAAAGCAGACCAGTCAACCTCCAGATAAAACTCACCATGTAACAGGATGTAACCAGGTGCAGAAAGGGCCTGAGAAATGGGGGGTACCTGAATCCATTATCTCCCCATCCATGAAAGTCCTTTCTGAAGCACCTGGCCATTGTGAAAGGGAGGGTCTTTGACTGCCTGGAGCAAGTCTAAACCTCCTAAGAAACACAGAGATTTCAGAGGCTCCTGCGGATGTCCCGGGGAGGTTGCAGAGCTTCAATGTTCATTAGCCATGCCACACAAAGAAAGTTGGAAATGTTTTCTGCAGGGGTTTCAAACTCACATTGTCTGCCACTGTCTGATATTGGCTCCTCAACAAATGACCATGTGAAAGCAGCTGATATCATGTGATAGACGAGGAAGCCACGTGATGTGGCAGGTCTGCATAAACCATTAGTACACCAGTATGAATTTGATCTAGAAACCCGTTTTCATTGTTTGCAGGTGGTGTCTAAGTGGAGCGGCTATATGGGGTGAAGGCTGTTCCCTTTTTCTCCAAGTTCTGCAAAAATTGAACATCGGCCTCCTTATTGGAGATCACTTCTTTCTCAACTCTAATTGAATTACAATTCAGTGAGGAAGTCTGATTATTGATTCTCTTTCTGGGTCTTAATTAGAGTATACTCATCTGAATTAACCCAAAAATGCCTAACAATTCTCTCTTCAAAGCCTCTCACAAAAACTAACTCACAGTGCGACAACGAAGTAAGATTTCCTACATTTTCTATCATTTTAGAATGCAGCACTGCCACCTAACACTTTAAAACTTAGAAGTCCTGACTTGAACAATAACTGGAGTTACGAGCGAATTGGTTTTGCGAGACTTGTGATAGCTTTGCATGTCGTTTTACAGCACCCGAGTTTGTCCCTAGAAATCGGGACCAACATGCAGAAATTGGTGAAGATACACTTATATTCTAAGAAATTCATCTTTCTACAGAGGGCAACTGGTAAAGATGCAGTAATACCTCATCCTGGAATAAACACACTCAACACTCCAAGGTCAGGTATTACTGCAACAGGAGTTCAACAACTCCCAGAAGGAGCCCCTGCATGGAGCAATTGTATGCCCCAGCTCTTCTTCGTGGGTTACATAATCAAATAAAAACATTAAAATAAACATAGTCCTAAGTGTGGCCTAGTAAAACAAAACTTGTTCTCACAGTAGATATGCGAATAGATTTATCATTGCGAAAATATCTAGGCTGGTTGAAGATTGTTTCACATCTGGATCTATAAAAAACAATGTGCCTTTCAGCAGTGTTCACTGAGAAGCATGTTTGGAGTAATCCCATCAACAAAATTTAAAAAGGGGAATGGAATACTTTGACACCCAATTTGATGTCATCATAGAATATCAAACATAAGCCATTGAGCTCATTTGCTAGAGAATTCTGATGCACCTCAGATGGAGTCTGAGAAGTAGTCAGTTCCAGTATGTATGCAGCATTGTTAAACTAAAAAACAATCATGGGTTTTAATGTCCACCCGACCAAGCACTCGACCTATAAGCCTAACGCAAGTCACACAAATCAGGTTTTTACCCGTACAATCTGGGTGAGCGACAGTTTAAGTAACCCTGAGAAAAACATTTTAGCGCTGATTCACAAAGGTATTTTCATTAGGACTGGAAATGCCTTGCTCCCTATCAGTAATAAATGCAAAGAGGTTGTATTTGCTTCTCTCTGTACTACTGTACATGAATATTCTCTGAATATTCCCAATTTAGATGTTTTGGGGCTGATTCACTGAGGCATTCATGAGTACAGTGAAGTGCTACCCCTGAGTACTACTTCACATATTCTTAACTGCCTTGATGAATCTTCCCCATGACCTTTATCCTCGTAATCTGTAAATCATGCATACACATATAAAACATTGAAAATCGTAGCACTACCATCGCCCAGCACCAAAAGAGGAATTATGTCTAGAATAGAAAACCCCAAAAGCCAGTCGTGGAGCTCTAGATATGAAGGAGGGTGCATACTAGCATAATACCAAGAGAAAGGTTATCTCTCCATCTGGACTGAGTAGAGGACAGGAGGGACGGAAAAAATGATTAGGGAGAAAATGGAAAGGAGAGACAAGGCACAAGTTCAGACAAAAATGACAGAACTCTAAAGGAAGAAATTCGCTGTCCAAGGCACTGAAGAAGCAATGGACAAATGTAGAGGGAAATGCAGAAATAGGAGATGAGGGTAGGAGGTTCTATGTCTCCCTTAATTGATGATGCACGATGTAGCACCTCAGTTGTGGTGGCATTTATTTGGATTTCCAAATGTGACAGCACTAGCATACCCCTAGGGGGAACGTCTTTATGATTATTTGGAGGAACACCACAGATAAAAATCCAGATTTCAAAAATCAAAAAATTATTTTCTTAATGTCCTGTTTTTAGGATACGAACTATCAAATGAAGGGAGAAGCATTGCACCACACTTCTCAGTGAAAATCTTTATGGGGCCTTGTTAGGGGGCCCCTGCACTGCCCATGCCAATGGCATGGGCAGTGCAGGGGCCCCCAGGGGCCCCACGACACCAGTTCCCGCCATCCTGTTTCTGGCGGTGTAAACCGCCAGAAACAGGCTGGCGGGAAGGGGGTCGGAATCCCCATGGCGGCGCTGCTTGGAGGATTCTCCGGGCCAGGGGAAATCCCCTTTTCTGACCGCGGCGGTAAAGCCGCGGTCAGAATGGCCCTGGAAGCACCGCCAGCCTGTTGGCGGTGCTTCCGTGTCCCTCCACCCTGTCGGTCCATGACCGCCAGGGTTAGAATGAGGGCCTTAGTGTTGTAAATTCCTAACTGGACTTTTTGTGCAACATAAATTGGAAATGAAAAGTAAAACAGTTGACATAAGTGAGTCAATTTGAAGCGAAAAAGCTGCCATGAGCGTGAGCGCAAGAGTTATTGGCTCCCTGCGTGAATGTCTAGAATAGATTATGGCTGCGATGAAAGGCAAACTGAAACCGGAGGAGGGGTCATCACACGCTGTAACAGGAGAAAGCGTGACGTAGTGTGATGGCCAACAAAAATGTTCACTTAGTGAAATCACCTGGGAAGGAACTCAGGACACAAAGGCTGGACATTTCACACAATGCACTAATTAAAATGAAGCATTTAAGACAAGCACAACAAAGAATGAATAGCAGTAGTGGTCAGCTCACAGAAAGATTACAACAGGCCAGAGCGCTTGTGCGAACAACTTTAAAAAAGCTGCAATCACTTCTAGGCTTCCTAAAGTTTTTTAGAACTTACATATCAGATTGTACACAATTGGTTAAACCGTTGTACGATTTAATTCATCCAGATTTTTCAGACAAACTTTGGACTACAGAACACACCAATATCCTCAAAACATTGCAAACTGACATCCTTGCATCCAAACACTTACATGCTTGTGCTAACAACATTTATTTAGTCATCCACATCACTGCCGGTTCCACTAGCTATAGATACATTATCTTTATTGAGGACTAAACAGAACTGATTGCATATAAATCACATTTATATTCAAGTGCAGAAATGTGTTTTGTATAGAGTGAAAAAATTCTGAGTATAGTTTAAACGGTTGTCCTAAGGGAATGTCCATTGGCTCAGGGGAAGCGCATAATTGTAGTTTCTCCCATTCCAGCCTTTGAAATGGTTACAAAGGCAAGTATTCCTAATGCCAAAGCCTTACATCCACGATGGATACAGTGGGCCACTTCCTTGACAGCTATTGATGTAGGTTACGTTTTTGACCCAACATTACATACACAAGAATTTTCTCCAATATGAACAAGAATACCCTATTTGGACTGAAATTTCACCCCTAAATCAGTATGACATTGTAATATACACTGATGGTTCAAGCCAGTTTGCAGTTAGTACTAAACATAAATACTCAGCAGCATGCACTGCAGTGAAGGGTTTCATAACAAATTGAATATTTCAGGCATAAAAACATACACAGAAACTTTGGGTGACTATACCCCTCGGCTGGCTAAATTGAAAGCTTTGGCTCTGGCACTTCAGAATACAGATACTGAATTCCTGACACTTATAGTGTCTGATTCCTATTACTGCATCCAGTCCTATAATGATAATTTACATTACTGGCACCTGAATGGATTCAGAGGCTCTAAAGGTAACGCTGTCAAGCATAAATTACTCTGGGGAAAGGTGGCAAAACTAAAAGATGCTCTGCCATGGCCTAACGTAATACATACATTGAGTCATCAGTGTGTTGGAATGTACATTGTAGGGAATCCACTGGCTGATGAAGCTGCTAAGGTGGCTTTTCAGACTGTACATGTAGCTGTATTACTAGTTGTCATACGAAATTTGATGATGACATCATGGCCACAGTCACTGCTTCAGCTAGTGGCATACCATTACAAAAAGTGTTTCAGCAAACTACTTCCATTTGTTGAGCGCTCAACCATTCCTTTTGCCCACATTCCTAGGTTGGGGGATCGAATGATACCCAACCAGGAACACAGCTAAGATTTCATAATAGCTGCCCATGATGGATTAGCGTCTGCCCATGCTTGTATGGGTGCAACAGTTTCCTTCTTACAGAAATGCCTCTGGTGGCATGATCTATATCAACAGGCTGTATAATTTGTCCTTACTTGTGTCATTTGCTAACAAATTAAAGATTCCTCCGCTGCCAGTCCACCGCAGATGCCCTTTCAAGTCTCTAATGTCAGTCGCAGCTTGCTTCGCTCACAAGTGGCGGGGCAAAGCAGGTGCGGCACGTGGGTTTGGTTAAAATGTAATTAAAAAAAAGAAATAAAAACGTACCTCCTCCGTTGCCGCTGCACTGCTCCTTTTTCCCTTGTCAGTGCTCAAGGCTGCAGGCACAGGCTCCAAGCCTGCACTGCGGCCAATCCTGATGCTGCTCAGAGCAGCGTTAGGATTTCCTGGGAACGTCCAGCCAGGGTGCTCCCAGGCAGACTGGGAGCCTGTGCAGGCTCTCTCCAGCACTGCAACTGTGTTGCTGGGCTAGAGAGACCCTACTGCACATGTGTGTTTGGCTGGCCCGAGACGGCTAAACATACATGCATACTGAGGGGAGTGCACAGTACACTCCCCTCACTGCTCATTACACCTGTGGCCCCTTTAACAAATGAAAGGATAATAAACATGTTTTTTTATTGTTTAGTTTTTTAAAGGTTTTGCAGCTTCTGCTGCTGGTGGGGGGCGACACTCCTCCACCATAACGGAGGAGCCGCCACTGTCTAATATACCACTACACTGTATCCATTTGGATAATTGTGGACCACTCCATTTGGATGTTGCCTTTAAATTTAGATTATTGGCTGTTGACTCATGTTCTTGATTTCTATGGTAGTGGCCACAGCGATCAGCTGATACTTGAAGTGTTATCAAAGACTTGCAGGTCTTCACAAGTACAAATGCAGTAGCAGTGTTCCACTTGGACTAGGGACCAACTTATGCTTCTAAGGCTTACCAAGACACTATAGTACTCTTTGGTGTTACATTGCATTATTCCTCCCCCCATCATTCTGATGGAAATTCAATAGTGGGAAGGAACGACTGTGACTTAAAGCACTCTCTAGAAGTGGAAGTATTAGGTTCAGGTCGTAGTTAGATCCACCACCTGTAGGGCTTCAGAGAGCATGAAATAATCTGCAGATCTTTGGTGGTCCTCTTCAGGGCCTAGATGTATGTTTCAGATATAATTGGCACAGCATTTTAACATCAATGATCGTTTTGCTGTCTTATAGGAATTACAAGATTTTCAGTATGAGTGCTCCATTGCAAATTCTAAACGTTCTGTCACTCATGACGTGGAGGAGCAACCAGGGACTTCTGAGTGGATTTCTAAAAATTAGGATCTAGTCCAGGAGAAGATTAATGAAAGGAAGGAGTTTGGCCCATTGTTAGGTCCTCAAGGGTCTGTTCTTCCTATTCAAGGTACTCAAACTGTGATTTTGCCCCGGTTGCTGGTTGCAAGCAGAAAAATCAAGTCATTGATTTAATAAAGCTCCTTCATGTGGCCAGCCCTACACTGAGGGTATCTGCATAGTTCCTTTTCTCCTCTCCCTTCTCTGCAAGAGATCCCTCTACATGTAGTAAGTAGTCCAAGTATTATTATTGTGATGCTGTACATGCACTTGTGCCTGTTACTACTGCCAATACAAGGTATGTTGCTGATGTAGGTATACAATGCTCCACTGCATCTATTGGCAACAAAAGTATATATAACATCAACCACCTTTGGAGTCAACTACAGATTCTCCTTTGCCTCATACCGATCCTGTTTTTACAGAGATAGCTCAGGTTATTTTGCCAATCTGGCATTGATGATTTTTCTTCAGATTCTTCACATACTTCCTTGCGTGGTGCTTGGGCACTAAGATTCTGTTGAAAAAGACCTGTTTGATTCCTCCATAGTATTACCTTTGTATTGGTCTTTCCTTGTTCTTTCTTTTCATCTGGATTGGATTCGTTACAGAAATTCTTCTACTGTTTAATGGGCATCTTCTCCCAGAAACTGGTTGCTGAGGTACTTATGCCCCATTCTTCCTCACATAAGGTCCGAAGACACTTGTCCCTTGTGAACATTACTGCATTTCCTGTCCAGGGTGGTATTCTTTGGAATAGGATCCCATATGACATTTTTGGTCCCACAGAAACTTTACAAATCCCATATGTTTTAAAAATTGATTTGGATGACTTCACAACCCCAGGTGCTATTTCTGATGATTGGGATGTCAAAACAGTTTCTAACATGTTATCTGAACTAGACTGTTATACATCAAACGAAAATGTGGATTTGGATTTGAATTCTGCAAAGTATGATGAACTATTTTGTTACCATCATTATGCCCATCATTACTTACACAGAGCAAGTAAACTATGTGCTGTTTTAAGTATACACAGTGGGAACTCTACTTAACACCACCTGCAGGGAGTCCCCAGCAATAGTTGAGAAAGTTTCTCTATTTTTCTGATTATGTCCCCACAGACCCGGTTTTGTTTTATTCCAAGTTAATATCATCAGCAGCAAAGAAAAATATGCTTTCACAAACAGAATTAATTTATTCCAATTCCTTTGCTTTCTAATTGACATAGAAGGATGACATTGATTTAAAATTAATTTGGGTACAAAACACTGGTGGTTCCAGGGCATGTATGCTTTACTCAGGGTTTGTTTGATTCCTAGACAAATTACATGTTTAAACAAAACAGTTCAGCAGACTACGTGTCTTGGATTGGATAACATTAACAATTTAAACACACCTAGCATTCGATCTGTTGTACAATTCGATAAATGGCAACAATATGTTAATGTCACAGAAGAACAGTTTAATGAAATGGTGCAGAATGCTACATACAGCTCTTCACTTCTTAGTTCAGAGGATTGGTTGGTGTAGTCTGTTGGCTGCAATGTATGTTTTTTAACTCTTCTGAGGGTTTTAATCTAGCAGACCAGACCCCAGATATGTAAAGTCACAACACTTGGGTATGGTAACTACCTGCCATGTAGGTGATGCTACCAATGGCTAGAACACTCCACTTTGTCTGCTGTGAAGCAACGTTTCTCCTTCCTATCTGACAACATGGATGGATTATAATGAAGTTTGGAAGCGTTCCCAGCAAGAAGGGGCTGAAAGGTTGTGTCAAATTGACAAAGAAAATTTAGAGGAGGCATTAGCTGCATGACTACACTGTTGACTTGGATTTGTTCATTGTATAATATTGTGTCATCTGCATTTGATATTATACAAAATAGCATGTCTGCCCTGTTACTTTGTCAAAATCAATTAAGATCAATTTTGCAACTGAGTTGGACATTGAATGTTTTCAAATCAAGCAGTGGGCCATGAAAATACTTGAATGCAGCACAATTGTTTTTGCCTTACAATTTGTCACTTTTCCAACAAGTCATGGCAAAGATAGATGCAATATACACCATGCTTAACATAGAGCATTTAGAGAAACTGCCTTTCACTGTAGCTGAAACACCTTCATGTGTGTAGTTAATTCATGGCTTCATTTCCTTGTGACTTTCTACATTTAATTTCAAGTCTTGTCTGAAACACTTTCAGGTAGGCAAATACAAGCAGACGGATGGGAATTTTGTGCTAGAGACTTGGTTTCTCCACTTCGATTACAAGTATGTGATTGGTGACCGGGAGGATTTTCTGAGTGGGAATGAATGCAGTCTTTCCTTGGGCTCTTTATTGCTTCATACAGAGATAACACTGCATGACGTATGTAATGCGTTCATGGCCAATCTGGCGTGTTATTTCAAGAGTATACTCATAATCTTGATTAAGCCAGTTTTTCATTACTTTCAAATGGAAGTTACTTAAATCTGAATGACCGGGGTTGCTGTGGAATGAAGCCTGGTGACCTTTATATTGTAACAGTTTGCAAGGTTGTCACCTGCTGTATGAATGTGGTATACAGTCCAGCAACACATGTGGCAGGGTAAACTTGATTGGCTAAGCCAACTGAAAATCTCATTGTTTTAGATGGGAGTATCATTAACATGCCCATTTGTGCTGTAAGCTTATGGTGCAGTACTTTGGACTGTCTTTGCTACTGGAATTGAATGACATCTGGTCTCTGTCGTTCCAGCCAGTGTGGTTTCAGAGTGTACAGCTGTGTTGTAGCTGGTGCTGTTTCACACTAGACATGTGCCTTGCTATTCAATTGGCTCAGACTATGGCATTGATCTGTTAGTGCTTCCGCTGAGGATGGACACTCAGGGGG
Source organism: Pleurodeles waltl (assembly GCF_031143425.1). Taxonomy (NCBI): domain Eukaryota; kingdom Metazoa; phylum Chordata; class Amphibia; order Caudata; family Salamandridae; genus Pleurodeles; species Pleurodeles waltl. Next base: position 807,018,338 of record NC_090446.1, read on the forward strand.
TCATTCTGACCCCGGCGGTCTAAGACCGCCGGGGCCAGGGTCGGCGGGAGCACCGCCGACAGGCCGGCGGTGCTCCCAAGGGCATTCCGACCGCGGCGGTAAAGCCGCGGTCGGACCGGCAACACTGGCGGTCTCCCGCCAGTGTACCGCCGCCCTTTGGAATCCTCCAAGGCGGCGCAGCTAGCTGCGCCGACGAGGGGATTCCGACCCCCCCTACCGCCATCCAGTTCCCGGCGGTCCGCCCGCCGGGAACCGGATGGCGGTAGGGGGGGTCGCGGGGCCCCTGGGGGCCCCTGCAGTGCCCATGCCACTGGCATGGGCACTGCAGGGGCCCCCGTAAGAGGGCCCCTACAAGTATTTCACTGTCTGCTTGGCAGACAGTGAAATACGCGACGGGTGCAACAGCACCCGTCGCACCTTCCCACTCCGCCGGCTCGATTACGAGCCGGCATCCTCGTGGGAAGGGAGTTTTTCCCTGGGCTGGCGGGCGGTCTTTTGGCGACCGCCCGCCAGCCCAGGGAAAAACTTAGAATACCCTCTGCGGTCTACTGACCGCGGTGCGGTATTTCGGAGGGGGGAACTCTGGCGGGCGGCCTCCGCCGCCCGCCAGAGTTAGAATGACCCCCTCAGTGTTGTACTATGTTGTTACCTTTGCAGCAGGATGCACATTTTGAGTTGCCTGCACCAGATTGGATGGATGCTTTCACTCTAGTATCTGTGCTGCGTGGCTCCTTACCTAAGGCTACACTTCAGGGACCTCAGTCTTTGGCTGATGGGTCTTGTACTGGACAAGTTTGTTCTTTGGAACTTGCTCTCCGGGCTAGTGTGGATTTGTTGTCTGTGGGTGCGAGTTACCTCCAGGACCCAAATGAGTTTCTGGACTCGGTGGATCTCTCTGGGCTATCGTCTTGTAGTACTGCCTCTTAGACTTTTAATTTGACTTTTGCTTAAAATTGTTTTTATTTATTTTTAAGTAGCTCAGCTATCTCACAGTACTAGATCTAACCCCCAAACAGAACAGGAAAAGATGTTGTTGGCAACCTTGAACATGACATTCTGATCCCCAAGGAATCCCGGCAAACAGATCTAACCCTTTCATTAGTTACTCTTGTAGGCCCAAGGTAAACACAAGAAAGATATGAAGACTTTTCAAAATATTTATTGAAATGATTATAGTATGTGCTGCGATTATTGGAAAGAAGAGACATACTATGGTAATCAGCATTGTTAAAATTGTGAATAATATAAACAGTTCAACCATGGCAATTGTTGCTAACGTTTGCATAGTGCTATCTGTATTTAATACTATAATAAGGGAGCATAGGGGGAGTACCCTCTGCCAGATCAGTTGGAATGGTCTCAATCTCCTTCCTTGGTGCTGAGTGTCTGGAAGCCAGTATGGGTTATCCTCCTCAGCAGGTTGGAGGTCAGAATCAGCAGGGCTGCATCTCAGTCACAACTTCTTTAGGTTCCAGGATAGCCCCAGCATAGAAGAGCTACTCTCGCTGAAAGATATTGTGGAAGCTATTTTCATTATAAAGTAGCTTTCTTATCACATTGTGAGAGAGACGCAGAGCAGCTCATTCATATTGCCTTTCTGAAATGCGTTGTCTCCTAATGAGCACACCAAGAAAGCAAACAAGTGATGTTGTGCTCTAAAATGTGTGATCCTCCAACTAGCTGTGCAGACTACAGAAATGCAAGTACATCACATTCACACACTAAATTGTGGCAAAGGTTACTACAGAAAGGAAATGTCAAATTAAGGAGCAGAATCTGAAATGGTAACTGCATACAAACAGAGCAGATTACAGCACACATAGAAAGAGGGAAAAAAAAGGAGAAATACATATATTTTTCCTCGTTGCACCTCACTTGCGGAGGTGTAGGTTTTTAGCATATTCTCAGGTCTACCACTTTGGTAAATCTGGGATTGCATTAAAAATCCATGAATGTTGGGTGGGAACACCCAATGCAACACCCATTAAAATGCCACCCTGGTGCAGAGTAATGCAATGCAGAGATTTGCATTGCGTTGCATTACTCAAGATTTATGAAGCCACTCAGGGTCACACAAGGTGGCCTTGCGTGGCTTCATAGATTTTATTTTTTCAGTTGGGTCGCTCTTGCGCCATGTTGCATGATGCAAAAGTGACAAAAAAGGGGCTCAAAAATATGCCCCATAGTTTGAAATTTACAAACGAAGAAAGTTACTTAGTATTCCTTGTTATGTCATGAGCTTGGCACCTTCCTCCATAGATAAATTGTAGTCTATTATAATCATCATACCTATGCATCATTTAATTGTCGCTCTTTGTGTTCTGCAAAGAAAAACACCACTAGCACTCAGGTGACGATGGATGCTCTTGTTGACATGGGAAATTGCATTGCCGTGCATAGTTATGTGAGAACAACTCAGTAGGTGCTTTTTGTCCTGTGTCAAAATCCTCTCTGTTAGGGGTAACACCAAACTAAAGGATCTTAGCTGAAGAGCTACTGTGCAAGTTCAGGCCTTCCTTGCAAAGACTGCTTAAAATTCAACTTACCTTTCACATACGGTCTTCCTGCCAGCTGAAGAGCATGTGGTCTGCCCAAAGTAAAGTGGTACTGAGGATAGATAGCATATTACTTATAACTTCACCAAGGACTAATGGAATACCTCTGTCCTAATACTGGAGTCTTAAATATGTCTTTTCTACTGGAAGAAAAGTGACTGGTCTAGAAAACAGTACAAACTAGTTGCAGCACAAGTTCTCCAGTAGGTATGAGAAATGTTCGAGCTTTTATCTGAATCCAAAGGTTTTCAGTCAGAGACCAACAAACGAAGCTGTAAGCACAAAAGGAGATGTAAACTAACCAAAACTGAATTGTTGCTAATTAACGTACCATGTAGAACAGTCTAAAATGGCAGCAAAACTCTATAATAAAAATCTGATTATTCAGAAAGAATCCGTTTTTATGCCATGTATAAGCCAAAGTCAGCTCGATTTCAATGCATACCCTTGGTACTCTGCTTACTGTATTTTAATCCCCTTCACCACTTACAACCCCTATGACACTCTGCTCAAGAAATCTGTTTGTGAGCAACACAGAGAGTCATAATCTCTGTGCTTTCTGGAGCTTTTTCAGTTGCTTCCCTGACTGCAGCATCTTCTTTAGCTTGTACAATTTTCTTCACTTCAGGACTTTCTACAGAGAGCTCTTGCTCAAACGATCTAAATCTTTGAGCCACCTTCTCAAATTACCTGCAATGTTTTAATTAATTAAGTTCCTTATATTCTTCAGAAATTGATGGGAACTTTTCTTAGTGGGCCAAAACTTGATGTCATGCCATCCTGGTTGCAACACAGCAATACATTTGGTCTCACTACAGCTAAACAATCCTACAGAGACATACTTTGAAAATGTATGCAGTTCCCCCCATGTTTCTTGGACCTTAGTTAGAACAGTGTTCCATACTCTGCCCCTCCACCCAACATATGGGTTTTCTCAATTTAAATAGGTCCGCAATTAGAAAAGTGAATCTGACACTCTCCAATGTACGCACTTTCCTGGAACTTTAGGACTAACGTTAGAATAGTAAGTCTGCTCCCCAGTCCAAACTAATGCACTTTTTTGCAGTGTAAGTAGGACTTGAGTTAAAATGCTTAATCTAACCCACCTCATTGTACAAACTTTATCTTATTCGTGTTGACTGGAATTAGAATAGTAAATCTCTTCCTTCCTAATATTTTATATTTGGAGGACTGTAAATATTAATGTATTAAATGTCCAGTCAGGGCCACTGGCAGCATAGTCAGGGGGGATAAAACTTCCCAGAAGAGGAGCATTTTATCTCTATTCAAAATAGCCAGGAATTGCAATCCTTTTCTTCCTTTCACTGAATGAGGAGACTGTCTTCTTGAAGACCAATGAAAACACGGTTTTGTTGAAACAACATTGGAAGACTGAGGGTGGTAGAAGCACGAAGAGCAATACTTACTTGCATTACTTAAATAGCCAATGGAGTTTGCCTTCTAGTACAGAGCCAAAATCTTTAATATCTTAAAATCGGAGTTGAGGAGCAGTGGATCTTTGATAAACATCAGTGTGCTAATTCTTGAGAAACAGATTACGATAGGTTGCGACTCTTAGACCCTCTGTGTGAGATGTAGGGCGGACTACATCAGATTAAATATGTGAAAGAAATTCAATCTGATGTTTCGTAGAGTTCAGAAGTGCAGAGCATTCAGCTACTTTCTGAATTGCTTTAAAGAGTTCTTTAAAGTCTTATATTAATGCTTAAGACATGTAGACAGCACACATTTCGGCTCCAGTAATCAAATGTGGACCAGAATGTTTTCTTAAGAGCAGAGACCACGTTTCTGTCTGGCCTGGCCTGAGCTCCCTCAGACTTTGGTGCAGGTTACACTCAACAAGCCCCAAAAATGTCTACCAGAATAGCATCGAGAATAGTTTTAACCATCTTCTTCATGGTGTGCAATTTAGACATGAACATGCTGGTGCAATGTTAAACCCAGTTGCAAGTGGCGAATGTCAGACTCAGAAACAATGCCCACAGTTTCAGGAAATGCAGATTATCAACAGTGTTCCTGTAAGGAGTTCTTTGTCAATGTGTTTGACCCTCTGTTCGGTACCAGGGATCTCTTCCCTCTCCTCCCCAGAAATAAGAGATCCATTTGAGAACCTTTCTCAATATCAGTTTTATTAGAGGAGGAAAGATGAGCAGTTTTGAGTCCAGACCCTGTTCACTCTATCTCCTAGCATGTTTACTAAGAGGACCAGGACAGCAGGAAATCGAGAATGAAGAGTCTTCTATGTGACATCTCATATCGGAATGTTTGCCTATTCTTAGTCCCTTTGTTAGTGACATAGGCTGAAGAAATCAGCACAATACCACAACATCTTACCTCACAGTGTAAGCACTTATCAAAGATTGTTTGCGTTCTCATTTCAGAATCAGAAAACAAAAATTTGTGAAAGCAAACAAATCTAAACCAGCTTACCATGCATGAGCAAAGTCCAAAGAGTTGTCCAGTAATATATTTACGCAGAGTCTAAAAGAATGTACTGTGGCCCACCACCGAAGCAGCATGTCTCAAAACAAAGAAAGAGTGGATTCCTTACTGCGATAGAGAGATCCCCACTCATTATAATTCCTGAGGTAGCTATCCACTTAGCAGAGACAAGGGATAAGGTCTTGATTCCCTCATTGTGCAACCTTGAACTGACTGTGACAAGTACAAGGGAAACAGCAGGAAGTGATGAATGGAGACTGAGCCTGGCAGATGCCCTGTTACCAAGTCCTCATTTTAGTCAAGGTCGAAGGGAACATAACCGGAATAATGCTGGAAAGGCTCACCTGTTACAATGCCCAGCAGGGTGGGTGGTGCATTGCTTTTTACCTTGCCCCTGGGATTTTTTTCTGTCTGAAGGTAGTAATACCTCATAAGTATTGACGCAGATGGTGATGGGGGACCAAGGGGTAGTTATTCGAAATTATTTCTATCTGAGTTCTCTTTCAACATTATTTCTGAAGTGATATCTATGGTAAACTGATTATGACTTGAAAAACCTCCATGAGTTACATTTTAACGATTCTTCTGATGTGCAATTTTTCGGTAGTGAGTTATTTGTGCAAATTTGTAATATTGATGATGCATACGACCTTAAACAATTAATTAACAAAATGCTTTTGAAACAATATGATTATCTCATTTAGACAAGATAAATAATGTAGTATAGTTATGCCACATTTTGAAAATGAGACACCATTTACAGAAATAGGAAGCAGTTACTGGAGTACTATTTATCTTGCTCCTGTTCATTCCCCTACCAATTCGCGGCCCACTACAAGTCTTCTGTCCTCACAGTTTCTGCAGAACACAGAGCACCATAGTGTACATAGATTGTAGTAATAGAAAGCATGTACTGTGAATAAAACTTTCCATTGTGTACCTGATGTATCATTTTGAAGGACTTCCACTGGAAGTTCTGTTGTAAGAATGCAGCACAAGAACATGATTCTACAGATTATTAAAAAAACATTTCACATTGGGTTGTACATCTTAGGAGTGCAGTTGCTCTCTTAGGAGTGCAGAGGAAGCATGCAGAAGATTTATCTTACCTTGAGAAATAAGTTAGTGTTAAGAGCCTTTCAAATTTACAAAATTGTTTTTGATTTGGTAATACAATCGAACCATGATCATACCATACTGGATTTGCAGTTTTAATAATTAATATGTGTTAGGCCTGACAGCCTTAGGGTGGTCACCTCTAACTTTTTGCCTGCCTCCCTCCACTTTTTGGACATTGGAGAACTTGGAAAATATGTCCTTGTGTTAGTTTTTTAGAGCACTAACTATAATTTCTATAATAAGACCCTCTCATTTGTATGATTTCTAATGTCACCTGCACCGCAGGTTGAGCGCACCATTAGAAGAATGAAGCCATTGGTGGCTTGGTTCAATGAGGAGTTATCTGCTCTGAAAAAAACCTGTAAATGTCTTGAACGGATATGGCATAAAAGCTGTGATCCTACCGACAAGGCTAATTACAGTGCGGTCCTGAAGGATTACCACATGCATATTAGGACTGTGCACCATGACTACTAGGCTGGCGAAATCGAAATGACTAAGAACTGCTCCGCAAACTCTTTTCAATAGTGAAATCACTTTCCTCTCTTGACTATATGTCAGCATTGACTCCACGGTCAGAGGAGTGCTGTAATGTCATGGCTCAGTATTTCTTTGACAAGGTTGTGTCCATCTACTTTACCTTCCCAGAGGCTGTCAGAAATACTCCCTGCCTTTTTTTTTTGTCACGTTTGTTTATTAGTTTTCAATATTTATGGAAGATAGCACATATGATATTCCGTTGTTCAAACTGACATTTTTGCAGATAATATCAAAGTACATGTATTAAGAGATTGCTTTGTCAGAAGTTCTTCAGAAAATGTCCTTACAGAGTAATTTACAAACATTTGTTTTATGTATCAACAAAACTTTAACCCCTTGAGGGCCATGGACGTAATGGTTATGTCCATGGCTGCGCCTCTCAGGCGCCATGGACGCAACCATTACATCCATTTACCGGCCCTCGGGGGAAGCACACGCGCTCCCCCCGAGGGCCGGCTCCCCCCGAGGGCCGCCCCTCACACCCCCCAGTCATGGCTGGAGGGGAATCGCTTCCCCTTCCACCCCCACCCCCCTGCCCCCGCCATCCCCATGACGTCAGCGCACGATTGCACGCTGACATCATGGAAGGGTGCAAAGACGTGCTGGAAGGCATTTGCTTCCAGCGCACCTACGACGAGGGAGGTAAGTTTTACCTCCAGGAGGTGAGGGGGGGCCCCTTTGAAAGAGGCATTGAGGGAAAGGAAAGGGTTTTCCTTTCCCTCGATGTCTCTTTGAGGATTCCTGCTGCCCGATCACGATGACAACAGGAAATTAGTGTGTGTGTGTGCGCCTGTGTGTTTTTATTGGGTGGGAGAGCGACCCCTTGGGCAAAGGTCACTCTTCTTTGGGGGCAATGTATTTTTTGCTATTTCTGCCCCCCTTGGGAGCAGATTGGCCTTATTTGTGTGCCGATCTGCCCCCAAGGGTGGCAGAAAGCCACTAGGAACCAGGGATTGTTTATTTGGTGCTGATTTTTTTTGTGTTTGGGGGCAGCCCCTTGGGGCCTATTTTTTTTAGGCCTTTCTACCCCAGAAACCATGAAGATGCCAGGGATTTTTTTTTCGTTGTTTTTTTGTGTTGGGGGGTGCCCCCTTGAGCAAGGGTTGCCCCCAAGGGGCAAAAAGTATTAATGGGCAGTTCTGCCCTGCTTGGAGGCAGATCAGCCTATTTTTCTTTTTTTAGGCCCATCTGCCACCAAAGGGGACAGAATCCACTTAGCGCCAGGGATCATGTGGGTATTTTGTGTGGGGGGATGGCCCCTTGGGCAAGGGTCGCCCCCCCAAAGGGGGCAATATATTCTATGGCATTTCTGCCCCCCTTGGGGGCAGATTGGGCAATTTTTTTTTTAGGCCCATCTGCCCCCAAGCAGAGAACACTAGACATGAGGGAAAATTTAAAAATGGTTGGTGGCGGGTGTTTGTCAACTGGCGAAGTATCTACATTTATGATGATAACAGCTTATGGGGGTCATTCTGACCTCGGTGGTAAAAGGCACTTACCGCCGGTCAGAAGGCCGCCATAACACCGCCGCGGTCATTCTGACCCGCAACTGGCAAACCGCCAAAAACCCGACATCCACAAAAGTCCGCCACACCAAAGGTCAGCGGGAAACTGGCGATGACCAAACCTCCACCGTCACGCCAACAGAAATACGCCCATACCATTCCGACCCACAAATCCCCGCAGCGGTCTTTCAACCGCGGTATTCCATTGGCGGTACACACCGCCACGCTCAAAATACAAACACCTTTACAAAACACTACCACATTGGATAATTCAAAATACACACACCTGAGACACATACACACACCACTCCCACACACCCAATTAAATATAAAACACACACCCACAAACCCTTACGACCACAATTGCGAGTGAAGGACAGAGAGAGAGAGCACAGCATAGAGTAGACCATCACACAGAGGCAAATCACAACATCACCCACACAATTTCCACGCACAAAACACCATATACCACCACACTCACCACACTCTCATCCACACCACCCCATGGCACCCCAAAGACACCCCAGGTTCTCCGACGCAGAACTCAGGGTCATGGTGGAGGAAATAGTCCGTGTAGAGCCCCAGCTCTTCGGGGCACAGGTGCAGCACACCACCATTGCCAGGAAGATGGAGCTATGGCAAAGAATAATGGACAGGGTCAACGCTGTGGGACAGCATCCACGCAATCGGGACGACATCAGGAAGCGTTGGAATGACCTACGGAGGAAGGTGCGTTCCATGGTATCAAGGCACAACATTGCGGTGCAGAAGACTGGCGGCGGACCCCCACCTACTCCCCCAGAATTCACAGCATGGGAGGAGGAAGTCTTGCACATCCTGCATCCTGAGGGCCTCGCAGGAGTAGGCGGAGGAATGGACTCTGGTAAGTCTAATCTTCACTACTTCATTCCCCCCACCCCACCTGCATGCCAAATCATACCCCCACCCTCACCCCCACCCCCATCACACCAACTCCTTGCAAATCGCTCACCATCACATCCCACCCATCCCAAAGCCTAGCCCTGCGTGCGTCCCCAAAGCATGGACACCCATCACCAAAGCATGCCCACTGCACACACCCATCACCCCCACAAGCCACCGTCACAAAAGCCCCCACAAGGGAATGCCAGCACTGGGGTACACGGCCAACCACCCATTACACGAAATGCCACACACAGAAGCAATAACCATACTCTTATACCCCTGGAGGACCCGAACGCCACCACACCGCCACGGAGGGTCCAAAGATGTCCATCCCACCCCCAGAAGAGGCCCACAGTGATGACAGCAGCTCTGTCTCCCTGGACCCAGATGACCAGCCCGGCCCATCGGAGACCTCGGGACATTCGGTTCCCCACAGACAGCCACAGGCTACACCAGACCCAACCCCCTCTGGGAACACCAGCACAGCTGCCACCCAGCGGGCCCATGCCTCTGTCTCCAGGACACGTCAATCAGCGGTGTGTCCACCACTACAGGGCACCCAGGTTGACCCACCACCCCAACAACAACAGGGACCTGGGGGCAGTGGTAGTGGGCACACCGTCCAGGGGACAGAGGCCCAGGAACACAGGGGATCTGGGAGGGCTGCTGTGCGACAGGGGGGGGACAGGCCCAGGGAACCGACTCTCCAAGAGGCCCTCTCCTCCATCATGGGAGCATACCACCGCTCCCAGGAGACGATGGCTACGGTACTGGCCAGGTTCCAGGAGATCCAGGTACTGCAGGAGGAATAGTACATGGGGTTCAGAGAGGAACTGAGGAACATTAGTTCCGCAATGGGGACCATCGTCGTGGCCCTCAACCAGATAGTCACCACATTGCGGGACCATGTGGCACCACAAAGGGCCCCTGTCACTAGCCTGGACCAGGAACAGCCTACCACCTCCGCCGGCGCTAGTGGACAGGAGGCCCCCACACAACGACAGGCCACCAGAACCCCACCTCCTGCAGAAGAAGAACCACCCCGCAAGCGGAACCTGAGATCTCACAAGAAGACAGAGTAGGATGCCAAGACCCCCGCCAGCAAACGATACCCCCTGATGTCATCCCACTGTCCCACATTGTCACCCTGTCCAACCTTGAACTGCCCCTGCTCCATCCTTCCACAGGCATATGAACAATGCACCTGTGCGACTGAGAACTGGACTCTGCCATGGAAATTACTCCACCATCACCCATCACCGTTTTACAATCATGTTCCTAAATTTAGCACTTTAATGAAATCACTTATTGCGCTAAAAAAATCTTGACTCTGCTTGTATTTTGAACAAATGTATTAGACATAACGGTGCCAAAATGTTCAGTTACATTGTGATGACAACATACCACTGTCACACAGCTGTAGTCCATGTGCAAACAAAGCAGAGGTCACGCAGTGGGGCCCACAGCTCTGAAAACGGAAGGGAAAGTCACAACTCAGTTAACAGGAACTGGGGGGAAACTCAGACAGTAGAGAGGCAGGAGACTTTAAGTAAATGTAAAATGGCGTGGTTGATTCGTACCTGTGTGCTACTGAAAATACTGTTGTATCACTGTGTCCCTGTTGTCTGTGTCGTCCCCGTCCTCTTCCTCCTCTTCACTCTCCACAGGCTCCACAGCTGCTACAACACCAACATCTGGACATTCCTCCTGCAGGAAAGGCACCTGGCGTCGCAAAGCCAGGTTGTGAAGCATACAGCAGGCCACGATGATATGGCACACCTTCTTTGGTGAGTACATTAGGGATCCACCTGTCATATGCAGGCACCTAAACCTGGCCTTCAGGAGGCCGAAGGTTCTTTCTATAATCCTCCTAGTCCGCCCATGGGCCTCATTGTACCGTTCCTCTGCCCTTGTCCTGGGATTCCTCACTGGGGTCAGTAGCCACGACAGGTTGGGGTAACCAGAGTCACCTATTAGCCACACACGGTGTCTCTGTAGCTGTTCCATCACATAAGGGATGCTGCTATTTCGCATGATGTACGCGTCATGCACTGACCCAGGGAACTTGGCATTTACATGGGAGATGTACTGGTCAGCCAAACAGACCACCTGGACATTCATAGAATGATAACTTTTTCTGTTCCTGTACACCTGCTCACTTCCACTGGGGGGAACCAAGGCCACATGGGTACCATCAATGGCACCAATGATGTTGGGAATATGTCCAAGGGCATAGAAATCACCCTTTACTGTAGCCAAATCGCCCACCTCAGGGAAAACAATGTATCTCCGCATGTATTTCATCAGGGCAGACAACACTCTGGACAAAACCTTAGAAAACATAGGCTGAGACATCCCTGATGATATGGCCACTGTTGTTTGGAATGATCCACTTGCCAAAAAATGGAGTACTGACAGAACCTGCACCAGAGGGGGAATCCCTGTGGGTTGGCGAATGGGGGACATCAGGTCTGGCTCCAGCTGGGCACACAGTTCCTGTATAGTGGCTCGGTCAAGTCTGTATGTAAGTATGACATGTCTTTCTTCCATTGTCGACAGGTCCACCAGCGGTCTGTACACGGGAGGATTCCTCCATCTCCTCGCAAGTCCCAGCGGACGGTGCCTAGGAAGGACAACATGGAGCACAGAGTCAAGCAACCCACAGGTACGTAACCACAGCTTGCACAGTACACGATTCGCTAGGCATTGAATGGCTTGTATGAGTGGCAATGCAAGGCCTAGGTATGTGTGACGCAGTAGAAATTAAGCCATGTGGGCCCTTGAAATGGCGGCTGCCTGACCTGTGAAGTGTGACAATGGGATGTGAGGTCAATGCGCTGGCGTGGCACACCGTGGCGGTAGGCGGTCGAAGACCGCGGCGCAAAGCAGCATTGGTTAACATTGAACCCTATGGGTTTCAGGAGCCAATGACGATGTGCGCCGGCGGTCGCGGTACGCACCGCCGCGGTACGCACCGCCGCGGGCGTGACCGCCATTTTCTAACTGCTTAATCACTCGAGACCTGATCATCCACAGGAGAGGACCTATACTGCAAGTGCTGCTGTGAACTCGGTCTGGAAGAGACAATGGCTGCTGCGACTGGGGAAAGGGCCCCTGCCTTCACATCTGAGGAATTGGATAAACTCGTTGATGGGGTCCTCCCCCAGTATGCGCTACTCTACGGTCCTCCAGACCAACAGGTAAGTACACTGGGAGAACGTAGTATGGGCTATGCCTGTGTTGAGTGGGGTGGATGTAAGATGGTGGGGAGGGGAGCGAATGAGGAGTGCAACGCACGACAGATGAGAGCATGTGCCACATGGCAAGGTTGGGGAGGGGGGGCCACTCACATCGACCATGCAGAAAAGTGATGATATTTCTTTTTCAACCCTGTCCATGTCACATAGGTCAGCGCCCATCAGAAGATCGACATTTGGCGTGCTATCGCCAAGGACGTCCGGGCCCTGGGGGTCCACAACAGATGGGGCACCCACTGCCGCAAGAGGTGGGAGGACATCCGCCGCGGGAGCAGAAAGACCGCAGAGGCTCTGCTGGGGATGGCCTCCCAACGTAGGAGGGGTGCCAGTCGTCAATTGACCCCCCTGCTGTCCCGGATCCTGGCGGTGGCCTACCCCGATTTGGATGGGCGCGTGAGGACATCACAGCAGACACAAGGGGGTGAGTATCAGCACATTCCGCTATATTAGCGCACAGTGGAGGTGTCTGGGTGGGGGAGGAGGGCTGTGGCTATCTCTAGGCCAGGGCGCTTTCTGTAGGCTAGGCCCCTCCGTTAGACATGGCCCTGTGCCCCCGCCCCGCACCTCTGTAGGGTGCTAAGTACAGCTATCCATGGCCCGGGCTCTCCTATGTGTGCATTTGTCGTCCATAGACTTGTAGGCCAAGTCACTATAATTGAGTAGTGTACCCCGAGTGCGCGGCGTAGTGCAGGGGGCTTCTGTGTCTGTCCTCTCCACCAACGGTGCCGCCAATGCATGCACTCAACATGTCTTTCTTTCTTCTCCCCCTCCCTTTTTGTTGGTTTTCCTGTTCATGTGTGCATTAGCATCATCAGGCGGAGGAGAAGTGGCATTGGTGCACGAGGGAGCTGCATCTCACATGGCCCCGGAGGGCCCTGCAAACCGACTCGAACTTAACCAGTGAGACGGAGGGCGAGGGGAGCTCCACAACGGGGACCCGTGGAGACGTCAGCGACACAGACACGTCCTCGGAAGGGAGCTCCCTTGTGGTGGCGGCACCATCCGTGCCCACCGCAACAACAGGTACAGCCGCCACCCAGCGCACCAGCTCCGCCCTCCCAGCAGCCCCTCAGCTTTCGCCCTGTGCCCGCTCGGCCAGGAGCCGGCCATCTCCTTCGCCCCTGGCACCTCAGGTCCTGCCCCAGTTACCCCTGCTGCCCTCAGGGCGGAGATCATTGACCGCCTCCAGACGCTCATTGTTGGGCAGTCTACCCTTTTGAATGCCATCCAGGGGGTAGAAAGGGAGGTGCATCGGAGCAATGCATACCTGGAGGGCATTCATTCGGGTCAGGCTGCCCATCAGCGATCGTTCAACGCTCTGGCCTCAGCACTGACGGCAGCAATTGTCCCTGTGTCTAGCCTCCCCCCTCCAACTTCCTCAACCCAGTCCCACTCCCCTGTTCCTCTGCCTATCCCAGACACACCTACAGACCAGCCTGCACACACATCAACACCCAAGGGCAGCTCATCCAGACATAAGCACCACAGATCACACAAGCATTCACACAAGCAACATCCACATGCAGACATGCCAACAGCCACTGCCTCCTCTGTGTCCCCCTCCTCCTCGTCTCCCTCCTCCCTCCCTGTGACGTCTCCACTCACACCTGCATGCACACCACCATCAGCCAGTACGTCCATCACCACCACACCCACCAGAACAGTCCGCACACGTGCAGTCACCAACCCCACTACCATTTACACGTCCCCTGTGTCCTCTCCCAGTGTGTCTGTCACCCCCTCTTCCAAACCACACAAACGCAGGCAGCCACCCACCCAACAGCCATCCACCTCACGACAGCCTCCGTCACAATCACCTGCACCCAAAGACAGCACACTTGACTCTCCTACAACCACATCCTCTTCCTCCACTCCCATACCCACTAGAACTACCCGTCCCTGTCTTTCTAAATTGATTTTCCTTTCCAACCTTGACCTCTTTCCAACAACTGACCCACCCCCTCCATCTCGTAAGACTCCAACCAGCACCTCAGCCACCACAAGCCCTGCACCTACTAGGACCATCGTTCAGGGCTATTGGAGTCCACCAGCTCCTAGGGCAGGAACATCGGCCAGCAGCAAGGGGACAGGCAGCCCACCCCCTGGGAAAAGAACCAAAAAAGGGAAGGGCCGGCGCCACAGGCCTGAGACGGCTGCCCCCAAGGACACCAGCCTTGCACTGTCACCTGGCCCATCCACCAAGGGAGGCAAGAGCCCCAGAGATTCTGCCAAGGAGGGCAAGGGCAGCAGGGCGAAGAAGTCCGGCAGCAGGCGAGCTGCCCAGGAGGGCCCCACCAGCCCCATTTGGGGTGTGACGGAGGACACCCACGGGCCCAGGACTCCAGCACAGGAGGGCCCCGCAAGCGGAAGGTCGGATGGCGACTAAGCTGCAATTATTGGCCAGATCTGGTTCCCTAGAAACACAAGACAAGCACCGCTGAACAGGGCCCCGCCATGAGAAGCACTGCTGAACAGGGCCCCGCCGTGAGAAGCACCGCTGAACAGGGCCCCGCCGTGAGAAGCACCGCTGAACAGGGCCCGCCGTGAGAAGCACTGCTGAACTGTGCCCTGCCGTGAGAAGCACCGCTGAACAGGGCACCGCCGTGAGAAGCACCGCTGAACACGGCCCCGCCGTGAGAAGCACCGCTGAACACGGCCCCGCCGTGAGAAGCACCGCTGAACAGGGCCCCGCCGTGAGAAGCACCGCTGAACAGGGCCCCGCCGTGAGAAGCACCGCTGAACTGTGCCCCGCCGTGAGAAGCACCGCTGAACAGGGCCCCGCCGTGAGAAGCACCACTGAACAGGGCCCTTCAACTCAAGCACCGCTCCGCTGGGCACCGCCGTCTCAGAACCGCTCCGCTGGGCCCTTCAACTCAAGCACCGCTCCGCTGGGCCCTTCCTGTCAAGCACCGCTCAGCTGGGCCCTTCATCTCAAGCCCTGCCCCGCTGGGCCCTTCATCTCAAGCACCGCTCCGCTGGGCCCTTCAACTCAAGCACCGCTCCGCTGGGCACTGCCGTCTTAGAACCGCTCCACTGGGCCCTTCATCTCAAGCACCGCTCCGCTGGGCCCTTCCTGTCAAGCACCGCTCCGCTGGGCCCTTCAACTCAAGCACCGCTCCGCTGGGCACCGCCGTCTCAGAACCCCTCCGCTGTGCCCTTCAACTCAAGCACCGCTCCGCTGGGCACCGCTGTCTCAGAACCGCTCCGCTGGGCCCTTCATCTCAAGCACCGCTCCGCTGGGCCCTTCAACTCAAGCACCGCTCCGCTGGGCACCGCCGTCTCAGAACCGCTCCGCTGGGCCCTTCAACTCAAGCACCGCTCCGCTGGGCCCTTCCTGTCAAGCACCGCTCCGCTGGGCCCTTCATCTCAAGAACCGCTCCGCTGGGCCCTTCATCTCAAGCACCGCTCCGCTGGGCCCTTCAACTCAAGCACCGCTCTGCTGGGCCCTTCAACTCAAGCACCGCTCTGCTGGGCCCTTCCTGTCAAGCACCGCTCCGCTGGGCCGTTCATCTCAAGCACCGCTCCGCTGGGCACCGCCGTCTCAGAACCGCTCCGCTGTGCCCTTCATCTCAAGCACCGCTCCGCTGGGCCCTTCAACTCAAGCACCGCTCCGCTGGGCCCTTCATCTCAAGCACAGCTCCGCTGGGCCCTTCATCTCAAGCACCGCTCCGCTGGGCCCTTCCACTCAAGCACCGCTCCGCTGGGCACCGCCGTCTCAGAACCGCTCCGCTGGGCCCTTCATCTCAAGCACCGCTCCGCTGGGCCCTTCCTGTCAAGCACCGCTCCGCTGGGCCCTTCAACTCAAGCACCGCTCCGCTGGGCCCTTCCTGTCAAGCACCGCTCCGCTGGGCCCTTCATCTCAAGCACCGCTCCGCTGGGCCCTTCATCTCAAGCACCGCTCCGCTGGGCCCTTCATCTCAAGCACCGCTCCGCTGGGCCCTTCCTGTCAAGCACCGCTCCGCTGGGTCCTTCAACTCAAGCACCGCTCCGCTGGGCACCGCCGTCTCTGAATAGCTCCGCTGGGCCCTTCATCTTAAGCACCGTTGGCCCATTGGCAGGGCCGGATCTGTGTCGGGCAGGGCTTCACGAAGCACTCTGGCCACCATGTCTCCTCCATAACCAGTGGAGTCTGTAATCCACCTGATGGACTGTGGCTTTGCACTCCCCAGGATGGTACAGTGGGCAATCCACCCACTGTAGAGACTTGAGAGACTGTGGCTTTGCACTGCCCAGGATGGTACAGTGGGCAATCCACCCACTGTAGAGACTTGAGAGACTGTGGCTTTGCACTGCCCAGGATGGTGCCGTGGGCATGGAGGCCCCTCGTGGATCTGGCCTCGTGGACTCATGTGGCTGAGGTGCCCCCCCTTCCCTTCCCCCTGAGGTGCCTGTCGTTTTATTATCTGATGCCCCTGCAGTGTTCTCTCCAATGGAATCGGGTCTCGTGTATGGGCTTTGCCCATGTGTTTATGCACATTGGCCCACGAACAATGGAATGTTGCCAATATGTGCCGGACTTTTGGACTATGTATATATTGTTAATGTTGTAATATATTATTTTTATAGATTTCATATTTCACTTAAGTTCAAATATACTATAATATACTTCATTTTAATGATCTTTATATTTTGTCTTTGCATTCTTCTGGGGGGATTGCGGGGTGTCACTCTGACTTGTTGCTCTGCATTGGTGTGTAGGAATTGGGGGGGGGGGGGTGTTGCGCATGTGTGTGCCAGTAACCTTTTCTCCTCCCCCCTCCCCTGTGTCGTAGGTGCAGTACTCACCGTTGTCTCCTGCGGCGGCGTTCGTGCTCCTCGTAGAGGAGCAGGTAGACAATAGCTGGTAGGATGTTTAATTCGGGTTCCATGCTGTCCAGATTCCTCGTGGAGTGTATAGAGGTGAGCGTTTTCCCCTTCGTGCTCTGTTTTCGCCGTGTTTTTATCGGAAAAGGTGGCGGATTGGTTGGTCGTGATAGGGTGGGCGGTACATTGTCTCCCGCCTGTCTGTTGGCGGTGACCGCCGCGCTGTTTGTTTGTCCCGCCGTGGCGGTCGGAGTGTTAACGTGGCGGGCTATGTTGGCGGTTCCCGCCAGGGTCAGATTTCCATTTTTTTTACCGCCTGCCTGTTGGCGGGTTGGCCGCCACTTTAACTCCGACCGCCAGGGTTGGAATGACCCCCTATGTCTCCTTTTTGTTCTAGTTCAAAGTTTTTGCTTCCTTTGCTGTGGCTTGTTGCAGTTTTGACAGTGGTTGCCCTGCAGCTTGCGTAGTTGCATGTTTTAGGTAAGTAAATAAATTTACTCCAAAGGAGTATTGTTGTTGTGCATGAATTACATGTTCGTAGGTGGTGTACTGAATGCAGGATTGTGTGTGAAATTGTCCTTAGATTTATGCACAATGATTATTGTGTTGTCTTATGTCTAATTTGCTTTTTTTCTCTTTTTAGTGGGATATCATTGGTGTTTGCAGTGGCTGTGCAGAGTAGTTGCTGGTGAGTCAAGCTTTTTCAGACAAGTGAGCGGTATAGTTTTTGAGTTTATAACTCTTAGTGATAAAGATACACTGTGTTTGTTACTTATCTTACACACTGCTGGCTGTTGGTGGTGCATTTGTCCAGTTATTTTTTGTAGGAAGGTTCATGGCTAGCCGTAGGATGACTGCTCAGCAGGTTGTTGGTGTGCTTTTTGAGTCATCTTCTGACTATGATTATGAGACTGACTCTGGTTCTGAGGCAGAGGAAGTGAATTTTCTGTCAGAGAGGAATCATCTGATGATGAAGCCATTCTCAATGCTGATGAAGGGCCTGTTTTAGAGGAGGACACTGATGTGCCACTGGTGCAGCAGCCAGTGACTGAAGGGCTTCCTATTGGAAGACCTGACACGTGGGTTGCACCAAACATGGAGAAGCCACAGTTGCCTGCGTTTACTGGTTTCCCAGGGTGTAGAGTTAATACAGAAAACGTTTTGCCTGTCAACTTTTTTGAGTTGTTAGTGGACAATATATTTTTGGAAGAGATTGTTGAGCAGACTAATTTGTATGCAGAGCAGTATTTGAGGGACAATGCTGCCAGACTTCGGCCACACTTTAGAGCTAGCCAGTGGACTCCCACAAATCTGGAAGGGTTTAAAAAGTTCTTGGGTTTAACTTTTTTAATGGGGTTCTTAAGGAAGCCATCACTGTCTTCATATTGGTCTAGTAGTACCTTGATGGCAACTGCTATATTTCCTGCAATCATGAGTTGTAATCGGTATGAGCTTCTTCTTCGGATGTTGCATTTTGTTGATCATGCTTTAGCCTTGCCACGAGATCACCCTGATTCTGACCGTCTTTTTATGATTAGACCTGTCCTTGATCATTTGGTAGATCGGTTTCAGAGATCTATCTTCCAGGCAAAGAAATATCTGTAGATGAGTCTTTGGTCCTGTTCAAGGGTCGTTTGGTTTTTAGGCAGTACACTCCTAGCAAGAGGGCACAGTATGGAATTAAGATGCATATTGTGTCTGAAAGTAGTACAGGATATGTTTATAATTTCCGGGTCTACACTGGTAGGGATTCCAATATTGACCCCCCTGGTTGTCCACCCAATTTTGGAGTTAGTGAGAAAATTGTGTGGGAACTTGGTAGACGACTGTCACCATTTATATGTAGATAAATTCTACACTGGAGTTCAGTTGTTCAAGGAGTTGTTCAGAGTGGACACTGTTGCTTGTGGCACAATCCACTCTAATCAGAAAGGCTATCCAAGAGAGCTTGTCTGTCAAAAAACTTGAGAAGGCACAGTGCAGTGCCTTGCGGAACGATGAGCTGCTAACTCTGAAATCTGTAGACAGGAGGGATGTGTACATGCTAACTACCATCCATGATGAGAGTACTTCACCTGTGGCTTTTTGGGGTCAAGTTGCTCAAGTGCACAAACCTGTGTGCATTTTAAACTATAATAAGCGCATGGGTGGTGTTGATAGAGTAGATCAGAGGTTGGAACCTTACACTGCTGCTCGTAAGTCTTATGTTTGGTATAAGAAATGAGTGGTTCACCTGTTACACTTGGCAACTTTTAATGCTTTTGTTGTGTTCAAGAATAGTTCTCCAGAGTTAAGGATGACATTTGTGAAATTTCAGAAGTCTATCATAGTGAGCATTGTTGTGCTGAAACAGGCAAGAGTTCCTAGCGAAGCAGTGGTGGAGGATGTGGCTAGATTGAAAGATCATCACTTTGCTGAGCACATTCCTCCCACAGCCAAAATGTTTTTCCTGCTAAGAGATGTAGAGTCTGTGCTCGAAGAGGTATCAGGAAGGAGACTAGGATATACTGCCCTGATTGTCCTTCAAAGCCTGGGCTGTGTGTGGGTAGCTGTTTTAGGAGCTACCACACACAGAAGAATTATTGGGAAATACCATGACCGTAAACTGCTGTTTTATGTTTTCATATGTTCAGTTTCACTGTTGGCATTACTGTCATGTATTCAGTTAGAGCTTTTGTGTTTGTAGATTTGTAATTATTTATAAGTAGTGGTTTCTTTGTTGTTTTAAAACAAAATAAAAGTGATGGCGTGTGCGTGGGGTGGTGCTTGGCTGGCGGTGTTGGCGGGGTGGTGCTTGGCTGGCGGTGTACATGGGGTGGTGCTTGGCTGGTGGTGTGTATGGGGTGGTGCTTGGCTGGTGGTGTGTGTGGGGTGGAGCTTGGCTGGTGGTGTGCGTTGGGGTGGCACTTGGCTGGCGGTGTGAGTGGGGTGGCACTTGGCTGGCGGTGTGAGTGGGGTGGCGCTTGGCTGGCGGTGTGGGTGGTGCTTGGCTGGTGGTGTGGGTGGAGTGGCGCTTGGCTCGCGGTGTGCGTGGAGTGGCGCTTGGCTCGCGGTGCCAGCCAAACACCAGTCCACACACTCTCATCAGCTGGTGTGATTGCTGTATCAGGCATGTGGGTGTATGAAAGTGATGGGCCCTTGAGTGGCGCTGTCTATCGATGCAAGTGTTGTAATGTGCTGGGCCTGTGGCTGGCGGCGTTAATGGTCGTGTGCATGCCATGTGTGAAAAGTGTGTGAACGGACTGTAAAACGGTTGGTGCCTTGACGCGGCTCTATAATCATGAGCTGTGAGTCATTGGTTCAGTTTTTTGGCCTTTCAGTTAATAACAGTGCATTTCATTTTTGTGAAATCTCTTGTTAATAAAATTTGATCTACTGCACCATCACTCACCCTTGTGCCAAATCCAACCAGTATGTGTGATAAAAATAACAAAACCTGCTCTGCTGTAATCAGGCTTTGCAGCACACCCGTGACACACTAGGGGCCAGATGTAGCAAAAAAAAAATGTGCGACTTGCAAATTGCGAGTCATACCGACTCGCAAATTGCAACTCCCAAAACTTGTATGCAGAAAGGTGTCTCAGACACCTTCGGCGACCCACTATGGGGTCGCAAAGACCCACCTCATGAATATTAATTAGGTGGGTCGCAAATTGCGACCCCATAGCGAGTCCCTGCACTCACAGGGATGGTGGCCTGCTGGAGACAGCAGACCTCCATGTCTGTGACTGCTTTTTTTAATAAAGCATTTTTTTTATTTTTTTATTGCAGCCCATTTTCCTAAAGGAAAATGAGTTGCAATTCAAAAAAATAATGAAACCATTTGGTTTCATTTTTTCAGAGTAGGCAGTGGTCCATTGGACCACTGCCTGCTCGGAAAAAATATTTTAAGCGACATTCACAAAGGGGAAGGGGTCCCATTGGGACCCCTTCCCGTTTGCGAATGCGTTACCACCCACTTCAAGTGGGTGGTAACTGCGAGTTGGTTTGTGTGAGAAAACAGGGCTGATTGCAGAGGCCCCATAACTTTTTGCCCCCATTTTCCTCTTTTTGCTGGTGTTTTCCTGACTTTGATGGTGCCCTGGGTACTGCTAACCAGTCCCAGGGCCTGTGCTCTGTGTAAAATGGATATGCAAATTAGGCTAATTATAATTGGCTAAGTTAACCTACCTATAAGTCCCTAGTATATGGTAGGGCATGTAGGTTTAGGGACCACAGCATAGGTGGTGCACACCTAGGTGCACTGCTGAGGTGCCCAGTGTCATTTTAAAAGCAAGCCTGCTTTGCTGGCTGCTTTTAAATTAAAGTTATATGCAAATTCGACTTTGGAATTAAAGGTACTTCCAAAGTCTTAAACTACCTTATTTTTACATATAAGTCACCCCTAAGGTGTGCCCTATGTGCCCCTAGGGCTGGGTGCCATGTAACTATAAGCAGGGACTTTATAAAAATAGATTTATAAGCCCTGGTGAGGTAAAAACAGCCAAATTCGTTTTTCCCTCATGGAAGTAAATGGCCTTCATAGGCTAGAATGGGCAGACTTTATTTTAAATTTTAAAGTCTCCTTAAATGTTACATACCAAGAATTTGGTATCAAATTAATTGTTGTAATAAATCCCACAACTTCCAGTTGTTGGATTTAATATAACTTGTTCAGGTAAAAAGTTTAGACTTTACCTAAAAAGTTGCCAATTTCAGCTCTGCATTGTTTTTACTGCTGTGCTCTGATTGGCCAGCCTGCAGCAGCTTCTGCCAGGCTGCCTTGATGAGGTGTGAAGTGGCCAGGCTTCACACAAATGAATGTGCTTGGGGGAGAGAATCTCCCCTCAGCAGATGGTGAGGCAGGAAGGGGGAGGGCTGCCAAACTGGTCTTCAAAGGCAGAGAAGGACATTTGCAGCACCCAGCAACACCCCCACATCCTGCAACCCCAGACAATTAGGTGCCCCCTTGATTAGATTAGGAGAGGGCAGGAGAGGGGTGTGTTTATGATTTTTAGCCACACCAGTGGGTGGGCTCAGCCAGATGTAACCTCCAAAAATCAGATTCATCCATGTTGGATTTTTAGAGACTGTTGCCTTCTGGGATGGATTTTTGCCACACTTCCCAGGAAGTGGTCATCACAGGGGGACGACCCTGTCCCTGATTGGAGAACCAGGGCCCCCCTGCTTTTCACCCAGGAGCAAGGATAAAACTGGCAGACCTGCACCCACGCCTCAGATCCCCTCCAGAATTCAACAAGAAAGGAACTAAGGAAGAAGAAGAACTGCCCTGCTGGACCCCTGGCCTGCACCTGGACCCTGCACTCAGAAGGACTGCACCAGCTGCACACTTGGGCTTCACCACAAGAAGGACTTTGCCTGGCTTCAACTGGTTCAAGGAGGGACTCCCTGTTTGCTACAGGTGAAAAATTGCTAACCAGAGTCCCCTGCACCAACTCCTGAAAGAAGCGACCAGCTGACCACTGCCCAGTGGCCAAAAAGGAGTTTGCGCCAGGTGCATTCTGGGAGTTGAAGTCCGCACCCCCAAGGACCATCACAGAACTTCTGGACCCTTGGGGTGAGCTGTGGACCCCAAAAGAACCTTAAAAGAACATCTGGGTGAAGCACCAGAAGTTTGGAAAAGATTTGAGAATTTTTGGAAAAAAGCTCCAGAGAGGGACCGACCCGCCGCGGAAATTCTAGCCGGCTTGCCTCAACCGCGACCCGGCCTGACTTCGTGGTTCGTCCCGGTAAAGAAAAACATCCGAAAAAGAGACTAAGTCCGAACGTAAAAAGTTGACCGGGACCTCCCAGCCATCGTATCCGAGAAGGGCTCCATGGACGTCGGATCAAGCTCCAGGTTTACCCCGGTCGAAGGATTTTCATCTCGAAAAAACGACTAAGTCCGAAGGTAAAAGTCTCCACCGAGGAAACCCACATCGCGTATCCGGACAAGGGCTCCAGGAGGTCGGATTCAACTGGCAGGTTCGTCCCGGTGAAGAAAAACTTCAAAATAAAGACTAAGTCAGAAGGTAACTTTTTAACCGAGGCCTCCCGCGACCTGTAGCCGAGCAGGGCTCCATCGCGGTCGGCCTGAAAGTTTGACTTTGCCCCGGTCGAGGTGCAACCAGATGACCCGATTGGCGCTTTTTGTTTCTAAGCGCTAGAAAAGTAATAATTCTTTAAAAAATCATATCTCCGGTTCCCCTGAACCGATTTTAATAGTTTTTGTGTCATTTTAAAGATAAAAATATAAACTATTTTTATAAATTGGTTTTGGATTTTTAAACTGTTTCCTGTGTTTTATTTAATTACTGTTTTGTGATATTTGAATGCTTTACACTTTGTCTCCTAAGTTAAGCCTTGACGCTCGTTGCCAAGCTACCAAGGGTTGAGCTGGGATTAATTTACTGAGACCTAACTGTACCTAATTGGAGGTTAGTGGCTTGTTGCTAGGTGTAGGTACCTACCTGCCCTTACCAATAACCCATTTTCCAACATAATTGGAAGCAGCGACGGGATCCTGTACTTGTGTTCAATATCACGTTACAGTTTTAAGTAAAACAAATTAAAAATCCTTTAAATTGTCCTAGTGCAAAAATTGTTTTTAATTTTTAATTTGGATTAATTTCAATTATTGAATTTTTTTAATTTTTCTAAATTCTTGTTTCCAATTTTTGCAAAAAGTTTTTGTTGACACAAAACTAGGGAACCATGGAGCTTGATCTGGCTAGCCTACCCACACTGACAGTAGTCCAGCTTAGGGGGTTGTGTATTGAAAGAGGGTTGCCTGCAACCACTGATCTCAGGAAGCAAATCCTGATCACATCCCTGACAGCATGGGCTGAGGCCCAAGAGGTAGAGTCAGAAGAAGCTCCAGAGGAGGGAGAAAGAAGGGAGGATGCAAGCTCTAACCACTCAGGGGAGGGAAGGCATCTGAGCCCAAGTGAGGATGAGGAAGAACGGTCCTCAGTAAATACAGTCACTAGGGGCAGATCCAAAGCTAGTGGTGGGAAAGGGGTCCTTTCAGGAGGAGAGAACCCATCCATCAGAGAAAGAGAGCTGGAGGCCCAGCTAGCATACATAGCTTTGGAAGCAGAGAAGCTGGCCCTAGAAAAGAAAAAGTGGGCATACAAAGAGAAAAGAGATGGAAGCAGCGATAAAGAAGCTGAGGTGTCCATGGGTGGGGGAGTTTGCCCCAGATTACCCAAGGGGGTAGTTCCTGCTTATGTAGAGGGGGATGACATAGATAAGTGGCTGGGCGCCTTTGAGAGGGCACTCCAAATGAGAAGGGTTAGGCCTCAATACTGGGGTTCCCTTTTGTGGGAGTTGGTCCCCAACTCAGGGAGGGATAGGCTTCTGACCTTAAGGGGGGAGGAGACAGATTCATACCCTAGTATGAAGAGGTGCTTAGCCAAGAAGTTTGGTCTGACCCCAGAGCAATATAGAATGAAGTTCAGGGACACCCAGAAGGTCAGTACCCAGTCTTGGGTTGACTTTGTGGACATTTCACTAAAGGCACTAGAGGGCTGGATTATTGGTAACAAAGTAGATACTTATGAGGGGTTATACAATCTGATCATGAGAGAGCACATCTTGACCAATTGTACCCAAGAAAGGTTACGCCAGCATCTAGTGGACTCTTAGCTGACCAACCCTAGAGAGCTAGGGGAGGCAGCTGATGAGTGGTTGAGAACCAGGGTGGTTGTCAAGTCCCAGGGGGGAGACTCCAAGAAGGGGGGGACAGGTCCCCAAAAACCTAAGGAGGGAGGTGGTAAGCCCACCACAGAGACTCCCTCTGTACCCCAGAACCCTAAGAAGGAGGAGAGTAAATCCCACTCTGACCAGCAGAGACAGTTAGACCCAGGGTTAAAAAAGCTCTTGGACAGTAGGGCTTGCTTTGACTGTCAGCAGACAGGTCACTTCAGAGGAGATGCAGCCTGTCCAAAGAAGGTGGTTGGCACTGGGCTGTCCAGTGTAGCCATAGAGGAGGATTCCTCAGATGATGAAGTCCTCCTAGCATTGAGCTGGGAGACAGGACCAGATGGTAAGCTGGTGATCCCTGAGGGTGGGAGTAGGCACTTCCACCACATTCAAGTGAATGGGATCCCTACCACTGGCCTGAGAGACACCTGTGCCAGTCACACTATAGTGAGTGACCGGTTAGTGACCCCAGACATGTATGTCCCAGGAAAGACAAAGAAAGTCAGGATAGCCACAGGGGAGGTCACCTCCAAACCTGTAGCCATAGTGCCCCTAGAGAGGGAGGGTATCCTTGACTGGATTAGGGTGGTAGTCAGTGCTGACCTTCCCCTAGATTGTATCCTGGGCAATGACCTCCCAGAGGTGAGTCTGGTCACAGATGGGGTGGTCGCCCAGGGCGCCCCCCCAACCCAAAGTCCTGGGGAGTCAGTCCCTACAGTTAGGAGACAGGGGTCCCCAAGAAAAGGAAAGAAGAAAAGGAAGGGTAGGCCACTCTTAAAGAGAGTTCCAGGGAGCCAAGGGCCTTCTGCCCCAGTAGGGGGGAAGCCCAGAGTTGGCACTGGTGAGGCCTCCCCTGACCCTAAGGAAGTCCTGAGTAGTCAGGCAGCTGTCCAAATGCAAGGTGTTGCCCCTGCACTGACAGAAGGGAGAGTGGAAGGAGGGTGTCTGCCACAGGAGGTGGTAGCCCCCCACTCTAGACAGCAAGAGGGGTGCCAGGACCCCAAAGATGCCCCTAAAGCAGATCAGCCACCTGTCAGTGGAGAGCTTAGGGTGTGGTTCTGGGTACTGACAGCTGTCAGTAGCCTCTGCTGGGTGCTAGCCTTCCTGGCAGCAATGTACTTGGCCTGGGAGGCAGACCCCAGGGCCAATAGCAAAGTAGGCCCCCTGACCCTATTGGTCATGGTGGGGTTGCTCAAGTGTTGGGTGACCTCTTTGGGTAAACTAGGTGTTGCCCTAGCAAAGTTTGGAGTAGGGGAGGTGGGCACCTCACTACCCAAGTTGGCAGAGAGAAAGGAGGAAGACCCCCCTAGAGGAAAGTTTCAGTTTGAGTTGGGGCCTTTTACTGTTGGGATGGCTTCACTACCCATAGGGAGTGACCCTGACAGGAGGATATAAGGCAGAGTAGGCCCTGCAAAGGGACAGCCAGTTTTCTTCACTGTCTTCCTCGCCTAACAAGCCAGGAAGACTCTCCCAGGGTTGGGCTGAGTCTCCTGGGCGTGTGGGCTGGGGGGGGGGGGGGTTGTGTGAGAAAACAGGGCTGATTGCAGAGGCCCCATAACTTTTTGCCCCCATTTTCCTCTTTTTGCTGGTGTTTTCCTGACTTTGATGGTGCCCTGGGTACTGCTAACCAGTCCCAGGGCCTGTGCTCTGTGTAAAATGGATATGCAAATTAGGCTAATTATAATTGGCTAAGTTAACCTACCTATAAGTCCCTAGTATATGGTAGGGCATGTAGGTTTAGGGACCACAGCATAGGTGGTGCACACCTAGGTGCACTGATGAGGTGCCCAGTGTCATTTTAAAAGCAAGCCTGCCTTGCTGGCTGCTTTTAAATTAAAGTTATATGCAAATTCGACTTTGGAATTAAAGGTACTTCCAAAGTCTTAAACTACCTTATTTTTACATATAAGTCACCCCTAAGGTGTGCCCTATGTGCCCCTAGGGCTGGGTGCCATGTAACTATAAGCAGGGACTTTATAAAAATAGATTTATAAGCCCTGGTGAGGTAAAAACAGCCAAATTCGTTTTTCCCTCATGGAAGTAAATGGCCTTCATAGGCTAGAATGGGCAGACTTTATTTTAAATTTTAAAGTCTCCTTAAATGTTACATACCAAGAATTTGGTATCAAATTAATTGTTGTGATAAATCCCACAACTTCCAGTTGTGGGATTTAATATAACTTGTTCAGGTAAAAAGTTTAGACTTTACCTAAAAAGTTGCCAATTTCAGCTCTGCATTGTTTTTGCTGCTGTGCTCTGATTGGCCAGCCTGCAGCAGCTTCTGCCAGGCTGCCTTGATGAGGTGTGAAGTGGCCAGGCTTCACACAAAGGAATGTGCTTGGGGGAGAGAATCTCCCCTCAGCAGATGGTGAGGCAGGAAGGGGGAGGGCTGTCAAACTGGTCTTCAAAAGCAGAGAAGGACATTTGCAGCACCCAGCAACACCCCCACATCCTGCAACCCCAGACAATTAGGTGCCCCCTTGATTAGATTAGGAGAGGGCAGGAGAGGGGTGTGTTTATGATTTTTAGCCACACCAGTGGGTGGGCTCAGCCAGATGTAACCTCCAAAAATCAGATTCATCCATGTTGGATTTTTAGAGACTGTTGCCTTCTGGGATGGATTTTTGCCACACTTCCCAGGAAGTGGTCATCACAGGGGGACGACCCTGTCCCTGATTGGAGAACCAGGGCCCCCCTGCTTTTCACCCAGGAGCAAGGATAAAACTGGCAGACCTGCACCCACGCCTCAGATCCCCTCCAGAATTCAACAAGAAAGGAACTAAGGAAGAAGAAGGACTGCCCTGCTGGACCCCTGGCCTGCACCTGGGCCCTGCACTCAGAAGGACTGCACCAGCTGCACACTTGGGCTTCACCACAAGAAGGACTTTGCCTGGCTTCAGCTGGTTCAAGGAGGGACTCCCTGTTTGCTACAGGTGAAAAATTGCTAACCAGAGTCCCCTGTACCAACTCCTGAAAGAAGCGACCAGCTGACCACTGCCCAAAAAGGAGTTTGCACCAGGTGCATTCTGGGAGTTGAAGTCCGCACCCCCAAGGACCATCACAGAACTTCTGGACCCTTGGGGTGAGCTGTGGACCCCAAAAGAACCTTAAAAGAACATCTGGGTGAAGCCCCAGAAGTTTGGAAAAGATTTGAGAATTTTTGGAAAAAAGCTCCAGAGAGGGACCGACCCGCCGCGGAAATTCTAGCCGGCTTGCCTCAACCGCGACCCGGCCTGACTTCGTGGTTCGTCCCGGTAAAGAAAAACATCCGAAAAAGAGACTAAGTCCGAACGTAAAAAGTTGACCAGGACCTCCCAGCCATCGTATCCGAGAAGGGCTCCATGGACGTCGGATCAAGATCCAGGTTTACCCCGGTCGAAGGATTTTCATCTCGAAAAAACGACTAAGTCCGAAGGTAAAAGTCTCCACCGAGGAAACCCACATCGCGTATCCGGACAAGGGCTGCAGAAGGTCGGATTCAACTGGCAGGTTCGTCCCGGTGAAGAAAAACTTCAAAATAAAGACTAAGTCAGAAGGTAACTTTTTAACCGAGGCCTCCCGCGACCTGTAGCCGAGCAGGGCTCCATCGCGGTCGGCCTGAAAGTTTGACTTTGCCCCGGTCGAGGTGCAACCAGATGACCCGATTGGCGCTTTTTGTTTCTAAGCGCTAGAAAAGTAATAATTCTTTACAAATTCATATCTCCGGTTCCCCTGAACCGATTTTAATCGTTTTTGTGTCATTTTAAAGATAAAAATATAAACTATTTTTATAAATTGGTTTTGGATTTTTAAACTGTTTCCTGTGTTTTATTTATTTACTGTTTTGTGATATTTGAATGCTTTACACTTTGTCTCCTAAGTTAAGCCTTGACGCTCGTTGCCAAGCTACCAAGGGTTGAGCTGGGATTAATTTACTGAGACCTAACTGTACCTAATTGGAGGTTAGTGGCTTGTTGCTAGGTGTAGGTACCTACCTGCCCTTACCAATAACCCATTTTCCAACAGTTTGCGACCGCATTCGCGGTCACAAAGCAACTCAGCATGGCGATGCGGTCGCAAATAGGAAGGGAACACCCCTTCCTATTTGCGAGTCACATCCTCAAATTGCGAGTCGGTTCCGACTCGCAATTTGAGGATGTGCATCGCGTTCGGCCTTTTGCATGGCGCAAACTGCGTTTTTCGTAGTTTGCGACATGCAAAAGGATTCCTACATCTGGCCCTAGGTGTCTCGGGTGGGACCCCGGTGATGAAGCATGCCACCAACTTGGTTGGTGGGTGAGGGGTCTTTTTAACATAACCTAAGTGCATTTCTTTTCACAATTTTAGTGTGTGGAACATCACAAAGTATGTGGACACATCAAAATGATGGATTGCAAAACTATGGGGGTCATTCCGACCCCGGCGGGCGGCGGGCGCTGCCCGCCGGGCGGAAACCGCCCAAACACTGCCCGCGGTCAAATGACCGCGGGGAGCATTCCAACTTTCCCGCTGGGCCGGCGGGCGATCTTCAAAAGATCAGCCGCTGGCCCAGCGGGAAAGCCCCAGCAAAGATGAAGCCGGCTCCGAATGGAGCCGGCGGATTTGCTGGGGTGCGACGGGTGCAGTTGCACCCGTCGCGATTTTCACTGTCTGCCAAGCAGACACTGAAAATCTTAATGGGGCCCTGTTAGGGGGCCCCACGACACCCGTTCCCGCCAGCCTCTTCCTAGCGGTGTAAACCGCCAGGAACAGGCTGGCGGGAAGGGGGTCGGAATCCCCATGGCAGCGCTGCATGCAGCACCGCCATGGAGGATTCCCTGGGGCAGGGGAAAACCGCCGGGAAACCGCCGGTTCCCCTTTTCTGACCGCGGCTTTAACGCCGCGGTCAGAATTGCCCCGGAAGCACCGCCAGCCTGTTGGCGGTGCTTCCTCTGCCCTCTGCCCTGGCGGTTAGAAACCGCCAGGGTCAGAATGAGGGCCTATGTGTGTTTGGGGGGGGTACCTATGTTTGTTGGTCCCGGGTGCGGCCTTCATCACGGGAAACCTACCAAACCCCGACATGTTTTAAAACTAGACACCCCAAGGGGTCCAGGGGGGTGTGGCTTGCCTGGATCCCCCAACATTTTCTTACCCAGACTCCTCTACAAACCTCAAAATTTGCTTAAAAAAGCATATTTTCCTCACTTTTCTTTGTAGGATCACTGCTCCAGCACAAATTTCCTACCACCCAGCATTCCCCTGAGTCTCCCAAGTAAAATGATACCTCACTTGTGTGGGTCCCCAAAGCAGAGTCAGCCTAAAAGATGTGTAAAAGAAAAATAGGTCATTGGCATTTTTCTGTTGCAGGCATCTGGGCCTACCCACACAAGTGAGGTATCATTTTTATTGAGAGACCTGGGAAAACGCTTGGTGGAAGGAAATTTGTGGCTCCTCTCAGATTACAGAACTTTCTGTCACCAAAATGTGAGGAGAAAGGTTTTTTTAGCCAAATTTTGAGGTCTGCATTGATTCTGGGTAACAAAACCTGGTGAGAGCCCCACAAGTCAGCCCATCTTGGATTCCCCTAGGTGTCTAATTTAAAAAATGCACAGGTTTGGTAGGTTTCCCTAGGTGCTGGCTGAGCTAGAGGCCAAAATCTACAGCTAGGCACTTTGCAAGATTTCAATGTAAAAATATGATGTGTCCATGTTGCGTTTCCTGACGCGAGCATTAGGCCTACCCACGCAAGTAAGGTACCATTTTTATCGGGAGACTTGGGGGAACACAGGATAGCAAAACAAGTGGTATTGCCCCTTGTCTTTATCTTCATTTTTGACTTTCAAATGTAAAACAGTGTGTAAAAAAAAAACATCTAATTGAGAAATGCCCTGTAATTTCCATGCTAGTATGGGCACCCCGGAATTCAGAGATTTGCAAATAAACACTACTTATCAACACCTTATCTTGTGCCCACTTTGGAAATACAAAGGTTTTCTTGATACCTATTTTTCACTCATTATATTTCAGCAAATTAATTGATGTATACCCTGTATAGAATGAAAACCCATTGCAAGTTGCAGCTCATTTATTGGCTCTGGGTGCCTAGGGTTCTTGATGAACCTACGAGCCCTATATATCCCCGCAACCAGAAGAGTCCAGCAGACGTAACGGCATATTGATTTAAAAAATCTGACATCGCAGGATAAAGTTACAGAGTAAAATGGCAGTTTTTTACCTCAATTTCAATATATTTTTATTTCAGCTGTTATTTTCTGTAGGAAACCCTTGTAGGATCTACACAAATTACCCTTTTCTGAATTCAGAATTTCATCTACTTTTCGGAAATGTTTAGCTTTCTGGGATCTAGCATTGGTTTCACACCCATTTCTTTTCCTAACTGGAACGAGGCTGAAAGCACAAAAAAGTAAAAATGGGCTATGTCCCAGTAAAATGTCAAAATTGTGTTGTGAAATTGGGTTTTCTGATTCATATTTGTTTGTTCCTGAAAGCTGGGAAGATGGTGATTTTAGCATCGCAAACCCTTTGTTGATGCCATTTTCAGGGAAAAAACCACAAGCCTTCTTCTGCAGCCCTTTTTTCCAATTGTTTTGAAAAAAATGAAATTTGTCCTGTATTTGAGCTAATTTCTTGGTCTCCTTCAGGTGGACCCACAAAGTCTGGGTACCTCTAGAATCCTTAGCATGTTGGAATAAAAGGACACAAATTTGGCGTGGGTAGCTTATGTGGACAAAAAGTTATGAAGGCCTAAGCGCGAACTGCCCCAAACAGCCAAAAAAAGGCTTGGCACCTAAGGGGGAAAAAGCTTGGCAGCGAAAGGGTTAAACTGGAAGAAACATAGCCGTGCTTACATGTGCTTGTGTATGATATGATGGGATGAAGTGAGTGTTGTGTACAGTTCATAGCTGAGTGTCAGAAAAGAAGGGAGGTTTGCAGTGTAGATATCCACCGTAGGCATCTTGATGGGTGTACATGGAGCACAGTAATGCATATATCAGTGAGGATCTCGTATCTCAGTGCGGATTTAAATCATTTTGGCCATCACATTCAGGACCATGGGGTCCCAGCATTCCACTCCCATGTGGGTGGTACCACAGGCTCAAAGCAAGCAGAGACAGTGGGCTTCTGCTTTGGTCCAAGTTAGCAAATCTTTTAGCCATTGTGTTATGAGCTTAGGAGTCGAAGATTTCCATGACATAGCAATCCTGCGTTTAAATAATACAAATGCTAAATCAATGATCCTGTGAAGGTATTTATTTTCTTTTTTTTGGGGAGCGAATGCCTAGTAAGCAAGAGGTCAGTGTTACAGGTAGGGGGTGGTTGGTCAGCTTCGACATCATCGCGGTAATCTTATGCCAAGTGGTTTGTAACACCAGAAATTCTCACACCATATTGTAGAAACCCGCTAAGGGCGAGGCGCAGCGTGGGCAAACTGGATTATGTGTGGGATACATGCAGTGGATGCGTTGGGGATCTAGATATGCGTGGTGTATGAAATTAAATTGTGTGAATCTGAACCAGGTGTTTCTGTATATTTCCTTAACCAACTGCAACGTCTTGCCCCAGTCCTCTTCAGTCAGCGGCTGTGGCAGCGCTGCATTCCACTTTTTGTGTGCAGTCTGTTGAATGGTTGCCAGCAAGTACGTGTAGTACAGCATACAGGGTGGTAATGGCACGTTTCGTGCTTCTGGATAATAAAATGGAGTGTAATGCGTGAGAAGTGGGGGGTTCTGTATATTTTGCGCCACAGAGGACGTGCATGACCTGCGCTATAATATAGAAAGTAATAAATTGCCCAGGTGCAATGTCGTGTTCTGTGACCATTTCTTGAAAGGACCTAAGTGTACCATCCGAAAATAAATGTCCCAGGTGCGCAATCATGAGCTTGTGTTTTCTGTGTTATCCCGGGCATCTCCCAGATCGAGATCTCCGGTGAGTAGGGAATATGAGGGCCCTTTAAGTGTAGATAACGGTGCCAGCATATATGTGCCACCTTCATTTATTGGTTCAGAGTGGTGCGAGGTATATTGTTGTCTGTTAGCCAAGTGTATATTGCAACATTCCCCAAATGGGTTTGTATAGCACTTGTTTCTGGGTGTAATGGTGAAAGTAACCAGGTGGTCAGCCATTGCAACTATGTCACTGCGTAATATATCTCGAAATTTGGAGCACCTAATCTGCCCTCTGTCAATGGCCTTTGGAGTTTAGAAAGGGCTACTTTACGGCGTCCCCCCCCCCAAATCAAACTTAAAAGCAAGCTATCCAGTGTTTTAAAGAAGGTGCACGGTATCGTTATCGTTGTGGGTAATGCTGAGAAAAAAACAGCAGCCTGGGTAGGATTAACATCTTGGATAGTGCCACATGGCCAATCGGCGATCGCGGTAGCGATCGCCAGAAAGTAAGGAAAGAACGTATATTCTCAACCGCCTTATGTAAGTTGCCGTCGAGGAGGTCCTGCGTTGCATGATAGACATTAACTCCCAAATACTTGAAAGTATCATATTGCCACTGCACACGGGAGTCAGCTGTGGTCATTCTGTCCGCAGGGGGGCACAGGGCTAGCGCGAACAGACAGGACTTAGGCCGGTTAACCTGGAGACCTGAGATCTCCCCAAAGGTTGCCAGTAGTTGTTCAAGCTCAGCTAGTGCGGTATGCACAATTCTAAGATAGATGAGAGCATCATCTGCATAGAGAGATACCACACGCGAACCGCTGTGAGTCCCCTTTCCCCCAAATCTCAGTCCAGTCCTGCAAATAGCATGCCAGGGGTTCCATGGGCAAGGCAATGAGGAGCGGCGGAAGTGGACAACCTTGACGAGTCCCCCATTGTATGCCAAAGCAATTAGATATCACCTGACCCATCTTCACCCTAGCCAGTGGGTCCCTGTACAACGTTTTAACCCATCTGAGAAGATGAGGTCCGAATCCCATTGTTTCAAGACACGCAAAGAGGAAATCCCATCTCAAAGTGTCAAAGGCTTTTTCTGTGTCTAAGGAGACTGCCACTTGATGTGGATCTCCGGTTGGTGCTTTATGAATGATATGTAAAAGGTGCCATATATTGAGGAATGTGGTGCGGCCAGGTAGGAAGCCTGATTGGTCATGGTGCACTAATGTTTGCATTACAGGGAGTAATCGGTTAGCTAGTACCTTTTCTAGTATCTTGCAATCCAAATTTAACAAGTACACGGGACGGTATGACAGTACATCCAGTGCATCACGCCCTGGTTTAGGCAGCACCACTATCAGGGCCTCGCATAAGGATTGTGGTAAGGAGCCCTGTTCAAAAGCATCACAATAAACCTCCAATAAACGTGGAATGATGGCAGTGGAGTAAGTGTTATAATATTCAATGGGCAAGCCATCTGCACCTGGCCTTTTATTACGAGCAATTTGAGATATGGCTTCTTTGATCTCCTCTATCTGAATAGGTTCTTCTATGGCATTGCGTTGTGTGGCAGTGAGACTAGGGAAGGATACCCCTTTCAGAAAATCCTGCATATGGCTCATGTCCGAGGTGGCCGGTTTCTTATATAGCTGTTGGTAGTAATCACAAAAAGTATCATTGATAGCTAGTTGTGATGTAGCTATTGTTCTATCATTTATTCTACTCGACATAGCCGGTGTGCCACGGTGTACCTCGCGGAGAAGCCAGGCAAGCAACTTGACCGAGCGATCTCCTTAGGCATGCTGTAAAGCCATCAGTCGTGATGACTCAAGGCAGATTCTGCTTCGCGGCGACAGGTATGGTACTGACGGAGCTGTGAGGATGACAGTCCGCCTCGTAGCGTGTACTTCCACTTGACGTAAGTCCCATTCCACCTAGAGAGATCCCGTAGCAACTGCCTTCTAACCCCCCAGGTAGTAGCCATACAGAGTCCTCCGATCACTACATTATACGTTTCCCATTCTATCGCTCGAGAAGAGGCTGAGCGAGCATTCGTCATGAAGTATTGCTGGATGACCTGCGATAGTGCCTCACGGAATGGAGGATCCAATAGAGCCTCCGCCTGTAGGTACCAATTAGGTATGCTGGGCCGCGGCAAACCCCAGGTCAGTACCGCCCTCTGTGGATTATGGTCCGAGTGTGTTTTTGCTAGGTATTCTGAGCGACCTTTGAAAGAGCCCATTGTTAGTGGTGCTAAAAAGGATATCTATCCTAGTGCTTGGGTCATGTACGGGGAAATAAAACAAGTATTCATGGTCACGCGGGTGACCCATGCGCAGTATATCGCCAAGCGCCATGTGAGTACTCCAACTCTTGAAATGGTAATGCGGTTGCTTGCTGCAGTAGGTAGTGGGGGGTGAGAACGGTCTAGTTGTAAATCCAAGATGCAGTTAAAATCTCCACCCCATATTGCCGGAGTTAGCGGGTCCTGGTGTTAGAGAATCTAGGAATTGTGTTTGGTTCACATTAGGGGCATATACGACCACTAAATTAATGGGAGTGCTGTCTAGCCTACCTTCTAAAATGACATAACGACCGTCTGGATCTATGTTTTGTGTCGTGAGGACAAAGGGGACTCCAGGAGCCACCCATATGAGAAATCCCCTGACGTAAGCGGATGTAATAGTACTATATGTTTGTCCTTGCCACCTTGATCTTACTTGAGCTAGTTTAGAGGCCGTAAGATGTGTCTCCTGAAACATTTCAATATGCACCTGACGGAATTGAGATATGAGTATACCCTATGGCGCTTGATGAAGGATGCCATGCCCCGTACATTCCAGGTCAAGAATCTATATTGTGGAGTGTGGGTCAGTGAGGGCGTGCTAGACTTCATTCCTAATACAATGAGCGAGAGAGAATATACTCTTAGCTACTAGTTGTATTTTGACACTTGACATCACATTGTCCCCACAGCAGTCACCCCTCATGCATATCCCCAGTGTTATTTTCCCAGGCACATAATAACAATGCTGTACACAATAACACAGTGTTAAGCACAGTAAAGCAAGCAGGTAAATCAAAGATCACCCCAACTTTAGTAACAATCCTCCCAGGGCCGAAACCGCATGGTGTACTGCCCAATGCACATATTAATTCGCAAAATAGCATTTGCCATGATAACTTAGTGAACAACGTGTACAAAGATACATCATGTGGGGGCATTATCAGCATGTGTATTGTGGTGTCCTGCATTAGGGCCCATGTCGTAGTGTGAGAGAAGACCCTGAATGAGTCAGTGCCTGCAAATAAGTCCTGCTGGTTGGCAAGAGGTGCGTTGAAAAAAGGAAGCTGATGGACCACAATGCAAAACGTATTGGTTACATAGCCTCGAATAATATCGTCTACTGATCCAGGTGTAATGTGAGGGTCTTTATTGCTGCCAATCGAGGAGATCTCTGAGTCTCCAGTTTCGGACCCTGATGTTTTTGTATGATCTGAGCGATGAGCGGTGAAGGAGTTAGTTTGGTA
This sequence comes from Pleurodeles waltl, assembly GCF_031143425.1. NCBI lineage: Eukaryota > Metazoa > Chordata > Amphibia > Caudata > Salamandridae > Pleurodeles > Pleurodeles waltl. The sequence goes on from NC_090446.1 coordinate 807,054,583, forward strand.
TTGTGTCGCTGCTACTACTGCTCGGGCCTGCTCCGCTGATTCTTGGTCTTGATCTGGACGGGAGCTTGGTGGTTTCCGGCGATGTGATCGTGGTTTAGGTGTCACCCATGTGTCTGTTTCTTTCTCCTCTCCAAGTGTCGCTGCTAGGCCTTTGGCATGCAGCCAAGTCCAAACATCCTCCGGTGTCTGAAAGATGTGTGTTCTTTCATGATCCATAACTTTAAGTTTTGCTGGGAAGAGGAAGGTGTACTTGATTTGTAGTTCACGTAACCAATGTTTATCCTTCATGTAGGACCCGTGTTTACATTGTACCTCTATAGTATAGTCTGGGTAGGCTGAAAGTGTGGCGTTGTCGAAGTGCCACGGGCCTTTGGTGCGGAATAATTGAAGGATGAGGTCAATGTCGCAAAAGTTCAATAGGCGGGCTATTAGAGGTCACGGTTATGCTCCCGCTTTGGGGGGCGACCTGGTATGCAGTGAGCCCTCTCTATGGAGACCAAAGGGGGTGTTTTATCCTTTAGAACGGTTGACAGAAGCCACTCCTCTAAAAACAGTTCAGCACAGGGAAGTTATGAGCATTCAGGGAAGCCGATAAAGCGAATGTTGTTGCTTCGTGATCGTCCTTCTGCGTCTTCATCTCTGTGGTGTAAAGCAGATATCTCTTCCTGCATGTTCATTATTTGTGTTTGCATGGCTGGAGGGTCAGCAATATACTTTGGGTGACTGACTCGGCTTGGGTAACCCTATCTGCTTGCGATGATCTGCTCTCAATAGGTTCACCTCCAGAGATAACGAGTCAATTTTAGCCTTCAGCGAGGTTTTGGTGTCCAGTATCGCATGTAAACGTTTCTTAAATTTCTCAGTGGCTGTTAAACGTGGATTCAAGATGTCGAAACTGATCAACTTGTGACAGAGGGTCTGATGAAAGAGTATCGACTGTTTGCATGGTGTGTCCTGTTGTCTTGGTGGGCCGTGGCTTCCCCATGACCTCACAAGGAAAAGATCTGTGGTAGCGGATGTGTTCTCGTGTTACTGGTTCAATGGTAAGATGGCCTTACGCTCCGCTTTAAATGCACCGCTCGATCAGCACTGCCGCGAGTAGGCTGTGCAATGCCAGGGCCCGCGGAGCAGTGAGCCACACAAATATTGGCACAATATATCTCATCCAAAGACCGTAATGCGAAGTAGCCAGCAAGTGAATATTAAGGTGTGATCCTTAACTCTGTATGTATTATCTCAGCATCTCATGTGGCTTAACAAGGGAGGGCAGTCTAACAAACAAATCACAGTGGGTAGGCCTGCTTCCAGCTCGACTAGCGGTCCCGCCACTATCCCACATGCGCCAGCTCTACTTTGTAGATCCATTCCATAACATCAAGGCAGGGCCCCAGGCCCTCCGGTAGTCTGTAGGCTGTGGCCACTTTCAGCTTGACTAACGGGCCCTGCATAATCCCACATGCGCCAGCGCTACTTCATAGATCAATTCCATAACATCAAGGTGGCCCCAGGGCCTCAGGTAGTCTTTAGGTCGTAACCAATTCTCACAGCGGTGACATGCAGCATTCTGTGACAGCAGTGTCAGGCACACTATTTTCCATCCACATCAACGGACTTACTGCTCCTCAGAATGGCACCATTCCGTCACCTTCAGCGGCGTCGCATCTATCTCCTACGACTCTGCGATATGGGATAGCCGGCAGTTAGGCCTGACACCTTTCTGCCTCACGCCTCATGTACACACAGACGCACACACCAATACCAAACAATGCCACACACTACCATAACAACACATCACAGCCAACACATGGCACAAGTCATCAACCCAGTGCATGCAGCAACACAGATACAACCCATATACATACAACACACACACCAATGTATACAGATCTATCACAACCATGTTGAAGGAAATCCAGGACAATTTCTTAACCTTGACACCAACATCTCAGTGGTGCAGATGTGTTGAAACAATAAATACATTTTAAAAACGATGTACAACTCAGTCCAGTTGTCCCAGGCACATTGGGCACTGTCACATGCCCCAACTTGACTCCTGACTGCAAATTGGCCTCCACATGGCAGGGGCATCAATGGGGCAGACAGGCACCTCAGGGGTTAGGGGGATGGTGATGGTAGGGGCTTTAGAGTGGAAGGGGGGTCCTTGGGTTTAGATTTGGGAGGGAAGGATTGCCTTTGATTTTGATTGTAGGGGAGGGGTTGGATTTTGGGGTAAGGGTACGGTCCTTAGGCTTTGGAGGGGTGGTTTATTTGCAGGGAGAAGGGCATAGACACTACGAGGGGGCCATCGGAGGAATGGGAGGTGGAAGGACTGGGTTAAGGCAGGGATACATGGTGCTTAGGGGCATCACAGGGTGGGACAGAAGCAGGATACATGTCAAGATGGGCAAGGAAATGTTTTTTTAGTACAGGGAGCGGTCATGGGTAAAAGGTTTAGGTGTGGAGGTAGAGGGAGTAGTTGTACGATGTGTTGGTGTGCTGGACGAGGATGCAGGTGTGTGGAATGCGTGCTTGTATGCCGTGGGTATATGTTGGGTTGGTGAGTGAGGGCGTTTATGTTTTTTGGGAGAGGAAAATATGAAGGGAGATGGGATGCAAGATGTGTGAGTGTATGTTGGGGTGGTGTCTGCAAGTAAGGTGGATGTGCTGCATTTGGCAGTTAAGATTGTTGTTGTGAGTGTGGATGTGGTGTGTGAGTTGGATGTCTGCGGGTCTGCTCTTGTTGTGTTTGTGTTGATGACATGACTGGTGGCAGGATCAGGGAGTGTTGGTGTAGTGATAGGAGGTGTGAGTAGTAATGTGACTGTGAGGGAGGAGGTGGTGGGGAGACAGTGTAGGGAATGTCTGTTGTTGTGTCTGCAGGTCTGCATTGATTGTGGATATGCTTGTGGTGTCTGTGTTTGTCTTTGCGCACTTTGTCTGCTGCAGTGGGTGAATGCTGGTCTGAATGTGTGCTCTGGATGGGTGAGGGGAGAGGGGTGTAGGATTGGGCAGAGGTAGCTGAGGGGACAGAAGATGAAGAGACACTGGCTGCCTTAACAGCAGAGGACAGAGCCTGAAACGATCTCTGCAGGCCAGCCAAGGCACTGTGAATGCCTTCCAGGTAGGCATCACTTTGTTCCATCTGGGATGCCAGTACCTGGATGGCATTCAAAATTTGTTACTGCCCCACAGAGATGGAAACCAGGAGGTCTATATCCTCCTCATTGAGGGCAGCAGGGCTGACTGGGGAAGGGGCAGAGGTGCCTTTGGCAAAGGAGACGCCCACCCTCCCGGGTGAGCGGGCACGGTCAACTGGGTGGGGAGCCAGAAGGAGGGCAGTGCTGTTAAGGGGGGTGGCAGACAAGGATGGTGCTGGGATTGGACCCAGATGGGTCCACCACCACCATGGAGCTTCCATCGGAGAAGGAATCCGAAGATGATGTAGCTGTACCAGTCTCCCTCGTGGTGGTCCCTTCGGCATCGGTGGACTCTGCCTCCTGGGTCCTGTGGGCTGCAGCTTCCCAACTCGCCAGTGCCCCTTCTCCTTCACCTGATGATGCTGATGCACACAGGGATATAAGAAGACAGGGAGAGAGGGTGGGAGAGAAAGAAAGGGAGGAAAGGGTCAATACTTACCCATCTAGTATACATACCAACAAGTACTCTACTCCTGGCGTGGCAAGGAATGGCAATGATACATTGTCCCAAATATGGGTCATGTAGACATAACCTAATATTCAAGCTGTTACCTCCTAATTTCCACAAAACGACTAGTTCGGACATGCTGCAGTCTGTCATCAGTCGTTCAATGGTAATAACTACTAACTACGCACATATAATTACCAATCTGACACTTTTTACACTTTTTAAAAATGTCCTGGATAAGTACATTGCACACAAAATTTAGAACAGGTAGGTAAAGGACTCATAATGTACAGAAGTCCATTGACAATGCAATGATTTCACAGTGGAAGTTCCCTACTCACAGTACTTATTATCCAATATCAGCCCTGACAAGATGGCATTGGGGTAGAGAATAGAGGTTTGAGAGTCACTCCACATAGAAATGTGTCTAAATGTAACTGGACAAGGAGTTATAGCACCGACATATTACTGCCTGCATTGTGTTGAAAAGCTAACTTATACCATATCTAAACAGTGGAAGTAATAGCCAGAGATTATTATCTGATCTTATGTACACACACCTCATTTATACCTAAATAATCTAACTGACACAATAGAAGCCAATACAAGTGATATTAAACAGTCTGTACTCACCTCCTTGTGGCTGCAGGCTGCCCTCCAGCACCCATCTATCTCCAGGTAGTCCACTGCCAATATGCGGGCTATTAGGGGAGTCATTGGGAGGACATCCCCAGCAGGACCTCCGCGGTCTTCCGGGCTCAGCATCTCAGGTCTTCCCATCTCTTTCTGCAGTGGGTGCTCTGCTGGCTATGGACCCCCAGGGTCCGCGAATGCTTGCCAATGGCTCTCCGTGGGCCAGATGTATGAAAAAGGCCTAGGCGATTTGGAAATAGCAATTTTTATGAAATTGCTATTTCTGATTCGCAAAATGCAATGTATCATATTTGCGATTCGGTAATAGCGTTTCTTAAAAATCTCAAATGCTATTACCAAATCACAAATTGCGATACAGCCCCCATTCGCATCTATGTGCCTGTCGGCCCATATTTGTGAATATTTTGCATGTCCCAAATTGCGAATTCCTAACTGGAATTTGCAATTTTGGGAAATTGAAAGTCCAGTGTGCTGGGGGCCTAGGGCCCCCTCTGCTGCACCCCAAAACATTTTTTTATTGACATGTAAGGTGCACACATGCCAAAAGGTCATGTGTGCTTTACATGTAAATTTAAAAAATGCATTTTAAAGGCATTATAAAAATTTGCACATGGTTACCACCAAGTTCAACTTGGTGTTATATAGCGATACCTTAATGCCCAATTTGCATTAAGGAATTGCTTCATAAATGTGCTTTAGAAATCGCAAATAAGGATTCCTTATTTGCGATTTCTTATTTAGAGAGTCGCAATTTGCGACTCTCCAAACAGGGTCGCAATTTTAAGGAATCGCCATTTTAATGATTCCTTAAAATTGCATTCAGAATGCCTTTGATACATTCTGAATTGGCTTTTTGCATTCGCAAACGGGCATTCGCACTGTTTGCAAATGTAAAAAGTTTTGATACATCTGGCCCCATATCCCCTTTTTCTGATGGGCACTGGCCTGCACAAGAGACACAGACAAAAGAAAATAATCATGTAGAGTTACAGTACACCTACTGCAGTGGCCTACACACAGCATCCACAGCACATGCTGATAAGGAGTTCACATTATGCCATTATCCATCATACAACACAACCCCAGCAGTCAATCATACCATGTCAGTATTCACACACTTAGGCAATCAAACACCACCCTAGCCAATAAGTATTCCACATTGTACTGACCTGTTCATCTGAAGCCCCATACAACTGTCCATACAGGGGTAGGACCCCTGCCACCAATTTCTCCAGTTCCTCCTGGGTGAAAGCTGGGGCCCTATCTCCTGCAGGATGTGTCATTGTGGGTTCCAGATACAGAACACAGCAGCTCATTAAGTGGAGGTCTTGCTTACTCGAGTGTCTGGAGTCAAGTGAGCTGGGCTATAGAAAATGGTGGTCACGGCCACTGCGGTCATGACCATCAAGGCCGGCGGTGATCATTATTGGCCCCAGTTTCCCATAGACATCAATGTTAACCAAATGAGGAGTTCCACTGCGGTTCGACCCCCTACTACCATACGATTTACGCTGGCAGAATGAGGTCATTTCCATCTGTCCTCTGCATGCAGGACAGGCGGCTGCCATTTTACATTTTATGATTTCTATGTCATCCTAGTGCATCATAACTTGATGTTAATCACTAGTTGCTTGATGTATAAAGTCAACTCATGTGAACTCACTAGTGAAGTGAGTGTCACCTGCCAATATGTATGATGTATCATCTTTTCAATGTGTGGAAGTTTGATAACTTTATCCAACTTATGGACAATATTACTATTTCTGACATCCATCTCTGTACAGACCCCCTGTAACAAGTGCAGCAATGGTATTTACAGCCAGGATGTCGCAGTTGTGTAGTGTGTGAATAACTGTTTCCCTGAGTCAGCTATCAAATACCTTACATGACTTACCCTGTTTGCTACTTATATGGTGTACTTTTTGTAATGACAGTGTAAGAGATATCATGAATTTTGTCCTATCCTATGCCTAGATACTGTCCAATGGGGAGAATGAGAAATGCACTGTTCTACCGCCCCCCAGTCGACCTTGCTACCAGGTAAGAAAGACACATTATACAGATGTATCGTCTGAACCGTCAGCCCATCAGTGAACTGTGTACCCAGCTGGAGCCGGATCTCCTGCCAGCCATATATAATCCCTGTGCCATCCCTCCAACAGTACAATTGTTATCAGTGCTCCACTTCGTAGCCTCTGGCTCTTCTCAGGTGACAGTGGGCTTGGCAGCAGGTATGTCACAGCTCATGTTTAGTTTTGTGTTGGAAGATGTATTGTCTACTTTGCTGAAACACATGGACAGCTACATAAGGTTCCCACAAAGTGCTGACTTACCCACTGTGAAGGCTGACTTCTATGATTTAGCATATATCCCTCATATGAAAGGGGCCATAGATGGCACCCACATTGCTTTGATCCCTCCCAGGAACAATAAGCAGGTATTTAGGAACCAGAAAAATTATCATTCTATGAATGTGCTGGTGGTGTGTCTCGCTGATCAGTACATATCCCAAGTGGCGGCCAAGTTCCCTGGATCTGTGCATGACTCCTGAGGTACAGCAATGTCCAACTACAGAGCCAGCGGGCTTGGATCATTGGTGAGTCCAATCTTTTGTTGTTACACAGTTTGCTATTCATTCTTCACAGATTACCTTATGCCACTCCTGGATTGTAATGTGTGCAAATATCTTCTACACAGGTGACTCTGGGTACTCTACCCTATCATGGCTGCTGACACCAGTGATATATCCCAGGTCTGAAGGTGAAAATCGCTATAATGAGGCCCGTAGCTCGACAAAGAGGGTGGTTGAACACATGTTTGGCCTACTGAATGCAAGGATCCGATGTCTGCACATATCTGGAGGTTCCCTGCTCTGCTCTCTGAAAAAAGACTGCCAGATAGTTGTTGCCTGCTGCATGCTACACAATTTGGCCCTGAGAAGACATGTTCTTTTACTGGAGGAGGAGGAGGAGGTGGCTGATGCACTGGTGGCAGATGAATGTGCAAATGACAGTGATGAAGATCGTGATGATGAGGATGATGTGCACTCAAGAATTCTGATTCTCCAATACTTCCAATGACAGTCAGGTATAAATGCAAAAACTGTTATCTGAAACTGTTCTGATCTGCAGTATGGCTGATGAGATGCGACTTACTGGTATTGTGGCTACTGTGCAGATGGTGATTGACTTATTTGTACACAATGAGAAAACAAGGGATATGATGTATACATTCAGCACAAGTGCTGCAGTACAAATTGTATTACTGACACGTTTATGTTAAGTGTTTCACTACCTTGTGTGACAACTGTTATTGGAAACAGTTTACAGTCTTTTCACACAGGTTTACCATTTGGGCTTATGGACACAAACATAATCACAGTTGTAAGGCTCTCTCTGACAGAACCCCAAGCCCAGGGTGTTAAGAAGCAGTCATTGAAATTGTAGCTTTGGATACTGTTTGGATGTGTCAGCTGTGACGTACTGACATATGTTTTTAGTGTGGGAGATATCATGTACTGTAGGCAATGTTCCATTCGTCCACATTGAGTAATTCATATCCCATTTTGTAAGTTTGTAAGAGTACAGCATCTTTAGTGCCGACCTAAATTGAGATCATAGTGTGTCTATTCTCACTGTCTTGCACTATTTACAGGTAATGTTGTTGTGTTAACTAAGTTTCCTTACTCATCTGCTGGTTGCCTTTGGAGAAGAAATCAGATCGTGTGTAAGGAAGACCAATTTTGTTAGCACTTTCCTCCACCTTCCATCCCCTCCCATGACACATTTGTTTGGCATTTTTTGACATTTTGATTTCGTATTACAAACATTGGTATGTCACTCAATAAGAACACGTATACAGTATATATGCTCAATGATGTTTATTCTGCCAATTTAGTTGAAAGTGGAGAAGAGTGGGGTCATGGTGTTTGAAATCAACAGAGTAGTAGGCACAGCTGTGGTTAATACAGGTCCAGTATCCAGGGGCCAGTGGAAAATGGGCAAAGATAGTGGAGAGTCAATAGGGTATCTCAGTGGCACCCAGGGGAGACAGTTCAGGAGAGGGTCACTTCCTGGAAGTGGGATTGGTCTTGCCTTCATGTCCTGCAGGATGTCTGGCTCGGTAACCACATTTGCGGGGAGGTGGTGGGTTCCTCAGCTACAGAGGGAGGGGTGCTAGTGCCCTGTGAGTCCTGTGGCAGGGCCTCCATTCCACTAGCTGTAGCAGATGTTGAGGGCTGTGTTAAACTCTGGCTAGTAGAAGGGGCCTGCTGGTGGGTGACGGACTCACAAAGGATGGTGGGTTGCTCCTTCAGCACCCCTGCAATGGAGGCCATGGTGGCATTGAGTGCCTGCCACTGCTGCATGGCCTCCTGGTGGTGTTCCCTCTGCAGGGTCTGGTTCTCCTGCAACGTGGCAAGCATCTGGCCCATTTAGTCTGGGGATTGCTGGTATGCTCCCAAGACTTGGGAGATGGGCTCTTGTCCAGTCGTCTTCCTAGGTGGCCCCATCCCTTGGCCCGCAGGTGCCCTCACACTGGCCCTAGCCTCTGTGCCTGTGTCCCTGGAACAGGGTGCCCACTCCTAGTGACACCAGAACCTTCATTGTCTTAGGTGTTAGGGGAAGCCTCAGGTCCCTGTACTGTTGGACATACTGCTAATTGAGGTGTCCTTGGGACATAGGTTTGGGAACATGGAGTTGGCTGAGGTGTTGTGGCCAAAGGTCTGCAGTGGACTGAGTGAGGCTGGTTGTGGGTGATTGATCTGATGTCCCAAATGGGCCAGGTATGTCATCTGGATCCAGATATCCTGAGTTGTACTCATCACTGGGGCCTTCTTCCTGTGGAGGCCTTACATTTCGGTAATGCGATGCCAGGTGACAGTGGCTGTTGTACCTGTGGTTGGACCAGACTGTTGTCGGTATCAGGTTTATATGATTGTAGTTTGATGCCATGGTGCATGCTACTGTTTAGGTGTTTCCCAGGGATGACAATGACAGTTGCTACACTTCGATTCTGCATTGCTGGGGTATTTTTTTCACAATGGTTTCAGCTTAGATGTGTGATTAGGGCGGTCATTCTGACCGCGGCGGTCGGCGGTCGCCGACTGCCAAGCGGTTCCCGCCGAAAGACCGCTCTGCGGTCAAAAGACCGCGGCGGCTATTCCGGCTTTCCCGCTGGGCCGGCGGGCGACCGCCAGAAGACCGCCGGCCGGCCCAGCGGGAAAGCCCCTGCAACAATGAAGCCGGCTCCGAATGGAGCTGGCGGAGTTGCAGGGGTGCGACGGGTGCAGTGGCGCCCGTCGCGATTTTCACTGTCTGCAAAGCAGACAGGGAAAATCTTTGTGGGGCCCTGTTAGGGGGCCCCTGCACTGCCCATACCAGTGCCATGGGCAGTGCAGGGGCCCCCAGGGGCCCACGGCACCCGTTCCCGCCATCCTGGTTCTGGCGGTGGACACCGCCAGAAACAGGCTGGCGGGAAGGGGGTCGGAATCCCCATGGCGGTGCTGCAAGCAGCGCCGCCATGGCGGATTCCTTGGGCCAGCGGGAAACCGGCGGGAAACCGCCGGCTCCCCTTTTCTGACCACGGCTTTACCGCCGCGGTCAGAATCACCCAGGAAGCACCGCCAGCCTGTTGGCGGTGCTTCCGCTGCCCTCCGCCCTGGCGGTCATGGACCGCCAGGGTCGGAATGACCCCCTAGGTCTTTTGTGGTGCATTACTTTGATTGCCATGTGATGGGTTGGAAATGACACCTCACGATTGTGTAGCATATGTCTTGCTTATACATGCAGGTGTTCCTGTTAGAAATGGGCTCTTTGGTTGGCAGTCAGGTTACCCCCTGTCCATGCAAGAAACATCACTCTAGTCAGGGTAAAGGAGAATCACCCTAGGTTAACCTCGCTCACCCCCTTGGTAGCGTGGCATGAGCAGGCAGGCTTAACTTCAGAAGCAATGTGCAAAGTATTTGTACCAGCACACACAGTAACACAGTCAAAACACTACAAAATGACACAACACAGGTTTAGAAAAATAGGTAATATTTATCTAAACAAAACAAGACCAAAACAACAAAAATCCAACATACACAAGTCAAGTTATCAATTTTAAGAAAGAATAAGAGTCTTAGATCCTTTAGAAAACAGTGAGAACGTTGTTAGGGTACAAAAGTACCTGGGTACTGTCAGAATAAAGCCGCATGGGTGAGTGTGCATCAGAAAAGGCCAGAGATGTGTTGATTTCTCACTCACAAGCGAGAGCGTGCATCCTTCCTCCTCTGGTCGGGTCAGGGTGCGTCATTTCCTCTATCCCGCAAGATAACGATGCATCAATCTGGACGGGCACCCCGGGTCTGGGCAGGCTTTGCATTGATTTTCCGCACCCAGCGAAGTTGCGTCGAAATCCAGTCGCACAGTGTCAAGAAACCACACTGTGTGGGGGCTTTCGTCGTTAACAGCAGCCGCTGCGGGTGTTGCACGTTGTTTTTCCAGCTACGCTGTGTCAATCTTCCAGCTGCGATGCAGGTAGAACATCAATGTTAGCCGCGAGGCCGGCGGCGCTTCATTTTTCAGCCTCAGGGCAGGTCTTGTGTCGAATGTTTCCCCACAAGGTGGTCTTTGTGTGGATTTCAGGTGCACCTTTCAAGGGCCCAGAGACAGGTTAGGGCACCACTTGGCAGGCAGGACTCTCAGCTGAAAGCCCAAATACTGGCAGAGAGAAGTCGTTGTTGTCCCTGAGACTTCAACAACAGGAGGCAAGCTCAGTTCAAGCCCTTGGAGGTTCGTCATCAGTGGGAAGTCACACAGAAGTCTTTGTCCTCTCTCAGATAGAAGCAGTTACTGCAGGCCAACCCACCAAAGCACAGGCACAGGCACAGAGAAAGTAGTCCTCCTCCAGCTTCTCCAGAGTTCTTCTTGGCAGAGGTTCCTCTTGGTTCCAGAAGTAGTATGATTTTCAAGGGTGTTAGTTGCTCTTCTTACACCCTTTTCTGCCTTTGAAGTAGTCCTACTTCAAAGAGAAGTGTCTGTTGTTTTCAAGATCCTGCCTTTCCCAGGCCAGGCCACAGACACACACCAGGGGGTTGGAAACTGAATTATGTGAGGTCAGGCACTGCCCTTTCAGGTGTAAGTGACCTCTCCTCCCATCCCCTCAGCCAAGACGGTCCACCAAGATATGCAGGCTACACCCAGCTGTGTCATTGTCTATAGAGAGGTGCAAACCGCCCAACTGTCAAACTGACCCATTCAGGGAATCCACCAACAAGCAGTGTCACAGAATGGTTTAAGCAAGAAAATGTGTACTTTCTAAAAGTGGCATTTTCAATTTCACAATCTAAAAACCAACTTCACTAAAAGATGTATTTTTAAATTGTGAGTTCAGATACCCCAAACTCCACATGTCTATCTGCTCCCAAAGGGAATCTGCCCTTTAATCATATTTAACGGCAGCCCCCATGTTAACCTATGAGAGAGATAAGCCTTACAACAGTGAAAAACGCTTTTGGCAGTATTTCACCGTCAGGACATGTAAAACACATAAGTACATGTCCCACCTTTACCATACACTGCACCCTGTCCATGGGGCTACCTAGGGCCTTCCTTAGGGGTGCCTTACATGTATAAAAAGGGGAAGGTTTAGTCCTGGCAAGTGGGTTCACTTGCCAAGTTGAATTGGCAGTTTAGAACTGTACTCACAGACACTGCAGTGGTGGGTCTGAGCAAAACAGCAAAAACAGAGTCCAGCACACAGAAACAACCAAGGAAGTAGAAGCAAAAGGTTAGGGAAGACCATGCTAATGATGCAAAGTCTAACAGTTCCAATGTTGAATGTGCACATTTCAGAATACTTTAGTACGTAGTGATGCATTGTGGGGGTAGTAGTCCATCCAGCTGAGCATGCTTTTCTTTAACTTGGGGGGGGATTTGGTTGGGATGATGCTAGTGGGGTGGTGTGGACATGCAGGGGAAGGGTTTTAGCTGATTGGGGGGTTGAGGATCAGTGTAGGATGGGCTGATGTGGGCAGTGATAGGGGGATGGGGTTTTATGACGTACAGGTGTACAATGTGCAAGGGGATTTTACATGACTTAGGCCCTCATTCTGACCCTGGCGGTCGGTGATAAAGCGGCGGCCAAGCCGCCAACAGGCCGGCGGTCTAAAATATGCAATTCTGACCCTGGCGGGAACCGCCAACACAGCCCGCCAACTTAACACTCCGCCCGCCACAGCGGTACAAACAAACAGCGCGGCGGTTCCCGCCAACAGCCAGGCGGCAGACAATGTACCGCCCACCCTATTACGACCCACCAATCTGCCACCTTTTCCGGGGCGGGAGCACCGCCGATAAGAACACGGCGGAAACAGACTATGAACGGGAAAACACTCACCTCTACGCACTCCACGCGAGATTCCGGCAGCATGGAACCAGAGTTGCAGGTCATCCCCGCACTCCTATTCCTGCTCATATACCAGGAGCACGCCCGGCGGCGCGGAAGACATCGGTGAGTACTGCACCTACGACACAGGGGAGGGAAAAGATTACCGGCACACACCCACCCACCCACACCCACTACAACACACACATCAATGCATTCCCACAGATCACTGTCACAACCCACAAACCACCCCCCTCCGAAATAATGCAAAGACCAAAAGAAGAGATCATAAACGGGCAGATATATTGAAATATGGACACCAGTAATCGCAATAAATAAATAAACTATATACAAAATATATACAGCTACTAAATGTAGTCCAACCACTGTCCGTGGATCACAGGGGTCCTGTGCAAAGGGGCAAGGCCCAGTCCCACGACAAGAACTCCACGGAGAGAACACTGCAGGGGCATCAGAAAGAAAATCGGACAGGCACCTCAGGGGGAAGGGAAGGGGGGGCACCTCAGCCACTTGAGTACACGACGCCAGATCCACGAGGGGACTCATGACCACTGGGCCATCCTGGGGAGAGCAAAGCCACAGTCCAAACAGTCCATACAGTGGGTGGCCTGCCCACTGAGCCATCCTGGGGAGAGCAAAGCCACAGTCCATACAGTCCATACAGTGGGTGGCCTGCCCACTGGGCCATCCTGGGGAGAGCAAAGCCACAGTCCATACAGTCCATACAGTGGGTGGCCTGCCCACTGGGCCATCCTGGGGAGAGCAAAGCCACAGTCCATACAGTCCATACAGTGGGTGGCCTGCCCACTGGGCCATCCTGGGGAGAGCAAAGCCACAGTCCAAACAGTCCATACAGTGGGTGGCCTGCCCACTGGGCCATCCTGGGGAGAGCAAAGCCACAGTCCATACAGTCCATACAGTGGGTGGCCTGCCCACTGGGCCATCCTGGGGAGAGCAAAGCCACAGTCCATACAGTCCATACAGTGGGTGGCCTGCCCACTGGGCCATCCTGGGGAGAGCAAAGCCACAGTCCATACAGTCCATACAGTGGGTGGCCTGCCCACTGGGCCATCCTGGGGAGAGCAAAGCCACAGTCCATACAGTCCATACAGTGGGTGGCCTGCCCACTGGGCCATCCTGGGGAGAGCAAAGCCACAGTCCATACAGTGGGTGGCCTGCCCACTGGGCCATCCTGGGGAGAGCAAAGCCACAGTCCAAACAGTCCATACAGTGGGTGGCCTGCCCACTGGGCCATCCTGGGGAGAGCAAAGCCACAGTCCATACAGTCCATACAGTGGGTGGCCTGCCCACTGGGCCATCCTGGGGAGAGCAAAGCCACAGTCCATACAGTCCATACAGTGGGTGGCCTGCCCACTGGGCCATCCTGGGGAGAGCAAAGCCACAGTCCAAACAGTCCATACAGTGGGTGGCCTGCCCACTGGGCCATCCTGGGGAGAGCAAAGCCACAGTCCATACAGTCCATACAGTGGGTGGCCTGCCCACTGGGCCATCCTGGGGAGAGCAAAGCCACAGTCCATACAGTCCATAACAGACCCCACTGCCACTTGGGGAGGCAAGTTGGCCAGAGGACATCCTGCAGCCCTGCCCGAGATAGATCCTGCCCTGCCACGTCTGCCAAAGGGCCAGCGGTTCTTGCCTTGAAGGGCCCAGTTCAGCGGTTCCTGAGACGGCGGGGCCCAGTTCAGCGGTCCTTGCCCTGAAGGGCCCAGTTCAGCGGTTCTTGAGACGGCGGGGCCCAGTTCAGCGGTCCTTGCCCTGAAGGGCCCAGTTCAGCGGTTCTTGAGACGGCGGGGCCCAGTTCAGCGCTCCTTGCCTTGAAGGGCCCAGTTCAGCGGTTCTTGAGACGGCGGGGCCCAGCGGAGCGGTGCGTGAGACGGCGGGGCCCAGCGGAGTGGTGCTTGAGACGGCGGGGCCCAGTTCAGCGGTTCTTGAGACGGCGGGGCCCAGTTCAGCGGTTCTTGAGACGGCGGGGCCCAGTTCAGCGCTCCTTGCCTTGAAGGGCCCAGTTCAGCGGTGCTTGAGACGGCGGGGCCCAGCGGAGCGGTGCGTGAGACGGCGGGGCCCAGCGGAGCGGTGCTTGAGACGGCGGGGCCCAGTTCAGCGGTTCTTGAGACGGCGGGCCCAGTTCAGCGGTTCTTGAGACGGCGGGGCCCAGTTCAGCGCTCCTTGCCTTGAAGGGCCCAGTTCAGCGGTGCTTGAGACGGCGGGGCCCAGCGGAGCGGTTCTTGAGACGGCGGGGCCCAGCGGAGCGGTGCTTGAGACGGCGGGGCCCAGTTCAGCGCTCCTTGCCTTGAAGGGCCCAGTTCAGCGGTGCTTGAGACGGCGGGGCCCAGTTCAGCGCTCCTTGCCTTGAAGGGCCCAGTTCAGCGGTGCTTGAGACGGCGGGGCCCAGCGGAGCGGTTCTTGAGATGGCGGGGCCCAGCGGAGCGGTGCTTGAGACGGCGGGGCCCAGTTCAGCGCTCCTTGCCTTGAAGGGCCCAGTTCAGCGGTGCTTGAGACGGCGGGGCCCAGTTCAGCGGTCCTTGCCCTGAAGGGCCCAGTTCAGCGGTTCCTGAGACGGCGGGGCCCAGTTCAGCGGTCCTTGCCTTGAAGGGCCCAGTTCAGCGGTTCTTGAGACGGCGGACGGTCTATGGCCAACTGCTAATTGCCTGGTGGTGCCCTCCTGGGCAGCGGGGATGGTGCTCCTTCACTGCCCACCTGGGCTGTGGGTGGTGGGGCCCTCCTGGCCAGCTGGGCTGGGTCCTCCCTGGGCAGCGGCTATGGGGGTGGTGGGCTCTCCCGGGGCAGCTGTGCCGGTTCCTCCCGGGGCAGCGGCTATGGGGGTTGTGGGCTCCTCCTGGGCAGCAGGCCTGCTGCCTGACCTCTCCGACTTGCTGCCCTTGCCCTCCTTAGTCGTCGGCCTGTGGCCCTTTCCTCCCTTTGGTGCTGTGGCTGGTGACTGTCTCTGGGTGGTGTCCGGGGGGGATGTAGAAGGCGGGCTCCTGCGGCGCCCCTTCCGCCTTCTGCTCCTCTTCCCAGGGGGTGGGCTGGCTGTCCCCTTGCTGCTGGGCGAAGATCCAGACATGCGGGCTGGCGGGCTCCAATACCCCTGCACCCTTGTCAAGGGGGCTGCAGGGCTGGTGGTGGCTGAGGTGCTCTTCTTACCCCGACGAGAAGGAGGGGGGGGCTCAGGGTCAGGAAAGAAGTTAGTAGTGGCGAGGAAGAGCTTCTTGGGACAATGGAGAGTGGTAGGTACAGTGGGAATGGGAGTGGAGGGAGAGGATGTGGTTGTAGGTGAGTCACGTTTGCTGTCTTTGGGTGCAGGTGCAGGAGGGATAGGCTGTCGTGAGGTGGATGGCTGTTGGGTGGGTGGGTGGCTGCGTTTGTGTGGTGTGGAAGAGGGGGTGACAGACACAGTGGGAGAGGACACAGGGGACGTGTAAATGGCAGTGGGGGTGGTGACTGCACGTGTGCGGACTGGAGTGGAGGGTGTGCTGGTGATGGAAACACTGGCTGATGGTGAGGTGAATGGAGGTGTGAGTGTAGACGTCACAGGGAGGGAGGAGGGAGACGAGGAGGTGGGGGTCACAGAGGTGGTAGTGACTGTTGGCATGTCTGCATCGGAATGTTGCGTGTGTGAATGTCTGCGTGATCTGTGGTGCTTATGTTTGGATGAGCTTCTCTTGGGTGTTGAGGTGTGTGCAGGCTGGTCTGATGGTGTGGGTGGGACAGGCAGAGGAACAGGAGACTGGGAGGAGGGAGTTAGTAGAGGCAGGCAGGAGACAGGGACAATGGCTGCCGTCATGCTGAGGCCAGAGCCTGGAACGATCGCTGATGGGCAGCCTGACCCGAATGAATGCCCTCCAGGTACGCATTGCTGCGATGAACCTCCCTCTCCACCCCCTGGATGGCATTCAAAAGGGTAGTCTGCCCAACAATGAGCGTTCGGAGGAGGTCAATGACCTCCTCACTGAGGGCAGCGGGGGTAACAGGGGCAGGGCCTGAGGTGCCTGGGGCGAAGGAGATGCCCGGCTTCCTGGCAGAGCGGGCACGGGGCGAACGCTGAGGGGCTGCTGGGAGGGCGGAGATGGTGCGCTGGGTGGCGGCTGTACCTGTAATGGCGGGGGGCACGGATGGTGCCACCCCCGCAAGGGAGCCCCCTTCCGAGGACGTGTCCGTGTCGCTGCAGGCTCCAGTCGTCCCCGTCGTGGAGCTCCCCTCGCCCTCCGTCTCACTGGTCCAGTCTGACTCTGTGGCATGGCCCTCCTGGGCCATGTGAGATGCAGCTCCCTCCTGCCCCGATGCCACTTCTCCTCCGCCTGATGATGCTGATGCACACAAGCACAGAAAGACAAACAAAAAGGGGGGGGGAGAGAGAAATAAAGGGATATTGAGTACATGGATCTCCGGTACAGTTAGCGGACATGACAGACACAGATGCCCCCTGCACTAAGTTGCGCACTTGGGGTCCGCTACGCATTCCGTGGAACATGCCCTACACGCCTAGAGTTGACAACTGCACCCATGGATGACACGGCCCAGGGATGGCTGTACTGACAAACTACTGAGGGTGGTGGCTGGGGACACAGGGGCTTACGGGGGTGCCCAGCCTACAGATATCGCCCTGGCCTAGGGGGACCCCCAGCCATCCTCCCCCAACCAGACACCTCCACTGCGCGACAACAGAGTAGATAATGCTTGTACTCACCCCCTTGTGTCTGCTGTGCTGCCCTCACGCGCCCATCCAATTCAGGGTAGGCCACCGCCAGGATCCGGAACATCAGGGGGCTCAGTTGACGGCAGGCACCCCGCCTACGTTGGGAGGCCATCCCCAGCAGAGACTCGGCGGTCTTCTTGGTCCCGCGGCGGATGTCCTCCCACCTCTTGCGGCAGTGGGTGCCCCGTCGATGGTGGACCCCCAGGGTCCGGACTTCCTTGGCGATGGCACGCCAAATCCCGATCTTCTCATGGGCGCGGACCTATGTGACACGTACAGGGAGGGAGAAATACCACGTTCAAGTTTGTCAGCATTTTCCTTTCCAGTGGCCCAACGCCCCCCATCCCCGCCAGGCCCCCCGCCATGCCCAACATGCCCCCCATCCCCGCCAGGCCCCCCGCCATGCCCCCCGCCAGGCCCAACATGCCCCCCATCCCCGCCAGGCCCCCCGCCAGGCCCAACATGCCCCCCATCCCCGCCAGGCCCCCCGCCAGGCCCAACATGCCCCCCATCCCCGCCAGGCCCCCGCCATGCCCCCCGCCAGGCCCAACATGCCCCCCATCCCCGCCAGGCCCCCCGCCAGGCCCAACATGCCCCCCATCAACGCCAGGCCCCCCGCCATGCCCCCCGCCAGGCCCAACATGCCCCCCATCCCCGCCAGGCCCCCCGCCAGGCCCAACATGCCCCCCATCCCCGCCATGCCCCCCGCCAGGCCCAACATGCACCCCATCCCCGCCAGGCCCCCCGCCAGGCCCCCAAGCCAGCCAGTGTCCCCAAATCCAGATTGAATTAAACTCACTTGTTGGTCTGGAGGACCGTAGAGTAGCGCATACTGGGGGAGGACCCCATCCACGAGTTTCTCCAACTCCTCTCCAGTGAAGGCAGGGGCCCTTTCCCCAGGTGCAGCAGCCATTGTCCCTTCCAGACCGAGGTCACAGCAACACTTGCAGTATAGGTCCTCTCCTGTGAAAGTTCAAGTCGCAAGTGGATAAGTAGATAGAAAATGGCGGTCACGTCCGCAGCGGTGCGTACCGCGGCGGTGCGTCCCGCCACCGCCGGCGCCCTTCGCCATTGGCTCCTGAAACCCATAGGCTTCAATGTTAACCAATGCGGCTTTGCGCCGCGGTCTTCGCCCGCCGCCCGCCGCGGTGTGCCACGCCAGCGCATTGACCTCACATCCCATTGTCACACTTCACAGGTCAGTCAGCCGCCATTTCCAGGGCCCACATGGCTCAATTTCAACTGCGTCACACAGGCCTAGGCCTTGCATAGCCACTCAGACACGCCATTCACTGCATAGAGAATCGTATACTGTGCTAGCTGTGAGTACGTACCTGTGGGTTGCTTGACTGTGTGCTCCATGTTGTCCTTCCTAGGCACCGTCCGCTGGGTTGGGCGAGGAGACGGATGAATCCTCCCGTGTACCGACCGCTGGTGGACCTGTCGACAATGGAAGAACGCCACATTATCCTGACCTACCGTCTTAACCGTGCCACTATCCATGAACTGTGTGCCCAGCTGGAGCCCGACCTGATGTCCCCCATCCGCCAACCCACAGGGATTCCCCCTCTGGTGCAGGTCATGTCAGTACTCCATTTCTTGGCAAGTGGGTCATTTCAGACAACCGTGGGAATTGCTTCTGGGATGTCTCAGCCCATGTTTTCGAAGGTGTTATCCAGAGTGTTGTCTGCCCTGATGAAATCCGTGAGGAGCTACATAATTTTCCCTGAGGTGGGCGAATTGGCTACAGTGAAGGGTGATTTCTACACCCTTGGACATATTCCCAACGTAATTGGTGCCATTGATGGGACCCATGTGGCTTTGGTTCCCCCAAGAGACAGGGAGCAGGTGTACAGGAACAGAAAAAATGACCATTCAATGAACATCCAGGTGGTGTGTTTGGCTGACCAGTACATCTCGCATGTAAATGCCAAATTCCCAGGGTCAGTGCATGACGCCTACATCCTAAGGAATAGCAGCATCCCTTACGTGATGGAACAGCTACAGAGACACCGTGTATGGCTAGTGGGGGACTCTGGGTACCCCAACCTGTCGTGGCTACTGACCCCAGTAAGGAATCCCCGGACCAGGGCAGAGGAACGGTACAATGAGGCCCATGGGCATACTAGGAGGGTGATCGAACGCACCTTTGGCCTCCTAAAGGCCAGGTTTAGGTGCCTGCATATGACAGGTGGATCCCTAATGTACTCACCTAAGAAGGTGTGTCACATCATCGTGGCCTGCTGCATGCTTCACAACCTGGCTTTGCGCCGCCAGGTGCCTTTCCTGCAGGAGGATGGTCGAGACGGTGGTGTTGTGGCAGCGGTGGAACCTGAGGAGAGTGACGAGGAGGAAGACGACGGGGCTGAAACAGACAACAGGGACAGAATCATTGAACAGTACTTCCAATAGGACACAGGTAACATTTCAAAGATAATTTAGTAAATGTTAACTACTCTCCAGCATCTCTGCTGCCTGTCTATTTGCCCCAGTGTATGATGACTGAGTTTTGGCTTTTCCCTCCCTATTTCAGATCTGGGGTCCCCACTACGAGTCCTGTGCTTCGTTTCCCCATGGACTACAGCTTTGTGGCAGCTGTTTGTTGACTTCACCATGTACAAGGACATATTTGCACTGTCATGTCAATTACAATCTATTGAAATCACAGCCAGACTCCAGATATTTTGGTGCAAAATAGGTGTTTATTGAAGTGCTCAAAATGGGATGGGTGGTTTCAAGTGGGTGGGGGCTATGGTGAAGGAATGTCCATGGCAGAGTCCAGAGTAACAGTCACACAGGTGCATTGTCCAGAGGCCTGTGGAGAGATGGAGCATGGGCAGTTCAAGGATGGACAGGGTGACAATGTGGGACAGTGGGATGACATCAGGTGGTATCCATTGCTGGCGGGGGTCTTGACATCCTACTCTGTCTTCTTGCGAGATCTCAGGGCCCTCTTGCGGGGTGGTTCTTCTCCTGCAGGAGGTGGGGGTCTGGTGGGCTGCTGCTGTGCGGGGGCCTCCTGTCCACTAGCGCCGGCGGAGGTGGTTGGCTGTTCTTGGTCCAGGCTAGTGGCAGGGGCCCTTGGGTGTTGTTCAGTGTCCGCCCTGGTGTTTACGAGGTCCTGCAGCAGCCCTACCATGGTAACCAGGGTGGTGTTGATGGCTCTGATGTCCTCCCTGTACCCCCGATAGTGTTCCTCCTGCAGTGCCTGGATCTCTTGGAACCGGGCCAGTACCGTCGCCATCGTCTCCTGGGAGCGGTTGTATGCTCCCATGATGGTGGTGAGGACCTCGTGGAGAGTGGGTTCCCTGGGCCTCTCCTCCCCCCCTGTCGCACAGCTGCCCTCCGAGTTCCCCTGTTTCCCTGGGCCTCTGCCCCCTGGCCGGTGTGCCCACTACCACTGCCCCCAGGTCCCTGTTGTTGTTGGGGTGGTGGGTTATCCTGGGTGCCCTGTAGTGGTAGACACACCGCAGATTGACGCGCCCTGGAGACAGAGGCATGGGCCCGCTGGGTGGGAGCTGTGCTGGTGTTCCCAGAGGGGTTAGGGTCTGTAGTGGTCTGGGCCTGTGTGAGGGGAACCGACTGTCCAGAGGTCCCCGATGGTCCGGGCTGGTCATCGGTGTCCAGGTCGACAGAGCTGCTGTCATCGCTGACGGCCTCTTGGGTGGGGGGTGTGGAGAATTCTGGCCCCTCCGCCGCGGTGTGTTGACGGTCGGGTCCTGCAGGGGTATAGAGGTATGGTTATAGTTTCAATGTGTGGCATATGGGTGTATCTGTGGGTTCTCGTGTCCCCAAGTGCTGGCATTCGTGTGTGGGGGCTTTGGTGAGGGTGGCTTGTGGGGGGGATGTGTATATGCATTGGGCATGCTTTGGTGATGGGTGTCCATGCTTAGTGGACGCATGCAGGCCTAGGTTTTGGGATGTGTGGGTTGTGATGGTGAGACATTGGCGGGGAATAGGTGTGCTGGGGGTGGGGGTGAGGATGGTGGTGGGGGTGAGGATGGTGGTGGGGGTGAGGATGGGGGTGGGGGTGAGGATGGGGGTGGGGGTGAGGGTGGGGTTCGAGGATGGGGGTGAGGGTTGGGGTCTGATTTGGCATGCAGGTGGGGGGGAAGCAGTATTGAAGCTTCAACTTACCAGTATCCATTCCTCCGCCGACTCCTGCGAGGCCGTCAGGATGCAGGATGTTCAAGACTTCCTCCTCCCATGATGTGAATTGTGGGGGTTGAGGTGGGGGTCCTCCGCCAGTCTTCTGCACGGCGATGTTGTGCCTGGATACCATGGAACGCACCTTCCCCCGTAGGTCGTTCCATCGCTTCCTGATGTCTTCCCGATTTCTGGGGTGCTGTCCCACTGCGTTCACCCTGTCGACAATCCTCTGCCATAGCTCCGTCCTCCGGGCAATGCTGGTGTATTGTATCTGTGTGCCGAACAGCTGGGGCTCTACCCGAACGATTTCCTCCACCATGACCCTGAGTTCTTCGTCTGTGAAGCGGGGTTGTCTTTGGGGTGCCATGGGGTGGTGTGTATGATGTGTGGGGTGGAGTATGTGTATTTAAGTGAGTTGAGTGTGGTGGTGTGTGTTGTTTTGTGTGTGGATAGTGTGTGGGTGATGGTGTTGAGTGGCTGTGGCTGTTATTTTTTGGATGCTGGTGTCTCGCTCTTGCCTTCTTTACGAATTTTTTAGCGTAGGGGTTTGTGGGTGATGTGGGTGTGTGTTTTATATTGTATTGTGTGTGTGGGAGTGGTGTGTGTATGTGTATCAGGTGTGTGGGATTCAAATCGTCCAATGTGGCTGAGTTTTGTTCGTTTGTGTGTATTCTGACCGCGGCGGTGTGTCCCGCCAATGGAATACTGCGTTTGAATGACCGCCGCGTGGATTCGTGGGTCGTAATGGCATGGGCGTATTTCTGTTGGCGTGACGGTGGAGGTTTTGTCACCTCCACCTTTCCGCCGACCGCTGGTCTGGCGGTCTGTTGTGGCGGTCGGATTTTCGGAGGTTTGCCTTCTGCGGGTCAGAATGACCGTGGCGGGTTTCCGCGACCGCGGCGGGATTATGGAGGATTTCTGACCGGTGGTAGGCGCCTTTTACCGCCGAGGTCAGAATGACCCCCTTAGTCTCCAGTACTCTGGAATTTTCAGTCAGGCCCTCTGGATGCAGGATAGCCAAGATCTTCTCCTCCCATGCTGTGAACTCCAGGGGAGGATGTGGGGGCCCACAGTCAGTCTTGTGGATGGCAATCTGCTGTTGTGACGGCATAGAACACACCTTCCTCCGTACGTCATTCCACCTCTTCTTGATGTCATCCCTTGTGCGTGGATGATTTCCCTTCTGGGTTTAACCTGTCGACGAACCTCCACCATAATTCAATTTTCCTGGCTATGGATGTTTGCTGGACCTGTGCTCCAAACAGCTGTGGCTCAACCCTGACGATGTCATCTACCATAACCCTCAACTCTTCATCGGTGCATCGTGGGTGTTTTTGTGGGGACATGGTGATAGTTTAGTGGTTGTTGTGGGTGTGTGGTGCAAAGGGTGGAGTGTTTTTTAGTTAATGGGGTGTGTGGGGTGGGTGGATGTGTGTGGTGATGTGTTGTGATTGTGTGCAGTGGTGATGTGTGTGAGTTGTAGATGGTGAGGTTATGTTGTATATGCTGAGTGTGAAGTATAAATGTGCCTATGGTATGTGTTGGCTTCTTGGGGCCTCGCTCTCTGTGAGATCGTGGTTGTGATTGCAAAGGATTTTGAGATCTGGGGGGGGGTGTTTTATAGGGATGGGTGTATGTGTATCAGGTGTAGGGTATTTGCACCGTCCAACGTAGGGTTTTGTTATAGTGGAGGTGCTATGTTGAGCATGTTTTTTTTACTACCAATGGTTTTCCACCATGCAAAGACCGCTGTGCTGATTTGTGGGTTGTAATTTGGAGGGCAGAATGTTGGCAGCGTGGCGGTGTGGATGGTGGGACCACCTCTCCCCCGCCGTCGTTCAGCCTGATGGTGTCAGATTTGTGGCTGTTTTGTGACAATTTTGCGGTTGTTTCTCGTAATATGGCGGTCTTGTTTTCACTGCAATGGCAGTCTTTTGGTGCCCACCACTGCAGCGGTCTTACTTAAAGACCACCAAACTGGTAATGACCACCTAAATCACTAGTCTAGAAGGACAATATTTCGGGATCTTAAGAACATTATAAAAGATCCTTGGCCTCCTTCTGCAAACAGCTAGGAAGACAGTTGTGTGGTCTCTAGTTGTGTCCAGACTGGACTATTGCAATGTCCTATACCTGAGGGTCTCTCAGTCTCGACTGATGAGACTCCAGTGTGTACAGAATGCTGCAACTCGTCTGCTGCTCAAACTGGTGAGACGTTCTCTCCTCTTACTGCCCCTGCTCTGGTGCAATTGCACTGGCTCCCTTTAAAGGATAGGGTTTCCTTTAAACCCATGTGCTGCGGCTATAGAATTCTTAACAAAGCCCCTGTTATCTGCACCTCTAATTAAACCTTACTCTGCTAGAAGAAATCTGAGATCAACCGGAACCTCTCTAGCCTGCATCCCCATCTTTAAAAAGGCAAACATCGGAGGTTGCTTCTTTGGCTTTCTGACCGCCAAGATTTGGCACTCTGTTGCCTCTCACTTAGGCAAGAAACGTCTACGCTATCCTTCCAGAACAATCTGAAAACCTGTTTTAGACACATCTAATTGAGCATTCTTGGCAGCCTCTCTGTTTTGATCCTCTGGATCAAAACCTCAGCGCTGAGACACTTCTCGCGAAGTAACTATGGCCCTCATTACAACCCTGGCAGTCAGTGATAAAGATGCGTTAATACCGCCAACAGGTCGGCGGTAAAACAAATGGAATTATGATCACAGCAGAAACCCCTCAGACAGACAGCCACTTTAACATTCCGACTGCCATGGCGGTAGCAACAAGCACTACGGCGGTAACCGCCAACAGCCAGGCAGAAGACAATGTACCACCCACTCTATTAAGACAGGCCTATCTGCCACCTTTTCTGGGGCGGAACCAACGACTAAAAAGCACTGCGGAAACAGAACACAGAAGTCAAAGGACTCACGTCTGGACACTCAGGCAATAACCATGATGCCATGGAGCCCGAGTTGCACATTTTCCCCATGCTCGTCTACCTCTTCCTGCATTAAGAGTAGCAATGCCGGCAAAGACGACCATGGTGAGTACTGCCACCTAGCACACAAGGGATGGGGAGGAAAAGAGAGTGACACACACACACGCAACACCCCCACCCCAACCCCCAACACCATACACTTAACCAGATGCAGTAACATTACATATTCACCCCCTAACCCTCAGGAATAATGCAAGGACAAAAAGATTGGATGAAAGTGATTCTAATACGATAAAATAACATGAATAATTGCATCAAAATACAAACGTATATACGTATTTACAAATGGAGGGACACTGCCTAGTCCTCAAGGTCCGTGGGCCACAACACATAGGCCAATACCTCCCCTCACTCCGGCAACAACACAGAGAGAACACTGCAGGGGCATCAGGTCAAAAACACACAGGCACCTCAGGGGAACGGGGAATGGGGTGGCACCTCAGCCGGAAGATGGTACAACACCAATGATCCTGGAGTGGGCTGCATGCCCTGTGCGATGTCCTGGGGAGTGCAAATCCACAGTCTCTGAAGTGGGTGGTTTGCCAAGTGCTTGGTCCTGGGGAGTGCAAAGCCACAGTCTCTCAAGTGGGCGGTTTTCCCAGTGCTTGGTCCAGGGGAGTGTAAGGCCACAGTCTCTCAAGTGGGTGGTTTGCCCAGTGCTTGGTCCTGGGGAGTACAAAGCCACAGTCTCTCAAGTGGGTGGTTTGCCCACTGCTTGGTCCTGGGGAGAGCAAAGCCATAGTCTCTCAAGTGGGAGGTTTTCCCACTGCTTGGTACTGGAGAGTGCAAGGCCACAGTCTCTCAAGTGGGTGGTTTGCCCAGTGCTTGGTCCTGGGGAGTGCAAAGCCACAGTCTCTCAAGTTGGTGGTTTGCCCACTGCTTGGTCCTGGGGAGAGCAAAGCCACAGTCTCTCAAGTGGGTGGTTTGCCCACTGCTTGGTCCTGGGGAGTGCAAGACCACAGTCTCTCAAGTGGATGGTTTGCCCACTGCCGTTGGAGGGGGCCTTGTGCCCAGTGTGCTTCATCCTGGGAAGGATGGGATGAGTGGATGGCTTCTTCCATTGGTTCTGGAGGGGGCCTTGTGCCCAGTGCGCTTCATCCTGGAAAGGATGGGGTGAGTGGATGGCTTCTTCCACTGGTTCTGGAGGGGGCCTTGTGCCAAGTGTGCTTCATCTTGGGAAGGATTAGGTGAGTGGATGACTTCCTCCACTGGTTCTGGAGGGGGCATTGTGCCCTGTGATTCGAACCTTGGGGAGTGTATGGTCACAGTCTCTCACCTGGGTGTCACACCTACAGGATTTGCAGGGTCCAGGAAGCACTCCAGCCCATGGAGGCAGGACTATACACTGCCCGCCGGCGGTAACAGCTGCTCAGTGGTGGTAGTGGCGGGTCTGGTGTCGGGCTGGCAGTGGTGGGGGAGGCTCCAGGCCATCCCCGGCAGCCTCAGACGGCTGCCCACTGGGGCTGCTGCTGGTGGCGATGCAGGTGGCGGTGCTGGTGGTGGGGCTGGCAGTGGTGTTAGTGGTGGGGCTGGCAGTGGTGGGGGAGTCTCCAGCCCTTCCCCTGCAGCCTCAGACAGCTGCCCACTGGGGCTGCTGCTGCTCGTGGTGGTGTAGGTGGTGGTGCTGGTGGAGGTGCTGCTGGCAGTAGCGCTGGCAGTGGTGCTGGTGGCGGGGCTGGCAGTGGTGGGGGGAGGCTCCAGACCCTAACCTACAGCCTCAGACAGCTGAACCGCCATGGTTGGTGGTGGGGGCTCCGAATGAGTCCCAGCACCACGCCTCCTGTCCTTCCTGCCTGTTTGTGCTGGCCTCTTGCCCATCCATTTTGAAGCTGGTGGTGCCTCCTTACCCTTCCCTTTGGCAGCTGGTGGTGCCTTCTTGCCCTTCACTTTCGCAGCTGGTGGTGCCTCCTTGCCCTTCCTTGATGTACCTGGTGCATGAACACTTCCAGTACTGCTGGGTGGTTCCCGGGATCCTCTCCCACCTGTAGTAGTTGTCTACACTACTGTGGCCGTGGACTGGGTGGCTGAGGTCCTCACCTAGATTCTAACCTCCCTGGCCCGACGTGAAGGATGGAGGGTGGGGTAGGGAAGATGTCAATGGTGGAGAGGAAAAGCTTCTCAGGGACATTGGGGTGGGATGAGGGTGAAGATTTGGGAGAGGAGGAAGAGAAAGTTGTTGTAGGAGGTGTCTGTCTGCTGTGTTTTGGTGCAGGTGCATGGGCTGGATGCTGTTGTGAGGTGGATGGCTTTTGGTGTCTGAGTGCTTGCGTTTGTGTACTTTGGGAGGAGGGGGTAGAGATATAGTGGGAGAGGACACAGGGGACTTGTGCATGGATGTGGGGTGGTGACTGCCAGTGAGGCGTGTGTAGTGATAGGTGTGATGTGATGGAGGTGTGAGTGTAGACGCTACTGGGAGGTAGGTGGACGAGGAGGAGGAGGGGGACACAGTGGATGCAGTGGATGTTGGTATGTGTGTATCTGGATGATGTTTGTGTGAGTGCCTGTGGGATGATGTGTGGTGCTTGTGTTTGCCTGAACCACTCCTGTGTGTTTTCCTGGGTGCATGCTGGTCTGCCTGTGTGCTTGGGTTAGGAAGGGGTTGAGGGGAATGGGACTGGGTAGAGGAATTTGGAGGGGGAGGCTAGAAACAGGGACAATGGCTGCCATCAGAGAGGAGACCAGAGTCTGGATTGATCTCTGTTGGGCCGCCATGCCAGAGTGAATGCCCTCCAGGAATGTATTTGTTTGTTGCGAATGGCCTGCCAGCCCCTGGATGGCATTCACAATGGTTGACTGCCCAATAGAGATGGATTGCAGGAGGTCAATAGCCTCCTCACTCAGAGCAGCAGGGCTAATTGGGGCAGGGACAAAGGAGATGCCCACCCACTCGGGTGAGCGGGCACGGGAAACTCACTGAGGGGCTGCTGGGAGGGCAGTGCTGGTATGGGGGGGTGGCGGTTGTACCTGTAGTAGGGGTGGCCATAGAGGTGTCCGCCACCACCAGGGAGCTTCCATTGGAGGAGGTGTCACTGTCTGAACTGTCCCCTCCTGTCATCGCCGTGCTGCTCCCCTCGCCTTCCGTCCTACTGGTGCCCTCACCGTCGGTGGATTCAGCCTCCTGGGCCCTGTGGGATGCAGCTCCCTCCATCGACTTTGTCTCTGCTCCTCCGCCAGATGATGCTAATGCACATAAGGACAGGGTGACAAAACGAAAAGGGGGGGGAAGAGACAAAGGATACACAGGGTCAATGGCTGCTCCAACACCACGGTTGGCGTACACAACACACACACACATACAGGGAACAGCCCTAAGTATTAGGTAATGCACTACCAGTCACAGTGCTAGTCACCAGCCCATGGACAGTAATACCTAACACCACTAACAGCATACCAGAGACCCACAGAACCTTTCCCAGTAGTGGATGCCTTCTAGCTTGGTTGGAGGAGGTTCACATCATACTCTGCCCAACATGGGACCTACCCTAAAATGTCTGGCCTGGCCTAGGGACACCCACAGGCCCACATCCCCCACCCGGAGACCACCCTGCCACGCACAAGTAGTATACTTGGAAACAGTACTTACCCCACTGTGGCTGCTATGATGCCCTCAAGTGCCCATCCAGCTCCAGATAGGCCACCACCAGTATGCGGGCCATCAGGGGGGTCAGGGTTTGACGGCCATCCCTTCCTCGTTGGGCCCATCCCCAGCTGGGCCTCCACTGTCTTCCTTGCCAAGCATCTCAGGTCCTCCTAACGTTTCCAACAGTGGGTGCTCCACCTGCCATAGACCCCCAGGGTCTGCACATCCTTGGCGATGTCACGCCATATACCCTTTTTCTGATGGGCGCTGACCTGCAGAAAAATACACATAGAAAAAAGGTATCAGTCAGACCGCCCGGCCTGTTACACTCATGTCCCACCATAGCCCTCCCATCCACTTACCTACAGACATTGCCCACCATACATGCAGCACGCTGCCCAGGACCCTTCCACCAATCCCCCTTACACAAGGCCCTCACACACAGCAATCCATGCATTCATGCCTCAGGCATCGTGCTCACAGTGTACTCATCTGTTGGTCTGGAGGCCCATACAGCATTTGGTACTGGGGGTAGGACCCTATCCACCAGTCTCTCCAACTCCACAACGGTGAAGGTAGAGGCCCTTTCCCCAGTCACACAAGCCATGATCGGTTCCAGACACAGGTCACAGCAGCGCTTGCAGTGTAGGTCCTCTCCTGTTGAAGATCAGGTAGCAAGTGGGTGAACAGATAGAAAATGGTGGTCACGTCCGTGGTGGTGCGTACCGTCACTGCCGGCGTACATCATCATTGGCCACTGTAACCCATAGGGCCCAATAGGATCAAATGAGGAGTTGCTCTTCGGTTTTCGACCACCTCCCGCAATGGCGCACAACGTCCAGGGAATTACCTCATTTCCACATGTCACTCCATACAGTACAGGCGGACGCCATTTCAGGGAGGAGGGCAGGCCATGGCACCTAACTGCGTCACAGTATACATATGCACCATTTGGGCCTATACAACAATCTTGTGTTACAGTCACAACATGCAATGCAGTGTAGTGTTTTGAAATATAGGATACTGACCAGCTACTCACCGTTTGCCTCCTAGATTGCAACCACTGCGGATGAATCGGAGATGGATACATCCCCCGCGTACAGGCCCCTGGTGGACTTGGCAACAATGGAGGACAGGCACATTATCCTTACCTATAGACTGGACAGGGCCACAATCAAAGAGCTGTGTGCCCAATTGGAACCTGACCTGATATCTGCTATCCGTCAGCCCACCGCGATCCCCCCTCTTGTGCAAGTCCTATCTGTGCTCCATTTCCTAGTAGTGGCTCCTTCCAAGTGGCAGTGGGCTTGGCAGCATGAATGTCTCAGCCAATGTTCTCAATAGTGCTGACCACAGTGTTGTCTGCCCTGATTAAACACATGTGCAGCTACATCGTTTTTCCCCAGGTGGAGGATTTGGCCACAGTGAAAGCTGATTTCTATGCAATGGGACTTGTCCCCAACATTATTGGGGCTATTGAGGTTATTGATAGCCAAATGGGTACACATATTGCATTTATCCCCCCCCCAGAGAAATGAACAGGTGTTCAGAAATCGAAAGAGCTTTCATTCCATGTATGTGCAGATAGTGTGTCTGGTGGACCAGTACATCTCCCATGTCAATGCAAAGTATCCTGGGTCTGTACATGATGCCTTTATCCTAAGGAATAGCAGCATCCCATATGTGATGGCTCAACTCCAGAGGCACAAAGTGTGGCTAATAAGTGAGCCCTGGTTCCCAGCCAGTGGATGTTGGTGTATGGGTATGGGTATGGTGTGTGCCCCGCACGGTTACTGTGTGTCTAACAGTTGATATTTTCAGATGACTCTGGTTACCCCAACCTCTAATGGCTACTGACCCCTGTGAGGAATCCCAGGACAAGGGCAGAGGACCATTACAATGAGGCACATGGGCGAACAAGGAGAATAATTGAAAGGGCATTCGGTCTCCTGAAGGCCAGGTTTCGTTGTCTCCATCTAACAGGTGGATCCTTTACTACTCACCCAAGAAGGTGTGCCAGATCATCGTGGCATGCTGTATGTTGCACAACCTTGCCTTATGGCACTAGGTGCCTTTTCTACAGGAAGATGAGGCTGGAGATGGGCGTGTTGCAGCAGTGGACCCTGTGGACAGTGAAGATGAGGAGGCAGAGGATGAGGATGAGGACAATAGAAGTGCTATTATAAGACAGTACTTCCAATGACACACAGGTAAGACACTGTAATTACACTTTACATTGACAGTTTTGTATTTGACATTGTCACTGGCAGGCTAATTTTCAAAATTCTATTCCCACTTACTGTACCCTTTGGCATCTCGATTTTCAGATATTTGTGTCCCACTATCCCTCCTGGTGTGTTGACTGCAGCCAACTACAGGTCATTCCTATGTATACAATACTATGCAGCTATATTGCAGTGTTTAAAGCTTGTTAAACGAATACATGGTTAAATGATTTGACAGACTCCATATATGTTTTTTTTCAAATGGTGTTTATCTAAGTGCTAATGATTAGAGGGGGATGTGCAATAGGCTGGGTTGATGATGGAGGAAAGTCCAGGATGGAGTCCAGTCTATTTGTATCACAGGTGCATTGTCCAAAGGGGCTTGGGAATGGTCGCTATGGCAGTTCAAGGTGGACAGGGAGACAGAGTGGGACACAAGGGTGACATTCGGGAGAGTCCTATTTCCTGGTGGGGGTCTTGGAGATGTTCTTTGGCTTCTGCCTGGATAGCAGGCACCATTTGCGGGGTGGTTTTCCTTCTGCAGTGGGTGGGGTGCTGGTGGCCTGTTGGTCCTGTGGCGGGGCCTCCTGTCTACTAGCGGCAGCGGAGGTGGAAGGTGGTTCATCGGTTTGGCTAGTGTCAGGGGCCCGGTGGTGTGCCACTGCCTCCTCGTAGTGTTGCCCATGTCTGCCAGCACCCCTGCAATGGAGACCAGGGTAGTGTTGATGTCCTTCAAGTCCTCCCTGATCCCCAGGTACTGTCCCTCCTGCAGCCGCTGGGTCTCCTGCAACTTGTCCAGTATCTGGCCCATCGTCTCTTGGGAATGGTGGTATGCTCCCAGGATGTTGGTAAGTGCCTCCTGGAGAGTTGGTTCCCTGGGCCTGTCCTCCCCCTGTCGCACAGCAGTCCTCCCAGCTTCCCTGTTGTCCTGTGCCTCTGTCCCCTGAACCGTGTGCCCACCAATGCTGACCCCAGGTCCCTGATCATCCTGTGTTTGTGAGGTGGCCTGGGTCCCTGTAGTGGTGGGCACACTGCTGATTGACATGTCCTGGGGACAGAGGTATAGGCCCATTGGGTGGGTACTGTGGTGGTGTTTCCAGAGGGAGGAGGCTCTGTGGTGGTATGGGACTGTGCCTGGGTAACTGACTGTCCAGAGATCCCTGATGGACCAGGTTGGTCATCCAGATCCAGGCGTCCAGAGCTGCTGTCATCACTGTGGGCCTCTTCTATGGGTGGACTGGAAGTTGCTGGCACCTCCTCTGCGGTGACGTTGGGTGGGGGACCTGTGGGGATGTAAATGCAGTGTTATTGTTTCTGTGTGTGTCATCTTGTACATGGGTGTGTTGCCCTGTATGGTTGTTATTGCTCTGGTAGCTTTGCCTTGTGTGAGTAGTGATTTTGTGGGCTAAGTGATTCTCTCTAATGTGCATGCTTTAGTGATAGGTGTCCATGCAGGTCTGTGAGTGGTGTCCATGCATTGGTATTACAAGCAGGGCTTGGTATTGGGATGAGTGGGTTGTGATGGTGGGGTATGTGGGAGGTGGATTGAGGGTAGGGGTGGGGGTTTGTGATGGCATGCAGGTAGGGAGGGTGATAGTAATAGAAATTTGACTTACCAGAGTCCAGTCCTCCTCCTGCTCCTGCCAGGCCCTCAGGATGCATGATTGCCAAGACTTGCTCCTCCCATGCTGTTAGTTGAGGGGGAGGAGGTGGGGGTCCTTCGCCTGTCCTCTGTTCAGCTAGTTGGTGTTGTGCTGCTGTGGGGCCTGCCTACCCCCGTAGGTCTTTCCACCTCTTCCTGATGTCATCTCTTGTTCTGGGGTGCTGTCCCACGGCGTTGACTCTGTCCACGATTCTCCACCATAGCTCCATTTTCCTTGCAATGGACATCTGCTGCACCTGTGGTCCAAATAGCTGTGGCTCTACCCAGATGATTTCCTCCACCATGACCCTTAGCTCCTCCTCAGAGAACCTGGGATGTCATTGCGGTGCCATGGGTGTAGGGTGAGTGGTGTGGGTGAGGGTGTGTGGGGTGCTGTGTTGGGGTGTGTGATGTGGGGTGCGTGGATGGTGTATAGGTGATGGTGGTGTGTGTCTGTGGTCTTGCTAACTCTCTTCTGGCACTTGTTTGTAATGGTAAAGGGTTGTGGGTAATGTGGGTGTGTGTTTTATAGTGGGGTGTGGGTGTGGTGTGTGTATGGGTGTCAGGCGTGTGTAGTTTGAATTGCCCAATGTGGTGTTGTTTTGTTAGGTTGTGTATATTTTGTATATGTATGTACCGCCAATGGTTCAGCACCATTGAATGTCCCCCGTGGTTATTCGTGGGTCATTTAATGCTGTGGGCAGAGTTCTGTTGGGGTAACGATATGGGTTTTGGTACTGCCAGTTTATTACTGACCTTTGGTCTGGTGGACTTGTGTGTGTGAATGTATAGTGATGGATTGCTCTGTGTGGGTCATAATATGGGTGGCGGTAATGCGCTGTGGCGGCAGTCAGCATGGCGGTAAGTGGGATTTACCGCCAAGGTCATATAAGGGCCTATGTGCTCTACAAATCACTTCAGTGTTAAAGCAAACTCTTTAGATAATTTTGGGGCAGATGTAGCAAAGGTTTTGAACGTAGCAAACAGCGAATTTCGCTGTTTGTGACGAGCAAAACCCACATCGCGATGCCCAATTCCCGTTTTGCGAGTCGGTAACCTGGTTACCGACTCGCAAAATGGGACTGCGAGTCGCAAATTGGAAGAGGTGTTCCCCTTCCTATTTGCGAGTCGCAGCGCGATGCAGCATTGTTTGTGACCGCGAATGCGGTCGCAAAGTAATCGCAGTTACCACCAGTGTCACACTGGTGGTAACCCATTCGCAAAAGGGAAGGGGTCCCTATGGGGCCCCTTCCCCTTTGTGAATGGCCTGGAAAAAATTTTTTCAGAGCAGGCAATGCATCTCGTTTTCCTTTAAGGATAACGTGCTGCATTACAAAAAAAAAACTGCTTTATTTAAAAGCAGTCACAGACATGGTGGTTTGCTGTCTCCAGCAGGCCACCATCCCTGTGAGTGCTGCGCGTCGCAAGGGGGTCGCAAATTGCGACCCGCCTCATTAACATTAATGAGGTGGGCCTTTGCAACCCCCTTGCAAGTCTCAGATGGTGTCCGGGATACCATCCTGCATCCTGAATTACGACTCGCAAATTGCGAGTCACTCTGACTCGCAATTTGTGAGTCGCAATTCAGGACATACCTACATCTGGCCCCCAGTTGTTCAGTAGAATACTGTGAGGCGGCAGCTGGCAGGGGCACGACTTGGTGAATTGAGGCAGGGAGGAGGGAGCACAGGCAACAAGTTGACCACGCCTAGCAGGCAGAAGGGGCAGGAGCAACAACCCAACCATGCAGGACAGGCAAGAAAGGCTGTGGCAATATAACAGACCATTTAGGGCAGAAGGAAGAGGAAGTGGCACTACAACCATGTGTGCCAAAAGACCCGATTCAGGCAAGAGACTTTCAATGTTTTTAAGCCCAAAAGGGATTTATTTTATCTGACTAAAATCTCCTCTTTTTTAAAATAAGTCAATGGGGAAAACCAATTCCCCAGGTTATTTCACAAAATCCTCCTATTACCAAGTTAAAAATTTTGGCAAGCATGATATACTGGATCACTGAAGGAAGAAGAAATTGGATAGGGACATGGACTCGGAAAACAGAGGGCAGGAGAGAGCTGGTCAGGGGCACCAAAATGACCTTACAGGGCAGGCGTCAGGGGTTGCAGCAGCACAATACACTACACAGAACAAGCGGGACAGCAGTGCAGCATAACAGATCATACAAAGGAATAGGGAGTGGCATGGGAGTGAACACCAGAGAGCAGAGGGAAAGAGGCAAGGGCAGCAAGCTGATCATACCAGACAGACAGGAGGGGCTTTTACAGCATAATGGACAATGAAGGGCAGGAGGAATGGGGCAGGGACATGACAACGAACCAGACAAGGTAGGAGGGAGGAAATAGGGACCTGCACATGGATAATGGAGGGCATGGAGGAAGGGGGTAGGGCAGGCCCAGGAAGCTGACCATGGAGGTCAGGTGGGATGGGCACTGAAAGCACAACCCACCAAGAAGGGCAACAGTGAGACTGTAATGGCATACACATAGTCAGTGGAGAGAAGGTGGGAGAGGGTCAGGGCAAACCGCTGATTAAAGTTGGCATGTGGGAGGGGCTTTGGCACTACAGAAGACCATGCATGGCAAGCAGAAGTATTAGTGGCAGCACAATAGCCATGGTGGACAAGAGGGATGGGGCGGGGGCATGCACAAAGGTCAGAAGGAATGGGTGGGGGCTGGACACAGACAAGACAGCAAAGGGCCTTCACAACATACCACGCAGGGTAGGCAGGAGGAGCAGTTGCAGCACAACAGAGTATAGAGGGCATAAAAGGGTGGAGTGAAAATGGCCCATGGAGGACAGGAGGAAGGGAAGGGAGCATGGAACTCTGACCATGGTAGGCAGGAGGGAGGGCCAGTGGCAGCTCAACAGAACACTCAGAGTAAATAGGAGGGGCAGTGCCAGGTCTATGGAAGATAGTGGGCAAAAAGAAGGGAGCAGGGGCAAGCACACATACATTGGAGGGCGGGGGAAGGAGGGTAGGCTCATCAAGCTAAGCATAAAGGCTAAGCAGGAGGGCAATGATGGGGCATAGAATTGGGCAACGGAGGGCAATAGGAGTGGACTGGCACATCAAGCTAAATGAAGGGAAGCACATCAGACCACTGAGGGCAGGAAGCAGGGTGCTGGCGCATGGACTCAGACAGCAGAGGGTAGGGATGATATGGATGGGGCAGCAAGCTAACTGTTCAGGGCAGGTGAGAAGGGCAGTGGCAGAAGAACAGCCACATGGGGCTTTAATGAGGGAGCAGGGGGATGGACTTGGACAATGGATGGCAAGGGGGGGGGGCAGAAGCAGCAAGCTTGGGTGGAGGCAGCACAATGCAAGGCCTTGGCCTGCATCCTTCTCCCCCCCTACCATGCACTGCGATGGACATTTTACTTGGCATTAAAAAAAAACTAATAATTCACTGAACAACACAAAGGTTACAGTGACGTTATGGTTAGGAAATAGTTTTGTTTTTTTTTAACGTAGAAATTCAGTTAAAAAAAACAAAGGTTACAGGGACATTATAGTTAGGTTCAGATTTTAAACACACAAAACCATAGAAATTCAGCTGTCATATTTAGAGTTATTTCAAGTAACTGTACCATATGCCTTAAGGTAATTATAACTCAGGCCCTCATTGTGCACTGCTATTTACCCCAGATACTAAATCACTCATGACTTCTTCTATGATATCATTGATAATATTATTGTAATATTTACAGTAAAATCTTTGATGCGAAAACCGTGCATGGCGAGGGCAAGACTTATAGTAAACTGAGGGCACAAATTAGAGTTATTTGAAGGAAATCTAACTATAACAGCTGAATTTATATGGTTTTGTGTGTGTAAAATATGAAGTAACTATAAAGTCCCTGTAAACTTTGTTTTTTAGTGAAAACAAATATAATCAGAACTCCGAAAGGCAAGAACAGCAAAATTACTGATTCTATACAGGAATAAACGTAGGGACCAAAAGAATGATGGCCCAATACTTAAAGAGTAAAAACAAACCAGCAAAAATGCAAAGAGAACACCAAGAAGAGAAAGAGAAACAGATAGGAGAGCAGAAAAAAGTAGAGAACACAAGAGAGAGAATGAGCAGCAGAAAAAGAAAAAGAAGATAGAAAAAGAGGAAAACAATGAAAGAAAAGAAAAAACAGGGACAGTGGACCATTCCAAGAGCACTTATATTTAACAGTAAACCTTATATTGGGAGAACATCTTCTAACCCAAGAGCAACCTCTATTATGGAATGATACTGAGTGTAAAAATCCCAGTT
The DNA here is from genome assembly GCF_031143425.1 of Pleurodeles waltl. Taxonomy (NCBI): domain Eukaryota; kingdom Metazoa; phylum Chordata; class Amphibia; order Caudata; family Salamandridae; genus Pleurodeles; species Pleurodeles waltl. The sequence goes on from NC_090446.1 coordinate 807,090,861, forward strand.
ACAAATGAATATTCAGTTACTCATCGAGATTGAGCCTTCCCCTCCCCAGGGCTCAATGTTGTGAGATCAATGATCAATTGTGACTCCTTGTGCCTCATAGTAAGAATATGGTTGCTACCCTTAGGGTAGGAAATCACTTGCTCAACAGCAAAGAAGGTCAATTTTGACTGATCTCCATTGTGCCTCTCCTAGAAATGTCTAGCCACAGGATATTTTATGTCGCCATGATCACTGGCTCTAAGGTGTTCCTGTAGTCTTTTCTTGACAGTATGTAGTGCTTCCCACATATTTCAATTGGCAAGGTCATACAAGAATGCTGTGTTTACATGCAGCTATTCTTTTATCAAGATCAATGATGGTATAGAGGGAACCAACATCAAGAGTCATTAACAGGTAAGTCTGAAATTATTGATGGGAAAACTGAGCATGGTGGGGTGCGAGTTATAGTTACTTTAGGGCACGAGGGTCCAGGGACCCTATCAAGGGGGTGCTGGCTCTCTTGCTGTGTGGGCATTTATGAATCTTCCACCAAATAGAAGCAAATACAAAGTCTGCTCCTAGTGGGTGAGACCGTTCAAAATGTTCCTGCTGTTTGGGAGCAGAGTTCTGTTTCACTGCCCACACTGATCCAGACAAGAAAAAAGAACAACATGTTGCTCCTGCCCAGGGGGAGCAACATAAATAGCTGCTTTCTCTGAGTGGGAGCAATGTCTGCTCCTGCAGACTGTGGGGAGGTGCCTAGGGCCATGAGGGGCACTCTGGGGAGTGGGGTCTGCAGGGCCTGATGAGGCTCGGGGAGGGGAGTCATGCGAGCCCCCTAACCCATTGAAATAAATATGGCCCTGGGGCATGGCATTCCCAGAGCCTAATGAGGCTACCCCTTCCCTTTAAAAAGATAGCAGAAATGATGCTTCATATTATTCTGAGCTATTTTGCACTTTCTTTCATAGCTCTAATGCCATACCCGTTTATAGAGCAATGTGTACAAAAGAAGCTTGGATCTTTTATCAGTGATATCAATAATCTCAATTGAGATGTCATCAGTGATGTCATATATCATGTCATAGAACTTCATGAGTTCGGTGATATGGGAGGTAACAAGCAGTGTACGTGGGGAGGCAAGTTATAGTTAGCTCTGGTAATTATTACTGCTGAATTTCAGTGGTTTTTTAGATCAAAATGTTGATATTGTCGCTGACATATTCACCTAACCATAACGTTACTTTAACCTTTATTTTTTCAGCGAATATCTATAAATATTAGTTTTCCCTTATACCTATTTATTTATTTTATATTTCTTTGTCTATCAATCTTTGTTGAAATATTTAAAATTGTGTTTAGTATGTTGTTATTTTTTAATCTAATTTTAATAATAGATTATTCACCCAAAATAATAACCACTGATGAAACCATAAAATCCTTCTGGAAATATATACCCAAAGAAGATACTGAGAAACAATAATTACCCAGGTTCAGGGAAATGCACAATTTGCCAATCTATTTCCCAAATGTCCTTTTTAGGAACCCATAAAGTGTCTGCAAATCTCTCTATAAATCCCATCAAATTTAGCCCAGAGTTACTGATGCAAAGTGCTTTAAAATGCCCTATTTGCCAAATATTTTCAGTCAAGATCCATGTGAGTGAGCCAGGATGAGTAGGCCCACACATTGTTTTGGGGTAGATCTCAGTAAAGCTTTCAACTGGTATGCACGGAATGTAATTAAGGCTCCTGATTTTATAGTACTTCTGATTTTTAATATTTCCATCTGTATTCATCCCTATTCATTATTTTGCCATCCTTTCAGTATTTATCCATATTTATTTTGTTAGCTGAATAAATGAAGTTGTAAAAGGGGATATTTCCACATTTATTTAAATAGCAATTGTGCACTCGTATTTTGACGTCTATTGTGTTTTCCCAAATTAAGCAGCCAAGTATAACATAAAAATACACCCTTGGGTAAATATTAGCATTTTACTATAAATGGATGTTGACATGTTATTTAAGGAAATCTCACTCTGTTTTTAACCCCTTCGCTGCCAGGCCTTTTCCCCCTCAGGTGCCAGGCCTTTTTTTTGGCTATTTGGGGCAGTTTGTGCTTAGGCCCTCATAACTTTTTGGACACATAAGCTACTCAAGCCAAATTTGCGTCCTTTTTTTTTTAACATCCTAGAGGTACCCAGAGTTTGTGGTTTCCCCTGGAGGAGACCATGAAATTAGCCAAAATACAGCAAAATTTTCAAAAAAGGGCTGCAGAAGAAGGCTTGTGTTTTTTCCCCTGAAAATGTATCAACAAAGTGTTTGTGGTGCTAAAATCACCATCGTCCCAGCTTTCAGGAACAGGCAGACTTGAATAGGACACAATTTGGCATTTTACTGGGACATACCCCATTTTCACTATTTTCTGTGCTTTTAGCCTCCTTCAAATTAGTGACAGAAACGGGTGTGAAACCAATACTGGATCTCAGAAAGCTAAACATTTCTGAAAAGCAGACAAAACTCTGAATTCAGCAAGTGGTCATTTGTGTAGATCCTACAAGGGTTTCCAACAGAAAATAACAGCTGAAATAAAAGAATATTGAACTTGAGGTTAAAAAAAACAATTTTTCTCTACGTTTTACTCTGTATGTTTTTCCTACGATGTCAGATTTTTTAAAGTATATACCGTTATGTCTGCTGGACTCTTCTGGTTGTGTGGATATTTAGGGCTTGTAGGTTCATCTAGAACCCTGGGTACCCAGTGCAAATAAAGGAGCTGCACCTTACAATGGGTTTTCATTGTATACCAGGTATATAGCAATTAAATTGGTGCAATATAATGAGTGAAAATTAGGTATCAAGGAAACCTTTGCATTTCCAAATTGGGCACAAGATAAGGTATTGAGAAGCAGTGGTTATTTGCACATCTCTGAATTCCGGGTGCCCATACTAGAATGTGAATTACAAAGCATTTCTCAAATAGATGTCTTTTTTACATTTTGGAGAGAAAGACTAGGGGCAATAAAACTTGTTCTGCTATTCTGTGTTTCCCCAAGTCTCCCGATAAAATGGTACCTCACTTGCATGTGTAGGCCGAATGTCTGTGACAGGAAACGCAACATGGATACATTACATTTTTACATTGAAATCTGACATGTTTTTTGGAAAGTGCCTAGCTGTGGATCTTAGCCTCTAGCTCAGCCGGCACCAAGGAAAACCTACCAAACCTTTGCATTTTTTTAAACTAGATACCTAGGGAAATTCAGTACGGGGTGACTTGTTGGGCTTTCACCAGGTTCTGTTACCCAGAATCCTTTGCAAACCTCACAATTTGACAAAACACACTTTTTCCTCACATTTTGGTGATAGAAAGTTCTAGAATCTGAGAGGAGCCACAAATTTCCTTCCACCCAGCATTTCCCCAAGTCTCCCGATAAAAATGGTACCTCACTTGTGTGGGTAGGCCTAGTGCCAATGAAAGGAAATGCCGTAAAACACTATGTGACCACATCAAAATCCTCAAATACAAAACTACCTGTTTTTGCCGGGTAGAACCTGCATTTTTGGTTCTGGCCTCAACAGCCATATAGGGAACATACCAAACCCAAACATTTCTGAAAACTAGACACCCGAGGGAGTCCATGGAGGTCTGACTTGCATTGATCCCCCAGTGATTTCTTACCCCGAATCCTCAGCAAACCTTAAATTTAGCTAAAAAATCATATTTTTCCAATATTTCTGTGTGGGATCACTGCACCAGCCCAAATTTCCTACCACCCAAGATTCCCCTCAGTCTCCTGGTAAAAACTGATACCTCACTTGTGTAGGTGGGGCAAGTGCCTGTGACAGGGACGAGCCAAATGCATGTTGAAAATGAGAGGGAACCAAAGCGGGTCCAAAAGGACAGTTTGAAAAAAATCATTTTTAGGCTGACAAGTGTGGCAGAATTTTTATCTGTATAGATGCGACAATGCTGGGTGGAAGAAATTTTGTGGATTCCTGCAGATTCCCGAAGGTTCCATCACAAAAATGTGGGAAACGTGTGATTTCCAGCAAAGTTGGAGGTTTGCAGTGCATTGTGGGTAAGAAAAGGGTGTGGGTGTATGTGAAGGAGACCACCCTGGACTCACCTAGCTGTTTAGTTTTCAGATGTGTCTAGGTCTCGTAGATTTTTCTTCATGGCAGCGTCCCAAAGTAAAAAAAGAGCAGCCCTCACCACTCCAAGAGGGACGATTTTGAGAGTTAGACAAGCTTACATGGCCCAAATGTAAAACCAAAACCCAAAATAATCAAATCTCCTCTTGCTTGTCATGGGATAAGATGTTTTAGTGCTTTAGGGGGAGAGCTGAAAGACTGTTACCCCTTCAGGTGGGGTGGGAGCATAACCACGCCCATACTGGTTGGTAGCCACCACCCTACTATTTTTTTTTTAATTCCCTGGCATCTAGTAGGCTTTCTGCCACCCCCCCCCCCCCCACCGGGAAGTGGACCAGCCTTGATTGCCCCATCTGCCACCAGTGGGCAGAACAACTTTGTCCCCATTTCTTTGGGGTGGGGTGATGGCCATACCCCCACCCTCTTTTTTTGAAAAAATATCTTCTCTTTTCTCTGGTGGGCTTTTTGCCCCTCCTAGGGGCAGATGGGCCTCACAAAATTAGGCTGATCTGCCCCCAAGGGGGTCAAAAATGGCCAACAGTGACGTGCTCCCATGGGGAGCGACCCTTGCCCAAAGGGCTGTCCCCCAAACAAAACACACACACACTAATCCCTGGTGCCTAAGTAGTTTCTGCCCCCAAGGGGTACAGAAATAGCCTAAAATAAATTTGCCCCCCAGGGGAGCCACCCTTGCCTAAGGGGTCGCTCTCCTTGAGTGAGATTGACGCAAAAGAAAAATCCCTGGTGCCTAGTGGTTTCTGCCCCCCTCGGATGCAGATCGGCCTAATAAAAACAGGCTGATCTGCCCCCAAGTGGGACAGAAATGGCCTAAAAAAGTTTGCCCCCCCAGGGGAGCGACCCTTGCCAATGGGGTCGCTCCCCATGCGTGAAATTGTCACAAAATAATAAAAATCCCTGGTGTCTAGTGGTTTCTGACCCTCTCGGGGGCAGATTGACCTATTAAAAATATGCCAATCTGCCCCCAAAGGGGGCAGCGATGGCCTAAATAGAATTTGCCACCCAGGGGAGCGACACTTGCCTAAGGGGTTGCTCCCCACATGTAAAAAAGTTAAAAAATAAAAAAAGATCCCTGGTGTCTAGAGGTTTCTGCCCCACTGGAGTCAGATCGGCCTAATTTCAATATAGCCTTAAAATAATTTGCCCCCCTGGGAAGCGACCTTGCCCAATGGGTCGCTCCCCTTCTGCACAAATGCAAAAACAACAAACATCCCTGGTGTCTAGTGGGCATTTTTGCTGCCCAATCGCTTCATGATCGGGCAGCAGAAATGCTAAGAGAGACCTTAAAGAAAGGAAAGACCTTTCCTTTCCTTTGATGCCTCTCCCGCTCCCAGCCTGTGATCGGAAGAGAAATGCTTCTGCATTTCTCTTCCGATCCACGCGGGAAGCTGAGCTTCCAGCGCAGTGGGGGCCCAATCGCATGATGACATCATCACACATCACTAGGGGGGCATGGGTGGAAGGCATGGGGGGCATGGGTGGAAGGGGAAGTGATTCCCCTTCGAGCCCTTCCTCTAGGGCGGGTGCGAAGCCCCCAGAGGGAGGCTAGCGCTTCCCCTGAGGGCCCATACCAGGACTAGGTGGCTACGCCGCGGATGAGGAGGAGACCACCTCGCCCTAGGCACCCAACGGGTTAACTCTAAACACCATCTATCATCTAATTGATGAAAGGCAATACGAAAAGTGACTCAAAAGAAGACCAATTTTCTGTAGGAAATACATTGTTTTCTGTCTGTATTTGTCAGAAAAAATCAGTAAAAACTGAAAACTGTGAACAAAAAATATAATGCGCCACATGGAAACAAAACAAGAACCAGACTCAAGCCAGCAAATGGTCCTAGGAATATGGGTATCCTTGCAAAGCCATTCACAAAGAGCAAACTAACACTGTGTTGAGACGAAAGGGTAAAAGAAAAACAAAGGCAAGAACACCCAAGACTTACATGCTTGAGTTTGGTTCGTATTTGTACAGGTATTACTTTGAGAAAGGGAACCCGCGAAAGAAAATACGAGCTGAAGTGGAAATATTTAATGGTTGAGGCATCTCTCATCACTGCTACACCACTTCAACTTCCATTGGTTCAAAACATTCTTGAAACTATTACCTCTTGTACTTTCTTGAGTGAATTACTTTTAAGTGTCACAATTGATCAGCATATGGAACTTATAAACACAAGTGGATTCCTATTCACTTGCCAGGGCATTTTAAGATCTTTGACAGATTTACTAACTTTGAGAGCTGCAGAGTTCTAAGTATTTTGTAGATGCATCTGGTCCACATCCAAACCTATTAGGGGGCTTGCACATTTTACCCAGAATGCAACAGACATCAAGCAACAGTAAAATGTAAGACCATGACACTTAGAGTGCGCTTTTAAATGAGTCTAACAGCTCTTAGCTTTATTACCTCCATCTTGGAACTTAAAATGCACGCAGTGATCCAAAAAATATATGCAAGATTTGTACGCCTGATAGAGAGTGCGCGGTGTCTGCAGGTAACGAGTCTGGCAATACACTAATAAGTAGATGGTAATATATAGCCCCACATCGACCAAGACCCTGCTCAGTGGCGATCTTCACCACTCTGTTTCAACAGCGCCCGGATAAAGCACTGTGAGAGTGAAATACCATGTAAGTAAAATCAGCATATCGAAAGAAAGACTCAAACTTAACAGAGCATATTCCTGATATATCAGGAATACGTAATCCATAGAAAAACATCATTGTAAAATGGTAATGCTGGTATGGTTTACTATTTCTTCCAATTTTTTAGAATACATCTTACTTACGACATTATTTATCGTTGGTGAACAGATTGCATTTTGTCATTAACTCTTCAGACAGAGGTGATCCTTAAATCTCACACTGCGTAATTGAAGTTTATACTGTATATTGGAGTTTGGTGGTACAAACCCCTGCCAGAATCCTGTGTAAGGCACTTTTTTGTGACTTGTATTTATTCAAAAGAGGTTCTAGGCTTCCGTACACGACAGCAGAAAATACTTTCTTATAACTCGGCATTCCCTCTTCATATCTAATTCATGTCAAAAGCTTATTATCTAACATATACTCTAATTATATAATATCAGCACGTTGGTATACACAAGCCTTTGGAATTTGCTTTTTGGTACCTGCAGACCCACTCTGTCCTCCGGCCCTTCAAAAATAGCTTGAATATCTTTATTCTTCATTTCGATTTGGAAAGCTACCCTTTCATCTATTTCTACTGTGGCAAATGAATCCCATTACCACCTTCTAAGAGCTGGAGAGGTATAACACTACACATGGGCACGTGGTATAAAAATAGGGAATATGCAAAGTTTTCTGGTTTCGCCTGCATTATTGTTACACTTTATCTGAACCACTTCCTGCAGGTAAACATCCTTTATGCCGAATTTTTTATAACGAAGTCCTGGTTAACGAAAGCGTAACAACGCTTTCTTTAACCACGACTTCGTTATTTTGTGCCTTAACCACGCATGTCCTGAACAACGAACATGCATGGTTAAGGTACAAACAAGGGAGTCGGCTGAGGAGGACGACGCAGGTGACAAGGTGACGACTCAGGTAAGTGGGGGGTTTTAGGTTTTGGGGAGGGGGTGGGGGGGTCAGGGGGTTTTAGGTTTTGGGGTGGGGTTGGGGGGGTGGGGCATTTTTGGTTTTGGGGAGTGGATGGGGGGGTCGGGGTTTTAGGTTTTAGGGTGGGGTTGGGGGGGTGGGGCGTTTTTGGTTTTGGGGAGTGGGTGGGGGGGTCAGGGGGTTTTAGGTTTTGGGGTGGGGCGTTTTTGGTTTTGGGGAGTGGGTGGGGGGTCAGGGGGTTTTAGGTTTTAGGGTGGGGTTGGGGGGGTGGGGCGTTTTTGGTTTTGGGGAGTGGGTGGGGTGTCAGGGGGTTTTAGGTTTTGAGGTGGGGTTGGGGGGTGGGGTGAGGGATGTAGGGTGAATGGTGCCTATTGCTAATGATTTTATCAGGAATGCCTTTACAACGAAATATCGTTGTTAAGGCATTCGTGGTAAAATCATTAGTAGTAAAGACGAGGTCGGTGTTCCGACCTCGTTGTTAAGGTTAGTAGTAGTTTAAGATTCGGTGTTCCGTCATATAACCCTTCCTGCACCCGGATTTCCTGTGCAACATGAGCTGACATCAGACAGCAGGGATCTGTTTTTTCCTTCTGTCACTCAGTAATTTTCTGCTGAGGTGACAATGTAAAAACATTACTAACCAGAGTGAGATATATTATCCATACTTGTATTATGGAGGGTGAGAATAAACAGCTTTGGTTCTCTTCACAAAGTAAGCAATAAAACTACATTTGAATATTAACATGTATATCCAAGTGTTGTCTTAGTACGTTGTGCTAATCACAAAGTCTAATTGACTCAGGATGGAAAGCCGAACAACCACAGATTTTCATGAGTATTTTAGGGAAAATCACATAATTTTCCATTCAGAATACCATTTAATTTGTTTAGAGTTCTTCCTTATGATAACCTCCTCACATTGACAATATAATCCTCTGTGCAAATGCACCTTTTAAAAAAAAAAATCTCTACTGAGAAACTACTTTTCCCTATGGGGAAACCCCTGGCCCTACACCTCCACCAAATTTGGTGATCAATCAATCAATCAAGCTGTATTTGCAGAGCACAGCTTATCACCTGTGAGGATACCCAGGCGCTGGGCTTCTGGGCTTTTAATCAAAGAGCTAGGTCTTGAGTCTCTTCCTGAAGTCTGTCAGGAATAGTGATGATCTGAGGTGGAGAGGGAGGGCCTTCCAGGACTTGGCTTAGAAGGTGGTAGAAGGAGCAGCCTTCACTGTGGCTACGGCAGATGTGCGGTGTCAGAGCTAAGGCAAGGGAGGCAGAGCAAAGGTTTCTGGCTGGTTGGTGGAACTTCAGGCAGCGGTTCCGGTAAGCTTGACCCAGGACATGGAGGGTTTTGTGGGCATGTGTCACAAGTTTGAATTTGGCATGTTTTTTTCTGGACGGGGAGCCAGAGGAGGTCCCTCAGGTGTAAGTGATGTGGGTCCGTTTGGGCAGGTTGAGGATCATTCTGGCTTCTGTGTTCTGTATCGTCTGGAGTCTTCTCATGAGTTTGGTGGTAGTTCCTACATACAGAGCATTGCCGTAGTCCAGATGGCTGAAGATCAGGGCTTGCGTGACTGTTTTTCTCATGCTTAAGGAGAGCCATTTGAAGATTCTTCTCAGCATACAGAGAGAGTGGAAGCAGGTAGCGGAAACTGAGTTGATCTGTTTTTGGACTGTGAGTTTGAAGTCCAGGATTATTCTGAGATTGCGGGTGTGGCCTTTTGGTGTGGGTGTGGGTCCAAGTTCTGCTGGCCAACAGGTGTCTATCCAGGGGGGAAATGAGGTTGCCAAAAATGAGCACTTTGACCTTGTCCGTGTTGAGCTTCAGGCAGTTGTCTTTCATCCAAGCTACATTCTGCTTTATGCAGTTGTGGATGTTGGTCCTGGTTGTGGTGGTGTCTGTAAGAGCGATAGTATAAACTGGGTGTCGTAAGCGTAGTATATGATGTTGATATTGTGGGTTCTGACAATGTTGGTGTCATAGAGGTGTTGAAGAGGGTGTGGTAGAGGGATGAACTTTGGGGGATGCCGCAGATGGTGTTTGTGGGTTCTGAGGTGAAGAGAGTGTACTCTTTGCGTGCATCCCATGAGGAATGATGCAGTCCATCTCATTGCGTCTCCCTTTATACCAATCTGGAGCAGTCTGTTGATGAGAATGTGGTGGGAAACGGTGTCGAAGACAGCAGAAATTATGAGAAGGATCAAGGCAACCGATTCTTCTCTGTCAAGCAGGGTGCAGATGTCCTACATGGCAGTGATCAGGGCAGTCTCTGTGCTGTGGATGGCTCAGAAACTGGATTGAGTGTTGTCAAGGAGGTTCTTTCTCTCCAGGTTTATCGGTGAGCTGACGGTTGGCGGCCTTCTCCAGGACTGTGGCTGGGAACGGAAGCAGTGAAATGGGGAGGTAGTTCTGCAGTGCGCTGGGTCTGCAGAGGTTTTCTTGAGGAGCTGTAATGAAATTAGGTATGTTTGACCACTGACTTTGTGTTTCATCACTGTGCATATTAGTTGTTCAATGTTCACCAGTAGCACATTACATTTTGGATTCAGTTGAGCTGTCTATTGGCTTTAACGTGGCATTAGACATTACATTTTGTATTCAGTTTAGCTGCCTATTGGCTTTAACGTGGTGTTAGACATTACATTTTGTATTCAGTTTAACTGCCTATTGGCTTTATCGTGGCGTTAGACATTGCAGTTAAGACATTGCAGATGAGCTGTGTTTTTCCACATGGTAAGCTAAGCTTGTGTTTTTCGTATTTTCTGTTACCGAACATGATAGCATGATAAGGAAGCGCATATTTTGTGTTTTTCTTTAGTGCAGGTAAGGGCTCTGCCTTGGGAGAGACAGCCTTGAAAATTTGGCCAACTTTCAACGTTGTTTCTTCCAACTCTGACCTACTATAGCCAGCAAGTTTTGAATATTCAATTATTTAATCCATAAAAGGTGTCCCTGGGCAGCAGTGAGGGAGAATCTTCCGAGACTTCAGTCAGGAGTGGACATCAACTGCCTGACCTGTCCTGTGAGGGTGGAAAATCTCTTTCTCGCAGTTGAACAGGGGTCATCAACTTGCTGGCATGAAAAAGATGATGAGTAGTGACAGGCCTTACGGTGATGGATTTTGACTTTTATTCTTTGCTTGGCAGTTAAGCTATAGTATAATCACATATATTTGCTGTGTACATTGCAATTGAGAATCACTTTGATATATTTGCCTTTCATTGCTGTGACTATTTCACAAACGTGTGCCTCCAACCTACTAATCTCCTCTCTCAGGAACCTCGTGATGAAGTAATAATAAATGTCTTCTTTAAATTAAGAAGTGCATTCCAGAGATTTTTGTCAGCTCTGTCATTGGTGAAAGCAAAACATTTTGGTCTAGCGTCAGTCTGGGAGTGGAATTGGAGATTGGAAGTGCACGATTTAAAAGTGTAATTGTTTTTGTTGTTTAGAGAATTAAAGGAAACACCACAGACCATGTTTGAAAATGCATGTGAAGTTAAACTGCCTTATGGTGCTGTGACAAACATGTTTTCTTGTTTATCAGGACTTTCTAAGTTTTGGGATGAGTGCTTGGATAAAACAAAAGTGTTTTCATATTTAGAAAAGGTGCTTTTTTAAAGGAGTGATGTCCCTTTTGTTCTTGACAGAAGGGTTTGGATACTTTTGTCTGCTTACAGAAAAATACATGAGAGATGTAAACAGTTAGAACATGAAAATAAGAATTTACGTGAGCAAATTAGCCAGAACAAGTTATTGCAAGATAAAACTGAAAGCTACCAAGCTGTTAGAGGAGAATCTGGCTTTTCACGTTCCAGTAAAGAGGAGGTTAAAAAAGGTGTGGACCAGTGTGAGCCTCATGAGAAGAGCGTAGTTCTCAGTGCAAAGAGCAGCCCACAGTTTTTGGCAGGAGTTGAAGTGTATTCTTTAAAAGATTACACTGAGCAAGAAGTTGACGATGTTACCGGTATATTCAGACCACTTTTGCAAAGTACGATGCGTATAATTAATTCAGCCAAGACAGAGGTACTGTTACAAAATGTGCAGTTTCTGGGAATTCAGTGGAATCCAGAAAATAGGCAGATGTTGTCACAGGTAAAACAAAACATTTCAGAGTTTCTTACTATTTGCACTTAGCAAGAGACACAGAGTTTCATGAAATTGTTTGATTTTTTGAAACAGTATAGCCCTCATCTGAGTAAAATCTTAACGTTTTGGTACAAAGTAACTTGGAAAAAACATGAGTTTGAATGGAGTGAGAAGCAGCTGCGTGCTTTTGATTTGGTAAATTAAATAATTCAACAGACTTTAGATTTGTGCGCAGTGCAGGAGGGAAACACTGATTTACATGTAAATCAGGGACTATTTGTAAACTTGAGTATGTGGCAGAAACAGGGGAGGACAAGGGTGCCCCAGGGGCTTTGGATTAGAAAACTATGTGACTTTGAGGAGCGCTATACTCCTTTCAAAAAACAGCTTTTGACTTGTTATTGGGCTCTAGTGAATACTGAGCAAATGACATTACATTATAATGTAATTCTGAAATCTGAAATATCAATCATGCAGTGGGTGATGAGTTCACCTAAATATCACAGTATAGGACAGGCACAAGAGGCTAGTATTATGCTTTGGATAAAGTACATACAAGACAGGGCTCAAGTAGAACCAACAGGCACTGCAGCCCTAAATGAACAGGTCTCACAAGCCCCTTTACAGGATGAGGAGAGAGTGCAGGAAGCACCACAGGTAAAAGAGTCACCAGTGAAATTGAGTGCACCCTTTTAATTCCTGTCCCCTGAGGATAGAAATCGTGTTTGTTTTACTAATGATTCATTGAAATGCGTGGGTACTAAATGACAATGTAAAGCAGTGTTATACAATCCAGATACTGAAAAGTTGTTGTCTACCACAGGAGAAGGAAAAAGTAGCCAATATACAGAGTTGTACAATGTGTGTCAGACTTTAAAGCAAGAGCTGCTTGAGACGTGTCATTTTTACACTGATTCTTGCTTCACTGCCAATGGATTAGCCGTTTGGCTTTCCACATGGATTGCACATAACTGGTTCATTCATTCAAAGGAGATTTGGAACAAAGAGTTGTGGCAGGAAATTTGGGAAATGTTAGAACAGAGTAAAGTCATAGATGCTCATTGTCCCTTTGATTCATTAGAACACTAGTTCAATTCCCTTGCAATGTAGGAGGCTGGACTGGCTTGTAGTGAGTACCTAGGGGTACTTGCACCTTGCACCAGGCCCAGTTATCCCTTATTAGTGTATAGGGTGTCTAGCAGCATAGGCTGATAGATAATGGTAGCTTAGCAGAGCAGCTTAGGCTGAACTAGGAGACGAGTGAAGCTCCTACAGTACCACTAGTGTCATATGCACAATATCATAAGAAAACACAATACACAGATATACTAAAAATAAAGGTACTTTATTTTTATGACAATATGCCAAAAGTATCTTAGTGAGTACCCTCAGTATGAGGATAGCAAATATACACAAGATATATGTACACAATACCAAAATATGCAGTAATAGTATTAGAAAACAGTGCAAACAATGTAAAGTTACAATAGGATGCAATGGGGACACATAGGGATAGGGGCAACACAAACCATATACTCCAAAAGTGGAATGTGAACCACGAATGGACCCCAAACCTATGTGACCGTGTAGAGGGTCACTGGGACTATTAGAAAATAGTAAGGGTTAGAAAAATAGCCCAACCCAAGACCCTGAAAAGTGAGTGCAAAGTGCACTAAAGTTCCCTAAAGGACATAGAAGTCGTGATAGGGGAATTCTGCAGGAAAGACACAAACCAACAATGCAACAACGATGGATTTCCAGTCAAGGGTACCTGTGGAACAAGGGGACCAAGTCCAAAAGTCACAAGCAAGTCGGAGATGGGCAGATGCCCAGGAAATGCCAGCTGTGGGTGCAAAGATGCTGCTACTGGACAGTAGAAGCGTAGGTTTCTGCAAGAACGACAAGGGCTAGAGACTTCCCCTTTGGAGGACAGATCTCACATGCCGTGGACAGTTGTGCAGAAGTGTTTTCCCACCGAAAAACCACCAACAAGCCTTGCTAGCTGCAAATTGTGCGGTTAGTATTTTTGGATGCTGCTGTGGCCTAGGAGGGACCAGGATGTTGCCAATTGCGTCTGGGGACAGAGGGGGCGTCGAGCAAGACAAGGAGTCCTCTCAGCAGCAGGCAGCACCCGCAGAAGTGCCAAAAACAGGCACTACAAAGATGCATGAAATGGTGCTCACCCGAAGTCGCACAAAGGAGTCCCACGTCGCCGGAGAACAACTTAGGAGGTCGTGCAATGCAGGTTAGAGTGCCGTGGACCCAGGCTGGACTGTGCACAAAGGATTTCCGCCGGAAGTGCACGGAGGCCGGAGTAGCTGCAAAAGTCGCGGTTCCCAACAATGCAGTCTGGCGTGGGAGGCAAGGACTTACTTCCACCAAACTTGGACTGAAGAGTCACTGGACTGTGGGAGTCACTTGGACAGAGTTGCTGGATTCAAGGGACCTCGCTCGTCGTGCTGAGAGGAGACCCAGGGTACCGGTGATGCAGTTCTTTGGTGCCTGCGGTTGCAGGGGGACGATTCCGTCGGCCCACGGGAGATTTCTTCGGAGCTTCTAGTGCAGAGAGGAGGCAGACTACCCCCACAGCATGCACCACCAGGAAAACAGTCGAGAAGGCGGCAGGATCAGCGTTACAGAGTTGCAGTAGTCATCTTTGCTACTATGTTGCAGTTTTGCAGTCTTCCAGCGCGGTCAGCAGTCGATTCCTTGGCAGAAGGTGAAGAGAGAGATGCAGAGGAACTCGGATGAGCTCTTGCATTCGTTATCTAAGGAATCCCAAGAGACAGAGAACCTAAATAGCCAGAAAAGAGGGTTTGGCTACCTAGGAGAGAGGATAGGCTAGCAACACCTGAAGGAGCCTATCAGAAGGAGTCTCTGACGTCACCTGATGGCACTGGCCACTCAGAGCAGTCCAGTGTGCCAGCAGCACCTCTGTTTCCAAGATGGCAGAGGTCTGGAGAACACTGGAGGAGCTCTGGGCACCTCCCAGGGGAGGTACAGGTCAGGGGAGTGGTCACTCCCCTTTCCTTTGTCCAGTTTCGCGCCAGAGCAGGGCTAAGGGGTCCCTGAACCGGTGTAGACTGGCTTATGCAGAAATGGGCACCATGTGTGCCCATGAAAGCATTTCCAGAGGCTGGGGGAGGCTTCTGGCTGGACCCCAGGAGGGCAGAAGCCTGTCTGAGGGGTTGACAGCAGCTGCAGTGAAACCCCGGGAAAGGCAGTTTGGCAGTACCAGGGTCTGTGCTACAGACCACTGGGATCATGGGATTGTGCCAACTATGCCAGGATGGTATAGAGGGGGCAATTCCATGATCATAGACATGTTACATGGCCAAATTCGGAGTTACCATTGTGAAGCTACATATAGGTAGTGACCTATAGGTAGTGCACGTGTGTAATGGTGTCCCCGAACTCACAAAGTCCGGGGAATTGGCCCTGAACAATGTGGGGGCACCTTGGCTAGTGCCAGGGTGCCCACACACTAAGTAACTTTGCACCTAACCCTTACCAGGTAAAGGTTAGACATATAGGTGACTTATAAGTTACTTAAGTGCAGTGTAAAATGGCGGCAAAATAACGTTGACGTTATTTCACTCAGGCTGCAGTGGCAGGCCTGTGTAAGAATTGTCAGAGCTCCCTATGAGTGGCAAAAGAAATGCTGCAGCCCATAGGGATCTCCTGGAACCCCAATACCCTGGGTACCTCAGTACCATATACTAGGGAATTATAAGGGTGTTCCAGTAAGCCAATGTAAATTGGTAAAATTGGTCACTAGCCTGTTAGTGACAATTTGTAAAGAGAGAGCATAACCACTGAGGTTCTGGTTAGCAGAGCCTCAGTGAGACAGTTAGGCATCACACAGGGAACACATACCTATAGGTCACAAACTTATGAGCACTGGGGTCCTGACTAGCAGGGTCCCAGTGACACATAACAAACATACTGAAAACATAGGGTTTTCACTGTGAGCACTGGGCCCTGGCTAGCAGGATACCAGTGAGACAGTGAAAACACCCTGACATACACTCACAAACAGGCCCAAAGTGGGGGTAAGAAGGCTAGAAAGAGGCTACTTTCTCACACAACCCCCCCCCAAACGAAGAACAATAAGGCTAACCTTGGCCAGTTGAGACTTTATTGTCTAAGTGGTGATAAGTAGAGAGTAGCTCTGCAATAGACTGGTTACTCCCTTTATCATCCACTATATGGTTACTTCCCTGTGGGGATGTAAACCACCCTGTTTGAAGTTTTTTAGCTAAGCAACAATGTGAAGATGTATTTTCAGAGTTTCTATCAGTAAGTTTTAGTTTAGAGCAGTGGGGATTGTCCACTGAACCTATTTGTAGTGATGGAAATGCCAGACAGGGATGCTATCTCAGAAAAGCCATGGCTGGGCAAAAGCTTTGTCCAAATGGCTGGAAGAGAGAACAGGGATACTGTTTCTCTTGAGTTGGAGCAGGGCAGGGATCCTGTCCTATGAGCTCCACACTAGGGCAGGGATGCTGTCCTAAGTGTTGTGAGGCAGTGCAGAGTTTCTGCACTAAAGTTTCTCTGGGAGGGTTGGAGGGATGCTCCTTGTTAACTGAAATGGTGCTCTTTTTCTCACCAATGTTAGTTATCCCACAGAGAGGTACTTCTACCTCAGGGAGTAGAGCTTTGCCAGCTGATGCTTCCCTTGGAACAGGTGCCACCCCAGGAGAGGTTTCTCCCACCACAGGAATGGTATCCTGAATGGCAGGGTGGTTAGGGGATACTGTGACACCCTTTTTACCTGTTGATGGTGAGGGATCCTGAGTTTTCAGGCCTTCTCTCCTTTGCTTTTTCATTTCAGTAGAAATGAGAGGGAACAATTCCTCTGGGATGCCCAGCATGGCTGCATGGGCATAAAACTCTACATCAGCCCAACCTGAGGCCTCTAGGTCATTACCTAAGAGACAGTCTACAGGTAAGCTAGGTGATACCACCACCTGCTTAGGGCCAGTAACTCCACCCCAACTAAACTGAATTAAAGCTAAGGGCAGAAACTTAGTGGAGTTATGGACATCAATAATTTTATACTGTTGTCCAATGATGTGTTGTTCAGGAGCCACTAGGTTTTCAGTCACCAAAGTGATACTGGCACCTGTGTCCCTGTAGGCCAAGGCCTCAACACCATTTATTGAAACTGTCTGCCTGTACTTATCTATTGTAAGGGGACAAGCAGCCAGTGTGGCAAGGCCAATGCCACTAGGTGTGACAGAAACTGTCTTGGGACTGACTACCCCAGTTTCTATGATGGACCCATAAGTGAACCCAACTACACCCTTTGCTTGACTGTTGCCAGCAGTCCCACCACTAGTACCACTACTGCTAGGGGCACTAGAGCTTGATGTATTAGTGGTGGTAGGCTCAGGGGGTTTACCTGGACAGGACTTATCCCCTGGCCTATGGCCTCTGTTTTTACACACAAAGCACCAAGGCTTTTTAATGTGTGCAGGTTGAGAAGAAGAGGAAGAATTAGTTTTATCCCCACCCTCTGAAGAGTGTTTAAGATTTGAAGTGGGATCTTTGGTTTTACCCTTATCCCCATGCTTATCTTGAGATTTTTCACCATCTTTCTTCTTATTGCCATCTTTATCACCCCCTGTATGAACTTTTGTGTTCACCTTTGTTCTGACCCATTTGTCTGCCTTCTTTCCCAATTCTTGGGGAGAGGTCAGATCAGAGTCTACCAGGTACTGGTGCAACAAATCAGACACACAATTATTAAGAATATGCTCTCTCAGGATCAAGTTATACAGGCTATTATAATCAGTAAATTTACTGCCATGTAACCACCCATCCAAGGCCTTCACTGAATGGTCAACAAAATCAACCCAGTCTTGTGAAGACTCCTTTTTGGTATCTCTGAACTTCATCCTGTACTGTTCAGTGGTTAATCCATAACCATCCAGGAGTGCATTCTTAAGAACTGCAAAATTATTGGCATCACTTTCTTTTACAGTAAGGAGCCTATCCCTACCCTTTCCACTAAATGATAGCCATAGGATAGCAGCCCACTGCCTTTGAGGGACATCCTGTACAACACAGGCCCTCTCAAGTGCAGCAAACCACTTGTTAATGTCATCCCCTGCCTTATAAGGGGGAACTGTCTTGTGCAGATTCCTGGAATCATGCTCTTTTGCAGGATGACTATGGGGAATACTGCTGCTGCCACCATGGGTTTCTAAACCCAACTTCTGTCTTTCCTTCTCTACTTCTAAGGACTGTCTATCCAAATCCAGCTGTTGCTTCTTGAGCTTCAGTCTGGTTTGTTCCACTCTCAATCTATTGAGCTCCCTTTCTAACAATCTGTCATCAGGGTGGGTGGGAGGGACATTCCTTGAAACAGAAGTGTGGTGAGAATGGACAGAAGGAGACCTGTCCCTTACAGAAGTCACCCTAACAGCTTGGTTAACAGAAACATCACTTCTACTGTGGTGAGAAACAATACTTTTGCTATGATGTGAGATAACACTATCTGTATGGTGTACCTCTTCATCATTACCAACTATGCTAGACTGTCTAGTAATGGGCAGGCTAGGAAGTTTCTATCCTGAATCTTTTCCTAGGGGAGTCCCTGGATCAGATTGGGAACCATTAGCTACTTTTTCAACAGATGGGGCCCTTTTGGCCTTATCTTGTTCTCTAAGCATGTTAAGCAATAATTCCAAGGAAGGATTCTTCCCTACACTCAAACCTCTTTCTACACAGAGACTCCTTGCTCCTTTCCAGCTAAGGTAGTCATATGCAAGTTTGGACAGATCAACATTTTGGCCTGTGCCAGACATTTTTAGAAAGGGAGCTTAAGTGATAGAAAAAGAGAAAAAAGTTTTCAGAACTTTTAGAAAGACAGAAAAAAAAAACTTTTAAAACTTTTAAGAACTTTTTAGAAAGTTTGGAGGTACTTTTCAACACTTTAGAAAAGAGGTGAGAAAAGAAATGCAAAACTTTTTGGTTAGGTGTACATACACTGAACTTGTTTTGTATATTTTTCTCTTATGAAAAGTACACTGACAAAAGTGGTAAGTAGTCTCAAAGCACTTATCCCACCGCTGCACAACCAATGTAGGAGGCTGGACTGGCTTGTAGTGAGTACCTAGGGGTACTTGCACCAGGCCCAGTTATCCCTTATTAGTGTATAGGGTGTCTAGCAGCATAGGCTGATAGATAATGGTAGCTTAGCAGAGCAGCTTAGGCTGAACTAGGAGACGAGTGAAGCTCCTACAGTACCACTAGTGTCATATGCACAATATCATAAGAAAACACAATACACAGATATACTAAAAATAAAGGTACTTTATTTTTATGACAATATGCCAAAAGTATCTTAGTGAGTACCCTCAGTATGAGGATAGCAAATATACACAAGATATATGTACACAATACCAAAATATGCAGTAATAGTATTAGAAAACAGTGCAAACAATGTAAAGTTACAATAGGATGCAATGGGGACACATAGGGATAGGGGCAACACAAACCATATACTCCAAAAGTGGAATGTGAACCACGAATGGACCCCAAACCTATGTGACCTTGTAGAGGGTCGCTGGGACTATTAGAAAATAGTAAGGGTTAGAAAAATAGCCCACCCCAAGACCCTGAAAAGTGAGTGCAAAGTGCACTAAAGTTCCCCAAAGGACATAGAAGTTGTGATAGGGGAATTCTGCAGGAAAGACACAAACCAACAATGCAACAACAATGGATTTCTAGTCGAGGGTACCTGTGGAACAAGGGGACCAAGTCCAAAAGTCACAAGCAAGTCGGAGATGGGCAGATGCCCAGGAAATGCCAGCTGTGGATGCAAAGATGCTGCTACTGGACAGTAGAAGCGTAAGTTTCTGCAAGAACGACAAGGGCTAAAGACTTCCCCTTTGAAGGACAGATCTCTCACACTGTGGAGAGTTGTGCAGAAGTATTTTCCCGTCAAAAGACCGCCAACAAGCCTTGCTAGCTGCAAATTGTTTGGTTAGTGTTTTTGGATGCTGCTGTGGCCCAGGAGGGACCAGGATGTCGCCAATTGCGTCTGGGAACAGAGGGGGTGTCGAGCAAGACAAAGAGCCCTCTCAGCAGCAGGCAGCACCTGCAGAAGTGCCAGAAACAGGCACTACAAGGATGCGTGAAACAGTGCTCACCCGAAGTTGCACAAAGGAGTCCCACGTCGCCGGAGAACAACTTAGGAGGTCGTGCAATGCAGGTTAGAGTGCCGTGGACCCAGGCTGGACTGTGCACAAAGGATTTCTGCCAGAAGTGCACGGAGGCCGGAGTAGCTGCAAAAGTCGCGGTTCCCAGCAATGCAGTCTGGCGTGGGGAGGCAAGGACTTACCTCCACCAAACTTGGACTGAAGAGTCACTGGACTGTGGGAGTCACTTGGACAGAGTTGCTGGATTCAAGGGACCTCGCTCGTCGTGCTGAGAGGAGACCCAGGGTACCGGTGATGCAGTTCTTTGGTGCCTGCGGTTGCAGGGGGACGATTCCGTCGGCCCACGGGAGATTTCTTCAGAGCTTCTAGTGCAGAGAGGAGGCAGACTACCCCCACAGCATGCACCACCAGGAAAACAGTTGAGAAGGCGGCAGGATCAGCGTTACAGAGTTGCAGTAGTCGTCTTTGCTACTATGTTGCAGTTTTGCAGGCTTCCAGCGCGGTCAGCAGTCGATTCCTTGGCAGAAGGTGAAGAGAGAGATGCAGAGGAACTCGGATGAGCTCTTGCATTCGTTATCTAAGGAATCCCAAGAGACAGAGACCCTAAATAGCCAGAAAAGAGGGTTTGGCTACCTAGGAGAGAGGATAGGCTAGCAACACCTGAAGGAGCCTATCAGAAGGAGTCTCTGACGTCACCTGATGGCACTGGCAACTCAGAGCAGTCCAGTGTGCCAGCAGCACCTCTGTTTCCAAGATGGCAGAGGTCTGGAGCACACTGGAGGAGCTCTGGGCACCTCCCAGGGGAGGTACAGGTCAGGGGAGTGGTCACTCCCCTTTCCTTTGTCCAGTTTCGCGCCAGAGCAGGGCTAAGGGGTCCCTGAACCGGTGTAGACTGGCTTATGCAGAAATGGGCACCATGTGTGCCCATGAAAGCATTTCCAGAGGCTGGGGGAGGCTACTCCTCCCCTGCCTTCACACCATTTTCCAAATGGAGAGGGTGTAACACCCTCTCTCAGAGGAAGTCCTTTGTTCTGCCATCCTGGGCCAGGCCTGGCTGGACCCCAGGAGGGCAGAAGCCTGTCTGAGGGGTTGGCAGCAGCAGCAGCTGCAGTGAAACCCTGGGAAAGGCAGTTTGGCAGTACCAGGGTCTGTGCTACAGACCACTGGGATCATGGGATTGTGCCAACTATGCCAGGATGGTATAGAGGGGGCAATTCCATGATCATAGACATGTTACATGGCATATTCGGAGTTACCATTGTGAAGCTACATATAGGTAGTGACCTATAGGTAGTGCACGCGTGTAATGGTGTCCCCGCACTCACAAAGCTCGGGGAATTGGCCCTGAACAATGTGGGGGCACCTTGGCTAGTGCCAGGGTGCCCACACACTAAGTAACTTTGCACCTAACCCTTACCAGGTAAAGGTTAGACATATAGGTGACTTATAAGTTACTTAAGTGCAGTGTAAAATGGCGGCAAAATAAAGTGGACGTTATTTCACTCAGGCTGCAGTGGCAGGCCTGTGTAAGAATTGTCAGAGCTCCCTATGGGTGGCAAAAGAAATGCTGCAGCCCATAGGGATCTCCTGGAACCCCAATACCCTGGGTACCTCAGTACCATATACTAGGGAATTATAAGGGTGTTCCAGTAAGCCAATGTAAATTGGTAAAATTGGTCACTAGCCTGTTAGTGACAATTTGTAAAGAGAGAGCATAACCACTGAGGTTCTGGTTAGCAGAGCCTCAGTGAGACAGTTAGGCATCACACAGGGAACACATACCTATAGGTCACAAACTTATGAGCACTGGGGTCCTGACTAGCAGGGTCCCAGTGACACATAACAAACATACTGAAAACATAGGGTTTTCACTGTGAGCACTGGGCCCTGGCTAGCAGGATACCAGTGAGACAGTGAAAACACCCTGACATACACTCACAAACAGGCCAAAAGTGGGGGTAACAGGGCTAGAAAGAGGCTAATTTCTCACACAGATGTCAAAGAAAAAAGTGCAGAGACAGAAGTGTAAACCCAGAATTCTGACTTGGTGAGGATGGCTAAGTGGGCGCACCAGAAATGTGGACATCTGGGAGAAAAAGCCACTTACAGGTGGGCAGAGATTAGAGAGATGCACATTCCCCTAGATTTGATTTTTTTTTTTGAATTTTGCAATGTCCTATTTGTCAGCACACACAACAGAGATCTGTCCCACAAACAGTCAAAGATCAGCTGGGGAGAGGAAAGTTACCAGGACATATTTGGCAAATTGATCAGGTTTTAGGGAGAGTGATTGCTGCAGATTACCAAGGTGAAATCAGCGTTATTCTGATAACTAGAAGATAATCTGATTCATTCATACAGATTGGAGACAGAATTGCCCAACTTGTCATAAGTACAGTGAATGGAGGTTTGGTAATGAAGGAGTCTGCCCCTGCCCTTCTGAAAGTGCAAGGAAAGGGAAGCTATGGTGCAGCAGATAAAAATCTCAGTGCTAAGGTGTGGGTTGAAACCCCAAATGGCCCTCCAGAACCCGCAGAAATTGTAGCAAAGGGCCGCAATAACGTCCTGCTGATTATAAAACAAAGAAAGGAAAAAGGAGAGCACATTTCAGATGACAAATGTTATTTGCAAGAAAAGGCATAAATTTTTCTTTTACAGATCCTACTGCGAATCGCCACTGACCATGAGTGTGCTGTGTGGTTTCCCTTCGTGCGTTTGCGTGTGGGGTTGGGGGAGGGACCGCACCCCCAACCTGAACCTGATTCGATTAAAGTACAAAACCCATGGATTCATTTTGCGCAACTGGTGGCTTCGGTTCAAGTTCTACATGGGATAAATATAGAGTACCATGGATGTTCTGTCAACTTGTTTGATTACATTCCTCCACTGGAACTAACCCATGGTTGGTTATTATCTGATGACTGCTGTCAGTCTCATTAAGCAACATTGCCAGTTAGCTGTCTGTTTTTCGTGTGGAAACCTGACTTTCACTTATATACCAGCAAACCTTTTAGGTGGACCGTCCGGAGTGGACGTCAACTGCCTGACCAGTCCCTAGATGGTGGAAAATCTCTTTCTCGCAGTTGAACAGGGGTCATCAACTTGCTGGCATGAGAAAGATGACGAGCAGTGATAGGCCCTACGGTGATGGATTTTGACTTTTATTCTTTGCTTGGCAGTTATGCTACAATATAATCACATATATTTGCTGTGTACATTGCAATTGAGAATCACTTCGATGTATTTGCCTTTCATTGCTGTGACTATTTTTAAACGTGTGCCTCCAACCTACTAATCTCCTCTCTCAGGAACCTCATGGTGAAGTAATAATAAATGTCTTCTTTAAACTAAGAAGTGCATTCCAGAGATTTTTGTCAGCTCGGTCATTAGTGAAAGCAAAATAGGAGCGGTCTGATTTTTGTGTGCTTCCATGCATCGGTAAAGGTGTGAGTTGGTGGCTGATGTTGCTTCCTAGGTTGAAGAGGCGGTGTGTGCAGGGGTTTGTGGGTGCTCCTGAGTAGATGGATTTCATGATGACTGTGGTGTCAGGAGTGGTGAGCTGTTCCTATGTGGTGAGCTGTTGGTCGGGGAGGCTTGCATTGGAAGGAGGAGGCTCAGGAGGTCAATGGGCTGGGGTTTGAAGTTCTTGTAGAAGGTAGATATCTTGTTGTGGAAGTGGTTTGCTGGGGCGTCACAAAGGTCCTGTGATGGAATGATAGTGTTCTTGGTAACTGTTTTGCAAGAAAACCTTCTGATGATGGTGAAGAGTTCCTTGGTGTGTTTGGCACTGGCCTCAATGTGGACTGGGAGGGCTTACTTCTTAGCTTGTTTGAGTTGAGGGTGGTATTTGCTGAGGCTGACTTGAAGGAGGTTCGGTCTGTATCTTCTTTGCTGGAGCACCATTTTTTCCAGTTGTTTGTAGTTTCATTTCATTGTGCTGAGATCTGGAGTGTACCAGCTGGCCTGTTTAGTGGATTTTCAGGTTTTGGCTGGTTTGACTGGGGCAACTCAGTCAGTGGTGTTGGGAATCCAGAAGTTGAAGTTCTCTATTGCCTGCCTCAGGTTGGTTTTGACGTCAGGTTGGATTGAGTTGAGGGCGTCTATCCATTGGTTCTGTGTCACTTTGCTCCAACAGTGGAAGGAGGTGCTGGGCAGGTTGGGGGTGGTGTGTGGTGGTCCTGTTATGTTGAAGTAGGCAATGGAGTGGTTGTCCAGGTGAGTTCAATGGTATGGCTGTATTTGACTATGTCGCTGGACATGAAGATGGGGTCCAGTGTTTGCCCTGCTCTGTATGTGGGGTCTGTGACCACCTGGATGAGGCCGATGTTCATATGTTCCAGGAGGTTGGCTGATTTAGCATCTGAGGGGTCGTTCAGGTGGAAATTGAGGTCTCCTAGGGAGATGTAATGCTTGGATGGGCGAGAGTGGTAATAAAGTCTGTGATGGTGTTGAAAAGGCTAATGCATGGTCCTGCGGGTCTGTAGGTGAGGGTAACTTTGATGGTTGTTTTGTCATCATTGTGAAGATGGAAATTCAGGTGTTCCATGATTGGTGTGGTGTCGTCATCGGCGGTGGTGCATTGGCTTGATACTTTGTGGATGACGGCGATACCACCTCTGTGTTTGTTGGCGCAGTCACAGTCTGTCATCTTGTATTCATTCAGCATAACAGTGGCAATGTACGGGGCAGAGGCGGGGTTGAGCCAGGTCTCAGTGATGAGGTCTATGCTGGGAGTGAGGGTGAAGATGGTGTCTGAGACTTTGATGGTGTGTTTGCAGAGTGATCTGGCGGTAATCAAGAGGCATTGGAGAGGTCCGGCGTGATGCAGTTTGGCAGGGTGGGCATGGCTTGGACTTCTGTCTGGGCAGTTTGTCCTAATTTGCATGTGAAGAGACAGTTGAGAAGAGTGAATGGTCCTGTTGTGCAGAAAGGAGATGCAAGGCAGCAGTCATTGTAGTGTCTGGTGTCCAGAATGTGGAGGTCTGCTGAGGAGTACCTTTGCGAGCTTGGAAGGGCAAGGTTCTTGGTGCTGGGCACGGCCCAGGCACAGATGGGCTTGCCTTTGGTGCACCGGTGGTGTGCTCGCTGCGCGCAGCCACTGTGCGGCTGTGCTGCTGCCTCCATTGAGTAGGTGCAGAGAGTGCACTAGGGAGGCAGGAAGCTGCTGGTGGGAAAAGAGTGAGAAAGTGGTGAGGCTGAGCACAGATGCAATACAAGCTAAATGGCCCAAATAAGCTAATGGCACAAAACACAAGTACAAGTTATGGCACAAATAAGCTAATGGCACAAAATACAAGTAAGCTATACAAAATACAAGTACAAGCTAATGGCCCAAATGAGCTATTGGTACATCTCAAGGTATGGGCATGATCCATTTCCCTTCCCATCATATTCCCTTCCCACCATAGAAAGAAATTTATGCCAGCCCTTGTCTGGAATAAAAATATGACCTTGTTCAAGCTTATAAGGAAAATATGAGGAGTATGTGAATGCCCATAAATATACATGTCTGCTGGTGTTCATGAACTTCAAAGGCTAACTACACTTTAGAAATCCCAGGAATGGAATCCCCTGAATTCCACCTCTTGAGTTGGATTGAGAGGTGCAGAGACCTCCGCTCTTGTGGCAGAAAGGTCCACATGCATAAACACTTTATGCTTGCTAGGAATCTCCTTGTGCATTTTTCATTGATGTATTTGAAGTAAATCCACTCATGAACTCATGTTTATACCTGAATTTACCTTTAGGATTAGTCCACCTTGTGTGTGAATCTCCTTGTGCATTTTTCATTTATGTATGTGAAGTAAATCCGTTCATAAACTCACGTTTATACCTGAATTTACCTTTAGGATTAGTCCACCTTGTATGTGAACCCACACATTGATAAAAAAACATTCCGAACTATCATTAAAAAGAGTCTTGAGTACTTGAGCAGATATTGATGTTTTCAATGGAGCCTTGTACCACATTGAAATGTGACTGATACTTTGCCTGCATGTATCTATCCTTGTTCTATCCAGTGGTGCTGGAACAAATTTCAGAGTAGGGTTGCTGCCATTAATTTTAAATCACTGAATTCAAATGGTTTATGAAAAATTCAAGTGTCATACAAACAAGTGTAGCAAATGAGCCATGCCAGTTTAGCAGGAGCCATAAGAGTGTGGTATGTAGCCAGTGGTGCATTTTGGAGCACACTGTTACAAATATATTAATAAAACATGGTGTGTTAGAACACTGCCATTTCCCAACAGCACATTTTCAAATAAAATGGCAACATCATTTGTACTGACATGCAGTTTTACTGATCACACTGTATAGCACAGAAACAATAGTGTGTGGAAAACTGATTTCTGCAGATCACCAAATAAGGGCCTCATTAGGAGTTTGATGGTCATGAGAATGCCAAACTTAGGGTGGGGTTCAGACCGCTGCAGCTTTGGTGGTCTTATGGCTAAATTACAACTGTGTCAGTCAGACAGCCAAAGGACTGCTGTCCCTTCCGGGAACATGGTTTTCAATGGCATGATGGTAGTCGGGCTTGCAACCAGCCATCGCGGCAATGAACTCTGCACCGCAAGGCTGATTACTGCCCCTCTTTCTCCCAGCCTTTTCATGGCAGGGAGCCTGCCATGAAAAGACTGGTGGGAAGGAAGTGCTAGGGGTCACAGTGGGGACCTTGCACTGCCCACGACCATGTTGTTGGAAGTGCAGGGTCCCCCGTGCCCAGCACCATTAGAATGTGCACTCTCTGCTTTGCAGACAGTGCACATTCCGAGGGAGTTGGAGTGTTACGATATAAAGGGAGCCGAGGCCAATATCCTAATTCTGTTCCTGCCGATCAGCCCAGTGGGAACATGTATTACATTGTTCCTGCTGGTCATCCCAGCAGGAACATTGTAATATGCTCGGAGGGAACGTCACCACTATGGTGGTGGTGTTCTCCCTGTGAGCTTGGCGGTCCCATGGAGGGACCGCTGAACTCGAAATGAGACCCAAAGTGTCTAGATTTGATTTATGCTATTTAAGTCTTTGTTTCTATCATACTTCCTAATTGAATTAAAACATGTGCTTCATTTGTGTTTTCCTAACTGCTGATAAATGTAGAAATATTTGTACAGTTTATTTACAGGTATTTAAATGTTGTTGTGTGTTAGAAAAGAAACTGACATCTTAAAGCCTTTCCTTTCAAGCTCCACTGGAAGCTTGTCAGATAGCTCACTTTACAAATTCATTTCACTTTGCAGTCAAAGAAAGACAAGTAACCCCCACTGTACATGCTAACAGAGTAAACAGTAATTTGTTAGAAGACACAGTCTGACATTTGACCTCTGTCTTCAAACTCATAGTAAATATCACAAGGTAAAAACAAACTTTAAAGGCTATTGCTCATGCTTCAGAAGTCCAGCATGTTTATTTTGGGAGTGCTGCAGCACCCCTTCCCCCCCCCCCAACAGCCCTACTTTCAGCATCTATGGTCCTATTATGCTTTATTGAGCCAGTCAGTTGTCATGTTGAGTGGATGTGGATTTTTATTTCATTGAGTGGTGCACAAATTAATATCATTATGAGTATGTGTACTCACACAGTGCACTTATTGTAGTTGTGTGTGATTGTTAAATGTGCCTTCCCATGTGTGGCTTTTTGATATGGAACTGTCAACCTATGGCTAGGAAACCATAGCCCCTAGTTATGAATGGCCTTGTGGACCAAGCAAAATGAATTGATGAATTGATTGTGTCCAGGCACAGGTGCTAGCTCGTCAGACCTTATTAAGTAAACTTACAAGGGAGACGTGTATAGGCTCGTGGACCTTTTGACTGCGCTTCGAGTTGTTCCCACCATGTAACCCCCTACTAACACTAATCGATAGCAATAACAATCAATGACATCAATAATCAATAGCAGTCAGTCATTTCCACACACCATGACCTCCTGGCCATGAATAACCACACCTTCATGTTAAAGTTAAAATGTTTATTTCCCTATATTAACAATGCTAATGTCACGTAACTTAGGGCCTGATTCTAAGCTTGGCGGGCGGCGGGAGCCACCCGCCAAGCGGGAACCGCCAGAAGACCATACCGCGGTCAAAAGACCGTACCGCGGTCAAAAGACCGCGGCGGTCATTCTGGGTGTCCCACTGGGCTGGCGGGCGACCGTCAAAAGTCCGCCCGCCAGCCCAGTAGGAAACACCCTTCCCACAAAGGGAAGCCGGCTCCGAATGGAGCCGGCGGAGTGGGAAGGTGCGACGGGTGCAGTTGCACCCGTCGCGAATTTCAGTGTCTGCAAAGCAGACACTGAAATTCTTTGTGGGGCCCTCTTACGGGGGCCCCTGCAGTGCCCATACCGCCATCCTGTTCCTGGCGGGCGACCCGCCAGGAACAGGATGGCGGTATGGGGTGTCAGAATCCCCATGGCGGCGCAGCAAGCTGCGCCGCCATGGCGGATTCCCATGGGCAGCGGAAAGTCGGCGGTACACCGCCGGCTTTCCGCTTCTGGCTGCGGCTGTACCGCCGCGGTCAGAATGCCCGGCGGAGCACCGCCAGCCTGTTGGCGGTGCTACCGCCGACCCCGGCCCTGGCGGTATTTACCGCCAGGGTCAGAATGACCCCCTTAGTCTCAAAATCAAATGATAAACATACAAGAATAATACTGGCTGACCAAAGTGGCGAAAGAATCATAGTCTCATCAAAACGTGAGCTACCACACATTCTAATGTTACAGTACAAATTAATAGCAAGAATAACTGGGCAAAGGAAATAGCATACATTTAGATTCAGCAAGGAAAAGACATCAGCTGTTATTACATATAACAAACTTCATCAGTGAGAACCCTAACTAACACCAGATTAGAATAGCATGTTTGGGCTTCATGCAAAACTATTTAGTCAAACAAATTTGGAAAACAACGCATTATGGCTCTATCAAAATTAGCGGTTGGTACCTAGAAACAAATGCAAATATACATAACAATCAGTAATATTGCCTTATACCATGCCTCCATATAGTTCAGCAAGCTGTGACAGTCTTTGTTCACAGGACATCAGTTCAGTCAGCAAGACATCAGGATTCAGCAGTAGAGTTCCGAAAAGCAGTCTCTTTAAGCAAAAAGTTAAGCTTGTCTCTTCTCGGGACGGTCAAGAATATAGGAGCGAAGTGGGGCTCTCCTCTAGGTGCAGTCTGGCTAAGTTAGATTTCCTAAACCTACTTACCACATCCTTATTGGTCAAAGAATCACGTGTTTGCATTTAGTCCAATGAAAATAAAACCCCAAATCTAAAGTTTTACTGCTACACGGTTCACATGTTAATGATTGGCTCCTCTTCTCCTGTTCCCATCGTTTGGCTTGTCAGGTATTAATATTGTTGCAGCTTATACTCCAGTCAGTGCATCCATTGTCTTCTCCTGGGAAGGTCAGTCTTACACCTAGTATATTATGCAATGTTTCTATAGCTAGCACAACATCTTATAGCAAGCAGTTTCTCACGAGAATGAACTTCAGCTACGAGCATGTGGTCAGTCCAGTGGAAAATCACAATTTTAATTCTCTAAGCAACCATTTTATTAGGTGCCTAAGAAATGTCGCTTGACATGAGGCTGTGCAACTAGGCCCAAGACCTGGCTAAGTTAAAGCCTACGATTAATAAAGCTACTACATAATATATAACCCTTAATATGACCTATTACAACATTAATCAAACATCAGCTCAACATTTTAAATTAATAAGCAACTAATAAGTATACTTCATGAACATTGGCGGCCACTCAAGTGAGCGCAACTTCAAATGCATTCAGTATTTCTCTTTCAGTTAATACATTTTCTATGCAAATTCAGCACTCAGAATACATGAATATTCATTAGTAAAGTTCAATGTTAACAATCCCTCCTCTGATGTGTAAATGTGTCATCACACTAAATCTTCTGACACAAAATTTTCCGTTGCTTCAGCTTAAAATGTTGTCATCTCTATTCCCTCAAATCTTCATTCTCTTTTGGAATTTTTCCTAAACAAATGTTCTCTTTTAATTTCTTCCCTCCTCTGATCATTTTTTATTTTCTTCAATTTAATCATCCTACACAATGTACATATTTTCCATGATCCAATTATGCAAATCACAATAATCAATAGTATTATTTTCAATATTATCCCTTTCCCAAAGTTGCTGAGCAAATTTCCCACTGAAACAAATCCTTTGCCAACTTTTTCCCAAAAACCTGGTTCTTTCAACTCTTTCAAATCAGCAGTCTCATTAGTCAGATTAGTAAGTAAGCTTCTAATTTCTTTACTATGATCAGGAATATACGAGTAGCAATTCCTCGAATTAAGCATTTTGTAAACTCTGCCATCTTTTGCTAAAAGAATGTCTAATGCAAGGTGGTTCTAAAGAGTCATAGCTCTTAACGCTGCCACTCCTGTATCCATTAGGAACATGGCTCCTTAAAAATTTGTCAACATGTTATCCACAATTGTAAACAACTTATGGATTTTTATAGAATTCAGAACAACTCCTACTGTATGAATCATTGATCCAAATATATCTCCTACTATACCAGAAGGAGACTCTCTCTTTTCTCTAGTGTGATGTAATTCTGTCAATTTCGGTAATCATTTCAAGTCATCAAGTTGGAATATCTTTGGGAAAACTATCTCCAAGTAACATGTGCTATACCACCCTCTTTGAAGACGATAATAGGCATTAGGTTCATAAATGTAATATATTACAGGAATCGCTGGATCCTGTCCATTCAACATAAATGTCCATTTACTCTCAAACAAAAACACATGTCTACATTCACTCTTTCCCACAAACAAAGTGTCAGTGCTGGATTTAGGTCTATATACTCAAAGCTTTCCCATGTGTTGCACATCTAAAACTAATTCCCCTTTGTCTTTATTTCACTAAAAGCATAATCATTTCAAAAAGTACTTTTCTCTAAACCCTTTTCTAATTTCTCCTTTAATGTCTTTCTCCTGTCATCTGTCTGTTCTAAGAAGTTCTTTTCTAAAGGTACAAGCAAGCAGATTATTCTTGTGCACATAAAAAGAAACCCCTTACTAATAGTATGTCATTGTCAGTAGCTGCTCTACTCAAATACCTAATTATGGGGACAAACGAAAACACTACATTATGGTTTGAATAGAAATATTGAATGTACTCCTGATTATAGAATCTTGTTAGTAACAGACTACAGCTTATCCCATAAGTTAGAGGCACACTATGATAGGTAACTCCTTCTTCAATTGATGAAGGAATCTGCATACACACAAAACAATTCCTCAAATCCATTGTCTCAACATACTCACTCAATAAGCGATAGAAGACATTAGAAGAAAGTTCCTCTTGTGCATTGTCTATGTGCAGATACTTCTCATCTAACCTAAACTTCTCCATCGCCGTTAATGCAGTAGTGGTCTCTAAAGCTGAAGTATGGTTGTCTTTACTCTTGTCAAGAACAATCATCCCCACAATCAATATCACACATAATATCATGTATACAATTGCCAAACCAATACTCATGTATTCACTGCACCTGTTCTTCCTACCCTGCTGGATAATGTTACTCATGATCTGTAAAGAATCAGAAAGTAAAAGAGAAAATTTAGAAACTATGCAGCAAAAATCAAAAACAAAATCTTCTTTCAGCAGTTATTTACAGCTTTCAGTCTCACTTCCAGGATCCATTCCTCAAAAATCAGGCTAGCAGCTTGTCAAATCAGGTTAATCTTGTCAAATCAGGTTATCAAAGTCTTTTCCAGTTACTCTTGACAGTCTCTTTATCTTTGTAATTTTTCTCAATTTGTCTCAACAGTTCAGTTTGTTAGCTTCTTTCAAGTGCCAAAATATGGACCTGGCATGTCTCGATCAAAACAAAAAGACAAAAATTCTCTTTGCCATTCACTTGTTGTTGCATACGCCCATTCAGGACCTGCGTACCTTCGACTTACTATTCTCTTTCTTTTCAACTTTTGATCTCCATTCAATTCTCCTTCACTTATGTCTTCCCTTCTTGTCTTATCTACTTCTTCCTTGATTGTTGTCACAACAACTTCTTCCTTTCTCTTTTTCTTAGCTTGTGACTCCGGTCACTTATCTCCTTTCAGTGGACCCTTGATCAATGCTCTTTTCAGTGTTGAACGTGAAACTACTTCTTGCTCTGCAGGATTTTCTATTGATGGACCTGCAACTGGGTCAGGAGGATTCGGACCACATTGGCTTTGAACCGCCTCAATTCCTTTCCCCAGGTCTGGCGTTTGCTCTGTTTGTCTCTCTCCTTCGTCTACTTCTGGGAAAGCCCTCCTCTGACTAGGCTCTCCTGTCACCTCAATCGATATTGGCTCACTGTCACTCTCCTGGAGGTCTTCTCTGTCATCTCTCAGGAGTGACTGAACCGTTCTTAACTTGCTCAGATCCGGTCTCAGTTCCTCTTTCCGGCTCTGAGGCTTGTCTGATCGTTGTTGGTACTCTCAACAACTCCTCTTCATTTTCCAACGGACATGCCACTTTTCTTGTATGGCTTGCGTGAACTCCAGCACACTTTACAGCTGTGGTAGTGATCAAAGCTACCTGGAAAGGGCCTTTCCACCAAGGTTCCAAACATGTCTTCCTCACATGTTTTTGGACCACATCCCAATCACCAGCCCTCAGGCTGTGTCCTTGATCTTGTGACAGTTGCAGTGTGGTGGCTTCCACCTGCTGAGAGAAAGAGCCAGTCACATCAGCCAGACCTTTGCAGTAGTCCAACAACATATCATCTGTTATGTTCACAAGAGCATTTGCAGGAACCGTTGTGAACCTCATCGCTCTGCCCATGAGGATCTTGTGCTGTGACAATCCTGTCTTCCTGTTGGGTGTGCTTCTCATTTTCATCAAAACTAATGGCTATGAGTCAGGCCATTTCAGATTTGTGGACGCACACATTTTCGCCATTCTTGATTTTAAGGTACCATCCATCTGTTCCACTAGTCCTGATGCTTCAGGGCAGTAACTACAATGCAACTTCTGCTCAGTGTTTAAGGCTGCACATACTATTTTCACTACTTCATTGTTGAAGTGACTTCCTCTATCTGATTCTAAGGAGATCAGAAACCCAAAATGTGATATCAATTCCCTAAGCAGCAGTTTTGCTACTGTGAGGCTGTCACTGCACTGTGTAGGGTATGCTTTGATCCAATGACTAAAGATGCAGACAATCACCAACACATATCTGAAACCTCCACACACAGGCATCTCAATGAAATCCTTTTACATTCTGATAAATGAACCTCCTGCTCTTCCAATGTGGCTCAAATTAATAACTGTCCCTTTTCCCAAGTTCATTTGACAAATGACGCAACAATGGCAAACTGCTTCAGCAGCTTGTCTAAACCTCAGATGTAACCAATTCTGTTTAAAAATGCAAATCATGGCATCCCTCTCAACATGTGCTTGACCATAATACCAAGCTATTTGAGACAACAAACTGTTCGGAAAAACCAATTGACCCTCTTCTGAAACCCACAATTCATCCTGTCGCTGCACACATTTCATTTTGCTCCATGATCGTTTTTCCTCCCTGTCAACATTATTCTGCAGTGTTCTCAATTCTTCCAACGTATCTATCACATGCAATGCAAAACTTGCACATGTTTCATCTTCGTCAGATAACAACTCCCACTTATCCTTGAACGATATACAGTTCAATGCGCAAAACCTTTGCGACTTGATCCGCATATCCATTTCCCATCGACACAAAATCTTGCGATTTCAGATGTGCACTGCATTTCACCACAGCAATCTTTTCATGCATTTGGATAGCTTGCAACAACTCTTGAATTCTCTCACCATTTCTCACTGGTGAACCAGAAGAGGTCATGAAACCTCTCTGTGACCACAACTGGTGAAAGTCATGGTCTATTCCAAATCCATACTGGCTATCCATATAAATGGTAACTTTAAGCTGGGCAGAAACATGGCACGGTCTAGTAAGAGCTACCAGTTCCGCCACTTGTGCAGAATATACTCCTTGAAGCCAAGACGCTTCCAGTGTACTAGAAATCATGCACACAGTATATCTGGCTCTCATTACTCTGGTATTGTCTCTTAGACAGGAACCATCAACAAAGATAATTTGGTCATTTTCTTCCAATCGTTTGTCTCAATTTTGTGCAAAGGTCAGTTACATCAAGACAATCATGCTCAATGTCTTCCAACTTTTCAATTTCAACATTTTCATTTGAAAGCAAGGTTCCCGGGTTAAGCACTGTCCATATTTTCAATGTGACAATTGGTGACCCTAAATACTCGTCTCATAGCACATCAATCTTGCACCTGTCAGGTACTGGGTTTTGGTTTGGGTAAGTAAAACTTCGATAGAGTGAGGGACCATTATCATTAAAGGATGTCCCATCACAATGCCTTCACACTGTGCAAGGCTCTGTCCAACTGCTGCAACTGCACGCAAACAGTGTGGTAAGGCTGCTGCAACTGGGTCCAAAGTATCTGAAAAATGCTATTATTATCACTGTCTTCAAGTGATTCAGTTAAAACTTGGTGGGTCCCATCCGTTGAGATCAGGTTTGTGGAACGTTTTCCCTTTTCTGCTAGATCAAATGGAGCAAAATTCAACTTTATCTGGGTTTTCTTCACCATATTTGTAGAAAAAAATCTTCATTAGTGTAATAGATTTATTATAAGGGTGCATGCAAATGCTAAAAAAACAGGCACAAAAGCAAACACCTGTTGTATGCAAAGGTGTGTGCGTGGTTCAATGCAGGGAGCAGAAGTGTCACTATCTTTGTAGGTATGGCATCTTGCTTTGTGCCTTTCACACAAGGCAGCATCGCAACCAAAGTTGCTGCGGTGAGGTGCATGAACAGGTAGTACATTTGTCTCCTGGAATTCAGATATGTCATGCACTACATTTTGTAGACATTCACAGTGTGCCTTGCCCATGGGTGGAAACAGGATACACTGTAGGTGCCTATGGCTGAAAACAGGACACAGCTTCTATACACAGATCAATCAGATTTAAACGTCTGAAAAAAGAAACAATATTAAATTGCTAAGGTTCCTAAATAAAAAACATTGAATGAAATGGAAAGTGAGTTATTTCGAAAAAAGTGCACAAAATATACACTAGTTTTAGATCGTTCACCACACAACACAGGAAAGAGAGCCAGTATTGGCTTGAATGTCACTTAAGGTTAAATGGTGTTAGCCAACCCAAATACACATTTGAAGGGTAGATTCACTTTCCTCTCCTGGGGCAACTGCATGAAGTTGTTGAACAGACAATTTCAAAGCAATAAATAATTTCTCCTGAATTCTCTGCAGATTTATCAGAACAAAGCAACCATCTAACAAAGATTCAGGAAACTCATGAAGGGCGTATAAAAATCAGAGCCACAAATGGAAGAGATTATACATCTGTTTAAATATGTTTTTACCATAAATAATTGAATTTGTAAGACTGTGTTCTTCCCATATTCTTAACAGTAGATGCATTTTTTGATAGCTCTAGTTATAACACTCCCAATCTGGTCCATTCTGAATTGCATCAATAATTAAATTCCAGTACTGCTCGATGCCTTCACCTAGACACACTTATCCCGCAGTTATATCACACATATACTAACAACAAGACGGAGTTCCACTATTTTCATAATATAAATACGATGTTATCTAGTACTCAGGTGGCAATTAATCACAACTATCGCAAATAAGTACACTGCAGCAGATTGAGATTAATTTCTTCAAAATCATCCACCATAATAAAGAATATAGGATTAGAGTCAATGTCACTTATAATTCTCAAATGACAATTTAGACACTAAGGGCCAGATGTAGGTAGTAATGGTTTTGCGACTCGCAATTTGTGAGTCGCAAAACCATATGCCGAATGGTGTCCCTGACACCAGCTGCGAATCGCAAGGGGGTCGCAAAGACCCACCTCATTAATATTAATAAGGTGGGTCGCAATTTGCGACCCCCTCGCAATTCCCTGCACTCACAGGGATGGTGGCTTGCTGGAGACAGCAGACCACCATGTCTGTGACTGCTTTTTTAATAAAGCAGTGTTTTTTTTGGTATTGCAGCCCGTTTTCCTTAAAGGAAAACGAGTTGCAATACACCTGTGATAATGAAACCATTTGGTTTCATTTTTTCAGAGTAGGCAGTGGTCCATTACAGCTGGAATATATAAACCTCCCTAGGACCACTGCCTGCTCTGAAAAAATATTTTTGGCGACATTCACAAAGGGGAAGGGGTCCCATGGGGACCCATTCCCTTTTGCAAATGAGTTAGCACCCACTTCACATGGGTGCTAACTGCGAATTGCTTTGCAAAAGCATTCACGGTCACAAAGTAATTCTGCATCACGGTGCGACTCGCAAATAGGAAGGGGAACACCCCTTCCTATTTGCGACTCACATTCAAATTTTGCGAGTCGGTAGCGACTCGCAAATTGGGAATGTGCATCGCAATGCCCGTTCTGCATGGCGCAAACTGCAAATTTCGCAGTTTGCGCCATACAAAACGGTTCCTACATCTGGCCCTAAGTAACAAATATACTGCAACTGTACAAACAGCAAGATTGTGTAAAAAGAACACAGTGAACCACAAAACATGTTTCCCTATGTCAGAACAACTCACTAGGCTTGGCACTGACACCCTTCCCTAAGTACTAAACTAGTGTAAACTTATTCAGTATGGGATTATCAGAATGTTGCCATATACAAAGGTCTAGCATAAAACGAACCCCTGCGTTTATAGATTATGTGCATATTCTGCTATTCGGAGTACAAGTACAACCAATCCTTGGTATATTCAATGTCTTCTTTTATTTGAGCCATTACACAACCCGATCCTGTTTGGGGCTAGAATTCTGGTATAGTCTTCTCAAACCTGGGCATTATCGGAGCTATAATTAGAGCTCAGTTGTAATCCGAATTTAAAACGTGCCATAATCAGTGCCCAGTCTAATCAAAGCCCTCATATAACCATAACCTTGTTATCCAACCAGAATGAGCTTGTAAAAGGCCAAAACCCATTCAGGGACATTTAGGCTTATGTACAAACAATAGGTGTCAATAGAGCCTAGTGCAAAAAATAATTTATGCCTGTCTGTATGTAATGGCTATTTGCACCTACGTATGACATGGGTGATACATGTGTGAACAGGAAAAACCAATACAGCTGTGAATGTGGCCCATCCACATCACCTCCCACTGCCTAAAGTACTCAACTGAGCAGCTCAAGGAGGACCATGTCAGGTCATGTTCACTTCTATATCCAACACTAATGCCCTGCAGAAGTCTGAGTTCAATTGCAACTACCACACTTTTAACCTTTTTCCTCTGAGCGTCACCATGTACCTTGAATAATAAATGTACTCAGGACTTAAACATTGTTGAAGAGTGGGGTGTGGCTTCAGTGGCGAAAGGGAGTGGTGCTGACAGTCATCGTGGCCACAGTATCAGAGGCAGTTCTGGCCTATGAATAAATGCGGGCATCTGTATCTTTCTCTCTTTTTTTTTTTTTTTACAAATTAAGCATGCAGTCTGTAAATGGACAAAATGCAAGCAGCAACCAATGAGAAGCCACTATCGTTCCACTTTAAACTCCATGAAAACCTTATCAAACAAACACTGTCTTGTTAGAAGCACACAAAATAATTAATAAATCACCAGGTGTCCTATTCAAAGCTGTAGAAAAATCGATATGTCTGATGAAATTGACTGAATAGCTGGCCCTTATAACCTTTGTGCAGTGGGAGGGTACAAACCGATATCTCACTAAACATAGTTTAATTCCCTAAAACATGGACATTGATTGGGAAACACAAACTGGCATATTAGACTTTTATGTAAGTCCATGCTAAAAATGTGAAGTAATTGCACATATGGTTAAAAGTCAAATATCCACAGTGGGACACACTAAGGGCCTTATTATGACTTTGGCAGGCTGTAAAATGACCACCAATATGGTGGTGGGTGGCGGTCATCAAGCTGGTGGTCTCCCCACTGCTGTATTGCAATGTTTCGACTGGCCTGGTTGGCGGAAAAAGTGCAGCAGCATTGGCCTCGGCTCCAATGTCATCGCACAGAGGGTGCCCCCAGCACCCTTGGAATGCACACTGTCTGCCATGCCCAAATTTGCGTTTCCACTAAGCCTTTTTGTGGCAGTGACACCGGCATGAAAAGCCTGGCGGAAAGGAAAGTCTTGATGAGCACAGCGGTGCTGCCATGGGCACCGCTGTGATTGACCACGACGTTCTGCACCACTGGCATTTTGATCCATGACCCTGGCAGTATCTGCGGTCTTGTGGCAGTGCGACAGCCACAATCATAATCTGACGGCCACGATTCCGGTAGTCAGGCCACCAATGCGAGTGTGGTGGTCTATGGATCCCAAAACTTGTAATGAGCCTTTAAGACATTTTATCACGCACATGCAGGGATTAAAACCGAAAAATTTAAATGGACTGCAAGGTGGTACTAGAACATTGCACCTTTGGTTACAGTAGTAAAATGTCAAACTTGTCATTTTGAAATGTGAAGCCCAAATCCAACATAAATTAAGTCAACTGTATGTGTGGTGTGCAAGCACAAGGTCCAGATGCCCTAATATCCATATTTATATCATGGAATTAACATTGATTGCAAGTTTGAGTTTATGTGCAGAAAATTGAATCGTGTTTTAAGAAAGCAATTTCACATGCCTGGACAGTAGCTCTCTAAAAAACATCACCTTTCTTTCTACATAGTACTAGTGAGTAAATAAATTTAATTAGTTGACAAACTTAAGGCTTGATTTACAAACTACATTTGGCAGTACATAAGGTAATACTACAGTAGAGCTACTCACATGCTATAAAATGTAATTCACAAACCATGGCTGGCGATAGCTACCTCTGCCTTTCCTTTCTTTTCAGAAATATCTTCCACAGTGGTAAAGATTTCCAAACAAGTAGGTCTGCGTTTTAGTAGTTTATGTATGAGGGACCAACGTGAGTGGTGTCAAAATGAGAAATATCTACTACCAAATGGGAAGGATTTAGAAAAAGGAGGGCCTTATTGTGGGACATGCTAAAAAAAACACGCACAGTGTAAAACCATTGAAATTCTCAAACTACACTTCTAAAGATATGGAGCCCTGTAAGTGTGAAAGCAGGTATAAAAGCACTTCAGCTAACTAAAGTCAAGAACCACACATGGCCAACAACTAGAACATTAATTCACTCCCATAGAAAATAATTGAGGCGAGAAAATAAAATAACAATACAAGAACTAATGTTGTGTGTGTGTGTGCCTGTGTGTGCGTGCGTGCATGTGTGTGTACATGGTTGAGTTAAAATTATACATAATTATTATAATTTAATAATAAATATAAACTGAACAAGTACATTTTAATTTTACATTTTATTACAAAAATCAAAAAATGGAACTTGAAACACTATTTACTAAATATTACATAGAAATAAAAATGTTAGTGAGTGGTTACTTTTTAATTTTTGTTTACAACAAATATCTATAAACTAAAATGATAGATTTGCATTAATTTTTTATTTAGTATACATTCAATTTACATGTGCAGGCACCTACAGCACGATGTCCAGCTACGTGGATCTGCTCTTCTCTGTAACTGCTTGGATCCTCGTCACAGGTGGTGGTCTGGAGTGCTATCCTTGGTCCTCTCTGCCTGCTGTCTAACTTGGGAGACGGTGAGCCCTTGCCTTTCCTTGCAGGATAGTACCCCGTTCAACATATCGGTTGCAGCAACCAACGCTTGTTGTCTCCTGCTCCAGGGGATATTCAGGCTCCAAGTAGCCCCAGCACTAGCACTTCATCCTTGTGAGGACAGTTTCTCCTCAGCTGCTCCAGTGACGTGGAACTCCTCTCCAGGTGTGCTGATTGGGCCTCACTGCAACTTACTGTGCCTGCTACCAGTCCCAACTGCTGCGACTGTTTCTGCTGACAGTCGCAACTGCTGAGGGTCAGTCTGGGCTCTCCTCCAAGGGTCGAGTCTCCTGGACATTGCTGGTCCTCTTCAGCCATGCAACTTTATTTTTTGCCTCTTCTTGCATTTGCCAAGGCTTGTTGGTAGTTCTTCTAAACCACTGACCATCTGTGACCGACGACCGATGTGGGAGACCATCTGCACTGCTCCAAGGACTCCTCTGCAGCTTCTGGACTCCACAGCTGGTCTTCTTCTTCCCCTGTCGATCTTTATCAACAGAAGGGTGAGTAGTGGCTCTTGCCCCGACTGAACACTCCATCATGGATAGATTCTGACCCCTCTTTTGCAGGTCCTCTTCTTCCAGAATTCACTTTTGGTTTCTACTGGTGTGGTCCTGTCCTTGCACAATCCATTTTCTTATTCCTCTTTTTAGTGCTTTGGAAAACCAGGTTCTTATTTCTTCTCTCCTGGTCGCTGAGGGTCTCTAAGGTACTGACCTCTTAGGGTCCGGTGTTCTCCCAGCTCCCTTCCAACCACTCCATATCCTTGGATGGGGGACTTCAGTTTGCAACACACTATTTTAGTATATGGTTTGGCCCTCTCCTAGCTCTCTCACTATTTTCTACAATTCTTGCCAATGCTTGTTGTTTCTATGCTCATTTCTGATTGCTATTATGTATATATAGTGTATCCTAACCTCCGGTAGGGTGAACTGCCTATAAGTAATCTGGGGCCAGATGTATGAACAAACCCCTTTGCGAATAGCAAATAGCGATTTTTAAGAAATCGCTGTTTCTGAGTCGCAATATGCAATGTAACATAATTGCGATTCAGAATTAGCGATTTCTTAAAAATCGCTAATGCAATTTGCGAGGCCCAAATACCGAATCGCAAAAAAACTTTGTGATTCGGTATTTGAAAATCACAAATTGCGAGAACGCACACCTGGCAGAGCCTGATGACATCACTAGGAGGATGTGAGTCATCCCATGCAGTTTGCAGGTGCCATACCCAAAGGAGCTGTAAGAGAGACACAGCCCAGCCACAGGGAGCAAGTCTGTGAGCAAGGCAGGACTTCACATCAGCATGGACAACTCTGCAAATGTAAAGGAGAAGGGCGAGAGGAAGAGAAAACTGAAGTTCAGTGAGCAGGAACTGGAGGTGCTCACTAAGGAGGTGGTGAGGAGCCATGACCGTCTGTTCGGGAAGAGCTCACCCCAGGTCCCAGAGAGTGAGAAGCGCAAACTCTGGGCGGACATACAAACCAAAATCTGCGCTGTGGGGATTGCGCAGCGCTCAGTGGAGGAGATTAGAAAGAGGTGGTACGACCTGCGTTCCCGTGCCAAGGAGAAGGTGGCCATAAGACTACAGGAGGCAAGGGGCACAGGAGGCTTACCATCCACCCAGACACCCTCCACCCCATGGAAGACCTGGTGGAGTCGACACTCCTCCCAGAAGCTGTCAGTGGGGTCACTGACATAGACACATCTGGCACACCAAGCACTAGTAAAGGTAAGTGCAATATTGAAATGTAACCCCATATGTGTATGTACAAAAGCCCCTTAGTAATTAGCAAATAGTGCAAAGCATTGTCATAAGTAGTCCATTCCACATCTTAGAAACGGCACAACAATGCTTTATGGGAGTGGTAGTCCACAACCCAGAGCTGAAAGTAGCACATAGAATGTAATTAAGTAGAGTAACACCCAGAAGAACACAACACCCACTACATAGTGATATGATGTAACTGTACATTTATTACCATTGTGTAACCTTTGGTGATACATACATAAATGACATGCTGCACATTGTCGTTGCAGATGGCCCAGGCCCAGCAGCATCAGCATGTGCCGTTGTGGGGGATGCTGACACACAGCCTCCATCAGACTCCAACACCAGTGAGTCAGTGAATATTGCGCCTATCAGACGCAGGGCAAGGGATGTACCTCTCCCAGATTTGAGCCAGGACTCAGATGACATGCGGGATGAAGGCCACACTCCATCCCCAGATGGCAGATCCACCGTAATGCAGGAGTCCCAGCCCCAGCGTCACTCAACACCCAGCAGGAGGCCTCACTATGCAGGCACACAGCACGTGGAAGCAGGAGAGGGCCCATCATTCTTCAGTGGCCTGGAATCCTCCATGCTTAAACTGCAGCGCCTGCAAAATAAGAAGATTACAGCAATGCATAGGCAGATGCAGGCACACAATGCCAACATGGGGGGTGCTGCATCGGCAGTTGGAGTGCCTTAATTCAAACATTTCCAACCTGCATGAAGGACAGATCACAGCTGCCAAGAACACCAGGGAACTGACCAATGCAGTGAAGGAACTCTGCACAGAGATAAGGCATGAGAGAGTCAGCCACCGCAGGCATGAGAGGCAATTCATGGGGATGTTTAGTGGATTCTGTAGATCTGTCAATCGCCTTACAAATCTACGTCCCTCATATTGCGGCGTGCTGTGGCTGCACAGGTGGAGGCAGTGCACAGCAGTCGGGATGTAGCCCAGGGACTGGTCCAGATAACTAATGTTCTGGATACTATGCTGGGTAACCGCTCTGCTATACCCAGTGAACTTGGACTGGGGGAGACTGAGGACTCATCTAGCCTCAGCAGCCTTGCAGTGCCCACAACAGATCCTAGGCGTCGCAGTGCCAGGCACAGCACTGCCACTGAGGCAGATACCAGAGGTGCCGGCGAGGCCACTGCGCACTCGAGTGGCTTGCGTGGCCGTAAAAAGTGACTGTCTGCATATTTTGTTTTACAGTGAACTATGAATACAATAGTGAGACACTGTTAATGGTTATTTTATGACACGTGTTTATTTTTTTTGCTAGTGACACTTATGTTACCTGATGTTAAGGTAATAAAGGTACTATCTACCAGAACACATGTTAGTGAAGTTGTGTTGTTATTACTTATATCAGAAATGGTTGTGCGTGATTTCAGCTCGCCTTTGCCTGCCCTCTGCTGCACTGGTCCTGTCTGCTGGCTGTAGGGGGGGTATGGGATCATCATCCTTATCTGAGTTTGGATCAGATATTTCCACAGGTATGCCCCTGGTGGTAGCCATATTGTGCAGGATCGCACATGTGGCCACTATTCTACAGTTCGTGTCCGGGCTGTACTGTAGTGCCCCTCCACTTTTGTGGATGCACCGGAAGCGACTCTTCAGCAGGCCAAAGGTGTGCTCCACCACATTGCGGGTTGCCCTGTGTGCTGAATTGTATCTTTGTTCTGCTGGTGTTGTAGGATTTAGGTAGGGCGTCATCATGTAGGTGCGCACTGCGTAGGCACTGTCTCCTGGAAGGAACAGAGGGTATAATGAGTAAGTGAGCCATGTGACGTCACAACGCCATCAATGCACCAGTGTACAGAGGGACAATACCTAGTAGATATCCTTCACCAAACTCCCCAGCTAGAAGTCTTGTGTGAATCCCGCTGTGGCGAAAGATGTATGAGTCATGTGTGCTCTGTGGGTATCTGGCCACGAGATCAGTTATGAAGTAGGAGGAATTGCAAATCACCTGTATATTCATGGAATGTTGGTATTTACGATTGCGGACATACAAACCAAAATCTGCGCCGTGGGGATTGCGCAGCGCTCAGTGGAGGAGATTAGAAAGAGGTGGTACGACCTGCGTTCCCGTGCCAAGGAGAAGGTGGCCAGAAGACTACA
The DNA here is from genome assembly GCF_031143425.1 of Pleurodeles waltl. Lineage (NCBI taxonomy): Eukaryota > Metazoa > Chordata > Amphibia > Caudata > Salamandridae > Pleurodeles > Pleurodeles waltl. The sequence goes on from NC_090446.1 coordinate 807,134,479, forward strand.
GGAGGCAAGGCGCACAGGAGGCGTACCATCCACCCAGACACCCTCCACCCCATGGAAGACCTGGTGGAGTCGACACTCCTCCCAGAAGCTGTCAGTGGGGTCACTGACATAGACACATCTGGCACACCAAGCACTAGTAAAGGTAAGTGCAATATTGAAATGTAACCCCATATGTGTATGTACAAAAGCCCCTTAGTAATTAGCAAATAGTGCAAAGCATTGTCATAAGTAGTCCATTCCACATCTTAGAAACGGCACAACAATGCTTTATGGGAGTGGTAGTCCACAACCCAGAGCTGAAAGTAGCACATAGAATGTAATTAAGTAGAGTGACACCCAGAAGAACACAACACCCACTACATAGTGATATGATGTAACTGTACATTTATTACCATTGTGTAACCTTTGGTGATACATACATAAATGACATGCTGCACATTGTCGTTGCAGATGGCCCAGGCCCAGCAGCATCAGCATGTGCCGTTGTGGGGGATGCTGACACACAGCCTCCATCAGACTCCAACACCAGTGAGTCAGTGAATATTGCGCCTATCAGACGCAGGGCAAGGGATGTACCTCTCCCAGATTTGAGCCAGGACTCAGATGACATGCGGGATGAAGGCCACACTCCATCCCCAGATGGCAGATCCACCGTAATGCAGGAGTCCCAGCCCCAGCGTCACTCAACACCCAGCAGGAGGCCTCACTATGCAGGCACACAGCACGTGGAAGCAGGAGAGGGCCCATCATTCTTCAGTGGCCTGGAATCCTCCATGCTTAAACTGCAGCGCCTGCAAAATAAGAAGATTACAGCAATGCATAGGCAGATGCAGGCACACAATGCCAACATGGGGGGTGCTGCATCGGCAGTTGGAGTGCCTTAATTCAAACATTTCCAACCTGCATGAAGGACAGATCACAGCTGCCAAGAACACCAGGGAACTGACCAATGCAGTGAAGGAACTCTGCACAGAGATAAGGCATGAGAGAGTCAGCCACCGCAGGCATGAGAGGCAATTCATGGGGATGTTTAGTGGATTCTGTAGATCTGTCAATCGCCTTACAAATCTACGTCCCTCATATTGCGGCGTGCTGTGGCTGCACAGGTGGAGGCAGTACACAGCAGTCGGGATGTAGCCCAGGGACTGGTCCAGATAACTAATGTTCTGGATACTATGCTGGGTAACCGCTCTGCTATACCCAGTGAACTTGGACTGGGGGAGACTGAGGACTCATCTAGCCTCAGCAGCCTTGCAGTGCCCACAACAGATCCTAGGCGTCGCAGTGCCAGGCACAGCACTGCCACTGAGGCAGATACCAGAGGTGCCGGCGAGGCCACTGCGCACTCGAGTGGCTTGCGTGGCCGTAAAAAGTGACTGTCTGCATATTTTGTTTTACAGTGAACTATGAATACAATAGTGAGACACTGTTAATGGTTATTTTATGACACGTGTTTATTTTTTTTGCTAGTGACACTTATGTTACCTGATGTTAAGGTAATAAAGGTACTATCTACCAGAACACATGTTAGTGAAGTTGTGTTGTTATTACTTATATCAGAAATGGTTGTGCGTGATTTCAGCTCGCCTTTGCCTGCCCTCTGCTGCACTGGTCCTGTCTGCTGGCTGTAGGGGGGGTATGGGATCATCATCCTTATCTGAGTTTGGATCAGATATTTCCACAGGTATGCCCCTGGTGGTAGCCATATTGTGCAGGATCGCACATGTGGCCACTATTCTACAGTTCGTGTCCGGGCTGTACTGTAGTGCCCCTCCACTTTTGTGGATGCACCGGAAGCGACTCTTCAGCAGGCCAAAGGTGTGCTCCACCACATTGCGGGTTGCCCTGTGTGCTGAATTGTATCTTTGTTCTGCTGGTGTTGTAGGATTTAGGTAGGGTGTCATCATGTAGGTGCGCATAATCTGTGGCCGATGGTGGACAGATTGCAACATGTGTCCCATCTATGGCACCTGGGACGTGGGGGAACTGTGCTATCTGGTAGAAATCTATTCTTGTTTGCTGTATTTCCTGTGGGGTGTAGGGGAATCTGATGTACTGGTGTATCCTACTCAGCATGGTGTTGATAAATGTATTGAAAAATCTAGAGAGGGAACTCTGTGATACTCCTCCAGCTGCTGCTATGACCCCTTGATTGCTCCCTGAGGCAAGTAGGTGCAGGGAGCATAATAACTGCACATGGGTGGGTATGCTATTTGTCCTATGTGTTGCGCGCTGCAGTATGGGTTGTAGCTCTGCTATCAGGTCAAGTATCATGGCTGAGTTCAACCTGTACTTATCATATATCTCCTCCTCAGTCTGGTCAAAAAGGGTAATGCACACTCTGAAAATGCGCTCCTGTCTCCTCCTCCCTCTCCTCAAACCTGCCAAGATCCTCATTCTCCTCGCCATGACGTAGAGTGCAGCCATTGTGGAAAAGAGTCTGAGGCATTCTGGGCCTCTTTATATAGGTTGCACCTGGTTACCACCTGGTTTCACTCCGTGGTAATTTGCATGTGCAAAAGGCCATTCTGCAAAAATTCGCAATTTGCGAATTTTTGATGCATCGAATTGCGACATGGTTTTGCGTGTCGCATTTTGTATCTCACAATTTCCGACGTGAAATACCGAATCGGTACCTGCGAGTCGCTATTCCGACTCGCAATTTGCAAAATGATAATAGCGATTCGCTATTTCATGTCGCAACTTGCGAGACGCAAAATGCGACACGCAAAACCATGTCACTTCGCAAAAAAACGAAAATTTTGCGATTCCTTGTTTTTGGCCTGCAAATGCCTTTCATGCATTGCAGACCATGTTTTTGCTTTCGCAAACAGCCATATTCTGCGGTTCGCACCGTTTGCGAATGCAAAATGGTTTGAAACATCTGGCCCCTAGTGTAGTGTTACTGTGATAAAGTATCTTTATTTTTGGAACACTCTGTGGTTCTTTCATGTGTGATAAGTTACTGTGTGACTACTGTGGTACTGCATAAGTTTGCGTGTCTCCTAGATAAGTCTTAGCTGCTCATCCACAACTACCTCTAGAGAGCTCTAGCTTCCTAGACACTGTCTTCATTCACTAATAGGGGTTGCCTGGACCTGTATAAGGTGCCAGTAACATAGGTGTCCACCACACACCAGGCTAGCTTCCTACAGCTTGTATAATTGTTAATACTATTTTTAAATATACTTTGTAATTTTAAGTGATTTTATAAATTTTAATGTAATTGCTAATATTAATTTATAGTGTCGTAGAAGGCTGTTAGGATTGCAGGGGTATAGGGTGGGAAGCTATCTAAGTACTAATTAACTAACAATTAATTTATAATTAATTATTTCATTTATTATTACTTATGTAATGCTGGGTTGGCTAGGGGCATAAGATGGGAAGTTAAGTAATGATTAAGTAAAAAATAAATTATTAATTTATTGATAATTATTTAATTAATTACTAATTATGTTATCTGTGTAATATTTATTTTACTTATATTCTAAGTGTGAGCTGCTAGGTTTATGGGGGAATAGTGTAGGAAGTTAATTAAGTAATAACTAAAGTCATATTTTTTATTTGATAATAATTGAATTGTTTAATAATAATATTTAAAACATCTATTTATTTTGGTTAAAATATTAACATTCTTATTAAGTGTTACAAATTTGTTGTATATTAATATGGCATATTCAAATATGTTATGTGTTTAAAGTGAAGCACTTTACTTAATGCTTCCAAAGTCCAACGTTTTCTTTACTGTTGCACAGCCCGGAGTGGGATTAGTACATTTTACACCCCCAAAGTAGTGCTTTTCCTACTGCTGAACAGACTGGAATGGGAAAAGTAAATCTTACGCCTATGAAGTCCCAGAAACTTTCCATACTGTTGCACAGACTGGAGTGGGAATAGTAAATTGAACCCTTCCAAAGTCCAACACTTTCCTTACTGTTGCACAGATTGGAGTGGGAATAGCCAATCGTACCCCTTTGAAGTCCAATGCTTTCACTACTGTTCTATAAACTGGAGTGAGAATAGTAGTTTATTCCCAGACTTTAAAACGTTTCCTAATGCTATATATATATATATATATATAAATAATATGTTTAGTACATGTATTTTTATATTTTATTTTTATATTTTGTTAATTTAATAATTAATTTATTTTATTTAATGTTTTGCAGTTGATTTGTTAATTTTAGTTACTATAAAAAACGCATACATGTGTATGTGTCTGTATATATATGTACTCACTGAAGAAAGGTTACAGGGACGTTATAGTTAGGCTCATATTTTAAATGTAAAAAACCATAGAAATTCACCAGTTATAGTTAGAGTTATCTCAAGTAACTATAACTCATGCCCTAAGGTAACTATAACTTGTGCACCCACCATGCACAGTTTTTCGTCAAATATGTTACTGCAAATATTACATTGATATTAACAATGATGTTAACAAAGATGTCATGATTGATGCCTTAACCAGTAGTTAGTAGTGCATGGCGAGGGCGCGAATTATAGTTACCTTAGGGCACGAGTCATAGTTACTTGAGATTACTCTGTCTGGTAACTGGTGAATTTCTATGGTTTTGTACGTTTAAAATGTGAGCCTAACTACAATGTCCCTGCAACCTTTGCTTTTTTTAATTGAATTTCTATCTTTTTTAATGTAAAGTAATTTTCATTACTATAAATTAATCCAAACACCCCGCACGCAGCCTTCCCCCATGCACATTGGAGGATGCCCGCAAGACCTGGCCTGCAGCCATACCCTGCAGCCAACCCCCTCCTAACCACCTAACCCTTTGCTGTGCCCGGTCCTTTTGCCATGCACAATGGGAGTTGGCCGCAGCCTCTCTGGGTGTGAATAAGGTGTAAGAGGGTCAATATGGGGGTGAGAGTGGCTGTGAGAGTGAGAGATGATGTGAGAGTGTGTACATCAGGGTTTTAGTGGGTGCATTGGTGTGTGCACATGTCTGTGAGTGAGTTCATGAAGGTTTCAGTGAGTCTCAGACTCTGAGTGGGTCTGTGAGTGGGTGTGTGTGTCTAAGTGGGTCTGTGAGTGGGTACATGAGGGTCTGACTGGAGCTGTGAGTGGGTGCAGGACTGTCTGAGTGGGTCTGTGAGTGGGTGTGTGAGTCGGTCTGTGACTGGGTCCGTAAGTGTCTGAGTAGGTGTGGGTGAACGAGACTGAAAGAGAGAGAGAAAGAGTGAGAGGGAGAAAGATAGTGAGTTTTTTACGCATAGATGTATGATATACTTATATTGAGATATTTCTGCACATTTTGAAAATAAACAATTATTTGTCAATTTAAAATAGTAAAATCACATTTTAGTGTGAGCCTTAAACATTTGCAGCTGAAAAGAAATTAAAGGGAGGAAATGACTACAGTTGAAGTTGAACCCTCAACTCTTACAGTGAAGGTCTGTCACCTTCACCGTTGCACTATAATCCTTTTTTTTTGCTTTTAAGCTATTTTCTTTGCCCTTCACAGCATATCTGGGACCGCAGGAGGAGACTCAAGTCCTCCCCAGTGGTCACACCCCTTTTAAAAAATAAAAAAAATTGGTGGCCATTTATGGTCTATCTGTGACCGCAAAGGGAGCCTTAATGCCTCCTCCCGCACCCCTGCCGATTTTTTATTTTTTCAAATTTTTTCACCCTTTACGGGATATCTGAGACTGCGCATGGGGGGAGAATCAAGGCCCTCCTCGTGGTCCCATTGTTTCAGCAAGCAAGGAGTTGCTTTTAATTTAACAGCAGCTCCCGGGTTGCTGGAGCAATGTTTTCATATGTCTTCCCTGCACACAGACAGATGAAAACTCGGCTTTCTGACTGCAGGTCAGAAAGGGGAGTTACATTTGCTGTTACTCGTTCGCAGCTGTAAAGCTGCCACCAAGCCACAGCAAACAACTATGTCCTGGGGGTGGGCACCCCAGGACATAGCAGGAGCTGGCCCTGGGGGCTGGCAGTCGCCAGGCCGTCAGTGGCTCCTTGAAAGGGCTATGCCCCCCTTCAATGTGGAATTTGCCCCAGTGAGGTGGTGGTCCCCGGGGCTTTGGATGATCAAAGCAGACCCCTTTCTGTTTTTTAGGGCTTTCTCTGTACCAAATCTATTTGATGTCCTGGGACGGCCTCCCCCACACAATTTAAATATAGCACTGGGGAGGTGGTGGACCCCGGGGCACGGGGCACCGTGTGGCCCCTGCCCATATTTTATGCATCGCCCTGGGGAGATGGCCGATCCCGGGGCTACGGGGGAGTCAGGCACCCCCCCCCCCATTACAAGTAAACAATGTCCTCTGGATTTGGCCCACTTACGGCTTTAAAAAAGAAAAGCATGGGAGTCAGTGCTTTGTTTTTTTTTTTTTTTTTTCAAATGCTTTTTAGCCCCGGGGGGTCCCTCTGGGACCCCAGCACTAGAGCTAATGGGTCCCGAAGTCTCTACCTTGCCCCCTTTGCTTTTTTTTTTTACATTTTTGTCTGGGACTCGGCTCAAGCCAAGTCCCAACATGGCTGTCAACACTTTCTAGTTAAGGTGGTGACAGCCAATCAGATCTCTGCGCAAGATTGGGAGGGGTCGCAAATCCTTTGCATCCCTATATATATTCAAATTTGGATTTTCTTTAATTTCTCTAAAACCACTGAATGGATTTACACCAAATAACAAAAATGGCTCTTTCTGGACCAAGAGCTACCTTTCTGCCAATTATGGTGTAATTGCGTCCAGTGGTTTTTGCGCTATCGCTGTTAAATTGTTCCTAAATTAACATTGAAAACTCTCTAAGTTTCACCCCCCCCCCTCTATCTTAGCCCCTGTTTGATGATCACCCCAAACTTTCCAGACAGCAGCTCGTCCGACTGTCAAATTCTTGGGGAAATTTTCATGATGATTCATCAAGCGGCGCCAGAGATATAGAGAGGTAAAAATCTTTTTTTTCTATAGAAAATAGGTCCTAACTATAACTACTTAGTTGGAACTGCCACTAGGTTATATATATATATATATATATATATATATATATATATATATATATATATATATATATTTATATATAAATAGATAGATAGATAGATAGATAGATAGATAGATAGATATAGATATACACATATATATGCTTATAACCCAAAAAAGTTATATAATGTAAAAATAAATGTATAATAGTCTGCCATTATATATATGTACATTTAAACATGCACACATTCTGTCTATAGGTATTTATATATAGTATTAACTATTATTTACATGAACTTAATTCACATTATATTATTATATATTAAATATTTATGATTTACTATTTTAAACCATAGATAGATAGATAGATAGATAGATAGATAGATAGATAGATAGATAAAATTATATTTTTGTATGTTTTTAACAATATTAGTGTGAAAGTATTAAAAAAAAAAATGTACTTACCACTGTATGTATAGGAAAATAATATTTTTGCAATCAATATTTTTGACACAATCATTTTGCATCTCAATAGTGTTGTGTTCCATCTTGTGTCAGTGATTCGATCAGTTAATCAACTTCAAATATAGACATACAGCGCTTTCATGGTTTAGATTCAATTTTTGGCATGAACACTACTACATTACCATTTAACTGTAAAATCTGGCTTTTGACACTACCATTAAATAATGTACAATACCTTTCAATAATCTCTCATGGACAATCCCTCTTTACTCCTTCTAATGCATGAATCCTCCACTGTTTACTCCTCCAAATTTCCACTGGGGAATATTGTGATGATTTCTAAAAGTGATTGGTCAATGGACAGACGGGCAGCCAATATCACAGGAGTTATTAATTTACCTATTGGGGAAGTCAAAGGGAACTAGTTGTCATCCCCAGAATAATCAAATAGCAGCAACAGTGGATAAAGGTGTAATCACAGCCAGTAATTTCTGATCCAAGGTCATTTGTTACATTCCAAAAACGGTAAATCCACCACATTTGTGACATAGTGCTTCTTTCATTCCTTCCCTTCGAACATGTCTCAAAAAGAATCATTGGCTTTATTAGTACTGTAGTGAACTAGCAATGCATCAAAACATAGTATTAGTTCTCTTTGTGTTGAGAACAAATAGACATGTTTGCCACTGCCACTCTGGTTTGAATATTGCCCCACATGTACTCTTATTACAAAATTGAGTTCCTCCTCCCGTTTCTCCACATATTTATGTTTTAAGGATTGATGGCATCTTCCTAACAAGATGTATGGATCAGAGATTCCCTTATACTGTACCATCAATGGATTCTTATCTCTGATCTCTCTTTCTCAGGAATAAAAGAATCACCAGTGGACGATTTGGGAAAGTATAAAATTATTTAGTGGAAGCAACTCAAATGCATTTTTACCAGGATACTTATTAATAACTGTCCCATTAGTGTATAAATCCCATAACACTGATGAAATATTTATCTCCATCTTTGAAAGCTAGCATTGGTCAGACCCAGAAGGATATCTGGGTTATGTATTATGGGTGAAACCAGAGTGGGAAATGTCCAAGGGCGTAGCTTGGTCAGTAAGATTGGGGGGGGATGGGGGTGTCAGCGTCAGATTTTCCAACAATCATGCTGGTATAAAATTTCAAAATACCCATACAACAAGCAGGGCTCTTGAGAGGGCCTGAGGGTGAGGTGGAAAGGGAGACAAATGTGGATTGGTAAGGCAACTAAGTGAGAAAAAGCAGAACAATTTGAAAAATAACCAAGATTTTTTAAGAATTTGAAATTAGGGAGTGCGAGAAAAAGTGCTTGCATTTTTGTCTGTGCGTCAGACATCTCACCGTATCCAACTGAAACCACCTGTACCCAACTATTTTCCAGAAAATACATTCATTAGGGAGATGTAACACCCCAAACAACCCCCCTGAAGCTACCCCTCCGGTTATGTCTTGGTCATTCCTTTTCATATCATCATATTCCATGTTCAAGTAATAATGAAGCAGAGAGCAGAAATATCAACCAGTAGTCTTTGTTTGGATGGAAACCAGAAAAATATAATACAATGGGGACAGGGATTTTTCATTTACTAGCAACTCCTGAGGTTTTATACTTGGACGCTTTGAGCATCTCAAGGCTAGGAGTATTTGTGCAGAATGAATATAATTCTTGGCATTGGTAAATGGAATGCAACTTTCAGTTGTATACCCATATAACATTTCATTTGCTGCCCTAAGTGCATTGTAGAGCCATGTGAATGCTATAAGCGTTCTTGTATTGTGTGAAAACCTATTTTGGAAATATTAGAGATAGTGTTTGTGAGATGTGTAGTAGACCTGGCATGAAATTCATTTGAACACATCTGACATGTCTAAATTAAGAGATCTTCAAGCACTCATATCTGTATATTTCTTAGTGGGTAATGCCCAGAACATGTGGTGCATTGCAGTTGCTTCGCTTATTTAGCAATGATAGTGGTAAAAACCTTAAATTTTTAATTGTTTTTTTGGAGCAACTAAAGACAGCATTTAACAATGGTACATTGTTGTTTAAGAAGTCTGAAGTAATAAATCTATTGATTTAGTGTAATTGATCTTGCAGTTGGAAACTTCAGTGGAGTGGTGTACTTATACTACTAATTCTGATTATGTCTGACTTTTGAAACATAGTATATCCTCTGCATAAAAAAGCCCAGTTTAAGATAGCTGCTAACTGCAAACAAAAGCTGTATGCTGGGTTATTTTGTATCTTATAAATGAGAGCTTCTCTCAAGAAAGCAAATAGAAGAGGTGAAAGGATACACCACTGTCTAGTTCCAGAAGAAAGGAATATAATATTCAAGAACATCCATTATTTTATTAAATGTCTCACCCTTCTCCAAACATGAATGTTAATTACCTACCTTAAGTTTAATTACACAGAAAATAAAAAAAATTCTGATCTGCAACAGACGTAAACAAGAGAAGTTGAGCTCTACCCCACAGTTATGACTCAGCAGAGCTTCACACCCTAACACTCCAATATCGACAAATTGTTTGGTTTTCTTACTAACAGCAGCACTCTTTAAGCAGTCAGATTGTAAAGAAGACTTAGTAAGCATGATATCAGCTATCATTGATTCAGAAAAAAACCCTAGCTACATCAAGCAAACCTCAAAGTGACAGCTGAGAACGTGGTCATCTCACACCTGGACAGTGGTCACACACTACTCACAGGAATCCAACACAATGATAACCCCTCTGCAGATGTTCTTAAGTTTACAGATCAAATTTAATAGAGTTATTGCATCATTCAAATCTTTCCAGGTGGCCTACCAGCCAAATGGTCCAACGGAGGCCTTCACTTGCATCTTCACCTTGGAGACCTACTAGCTATATTTAGATATTGTCACCTGTCTTGCAGAGGTATCTCTACCTGCAATGCCAACAGTGCAACCACAACTAAACCTATGGAATTTAGCCTGGTGCATTGTAGTCACAGCTAAATGTGGGGCAAGTGTCATGTTTTTTAGCCCTGTCAGCTTTATTGTTTTCTCAAACAAACCTTTAGACCTTAATGTCACTGATTTTCTCTCTGCTTTTCACGCCCTGTGTTTTTTTCTGCCTGAGTCCACCAAAGAGGTGGACAAAATCAGATGCCTTATCAACACCCTAAATGGGGCAGTCTGACTGCCACTGCCACCTGGCAGTCTTGTGGTGGATGGGCCTCTGGTTCAAGGGTTTTTACACAGGAGCCAGCTAAGGCTCTGCTGTTGGATCTGTCTATTTTGGTCTATATATTTAGATATAGATCAATATCTAAATGAGGTGAGTAACTGCAACTTTGATGGGGTGGCACCATTCTAATTTAGGCAGAGCTCCTGTTCCGCAAATCTCCTGATCAGGCCATTGATCATGTCATCCCTACCCCAAAGGACTTACATTGGCTTCTTCTCCAGGCATGTATCATTTTAAGACTTGTTGCATCATGCATGAGACTGTACAAACCCATTTACCAACCAATATAGGAGAATACCAGGAAAAATGAGAGAAAGACTTACGGCCTGATTCCGACTGTAGCAGTTGGATGAGCAGACCACCAAAGCTGTAGAAATGAGACTGCCGTCAACCCGGCAGCCTCACCCTAGTTGTATTACGATGTTCTTACCGGGCTGACCGGTGGGAACATTGTATTATGGTGTTCCCACCAGTTAGCCCTGCAGGAACAGTGCTACCGTATTGGTCTCAGCTCCATTAAGAAAGACAGTGCGCATTCTGAGGAAGCTGGCAGGGGAGGCCCTGCACTGCCCATGACAATCCCCCCTCTGTGGCCTCTGGCACTTGCTTCCACCAGCCTGTTCATGGTGGTGGAACCGCCATGAACAAGCTGGTGGAAAGTAAAGTCGTAATTAGCACAGCGGTGCTGCTATGGGCACAGCCGTGGCTGACCATGACTTTGACTTCCGCCATCTCGTCAAGTTCAATGATCCTGGCAGTGGTAGTGCTCACCTGGAGGTCAGAATGCCAGGATCATAATCTGGCAGTAGGACCACTAGCAGTGCGGCAGTGCGACGGCCACCGTAACTTGTCAGGATTAGGCTCTTACTATCTTGGGAGGACTCTTCAAAACAAGAAACAAATCAGCATTTTGCCAGGCTCTACTCATGAAGCAGTAATGCAGAAGACCATGAGAAAAGGTGCTAGACATCTGTTACTGAGTATCCTGAACAATACAAAGTACATTCACATGCAGATTTTAAAATGCCAGTTATTTGTCCTGAAGAGAGGTCTGAGGAGGGTTTTGTCTGCTTGCTGCTGTTTGCTATATTTACAAAGCTCCTCTGTGACTTTATACACTGCTAGAAGTGTGTGGAACAGTTTGCAGACATTGTCAGTTTTGTCTTGGCATCACATGATCTCAAGCAATCCAAAGCAAATTGAAATCTCCATATGTCATCTTTGAATGCAGCATGCAAACCAGCTGCCTGAAACATGACTCTTTCCGAAGAGAAATGCTCCTTGCTTGATATACGTACATGCCATGTACAAAGTTATAGCAAGACGATTAAATGAAACACCTGTGCATGATTCGTGACTAATGACTCTCCTTTTTCGTCCATGCCGAATGTAAGACTTGAAAGCAAGCAAATCAGTTTGCTTACATGCACATTTTACGAGACCCTGGGCTAGCTCTACGTACAGTGGATTTTTTATAGGTGGTTGCAATTTGTGCACCGATTTTTAGCAAACTCATTGACATTTTGCAAACTGACCTATGTCCTAATAGGACAGGTCACCAAATATCAAATCACAGTGGGTCAAAATTCAGCCTACCTCATGAATATTAATGCGGTAGGTCGCAAATTGTGACCCACTATGACTCGTTGCATTCACAGGGATGGAGGCCTGCTGGAGTCAGCCGAGCACCATATCTGTAATTGCTTTTAAATAAAGCAATCTTTACAGCCTTTTTTCCGCAAATTAAAATGGAATATGTTTGCAAGAACAATCAAAAAATTTGTAAAAAACAACTTTTACAAGTCCATTGACCACTGGACCATGCCTAAAAAGTCTCTTGGACCATTCACAAAGGTGAAGGGGTTACCTGGGGTCTGTTTTCCATTCGCCAGTGGGTGACCAACTCCTTTGAGGTGTCAGTAAAATATTGTTTTATGACTGCATTTCATTCACAAAACATTAATACATACCATAAGGAATCACTGCTTGGAATTGAGGCCTTAAACACACCCCTTCCAAGTAGTGATGTCTTATTATTTTCTAAACCCATTTAGTATTCAGGGCCAGATGTACCAAAATCTAGGATTGTGATTCTTTCCGAATCACAATTAGGAAATCACAATTCCTGATGTAAAAAACTTACACATTTGAAATAGCAATTCCAAGTTGTTTGCAAATGGACCAACCTCATGAATATTAATAATGAGATGGGCTGCAACTTGCAATTCATTAGGAATCGCAGACATCAAAGAGATGGTGGCCTGCTGAGGTCTGCACACCACCATGTCTGTGATTGTGACATTTTTTGGAAGGAAAATGGGATGCGTTCAAAAAGCAAAAATAAACATTGAAGTTTCTTTTTTTAAGGGTAGGCAGTGGTCTGTCGGACCACTACCTGCTCTTAAAAAATATTTTTTTAACATTATCAAAGGGCCACTTCCCCTTTGTAAACGGGTCACAACCAGTTTTAAACTGGTGGTAAGGTATTACTGTTATGCAACCAAAATTTGCTTTAGTAGTTGGAAGGGACCCCCAAAATACACACCTTCCAAATACTGAATAGCAAATGCAAATTGTGATTCGTTAACAAGTAACAAAATCGCAGTTTGCATTTTGTACATTTGAAAAAGCATTTCAGCAGTCGCAAGTGACCCGATTCTGTAAATTGGTCCGTTTGCCACCACAAAAATGCTTAGTACATCCGGCTCTCTCTAAAATGTTACTAATTCACTAAATGGGTTTAGTACATTTGAAAATGAAAATGTCACTTACCCAGTGTACATCTGTTCGTGGCATTAGTCGCTGCAGATTCACATGTTTCGCACAGTCCGCTGCCTGGTGTTGGGCTCGGAGTATTACAAGTTGTTTTTCTTCGAAGAAGTCTTTTTTGGTCACGGGACCGAAGGACTCCTCCCTCTTCGGCTCCATTGCGCATGGGCGTCGACTCCATCTTAGATTGTTTTCCCCGCAGAGGGTGAGGATGGAGTTGTTTGCTATAAATAGTGCCCATGCAATGGAGTGAATACGTATGTACATAAAAAGTTTATAATAATTATTTACAAATGTACAAATGTTTAAGATTTAAGATGTACTTCTAAACGGCTACAGGCTTCCCGGGGAGGCGGGAGGGCACATGTGAATCTGCAGCGACTAATGCCATGAACAGATGTACACTGGGTAAGTGACATTTTCAGTTCGATGGCATATGTTGCTGCAGATACACATGTTTCGCATAGACTATAAAGCAGTTACCTCCCCTAAAAGCGGTGGTTTAGCCTGTAGGAGTTGAAGTAGTTTGGAATAATGTTCTTAGTACAGCTTGGCCCACTGTAGCTTGTTGTGCATTTAGTACGTCTACACAGTAGTGTTTAGTAAATGTATGAGGCGTAGACCAGGTTGCAGCCTTACATATTTCGCTCATAGGAATGTTTCCTAGAAAGGCCATTGTAGCACCTTTCTTTCTGGTTGAGTGTGCCTTTGGTGTAATAGGCAATTCTCTTTTGGCTTTAAGATAGCATGTTTGAATACATCTGACTATCCATCTAGCAATGCCTTGTTTAGAGATTGGATTTCCTATGTGTGGTTTTTGAAAAGCTATGAACAGTTGTTTTGTTTTCCTGATTAGCTTTGTTCTGTCAATGTAGTACAATAGTGCTCTTTTGATGTCTAATGTATGTAGTGCCCTTTCAGCCACAGAATCTGGTTGAGGGAAGATCACTGGCAATTCTACTGTTTGATTTAAATGGAATGGTGAGATTACTTTTGGTAGAAATTTTGGATTTGTTCTTAGAACTATTTTATTTTTGTGTATTTGAATAAATGGTTCTTGTATGGTAAATGCCTGTATTTCACTTACTCTTCTGAGGGATGTGATTGCAATGAGAAATGCGACTTTCCAGGTTAGATATTGCATTTCACAGGAATGCATGGGTTCGAAAGGTGGACCCATGAGTCTTGTTAAGACGATGTTAAGGTTCCATGAAGGAACTGGTGGTGTTCTTGGTGGTATAATTCTTTTTAGCCCTTCCATGAATGCTTTAATAACTGGTATTCTAAATAGAGACGATGAATGAGTAGTTTGTAGGTAAGCAGATATTGCTGCGAGGTGTATTTTTATAGATGAAAAAGCGAGATTCGCTTTTTGCAAATGTAGTAAGTATCCCACTATGTCCTTTGTAGAGGCATGCAATGGTTGGATTTGATTGGTATGGCAGTAGCAAACAAATCTTTTCCACTTAGATGCATAGCAGTGTCTAGTGGAAGCTTTTCTAGCTTGTTTTATGACCTCCATACATTCTTGTGTGAGGTCTAAGTGTCCGAATTCTAGGATTTCAGGAGCCAAATTGCCAGATTCAATGATGCTGGGTTTGGATGCCTGATCTGTTGTTTGTGTTGTGTTAACAGATCTGGTCTGTTGGGTAGTTTGACATGCGGTACTAGTGAAAGGTCTAGTAGAGTTGTATACCAAGGTTGTCTTGCCCATGTGGGTGCTATCAGTATGAGTTTGAGTTGGTTTTGACTCAACTTGTTTACTAGATATGGAAGGAGAGGGGGAAAAACGTATGCAAATATCCCTGACCAATTCATCCATAGAGCATTGCCTTGTGATTCGCGGTGTGGGTACCTGGATGCGAAGTTTTGGCATTTTGCGTTTTCTTTTGTTGCGAACAAATCTATCTGGGGTGTTCCCCAAATTTGAAAGTACTTGTTCAGAACTTGGGGGTGAATTTCCCATTCGTGGACTTGTTTGTGGTCTCGCGAAAGGTTGTCTGCTAGTTGGTTTTGGATCCCTGGAATAAATTGTGCTATTAGGCGAATGTTGTTGTGAGTCGCCCACTGCCATATTTTTTGTGTTAGGAGACACAATTGTGTTGAGTGTGTTCCTCCTTGTTTGTTTAAATAATACATTGTTGTCATGTTGTCTGTTTTGACAAGAATGTATTTGTGTGTTATTATGGGTTGAAAGGCTTTTAACGCTAGAAATACTGCTAACAGTTCTAGGTAATTGATATGAAATTTTGTTTGGTGTACATCCCATTGTCCTTGAATGCTGTGGTGATTGAGGTGTGCTCCCCACCCTGTCATGGAAGCATCTGTTGTTATAACGTATTGAGGCACTGGGTCCTGAAATGTCCGCCCTTTGTTTAAATTGTTGCTGTTCCACCATAGAAGCGAGAGGTATGTTTGGCGGTCTACCAACACCAGATCTTGAAGTTGACCCTGTGCCTGTGACCATTGTGATGCTAGGCACTGTTGTAAGGGTCGCATGTGTAGTCTTGCGTTTGGGACAATGGCTATACATGATGACATCATGCCTAGAAGTTTTAGCACAAATTTTGCTTGTATCTTTTGGTTTGGAAACATAGCACTTATTACCTTGTGGAATGCTTGCACTCTTTGTGGACTTGGAGTGGCAATTCCTTTTGATGTGTTGATGGTTGCCCCTAGATATTGTTGTGTCTGACACGGTTCGAGGTGTGACTTTGTATAGTTGATGGAGAAACCCAGTTTGTGAAGGGTTTGTATGACATATGTGGTGTCGTTTGTGCACTTTTTTACTGTGTTGGTCTTGATTAGCCAATCGTCTAGGTAAGGAAACACATGTATCTGTTGTCTCCTGATATGTGCTGCTACTACTGCTAGACATTTTGTGAATACTCTTGGTGCAGTTGTTATTCCGAATGGCAACACTTTGAATTGGTAATGTATTCCTTTGAATACGAACCTTAGGTACTTTCTGTGAGAAGGGTGTATCGGTATATGAAAGTACGCATCTTTTAGGTCTAATGTGGTCATGTAATCTTGCTGTTTGAGCAGTGGAATGATGTCTTGTAGTGTGACCATGTGAAAGTGGTCCGATATGATGTAGGTATTTAGTGTCCTGAGATCTAATATTGGTCTTAATGTTTTGTCTTTTTTTGGAATTAGAAAGTACAGGGAGTAAACTCCTGTGTTTTTTTGTTGTACTGGTACTAACTCTATTGCATCCTTTTGCAGTAGTGCTTGAACTTCTAGTCCTAAAAGTTCTAAATGTTGTGGTGACATTTTGCGTGTTTTTGGAAGGATGTTTGGTGGGAATTTGTGGAATTCTATGCAATAGCCATGTTGGATTATTGCTAATACCCAATTGTCTGTTGTAATCTGCGGCCAAGATTGGTAGAATTGGCTTAGTCTTCCCCCCACTGGTGTTGAGTGAAGGGGTTGTGTGACTTGAAAGTCACTGTTTAGGTGGAGGTGTTTTTGGAGTCTGGAATCTTCCCCTACTCCTTGGGAATTGACCCCCTCTATATCCCCTGAAACCTCCTCTTTGGAATGAACCCTGATATGGTGTGGTTCTTGTTTGTTGGCTGGTGGTGTCTGTGGGTTGGCCACGAAGCCCCCCTCTAAATGGAGTTTTTCTAAAAGAGCCTCTGCTCTGCGGGGAGTGGAGTGCGCCCATGGCTTTGGCCGTGTCTGTGTCCTTTTTAATTTTTTCAATGGCTGTGTCCACTTCAGAGCCAAAAAGTTGTTTCTCGTTGAAGGGCATATTAAGGACAGCCTGCTGGATTTCCGGTTTGAAGCCTGAAGTGCGGAGCCAAGCGTGTCTCCTTATGGTGACAGCAGTGTTGACTGTTCTCGCTGCAGTATCGGCTGCGTCCATTGAAGAGCGGATTTGATTGTTTGAGATCGTTTGTCCCTCTTCAACTATTTGCTGCGCCCTTTTTTGGTATTCCTGTGGAAGATGGTCTATGAGAAGTTGCATCTCATCCCAGTGTGCGCGGTCATATCGGGCCAGCAGCGCTTGAGAATTTGCGATGCGCCACTGGTTGGCTGCCTGTGATGCTACTCTTTTTCCTGCTGCATCAAATTTTCTGCTTTCTTTGTCCGGAGGTGGGGCGTCGCCAGATGTATGGGAATTTGCTCTTTTGCGAGCTGCCCCTACTACTACGGAGTCAGGTGGTAACTGCGAAGTAATAAACACTGGGTCTGTGGGTGGTGGTTTGTATTTCTTATCCACCCTTGGGGTGATGGCTCTTGATTTTACGGGCTCTTCAAAAATTTGTTTTGCGTGCCGTAACATCCCTGGTAGCATTGGGAGACATTGATATTGGCTATGTGTAGCCGAGAGGGTGTTAAATAAAAAATCATCCTCTATAGGATCGGAATGCAGTTGGACATTGTGGAATTCTGCTGCCCTAGCCACCAGTTGCGAGTATGAGGTACTGTCCTCTGGCGGTGATGGCTTTGTGGGGTATGAATCGGGATCATTGTCCGGCACTGGGGTGTCATATAAGTCCCAAGCGTCTTGATCCTGATTATCTTGACTTATGGTAGTTTGCGCTGGTGAGTGCATTTGTGGCGGTGTTTGTGCCGGCGATGCCTGTTGTGGTGGAGAGGGCGGAGGCGTGACTTTTTTAACCACTTTGGCTTGTGGTTGTGCGTCATCCTTGAGAAGTCCGATCCTTCTTTTTCTCATTATTGGGGGAAGGGTTGATATCTTCCCTGTGTCTTGCTGGATGTACAGTCTCTTTTGTGTGTAGTCTGATTCTACACTTTGGAGCTCTTGTCCAAATCTGTGCATCTGGCCACTTATTCCTTGTTCCTCTGTGTAGGATGGAGGTGTGGAACTTTTCGGCGCCGAGAGAGAATCTTTTTTCGGCTTCGGCACCGACAGAATTTTTGTGGCTTTCGGCAGGGTGTCTCGGTGCCGATGTTTTTCGGTGCCGGCATCTTGTTTTTGCCTCTCGGAGCCGCTATCTCGGCTCCGAGGTTGCTCCATGGCGGTCCCTCGACTGGAGTCGGGTGTCTTCGCTATGGGCGTGCCCTTTTTCGCCGCCTTCGACGGCTCGCCGGTATTATGGGTCGAGCCATGGCCTGTTGGCAGTGGCGTCCCCTGGGCTTTTGTCTTCTCGATGGTTTTAATTTTCGACGTCTTACTCACTGTTTGTTGCTGTTGTTCGACGTCGGAGTCTCCGGATTCTGATTCCGGAACCGAGAATGTTTCCTCTTCGTCGTCGAAACGTTGTTTTGTCGGCGTGGACGCCATTTGTAGACGCCTGGCTCTTCGGTCCCGGAGTGTTTTTCTGGACCGGAAGGCTCGACAGGCCTCACAGGTATCCTCCTTGTGCTCGGGGGACAAGCACAAGTTACAGACCAAGTGCTGATCTGTATAAGGATACTTACTGTGACATTTTGGGCAGAAACGAAACGGGGTCTGTTCCATCGGCTTCGATGTCGCACGCGGTCGGGCCGACCAGGCCCCGACGGGGGATCGAAGCTACCCCAAAGTCTTCCGATGATCGGTGTCGATGTACCTAACTATCCCGATACCGAACGGAACAATACTGACGCTTTCTTCCGAGATTCTGACTAACTTTCCGAACCGAAACACGGAGCGAAAAGGAATACGTCCGAACCCGACAGCGGAAAAAAACAATCTAAGATGGATGCCCATGCGCAATGGAGCCGAAGAGGGAGGAGTCCTTCGGTCCCGTGACCAAAAAAGACTTCTTCGAAGAAAAACAACTTGTAATACTCCGAGCCCAACACCAGGCAGCGGACTGTGCGAAACATGTGTATCTGCAGCAACATATGCCATCGAACACATATTTTCTTGTTGTACACCCTGTGGTTTAAGGAATGGCGGGTTTCGCAAAGAGCAAATGTGTTGGAATATCTGGCTCTCTGTTCCTTAACCAAGCTATTTGACTTGGATTACAAACATCATTATAACATCTCGGCATGCCTAAAACTTGTTGCACTATATACATATTTAAAATAAATGAAGGAATTACAACCAAAGGTATTGATTGTCCAACAACACAGTGGCGAGTTTTAATATAGTAAGGCCAGTCGATCATGTTATTCCGCTTTGCAGTAGGGAGTGTTTTTTAAGGCACCTGCTATCCTATACATCCAGATCAAACTGGCGGTACTGTGTTTATGAGGTAAAAAATCTTACTGCTCGATCCTTCATTTAGTTTGATGCTGACCGAAAATGTCGCTATGGTGCTCATCACAGGCCAGTTAAATATCCCGGGAATTCCCTCCATGGAATTACTGTTTCTGAGGGTCATGAAAAATACAGGGATAAGAAATAACAGGAAATATGTATTTTGGGCAAGACCTTAAGGGAATCCGTGTTTCTGTGCCGATTCCCCCATCTTTTCTCCTGTGGTTTATACTGTTACAGATGCTGAAATCTGCGCTTGAAATACAAACAACGTGTAACGGTTGTTATCGGGGCGCACCGGAGTCAAAGCCATTAGAGGTTTGTAAGCATCAAATTACTCATTATGCTCATTTTACAAATACACAACGTACTCCTTCACTTAGACACCCGTAGCTAGCAGTTTCCCGGCATCCCGGGTACCCTAAATTACTATATCAGTTTCATGCTTCACTAACAAAACCTTACTTCTTATCTTACACAACACATTCAGGGGCATATTTATACTCTGTTTGCACCGAATTAGTGCCATTTTCTTTTACTCTAGTTCGGTGCAAAACTAGACCCGTCTAGCACCAAGACCCTGATTTCTATTTTTTTTGTGCCTCATTAACGTCATTTTTTGACGCAAAAGTGGCACAAACTTACAAAATATTGGCCCTTATTTATACTTTTCGCTGCAAAACTGCACAAACTCAGTTTTGCACTAAAAAGTCTAGCACCGGCCGGGCACCATATTTATGGAATGATGCAAGCTGGAGCAAAGGGTAGGGTAGAGTAAAAAAAAATTACTTTAGTAGAGTGGGGCTGGCAGTATAGAAGAAGAGGGTTTAGCACCAAAAAATGACTTTAGGCAGGTTAGAGTAAAAGAAAATGACTCTAACCACATTAGCATCATTTTATGGTGCTAAACCTACCATGCCACATGACTCCTGTCCTAAAAAAGGCAGGAGTCACGCCCACCAGCACTTTCAAAAATAAAATGCAATCTTACCTGTACTTACCTGGGATGGGGTCCCCCATCCTCCGCAGTCCCTCTAGTGTGGGTGGGGGTGCCCCTGGGGCCTGGGGAGGGCACCTGTGGGCTTATTCCATGGTGTTCCACCATGGAAATAGGCCCACAGGTCCCCTAATGCCTGCCCTGACCCAGGCTTTAAAAAAGCTTTGCCCCATTTTTTGACCCCCTCCTCCCTCCCTTGCACCATTTTTGCATGGGAGTATAAATATGGCATTAAGGCCATAGAGTCATTTTTTGCACGGGAACGCCTACTTTGCAGCTCGTTAGGGCAAGGTAGGTTTCCACTTCCAAAAAATGACTTTAACTCCATAAATTTAGCGCTAGACGGGTCTAGCACCAAAGTATAAATATTGAGTTAGTTTTGCGCCAAATTAGAGTTAAAAAAAAGTACGCTAATTCAGTGCAAAAAGAGTATAAATATGCTGATTAGTATAAAAAAATGACGCTAATCTGGTTAGAGTCACTTATTTTTACTCTAACCTGCCTAACATCATTTTTGTTTTACGCTAGCCTACCCTTTGCACCAGCTTGCACCATTCCATAAATATGGTTTCCAGCTGGTGCTAAAAAATGGTGCAAGCCGGTGCAAAACTTTTTAGTGCCAAACTGCGTTAGTGCAGTTTTGCACCAAAAAGTATAAATAAGGCCCTTAATCTGCAAGGACCACCGCGAGACAGCGTTTCTATCCCGGGGATACTAACCATGCCCGTAATAACCTTAAGACAGACAAAGATTCAGGTTTGTGGCATTCTAGAAAACGTGACGCTAACCAAGAGAAACCAGTTTAATATCAGAGAATAAGGTATTGTAAAGTAATTTGGCTTAATTCACCATCCATGGGGCTGCCGCTGCATGAACATTTAGGATGTGATAACGCATCCCGCCCTAGGTAATTTACTTAGTCTGGGACTCGTTTTAGGCCAATGAATCTTTTGACCCTGATTGGAGACACCTTAAGACGAGATAACTAATCAGCAGATCAATCGATAGGTCAATATTCACAACAGCAAATGAATCAAATTAGTTAATGACATTAATGGGAATCAAAACTCACCATGACCTTCAACCATGAATACCCACACAACATTTAGTAAGGTTCATGAGATTTATTCCCTATTGATTACAGTCTACTAGCACGTTTATTAGTCTCAGTACCAGAAAGCACATCATTAACGTCACAATATGACAACTTGAGTAAGATTTAAGCAAAGCAAAGATGATAAACATTAGAACAAAACACGGCGTCAACATGGATCTATTTAGCAGAGTATCATTAGCGCATCTATTCAACACAGCAAAGATTCAGTCATTTTGTCTGTTTGTACCCAATATTAGTGAACTCCTTGACTAACCTCGAATTAGCATCAGCATGTTGGGCTTCATGCAAAACAATTTAGTAACACAAAGTTGGAAAACATCTAATTGTGGTCTCTGTCAAAAGCAGTTGGTACCTAGAAAGGAAAGGCAAGCAGACAATTACAATTTCATTATCATATAGTTACCCTCCCTAATGGGTCAGCATACAGAGTCAGTCTTTGTCCTGAGGACAGTAGTCGACTCGCCATTTAGCCAGGATAGAACAACAAAGTCTCAGAAACTAGGGCAGAAAGTTCTTCCCTCTTAAGGAGGAGAAGAAATTGATATCAGGCAAGACAAGATGAGGATGGTTTTGAAGAATCAAGAGAGCAAAGGTAAAGACAGAATGCCAGAGTAACAGCAGGGGTGTCCCTCTAATGGCTAATGTCTCCTTGTGACACGATGTTAAATTGAATTTGCCAGACAAGTCTCTAATTTCCCATTGGTCAGTATTTGGTACACCACTATCTTTATCCAATGGTTGAGTGGTCACCTTACTAGAATTTCCACCTAAGACAGTTCTCATACAGTTCATTGGCTCCTGTGATTTATGTCTTCATCGGGTGAGATGGCAGGTAGGAAACGTTACACGCACGACTTCAGTCAGTAGCTCCATTGTCTTTACCAGTTTAGACGACCTTGTACCTGTTGCGAATTACACTGTTGCATTAAACAAGAATGTCTCCTTGAGCAAGTCGGGTCTCATGAGAAAGAATTTACTACGGCTACACACATCTCTAGCTTCTGGAAAAGTACAGCTTTATGTCCTTCGGGAAGACAGCACAGTGCAGCTAACTAAGGCCTAATGATTTATTCAGCAAAACCTTAACATATAACTCTTAATGCAAAAACAAAATCACACATTAGTACATTAATAATTCATTATTAGTCAATTTCATCAATCATCGTATACATTTGTGACCACTCCCCGTGGGCACATTTCAAATGCGTACATTAGAAACACATTAATGCTTTTTCTATGCAGCTTCATTACGCATCATTTTGCAAGCAGTTCATGTTAATTTTTAATTATAAAAGCTACACTCCAACAGATGCAAACTGATCTGCGAGGGCTTCAACTTTCACTAACCCACAGGAGCTGTGCATTATCACCCTCGAGGTGCCCTGAGTAAATTATTTCAGTACCGAGCACCGCAAAAGAGCTGTTTTTGCTAATAGACCCAGAGCATAACATTGGAAAGCGTATTTCATTTATTGTTACATAAGCACCTTACTGAAGAGATTGCAATTACTGACGTATACTAACATTAAACGGCTGAATACCTTTGGGCCTTTCATTTCTCTAGGAGCTGTAGTTCTCACATTTGTGTCAAACAGGTGTCTTTGATGTCTTGAAAAGAATCTCCCTGCTGAAAACAAGCGGCCCACTATCTTTGTCCAAAGTTCTGAAGGATCATCAGTCACACACCCAAGATACAGAGAGGTTCCTTGAGAGCCAGAACTATCCTGTGTGCTGGGTATTTTTTACTTTCTATTTTTGCTCTTCTTTGCTTTTCTTTGATTCCGTTCACTGCACATAAGATACAATTAAAAATGCACGTCCCCCGTTGCACATGGGGACTGCCATTGTGTAAATTAACAAGCACAGACCTTCGGAAAGGAAGTAACTTTACTAAAAGTCTAGGCACCTGGATTTTGTTGTTGCCTACGTCTGACTTCACTCCACGTCAGGAGATATCCAGAATACAAGTATATCTAAACTGTTAAAAATGCCAATCAAAACCTAATTAAATGTAAAAAGGGATATTAATTTAACTCTAGTACTGACTATGATGTACATGACATTGATGATTTAATCTGGCACGGAATTAATCCAGTCCTGTTTGCCACTCAAACTGGCCTGCCTGCGCGGTCACGGCCCAACAGCAGCACTGCCGTTGAAAGCATTTTCACACAGAAACGTCAAAAAAGTAAGCTGGAGCCTCTTTTTCAGTTTTGAAAAGTAGGTAGCGATTACCTCATGTAACAGCTGTTATGGTGACAGATAAAATAATAACTGCTTCTAAAAACTAAAATAGGGAACACATGGTGGTCGAAGAATTTTAATGGTAATTTAAACAACGTGGAAATATTTGCAAACCTCCTTTTCGAAGATGAATGGGACAAAAGAGGGTTGTGTTTTATCCATTAGAGTCAAGCAGAATAGTAAGTAACGTTTACATTCTGATTTAAGGATGATATATAGACTACGAATGTCATGAACTTAAACGAGACATTGTGTGACAATGTGGGAATATGCTTTGATATTTTTATATACCTAAGACTTATTATTTTCATTCATCAAAATCAAACCCCCACAGCATTACGATATTACTTCCTAAACCTGGAAAGTCTATGAAACAAATTGGATGAGAATGTTAATATATCCAAGGCTTTAATAACTGCTAGGGGCATCATTTTGAGTGCATTGGGTGTGGAGGTGTTAACTATACCAGTGTAGTTCCCCCTTGCAGGGACCCATGGGGAAACTCTGCCCTCCAGGCCTGAAATGGGAAACTACTTAATTCCTTTACCTTGGTACTATAGTGGAACATATCATAGAAGACCAGCGTCAGTATTGTGTCGAGCCATTGGTCAACGGACCGGTGAAGACAGTACGATTCTGGACCACACTGACGCTGTTGGTGGCAGGTAAAGTCGCAGTAGCAAAGATGGTGTTTCTTCCCAGATGCTTTTATGTACTTCAGAATTCTCGCTCTACACTACCTTGCAGCCTGTTACGGGCCTCATTAAGAATGTGGCAGTCTGAGGACCACCACACTTGCGCTGACGGTCAGAATGCTGCTCACCGGGCGGTCCGAACTCCCAATTACAACTCTGGTGAGTTGACTTGCAAGGGGACCACCGTCCCCCTGGGAACATTGTTTCTGATGGGCTGATGGCAATCTTGGTTGTAGTTAGCCAGGGAAGAGCTGAAGTCAGTGACGCCTGGCTGATTACAACCTTGTTTTCCACCAGCCTTGTTATGGCAGCTATCCCACCAAGAAAAGGGTGGTGGAGAACAAGTGCAGGGGGCACTAGGGGGGCCCCTGCCCAGCACCATCCGAATGCGCATTCCAAGGGTGCTGGTCGGCCTTCTCCGTGCTATGAGATAGCACTCGACTCCTTTAAGGGAGCCGAGTGCTATCATGTAGCACTGTTCCCACTGGACTGACCATCAGGAACACTCTATTACAATGTTCCTGCCAATCATACCGACGGGAACATTGTTTTAGGGCATGGGGACGCCACCGCAATGGTAGTGGCGTCATCCCTATGAGTTTGATGGGCCCAGGCTGGGACCGCCAAACTCATAATGAGGCCATAAGATATTGGATAGCCTGATGATTTCCCTTGCGTGAACAGGTAAGAGAAGCTGGGTGGCACTATTACAGCTTAGGTGGAACCAATTGAAGGGTGTCAAGGGTCTGCCAGACTTAGAATTATACTATTATGCATCCAAATTGCAGCATGCTGCCAAGGGGGCACTTGGGGAAGAAAACTGGGTGACACGGATGCTGTACGTCATGTATGGCAAGTACTCCCTGATGGCTCTACTAATGCATGGCACACTTGTAGAACCTGACACCCCTTACCTGATTCATCAGGTGCTGGAGATATGGGAGCGAGTGGTCAATAGGATTTTATAACAACCTCCCTTTGATAGGGATCTAGTGGTATTGCCGCTTCTCCCATTCAGTGGTATTGATGAATACATGTCTGTAGTGAGATAGAGATAAGAGGATGCGAAACACTGTGTGACATATCCAGGGGAGACTTTTCTCATCTTTGCCAAGGCCTGGAAGGTGTTTGTGCTGGGGGAGGTCAATTTTTGCAAAACGCCAAACATTTAAGTACAGCAAGGGACATTTTGATTGTCTTCCCAAGAGCACCTAAGCAGACAGAAACCTTACATTTGCTATTGACGATGGTGTAGACAAGACATGGTGATGCACATCTACAAGACACTCAAGATGGACAGGAGCTAGGGAGATCCAGCAGGCTGGCAAGCATGAAGGAAGGAAATAGAGACACCCCTAACTGACCCAGAATGGAGCATGGCCTGTGCACTGGTAAAGACAGTCTTGTGCAACGCTTGATTTATATTGACACATTTCAATTTTGTGCATCGCAGATGGGTGGATTGACTCATATGTGGAAGGGAGGGAGCCTCCTTCCTGCATATGGCATGGGAGTGCCTGAGGGTACAGGTTTACTGGCTTAAGATGATTGCAAGTTTGAGTGCGGTGACTGCTTTGACAATTGAGGGATTGCCCAAGGAGTGCCTGCTTGGCATCATTAAAAAGCCTAGAGGAGGTAAAATGCCCTGGAGTTAAGCAATAGTCTTAGCTAAAAGAAGGGATGCTATGGGGTGGCTGAGTGTTAGGGCCCCTTCCATAGCCCAAAGGTGTAGGGACATGGAGGAATGGGCAATTGCGGAGGAAATACATATGAAGCCTAGTTGCACAGACAAGAAGCTGCAGGAGGACTTTGAAACATAGGCTGCTCTACTAGAAAATATGTACAAAGATTAAGATGCAGAAGATGGATAGGGTGCACAATCTCAAGACACAGCCCCCTTGGCCCATGGGAATAAACCTAGGGGTTAGGGAGGCAACCATGACTGCCCTGAGACCTTAATGACTGCTGTGGAGTTGGAGGGGGAGAGTGACAGGACCAAGTGGACATTGAATAACCCAAAACTTCACTAAGCTTTTTGCCATGTGACTATTAGTCCCAGAAAGGGAGACAAACATGGGGCTAGCCAAAAATGGAACTGGGTATGGAGGGAAGGGAGACTGAAGTCCTTGTAAGGTATTGACTCTGCAGAGGAATGAACACATTGAACACACTGTTAGCTGTTTTTTTACTGTTTCTATTGTTTAAATCATTGTTAAAATTCTCTCCTGGTGGAATGCAAAGCATAAAAGCATACTGTGGATGTGATGTAATGTACAGAACGCTGATGAATACTCAATTAACAGATTATAGATATATATAATTATATACTACTACTTTAGTTAGAAATGCTGGGGGTGCTATTAACTTCTGGGTTTTGAAGTCATTTGGATCCCCTCAGAAATGAGGAATTGCCAAGGGAATCACTATTTTGGGGTCTGATTCTCCAAGTAATTGACAAAAGAGTGTTCCTCCCTGTATCCATTCACATCCATCAGTCAAACTTAGAAATCTACAGCTTTTGGTCATTAAGGAACATGATTATGAAAAATGAATTTTGAGGGGCAAGTATCCCTCTTAGTCCATACATTCTCTACTTTAATCAGTCCTTCTCAAAGGGATTACCATAAAAGTATGATGGCTTTTAGAAAGGTTTACAACATTAACACTGTTTCACTTTCCTTTGATTTTGTTGGATATACTATCTTCCTCAAGACTTGCAATTCAGAAGATTTTTGTGGCCAATTGTTCTAATTAAATCATCCAGTTACTGGGAGGAGTCTCTGCCAGGCAATTTCTACAATAATTTAAAGTTCTAAGGTCTATAGTGATGATTGTAATTATAACTCTTGACTAATCACCAACATTTGGTCTGACAAACATCAAATCTGCCCTTTTAAGAAGATCACATACATCTAGCAGACCAGGATGTTTCAAATTGATATTTTATTTACAGTAACAGCTGGTTTCATACTCTAAATACGTCACCCATAAGTAGGATTTATTTCCCTTAAAAGCAAAGTACATGATATTTAAAAGTATGACACGTGGAAATTATTCTTATACATGAATGTTTTTCATTGTAGCTGTTGCCATAAGGAATCATTGAGCTACATTGTCACATTTATTACATGCTAAATTCAAATTGGTAGCACCTAGAGAAATGCTTCTTCCACTCATTTTAATTGGACTTTAAAACCCTCTTTAATGGTGAAGTTAAATAATAAATTACTGTTTTGGAAATGCCACTTTTAGATGGTTGACATTTTCCTGCCTAAGGTTTCTGGGTATTTTCTGTGAGTGGCCAGCTGCCCGGACTAGTGTTGCATCTCCCATTGGGAAATGAGTATGGGAGCAAGACAATGAACAAAAGGGGCCTGGGTGTATAAGGGAATGTGCCTTTCTGACAGGAAGACTGTGGAGGAGCTGTGCTCTGGCCTAGTTACACCTCAAAGGCACTTGCCCCAGCACATACAAAAGGACCTGACACAAGCCTTTTGTTTCATTACCCAGACTAGAGGCAAACCCAGGGAAGAAGAAAGAACTGACTAGAATGAGTTTTATGGGTAGACAAAGGAGTATCCCCCACCCACAGGCTGGCACCAGTCATAAATGTGGCATCCCCAGAACATAACGGGGAGCAAGACTTTGGAACTAGAAAGCAGCCTAAGAACCATGGACAACTGAAAGGAGAAACCCTGCAATGCCCTGTAGAGATGGACTTAGGGCTTTGCCTTTATCTGCAGTTGACCCTAGGATGAGAAGGGTCTTTCCAGGGCCAGTCTCACCAGTCCCTTAAACCCTCTGAGGACCAGTAGTTGGGGGAAGACCTGTGCTCCACTGTTACCCACCCTGGGTAACAGTGGGCACTCTGCGAAATTACTTCCAAACACCTCTGGGGTGGGCCAGTGCCAGGGGGTTGATGCACAGTTAAATAACTGAATTACTGGGGGGAAGGGCCCCCACCCCAGACTTCTATCGGTCCCAGAGATCTCACATCCTGGGCTGACAAAAGCTTAACCCCATCCCTGGGTCGCAGAACAATAAACTGCTCTGGACCGTACAAGATGAACGGAAGTGATCCTGCATGGCAGGAACAGGGTAGGATATGTTTGCCAGCTTCCACTCAGAACAGATTAATGTGCGGGGAGAGGGCTGGGGTCACAGGGGGTTTACCCAGCTGCACCCACAATGAAAAAGGCATTTAGGTGTCCTGGATGGGACCGGGCCACCCCATGAAAAGAACTCGCTAAAGGAAAGTAAGACATACAGCTCTCCCAAACACAGTGGGAGAGCAGCTCCATCAATCATGATTTATAAAGCGGGCAAATCACCAGTGAAGGGTCTCAAGGAGCTGGAGTTGTTAGCTACTTCACGCTACTCTGTTCATTCAATTCAGTGTATTGAGTCCTTTTCTGAATTCCTGGAGTGATATGGCATTCCAGAGGTGCAAGGGAAGGATGTTCCAGGCTTTGACCCCCAGGTGAGAGGAGAATCGTCCTCCACTTTTGGATCAGTGGATAGTGTCTGATCGGTTGGTGAAAGGTCATTCATTTGTTGATGAATGCTGGTCCGTTATTGTGCAGGGCAAGAGGTTCACAATGTTGTGCTGAGCAGAGGTCTGACTAAAGAGCCAAGGAGTATAACGAGAAGCACTGCTGTAGGAGCAAGAGATAGGTGTGTGGTCCATGATAGGTCCCAACGTCTGCAACAGTTCATCTCCAATACTGTGGAATGCCAATGCTAAAGTAAAGGCAATGTCCTGTGACTGATGACCATACACATTAAATGAGTGTACTTTAACTGCATGTGCCTGACATGAACTGATTATCCACTGACATGTGTTCAAGATTCCCTCCTAAAAAAAGTGGAGGTCTGTCTATTTCTTTGAAGTATTTTCTCTGCCCTCTCTTCAACTGCCATCATCCCTTCGGATGCTCTTAGTTGCTGTTCATGCATCCTCTGGTGGAATATGCCCCTCTTCTACACATTTCTTTGTCCATTGTTCTCTGCCCCCAATCATTCTGTTCCCTCCATTCCTGTCACTTTGAATGATCTGAGATTAGTTTGTTGTTTTCACTGTTCTCCTCACTGTCTACAATTGTCCACACTTGTTTGTTCCAGAAGTGAAGAAACATTAAATGCTGGAGTATATGACGAACAAACAACACGTAAAAAATGAGGAACAAATAAAAATAAAAATTCGGAAACAACAGTTTAAGTACATGAAATGATGATTTTCAAATTATATGCATTAGCATACCTTAAGATTTGAAAATGAGCATGTTAAAGTTCAGAGGAACATAACCTTGCAGTGTCTTTGCATTGCTTTTTGACAGCACCTAAGAGCCCTAGACCATTTGACTGTCTTCTACAATATTGAGTTTATGGGGTTATTTTTCCTCTTAACTTTTAAACCTGTAGTGTCTTGCATGATTTAGAGCAGAACCTTTCTGGCTCCCAGCAGATCCGTACCAGTGTGACACAATTGCTAGAATAGAATGTAATGAAAGCTTGGTTTGGAATGTTGGAGATCACAGGTACACGCAGAGGAATAAAGATGTGTGAATTATAGCTCTGTGTGTGCATAGTCACTGGCAGATACCCATGCTGGGGAAGACACCACAACTCATGAGGAGATAGTGGATAAGTAACCCGAAGAAGCAAGTGCTCTGCTGGAGAGTTTGCTGTGGTCTAAGTAAACTGCTTGTGTGTGCCACGTGTGCCTTTGTTGAAGTGCAGAGTCGGCTGTTGCCATATGTGGAGTCAAAGCACAACTCCAGCTGGTGTGAAGTGTGTGAGTTGAAAGAAAAGTTCACTAAGAAGTCTGCGCGTTGTTAGTCCAGAAGCAATGACCAAGATTATACAAAGGCACTGCACTGCCACACAAAATTGCATGGTGCATGGTGCATGATTGCTGACGGCGGACTCAACAAGGTTTACAAAGTGCAGCTAAAAGCAATTATCTTTTACCGACATCACGCTGTGAACTGAAACGCTGCAAGGCAGAGATCAGGTGTTAGAAAATGCAAACTGAAGTGTAAAAAGGATAAATTAGATGACTTACCCAGCCCGCTAAAGAGAGTCATCGCGCCAAAGCAGTCAACGAAGTGCTCCAGGTTGTGCTTACAGAGCTGTCCACACCCGCAGCAGTTACTCATCCTCATCAAGCCGCTGAGTGGGGCTCAGAACAACTTCTTGGGTCTTCTAAGAGCAAAGAGTTTAAGGCAACCATTGGATATGTGAAACCTGGAGATGGCAGCTAAGAAGGAAGATACCATTTAAATTATTATTAAAGACAATCCTGAGGCTCACTCATCAAAGAATTTAAAAAGAGTTTGCACAAACATGATCATCCTACAGCATCAGGGAGCATGCTACTCTCAAAATCAGTAAGTTCCACACTGGTCCACAATGCTGCTGCTTTTCTGAAACCAACATAAGCTTTCAATACTGCCAAAAGCACAATATTGGCGATAAAAGGACTGCCTTGATAGGGGCATTTGAAGATTTTATTGATGCACTTGAAGAGAGAGATAACAGAAAGATTATCAAATATCTCAAAAATCTTGCTGTTGCTGGTGTGAAAGAAGCCATAAAGAAAATGCAGAGAACTGACAAAGAAGTCACATACTGCTAGATTAAGGATGCATTGAATCTCAAGTTCAATCAAGTACCAACTGGTAATTCTGAACAATAAGTTTTCAGTCAAGAATGTCAGTTGGTGAAACAATCAATTGATTTGTGAAAGGACTCGACACACTCATCAGACACTGTAAGTTCAATGAATTTAACAATGAAAAAGCCATGCATCTTAGACTTATCCTATTCATTCGGACGAGGAATGCGTGTGAGAAATTCCTAGTCTGGAGCGAGTGTTGATGGCTGCCAGAGCTGAGGAACGTGTTGAGAAACATTCTGCTGACATGGAGGCCAGAGGTGCGCACAGCGAGTCAGCCATGAGTGTGAAAAGTAATCCGAAACAAAGGACTGAAGGACACAAATTAATGTCTACATGTAAAAGTATTATTTCAGATTTGTATTTTTTGTTTCCACATGAAGGAAAGTGTCTTGCCATTGGACAGATATGCAAATGCTGTGGGAAAACAGACCATTTTGTGACAATGTGTAAAGCGAAGGAAAAAGTAAATATGTCATGGAGTGGAGACAAAATGGCCACCAGAAAGGTCCAGAAGCAATGTTTGACACACACCCACAATGCCAGGTGGCAACATCAGTTGAGGCAAACAGAAGTAAACAAAGTAGAACATCATCTAAATCATCTCCAAACAGTTCTTTCGCCTCAATAATAAGTGAAAGTGAAGAAAGTGATTGTGCGAGGTCAATGTTTACCTCAGGAAAATGTTCACATGTAGAATTGGTTGGATTTGAAGAAAAATGTCAATCAAAGAAAAGTCGACAAGCCAAAGCAACAAAATCATAAAAACACTTTCCAAAGATTACATTAAAAATAAATGGATGTTTAATACCTTTCATTATCAACAGCGGTGCATCAATAAATATATAGCCTGAAGAGAAATACAAAGAACTGTCTCCATTACCGCAACTTACACCATTGAAGACCAAAGTGTATACTTGGGTTGCATCAATGCTCATATAGAGTCAAGGTTAATTTGGGGAGATGTTAAAATATGAGAAAACAAAGCTACAAACACCAATCCATTTTGTTCAAGGTACAGTGGCAAGTATGTGTTTGTTCAATTTGACCATGGTTGCTGGCACAGGACTGATTTCTGCGAATTACAACATGAATGCACATCATGAAATTGTAAGTCAATTCCCTTCATTGTTTCATGGTTTAGGAAAGGTAAAGACTATAAAAACAAAGCTGCATATTAATGAGGGCGTCCATCATATTGCTCAGAGAAATGGATGAGATGATTTTCATTTACAAGAAACTGCTGAAAAGAACCTAAATCATTTTGTAAGCATGATATTTTAGCGCATTCCACTGGTCCAACACCATGGGTTTCTCCCATAGTAGTAGTGCCCAAAAAGGACAATGAAGGAGCTGTGCGCATATGCGCTGACATGTGTCAAGCAAACAAAGCAATTGATCAAGAAGGACATTCATGGCGACACATTGCTGACATGATAACGCAATTGATGGTGCCAAGTTTTTTCTCAACTTGATCTGAAGAAAGGTTATCATCAACTGGAAGTTGAAGAAAGTTGCAGGTATGTTACAAATTTGTCTACACTTGTTTTGTTTGGATATAAAAGACTTAGGGATGGATTTAGATTTTGGCAGTATTGCCTCCAATCTGCCGCAGTGGTGGACCCAAAATACTGTCAAGTCGACGGTGTTCTGCCCACCATATTTAAATGTATTGTGATTGAGCCACAGTGCTCTTCCTAGCCCTCAGCCTGCTGGGATCCTGCTGACTGTATTTAGGGGTTACAGTCCTGCAGGCGGTTTACTGGCAGTGGATTTCTGATGGAGGAAGCCTATCACTGGACCCAATAGACATCG
The DNA here is from genome assembly GCF_031143425.1 of Pleurodeles waltl. Taxonomy (NCBI): domain Eukaryota; kingdom Metazoa; phylum Chordata; class Amphibia; order Caudata; family Salamandridae; genus Pleurodeles; species Pleurodeles waltl. The sequence continues at coordinate 807,167,612 of NC_090446.1, forward strand.
TACAGTGGCAGCAGCAATGGAATAGAGGCAACTTGCACACACACACTGTACCTTAGCCATATGTGTCCCCTTGCACAACACATCACATCCACACTATAATCCACTGCCATTCCAACACCACACAACATATACATACCAAAAACACACATTGCCATACATCCATGTCAAAACAACACACATTATTGACACTGCACCCACACGACACAACCACAACAAACCACACAACTACAGATTGATTTACACAAAAACATTCACACACAAGCAGAACTACACACATCACAACAACCACACAACACTCACCTGAGTGTTGCACACAGCAACACAACACACAACTAAACGTCCACAACAACATTGAATCCACATGCAAGTGGCACACATAGAGCCACAACCACATCCCTCACTCCAGCTGCATCAAACAGCCAATCAAATCACACACACACATAGACATAATGACTCACATACACAACTGGAAGCACAACATCACAGGAACAGATTCCCTTGTAATGTGAACACAGGGACATAGTCAACAGGCATGAATATAATGTCACTGTAGTTCCAGCACTAATTTGGTAATGTAATACTGACACCAAAATGACAGTGGTGTATGTGTGCAATATCTGTTATGTACCAGTGTGTACCCATCCATGTTCCACACAAATGTGCGCCTGACATATGCATGTCACAGTAAATCAAACAAATCACTGTGACATGTATATGACTGCAGTGGTCCTGAGCTCATATGTGGTGACCATATAACATACACAGAAAATGTGGTTCCCTACCTTTCAGTCCAACAATGGGGGTATGATGTTTTCTTCATTGTCCAGTGGCAGCAACAACATAAGGTCTTGTCTAGTCATGTCCACTTGAAAACGGAAATGGAATGGGGATAAAAGGTATGTTTGTGCCTCATTTCCCCTCCAATACACAAACTCAGGCGTGGAGGTCGGACTGCCACAGCTGGCTTGGCGGTAAGGCACATCCAAATCTGGTAGGCGGTAAAGGTGGCTGCAATCCCGCCGTCAGCCTCTATTCCCAATGCTGCCATTGAGGCGGCTGGAAATTCTTAGCTGAATAGGAAGGACTCAGGCGCTCTTTTGCCTATGGTCCCACAAAGATCTAAATCAGACAGGTGGACTGCCAAGGCGGTGGGCGAGTTTTCCGATGGAAAACAGGTGACAGGACCGTTACTGCAAAAATCTATATCAAGCCCTAAGTTTGGTATGTCATCAGCTGTAGAACCTTTCCAATACGTCATTCGATGCATCATATAGCCTGTGGTGAATGCATTCAATTAAATTTGTGACATATTAGTTTTCAGAGCTACACAAAAGGAGCATGATAGAGCTCCCACACAAGTATGTCCATTACTTAGTGATGTAGGTTTGATCTTGAATGCAGACAAGTGTGAGTTTAACAAGGCTAAACTGAAAATCTTGGGCCATATCTTTTCTGATAGGAGTGTGACACCTGATCCTACAAAAGTACAAGCTTTGTGAAATGCTGACTCCCCCTTCAATATGTTTCAATGGTACGTTCTTTTCCTGGCATGACCAGTTACTGTTCTAGATACATACAAAACTTTGCCACTGTTAGTGTTCCATTACGAGAGTTGATGAAGAAAAATGCTTCTTTTCAGTGGTCATAAGAATGAGAGTGAAGTTTCAAGGTAATCAAACACACCATTGAAAAAGCTACAGAAATGGCGTACTTTTATCCAAAGCGCAGTGAGTGAAGGAGGGGCAGGAGCTCTTTAATTTTGAAATCGCGCTCCCGCCGTCGCGGGAAGCGCCGTGAGCGGAGGAGGGGCAGGAGCCCTTTATATTTCTGTCGCGCTCCTGCCGTCGCGGGAAGCGCTGTGAGTGAAGGAGGGGCAGGAGCTCTTTAATTTTGAAATCGCGCTCCCGCCGTCGCGGGAAGCGCCGTGAGCGGAGGAGGGGCAGGAGCCCTTTATATTTCTGTCGCGCTCCCGCCGTCGCGGGAAGCGCCGTGAGCGAAGGAGGGGCAGGAGCTCTTTAATTTTGAAATCGCGCTCCTGCCGTCGCGGGAAGCGCCGTGAGCGGAGGAGGGGCAGGAGCCCTTTATATTTCTGTCGCGCTCCCGCCGTCGCGGGAAGCGCTGTGAGTGAAGGAGGGGCAGGAGCTCTTTAATTTTGAAATCGCACTCCCGCCGTCGCGGGAAGCGCCGTGAGCGGAGGAGGGGCAGGAGCCCTTTATATGGGTAAATATAAAGGGTCGATCCAGTCAGCAGTCTCGTGTCTGGGGAAGTCTTGCGTAGTTTTTACACGCCCAGCATTGTGTGCGTTGGAAATCCAGCCGCACGATGATCCGAAAACCATGCAGCGTGGGTTGCGATCTCACCAGCCTCCGTCAGCGACGCTGTGCGTCATTTCTCCAGCCCCGGCCGTTGATCTTCGGGTCGCGTTGCAGACAAGCGTTGATTTTCAGCCGCAAAGCCGGCAGCGCGTCAATTTTCCAGCCACAGATTGGAGTTGGATTGATCTTTTCTCCACATGGTGTTCTGTGCTTGAATTTCTCACTCTTAGGCTGCCAGCTTCTCCTTTCAGGGTCCCAGGAACTGGATGGGCACCACTTGACAGAGTAGGAGTCTCTCCAGAGACTCCAGGTGCTGTCAGAGAGAAGTCTTTGCTGTCCCTGAGACTGCAAATAACAGGAGGCAAGCTCTAAATCAAGCCCTTGTAGTTCTTTACAGGAAGGAAGGCAACACAAAGTCCAGTCTTTGTCCTCTTACTCTGGCAGAAACAGCAACTGCAGGATAGCTCCCCAAAGCACAGACACAGGCAGGGCATCTCTTCTTCCTCAGCTCTTCAGTTCTTCTCCAGACAGAGGTTCCTCTTGGTTTCCGGAAGTGTTCTAAAGTCTGTGGTTTTGGGTGCCCTTCTTATACCCATTTTATCCTTTGAAGTAATCCTACTTCAAAGCAAAGTCTCTCTTGATTGTGAAATCCTGCCTTGCCCAGGCCAGGCCCCAGACACTGACCAGGGGGTTGGATACTGCACTGTTTCAGGGCAGGCACAGCCCTTTCAGGTGTGAGTGACCACCCCTCCCCTCCCTCCTAGAACAGATGGCTCTCCTCAGGAAATGCAAACTACACCCCAGCTCTCTATGTGTCACTGTCTAGTGAGAGGTGCAACCAGCCCAACTGTGAAACTGACCCGCACAGGGGATCCACAAACAAGCAGAGTCACAGAAATGGTTTACACAAGGAAATGCTCACTTTCTAAAAGTGGCATTTTCAAACACACAATCTTAAAATCAACTTTACTAAAAGATGTATTTTTTCAGATTGTGAGCTCAGAGACCCCAAACTCCACATGTCCATCCACTCCCAAAGGGAATCTACACTTTACTCTGATTTATAGGTAGCCCCAATGTTAACCTATGAGAGGGACAGGCCTTGCAACAGAGAAAATCAAATGTAGCTATATTTCACTGTCAGGACATATAAAACACATTACTATATGTCCTACCTTTACCATACACTACACCCTGCCCTTGGGGCTACCTCGGGCCTACCTTAGGGGTGTCTTACTTGTAAGAAAAGGGAGGATTTAGGCCTGGCAAGTGGGTACACTTGTCAAGTCGAATTTACAGTTAAAACTGCACACACAGCCACTGCAGTGGCAGGTCCGAGACATGATTACAGAGCTACTTATGTGGGTGGCACAACCAGTGCTTCAGGCAGCCCACTAGTAGCATTTGGTTTACAGGCCCTGGACACCTCTAGTGCACTGTACTAGGGACTTACTAGTAAATCAAATATGCCAATCATGGATGAACCAGTTACATAAAGGAGCACTTGCACTCAAGCACTGGTTAGCAGTGGTAAAGTGCCCAGAGTAACAAAAACAGCAAAAACAGAGTTCAGCACACATCAACAACCTGGGAAACAGAGGCAAAATGTTAAGGGAGACCACGCAAAGGATGAAAAGTCTAACAGGGGTGTTGTGTGTGTGTGGGTGTTGTGTGTGTGTGTATGTCTGTGCATGCGTGTATGCGGGTGTGTGTTGTGTGTTGTATGTGTGCATGTATGGATGTGTGAGTGCATGTATGTTGTGTGAATGTGTGTGTGCTTGTATGTATATAAGTGTGTGTGGATGTGTGTGTAAATGGATGTGTGCATGCGTGGTTGAATGTGGGAATGGGTGTGTGTATGCTTGTGTACGTGTGTGAATGAAGGTGCATGTATGTAGAGGGGCTGGAGAGGAAGGGTGGGGTGGGGGGAAACCTGTGGAGGGCGGCGGTGAAGACCCCTAAGGGATCCCCTGTCACTGATAGTGCCTACCGCCATGGTTAACCATAGGCGGGCCAGTGACCTCCGCCGGGCTGGAGAGTGAAGTCTCCAGCCTGGTGGTCATTACCGCCGTGGCAGTCGGTGTGGTACATTGGCAGTTTGACATTAGCCAAACCGCCAATGTCTTAATATGGAGGAAAGTACTGCCACCTGTTGGCAGTACTTTCCTCCATATGAACGCCGTCCGCTGGGGTCATAATGAGGGCCATAGTTGTGTATATACTGTTGGAGTTCACAGGTACCCGCAGAGTAATAAAGGCGTGTGTTTTACAGCTCTGTGTGTGGTGTAGTTGTCGGCCGGTATCTAGGCTGGGGAAGACGCTACAAAACCCTATTTTTAATTAAACCTACTTTATATCATTATTTATTTATTTTACTATCTTTTTATTTGGTTGACTCATTATACACACCATTTCACACATTTCTGTGGGTATTTCCTTTCTGATCCAGCTAGCAAACAAGAGGTGAGGCCAAGCTGTTCACATTGAAACCCATTTAACTTTGTAGGGCCTTTGATTTGGACAGTATAACAGGTAAGTCAAAGCTCACATCTAAACTGTAGAAATTCTTCCAGTCAGATTTCCTAGAAACACTTTGATGGGTCATGGAGGTGCACATGCAGTTTGGGTGATAAGCGGTGTGAACTGTTCTTCTGTGCATGATGTCTATGATGCTGAAGACATGAGGCTGCATAAACCTTCATGCATTGTTCAGTCCTATTTATGTGTCTATTGGTATAGGGGAGGTGGTTCTAACCTCGTGCAAAATAAACAGCCTGTCCTGGGACCTCTGACCTGCTTCGGTAATAAAAGGAAATGATTTTGCAGAGGGCTATAGGAAAGAGGTGATCATCAGCAAGGCTGATGAACAGTTTTGGGACCTACAGGAGGACTACTTTGAGATACATACAGCATTGCGTTAGCTGTGTTTCTAATTTTTGAGGAGCTGTACATTTTAAGTAATAAAAATGCTTATGCTATCATGTGGAATGATCAAAATGTACTACTCTAAAAAGGCGGTGTACACAGTCAGAGGATGCCCTAGAAAATTCAAAAATGTGTGAGATAGATTGAGGCTATTCTATGATCTAGAAGTAGAAGGCTCACAGTCATCTCAGGAATGAAACAAAGATACCCAAGCACAGATAGTCTGTTGTGACTACCCAGTTACAATAAACTGGGCTGATTTGGTGCCTTCCTGCCCCTCCCCCAGACCCCAGAGTGTTTCCTGATGTTGCTCCCCTTGACTGGTTTATCCCTGTTCAGTGTAAGGGCTCCTGTCATTCCTCTATATCATCATGTTCCTTTCTCAATATGTTTGTTTCTGACCGAAGTGCTAATACAAAGAGCTGTCAAAAATGTACTACTCTATGGCAGTTACTTTTGATAGAACAGTTGCATATTGAAACCAACAGTAGGAGCTGTGTTTTTTATGGTTGGGACCATTACATAGTAATCACATGGAACAAGCTAGGGTTTTTTTTTTTGCTGAATCTATTAGTACCAATAAATTGCATCCTAAAAATGAGGTTCATAGGACAACATGCAGACTTGGGTTTTCCATAAACTGATATGGGATAATGTTCTTTAGGCTAATTATATTGTCCACTGCAGTGTACTGGCAGGTATTTGGGTGTATGAGTACTAGCCATGAGTGCCTGTCGCTGATTGGTCAGTGTGTGGTTCAAAAATAAGCACTGAAGTGCACTGTTGGATATTAGTATGTCTTATAACTCCCATGTTAGAAAGCAAATCTCTTATAACTACTTTTCAAAAGATTTAAATGGTACTAGACTTCCAGAAGTTCTGAAAATTGTTGTTTAAGTCTATTTACATTTCGACCACTGGTACTGTCCTATTCAGATATAAACTAATTGTTCCCACTTCCTAAATCTTGCCATGGAAAAAGGGGGGAGAGGGCGCGATCCTGCATCAACCCTTTGGAAAGTTATTTTTAATCTCTCTGGTACCTTGAATAAATATGGCTGAGTTACTATGCCTTATATTATAGCATTGAAGTGAGTGGGAACTCTTGGACGTTGAGTTCCACTACTTCTTTTTCATTGGTTTACTTTTTAGTGATTTTTGAAGTTAGCATATTTTTCTTTTTGTAGTTAAAGCAAACTTCTTTTTGTTTTGTAATTCTACTACATCCTTTAGAGCTAAATGCACTCTCTAACTCACCACCAGCTTTGACAGTTTCGTTACTGCACTCCTTTGTTACCTATAACCCTCTATTTATAATAAAAATCTTTCTCAATAACAGAACTAAGTCTAATCCTTCCGCTGCCTTGACCCCTTGTTTAAGGGTTGTAAAACAAATCATCTCACCTGCATTGGTTCTGGAGAAATCTGTGAATATTGCCCCTCATGATCATAGGCTGAGATACATCCCTACTTGCTTAACAACTGTGTGACAGTGCACAGAGCATATAGGTTGTATTCTTTTTTTACATACGGAAGACACACAAGGGCAAAAAATGAACAATATGAATACAACCTTAAACTTAAGGTAAAAATTCTGTGATCTCCCTAGTTCAAGATGCAGGTTTCACATCTCTGATCTGACTCGGGCCAATTTAATTGCTGGAGGAGAGGGATCTCTGTTGCAACAGCAATGGAGTTCCCTCTTCACCAACAGTGTGGTCCATCTGCCAGATTTGTATGTGACTGGAGTGAAGGTTTGCCTACAGGGTTGACTGCCCCGCAACCACTGCAGCCAAACTTTTCCAATAGCCCAACTGGGTAAGGGTGTCAGAGAACTTTCTATATGTCTGTCCACACAATTAGGATGGACGGACATATAACCTATTTTTACTGTCTGTCACGGCCAGCTAAACCCTAGTGGTAAGGGACAGTAAAAACAAAACAGGCCCTCCCACCATGGTGAGGGAGGGATTATCTTTTATATTTTCAAAAAGAAAATCCCATTGGTGCAAGACTCTGTCAAGTTGAAGGAGCCCTGTACCTATGTACAAAACGCACTGGTAGAAACCGCAGTGACGGTGGTTCCAGGCAATGCTTTAGAAATGACCACCAGCTTGGCGGTTATTTCTAAATTCTGCGGGTGGCACCGTCAGTGAGGTGGAGAAACGTGCCTCCTGCTGAAATTTAAATCAGCCTCTAAGTTAGGTGCAGCCATACTGAATGTATTCATTTGGGAACTATAATATCGTGTCTGAATAATTCAACCATTTATTTGAATAAAGACGATGAGATTTACTATCACCTAATGCTTTACTCTGTGGCATCTTGTGTTTTGATCACGGCAGTTTCACAAGTTATCCTCAAAATGTTCAGTATGACATAGTTAATGTTAACATTGTCGTTTTCTGTTTTGCTTTAAAGAGTTAAGGAAAATTTAATTTCTAACTCCTTGCAAATGTTTATGAGCGCAAAACTGTTGCAACTGAGAAATCATAGCGTGCAATAAAGAACTTTGATCTTCTAATCAAAGATGTAGTGATATATAAATAAAGCTCTGTTATCAGCAGAATGGGTTCCAAACGGTCAGAGAAAGCATTCTTACGGGAAGAGAAAAGTCTTCTTTATCCCTGGCCAATATAAACAGCACTCAGTCCGCATGCAGAACTCTCTAGAAAATCAAATGAATAATCCTTCGTACTTTCCCGTGTCAAGCTGAAAACAAACCAAATGGTTTATGCCATTCTGAGATGCAGAGGTTACAGGAATGATTGCGCTTTCATTTTTAGCTCTGAAATTAAGAAACCCAGAGGTAGTGTGACAGGGCGGATGCACTGTGCACTGAGAGCCATCTGGTATTGGTTAGGATTGTTTAATGCTAAAAGCCAAGCAATCCTTTTGACATCTTTGCTTGGACCGTTCAAAGTGCTGTTTTTTCACTAAATTATTGTGATACTATTTGTGGAATATAGTCTGCATTTCTTTCTCTTGCTGGAATAAATTTTGGAGGGCAAGGTAAATTTAAGTCCTTTCAGAAGAAGCATGGACAAAAAGCATATAATTAGGCCCAGATTTACAGAAAGAGCAGCAAGTGAAGTTGCTCCCTTGCGTTGTGTGCACTGGAGAGAGCAGAACTGTGCCATATATGCAAAGAAGTGGTGCAGTTCTGCTCTCTCCCATTCGCCAACGCAGGTACACTTACGCCACAATCAGGATGACTGAAATTATGAGGCCAGGATGGCTTAAATTATACAACAGTGTTGACTAAATTATGCAAGAAAAACAAATTATGCAGCATAATTCATCACATTTTGTGACAGTATTAATTAATTTTGTCAATTTTATACATGGTATCACTGGGCAAAGATTTCACTTTATTAGTACCAGTTTAACACCCAAATACAGAAAGAAACAATTAAAAGATAACCTGCCAACATATGCAAAGGGCACTCCACTGCTCAGGAGCACATTTCACCGCTTCGTTTTAGTAATATATGATCTGTTTGAGGTAGAAACATGTTTTTGGTTACAATCTTCAGATTATGCAGCAGATGATGGATTTGGTGTCAAGTGCAGCAAATCCATAACCATACAAAAAAAAACTCAGGTATCAAGGAATCTAATAATTCCAGTGGCTCTGTCCATAATGGTAGGGTGTCTGTGTTCTGGTCAGCATAGTGTTTGTGTAGGGAGTGTTCCCTTTCTGCAGAAAAACTATGATTTAAAGCAATTACCTCGATGCATGGGGGCTGCAGAATGTAGCACGCACGGAAAGAGGTACAAATGAGGAGAAATAAAAATATTTCTTATCAGTATGACAGCCTCAGGGAAGTGCAGGATTTTGGCACAAATCCATGTTTTCAATTCTTTGTGGATATGGACTTGCATCAAGAACCATGGGCGAGAACACTGGAACTCCTCATCCATGTAACACCCCTTTGACGCAAAGTAATGAAAGATAGCATTAATTTTGGTTACAGATAAACGCAAATCACCATTTGCATCTGTTTCCAAATTCCAACCTGGATTTTACATTGGGTCTACAGTAAAAAAGTAACACAAACCCCACACAATTGTTTTTTAAATATGGTCCATAGCTTTAGAGGTCTAACTTAACAGTGCAGTTATCTAGTACTTATGTGACCACCAGAGAGCAATCTTGAAGAAGCAGTATTCAGAGAGGATCTTGGGCTCTGTCCCCTTGTTGACCTTCTTCTTTGTAAGCTTTTGATTGGGCAGAAAATGTTTGCTTTCACTGAAAAAGAGTGCATGTATTGCATTTCTTGCCTTGTCTGACAGTTTACGATCAAGTCGACATTGGTTATGGTGACAAGTCAATGTTAAAGCTGATCTGTTTTTATGAAAAGTTATGACAAAGGCAAAAGGGCTTTCATTTCTATTGTGAAACGTGCATGTTACATCCAATAGACCTTAATGGGTGGATTGTTATAATGCTGTGTGTTAAAGGTTATAGGCAGGTATTTTGTTACATGGAGGTTCACATATTATCATAGTAGCAAAGGCTTTGGTGTTGGTTACCCTCTCTGACTTATACTGAGGGAAAAACCTTTGCACTGTGACAGTCCTTCTTAGTACCTGTTGTATATTTTTTGCCAATTGTAATTTTTTACATTTTTTTGTTTTATGACTGCAGACCTAATCATTTGTGTGAAAGCTTGCACTAAACAAAGTAGGCTTTTGTTGGTTACAGTGGTTTTTGATTTAGATATTGTGAAGGCCTAATTGGTTCTTTGCACAACATTATTTCAGATTCCTGAGGGCTGATCTGTTTATTATGCAGATGTACAATCAATGCAGTCTTCCTGGCTTCAGTTATTGCAAAAAGCATAGGCAAAGGCAATGGATCTTTAAGGGTAATTGTTATAATGTGTTAAAAGTGTAGACAAGCATTTCATTACATTGAATCACACAGATGTCTATATTAGACAATGAGTTTGGTGTTTGTTACCCCATGACAAATCCTAAGAGTAGAAGACTTGCCCTATGGTAGTCCATGCTACACTTTTTACGGAGGTGCTATATTTTGTTTTGTCAATTACACTTTACTTGAATGACTTAATGCCTGATTTCTGGCTTGTTGGAAATGTATAATCATTACTGTAGGCTTGACTTGGTTAAGGACACATTCCAATGATAAAGTCTATATGCCTAATTCCTTTTCGGGGAAAATGTATGGCAGATAACATACAGTCTGATTAGTTATTTTGTAAAGTTACCACAAAGGCACAAGGGATGATGTGTTTATTGCGAAAAGCATGTTCATGGCCTTTAATAGTGGATTGTTATTACATCGTATGCGAACTGTGCACAATATAATTCCTAGATGAATGCATGCTACTATGTTTAATTCCTTACTCTACTTTATTTGCAAGCATATTACTGACAACATTTATATATATTTTTTTCTACTTTTGTTCATTCAGTTCGTATTACAAACGTCTGGTGAGTTTGTGTGTTTTTGTTATTGTGAATGGGTGATTAGTTGAATGCAAGAGAGTCATGGGTGGATGATTGGAGGCATAAGAGGAAGGAATAGAGACAGTGTGCATGTATGATAAGTTATCAGAGACGGAAGCTCAACAATGAATGAAGTGGCCCTTTTATTTATAAGGCAGACCTACTATCATTGACAATGCAAGTGCTTTTTCAAGGATAGGTGGGTTTGTATGTGTGGTTAGGAGAACAGCTGTGTAGGTGAAGCGAGTAAGTGAGTGCGTGAGTGGATGCCCAAACTAGGGAGTGCATTGATGAATTAGCTAGGGAGTACATGGATGAATGATTGGTTGAATGGATGAATTGTAAGTGAGTGCATGTATGAATGGATGGATGCTAGGGTGGATAAATGGGTGAGTGAATACAAGGATGACTGGAAGGGTAAATTTGTGAATTGAAGAACGAGTGAGTTTTTGAATAGATGGATGCAAACACCATTCATCCAGCCACTCCTATATTTTCATCTTACAATGTGTTGAATCACATAGTATGACAGATTTACCTGGTTATAAAAGGTCTCTGGTTTGAATGTGTTTGTATAGTCATTCTGGGTTGATGCTTTAGTGTTGTATCAAACTTTATGTTAGGGTTCTAGGTGTACTTCTTCTCACTGATGCACTGTAGACCATTCTCTTGCTTTACCTTTGGTGAAGGAGAAGGTATATCATATGATACTCTTCCTCAATCTCACCCCGTACAGTCAGCATTTTCCAGGATACTTTAATTGAATTTTATCCTTCTCCTTTGGAGGAGAAGGCAAGTGATTGAGTGTGTTTGTCTGAGGGGTAGGCCTCACCCTGCCGCTCCCATGGTCTGGTCTCTTTTGATTACCTCACCTTCTCCATATGAATGTCTACTAATGGATCCTTCCTCCTACCTGCCTTCACCTGCTTCACTCTCTTTTTGTTTGACCAAGCACTGTATTCTCTTTCTGACACCATCAAGAGGGAATTGGCATAACATGCTTACATGAGACATCTTTCTGCTGGCCAGTAAATCAGTTCATCTCCATTCTCTGAGTCAGCAAGGGCAAAAGTCCTGGAGTTCCTCTATCAGTATGCCACTCTGTTTTTGCCATGTCTGTCGACTTGCAACACGGTACACAGTATGAAAACTGGCAATGGGGCAACACTTCTGACTCTGCACCTACTCCAGAACCAGACAACTCCCTCCAGTTATATGGATGTGCTGATGGCTCTTTTTTGGATATTCTTTCCTAGCTACTGGGTTCAGCCTAGCTGTCACACTCACCAACAAACAGATAATCATACCTCCATCACCGCAATCTCTTTTCCCATTCCTCAATCCATGTATGCCCCCACTTCATCCATCTAAGCATACATATATCCATCCACCTATATTCAGCCTTGCACTAACATATCCATTACTCATTGACCCACAAAGTCATGCACATCCCATCCACTTATTGTACTCTGAAATATTAAGAACAAGAATATTGTGATACACTAATATTGTGTTCAAAATACCAAGGGACAAAAGAAAAGCAATCACTTCTAAATACCCTGATTCAAAAAAATAACTTTTAGACCAGACATGTTTAATCAGTAATGAGTTTCGGCATTCAGTAAGTTATTTTACAAGGTTTGTGTTATTCAGCTCACACTTGTGCATCCATTCATGTAGTGTTTAGCCCTAGCATTTACACACTTATCAATCCACAATAACACATAAACAAACTCAACCAGATTACACCAAGTACATCAAAAGAATAAAAGCAGAAAAATAAAAACATGATGCTGCATAAATATACCAAAGGTACGCTTCCAACACAAAAATTAAACCAAACATACCAGAGGCTGACTCTTTTGCAATGGTATTGTTCATAGTGTATCATTGTTTTAAAATGCCAACATGGGGACATCTTTTAAAAGTAGCATGTTAGCCATCTTTGAATACTAAAATCATGTGCTATGGACAATAGCATTCAGAGATGGCTACCCAGTTTATAAGTAGTGATGGTGAGAATGTCTCAAACTACAGATGAAATGGGTGGCAAGTGAGCAGCCCTAGATATAAAGCACACTCATTTTCAAGTGGATGTGCACATGTGATAAGCAAAATGGCATCTGCCATCCATTAGACCCGTGATCCTTAGCGTTGTTTCTTTTTCCTTCTGACCTCCTGTTTGCTAACTTTGTTTTTGCTGGCTTTAGGACTCTGAGCACTTCACCACTGCTGTCCAGTGCCAAAATGCATGTGCTCCTTCCCTAAACATGTTACCATTGGCTTATCCACAATTTGCATAGTTAATTTACTTATAAGTCTATAGTGAAGCGCACTACATGTGCCCAGGCCTGGAAATTAAATGCTGCTAGTGGGCTTGGAACACTGATTGTGCCACTCACTTAAGTAGCCCTTTAAACATGACACAGGCCTGCCATTGCAGAGCTTGTGTTTGCTATTGACCTAACCATCTTGCCAGGCTCAAACCTTTCTTTTAATACACATAAATAAGGATCCCATTTTTCTATTTTTACTGATTTTAGCTGATAAATAACAAGCAGAAAACAATGTGCTTCCTGTCTGTATTTAATTTTAAAAATAGAAAAATACAGAGAATTGTGCTTCTTGTGAGGGACCCTCCTTGCTGTCTTTCATGAATTTCAGGCAAAAGCTGCACAGATAGACAGCATGGGGGGTTAAAAAGCAGGATGAGAATTCCTTAAATACAGGTATATGTTAATTTATATTTGTAGCATAACCTCATATGCACCTGTGGGTTTAGTGTTTTGTCATACGTGGCTGCCTAATTTACTAAAATGCGACAGGCATCTATGTATGTATACACAACTAAGATTTAAATAAATGTGGAAATATACCATTTTATGGCTCCTTTTATTCTCAGAGCTCACAATAAATATGGATAAGTACCAATAAGATGGCCTAAAAATAATCTGGATAAATACAGGCAAAATGTTAAAAAAACATGCATACCATAAAATGGGAAGTCCTACATATGAGCCACCCCTAAGATAGGTCCTGGATGGCTCGAAGGACAGGGTGCAGTGTATTAAAATAGTTGGACGTGTGCTTTTAAGTTTTACATGTCCAGGTAACAAAAAACAAAAAAAGCCCTTCACTCCAATAGGTTAACGTTGGGATTATTACATTTTATAAATCTAATTTCCAATTGGGAAGAGATGGGACCCCCCCAAGTTTGGTGTCTCTGAGTTTGGTGTCTCTGGAATCACATTTTATGATCACAACGTATGGTGAGTCAGATCTTAAATGCTGAAAATGCCACTTTTAGAAAGTTGGCATTTTCTTACTTTAAATCTCTAGTGCCTCCTGCTTGTCTCTGAATACATTTCTTGGTGGGTGACAGCTGGGTTCTTGTGCATTCCTTCCACACAGCCACACACAAAGGGAGCTTAGGTGTGACTGAGTGGCCATCTGCATGCTGATGGCCGATCCTGGACAGGATGGAAGGGAGTTGCTGACATTTACACCTGAATGGGCTGAGTCCTGAGCCCTTCCAAAGGGCTGCATAACCCCCAGTAGTGTTTCTGGAGCCAGGGCAGGAAGGGCAGGGACTGTCTGCACTTCAAAGGCCTGTCTTTGAAGTCACCCTCATTTCAAAGGCACCACTGGGTATAAGAACTGGACTTCTGACCCTACCAAAGCTGTACACTTCTGGATTTGTGGACATTCTGCCAGGAAGAAGGACTGCTGTGCTACTGAAGGGACTGTCACTCTACTGGAGTCTGCAGGACCTTGCTGGACTCCTGCTTTGCTGTGCCTACCCTGCTGCCATCCTTGCCTGGGAGTGAGAAGGACTGGACCTGCATCTCTACATCCCCAGAACCAAAGTGACTCAAAGGGCTAGCTGGCTTGCCTCCTGTTCTCAAATCTCAGGGACATAAAAGACTTTACTCCACTAGAAATCCATGCATCCTCATCACTGCGCTGATCGGGACCACTGCATCTCTCCTCAGCGCCGACACATCCCTGCTACAGCCAAGGACAAAGACATCTCAGCACCAACTGCGCAGCTCAGAACCAGCTCATTGGCCCCATTCCCGACGTATCAATTTCACATCGCCAGCTGCGTGGCTCGATGATGAAGCATCGCCTTTATCACAAAGGGTTTGACACTGCTCCGCTGCTTGAGGACCTTGCATCGACAACTACAGCCTACATCCCTTAACACAGTATAGTAACAATCAAACTTAAAAGTCTATTAGCTTTTTCAAACACATTATGCAATAAGTAAGGCATGCCTCCTACCTTTGCCACACCTTTTCACAATATACCTATCAGGCCCGTGGTATAATATTTACTGTTTCCCAGTAAACCATTCAGGGCTATAATCTTTTATCATTAGCTTGTTACCATAACCAACTCAGGTCTACTACATAGAACAAAAGCTTTTTTACAGGGTAACCATCAGACATACATGGCCTGATTTAGATCTTGGCGTACGCACTGCCCAGCCGCATTGGCTGTGGACCTGAAAAGACCGTCAAATCGATGAACTTCCTTGATGGGCTTCCACACGTTGTATATAGATGTTACAGCTCTGCAAGTGGATTGACTGGCAACAGATTGCTGACAGAGGGTGACTCTGGCGGAACTCAATGGACCTCGTACAATGGCAAGGGGTATGGAAGAGAGGTAAGTGACGCACACAATCTACCGTAGCCATATGTGTAGCCCCCACTGCACAACACACCACATTCACACAATAACCCTTTGCCATTGCGACACAACACAACCAGTACATGCCAAAAACACCCATTGACATAAATCCATGATGCAAGATACATACACAATTGACTTTGCACCCACACACCACACAACCACAACAACCAGCACAACTACACACTCAGCTACACAAACACACTCACACAAATGCACAACTACACACATCATGACAGCCTATGCCACACAACAACCACACTCACCTGAATGTGTCACACAGCAACACAACATACACACCAATATCGGTCTCACATGCCAGTGACACACAAACAGACACAACCACATCACCCACTCCAGCTCCCTTCCCCTCACCCAGCCAATCACATTGCATATATACATACATGTACTGACTCACACACACACACAACTCACAGTACAACTTGACAGGTCCCCTAGCAATATGCACACATGGACACAGTTGACAGCTGTGAATGTACCGTTGTTGTGGTGCCAGCATTCATTTGCCCATGAATGCCGGCACAATAATGACAGATGAGTATGTGTGCTATATGTGTTGTGAAACAGTGTGTCCCTATCCACGTGTGAAACAATTGTCTCCCCGAAATATGCACGTCACAAATTACTGTGACATGTACATTCCTGCAGTGGTCCGGGCCACCCGTGCAGTGCCCACCAAACGTCCCCTGGCAATGCGATGTCTGTACCTGCGAGTCCAGCGATGGGGAGTGGTGTTTTTTTCATGGGTCGGTGTCAGCAGTGACTGCAGATGTTGTCCAGTCATGTCCAGTCGAAGACGTGGTGGAATGGGGGAAAAAAGTGAGTTTTCACCCCCTTTGCCCTGCAATCCACCAACTCAGAAGTGGAGGTCTGACTGCCATTTTTTCTTGGCAGTAAGACACACCCAAATCTGCATGGCGAGGAGGGTGTCTGAGGTACTGCCAGCATCCACTTTTCCCTCTCCTGCCATCGACGCAGGCAGTGCTTCTTGGAAGAGACTGTGCTTCAAATACAGGCTTCCATCTATGTGGCCACCAACGTCTAAATACTGTGGGAAGACTGTCATGGTGGCGGACGTCTATTCAGTCGAAAAGTTGACGGCTGGACTGTTACCGGAAACATCTAAATCAGGCACACAGTCATAGAATGACAAATATATACATATTTACTGATGACAAAACTAAACGCAACCCCTCCTGTGAGGGGCCTACCAAGGACTGTCAGAGTAAAAGTATTCCATGCCCATGGTGTGTCACAGAGGGTAACCAACACCAACTGCCATGCTTTGGCAATTACCTTCAATGGCGGTCAGTGTCATTATTTGTAACACAATACCTCACTACAGGCACAGTGTAATAAAAATGCACCCTTACATTTCTATAGGCTTTAGCACATGCTTTTCACAATAAATATGTTAGGCTCACTGCCTTTATCATAACATTTCCTTAAAAAGGGACCAGGTCTATTGCCTTGCTCATTAACTTGTCACCGTAACTAACTCAGTTGTTCTTTATTGAGCATGCACTTTCTCTCAAGTCAAAAAGTGCAATACAGGAACTTCAGTCAAAGCTCACAATGACTACCCAAAAAAAAGCTATTTTTCTGTTGATCACATAAACTCTTAGCTATGTGGACAAGTCAGAACTAAGAAAGTACTGGATATTAAATAATGAATCTAAGTGGGCTTATACAAAATGGCGCAAAAGGAAACTGCTTCTCATGCTTCACAAAATTCTGGTCTCAGATAAAATTTCCTCAATTCTTCTGTCTCCAACTACTTTTTTAAACACAGAATTGATTAAAGGAGTACAATCAAACACCAAATAACATTCTGTAGCCCACTTTGGATCAATAGATTGCCTGTTTTTTATTTCTAACAACTAAAAGAAACCATCTGCTATGTGAATGAAAACATCATCTCTCCTGTAATTTCCAAAGTCAGTTTTGCCAGTGTTTGGCTGGGAGGCATTTCCAAGTGTTAGAATGAATGCCTCAAATTTGAGCAATATCTAGCACATCCTAACTGATCCTAAAAGTTAGAAAGTTGGCAAGCATCAGAAAACAGGCAGCTTCCCTTAATCAGCTATGGCGACTCACCATCAGCTTAACTTGTTTAGTCTTCAAATACCTCTAAAGAATAGCCCTATGCACTTGCAAGGCAAACTGTCATGGTACCTCCCAATTGTTCCCAAATGCAGCATGAGCCAATAGTTGCAGTATATGATAATATGGGGGTTTTAGTCATAACTGGATCTGGTCTGTTTCCATGCAGCATTCAAGACTGGTGATATTTGTGACAATGACACAGTACACTTCATCTCACTTCAATTTGGTTTGTTGAGTCCAAGAGTAAGCAAGGAGTATGACATATGCTGTGTTTGACACAGTTAATATGATGAATGCACGCTGCCACACAAGTCCTTTGATGGTGACAATGGAGTTACAAATAATAGGCTAGATTTATCAACATTTGGTGATGGCACAGGGTCACCAAAAGTGACATATTTGGGGGTTAAGTGTTGATGTGGGATGTACTTTCGAGCACAAAACATGTTTTGCTCTGGAACGATGTTTAAAATTAATGTAAAGTAGTGCTAGGTGTTCCTTTGCATCAAGGGAGTGTCCCATGGGTGGTGCATGGAACTTTGCAACCTCCCATGGTTTAGACATTATCAAGGCCCTATTGTCTAACATTTGCTGACCAGGTTCGCACCAAAAGACTATACCACTATAAGATAGAAACAAAGTAGAAAGGTTGAATTTTCCCTAAATATTTCTAACTTTTCATGTGTGCATATAGTACAGCATACATAGAAACTGGGGAGAATTTTAGACTAATTCTTAGCATAGTATTTTCGAATGCAAGGATATCCTTCCAGTACAAAACCCATGCTAGCCTCATTCAGACATTTTTGTTCAACGCTGCAAATGTGTGTGTGTATGTGTGTGTGTGAGTGTATGTGTGTGTGTGTGTGTCTGTCTGTGTGCGTGCTTGTGTGTTTGTGTGTTTGTTGCTAGTCAACCAGAAAGTGCACTAGCACTTTATAAGAGAGTACCAGTGCCATATTTTTGTAAATGTGGCACTGTCCAGTTCTCTCCTTTTCACACAACACAGCGGACCAACCTTGATTGCTTTGCTACATGAAAAATCGTACATTTCCCAATGTATATTAGTTTTCCAGGTAAAAGAACATTCCCAGTATGCCTTGGCCGTTGTCCTTAGAATGACCTACTGCATAACTTTCGTGATAGAGAACAATTACCAACACAATCAGTAGCAACTCCACTGTTCAGAATTGGGTCTCTGGTTGGCAGAGGTATGCACCCTGTCCAACTGGGGCCACAATCCTAGTCAGGGTAAGTCAGATACACAACCTAAATTAACCTGTGCACACCCTCTGGTAGCTTGGTATAGAGCAGTCAGGCTTAACTTAAGAGGCAATATGTAAGGTATTTGTGCAACACTTAGATTACAGTAAAACTGTACAAAAACACCACAGAAAGACTTCACACCAATTTTGAAAAATAGAGAATATTAACTGGAGTAAAACAAGACCATAACAACACAAATCTAATGAGTAGATTCTGAGATATACATTTTTATAGAATAAACTGTAATGCATTGCTTTAAAGTCAATAGCGCTAAAAGATTACTTGAGGTCATGCTAGACGAGGGCAAATCCAAAGTTCAGGCCAACCGAAATGGATGGCAGGCCAGCTACAGGACTCGCACAAAGCCCACTGAAAAAGTACCTCTGATGGAACAAGCGTCCACATCTAGGAGAGATGTGAAGGTGATGTGAAGGCGATGTGACGGTTCTGATCCACTCATTCGGATAGATGCGCTAGTATCAAGACTCGCAGTCGTGTCCCGCATCGGTGTCAAACTCCGTTGATATGTATGCGATGTGTCGTCATCGAGCCATGCAGCGATGTCCTCGGATCTTCACTGCATTGTCATGGAACCTTGCAGTTGAGTCCCTCGTCATCATCAAATAGACAAGTTGTCTGCATCAGAGTGTAATGCGTCGGTTCTGAGAGGCGCAACAGCCGAAATGCATTGATATTTCTAGAGAAATAGCTGCAAAACCCACTTATAAGGCCAAGGACTGCATTGGCACCTCAGGCAAAGGTAGGACACACAGATGGCATAGCCCATCAACTGCAGCAAAGTTGCAGGCAGTCTAGACTGCAATAACAGAGGGCAAGCCAGCAAGCCCTTGGAGTCACTTGGTTTTGTAGAGGATGTAGAGAGGAAAGTCAGGTCCTTCTCACTCCTAGGCAAGAAGTAGCAGGCAGCAGGCCAACACAGCAATGCAGTTGAGCAGATTGGCTGTTCCTACCTGCAGCACAGAAAGCCTTCTTCTCAGCAGAATGCCCTTCAGATCCAGAAGTGTACTGATTTGGTGAGGTTTGATGTCCAATACTTATGCCCAGTTGAGTCTTTGAAGTAGGGAAGACTTCAAAGAGAGGTCTTCAAAATGCACAAGGTCCCTGACCTTCCTTCCCTGGCTCCAGACACACTACAGGGGGTTATGCAGTCCATTGTGTGGAGAGAGGCACAGCCCTATTCAGGTGTAATTGTCAGCTCATCCCTCCTACCTAGCCCCGAAGGACCCATCAGCCTGTTGACGGGCCATCAGGATGCAAATGTCACACCCTAGCTCCCTTTGTGTGTAACTGTCTACAGGGAATGCAAAAAGCCCAGCTCTCATCCACGCCAGATGTGTATTCAGAGACTGGCAGAGGCACAGAATGGTTAAAGTAAGAAAATCCCAACTTCCTAAAAGTGGCATTTTCAGACTTTGAAATTCAACTTCACCATAATTAAATTGTGAGTCAAGAGAAATTTCTATCTTTTCCCAATTAGAAGTGGCACTTGAAGGTTGCTACAGAGTAACCCCAAGTGCTGGGTTAAGCCTTGCAGTTGCGAAAAACAAATTTAATAGATTTTCACTACCAGGACATGTTAAGCTTAAAAGTACATGTCTGACTTTTTAAATACACTGTACCTGCCCTTGGGGCTGTCTAGGGCCTACCTTAAGAGTGACATGTGCATTAAAAGGAAGGTTTGGGCATGTCAAGAGGGTTAATTTGCCAGGTGTGCACGACAATTTAAAACTGCACACACAGGCTCAGCAATGGCAGGCCTGAGCCAGGTTTGAATCGCTTTTGCAGTGGGTAGCACATCAGTGCTGCAAGCTCACTAGTACCATTTAATTTCTAGGCCCTGGGCACTAGTAATTAACTTTACTAGGGGCTTATAATTAAAATAAATATCCAACTTGTGGATAAGTCAATGTTATTATGTATCCTGCCATTAGGCCTAATCAGGGCCTACATTAGGGGTCACTTATAAATAATCAAAAGGAAAGTTACCAGGTCAAAATGGCAGATTAAAACTGCACATACAGGCTTTGTGGTGTAAACCCGAGACATGTTTAAAGTGCTACTACATTGGGTGGCACAATCAGTGCTGCAGGCCCACTAGTACTATTTAATGTACATGACCTGTGCACATATAGTGCACTTTACTAGGGTCTTATGAGTAAATTAAATATACCATTTGTGGATGAGCCATTATCACAATGTTTCAGAGTACAGAGCAACTGCACCTTGGCACTGGTTAGCAGTGGTACAGGGCACAGAATCCTAAAGTCAGCAAAAATGAAGTGAAGAAAACAGAAGGTCAGAAGGCAAAAAGTTAGGGGAAAATGCGCCAAAGATGTCAGGTCTAACATTCACTAAAATAAAATACATGTTATTTCAGAATGCTTTGTGAGTCTGTCATACCATGTTATAAGGCACTGAATCAGCCAAAGTTATGATCCAGTTCCCCAGTGCACAAGTTATTGAGGCACCTCTAGCCAATTTTACAAGCTTTTCCAAGATTATGAGGATTTGCAGCAGATGCTAAGACACACTGGCGAGTGCATGGAAAAGAAAACACAGAAGTTAATTCAAAAACCTGGGGGAAGAAATCAGAAATGTGCTACTGTAGGATACCTCCTACTTTAAAGCTGCATGTGCCCCTGCTCTGCTCCCTAGGCTGAATGGTCACAGAAACTGACTCCTGATGGGGGCTTGGAGGCAGTTTTAGAGAGAGGTTGGTTGGTTCTCTCTGCTCTTTAGAGGCATCTGTCTTTCTGCTGTAGAAACAAAATGAGTGGAGGAATGTGCCCTGAAAGGCCATTTCACTTCCAAACATTCCTGCCTCATTGAGCAAGGCGAGGATCTGCAAAAAAAAACAAAAAACTCCTCTTTGGAAATGTTAGCATTGATAGAGCACAGAATTGGAACTATGTTGGTGACTAGTGGGAACAAGTTTGATAAAAATACTAGTGTGAACGCTGAATTTACCACTAATGATTTTCATGCATTTTGAATTATAAACTTGCATAGAATTTGACTAACTTAGAAAATAATGTGTGACTTGGAAAATGTGCCTGTTTTTATAAAATGCTTATTAATTTTAATTGAAGTACTTGCATTAAGAACATGTAGCAGAGTGATGTATTAATGATTTTATATTATGTATTGGTTTATTGATTGTAGGCCTTAAGTTAGTAAGGTTTGGGCCCAGTCTGCACAGCCTCATATTAAGTTGGACTGTTTAATAAAATCGTGGGAATGTATGTCTAGAGAAATCAATTCATTTATGGGTTTCACTGGGTTGACCAAATGTTAGCAGATGTCTTTAACTTTCTTATGAGAACTGCTTGCTGGAAAATCTTGTGTTAGTAATTGTTACACTGTATAGTTTGGTGTGTGATACAGCTATGTTCCAAGGAGCTAACAATGGATGCACTGACTAGAGTACGGATGGATACAAAATGTTACTAGACAAGCCTGATGATGGGAACAGAAGAAGAGGAGACAATCATTGACATGAGAAAGACAGTTGAGTTATATCTTAGTTTTGAGCTCTTATTTCTATGGGAAATAATGACTAATTGTAAACGTACGATACTTTGAACAATGGTAATGTGCGAAGTTCTTTAGGCGATTTTAACTTAGCCCAACTGCACAGAGGAGAGACGCACCTATTCTATTCTGTCTGAGGAGCAGAACAGTTCCTGAGAACTTTGTTCTTATCTTTGATTTATTGCTTAAACCTTAATGCTGATTCCATAGTTATTGCTTCTTAAATGGTTCAGATAGCTTAGAGTCCCCTGTTTGTGAACCATTCTCCTTTCACTGCCATTTGCTGATGCTGACCAAACTGATGTCCAACTGACAAAGATAATCAATCACAGCTTGCTGATCCATATGAGAAGAGGTATGACAAAATGCTATTGTTCTTGTTATTGACTATGGCCCTCATTATGACTTTGGCGGTCTTTTTCAAGACCGCCAAAGCCAAAACCGCCACTAGACCGCCAGTGCTGGCGGTCTGCAGACCGCCATATCATGACTGCTGGCAGCTTTCTGCCATTCTTTAGGTAGAAAGTCACCAGAAGTCGTGCTGGCGGTTGGCAGTGCATCCCTTCAAGGAGGAGCACCTAATTGGACGAGATAAGTGTCCTCCGCAAGGGGCGAGGTGTGTGAATGGATGTGTGTGAGTGTGTGTATGCATGTCATGACTGGGGCGGAGAGAGGGGGAGTGTTTGTGTGTGCATGCATGTGTGCCTGTGTGTAAATGTGGTGATGGTGATGCGTGTGTGGGTGAATGTGAATGCTGGGTCAGGGAACGTGTGCGCATGCATGTAGACCGGGGTGGGGGTTGTGTGTGTATGTATGTTGAGGAAAGGAGGGGGTGGGGGATGGAGTGGGCATGCGTGTCAATGGGGTGAATGTAGTGAGTGTGTGTGTGGGTGTTGTGCATGTGTGCATGTATTTGTGTATGGATGAGGATGTTGCGTGTGTGTGTGCGTGATTGTAAGGGTGTTGTGAGTGTGGGTGAGTGAGTGTCAAAGTGTGCGTGTCTGTCGGTGCGTGAGGGTGCGTGCATTTATGGGAGGTGGGGGGGTTAGTAAGGGGATCAGGGGGGTGGGGAGTAAGTACGTGTATGTGGTGAGAGATGTGGGTCACCACTGGGAGTGGGGGTGGGGTTACTGGGGGGTTTGGGGACGTGTGGGGTGGGAATGTTGTAAGGGAAAGGGGGTGAGGGGCTCTTGGTTACTTGGGGGGTAGGGGAGTCATCTACCGACGACAGGAATGCAAATTCTTGTTACCGGTAGCCTTTCCGCCAGGGATTTAGTGGCAGTGCTACCGCCACGAAAGCCCTGGCAGAAAGGGGACTCCTAATACCACTGGGGGTCTTTGGTGGACTACTGGGTTGGAGATGCTTATCTCCGGCCTGTTGGTCTGACCGCCCTAGCGGTAAGCACAGGAAAGTGGCTGTTTGGCCTGTTACACTCGTAATTTAGCAGTCCACACCACCGGCCTGTCAGCGGTGGGACCGCCACCATGAGTCTGCCGGTCTGAAGACCTCCAGACTCATAATGAGGGCCTATGTCTTTTGTTTCTAGGTACCAACCGCTATTTTGATAGCGCCATAGTTAGATGTTTTCCAAATTTAGCTGACTAAATTGTTTTGTATGAATTCATAACATGCTATGGTAATCAGAAGATTAGGAAGGGAGACTCTGAAACATTAACAAGTTGACATTAATAAAGATTTGATGTTGCTCAGTTGTTGAACCTAGATGTATGCTATTTCTATTGCGCAGTTATTCTTGCTATTGATTTGTACTGTAACTCTCAAATGTTTAGTGATCAATGCATTAGCTAAATTGAGATTCTTTAGAAGATTTGGTCAACCAGTCATTGTTTTTATCTGTTTATCAGTTGGTTTTGAGAATAATTTACGTGACATTAGCATTGTTAATATAGTGAAATAAACTTTGTTAACTTTTACATAAAAGTATGGTTATTCGTAACCAAATGGGTCATGGGGTGTGAAGATTTCTGACTCCAAAGGTATTTGATGTTGTTTCTTGATTATGATGATGTTGCAATGCATTTGGGGCTTATGGTGGAATCACTCTAACCGCAGTCAAAAGGTCTATTGAACCTCTAATGCATCCCCTTATAAATTAACAATAAAAGACCAAATAAGGACAGATGCGATTATTATGTGAAAACCAGTGTAAACTATCAAACAGGGCCCGACAAATGGTAACTGCAATCCAAGAGCTTAAATCTTGTGTTACAGATCTGCAGGAACAGATGCAAGAGTTGATGGAAAAAGTTTGGTTCCTGAAAGCTGAGGATGAAGAAGGAACAGAGCATGACGTATCAATCTTCGGATCATAGGAGTACCCAAGGAGGAGAGTAGCAAACCCAATGCATCTCATCAAAACATAATTGGCAAATACAGTGGCCACTCAAGGGTGATCTCAAAGGGTCCTTGACAAACTCCCACCAGTGGGATCCTTCACAGGATCAATTGTTGCACAAAATGTTAACTTTTGTGACACAGACAACTTTTGCAGGTGGACAGGAAAGAGGGTACTTGAGGATGAGATGGTCATAATATTCTCTGATTATACCTTAGCAGTCCAGCTCAACAAAGAGCTTTATGTTAGCCAAAAAAACAAATGAGACACCGGCTTGAAATATGCTGTCTTCTTCCCAGTCAAGTTGAAAATAATGGTGAATCAACTTGCATGCTTTTTGCAGAACCAGAGGCTGCTTGTAACTGGAATGAACAACATGCAGCAGTGGAGAAGAGAGTTTAACCCCTTCTGTGCCCAGGACGTAATGGTTACGTCCTGAGGCACAGTGCTGCTGTGCCCAGGACGTAACCATTACGTCCTGTGCACAGAGCCCAGAGGGAGCGCTAGCGCTCCCTCTGTGGGGTTCCCCCCCACCCCCCCAAGTCAGGGATGGAAGGGGAAGCCCTTCCCCTCCCACCACCGACCCCCCCAACCCCCCCTGTGACTTCAGCGCGCGAGCGCGCGCTGATTAGTCACAGGGTCTCCCCCATCGCGCTGGAAGCAGAGCTTCCAGCGCGATTGAAAGAGAAATGCTTTTGCATTTCTCTTTCAATCCCATGGGGGAGGCCCCGAGAGACTTCAAAGGGAAGGAAATGTATTTCCTTCCCTTTGAAGTCTCTCACAGGGTTTCAAAAGCCAGATTGCTTGCAATCCGGCTTTTGAAACCCCACTAGACACCAGGGATTTTTTTTTTTTTGCAATGAAACTGTCAAAAGGGAGCGACCGCTTGGGCAAGGGTTGCTCCCAGGGGGGGGCATTTTTTGAGGAAGGCCTTTTGTGCCCCCTCTGGGGGCAGATTGGCCTATTATTAGGCCGATCTGCCCCCAGGGGGGGCAGAAACCTCTAGGCACCAGGGAGCTTTTTTTTTTCTTTTTTTTTTGTGATGTTTTCTTTTTTTTTAGGTGGGGAGCGATCCCTTAGGCAAGGGTCGCTCCCCTACGGGGCAATATATATTTAGGCCATTTCTGCCCCCCTTGGGGGCAGATTGGCCTATTTTGATGAGGCCAATCTGCCCCCAAGGGGGGCAGAAACCATTAGACACCAGGGAGTTTTTTTTTTGCGTAAATTTCACGCAAGGGGAGCGACCCCTTAGGCAAGGGTCGCTCCCTGGGG